>NC_084793.1:308283059-309615182 GCF_963169125.1 Humulus lupulus | reverse complement strand
GAACTTAGCATTCGTATCGGATAGGCATCAAAGCATTGTTCATGCTTTGGAACTTGTCTTCCCTGATGCACCCCATGGCGCATGCTACCACCACATTATTATGAACGTGGCTAGCAAGTTCAAGACTGATTGCTTCACGGATCATATTTACAGTTGTGCATACTCGTATAAGAAGACAGATTTTGAAAGAGAATTTGAAAAGATAAAAGCAATGGATGTTCGAGTTGCACTATATCTTGAGGGCATTGGATTTGAAAGATGGGTTCGTGCGTACTTTCCAGGGGACCGTTACAATGTAATGACAAGTAATTGGGCTGAAAGTTTCAACAGCAAAACTAAGGACGCAAGAGCCTTCCCGATCACTGCTTTTGTTGAATTCATCAGGTTTACTATTCAAACATGGTTTGCTACTCGAAAGGAAAACGCTGAAAAGTGTAGCACGACTCTATCACCAGTTATGGAGGGGGACTTGTCATGTCAATTTGAGAAATCTCGGTTCTTAAGCGTCGACAGAGCTGGACCTTATACATTTAATGTCCACCCCGGAGGAACAGTTCAGAGCGGTGGTATAGTTGATTTGGAGGCACGACAATGCAGTTGCGGCCTATTCCAAATCATGAAGATTCCTTGTCCACATGCATGTGCTGCTGCTCAAGAACGAAATATTAGCATGTACGCATTGTGCTCTCAATATTACACAAGAGAGAGTTGGAAGAGCACATATGAGGGGACAATTATGCCAGTTGGTGATGAGGATGATTGGGAATTGCCTGAAGACATTAAGAACATCCAAGTTGGAGTACCGATTGAGAAGAAACCTGTAGGCCGACCGAAGAAGCAAAAGGTCGGACGAATTAGGAAAAATCGATATCCTTCTAATGGAGACAAGGTTGTGATACAACGATGTTGTAGCAAGTGTGGTGGTAAAGGGCACAACAAAGCGTCTTGCAAGTACCGAGGTTAACTTGTTTTGTTTGTATTCTAGTTGACCTATTATGTTTTATTTCTGCTTGAACTAGTAATATTTGTTATGTGCTGGATTTTGCAGGTTTTTTTCTATTTTTTTCTCCATTATGAAACTCTTAAATATGTAATAATCCAGTGTTGGTTCGATAGTGCACGATGCCGGTACGACAATGCACGATATTGTTTGTTGTAGGATTATTTAAATGTATCTTACAATATGGTACGACGTTGCTCGATGTAGTACGATAGTTAATGTACGACATTAGGGTACGATAATGTACGATATTTGTCCGATAATGGTACGATGGTATGGTTTCAGGACTGTTCGTGAAATTTGTGAGGCAAGTGAGGGTACGATAGAGTACGATAGTGATCGATGATAGTACGATGCAAAGATTAAGCACATTAAAATGTAGTAATTACAAAAAGAGCAATCAAAAAAATTATACAATTCAAAAAAATTAAGACCGTTCAACATAAGTTTTGGTAGAATAAGTCTACACACCACCTTTGCCTAAAAAGTTTCATATTATTGTCAGTTACATTATCAAATGGTAGTTGTAGAAGCTTATGTTCAATATGCTCAATTACGTAACATCCGCAATCGCCACTGCATTAGAAAATAAACAATAATTTAATAAAGTTTTGTAATTAAGAAATAATAATTAATATGTGATATTTAATAAAGTTCACCTGGATTTTGTTTGCGGTACGAATTCACGTGGAATGAGTTTCCAATCGAAGGGTCTGACCTGACTCTCTGATGCTGTCAACTGAGGCGCGAGTATAACGTCATGGTTCTCAAATAAACCGGACTGTCGCAAGACCGACGGGAAAATGGTACACCAGTCAACCATCAAGCTGATCAAATCGTTTTCGGAAATTGATCCAATACTGGAGTCAAAGATGTTGAGCATCCACCCATTCAGGTCTGCCTCTACAGCTACCCAATGCATTTGGTCTTTCAAGAAGAGGGCAAAATAAATGAACTCCTTGTTCTGCCAACTCGGTAAGAACTGGACTGCATCACCCCTAACCAGGTCCAATATACTGTCATCCCAACTAAATCTAGAGTAGTCAGAACCTGGAAAAGCGTCCCACCGACCCTTCAATGATTCGGGAAAAATTGTAGGCATAACAACACATTTCTGAGGGTACACGTTAGGATAAAATTCTAGACGCCTCCTCATGAGATGAAATGCTGCATCTAAATGCTACATTAAAGGAAAATTAAGTCAGTAACCACAATATCGTACCAAAATAAACAAACAAAAAAACTATCAGACATGAATATAGTAACTATCGTACCCCAATCGTACCATTATCGTACCCCAATCGTACATGAATATATTAACAATAAAACCTTCTATCGTACCAATATCGTGTTAATGTCGTACCATCATCGTACCTTTATGGCAAAAACTAGTATTATACACCATCGTACCCACTAGCGTCCCACTGTCGTACCATCATCGTACATTATCGTACTACCATCGTACCTAAATTGTCCCACTACAAATTCTAAATTTATGATGGTAATAGTAACTACTTAACAAATTATATCGTACCACTATCGTGCTAATGTCGTACCACCATCGTACCATTGACATAAACAGTTTATAATTTGACACTTATAATTATCGTACTACTTTCGTACCATATCGTACCCATATCGTACCACTATATATAGAAACATTTAAATAAATTTTCAACATTATTTAATTATGAAGTTATAGAAAACTTACAGAGTCAGAAAGCCATGTCCTCGGAGTATGCAGTTTCAGGAACCAAGCAGCATCGTGTGTCCCTGAGAAGCATTCCCTCGGATATTTATTCCCAATGGTGCCAAGCAACCACTTGTGAAAGGTCATAAGTAATTTACCATCAACAACCCTCAATGGATCCACATTCACTGCTGTCTTCGATTTCTTATTCCTTTTCCTCATTGCAGTGTACTCATCGAACCACCTAGGCCTCTTTCTTTCTCTCCTCTTCTCCGGTGCTGGTGGAGCTATGTTTAAGAATTGTACTTCAGAATCTTCAGTATCTCCGATTACAGTAATTTGCATATCCTCTGGTGTGCGAAAAATGTGATCATCTACATCATCAGGTCTGTAATCGTTAGGGAGAATGTCTTCATCTACAGGAGACTGAGGGCCTTCTTCAGTGGACTGAGGGTGTGGATCTGGAACTGGCCTACTAAGATCTTCCATCATTGTCATAAGCTTCTGCAATTGACCCAAGATCTCGGACTGACCTTTAATAAGGGCACTTTGTTGCCCTTCAACCTTTTCCAACCTGGCCAAAATCATAGAGTAGCCTGGTTGCTCAGCTTGGGAGGAGGTGCTGGCATGAGGTGTTGATGGGGGAACCTCAGGTGCCTCAGGTTGAGCTGGTGGAACCTCCTTAAAAATATTTGCTGCTTCTGCTTGCTCAGCTAACTTTTCAGCAAGCTTTTCAGCCTGGCTCTGTAAGGCTTCCTGTGTAGGCTGTCCATCGGGACCCACCTCTAGTTCCTCTAACCCCATGTCCACATACAATGGGGCTTCATTGTCTGTAAGGGTCCTCACATACTGTTCTTCAGCAGGTCGGGCACACAGGTAGGGGTATACTGTCAACTGCCACAAAAAACAATGCATATTTAGATTGGAAAGTAAAACAATATATCATGTCAATTGGTAAACTATCGTACCCCAATCGTACCCATATCGTACCCATATCATGCAATTATCGTACCCATATCGTACCCATAACATAACAATATCGTACCCGTAAGTGAGAATTGCTTGCTAACTATCGTACCATCATCGTACAACATCGTACCAATATCGTACCACTACTACTACATTAACAAAGAATACATATCGTACCCCCATCGGACCATCATCGTACCAAATCGTACCACTTAGTCAGTTTTCAAACAGTTGACAAAAAACCACAAAATAACCCCATAATCGTACTCAAATCGTACTCTATCGTATTCCTATCGTGCAGTACCCATAAAATTGCATATCTAGAAAAAAATATAGAACATTCAAAAGTAAAGTAAAAGCTCACCTTTTTGGCAAACAACTTAATAAGTTGCTCTTTGTGTATCTCTACTTTCTCCTTGCTCTGCCAGTTGATCATTCTTGGTATGCCTTGGCCCAATCTCACAGCATGATCCTGACCCAACTCAATGATGGACTCAAAAGCCCAATACTGCAATGCTGCAGCATACCCATAAATAGAGTACTTGGCCTCCTTTTGAGTCTTTCCTTTCTCAATCTTCTTCTGTAAATGCTTCTTCATTTCAACAAAGTCTTTTTGACAAGTTTGTAACAACTTCTGGTATGATATCTTCCCCCACGGGTACTGGAAAAAGAAGTCAACGTCGTCTACCATCTTCAGCATGTCAGTCCAAACCATCAACTTCTCCTCACGACCTTTCAAAACACCCTCAACTAATAAGCACAAACCCATCTTGTACACATCATCAACTATTTGACAACTCTCAAAAGTTCTGCGCAGTTGCCCTATGCTCACTGGGGAATGACCATTGAAGTACTCAAGAATCAACCGATCCGAAGTGGTCTTCGCTTTAATCTCAGCTTCAGACGGTCCGGCCTCAAAATTTAAACCAGTAACTAAAGCGAACTCCAATTGGCTAAATCTACATCTTTTTTTCCCAATATAAAACTGGACTTCGTCAGTCTTCTCCCCTCTGAATTTGTGCAACAACAATTGATGGACTAAGGCACCAGAAAAATTTAATGGTTCCGCCATGAAGAACTGTTTGAAAGGGGATTCCTTCACCCTATCCAATAAACCACACTGTATAAATTTTGCTTTAATCTTTGGAAAGTACCAACTGCCGCGCCAAGTGATACGTCCCGTAAAATGTTCCTCTACTGGAACTATCAGTTGTGGAGGTCTTAAGTTCTGCATAAAACAAATAAATACCCAATTAAATAGAATAACAAAAAAAAACATCAAATTTTATATTCTGCAATATACTATCGAGCAACTATCGGAATCTATCGCACCATATCGGACACCAATGGAAAACTGGAACTATAACATTATCGTGCACAATCGTACCTAACATCGTACACCATCGTATTATAACATACACAACAATTTGTTCCCACTATCGGGCACACATCGTACCCAACATCGTACCCTATCGTACCTCCATCTTCAACCTCAAGTTATCAGAAAACACAACCTATCGTACCACCATCGAACCACTATCGTACCCCTATCGTACACTCATCTTCAACCTGAAGTTATGAGAAACACAAATACTATCGTACCCATATCGACCCACTATCGTACCTTATCGTACCTCTAAAAAAACCCAGAAATTTTTTTCAAAATTTTACGGTTTATCAGATGTCACACAGTCAGATTTAACACAGTCAAATTCAACAATACATACTATAACATTTTTTAATGGAGAAGAGATTAAAAAAAACACATACCCTAGACATTTTTGCGCAATGGGGTGTCGGTTTTTCTTCTCCGGTGAGGGGTTGGAGCTTGGTTTTTCTTCGTCTCCGGTGGGGGTTGGGGCTTGGTTTTTCTTCGTCTCCAGTGGGGGTTGGGGCTTGGTTTTTCTACGTCTCCGGTGGGGGTTTTTCCGACCGTCGGGTGAGGGAGAGAGCAGCGTCGGGTGATGGTGGGTGAGGGAGAGAGAAGCGTCGGGTGTGAGTACTTATGTTGCTCGATGGTTTTGTGGGAGTGAAGAGTTGGGATTTGGGAGGGAACGGGAAATGGGCAGGGGAAAAGCCGAAAGGTACGGTTTTTATCAAGTTTTTTTATCACTATCGTGTACCATCGGGTACAATCGTGTACCATCATACTATTGGGAAAGCATCGGGCACTTATCGGGTACCATCGTGTACAATCGTACTAATAGGTCTGCATTAACTTAATAACAACTATCGGGCATGCATCGGACTCGTATCGATCCATTATCGTACTTAAAGGGTTTGTAGAATGAAAATAAATATCGGGCAACCATCGGGTAGCCATCGAACCTTAATGACCATCGGGTAACCAAAACATATCGGGCAAGCATCGGGTGGCCATCGGACCTCATCACTAACCTTGAAACCCAACAACTATCGTCCCTGCATCGGGCCTATATCGGACACTATCGGGCATTTAGAAAAAAAATTCAAGGAACCCAAAAAAACGCAGATTTTCACAGACCACGATTTTCACCAAAAAAACAGCAAAAAATACCAACAAACTACAGATCCAACATCTAAACAGCAATCTAAATCATAAAAACAACCAACAACAACAAGAATCAAAGAAAATTACTTACCCATGTGTATCTTTTTTGCAAGATTTTAGAGAGGAAAGGTATGGGATTTTGTTATGAGAGGGGTATTTTTGGTATTAAATGAAAGATAAGCATTTGTATCATAGGGTGGTTAACTTTGGTTCAAATTTTAATTATTAAGCTAATGTAAGCATGATTTATCAAATTTCCCTTTTAAAATGCAAGAACAATAACAAAGGTTGTCACTTGTTTCTCCATTGCCAAAATATGCATAAACATTCAGTGTCGTTTGTTTTGAGTTGTTGAATTGCCTTGAAAAATGTACAGAGACTTAAGATGAAAGTAATATTAAACTCTTGTGTATAAATTGATTCACTTTATCCTGTATAAAATGGTTCGCTTTATCCTTAAAATACAGGTAGAACCCACACAAATTATTAACTTTACTCATTAAAATTTAAACCAAACATGAAAATTCTCATCCCAAACACCGTAACAAGTCTAATTGTTGGCAAGTCATTTCAACTCAATTATAATTATGTCAATTTCGACAGTTTTGGAATATACCATAAAATTCATTAAACTAGCTCATTATTTCCATGAAAATGGTTAAAACGATAATGATTTCATTCCCACTTGTTACCCCCCAACCAAACATAATCTAAAAGGCCAAAATACAAGTTAAATAGTTTCTGGCACGATTATCTCCACCATTTCAAGCAAAATATGTCAATTTTTGAGCAACTCATATAGGAGAGAGTGGAGATTTCATGACCCTAAAAGCAGGGATCATCAAAAGAAAAAGAGTTAAGGCAAATAACTAGAAAAACAAAAGAGAACACATAGAATGAGAGAGGAGAAATATCCAAAAGAAATGTTGCATTAAGCCCAGCTTCAGTTTGAAAAGGAATTAAGAGTACAATAAAACTACTAATGCGCAGTGTGAATGGCATTTCAAACTGCAAAGACTTAGAAAAAGTAGATATGTCACTACTGCTGAGTTAATTATTAGGCAAAAACAGTGGGCATTTTTCCCTCCTATACAAATGGACATCCCATAATACCAAAAGTAAAAGATTTGAGCAACCACTTCATCCTGCCAAAGCTACATTTCCAGGGTAAATAAACAACCATTGTGCCTAATGAAGCACTAAACATCGTAATCTTGCTAACTGCAAAACTAATTGTCATCTGGATTTGTGACTTGAGAAAAAAGAAAAAATCGATCCAATCTACCTGAAAATGTTCAATCTGCCGAGCCATCGGTTGAAGATGCTCTTCTTCCATCATACCGCTATCGAAATCAAAAGAAAAAGGGGGACGAAAATCAGATTTTCATAGTAATGACACCACTATAAGCATCACAGATTCACAGAATAAAGCTACAACTCTAATGAGCAAGAAGGTTCAGAGACAGTCCATACCTGTTTCCCAAAAGAGAATGGAACGTATTTGTACTTGATCATGTGGGAAATCTGTCTCCTCATAGTCATAATAAATAATACCATCCAGTAGAAAAGAAGTATGGGCCAGAATACAGGTACATCAAAGGCACTGAAGAATGTCATCACAAAAGCAATGCAAAACGCCTTTGTAATAGAGTACCTATAAAGAAACAAACTTAAGTTATTATAATTATACAAAAGTTTAAAAGTGAACTAAACAATGCCTCAGAAGTTTCAAATTACAAAATTAAACTATTATGATTATATATGACCATGAATGAGCTAAGGAACAGACTGGTCTATTGGTAGAAGAGAAAATTGGGGAGATAACTGAACATTAATTCAGACAAAGAAACATTGGAAATTAAAAACAAATCAAAGTAGAAGTTTGACAATCTCAAGACACTAATTACTCATTAAGTAATCCATAAGGTATCGACCATGATGAGACTTTTTTACTTGAAATCAAATGATATAAATAACAATTCAGACTTTCAGCCATGAAAAACACTACGGCCAAAAGGGTAATGCTCATTACGGGTATTTCAAAGAAATCCAAATCGCCATTAAAGGACCCTAATCTGATACAAGCAGTCAAAAAGTCATCTCCATAGCCTTAACACCATTGGGCAATAGCTCGCTCAATTCAGCAATCACGAACAGTATATTTGAAAGAAAATAAATTAAAATTAAAATAAAATGTAGCAAAATTTCAGAAAAGAGGAAAATCAGACAAATCGAAGAGTTATTATACCAGAATTTGAACTCCGGGAGGCGACGAACGAAGGGGCGGAACTCGTCAGATCCCCTGGTAGGAAGGGAGGGGCCATCGGAGAGGTCGTGGATCTCAGGGTCAACCTGAGGAGAGAGAAATCCGATGAGAAGGTTGAGAATGTAGATCCCGAGTCCATACGAGACGATGTAGAACCCTTCGACCAAATAAACGCGGAGAGCGTAGATCAACGCCACACCGAGGCACGCGAGCCACCGGTGGAGCACGTGCGGCGTTGACTTGTCGAGAAAGTGCTGGTACCGCCTCGAAAAGGAAAAGGTCCATCGCGAAAACGCCGCCGCCGGAGAAGAAGACGACGACGATTGATCATCCGCGGCGAGACCCACGCCCGCCGCTTCGGTTTCCATTGGGACCCAGTCAAGTTCTGGTTCTATCACTTTCTCTCTCTAAGTGAGCGAGCTTTTGGGATTGGTTTCTCTCTCTAGATTTACGATTAGGGATTTTATGATTTTTGCGTCATAGTACGGAATTTGGTGTGTGTGAGAGAGGAGACCTCAGTTTCCGGTTCTGCTCTGCGAACTTTTGCTCTCGTCGCGTCACCGTCTTGGGCCGGTCCCCTCCTATTTGGGCCCGCGTGGGTCACCAATGTGGGCCCAATTCATTGTTTGGGCTAATTTAAGTAACTGACTTCGGCCCAGTTTATAAACTTTTTAGAGGAATTTACCTTCTTTTTTTAGATTTTTTTTTATGTTTTTATAAAAAAAATACTATTTTTTATTATAAAATTATGGTATCTAATCCACATTGTATATAGAAAAATTACTTAACATATACTAAAATATGTATTTAAAGAATTTTTTTGTTGTTGTTGATTTTAACATGATATTAGAAATATTTATAAATGTAAATATATCTTTGTTCATTTTTTTTCTTCAAAATATAACTTTGTCTTCTTTTAAAAAAAAAAATGGAGGAACACAACAATCTTCCATTAGGATTAAAATTCGTTCATAATTCTTGAGTTGAGCATAAAAGATTTATGTATCATTTTTTTCAGTTTTCTTTGTGCTTTATCAATAGCCATCTAAGAGCATCTATAATAGAGTATTAAAAAGCTGGTGCAATGCTATATTTAGCACATTTTCCAAAAAAAAATATAACTTTAATAATATTCCAAAAAATGTGTCAAATTCGACACATAATAAAAATTATGCTAAATTTAGCACATTAATAAATGCTATTTTTTTTATTTAGTGTATTGCCACAACTTATTATAATTAAGTAGTTGACAATTAATTATCAACCATATATCATTTTGTGCATTAAAGCACAATTACAAATATTTGGCCAAATATAGTATTAACTCATTTTTTGTGCTAAATTTGACACAAAATTTACTTCTTACATTGTACATAATATAGAGAAAAAAGTTAAAAAAAATTATAAATTAATTTAAGTAAGTTTCCCCAATATGTGAATACCAATTTATTGATTATTTTGTATTTTCTATGAGTTTTAACATATCAAATAAAGAAAAAATTGTATTTGGAAACCAAAATCATAATATTTAGAAAAAGAAAAAAATAACTTTACATTAGTGATATTGTGAGAAAATGTCATTTAGCTGAGTATTTCATTAGATATGTTTTCATTTTAAATTGTTTTTTCAAAAAAAAAAAAAAAAAACTTTGTTATCATCATCAGTAAACGATAACAAAATTTCCAAATTATCATAAGATTATTAAAAAGTTTTGAAAGCTTATTTTTATAATAAAATTTCCAAAAAATGATCAAATGACAGTCTACGTCCGTCCGTACGATTCCATGAATCGGTCGTTAATCGTTATCATACATAACTAGTTAACTACTCGTACATCTTTCCATATACAATACAGAAATTCTGATGAAAATTACTTATTCAATTTTTTTTTATGGTAAAAAAAATAAATGATAAATCTTTTTTAGCGCATCTAATGGAAAACCCATTAATTTATTTATTCATATTTGGTGGATCAACGTTCCATTTCTGAAATGACCCAAAAATAAGTGTCTTGAAGGTCACTCAGTGCACTCTTCTTCTTCTTCTCAGTCCAATTTGTTTAAAGAGATCGAACCCGGTTTCTGTAAGTATACTCCAATCTCAATCCTAATCCTACATTACTCTTTTCTGTTTGTAGATTTGCATCTTTTGCGTTTATGCTAGCTTCATAATCAGACCCAAATCCCAAAAAACTTCATAATACGGGTTCAAGTAGATTCAAAATGTAGTTTGAGTGCTTATATGTCTAAATTTCGCGTTGCCCATTTGGAAAGTTTTCTTGCCAGATCTCTATAACTGGGAAATTCGTTTTTTAACTTGAAAATTTGAACATGTTTTGTAAATCAAGTTTTGGGTTTTCTTTGTTTTGCTATGCTGATATGGGTTAATCGTGATTTAAATGATTTGTTTTTATTACTGATGGTGATGATGCTCATGCAATCTGTGAGTATTTTAATGAGAGTTGTTGGCTCCATGGGAAAAAGCATGAAGCTTTTTATTGTTCTTGCTTTTTCTTACTTTTAAGATTCTTTGTTTCAAGTTATTGGTTCTCCATGTGTTGGTAGTAATACATGGTTAAGATATGAGAAAAGCATGGAGTTTTTTACTTGTTCTTTTCTTGCTTTCTGTTACTTTCAAGATTCTTTATTTCAACTTATTGGTTTTCTATATGTTGGTAGTAACACATGGTGCTCAACTGTATGAATCTCTATTAATTTTAATACCTATGTTGGATTGGCAGAATGAACTCAGAATCTTCTAATTCATTACCCCAGCCTTCTGCTGAAGCTTCTGATGTTGATCATTCTGCTCCAGCTGTTTCTGGACAAGAAACTAATCCACGTGAATCAGCTTCTGTGTCTTCTTCAACATCATCTTGGGCATTGAAACTACAGCAATCGCTAGGGGCAGTGCAAGAGAGCCCAAGTGGAATTGCTGGAATGTCGGCATTTGCACGTTTAGCTAGAGGGTTTGGTTCACAGATGCCTTCAGTGGATACTCCAACTGATAAGGATGTTAAAGCCAGCTCAGAGAGTGGTATTTTTGAATCACTCACAAAAGGGCTTGTAGATTCATCCCGGAGTGCAGCGAAGGCTGTGCAGGTTAAAGCACGCCATATAGTCTCTCAAAACAAACGAAGATACCAGGTTACTATCTTAGTAGGCTGTTTCAATTGTCTATCTTTTATGTTATTTTCATCATATTTACATGTTTGTATCTTTCTCTACTTTCAGTCTTGACAATGTGGGAGCTGTGAATTCATTATAAGCATTCAATTGAATGAGGCTCTTTGCCATAATCATCATATCATATATTTTTATCTCAGCAGTGTCAGTGATTGCATTTTCATAAACATCATTTTGCAATTTACAGGAAGGAGGTTTTGATTTGGATATGACATATATTACCGAGAACATAATCGCCATGGGTTTCCCAGCTGGTAGTTTAACCTCTGGGTTTTTCGGATACCTTGAGGTCAGTTAATACTTTGGTTTACATTGAAATTCATTTCTCTTTTGTTGTTTGAAGGAATTTCAACTAAAATAAAGTGTTACAGGGGTTTTATCGGAATCACATGGAGGAAGTTATCAAGTTTTTTGAAACTCACCACAAGGTAGAATATTATTTTCAATTGGAAGACTAGAAGTTGCTACTGCCTCAGAAATGTATCTCATACCTCTACTTTTCAGAATTTAGAATCTAGTTTACGTTCCAATATGGCTTCCGAATTTTCTGTTAAGATTCATTGTCTCTAAAGTTGTTACTTACTGCACAGGGAAAATACAAAGTGTACAATCTTTGCTCAGAGAGGTTGTACGATGCATCACTATTTGAAGGGAAGGTAAGCTTATTATATTCAGCTGCATTTTAGCCTAGCATACTCGATGTCTCGCAATAAGTTTCTAATTTTTGTTATTATTGGTGGTGGATCATAATATTCAAATCTAAATCATGTTTTCAAATCAAAAGGTTCCTAATTAATCAAGATTGAGAAGTAGATTACTCAAGAAATGAAATGCAATTGTGAGAAGAATGCAGATTATCTGTAGATTGTTAATGCTCTAAAACACTTGGTTGTTTGTGTTTTTATTTAATGTTCAGGTTGCAAGCTTTCCATTTGATGACCATAATTGTCCCCCAATTCAGCTCATAACATCATTTTGTCAAAGTGCTTATGCTTGGTTAAAGGAGGACATTCAAAATGTTGTGGTTGTTCATTGTAAAGCTGGTATGGCAAGGACTGGATTAATGATATGTAGCCTTCTCTTATTCCTTAAGGTAAGACTCTTAAATCAGTTCCCACAAGAGATTTTGTAGCATTTGGGAAAGTCTTTATTCTATGATTTTCATCTCTTCTTTCGTGATTGGAATTTTCTTTTATCTTTTCTTGTAGTTCTTCCCTACAGCTGGGGAGGCTATGGATTATTACAACCAGAAAAGATGTGTAGATGGAAAGGCTCTGATTCTCCCAAGTCAGATTGTAAGTCAAGTCATGTTATGTTTCTAAGAGTAGATTTTCTGTGCGACTCTGATAAGTAATTATTTCATGTTTTATAGAGGTATGTCAAATATTTCGAGCGTATTTTAACAGAGTTCAAAGGAGAGAATCAGCTCGGTCGTAGGTATTTCTGATATCTTTTACAGAATTCCCATTTGCCTATCAAGAAAGGTACTGACAGTTGTAATTATGCAGATGCATGCTTAGGGGTTTTCGGATTCACAAATGCCCTTACTGGATTAGACCCTCTATTACAATCTCCAATCATAATGGTATGCTTCTTCCTCTTCCTCTTCTTTTCCTTTTTCTACTTAGCTGTTAGTTTTATATCCTCATTGTGCATGATAACCGCCATAGTTTCATCGCCCAATAGAGACATTTTTGCCATGTGTGTGCATTCATCAAAATAAAGTGCTCTGCTTCAGAAATCTACTTTGATTAAGATCTAGATCTTCTTTCCAGTCAAAACACAGCTCCAAACTTTAGTTATTTCCTTAAGAATTATGTGAATAAAGTATAGAGACACCTTCTGGTAATGATTATAAATTACTTAAAATTTGAGTTTGACATTTTTTTTCATGGGTGCATGTTTCTCAAGTCTAAAATCCATGTGTCAATCATATAGTTTTAGATTTCTCTGTAGTTTTAGAGTCTAAAGTGAGAGTTTTTTCCCAAATTTCAGGTATTTTGTTCTCAACAAAAAAGCATCCAAAAACAAAAGATCTAATGGTAAGTGTTTACTTTGTTCTAATTAGTTTTAATCTTTTGACTATGATATAAAATTTCCCAACTAAAGTATGAATTTTATCCAACTAATCAAGCTGCATTGCAGCCAGAAGACTTCTGGATGAAAGCATCTAGAAAAGGGATAGTGGTGTTTGCTCTACCAGGGGAACCTGGTTTAACAGAGTTGGTGGGGGACTTTAAAATCCATTTTCATGAACGCCAAGGAGATTTCTACTGGTTTGTAGTCTCATTGTTTTACTAAGGCCTTGTTTGCACCTTCGATTTAGCAAGTAAAAAAAATGAAATCCAAAAGATTCATTTTCTCATGTTTAGATTGAATCAAGGGAATTTACTCATTTGGTACTCTATCTTTTTGCAAAGTATCATTTTGGTACCATCTGTTTTCAATAATGCTCATATGGTACCCTGTATTTTAAAATTATACATATTTGATACGCAGATTTAATAGATAAAATTTTGTCAATATGATCAAACTGTCATCAGTTATATGTAATTAAGTAATTAAATTTAAATTTGGAACTTACATAATTGACAGCAGTTTGATTAAATTGGTAAAATTTTATTAATTAAATTTGAGTTTAGGGTACCAAATATGTACGATTTTAAAATACAGAGTACCATATAAGCATTATTGAAAATAAAGGGTACCAAAATGATACGTTGCAAAAACACTGGGTAACAAATAGTTACCTACCCTTGAATCAATAAATTAAGAATTCTTTTTCTAGAAAAATTTAAACTTAACAATTGTGGAAAACTTTTTCTCCATCATCTAAGGTCCAAACAAAGCCTAAGTGTCGACTGAAGAATATCCCCGCATGGGGCATGAGTGAATACCATCGTTGTCATATTATTGTACTGTTTTTTTCATCTGCAGTTGGTTAAATACAACAATGTCAGAAAACAGAATGATCTTAGGTGCATCAGAGCTTGATGGTTTTGACAAGGTACAAATGACATGACCATCTGATATTTACTTGATTTTGGATAAGATAGTTTTCTCTCTTTTTGAAAAGTTGTGATTTTGGCAGAGGAAATTGCCTTCTCCGGGATTCCAGGTTGAAATTGTGATGATAGACTATGATGGTACTTTACCAGCAAAATCTAACCCAAAAGCCAAATCTGATAGTAGCTCTACTAGTCATGCTCCTCCTAACTCAAGTGTTGGTGCTGAATCTAACTCAAAAAGAAAACAAGTTCCTCAGAATGAAGACAATGATGATGTATTCTCAGACAGCGATGGGGATGAAAAGGGAGCTGCTAAGAGCCGAGCTGCTGCGACTCCTACTTCTACTGCCACATTATCCGAACAAACAGGAAACTTATCCGGCCAAACTGACCGGCTGTCTCTTGGGACCGAGACACGTGTCTTGCAAGAAGGAACTACCGACGGGGTTAGGAAAACCGACTGCAGCAATGACGCCCTTCCGAAGATGGATTCAACAGGAGGAAGTGATATTAAGGCAATGGCTGCTGATGCTTCTGTTTTCTCTTTTGGGGATGATGAAGATTTTGAGAGTGATTAAATTAAGTGTGAGTTTTTACTTATCATTGTTTGCTGTATAACATTCTTTGTTAACATTTACCTTGTTATACTTCCAACTTCATTTTTTGGACTTACAACATTTCATTTTGTGATAATAGGAGAAGTGTGATGAATCTTAAAATTATTTTCATAATTATTATATTGTTGAAAGTGGGGATTTGAACTCAAATCAAGAGAAAAAAAGTGATTACCAATTACCACTAAATTATATGAAAATAAAGATGTGATTAAGGTAAGCTGTGACTATCATTACAATCTTTAACTAACAAATCCCAGGTAATATCAGTACAAAGACCAAATTTTTTTATATCTTTAAAGAAAAAACATCATTCACTTTGGACATGATAGTGCATGGTGGGGATACTGTCACTGTGTTTCTACTAATGTCAACCAGAGTCCAACAAAAAATGACTTAATTATTTTTCTAATATTACAGTAAATGTTACAGTTTGATGAAAAAATTCAAGCAGAGTCCAACAAAAATTGACTTAATTATGTTTCTAATATTACAGTAAATGTTACAAGTTGATGTAAAAATAAATTGAGCTTATCCCCCCAAAAAAAAGACAGACAGACAGACAAAAATGGCAAAATAATAACCAAACCTCATACAAACTTTAATATTTTGGTATCTAGTGATTCAACATAAACATAAATAAATAAATAAAAAACATGTACCTCTCTCTTTACTTTCTGTCTTTTCTCTAAGCAGTCAGTCGAACCTTGGTCACTTGAGCAAAATTTAATACTGCCTCACCATTTTTCTGGATTTCAGACAGAGGATGGGAAACCTTTTGAATTCATTTCGTTGGGGAATGCAATCCAAGAAAAACCCTTCCAGATTTAAAGGATTTTTCCAAGAAGTCAGATGAATCTGGTAGTAGTACAGGCAACGCCTAAGCTCGTTTCTTTTTTCCTTTCTTGTTCTTTTTGTGCTTGGATACCTTTTTACTTTTAAGTTTTTGCTTCGATCCCTTATCCTCTGCCGGTGTCTCCTCTTCAATCTTCTCATCTGATTTCAATTTTTTTGATACTTTTGAGGTCTCCTGTACTTCAACAGCTCTCTTCTTAGACAAGTCCCCATCAAAGCAATCACCGCGACCCGTACTACGAACACACAGACTATAAGTTTCACCTGTGCTGAGTTTGCATGTGATGAGTTTCTGCGGCCGTCCCAACGTATCCTGGCATAATTTTGGTCAACATGTTACTTGTGTATTAACCAACCACATAACACAGACAAGACAATTTTGTCTCTATTATTCAAAATGTGTCTTGGGGATCTAAATCTACAATCAATTTACTAATCTTATGTACCTTCAAGATGCTGCCTTCCACTTTTTCATATGCTTCCTCTGCTTCTTGTAAATTTTTAAAGAAAGCAAAGGCAGTGTACTTATCTCCTTTAATTCTCCTATTTGACTGCAGAAATCAACACACATTCATTACAGAAGAAACACCCAAACATTTATGTTTAATTAAGTAATATTAGTCATAGCAACTTAGATCTACCTCATTCATAACAACTTAAGTAATTAAGCTGTCTCCCAATAGCAATACAAAGGTAGTAGTAGTGTTTTAATATCACCGGTCAGGGAAAAATTTAGTGTGTAAATAACAATATTGGAAGACTGAAGGTAAAAGAAAAGTAAGGAATGAAATTTATCTCACTAAAACACGGTTATTAGATATACACACGGTCCAATGTAAAGTTAGCGGAGGGGTCATTATCATTTTCGACGAGCTCAGGCTCAGCATTTATTATATGGATCCGAATGTTTTTTGAAGTAAACATGAACATAGCTTGATTTTTAAAAAAAATGCCAAAACTGGATATCTTATAATATTTAAGAACAGGAATGAGTGGTCAACCTTAGTTTCAATTGTGAAGTCCCCAGGAATAACCTTAAGTAATTCTTCACTAGGTACATGTGATGGAATCCTGTGAAGTAGTAGTTTCGGCATTTCAATTTCAGGCACCTACAGTTTTAAATAAAAAGATTTATCATTTAGAAAGTTCAAATTGAGGGAAGCCGGAGATGAAAATATGAAAAAGCCAACTCACAACATTCACTTCTTTGTAGGGAATAGTATCGCTTGCTTTTTGCTCTATCCTAGCAAGAACAAGCTTCATGGCAGCACAAGCATCATCCAAACAATTATGTGGAGAACCCGCCTTCCGCACTTCATAGCCCAACAAAGACTGTCAAAAGAATAACATATAAATAAGGCCAAAATTTAAAAGCAGCAGATGAGCTTTAATTGTATAAACTGATCAAATGAAAATAAACAAATAGAGTGAAAGCAAAAAGGGGTCATCAATCTAAATAATTGGTTTAAAAAAGCTTCACTCTGATGAGACGATTAAAAAGTCGATATCTAATAAATGAAGATATTTCCAAACTAATGAAAATTAAAAATAAATTCCGAACTCTCCATTACAAACAGATTGCTAATAGAAACAAGTTCAATCTTTCACTTGCCTTGCACAAATTATTCAAAGAAGGTCTTCTACTGATGGGTCCCTCTGAATATCTGAATATGTAAGAGGTATCAATCACCCATGCATGGTCTATCTTCAATACTGAGCCCAAAAGCAAAAGATTAAGAAATGAGTAGAGACTAATAGAACATCAAATGTAGTTACATCAAATATAGCACAAAATCAACGAGTTTTGACAGCAAAAGCGATGGTTTCACTAACCATTGAGATCGTTACTTAAGCTGTGGCCTGCTAAAATATTTCCACTTGATAATATCTTCATCATTGATTTCTACAGCACACACCGAAGTGGTTCAGATAAATAATGTTGACAGAAATTTCTCAAAACCGACAAAGCAATGATACTAAACCTGTACATCCGCCAATGTGCATGTAACTCCCTCCAGATCAGCTGCAGTAATTCCTGTAATTTCAGTTCTATAATCTGCAACTTCTTTCTTAGGATTTACAAGTTCATTCAATTTGACCTGAAAGTAAAAACTGTATTAACAGGCATACAAAAGAACTTATTGGCAAGTCTAGAAACACCAGAAGATGTAATAGTTGAAGGGTTTAGTTCTCTTATTTGTGTTTTGTACTCTATTTCAAAAAGAGCTACGTGACTTCAAAAAAATTGATAGAGAAAGCAGTTAGAAAAATATAACATTACTCATTAAAAGAAAAAAGAAAATTCAGTACCTGTAAATTGCGATCCACTACACACACCCTCACCGCTGCTTCAGTTCCATCTACGCACAGAACCATCTCACAGTCAACAGCAAGAATGTTTTCTGAACTCATCACGTTGGACATTTTCCCAAGCTTGGTAACAATCCAACCCTGATTCACAATTTCCACAAGTTAATAGGAAGAAAATATGCCATTTTAAGAGCAAATAAAAATAAAGTTCGTCAAGCAATAAGGGAAAAAAAAATTACAGCTAGAGTTGTCGTTTTTATTCATGGGCTTCTTATATATAAAATAAAATAAATAAAAAATAGTCATATGACTCACATGTATAACAAAATCGGCAGATGATCTTCAATTTGGGTGATTTAGTTTAAAGAATATTATGGGAGCAACTTAAAAAGAGCAGCAATTATCTTTGAAGAAAATTGTAGGACTTCATTAGATATTGAATAAAATATATAATTTATGTTGAACAAAGATGAGTCTTAGCTTCAGCCTATGAGATAGCAAGAAGGCATATATATCAAAACAATCTGAATAGTACTGAAGTTAACTAAGTCTAAAGCAACGCAAAAATGTAAGAAAGTAATCACAAGGAATATATATCTTAATACACCATTTCTTGGCAAAACAAAAGTTAGAAAGAAATGTAACAACTTACCTGATCCTTTGAAGGGAACGAATACTCTAATGGGTATTGGGGGTGTTCAAGAGTTAAGCGAACCAGCATCTGTACTGCCACCACCAGTTCAACAAAACATACAAGTTACAAAACTATCAATGAGATAAAGAGCTTAACAAATTGCAAACATGTAACTTCGATGGTACTGTAAGAAATGAAGTTGAAAAAGAAAGCTATCTAAGCTCAACAACAATCCCATACAACCATTTGGTTCACATTTAATTCCTTAGCAATCCCAAATACAACACTACATATTGTATCACACAAGCCAAAAGGGTATTATTATGTGCTTCACAATCACCTGCTCAGGTGACTCATTATCTGGAGCTCTTGTAAACTTCTGAACTAAGTTGCGCTTTGAATAAGATTGAATTAGTTGAGTCACGTACTGCAGCCATCATTAATAACAAACATTGTTAAGAAGTAAATGAAAAGTAAAATCAACACTGAGAGAGAGAGAGAGTTAAGGTACACTACCTTCAAATGCTCCTCGTCATCAAATGTCTTCAAAAAAGAAACCAAAACTTCATTAGACCTCTTTGCCGGGTCACTCAATTTAGCCCCAAACTTTTTATCATAACCACTCAAAAACTCTTTCCACTCTCCTTTACTGCCCTTGAATCCTCTTTTCTGGACCAACTTCACAATCTCAACAAGGGCCTATCAAGTAAAACCGTTAACACATACAATCAAAACAATTGGCATAAAAACATAACAAAAGAATAATTTTTTTCAGAATTCAATAGCTGAAATAGCACAAATCTGTATTGGTCTGCATTCAATTTCATAAGAATGGTAGACCAAAACATCACAAGATAGCAATAAAGAGCTTACCTTTTTCTCAGCGGTAGCGAGCAGGTCCTCCATCGGTATTCTACTGGTGAAGTTGAGAGAGAGAGTGAGTGGAGAGGCTGCTGGAAGAACCGCCAAGTCGCAGCGAAAGGGTTTAGGGTTTTATGTATTTTTTTTTAGGGTTTTAACTAACAAACGAAATTATCTGTTTTTAGCGCAAGCAAGAAGAAATTGAGGAAGACAGGTACAACTTATCCTAAATTACATAAATACCCTTTTGTTTCTTCATTAGCAAATCTTTTAACAAATGTGATTGAAAAAAAATTGAAATTTTAGTTCATGTTTTTTTTTTGCAAAATAATAGTGTTGAATTTGGTTCATCATTCACATGCAATTTTAAATTTTTGAAAACTAAAATATAAATAAGCCCACATAATTATTAAGAGTAATAATATGTGCATCCAAAATATGTACCCAAATATTACATATAGTGACGTGTCACTGCTTTTTAAAACAGTGGGTTCCTGTTTTAATAAATGTGATTGGCTAGGCTAAACTATCACATCACTGTGTGTAATATTTGGGTGTATATTTTAAGTGCATATATCATTACTCTAAATTATTAATTAGTAGGACATTTCAAAAATTAAATTCAAAACAACTTTTCTAAAATGAATAATAATTTATCATCCAAATAAAAAACAAAAATTCTAGTTTTCTACAAATACTCAAAATTTAGAATAAAATAGATAGGCCCCACAATTATTTAAAATACAATATCACAAATCAATCAATAATTGCAAAAGCTAAAATATTATTTTCAAATAGTTTTTTCAAATGAAATTCAAAATCCAATTATTTTGTTTTCAAATCATACATCAATCACAACCTAAAAGATTTCACTTTTTCTTATTAGAACTCAATCAAATAATTTTTTTATCTTGTTGGTTTGGTGTGAGAGTTTCCTTTGGACATTTCAAGTAGATGGACATAACGAATAAATTAATTTTATTGGTGACACATTCAATTTCAGGGACTTCACAAATAAGTTCTAGTATTTACATTGAAATAATGATTTTGGAAGATGTTTCTTTCAATATCATTTTTTTCATATTATTTTTATTTAGTATTCTAATCCACTTTTATTTATTTATTTATTTTGTAAGTGTTTTTGAGGCTCAAGTTGTAACGTCTTACTTTCTTAGTCATTATTAAGTGAGTTAAAAAAAACGTGTCATTAGCTTGTTAATCGAAGTTTTAGGTTAAAAGTGGAGCTAAACTGTAATAAAAGTCATTTAAAGTCATTTGATATAAAAATGTGGTCATTCATTGAAAACGTAAAGAGTTATACATTTAAGATCTTAAAATACTGTTCAGAAAGTATTTTACATCTAAAAATACATTTAAGGTCGACCTAACCAACAAAACAACTATTACAGTACATTTTCCCAAAAATAACCCTAGTCGTGGCGGCCAAGCAGGCCGAACATGTACCCGTCGCTCCACGCTCTCCGTACTCATGGTTGGTCGACATTTCCTTTACCCTTACCTGCACCATAGAGCACCCCTGAACTGAAGCCCAGCAAGAAAACTCAACACAAAACAGATAACATATGCATATCTATCAACAGCATATAACAAAGCAGCCAACAGGCTAAACACATAGCGGCCATGCTGTCCCAAGTGCTTTACCAAGCCCTGGGTTCGCGGTCTTCACCAAGAGAATGACTCCAGCATCCTAGGAGGGTCTCGCCCTAACGGCTTGCACTCCGCGTGCTCAACACCGTTCCCGACCCCTTGCCGTACTCGGCTTTGCACTCCGTGTGCTCAACGCCGTTCCCGACCCCTTTCCGTACTCGGCTTCCTGTCATTCTCAGCCTTCACTGTTTCCGGCCTTCGTCGTTCCCGGACTTCTTCGTTCATTCACAAATATGCACTACATGGCATAATATCAACAAATATTTAAACATATACTAAACATAAACAATAGGGCTATGCCCTGCAATTCAATCAATAGGGTCATGCCCTACAATACAAGCAATAGGGCCACACCCTGCTCTACAGGTACAACAATTTTCTTACCTGTGTCCCAAGATATCAGAGCACCGCAATCCCGAGCACAATCCTCTAACACGAGCCTCGTTGAAAACCTAGTCATATTTATAATAGCTATCCATCAAGTTCTAATCCAATAAATAGCTTCAAGACATAAATCTAGCATCCGGGACCTTGGATTCTACCAAACTAGGTAGTAGAAACCTTCCCGAGCCTTAACGTTTGAGTTCCCGAGCTAAAAACTTTCAAACAGCCAAAAATCTGCATTTGGGTCGCGGCGCGCCCCAAGTCAGAGGCAAAATGCCTCTCAGCTAAAAGATACGGACTGCGGCGCACCAACCTTGCGTCGCGACGTCTGGGCAACTCTTCGAGGTCCTTTGGCCTATAAACTCAAGCGGGTCGCGGTGCCTGATGAACAGGGTCGCGACTTGAGCCCGATACCCATAAATCCCATACAATTTTACAAGCTAATTACCCTAAAAATCACCGATTCCAAGCCCTAATCCTAGAATTCTGCCTAGGATTCATATCCAAACAACATAACTAGCTTAAACATCCAGAAATCCAACATAAAGTCTCATAAACACCTAAATTCCAACTCCCAAAAATTCTAACAAAACAGAGAAAATTAAAAGAAAAACATGCTTTAATCCCTTATCTTTGAGTTAACTTCAACCTGAGCTAAATTCAATTGCCATAAACTTCAATTCTCCCCAAGCTCAACAAACCTCTAGCTTTGAATTCCTAGGCTTGATTTCCTCTTGTTGATCGCGTTTTTGGCCAACGACGTGAGAACGTCAAAAACGATAAAACCTTCAAGAGAAATTAAACGACACAGACGATTTTATAAAGAAAGTAAATAACACACGTAATTTTTATAGTGGTTCAGCCCCAATATGTTGGTAATAGCCTAATCCACTTAGAGTTGTGATTATAGATCTGCACTCAAGATCAGATGAACCTGAGTCAACTGAGTTTCTTCAGTGCAGATTACAAAAATACAAGGATTCTCTCAAATGCAAGTACTTTCTCTCTCTAGAAAATTTAGATCAGAAGTTCAGAAGCCCAAAAAATCCCCAAAAAGAAGAATCCCCCATTTTATGATGTCATAAGCCTTATATTTATAGGCTTAGGATCGTACAGATGATATCCCCCCACATTGGGATATTTTATTATTCTCATTATATTTAAATTACATTAATATTCAAAATGTAACAATACACTAAAATTGTGGGATAAATTGAGAGATTCTCATGTATGCCAAGACCGATTCTTGTTGAAGCCGTTTTTGGGAATCTTGACTTAGTCCTCCTCTTTCTGGTCGACCCATATCTCCTTTAAGCTGGTCGAACACACCTTCACTAGGCAGTCACGCACTTGGCTAGGCAGACATGCACTTGACTGGGCAGACATGCACTTAGCTGGGCAGACATGCACTTGACTGGTCGAACATGGCCATGACCGATCGGCCAAGTTCATGCCTAGTCGGACAAAGTCATGCTTGGGCAGACAAGTCACTCCTGGGCAGACAAGGTCATTCCTTGGCAGACAAGGTCATGCTTGGTCGGTCATGACACTTCTCAAGCCAGTCAAAATTCTTCAATGGCCTACTCGGCTACTCCTAATCCAGATCACTTTATCACAACTCTGAGGAGCCAATATATTTATTGACTTATTAATGTGTTTTTTACGGACCATGTACTGTCATTTGTCACCTCTATTGCCACGTCATCGTTCTCCAATTTTTGGGGATAACACCTCCAAAATCCTCAAAAACCATGAGAGAGAGAGAATCGGTGGATAGAGAAAACCAAAAAAATTGAGTACTCTTCTATTTCTTTTTCCCTTCTAACACCTTCTAATGTCTTAGCAGTCAAAGAAATCTAAGTACTTCCCTTGCCAAATGTCCAAAATGCCCCCCTTAAGTCTATCTACATCCTTAAGTGACCCAATGGCAATTCCATCATTTGCCATATTCCGCTAACTCCTCAAGTGTTCCTATAAATCTCTGTTTAATTCCGACATATTCAAATCATAGCTAAATTACTACCCATTACTCGATAAATCCCGAACACACATAACATTCCCAAAATACCCCTAGGCTCCTCCCGAGTCGGGTATTTGACCCCGTTGTGATTTTCTAGCTAAACTGCTCCCTAGGACCGTCTTGGATCGTGCATCACAAATATATCACTACTTACTTGTGGTATCACTCACAATATACACAAATATTGCATTTATGCCATCAACGGGCTAAAATTACAAATATGCCCCTAATAACCAAATGGGGCCCACATATATATTTAATTCACCTAAACATGCATTTCTAATCACATAATCATCAAATTCATTTATTAACATAATTAAATTAGATATTGCCCTCCATGCACGCTAATCAAGGCCTCCTTATTAGCAAATTTGGGACACTACACAAGTACTCAGTCTTATATTTTGTTTTGTCTATTTTATCTAAATTGGGAGGCATAAGCACATAATAGATTGGTTTGCATATCATTTGTCTAGACAATAAGCTAACTGGATGGAAATGATCCCTCCATATTGTTGATATCTTCTTTTCATTCTCTGTGATTTAGTCACCTTCTAAAAAAAATTTGAGAAATTTCTTATTACAAGATAAAACTTTAAAAATTAGAATTATTAAAATTATTTTAAAAAATTAATTAATTTTAGAAAAAATATTTTTATCAAAATCATTGTTCTACTATTTTTCAAACATAGCCTAAGGTTTATGTATTGGATTCCTATTTTAAGGTTATGTAATCACTATTATTCTTTCAAGAACTATAAGTAGAATGTTGTTACAAGTCATCTTAATATGATTTAGTCTCCTTCTAAAAAAATTAAATAAATAAATTGAGAAATTTCTTATTACAAAACATAAAACTTAAAAATTTAGAATAGTTAGAATTACTTTCATAAAGAAAAAATACTTTTAAAAAAATCATAAAATTTTAGAAAAATATTTTCATCAATCATTTTTCTACTCTTGTCAAACATAGCCTAAGGTTTATGTATTGGATTCATAGTTTAAAGTTATATAATTACTATTATTATTTCAATCACTATAAGTAGAATGCTATTACATGACATCTTAATATGTCTAACATTATATGAAGTAGCATTTTATGACGAAATTTATAAAGTTATAATTTTTTAGAGTATAATAGAATATTTAAATTACACAATAAGGAAAAAAAGTTGGCCTAAAATAGCCACAAATATCCCTAGACATCTATTTCAAAGTTATATATAATTATTTATCCCTAGACATCTATTTCAAAGTTATATATAATTATTTTTCGTATCTTTATATCAACTTATTTATGTATTGAAAATACAGAAAGTAACAGTAGAAATCACTACTCAAAAAATTTCATATATCTCTTATGCAAAATAAAATATGTTGATATTTATACTTTTGTCTCATGATAAAATAATCATGCAAGAGTATTATTTTTCAGCTAAATACAAATAACCATAAATAGATTATTTATGGAAATTTTTCCTCGAGCAATATTCTACAATGATCTTGTGTTATGAAAACATTATAAAAATAGATCATATGAAATGAAGTGTGAATATACGAAATTCAAAAAGGAATATAATAGGCATTCGTTTTCATTAACTCACATGACCCCTAATTACTTTATCTTCACTTTGTGATAAAAAACATGCTACTTTTACTTTTTGTAAAGTTTGATAAATAATTCTCTCAATAATTTAACTGTAGACATGATATTTTATCGACTCACAAAAAAAAAGATATTTTATTTACTCATTTAAAAACAAAATATCTAAATCAGTAACCTATATTTTCTTCCATCTGCAAAAAATCTTATTTAATTGTACTAGATAGTTTATTTTTAGTGGAATTTAGAAAAGAGTGAGTTGATCTTTTAATATAGGGTTTATATTTTGTTTAGATCCTGTATTTTGGCTCATTATTTGTTTGGATCCTATATTTTAATAAATTACTTTTTAGACCCTGTATTTTCTAAAATAGTTCAAATAGACCCCTAAACCCGATTTTGATTAAAGTTTTTTGAACTAAAATCACAAATAATTCATCAAACTAACAACTTAAAACAAAAATACAGTCATTCTGCCCAAGAACTGTATTGTTATATTCAATTTTTTGTTCATCAAAATCAGGTTCAGGGACATATTTGAACAACTTTACAAATCTAAGGGTCCAAAAAATGATTTGTCAAAACACAGGTATCAAACAGGAAATAAAATAAAAATTAGGTCTAAAAATATATAAATCCTTTAATATATTAATGTTTACTAAAGAAAATAAAGGGGTGAGATTCATATATGTCTTCTGATAAGTTGGACTTTACAAAAATCAAAGAAATAAAAAATAAGAATTTCACATAAGACATCATGTCGTTTTATGTTTGAAGATGTGTTGTCGTTTCTACATACAAACAAATATGCTCTTTGTCGTATATACACTAAACGACACTTTGTTAGGAATTGGTTTGTTCCTTGTTGAATTACATCACTCAAAAGTTTTTTCCTTTATTGGTGATTGAAGATTGTTGTAGATTATAACAAGGCATCGGCCATTAAAATTACCTATCTTTTGCCAAAATTAAAACTAAGTTTCTAATATTCTTCAACAAAAAATCCAAACTTTCTTTCAATAAAAAGGGCATGAATATCAGGCTATAAAAACAAGATTGTGTATAGCAAAGGGTAAGCAATCTCAAAAATTAAATAATTAACAAAAATCTATCTTTATCAGCACTCAATATACCAATACTTTGTATCCCTAATTTCTAAAACCATATTCCAATCAATAAAAATCTTTCTTTATCATTACAAAGAAGTCAATTATACCAATCCCTTCATAATTGAAAATGAAATTTAATTGGGACCATACATTGTCATCCCTCATTTCACAATCACATTCCACCAATGGGGATCGAGTAAAATTCATTCAACTTCATCATCAAGCAGTCAGATTTCAGAACCAGATAATGTAATTACAAATATCTAAATGACACATAATGTACCATTAAGCAATCAAAACAAAATGCACAGCTGAAGCAATTCAATTTGGCACTAAAATCCCAAAACATACATACAAATCAACCAAGGCATGAACCAGTAATAGTACACAAAAGAATGTTACTTTGCCTCAAGAAAATATATAAATAAACATAATAACTTGATTTTAATCTCTTCAGACTGGGATGGATGATCACAAGTTTCCATTGGAACTATTATCATCAGTTGGGTATCTGCTGAAGGCACATTGCACTAAATTTCTATATGCAAAAAAACCAATTTTTGTTCTAAACAATGTCAATGGACCATTACTACTACTACTTGAAGCTGCTGCAGTATTAGAATCTGTTCCTTGGCGAACTGTCCTGTGAAGCACTATGCCCATTTCTTGAGCCCCACTGTGACTAACACTAGCATCCACCAAAGGTTTGTCTTGTACATCATCCCAATTAACTATCAGTGATTTCCTTCGCTCCCTCAACCACTCTGCAATCCCACCACTCACTCCCCTGCACTTCTTGACCTTAATCTTAGCCAAATTGGGGCAACCCCAAGCAAGCGTTTCGATCCCGACATCTGAAATCGGGCACCCCTTGATACACAGCTTCTTCAATGCTAGACATTTTGCAGCAATGCAGGCTATTTCTGCATCACCAACTGAGCCACTGCCACAGAGGGCCAACCGTTCAAGCTTTAGGCAATTTGAAGCAACAGCTGCCAAACCCAACGAGGTGGGGTTGACACCAATCAGAACAAGCTCCTGCAAATTAAGACATTGTTTGGCTACAGCAATCAGACCCTCGTCACCAATTCTATTAGTCCTCCATGCATCGATATGAAGCTTCCTGAGTTGCCTGCAGTGTTCAGCAATGCACACAAGCCCATAGTTTGTACACTCCGGGGTCTTTACAATACGCAAAACCTCCAAATTCGAACATTTCGATATGCCGGAAAGCCCCGAATCACTAACCTGAAGCCTCTCAAGGTGGATTTCAACAAAACCAGTGTTCCCATTTCCAATCCTTTCCAAAACTCGATCCCAATCCCCAACACATCGAATCAATTTCAAAGTCGTTAGCTTTTTCGCACCCAATATAAGAGGTTGGAATACCTGTCCATTCATCAGCTCCTTCAAGCATACGGATCTAAGAGACGAAGCAGCTATGTCTTGGCCGATCAACTCCGACCCTTCATGGATTCCGCGAAGCCGCTTGACAGAGAGCTCTTCGAGAGCCTTACAATGAGTGAGGATAGAATTCATGGCTTTGGCGCCAAACATGCACGACCCACATGAAAACTTCTTCAAAGACTTGCAGCTCTGAGCAAAGAACTCCATACCGACATCGGTGATTTCTCTACACCCACGAAGCTTAACCCGCGAGAGGTTAGGACAACGAATCGAGATCATAATCAACGAATCATCGTTGACGCTAATCGATTTACGATCACAACGAAGAGCAAGCTTGGTCACGGAATCAAATCTAGCCAACAAAGAAGGAAGAAAAGTCAATATCTCAGATTGAGCATTCAAAGAAAGCCGATACCGATGCTGACCGTCCACTCTAAACCACCGTTTACACACCAGAGAACACCTTTTCCGATCTCCAGAACCAAGGGACTGAAAAATCAAAGCCAAACACTCATCAGGAAGATTATTCGTATAGTCAAACCCAAACCCACCTCCTCCTCCTCCTCCATCAAAACCACCGCTTTTCAAATCCAAAACCTCACCTTCTTCTTTCAAAGAAGAATAAGAAGAAGAAGAGGAAGAAGACCTGAAACTAAACCGGCAACTCCGAGAAATTTCCAGGCCTTCGGTCTCCGACGAATGAGGCCCAAGCGAAGAACTGGACTGTCCCATGGGAAAAATTGAAGTGAATTTTTCGGTCCGAATTTTGTGAATTGAGAAAAATTAGGGTTTCTGACAGTGAAAGAAGATAGAGACGAAGGTGAAGATATATAATAGAGAGGAGAAAGTTAGGGGTGCATCCCGTCAAACGGGGTTGATGACGTGGCACCGTCGCAATCGATACGGCCGTCTATAGTTAAACGCCTCTGCCGTCAAAACACGCGCTTTTTTCGTTTTTGAGTTTTGATGCGATCGCCACCGTTGGATTCGATGACTTCAAAGATCAGAAGACAAGATTCAGAAACTTCAAAGATTAGATTTTGATGTAGTTAAAGTAAAAAACAGTTTTGTGTTAAAGTTGTGTTTTTTTAGTTTTGTTAAGAAAAACAAACAGTTTTGTGTATTTTTTAGTAATTATCTTAAACTTTTTTTTTTTTTTAAGAAAAAAAAGGGATGGGACTACTAGCTTGGCTACTTTTTTCGGGCCTAACTATAAAAGCATTAATCTTGTCTTTAGATAATATTATTGTAAAATTCTAGAGTGCACCGCATCGTTTTGGAAATCAATACTTTTTTTGTTATGATCATCTACATTGTAGTTATTTAGAGCATAATATCAATTTTAAAAAATTAAGAATAATTTTTAATATCGAAAATATAGTTTAAACGGATTATTTTTCACTCATATAAGAAAAAATAATTATGCGTGCAATAAATTGTTTAAATATTGTTTTCGTCACTGTAAATTATTCAGAATTTACTAAAAAAACTCGAGGATGCTCTAAATAATTATAATATACATGTTCATAAATAAAAAATTCGCCGAAAATCATCATGGTATCAAAAAATAGGAGGAAGTGCACCGATATGCCCATTTTTAGGGGGTGCACTCTAGACTTACCCAATAGTATTATGGGTTTATATCAGATTAGGTTTTCAAATTTTATTTCGTATCACTTAGGTCCTAAAACTTACTAAGTGTGTATCACATAAATCCTTTAAGTTAAAAAATAGTTTAAAGAATGCACAACAAAAATTAATTGATGACCCAATTAATTACAAAAAAAAAATAATTGGGTTATAAATTGTTTTATGTTGGCCATAAATCATTTTCTGCTACGCATTTTGTAAACAATTTTCCAACTAAAAAGACTTATGTGATACACATTAAGCAAGTTTTGTGACCTAAGTGATATAAAACAAATTTTGGGATCTAAGGACAGTTCCAACCGAACTGCAAAACAACAAATATAGTGATAAAAAGGCACAAAATCAAATCCAACCCAACTACATTTATCCCACTATTATGTTGTCAAACTACAGTACCCACCAAATATGGTGGAGTATTGTAGCAACAGCAAATTTTTTTTTTACTATTTTGATTTTTATATTAGTATTTAATAATAAATATATATGTATATTATTTTATATATAAGACAAAATAATTAAAAAAATATAATTTTTGGTGTTGTGGTTGTAATGAAAAAAATATAGTGTTAAATCTCTTTAGTTTTGATGTTGGTGCAACACCATATATAGTGTTATCTCGTAACGATACGTGTCGGTGTGGATAATTATGTTTTAACAATATATAATGTCAAATAAATAAATTAGATGAATTGATATGATATTGTCAAGACAAAATTTAAAACTTTATTAACAGGATGTTTGATAAAAAAATTCAACTTTTTTTGTAAGGTTAAATAAAAAATTTCAATTGATAACTTTATTATTACAATTCACTAATAAGTTTTTTTTATTCTTATTGATATTTTGAGGTATTAATATTCGTATTAGTTTATCATCAAATCTCTTTATGAGAATAAAATTTAATTTTTTGGTCCATTATTTTAGTTCGTATATGTTCAGAATTTATTCATGATTTCATCTTTATAATTATTATGCCAGTAATTAATATTATGCATATAATTATTATATTGTTTTATTATGTTGTTGTTACTCATAAATTTAATTTAGATTAACTAATAAATATTTTGTTTATTTACAGCCAAAACAAGTAAAAGAGAGTGTCTAATTTTTACTTTAAATTTGTTGAACTCGTTGTGGATGGTGTATTTAATCTTGATCGACAAAAGTAGCTAACTCTATATTCTCTCATTTTCCAAATTAAGTTATATTATCAATAATTTTACGAAGATTTTGTCAGATATGCACTTATAGATAGAAAACGAAGTTAATTAGTTATAATAGATTTCACCATATAAAATAAGTAACTTTATTATTCAAATTAATGAGTACTTGCTCATTTTTCTAAAAAAAAAAAAGATGTTTGATGAAAAAGATTTTTATTGATATCATTCTACAAAATGATTTCTCCTTCATCTAATCATGTTTTGCAAAGTAATTTCTTAACACATTCAAGAAGTTATGTATGATACTTTACACAAAATTATCAAAAGATTATTATTTTATAAAATAATGTTATATATATATATATATAATAAAAGGTTTATACTTTTTTGGACATTGTGTTTTGTCTCATTACCTGTTTGGACTCTATATTTTGACAAATTATTTTTTGGACCTATATTTTATAAAATTGTTGAAATAGAACCCTAAACTCAATTTTAATGAAGAAAAAATTGAATATAACAACACAGTTTTTAAGCATAATGATTTTATTTTTGTTCTGAATTGTTAGTTTGGTAAATTATTTGTAATTTTAGTTAAGAAAACATTGACCAAAATCGGGTTTAGGGTTCTATTTTAATCATTTTACAAAACATATGGTCCAAAAAGTAATTTGTCAAAACACAGAGTCCAAACAGGTAATGAAAAAAAACAGAAGGTCCAAAAAAAAATATAAACCCTAAATTTTTTATTGATATCATTCTACAAAATGATTTTTCCTTCATCTAATAATTTTTTGCAGAGTAATTTCTTAACACATTCAAAAAGTTGTGTATGATACTTTACACAAAATTATCAAAAGATTATTATTTTATAAAATAATGTTACATATATATAAAAATAAAAGTTTATCTACACTCATTACTTTTTATTACTTTTTATTAAAGGTTAATGGTTTGTAGTGTTTATAAAAAGAAGTAAACAATAAGAGGCAATGCCTTTTGACTAGGACAAAGTCCTCATAGTTCTACAACCATCTTTTTAGTTTTAAACCTTTTTTTTTTTTTTTGTATATAATTAATGTGTAACTTTACTTTATGTAATTATATATATTTATATCTTAATTAAAAGCTTTTAATATAAATTATTTTAAAATTAAAAAAACACAAATAACTAAGTAATGAAAAAATAAACAAGAGAACATTCCACCAAAGACATGGTCATTGGTCGGCCAAGCTAGCCTAACTAGTCAGACATCTTAATTTGAACATTTTTTCTTGGTTTACGGCTATAACTCATTTTTGAAAAATACAAAAACATAACATAAAAAGAAAGGTAAATATTTTAATTTTCTTCAAAAATAAATAAATTAAAATTAAAATTAATTTCAAATTTCAACCATTTAGTCAAATACGTTAGAATAAAAACATATAGTTGGAATAAAATAGTTTCAACCTATTTATTTAATTCAACTTTGGAAATATACAAGACAATTCTTCTATAGGGGTTTCACTTTAAGTTCTACCGGTAGGGCTCTCAGTGTTTCTCGACCCGTGAATAGCTTTCAGCGCGATTTTTTTTATGACCGTGTATATTGTAGTTATTTTGAGCATCCTGCAAATTTTCAGAAAATTCCGAATAGTTTGCAGTACTGAAACTAAGTTCAAACATGTTATTTTCGACGCGCATAAAAAAAATTAGTCACGTGTGCAACAATATATTTGAACCTAGTTTTCGGTACTGTAAACTATTCGGAACTTTCTGAAAATCTGCAGGATACTCTAAATAGCTACAATATACACGGTCATAAAAAAAAAATCGCGCCGAAAACTATTCACGGGTTGAGAACACTGATAGCCCTACCGGTAGGTCTTAAAATAAAACACTATCCCCGTATATATATATATATATATTTAATGCTTTAGTCAAAACGACCCTTAATTTTTTCGTTTAGTAAACTTGGGACTGGGAGTAATGTTCTTCAATGGTCAAAGATGTAAACCACACGTTTGTTACTTTATTTATTTTTTTGGTAAGATTGTGGAAATATCTGTGAAATTAATACCAAATAAGTAAATATTTATGGTAAATTACGATGAAATGACATATTTTTTTAAAATATTATATATATGCTTATTATATTCACTTGATATTCTTAGCTATCTGCCAGGTACCAAATTGATGATAATATCTCAACTTATCATTTTTATTAAAATATATCTTTTTTTGTTTAATATTGTTTCATTTATCACAAGCTCAATTATTAAGTATTTAATATCTATTATTATCATATATTTTTTAAGCATTTAAAACAACAATGAATCATATAGTGACCCATACTAACATCACATGCCGGCCAATTTTAATATTTGGACTATTTTTTTTTTATTATAATGATAACTTCATTGATAAACAACATATTATGCAACTTAAAAAATCTAAATATTTAAAAAAAAAATAAGAAATATCTTCGGCTAATTTTATTTTACAATAACAATAGTTGAGTTTATTGATGGTGATGTAAGTATCATTAATTTTTCTTTTTTAAAAAAAAAAACTAAAATATAATAAAAAAATATTGGTGTCCTTTAACTAATTAGGAATGTAAAATATTTGGGCGCCAACCACTTTTTTTTTCTTTCAATACTCTTTCTTAAATAATTAATTGTTTCTAATTATATCTTAACTTTACACAAATATCTTTACTAATTATTTAATAATATATTTATAATTTTTCATACACACTTCTAATACATACACTAAATATATAACAAGTATAAAATAGGGTTGACAATTCGTATTTATGGGTCGTAATCATATCCTGTCGAAACTCATGTATTATAAGTACATGTTAAGCTCAAACCCGTCTCATTTATTAATCTTGTCGAAAACTAAAATCAAAACCTGACTTGCTTATTAACCCGCTATAACTTATTTAACTCGTTTATAAAAATATCATGTTTAATTTGATATTTTTAGAGTGTGGTTTATAAGACCATGTTTAATAAACAAGTTTAAATATGTTATTTTAACTCATATAACACATATTTAGATGAATATATTATTCATTTAACCTAAGTAATATTCAAAATATAAGTAAGTGTATACTAAAATAAGTTAGTGAATAACCATATTCATATCATAATTTGTACTTAATCGTGTTAAACGAGTCAATTTCGGGTTTAGCAGGTTTTACATGATTTTGACCAGAAATTTAATCATGTTTAACTTAATTTAACATGTACCCATTTATGTTAAACTCAAACCCACTAATTTCGTATTATTTTTTAGTCGTGTTATCGTGTCATGACCTATATTGCTGTCCCTAGTATAAAATTAAAGATAATTCTATAGTGTTCCCCCTAGAAAGGGATTATTCGTAGTCTTTTTTTTTATTTTCAGTATGTGAAGAAGTTATAGCCACAATTTTTTACATGACGATGTATATTGTAATTATAGCAAACCTCCCATCCAAGTTTTGTGAAATTCTGAAAAATTGATTGTACTGAAAATAAGGTTAAAAGAACCTACTACACACACATATAAAAAAATAAGTGCATGTGCAACATGTTATTCAAACTATGTTTTCAACACTGTAAATTATTCAAAATTTACCAAAAATTGATAAAGGGTCTGTTATAACTACAATATACACCGTCATATAAAACAAATTAAAGTCATAACTTCTCTAGGTACAAAAAATAGAAAAATAACCACACATGGAAAAATGGAACAATTGTCGATTTTTAAAAAAAAAAAACATGAAAGTCAAACATATTGTAATTTATATTTTTGCAATGTAATATTTATTTTAATATTATTTGTTCTTATATTGTGATTAATAGAATAAAAATTAAACTTTGTAGTTGATTTTTCTCCTAGAATATATAGATGTATCAATTTTTCTTTATTATTTTAATAAATCATAGGAGTAGAAAGGTTTTTTAAAAAACCAACTCATATGATAGTTTGACCGATTCCATGGCCTAATTCGAGCTCAAATCAGTAATTTTTCACGTGGCTATAAAGATTGACCCAATAGTAGTACTACTAGTAAATCAAGCCCCATTAATTGAAAGACCACTATAGGAGTGGCTCAGAAGAAGCATCTTCTTCTAGAATAGTAGGAAGACCACTTCACAAGTCTCATCATCTGAGGCTAGGTAACCACCTTAGACCACTATGTGAAACATCAAATCACAAATACTTGAACAATTTCTTAACTCTTTTGCTCTCTAATCTCAGCTCACTAAATACATTTTGGTACCTAAATCTAGCTTTATCCCAAACCCAATTGTTCTACAAGAGAGATAGGGCATTTTATTATATTGTGTTTTCTATTCTTCCTCATTTTATAAATGTTTACCAACTTAATCGTCATAGTCCTTTGACCGGTACTACATTGGTGTTCCAAAAGCTTTTTCGGTCATTTATCTTTGTTCTACAAGTTGTTGGTGATTCCAAACAGTTGTATCAACATCAGTTGACATCACTTTTTGTTCTAAAGACTTTTACGATCATTTATCTTTATTCTACAAATTGTTAGGTGATGTTTGGTTGGGAGTAATAGAATAAAAAATAATAAATTTTCATTCAATTTCTTTGATTGACTGCATTTTAGAGTATTGGAATGTCATTCCAATCATTTTTAATTACATTCCTTTGTTTGATTGCATTTTAGAATATTGAAATGTCATTTTAATGAAATGGTTTTTCATTCTTTTGTTCTTATTTACTTGTATTATAATTGTTTTAAGTTTGTAATCTTCTTCTTCTATATCATTCTATTTACTTGTATTTTGAACAATAAAGTTTTAACACTTATTTTTCTATCTATTTTCTTTTTAATTATTTTGGTTAGAGTAATATAACATATTCTCTAACACATATAATATACATGTTTGGTGTTATAGATCTAAAGTTCGAAAAGTAGATTATTTCCTCGTGGGACTTGGTTGCATAGCTCATACAAGCCTTGGGCCTCATCACATGGACCTTGGGCCTTTAGAACTGGACCAATAACACAAAGCAATCTTTACTAAAATACATTTTTTACAAACTCTGTAAAGAAAAATGTCAATAAATGACATAGGTTTCAACTTTCACATTATAATACTTTCATTTATCTCAATACCAAAACCACAAATAATTTATTGCATTTGATGTCCTATTTTGTATCATGTAGCTACCTCAATTATTCTTTATAAACCACATTTTATTTATTTATCAATAAATCTAAAATAATTAGTTTATCATCTATTTTACAGTGTCGTTTATATATGGGTTCAAATAATTGTACATGCATGTCCTCTTGGTTTAATATGGGCTACTAATCACATGTCGTTTCTTAATAGTTGAGATATATAAATTATTAAATTACAAATTGTACGGTTTATGAGAAAAAAAATCTAAATTTACGATTATATAAAATAATAACAAATTTACGGTATAATTATTTGCTCTCCCTCATTTGCCACATAATTATGACTTCTACTTTAGTTTCCACTCACAAATTATTATTTTTTTTGCTGAATTACCCACACAATGATTCCAACGATTCTATAAATATTTTTTATATGTATATAATATACTACTTTTATATATAAATATATATCAACTAAATTTATTTTTTCTTTTTTATAATATTCTCCTTTTTTTTTTTGTCTTTCGTGGTCTACATTTTATTTTATTTTTTTCCTCTATCTCTTTGTTTTTTTTTAATATTTTATTTTTTACTTTATGTTTAAATAGTTTAACAAAGCAATATATAAACAAAATAATTATGATATTGCTTCAAGAAAATATATAATGTTACTATTAAAAATAAACTTATTTTAAATAAGTCAATCAATAAATTAGTAGTATATATGTTGTGAGATGAGATAAAAATAACAAAAATAAATAATTAAAAAAATTGATCAAACTAAATAAATTTATGTTTTACTTATTGTGTTCGAATTCAATATCCATGAGATACATTAGTTATTGGTTTAATAATTATATGTTACAACATAGTTAATGATCGTCACAATATTATTATTTTAATATTTTTAAATTAGATTTATAAATCTTTGTTACAATTATGCTAATAAAAATTATATAATATTTTTGTAAATATTAGTTACAAAAATATATTTTCTAATTATAAAACTAGTTTTAGAAACTTTTGTTACAAAAATAAATTTTTTAGTTACACTTTAATCTATTTTTAAACTAATTTTCTAAATATTAGTTACAAAAATGTAAAAGTTGTTTACCATTTAGTAATATATGTTTACAAATTTGTAACAAATATTTACAAATTTGTAATACATTTTCACATCTTTATTATATTTTAATGTATTTTAGATTTCATTTTAATAAAGTATTTTATAAATAATGAATATCTTAAATTTATATTTTAAGTTGTATAGTATAAATATGATGGTTCCTATAATTTTTTGGTACAATATGGAAAAGTATAATATTTTTATGTAAATTTTTGTTACGATTTCTTAACAATAAATTATTTTCGTAAATGTTAGTTACAAAAATATCTTTTTTAGTTATGAAACTAGATTTCTAAAATATTGTTAAAAAAAATTAGTTATGAATTCGTTCGTAAGTTTTATGTGAAAAAAAATACAATTCTAAAACTGATTTTTATAAATATTATTTACAAACATGTAACAGACGTTTACACTTGTAACAGATATTTACAAGTTTGTAAACGTTGATTACAAAAAATTACATTTTACTACTTTTATTTACGATTTTGGCACTCCGTATTTACATTTTTGCCCCTCCGTGTTTTTATCCAAAAATTTCGTATTTTTGTAATGTACCATATTTTTCAAATTTTTTTTAACTTTTAGTGCATTTTTGTAGATTTCCCAAAGATAAAGAAGAGCAACTTGATTGGGCTTTAAGGGTAACGAGGGATCTCTTTCGGCCCAACTCTATTCCCATCATAAATTTAAATTTATTATGTAATTTTTCATATTAAAGCCAAATTAATTTGTACATAAAAAATGTTGTTGGCTACTCATATGTAATAAGAAATTAAAATATGGTTTATTACTTCATTATTTATAGTCATAAATGTTAGCTTCATTAACTTGGTAATTGATAAAAAATATTTAATGAATTATACTAATTTAGTGTATGAAATTAATGACAATGAAATTTTTTAACAATTGAAAAATATTGTATGTATAAAGTAAATTACGTCATTAATCTCTAAAAATAATTTTTTTTTAAGGTGAAACGAATTATAGCCCAATAAAAAGTTAATATGTGGTATGTATTGAATTCATCCTCTTTGGAATTATGTTCTTTTGTAATGTTATTTTGTAAAATTGTATTGTTTTGATAATTTCTTTGTAGAATAACTTAGAAGATAAGATATCAAATTTATTTGACAGGGTGTCGAAAATGTCTGGAAAGTCATTTTATAAAAAAAATACCAAAATAAAATTATTGTACAAAATAACTATAAAAATAACATTATTTTGTCAAACACCTCATAATATTAGTGTGTGTAAAACACTACAAATGCCCAATAAAGTTATTACTATGTTTTATCATACAAAATCAATACAATCTACCAATATAGAAACTTATGAATTCAAAAGGAAATTAATGCATTAAATTTAGTTTTTATTATAAATGATTGTTGAATAAGAGAAGATGGGAATCAAAGATAGTATAGTCAAATAGAGAAAAAAGATGAGTCAAAGCCTTTTATTACACTATGTTTTATCACACAAAATCAATACAATCTACCAATAGAGAAAATTATGAAGTTTAATTAAAAGGAAATTAATGCATTTTTTTTATATAATGTTATGGAAGATGAGAATTATAAAGACATAGTCAAATAGAGAAAAAAAAATGAGTCAAAGCCTTTTATTACACTATGTTTTATCACACAAAATCAATACAATCTACCAATATAGAAAATTATGAAGTTTAATTAAAGGGAAATTAATGCATTTTTTTCTATAATGTTATGGAAGATGAGAATTATAAAGACATAGTCAAATAGAGAAAAAAAAATGAGTCAAAGCCTTTAATTACACTATGTTTTATCACACAAAATCAATACAATCCACCAATATAGAAAATTATGAAGTTTAATTAAAAGGAAATTAATGCATTTTTTTTTTTATATAATGTTATGGAAGATGAGAATTATAAAGACATAGTCAAATAGAGAAAAAAAAAAGGTTATTTAGGATTTTTACCCCCGAACTATTACCACTACCGTATCGTGCCCTCTAATTTTTTCAGGCCGTTAAAAATTCTCCCCGAAATATTCACAGTAATGTAAAGAAGGACTTCCGTTAACTTTCAACACATGTGGCTAACAGAATGTTGACATGGCTCTTTACATGCTGATGTGTCTTGGCCATGTCAGCGCCATGTGTGTAATTTTATTGTTTTTAAATATGGTTTTTATTTTTTTTAATGTATAAAAAATGATTTAATTTATTAATTCTATTTTTTAGTGTTTAATTCATTAATTTTTAATATGATTATAGATTTTTTAATTTTAAAATTACACACATGGCGCTGACATGGCCAAGACACATCAACATATAAAGAGCCATGTCACCCTTCTGTTAGCCACATGTGTTGAAAGTTAACGGAAGACCTTCTTTATATTACTGTGAATATTTCGGGGGGAATTTTTAACGGCCTGAAAAAATTAGGGGGCACAATACGGTAGTGGTAATAGTTCGGGGGGTAAAAATCCTAAATAGCAAAAAAAAAAGAGTCAAAGCCTTTTATTATACAATGTTTTATCACACAAAAATAATACAATCCACCAATATAGAAAATTATGAAGTTTAATTAAAAGGAAATTAATGCATTTTTTTTATATAATGTTATGGAAGATGAGAATTATAAAGACATAGTCAAATAGAGAAAAAAAAAAGAGTCAAAGCCTTTTATTATACAATGTTTTATCACACAAAATCAATACAATCCACCAATATAGAAAATTATGAAGTTTAATTAAAAGGAAATTAATGCATTTTTTTTCTATAATGTTATGGAAGATGAGAATTATAAATAGTCAAATACAGAAAAGAAAAGAAAAAGAGTCAAAGCCATGGGCGTGATGATTGAATTGGTTTGAAAGAATGGCTAAGATTAATCAATGGGTGGTGCTTGAGTAGTGGATGACAAAAGTCTTCATGGTGTTTTTTCTTCTTTGATTGCTCAACGTGGGTGTTGTGAGTGCAATCTAAAAAAAAAAGCCAACTAATTATGTCCACATACACACATAATAATACCATTGCTTAATTGTTACCCATTTAATAAGAATTAAAACTTATAAATAATTTTAAGAGAATAATAATAATAATTGGGGTGTGCATTTTTGACTTATAATCAATGCCCTATAGCCTTAAATATCTCTATCATAGCTTTTAAAGTTTTGAGCTACATTATCTCTAAGAGGAATTAAAATTATTACATATTAGTTACCATGAAATGCAATTATTATGTGAATATATTATGTGCATGGTTCAATATAATATCAATTGTAATGTATATTGACATAATCGCAAGGGGTGAAAGTGATAATATATAAGGTACCCAAAAGAGAAGAAAAAAAACATATAATAATGTTGTCCTTATTGACTTTTTTAAATTACATCACCTCATGGTCAATTACACGAGTCTTGCTATAATTACTAGGAGTGCACATAAATTGGTTTTTTGGTTTTTTGATATATTGGTTTTGGGTTTTGCGGATTTTGGGTTGAGAAATAGGGTATTGAGCCCGTTCTAGAATTTTCAATTTTTTAGGTGATTTCGGGTTTGGTCGGGTCGGGTGGAATTGGACCGAAAATGGGCCTTGGTAAAAAGAATTTAAAATTACCAAGTTTTTTAACACTTTTTTATTTTTTACTTTTTACATGTTTTTTTTTATTTTGTTGTAAGTTTGGTTCAATTGTTTTTTTACAATTTAGGTCTTGATAAAAAAAAAAATTTGAAAGGGTAGGGGTTAGGGTTTTTTTTTTCATCAAATTTGAATTAAAATTAAAATATATGTTTTTTAATTTGTTCAGGATCTGGTTATTTACCACACTCGAACCCGACCCGAACATACTCAAGTTCGAGTATAATCCAACCTGAAATTAACGGCTTTGCCCAAAAAGCAGGTTTTGGGGTTGTAGGTCGGGCGGGTTGGTGCGTGTCGTATTGCGTACCAAATTTAACAAATATTTTATTTACTCTAAAACCAATTATTTAGTATAACGACAAATAGAGGTCGAACCCAAGGGAACTATATTCAGTTTATTATTCACAAAAGCTTAACAAAGTTAAATTGGAAAGGGGGTTTTGGAAAGTAAAAGTAAAAGCAAGAATTAAGAAAACAATTGATAGCAAGAAGAGATTAACAACGATTTTAAAGACAGTTAAGAATTATTCTCCACCTCAGACAATCATGCATGAATATCAATAATGAATATTATTCCGATTCCCAATTAAACTATTAACCCTGCAGATAACGCTTAAGCAGTCAATTATCCCAATCTCCCTATCACAATCAATTACGGCTAAGCGCTCAATAATTAATACTTTTTACCAAACAACAAACCTATTAAGCATACGATTCATTCAATTTAGTAAAAGCATTAACAACAGTGGAGATAGGTTAATCTAGGCAATAAATCAATGAAGCATTTAATTCATTTAACCTAGGTTCTATTCTTCATCACAATCAACAATGCTTTTGACCACATCATCAATTGCAATTTATCACAAACATTTAGAATCCTAAACTATTAGGTGAATAGAAATTCTAAGATGACTGTAAAATAATGCAAGCCCTAATTAGTTGTACACCCTAACAAGGAATCACAATATTTCATACAATAGGCATAGAAGAATAGAAGCAATTTAACATTATGGAAATCAAGAACAATATTCACATCTCAAATCAAACATTCATGTCTGGGTTTTGAATAACCCTTAACCTAAAAGAAACTTAGCCAACAATCATGATGAAAAACATAACCAAAATCAAAGAATAGAAGAGTTTAGAGAAGAAGAAAACTATTGAAAAAGTTGAATGCGATCGTCCTTCTTCTCCTGCGCTCTCTCTGTGTTCCTCTCTCTAAAATCGTGTCTCTAAAACTCCTTTACGAATATGACCTAATCCCCCTTTTATTTCCCGTCCAAAAATTAAGAAAAATCGAATTTAATTCTGAATTCAAATGCGTGCCGCGGCAGCCATATTTCCTTGCCGCGGCACGAGGCTTCAGATATGCGATATAGGCTTTGCGTGCTGCGGTATGCAACTTTCCTTGCCGCGGCACGAGACTCTCTGTTTCTCTTGTAGCGGCAGGGACTTTTCCCTGTAGCGGCAAGCTCTCAGATTTCTGTACTTTTGTTCTTTTCTCGATTTTTCTTCTCTTTAACACTTTACTCCAATGGTTAGAATCCTACAAAATCATCATTCAACCAAAAATCATCAAAAATATACAAATATCCTTAAAAATAATGATTTAGATTAAATGAAACAAATTAACAAAACGATTCTAACTATCCCCAAACACACTACTTATGAACACAAAATCTGATAAGCAGAAAGGTAAACTATATACAAAAATATACTTATCAAATCCCCCCACACTTGAACTTTGCTAGTCCCTTAGCAAACCCACTAGACTCTAAACAAAACTAAAAAAAAACTAACACAAAGGCGGTCTCACTGAATACGATGATTGTCTCAGAGAATTACACTAAAATATTATGCTATAGTGACTTTGAATTTCTTAACCATCAAATTTTCAACTCCTAAATTGATGAACCACTTGAAATTTGTCTTAAACCACGAGTTATAATAGTCATACTTACCAGCTCACTTGGATCAAGATGAATTTATACATGTCGTTTTATTCATATATTTTTTTTTTTTTAGAAAACTAGCCCCTCATCAGAAAATGAGTATATATAAATAAAGGACAACCACTCCATAGACAATAACCAATTACTCTCCACTAATATAAACACACAGAATCAAAAATCAAAATGTCTTTATCAGCTTGTAATATATGGTTAGGGTGCAGGGTAGATGAGAATGATACATTTTAGGCTCATATTGCACCATAGCATACCTAATATATACTTTTTCTATTTCTACTTTGGATCTTCTTCAACAATTCCCTCATAAAGTTCATACATTGTTGATCTCTCTATTTTCCCCCACACTTATTTTCATGCAAGGAAAAAAAAAAATTTATTTTCTTTTTCTCTTATTGCTTTTAACATATTTCTTGGGGATAAATAGGAGATCTTTACACTTATAACCACATCATATACAAAAACTCTTACTATACTTCTCTTTTTTCTTTCTTTCTTCTCTTTTTTTTTCATATAACCTCTCATCCCATAGTAGAAATTTAACTAGCTAAGCCATGATACAATGGGTCATCAACACAGATAAAGAAAAAGAAAGAAGTTTAGGGTTAAGTAATGAGTTTTCATCAAAAAAATATATGGTCAATAAGGCTCAAAACAGGGAACTAAGGATACATTATTGATAAGGTAGGCTTGAAAGGCTCAAACGATCCAAAGAGATTGCCTTTATCATTTTCCTAATTCTGTGCACTTATGATTTCGCCTCAAGCAATCAACCAATGTGTTCTAGAGCGGCGGGGACTAAGTTGTATATATCTATATTTCTTTCTTATTTTTTTTCGACATGCATAAACTATTCCTAAAACAAGTAAGTAGCAAATCTAACTGTAATAAATCGCTATTTAAATCACAAATTCAAGTAGTCATCAAAACAGGCGTCAATCACACGAATCATAATCTATCCATCATCTTCTAGCATTCAAGTTTAGTGTCACTCATAAACTCATCATCGACCATTGCATTCAATAAGACCAACCCAAGACACAAGACAAAACAACACACACACAAACACTTATAAACAAAGACAATTAACCAGACAAACAATTTGTTACCCGTCCCCCACACTTAAATTGAACATTGTCCTCAATGGAGATAAGTACAAATTGAGACAAGAACAGTAAATAAAAGAAAAATAAGAAAAGAAAATAAAAGAAAAATAAGAAAATAAGAAAAAAGAAAAACTCCCTCATCAGTTGCGACTAAAAGTGTCATCTTCATCATAGTTGAAGTCCTCTGTGCCACCTGCCTCATCAGCATCTCCATATTCCTGAGTGTGACTCGGCTGCACTGGAACAGCTGGAGGATACGGTGGCAGCCACATTGGGGCCGGTGGGAATGCAGACATATCCGCCCCTAGATGGGTGTGCTGCATCCTGAAGCATAGGTCTTGATAAGCAGCAAACTCCATCATCCGTTGGTTGTGGGCGACCATTTCATCATGATATGCTCGCATGTCAATGCGAGCTAGGTAAAGTTCCGTCTCCATGGCGGCAACCCGATCACCGAGTGACCTGGACTGGCCTGTTTGAGGTTGCACAGGTACATTGGGAACATTATCAGGTTGTGCGGATGATGTGGCGGTGGGCTTGTCAAATCTCTAAATAGTATTTCTGTCAATAATGTGCATTGGGTTTAAGACCTCTTCATTATCATTCCAGCGCACACCGGCTTGCCTGCATAAGTCGGTGATGAGGGAAGGATGGTAGAACCCGTACTGTGTGCTAGCCATACTCTTCAGAATAGAGGCGTGGATGATCTTGCCAACATCGATAGACTTGTTGGTGACAATGGCGTACAACAAGTTCCTATACGCCACGTCCACTGTCCCAAAGGGTTTTGTGGGGAACAATTTTGCCCCAACAAAACGGTGCCACGCCTTGAGTTCATAGTCCATATATTTGGACTCTAGTTTGTGTGACAAGGCATTCTCTGTCGTCCTCCACCGTGCTTCTCGAATGCCAATAGCCTGAATAATGGCATCAGGATCCAAGTTATGTTCAGAGGCATTGAACTCATCATCTAGAATGTCCGGCAAACCGTAGTAACGGTTTATAGCAGAAGCTGAATAAGCAACAGGAACACCCCGAACCACCACCTGTAAGTTCTTGCGATTAATGGCATTGGCATAAAACTCACGAACTACGGATACTACTGCAGGCTGTGGTTGAGCACATAGTTTTTGCCAGCCCCTCTGTTCAATTATACTCATCAACCTCGGATAAGGGTGATGCATGTCTAGATCGAAGCCCCTCTCAGCCACCCAAGCTTTCTTCTTATCAATTGCCTCTTTATAACTTTCGAAAGCTTCTTTGGAGGTGAATTTCTTGGTATCATATTTGACTTTGGCTGTGTTCGACGGCCCTGCTTCGGTTCGTGACCGCTTGCTTGACATTATAGCACAGGCAAAATTGGAGGATGAAGGTCTTTAAGGTGATAAAAATCAACAATGAATGACACAGCACAGAGCAGACAATGTATAACCTTCAAATGTGACTATGCAACTCACTGATGCATTTCGTCGAACAGGTGGTGTGCACACTTTAAAACTCCAAGGATCACAAAATTATAGCTTGAACAATTACCCCCAGATGCAGATTGAATCAACAGATAAGCAGTTTCACCAAAGGAAGTATTATCACAAAAGAGATCCAACAAAACCCGTCCTCTCTAATAATGGGTTTGAATGATGCCAAGTCTCAAACAAAGGGGGGGGGGGGGGGGCAAATGAGAATATTACCTTGAATCTAGTTAAAAACTGTGATAATGTGCTTCATTACTCCTTGATCCCTTGCAAAGACTTCCAAATGAGCATGAATTGAAGAGAAGAAGAGTGGGTGGCAAATGATGTGGTGAATTTTGAGGAAAAGTTTAGGAATGGGTATGGTGGAGGATGGGTAGATGGGTAAATGGGTAAGATTGATGAGGAAGATGAGGATTTAGGAATGGGATTATTGTTGCTAAGGATGGAGAGGAAAGGAATGAAGATGGAGAATGGGGATGACAAAATCGGTGGGTAGTTTTTTAGAAGGTAAGAGGGAGAGTGATGGGTGAGAAAATGGGAAAAATGAAAGAAAAAGGGGTTTTAGGGATTTCTGGGCACGTGCCGCGGCAAGCATGTTTATGTGCCGCGGCAGGAAAGGCTCGGCTTAGGGGTACTAGTCACGTGCCGCGGCAGGCAACTTTCTGTACCGCGGCACGTTGCTCTCTGTTTGTGGGGCTCTATCACGTGCCGCGGCAAGGATTTTATGTGCCGCGGCAAACTCCTTTCTGTCTTGGGGAATTCCTCTCGTGCCGCGGTAGGTCCTTGTTGTTGCCGCGGCGAGAGGCTCTCGGGTTGTGGGGTTTTGGTACGTGCCGCGGCAAGAGTGCCTTTTTTTTTTCACGTTTTTCACGGTTTAAAGAGAGAATCAGAGTACATAAAATTGAAATACTAAATGTTCAACTTAAAAATAAAAAATAAAGAAAATAACTAAAACTGAAAACAATAAAGATGGCTACGTTTAACGTCGCTAGCTCAACTCAGAACTTCAATCTTCATCAACATAAACTGGGTCTTCAAGGTACATCACATGAACTTGCTCCTCCTCGGCCATTGACTCATAATAAGGCTTCAGTCTCTGGCCATTCACCTTGAAAGACTTCCCCGTGCTTGGGCTTACAACTTCGACCGCTCCATGAGGAAAAACCTTGGTAACAATGAACGGACCTAACCAACGAGACTTCAACTTCCCAGGAAAGAGTTTAAGGCGAGAGTGATACATGAGAACTTTCTGACCTTCCACAAAGCTCTTCCGAAGAATATGTTTGTCATGAAAAGCTTTGGTTTTCTCCTTGTAGATTTTCGAACTCTCATATGCTTCATTGCGTATTTCTTCTAACTCATGCAATTGAAGCATTCTTTGTTGTCCTACAGCAACCATGTCCATGTTACACTTCTTTACAGCCCACCACGCCTTATGCTCTAGCTCCACCGGTAGATGGCAAGGTTTACCATACACCAACCGATAAGGTGACATACCGATAGGTGTTTTATATGCCGTTCGATACGCCCACAAGGCATCATCAAGCCTTGTACTCCAATCTTTCCGGTTTGGATTTACAGTTTTCTCAAGGATCAATTTGATTTCACGATTAGAAACCTCCGCTTGCCCGTTGGCTTGTGGATGATAAGCAACTGTCACCTTGTGAGTTACACTATAGCGTCGAAACAACGCTTCTATACTCTTGTTACAAAAATGAGTGCCTCGATCACTAAGTATAGCCTTAGGTGTACCAAAACGCACAAAAATGTTGGAGCGAATGAAATCCACTACTGTTTTTGAATTGTCCGTTCTAGTTGCAATCGCTTCCACCCATTTAGACACATAGTCTACCGCCAATAAAATATATTCATAGCCGAAAGAGGATGGGAATGGTCCCATGAAATCCATACCCCAAACATCAAAGATCTCAAGAATTAAAATGGGAGTTTGAGGCATTTGATCCTTGGCCGTTATGTTACCAACTCGTTGACAACGATCACATGCCTTACAATAAGCATAAGCATCTTTGAAAATTGTGGGCCAATAGAAACCGCTGTCAAATATCTTACGAGCTGTCCTCTTAGGTCCAAAGTGTCCACCACAAGCATAAGCATGACAAAAAGCAAGGATGGAACGAAATTCAGATTCCGGTACACACCTGCGAATAATTTGATCAGTACAATGCTTCCAAAGATAAGGTTCATCCCATATATAGTGGCGAGCATCATGCTTAATCTTGTTTCGTTGTGCTTGTGTGAGATCACTTGGTAACTCCTTTGAAGCAAGGTAGTTTACAATGTCGGCATACCAAGGAATAACTTCTTGCATGGCGAGGAGTTGCTCATCTGGAAACCGCTCATGCAATGGTAAGAACTCCTCCTCCCGAATCAACCGACTCAAGTGATCAGCCACTAGATTTTCCGAGCCTCTTTTATCTTTTATCTCCAAGTCAAACTCTTGTAACAATAAAATCCACCGAATAAGTCTTGGTTTTGCCTCCTTCTTTGCTAGCAAATATTTAAGAGCAGCATGGTCGGTGTATATGATTACTTTCGTCCCAATCAAATAAGAACGAAACTTCTCCAATGCAAAAATGACCGCCAATAGCTCTTTTTCAGTGGTGGAATAATTAAGTTGAGCATCATTAAGAGTGCGAGAAGCATAATATATAACATGAGGAAGCTTGTCAACTCGCTGCCCTAGGACTGCACCCACTGCATAATCACTAGCGTCACACATAAGCTCAAAAGGCAACTCCCAATTCGGTGGCTGGATAATAGGAGCTGTAGTCAAAGATTCTTTCAATATATTAAAGACCAGTAGACACTTCTCATCAAACTCGAACTTAACATCTTTTTGGAGGAGCTTGCACAATGGTGTAGAGATTTTAGAGAAGTCCTTTATAAATCTTCGATAGAAACCCGCATGACCAAGAAACGACCGTATTTCCTTGACACTAGATGGAGATGGTAAAGACCGAATGAGATCAGCTTTGGCCTTGTCCACTTCAATTCCTTTTTCCGAGATAACATGTCCCAAAACAATCCCCTGCTGTACCATAAAATGGCATTTCTCCCAATTCAAAACTAGATTGGTCTCAATGCAGCGTTTGAGAACCAAAGTAAGATTATGCAGGCATTTATCAAATGAATCGCCATATACACTGAAATCATCCATGAACACCTCAATAATGCTCTCAATGTAATCTGAAAAGATACTAACCATACATCTCTTAAATGTAGCAGGAGCGTTGCATAAACCGAATGGCATTCTCCGAAAAGCAAATGTGCCAAAGGGTCATGTGAAGGTCGTCTTCTCCTGGTCTTCTGGGGCTATGACAATCTGATTATACCCCGAATAACCATCTAAGAAACAGTAATAGGAGTGGCCAGCCAATCTCTCGAGCATCTGATCAATGAATGGTAGGGGGAAGTGATCCTTCCGAGTTGTCGAATTTAGCTTGCGGTAATCAATACATACCCGCCACCCTGTTTGAACTCGAGTTGGAACCAGCTCATTCTCATTATTCTTCACCACATTAATGCCAGACTTCTTGGGTACCACTTGAACTGGACTCACCCATTTACTGTCAGAGATTGGGTAAATCACACCCACACTAAGGAGCTGCAGAATCTCCTTCTTCACAACTTCCATCATTGGTGGGTTTAATCTCCGTTGCGCCTCACATGTTGGTTTAAACCCTTCTTCAAGTAAAATTCGGTGCATGCACATGGAAGGGCTAATCCCCTTAATATCCACAATAGACCAACCAATGGCTGTTTTATACTCTTGGAGTACTCTCATTAATTTTTCTTCTTGACCTTGGTTAAGATTTCTTGCAATTATAACAGGAAGTGTCTCGTTCTTCCCCAAGTAAACATATTTGAGATGCTCCGGAAGAGGCTTCAATTCAAGTGTAAGAGCTTGAATAATTGATGGCTGCAATTTCTCATTAGAAATCGGCAAATTAAGAAATGCAACCTTCTTAAAAGTCTTGTCAAAACCACTATTGAGTGTGGTTATGACATCCATGATCTCATGAGACAAATCTTCATCGGTCAACACAAGATGCTCTCTCAACGCAACCTCCAAATCATCTTCACTATGCAAATCTAAAACTCGTTGAGAAAGAATATCCAACACATCAAGAGAGTAAACAGCATGTACATCACTTGGATACCTCATAGCCTCAAAAATATTAAATCGAATTGTCTCCCCATCAAATTCCATGGTCAACGTACCGTCATGCACATCAATCTTAGGTCTTGCAGTCTTCATGAATGGTCTCCCCAACAAAATTGGAGTGGAGCATGGGATAGATTCATCTTCCATATCGAGAACATAAAAATCAGCCGGAAACACCAATTCATTTACTTGAACTAAAACATCTTCTATTACACCCCGGGGATAAGCATTCGACCTATCAGCAAGTTGAATAATCACCCCTGTCTCTTCAAGTGGATCGAGATTCAATGAAGCATAAATGGAGAATGGCATGACATTGATAGAGGCTCCCAAATCCAACATACACCGCTCAATTCTTTTATTACCAATAGTGCAAGGTGTTATCCCAAAAATTTGAAAAGAATGACGTGGCAATAAAATTGACACATGGCATGACTCAGTGAGGTGATCTGGCTTAATAATGGCCCAATATGTCACTTAAGGAATTGGACAGATAGTCAATACAATACGCCCGATCGAAGAGAGTATTTGGACTGGGGGTTGCTTGGCTCAGACCTCAGTTTAAATATCCTTAGAATTCAATTGGTGCCAAGTCCAAGAAATTGAAGGGGAGGTATGAATTTTGGTTCAAGATATAAAAGCGGTAGGTCCGATCGGACCTAAGCTTAGGGGACCTCTTGTTAAGCTTGGCTCGAATGAGTTCAAAGAGAATGATCAAGACTCAAGTTTTACTCAAAGGAAAAGGCCACATAGTGACCGATCAGGTATGATGTGGAAGAAGTGCACTTGGGCTTGAATGAGGTGAGGAAAAGTTTACCTTGGACCATTTCGAACCAAGGAGATAACTATGCTCGATCGAGCTTTGGTTGAAAAAGAGAGCTATGTCCGATCGGACATGCTCATAGAGGAGGTACCTTGGACCATTTTGGTCCAAGGAGGTGTAAGTGTAACGCCCTACTTCCTTAGAGCCGTTACTCAGTGAGTTTTATGACAAAACAGTGTGCAAAGATCTCGCTAACCGAGGTTTTGAAACGAAAGTGTGACTAATTAAAAGTTAAGGCTGTAATCTTAGAAAAATGCGTTGTTTCAATAAAACTGCTAATATTAAACATTGGGATCCCAAAATAAGGTTTGAAACTATTTACATCAAAAAAATGAGTTCACAGTTGATAAATCATAAAAATCATAGGTTATTACAGCCATTTTCAAATAAACCCCCAACCAAAGCAGTCGGGCAGGCCAAACATGTACGCGTCGCTTCACGCTCTCCGTACTCATGGTTGGTTGACTCAGTCATTGCCCTTACCTGCAACACAGAGCACCCGTGAGCCGAAGCCCAGCAAGAAAACTCATGCAGAACATAACATATGCAATGTATACAGTTTATCATAACAGATAATCCACAATAAACAAGTCAATCATTAGACTAAGCAAACACGGCCAAGCCGCCCCAGAGCCTTACCGAAGCCTGGGGTATCGGTTCTCACCGCGAGGATAACTCATGTATCCCTTGGGTCCCACCCTGAATATAGCATAACACATGTATCCACCGGGCCCCGCCCTGATTATAGCATCCCATGTGCTAGGTGTTACTTTCGGCCCACGGCCGCCCCGGCCTACGCCGTACTCGGCCCTTGCCGTTCATTTCATCATAATCACACATATAGTACATTCGAAATAATCATTCACACACATCATGATTCATTCAAGGTTAAACATTTGCACATAATACAATCTGGGGCCATGCCCTATTCTCGGGTGCTATAGTTTTCTTACCTGCATTCCGAGCCTCCTGATGCACCAAAGCCGCGAGCACGGTCCTCTAGCACGAGCCTCTCAAAGAACCTAGTCACAACACACAAGAAACATCCCTCATTACTAAGCAACCCAAAACCATTTCCCGGGACCAATCCCACACTCCCGGGGCCTCTAAAACCTTAAAACAACACCCCGGAGACATCCCCCGAACCCCCGGAGCAAAGGCCTAAGATTGCCTAAAAATGATGCCCTGAAATTTGCCTTGTGCCGCGGCACCACATCCTTGTGCCGCGGCACCCATCAGTCAGAGGCTCCCTCGCCGCGGCACGAAAAACCTGTGTCGCGGCACGCCTTCGCAGACCCAGAATTCTGGGTTTTCTCCGAGCTAAAACCTTACCAAATCGACCCAAACTCACACCCAAGCCCCAAAACCAACTCAAGACTCCAAATAAACCAACCAACAACCCATAACATTACCAAAGACATCTAAACACCCAATCAAATCCCCAAAATCCACATCCTTGATTTCAATTTCAGAAAAAATAAAAACTCAAACATCAAACTTAACCCATGCTCAAATTCTTAACCCATAACATAATCAAGCCTTAAATGAGTATAAAATTCCTTACCTCATATAGGGAATCCATCCCTAAGCTTCCTTCATCTCCTAGGTCTCCAACTTCTCCTTCTCTTCTTCTTCTTCTTCTTCCTCATGCCCTAGCTTTTCCCTCTCTTTTCTCTTCTCTTCAAACTCTATCAAGACCAAAATGGTTAAGCCCCAAACCGTGTACCCCATAAAACCAGCTGCCATTTATCTAATTTCCCAGCCAAATGACCATTTTACCCCTCCTTGCCTATCCTTTCCCAACTAAACCTCAAGGGCACTTAAGTCCTTTTACTTCTATTTCATTTCTACCATTTTCTACCTAGAACTTGTTACTCTCAGCAGTAACTAATGGTTACCCAGGTTACTAAATCTCCAATAACCATTACCCGCTAAATCTCAACTTAACCATAAAATTCCCGAGGTACCCCTAGGCTCCTCCCGAGCTGGGTATAGAAATCCCGTTGTGACTCTTGAGTTAACTAGCTCTCTAGGACCGTCTCGGCACGTGCATCACAATAATACAACCACACCCACGTGGTACAATTCACAGAATACAATTATCACATATCAATACCGTTATGCCAATCATTGCCAAAATTACAATTATGCCCTTCTAACACGATCCGGGCCTACATGCATACTAGTAAACATAGCCATGCATCTCAGTTAAACAAATAGCCAAATAACATGCTTTAAATCATAATCACGCATTTAATTCATAAAATCACACATAAATCCCAACCTGCCCTCCTGGCACACTAATCAAGGCCCTTAAGCCTTATTAGCGAATTTGGGTCGTCACAGTAAGTGATGGCTCGGACCACCTTGGTCCGAGGAGAGAAGTCCAATGCCCGATCGAGCATGGGTTGAACGAAGGAGGCTCGGACCACTTTAGTGCAAGGAGACAACTGCACCCGATCGGACATGTTCATGGGAGAGACCTTGGGTTGTTTGGATCCAAAGTGGTGATATGTGAAGGAAGAGTCCAGTGCCCGATCGAACAGTGGGTGCACGAGGGAAAGCTCGAACCATGTTGGTCCGAGGAGAAGGAATGTGTGCCCGATCGGACAGGGTACTTATGAGGTACCTTGGACCATTTTGATCCAAGGAGAGGTAAGTGGTGGCTCAGACCACCTAGGTCCAAAGAGAAAAGACCAAGGTTCGATCGGACCTTGGTTAAACGAAGGAAGCTTGGACCATTTAGGTCCAAGTAGAGGGGCATTGCGCCCGATCGCACAAGACGCCTCCCCCGATCGCACAAGACGCCTGAAGGAGTGTTTTGGACCATTTTGGTCCGAGGAGATGCTAGGAAGAAGATGGCTCGGACCACCTTGGTCCGAGGAGCAAAGTGCAAGGTCCGATCGGACCTTGATTGAAGGAGTCAAATAAGGTGGTTTGAACCACCTTAAGCCAAAGAAGACAACCATTGTGTCCGATCGGACACAATGAAGGAGTATACCTCGAATGTACCTGACCTTTGGTCCAAGGAGAGCCATGCACATACCACCTTTGACCTACGTAAAGCTTGAAGAATAGTCAACATGCATGAGAAGCTACGTAAAACTGCCCAAAACTACTTCAGTGAGAATTGGTCCAAGCATCCGGGAATCACTCAATCCTCACTTGAAATTAGGGATCAGTTATATTTTGAATGTTTATTTAGTAATATAAATATTAGGTAAATAATGGAATATCCCTATCAAAAGGGGATATCAGTTGGGAATCCAGGTCTATAAATAGAGACTTGGGAGGATCGTAAGAAGGGACTTTTTTTTGGGGAAATTTGAGAGTGAATCTGTATTCTAGAGAGAGAAAGTGTGTTGTTCTTGAGAGAAACCCTTTTTTGTATTCTGAAATTTTTGCACTAAAGAAACTCAGTTGACTCTGGTTCATCTGATCTTGAGTGTGAATACAGTAATAAAATCTCTAAGTGGATTAGGCTATTACCGATCATCGGGGCTGAACCACTATAAAAACCTCGTGTTATTTACTTTCATTCATAAAAACTGTCTGTTGTCGTTTATAATTCTCTTGAAGGTTGTCGTAGTTGACGTTCTTACGTCGTTGGCTAAATTCACAGTCAACACAAGGGATAGTAAAAGTACCAGGATCCTTACACTTTGGTGGAAGCTTCTTTTGTAGACCTGCGGAAACATTCTCCCCCACACTAACTTTTTCATTACCCCTCAACTTACGCTTATTAGTGCACAACTCTTTCAGATACTTAGCATAGCGCGACACTTGTTTAATAGCGTCAAGAAGAGGAATATTCACTTCTACCTTTCGGAATGTATCAAGAATTTCCTTGTCAACCTCTTCCTTTTTAGTCTTTTTCAGTCTGCTTGGGAATGGAGGTGGAATGACAATAGTAGGCTTAGGGCTGAGTTGTGTAGGAGTGGTTGGCTTTGGAGAAACATCTTCATTAACTGAGCAATCAACTTGTGGCTTGGATGACAATTTACTGGGCATTGGAGGACTAGGTGGATCATATTGCGTCCCACTGCGCAAAGTTACTGCACTAGCATTCTCCTTGGGATTCATCTCAGGTTGTGAAGGCAATTTATTTGACAGATGAGCCTCCAACCGGTTATATGATGCTGCTAATTGTCCCACCTGATTCTCCAAACTTTTGATGGACGCTTGGGTGGTTTGCTGAAATTGAAGAGTATTTGTAGCAAGTGCATTGATTAAATCCTCAGTAGAAGTTTTGGCACTTGGTTGTGGAGCAGCCTGCGGTGGTTGTGATGGTCTAGGTACATAATTATTTTGAGGCCTTTGGTGTGTAGTGAAACCAGGTGGTCTTGCTGCTGTTGGTTGTTGAGCTATTTGTTGATGATTCCCATATCGAAGGTTGGGATGATCACGCCAGCCAGGATTATAAGTTTGTGAAAATGGTTCATAATATATCTGACGTAATTGACCAGGAAAATTTCCCACAGCATTAACACCCTCAGTTTCTCCCTCTACTAGAGTGGGGCACGTATCAGTAGGGTGCCCCACTACTTGACAGATTCCACATGGCCGCACATGTTGGCCCAAAGCTAGTTGTTGTACCACTGAAGTCAGTTGAGCTATCTGTTGACCAAATTGATTATCAACAGTAGTTTGCACCTCGTTAACCCTTCTTGAAGATGACATATGCTCCTGGCGAGTACCAAACTGTTGGGAATTAGCTACCATATTAGAAATCAAGCTCCTGGCTGCTGCAGGAGTCTTGTCCACTAGTTCCCCTCCACTGGCTGCATCAATCATACTTCTGTCCAACGGCAGTAATCCCTCATAGAAATATTGAATCAATAGTTGCTCACTGATCTGATGGTGAGGACAACTAGCACACAACCGCTTAAAGCGCTCCCAGTAATCATAGAGTGATTCTCCCACAGCCTGCCTGATGCCACAAATTTCTTTCCTTATACTCCCCACTTTAGACGCTGGAAAATACCGCTCCAAAAACAAGGTCTTCATAGTGTTCCAGGTCTCCACAGTACCAGGGGGGAGATAATACAGCCACTCCTTTGCTGAATCCTTTAGAGAGAAAGGAAAAGCTCGGAGTTTTATTTGTTCTTCTGTCACTGAGGCTGGCTTCATACTGGAGCATACAATATGGAACTCCTTGAGATGATTATTCGGATCCTCACCAGGCAGCCCATGGAACGATGGCAATAGATGAATGAGGCCCGACTTAAGCTCAAAATTCACATCAAGAGGTGCATATTGAATGCATAGCGGTTGTTGATCAATATCTGGCGCAACCAACTCTTTCAACGTCCTATTTTGTGCCATATCTCTGTAAGATGTAATAGAATCGTCTGAATCTGAGTCGTGAGATGGTAAGGGCACTTTCACAGGATCCACTTGATGAGCAAGACGTTGAAATAGTGGATTATCAGTAATAGTCCGCGAAGTCCGAGAAGAAGATGAAGTAGCAAGATACTGTTTGATTGCCTCCAACCTGTTCTGAGTGTCTTCGCCAGACATATAACTCTGAGATGCCAAGAGAAATCAAGTTAGTAAGCGTAAACCAATATGAATAATAAAAAGAATTAAATAGTTCCCCGGCAACGGCGCCAAAAATTTGATGCGTGTCGTATTGCGTACCAAATTTAACAAATATTTTATTTACTCTAAAACCAATTATTTAGTAATAGTATAACGGCAAATAGAGGTCGAACCCAAGGGAACTATATTCAGTTTATTATTCACAAAAGCTTAACAAAGTTAAATTGGAAAGGGGGTTTTGGAAAGTAAAAGTAAAAGCAAGAATTAAGAAAACAATTGATAGCAAGAAGAGATTAACAACGATTTTAAAGACAGTTAAGAATTATTCTCCACCTCAGACAATCATGCATGAATATCAATAATGAATATTATTCCGATTCCCAATTAAACTATTAACCCTGCAGATAACGCTTAAGCAGTCAATTATCCCAATCTCCCTATCACAATCAATTACGGCTAAGCGCTCAATAATTAATTCTTTTTACCAAACAACAAACCTATTAAGCATACGATTCATTCAATTTAGTAAAAGCATTAACAACAGTGGAGATAGGTTAATCTAGGCAATAAATCAATGAAGCATTTAATTCATTTAACCTAGGTTCTATTCTTCATCACAATCAACAATGCTTTTGACCACATCATCAATTGCAATTTATCACAAACATTTAGAATCCTAAACTATTAGGTGAATAGAAATTCTAAGATGACAGTAAAATAATGCAAGCCCTAATTAGTTGTACACCCTAACAAGGAATCACAATATTTCATACAATAGGCATAGAAGAATAGAAGCAATTTAACATTATGGAAATCAAGAACAATATTCACATCTAAAATCAAACATTCATGTCTGGGTTTTGAATAGCCCTTAACCTAAAAGAAACTTAGCCAACAATCATGATGAAAAACATAACCAAAATCAAAGAATAGAAGAGTTTAGAGAAGAAGAAAACTATTGAAAAAGTTGAATGCGATCGTCCTTCTTCTCCTGCGCTCTCTCTGTGTTCCTCTCTCTAAAATCGTGTCTCTAAAACTCCTTTACAAATATGACCTAATCCCCCTTTTATTTCCCGTCCAAAAATTAAGAAAAATCGAATTTAATTCTGAATTCAAACGCGTGCCGCGGCAGCCATATTTCCTTGCCGCGGCACGAGGCTTCAGATATGCGATATAGGCTTTGTGTGCCGCGGTATGCAACTTTCCTTGCCGCGGCACGAGACTCTCTGTTTCTCTTGTAGCGGCAGGGACTTTTCCCTGTAGCGGCAAGCTCTCAGATTTCTGTACTTTTGTTCTTTTCTCGATTTTTCTTCTCTTTAACACTTTACTCCAATGGTTAGAATCCTACAAAATCATCATTCAACCAAAAATCATCAAAAATATACAAATATCCTTAAAAATAATGATTTAGATTAAATGAAACAAATTAACAAAACGATTCTAACTATCCCCAAACACACTACTTATGAACACAAAATCTGATAAGTAGAAAGGTAAACTATATACAAAAATATACTTATCACGGGTTGTGTGGGTCAAATGTTCACCCCTAATAATTATTATATCTATTATATATAAAAATCGTATAAATAATGAAAATTCTTGATTTTAACGGTTTGGTTTGTTAATTTTAATGGAATATTTCAAATATTTAATGGAATATACATTTAAAACTAATTAAAAATAGATATGTATTAATTATATTAATATAAATTCAAATGTATCATTATTATAATATTATATAATACAAAACTAGATATTTAATAATTATATTAATATAAATTTAAATGTTATAAAATATTATTATGATAATAATATATAATCCTAATTTTTTATTAACTATATTAATATGAATTCAAATATTATAAAATATCATAATAAAAATAATATATAATACATAATCTTAAATTTTATTAAAAAAATTATCATTTATGTTTTAAGAAGTTACCACATCACATATATATATTTTAAAAAATTATAAACAATATTTTAGTTTAATTTTTCATTTAATATGTTTATATCATTCTTTTATATATAATATTATTTATTTATTTAAAATTTATATGACAATGATATAAATTTAATAAAAATAATTAATAAATTATATAAATAAAACCAAACAAACGTATGCGTATCTAGTATATATACATGTGTGTTCTACTATATATATGTGTATGTACTGCAAAATTAAATAATTTTGTTGTCTCGTAGGTAGAAAAATTATGTGACCACTATGAGAGGAAGTTTAATTAATCATAGAGTTTCTTTTTTAATTATGTGTGTATATATAAATGGTACTTACCCCATGTTTATATTAAGTGATTAAATGAGTGTATATGATGAGAGTACTCTTTAAAGCTTATAATTAGCTTGTTAATTTCCAAGTGCTAATAAATTTCCATGCAAGCATGTAATTGCCACCCCATATATTATAATGAATAAGAATATAAAAGAATCATGTGGCTCTCAAGTGTCTTTTTGCACTATACGTATCTCGTGCGACTTAACTCACTATTTTGATCTCAAGTGTCTTATTGCACTAAGGCGATTTCAAGCGTTTCTTTGGATTGGATGTCTGCTAGGAAATTGGCTCATGATATCATGACAAGAATCATGAGACTCCATCTTAAAACCAATTAGTGATTAGTGGAGTTACTCGTGTTCTTATTAATGATTCAATATTCTTACACGTATTCCATATGGGACACCATACTCCAATAGAATAAAGATTTATATATATAGACTATAGTTGTATACATATTATAGTTGGCAATATACATCTCAATGAAAACCTACTACTAATACTAATGATAATATATATCCTTTTTTTTCATCCATTTCCACCACAATTATTCTTTCAACTTGAAAAAAATAATAAAGGGTAAAGTACTACTATAGCTTGGAAAAGTATGTAAGGGATATATTCACCACCACCACCAAAATTATATATAAGACCATTTTATTCTTAGCACGTTAACTCAAATTTTTTAAAACGATGATATATATTGTAGTTATAGTATACATAGTACTAATTTTCAGGAAATTGTGAATAATTTATGGTGCCAAAAAAACTTCAAAATAATTTATTTCACGCGCGTATAAACACATGTTTTCGTGTTTTTGGTACATGGATTGTAACGCCCTAGTTAACCAAGACCGTTACACTGTGTGTTTAAAATAGTGCAGGACTTGCTAATTAAGTCATTTGAATGAAAATGTGATCCTAAAGTCATAAACAAGTTGGGTTTACAAGATTTTGGTCATAAATGGATAATTTTCATTAAAATAAACGTTTAGTATATGGGATCCCAAAAACAGGGTTTAAAGAACATATTTACAAAATTTCCAAAAGTTATAAACAATCAAGGCCATTCTAATGGCAAAATACACATTTTAGGTTTTCGTCCTTGTACAATCGCTCGACCGTGGCAGCCGAGCAGCTGACAATGTACACCTCGCCACCAGAGTTCCCCAACCCATGGTTGATCCACCTTACCCTTGCCTACCTACACCACGTAGCACCCGTGAGCCAAGACCCAGCAAGAAAATCATATTACAGAGCATAATCAATAATCAATAATCAGATAATTTATAAAGCATAACCAGATATTCAGCAGCCCATAGCATTCACATAACCAGTGATAACAATTGACAAATCAACAATTTATTATCTATGTATTCAGCATATCATATTCATCAAATTAACAACAATAATAGACATGTCATGCAATAGCTAGGGTTGACGCCCTTAGGCCACACCCTCTGCTTAAGTCATTGTCTTTGGCTCACTTAGGTCGAGCCCAGTGTTCAACCCACTAAGTTTGGCTCGCTTAGGCCAAGCTCGGTGATTATTTAATTAACCTCTGCTACTAGTGGCTGAGCCGCGTCCTTGTGTGCCAATATTAATTCTGGCACTCTTAGGTCGTTTATCTCATGTCCACATGGCATAATACCATCATATGACATTGCATACAAGTATAAGGAACTCTTAATCCCGACATAACCACATAACCGGTTGCAGTTTTCTTACCTTTGATTTCGAGCGGAGAAGGTGAACTAATTCCGAGCATGGTCCTTAGCTCCGAGCCTTGGCGATAAACCTAGTCACAATCCATAAATGGTACTTTGATGAGTTTTAATTTCCAAAGGACAATCCCGGGACCAAACTCACGCTCTCAGGACCTTTAATTCCACTAAATGAAGTGGTGAAACCGTCCCCCCGAGCCCCCAAGCAAAACCCTAAAAAGTACCTAAAACCCAGTTCTTGAGGCAGGGTAGTGCTACAACGCTACAAACAGAGACCTAAGCCTCTCAGAAACGCAGGCTAGAGCCGTAGCGCTCTAAACCTACCCCTACAACGCTAGCACCAGAAATGACAATTTATGGGTTTCTTCCTTCGAACTTTCTCAAGCCAAAGCTCCACAAACCCCCTCCAAACCTCAACTAAACTCAAAATTGAACCTACAATTCACTATAAAAGTCATCTAAAAACCAGAAACCCAAAGAATAAAAGTCAGAAATTGTTAACTCTGATTACTGAATACGACCCTTGGTTGCCTTCACTATTTCCTCTAGCTTTGATTCCTCCAATTCCCAAGTTTAAATCCTTAAACTCCCATCCCAAAACCAAAGTCAGAAACCATACTCAATAAAGCCAGAAAAACTCAGATAAAACCTTAAAATTTACCATAATTTAGAAACTAATTCCAGCTGAATTCTTTAGCTACTCCAGGGATCAAGGTCCCAAAACCTAGCCCAGGCTTTCTCTTGAGTTCTCAGTTTCAAATTTCTCAAGGCAGAGTGAGAGAGAGCAAATCGTGAGGGAGAGAGAAGGAGGTGAGTTCAGTGTTTTTGTTTTTCTTCTTTTCATTCCTCTACTTCTATTACTTTCTACCAAAGTCTAAGGAACAACATAGTAAATCAGTTTTCTTTCCTAATTGCCAAAAGACTCTTTTACCCTCCCAATTAAAACTATGCCTTTTAATCAGGGTATTTTGGTCATTTGCTCCCAATTCCTGCTAATCTATCGAGTCTTCCTAATGTTCATCACTTAATTCCCGTCACCCAATTAATCTCCAATCATTTTCCCCAATGTCCAAAAATCTCCAATATATTTCCCAGATTGACCCCCGCCCCGAGTCGGGTATAAATCCCAGTTATGACTATTTCGCTAATCTGCTTACTAAGATTGTCTCAAGCCACATGCCGCAAATATATCCACATAATAATGTGGTGTCAACAATTAATCACATATAATTATATTTATGCCCCCAACGGGCCAAAATTACAAATATGTCATTCTAAGCAGAACAGGGCCCACATACTTATTTAATACTCATAAACATACATTTTACATATCTATACAATCATAGGATCATGCATATCATATAATTATGCATTTTATCAGCAATTCACATAAACACCAATTATGTCATCCCGACACACTAATCAAGACAATTAAGTCTTATTAGTAATTTTTGGTCGTTACATGGATAGAATCTAATATAATTTTTTTTATAAAACGGTGTACAATGTAGTTATTTAAAATCTTCATAAATTTTTAGAAAATTCTAAATAATTTACTATACTGAAAATAAAAAAATAGATTGTTTTGAAGCATGTTTTATAAGCACGTGAAATAAATTATTTTGAATTTTGTTTTTGGTACTATAAATTATTCGAAATTTTCTCAAAACTGATAGAATTTCCTAAATAACTATAATTTACACAATTATATAAAAAAAAATTAGATTATTATTTTTCCAAGGGCAAAAAAATAAATAAATAGATCCTTGACAATGAAGGCAAAATACATGCCCATCTATATATAGAGAGATATTAATATTGACTTTGATAAACGATTAAGTAAGTAATATGATGAAGCTGAGAGAGAGATATATGAATTGACTTTTAAGTAAATAGATCGATGATAATATATAAACAAATATATATATATATATATTTATATAAAGCATGCATGTATAGCAGTACATACACATAATTGATTCTCTCTTTCTTCTTTGTCAAAATAAAGAAGAAAAAAAAGAGGGTAAAAGATCACACTAAGCACTTACTATAACATAACATGCATGCACATATATATATTAATAACACTTTTCACTATTATATTTAGTTGTATACAACAAACAAACCACCTTTTAATAGATTCTAATATATCTCAAAGTTGGGTTAATTCACTGGACAACACTCATTAATTAGTTTTTTTTTTCTTTCTATACATTTCAAATTAAACCAGGCCACTTTTAACGTGGACACAACACAAGTAAATGTAACATACAATAAAATTGATTTATATATATATATATAGATACATTTATACACTTAAGAGAGCATGGCAGCGTTTTGGACAGGAGTAACGTATATCACTTTATTGTTACTATATTAGTGACACTTTTAATATTTTTTATATATAAATAAGCTGCAATTTTAATATATATATTTTTTTATATGAGAGCATATAATATAGCTACATGGCACATTTAATAATTCATAATGTCGAAATCAAGATTTAAATCGCTTGTTGCACGCGTATTTATTTCAATATTTATATATGTACAATATGCTATTTAAATTATGATTTCGACATATTAAATTATTCAAAAATACTTAAAAATTTGTGAGAGATCCTATAATTATGTTATAGACCGTCGTGTAAAAAAACAATATAGTTACAATTTATTCATTTAACAAAAATAGTAAACATATCTATAAATAATGATTTAAAACCATCACTATTCAAAAAATTCATATATATTTATTATAAGTGAATGTGTGGGTAAATAAAAAGAATAGTAAGATTCTTTTGAATATTAATAATAATAATATATAAAGATAGGAAAGGACATTGGAAACGACGGAAATTTGTGTGTCTTTTTTTTAAATACTCGTGCCTTCATTTTTACTAAAATAAAAGCATTATAATTTATATATATAGATATATATATTTTTAAAAAAAAAGATAAAGAAAAGAAGAAAAAGTGGCTCTCTATAATATATATGTTCTTATTCTCTTTGTAAGCTTTTCATGTATGCCGTGCATGGTACCACATATCCAACCAAAAAAATCATTTTTATAAAAATGAAGATATACATCTTAATATTATACACAGCGATATGATAATTTAGCTTATCCAATCACATTTATTAAAATTAAGATTTATTATTTTAAAAAGTAATAATACGTTATTGTGTATAATATTTTGGTACATATTTTAAGTGCACATATCATTCCTCTAGTAAAATATACTTGGTTTTATATGCAATAATTAGACACTTTTGACTTGTATTACTATTATGACTATTTTATTAGTTATTTGATTCATTTAGATAAATCATTATACTAGTTATTATTACTCACTTAGCAAAAATTTGTATTTTATATATATACATATTTACATAAAATGACTTCTTAATAGAGTGTTGAAATGATAGGATGTGGAATGTCATTTTGTAAAAAAAAATTATCAAAATGAAACGTTTGTAAAATGACAATTAAAAAAAATTGAACTGCCTAGATATCACATTTTTATTAAGAGATCATTATAGTAATTTTTGTTTTTGACAAAAAAAAATATAAAAGGAAAATGAGAAATTAATTTTAAAATATCTCCAATAATTAATGTAATTAAATTTATCAGTGTATAATTATCACAAAAATATTATGTGATAAATTTTGTATTCAATTAACTTTAACATTATTTTATTGTCTTCTTGTATAATTTAAAATATTAAAATCCACACTTTAGATGCTCAATCGATTCAAAGTTACTTTATTAGTTAATTATTGGTGTACTATATGATATTTAAATCGTACTATACATATAATAAAAGAATCGAATGCAATATAAACTACTTCTCCAACCAAATCCCTATAATATTAATTACTCATTTACTCCCACCCAAAAAAATAAAATAATAATAAATCAATTTTCACATAAGAACAAAAAAACTTTTAAAAAATTGTTTGATTACATTTTTTTATTCCAAATTTTATGTATTTGAGATTTAATGAAAAATATAGATAAATTGTCAAATATTTATATAGCTATACATATGGTTTTTTTCTAGCTGCAATCCCATTTTTTACACATTGTAACACTTAGGTCCCGAAAGTTAATTTTGTATCAGTTAGGTTTCCATCATTTTCAAATCGTATCATTTAGGTCTTTAAATAATATTATTTTTATTTCTTTTTCTTTCAAAATATATTAATAAAATATAAAAAAAAATGGTCAACAAAAATTAAAAAAATTTGGATCACTTAATTTATGACAATACCAAACATGAAATTAAAAAATATATATTTTCATAACATTTAAAAAAATATTTAATAGTTTTACAAATTAAATTAATTTTTAATTAAAAAAAATCTTATCTATGTTTTTTTTAATATTAATAATTAAACTATTACGAAATTATTAATATTTATCATGTACATATTTATTTTTATTTTGTAAATTTTTTCTATAATGCAACTTATAACTAATCATATATATATGCACATAAATAACTTTATATACACTATTAAGTTTTAAAAAATGTATGAAATAAACAAGTATATACATAATTGATAATATCAAAATAATCGAGATAATACACTTATAAATATTAATAATAAAACAACAATGTAGGTATGAATATTTTTTTAATAAAAAATTAATATTAAATATTTCTAAAATGGTCATAAAAATATTTTTTTCTCATGTTATGTTTGGTTTTATCATAAATTAAATATTCAAATATTTTAAGAATGATTAACTATTTATTTTGTATTTTTTATGTATTTAAGAAGAAAAAATAAAAAATAAATAAAAGTAGCATTTAGGGATCTAAATAATACAATTTAAAAATGTTGAAGACCTAACTGATACAAATTTTTTTTTTTTTTTTATATAAGTGGTATAAAGTGTAAATAATGAGAACTCACATATTTCAAAACTATTTTTACATGGATAGTTGAATTGAGCTGTCCATGAGATGAGAGTAAGCCAATATATATTTATATAAATTTAAAAAATAAATGTGGATGATAATAATTGAGTGTTAATCCAGGTGTCGTTGTCACATATATATATATAATTAGTTAGTAATAAAATATTATTATTTTAATTCATCGTAATTATAATATTAGTGAAAATTAAAATAAAGTTACTAATGATGAGGGCCAGCAAGATTAGTCATAATATTGTGTCTATTAATCAAGCAATATATAGTTATGGCCTTATATGAGCTTAATTATTATATTTTTTGCCTCACTTAAATTTTCAAATAGCCATAACTTTTTTTTCTTGAATAGTAGTAGTAATTATTATTATTATTAAGGTGAAATCAAATTTGAATCTTATTATGCCTTTGATTAGTGATGGTACTTTTTCCAACAAATTTTAAGAATTTTTAATGTTTATATAAAGATAATCTAAAATACACTAAATTTGTAACTTTTTTTGCACATAATATTAAATTACATCCATTACATATATTTGGCCATTAATCCCATGATAATTAAAAAGTATTACCTTAATTAACGTTGAGAAAATATAATTAAATTTAACTCATAATATAATATACATATACATATATTAATACTTGTATATATATAGCATATGGTTGACTAATCTTGATTTGTCGTTACATAAATGGACATATCAATCTAATTCCAAAGAAGGCATCGATCTAGGTTGAAATTTTCATTCCTATATATGCATTTCTAGTAATATGTTATTAGATAAAACTTTTATTAATATTCTGATTTTGAGTTTGACTAAATAATATAACATTTGAAATGTGGATACAAATACAGCTTATATATATTTATATATGTTATCATCTTGGAACTCGATATACTTTATATTATATATATATATAGTTTTTTTTGTATAAATTAAAAAGAGAAAATAAAAAGCCAAAAAAAAGAAGACAACTAAGTAATGAATATTTATTTTGATCGTATACTATAGTTTCCTACTTCCATTACAACTCAACCCACCTTACATAAATATACACATTTGACTAGTCAAAATCACAAGTACAAGGTTACATTTTTGGCGTTTTGGTATAAATTAATACCGTATATATATATATATATATATAGGGAGATACTATTGTAGTAGGGATACTTTTGTATTTATTGGTAGGGGTGTATCTGTTTTCGATATATAAAGAATGGTGGGTAGTCATTTGGTATTTTTTTGTTTTTGTAAAGTATTATTTTGGTATCCTCTGTTTTCAATAATGCTTATGTGGTACTCTGTATTTTAAAATCGTACATATTTGGTACCCTAAACTCAAATTTAATTAATAAAATTTTACCAATTTAATCAAACTGCTATCAATTATGTAAGTTACAAATTTAAATTTAATTACTTAATTACATATAACTGATGACAGTTTGATCATATTGACAAAATTTTATCTATCAAATCTGAGTCTAGGGTATCAAATATGTATAATTTTAAAATACTGGGTACTATATAAGTATTATTGAAAACAGATGGTACCAAAATGATACTTTGTAAAAACATAAGGTGCCAAATGAGTAAATTCCCTATAAAGAAATTATAACTCAAATTTGTTTATATGATGATATTGTAGTTATAGTAAGTATCCCATCAATTTTTGGAAAATTTCAAATAATTTACGGTACCGAAATCAGAGCTCAAATAGTGTATTTTATACGCGTATAAAAAAATAAGCATGTTTGCAACTGACGGTTTGAACCCTGATTTCAGTGCTGTAAATTGTTCATAATTTTTCAAAAATTGGTAGAGTGTGCGCCATAACTACAATACATATTGTCATAAAAAAATTGGGTTATAATTTTTGTATGTAACGAAAACAATAACGCCCCTATCATTACGGGAAAAAATAATCTCATATATGAGAATTTCCCCATATATCTATATATTTGTGTAGAGATTAATAAAAAAATGTGGTAATAAATATGTTTAATTAATTTTTAAATTGCTTATTAAAATTTTTGACAAAAAAACACATGGTTAATGAACATAAGTTTCTATTTTTATTATTATTATTATTATTATTAGTGCTTAAGAATAATATTTATGAAAATATTGTTATATAATAAAAATGAAACAATGTCCAAGTAGTAATATTATTGCCTCTTGAATTTACAAAATACTTACTAATTAATTTTGTAATATTATTAATTACTAATAATTTTTCTAGTAAAAAATTTGCAAAATAATCTTTAAATTTATCTTAATTTAACATGTATACTTTTTTAAAATGCGAGATACTTATTACTTATCAAAATTTAACAATTAAAATTAATCACTATAATTTTTGCAAATTCAAAATTTTAATCATGAAAATATATATATAAATATCACTATGCTTAATTAAATGAATTCTAACAATGAACAAATTCAAAGAAAAATAATTGAAATGAGTGCTATACAGAGGACAGTGTATAGTCTATACAGTTGGACAATAAAAGCAAGCTCTCCTACTTCATATTCTACACTTCTTTATTAGCCAACAAATAATAAATACTCTTAAGAAATAATATAATAATTTTTATTTTTTTATTATACTGATGATAATTAATAATAATAAGAAATTACTCCTTCAAGTCCATACAATACATAGGGAGAATAATAGGTAGAGATTTTTACCAAAATAAATGAAACAATTCATAAATATATATAATGATATAATTGAAGGGAGTTATATTTTTTTTTAAATTAATATAAAGACAATTCTTTTTTAAAATATTTTTCTAGCACATATTTATCTTTAACTAAAATATAGTATTTAAATTTTTTTAGGGGATACTATTTAAATTTTTAATTGTATAAATTTGTAGACTTGGTAAGTATTAGAATAATAAATTTCGTGTAATCTTTTTAGATATTAACTTTAATGTCCGAATTTTCGGGGTATTTTTATTCCATGTTGGTTGTAAGTTTAATAATGTGATTCATAAATTGGCTTAATATGTTCTCAAGTTAAACAATGAGCGTTGTTGGAAAGAAAAAGTCCATCTTCCTATTTAAAATCTTTCTCATTCTAAATAGTGGTGTAGCCTATTTTTACAAAAAAAAAAAAAAAAATCGAATATATTATTATAATGGTATTATGAAACGGTTGCCAAATTTATAACAAATTATAGCATTGATAGAATTTGACATAACAATAAATTTTGTATTTATTATATTACCACTGCTATGATTTATTAATTGACAATTAATTATTAAGTTTTGAGAGCATACAATGGTAGAAATAGATTGAAGTCCACAATTTGGACAGTAAAAAATAAAGAAAAAATTAATTTTGACATAACATATTCTAAAAAAATATTAAATAATTATTAATTCATATTTATTTTTTAAAGTTAAATTTTAGTTTGTGCATTATAACACAATTAACATTAGTTAATTTTTGTACCAAATTTAACATGAATTTATACTATAAGGCAATGTTTGGTTTTGAGGGATGGAATAGAATGAAATGTCTTTTAAATCCATTCCATTGTTTGTCTAATATACGTTTTCACTGGAGGGCAATTTCGTAATTTTGTCGTTGTATGTATCTTTGTCATATTTTTTCTTTTCTTTTCATTTGATAGAATATTGGATATGTATAATTTTTAATGGCAATAAAATTCATGGTTCTTTATGTTTGAATTTTTATGGAATCACGACATGAGTATAATGCCAAGTGAATAAATAACAGCTCGGGTTAAGTTGTTATTTATTAATTGAATATTATTATTGTTAACCGAGATTTTCGGTAACTATATTAACAAATATTATTTAAGGATAATTGTAATGAAAGCTGAAGATTAACACGAGGTTTTTACGTACTTGGAGCGTTAACTAGCCTTAGTCCACGAGTCAATGGTATTAGAGCTTGAAAAACCTTTTACAATGGAGTTTCTCTGTATTTTGACAGGGTTACTGTATCTTAGTTGAAGATCGATCCTTTTTACAATGTTCTGTAGCTTATATTTATAGGCTTATGGGAACACTGGATCTAAGCCGGGTACGACCCGGGCCCGTCGGAGATATGGATATTCTTGGCCTTTCGGGTGGAAGCTCAATACAAAAGATACAAAATACATGAATTCTAGGCTGGCTAAGGCCCAATAAGTTGACTCAAGAGCTATGTCTCGCCCGACAAAACGGTGCTTTTGGTCTGGCCACTTCGAGTTACGAGGCAGATTCAGGAGACAAGACCAGTCAGAGTACTTGACAGAGCAGACCTGAAACAATGGCGTGCAATCCCGAGGTGGCCTTTTCTGCAGGTGAAAAGTGGGGACAACGCCCATGCGGAGTGGGGCGGTTTCAGCGTCCTGGACGCTTGACCCCTCCACTCGGGGATGAGGTGATCCGGGTCTGTTTACCTTTGTCCCTCTTCATTTACCACGGGCCCGGACCGCGCCAGGGTCCGGGACCAGGACGCGTAGGTCGTGGGGGATCCGAATGATCTGTACATCACCCGAACGACCGTCCCGGAGGACGGAATCCGGAGGGACATGCCGGACCTCTTAACGGGCCCAGACATGCACCCCCGGTCCATACCCTTCTCGGACATTTCCGCACCGAGAGGCCTTGGGCCGGGCCCGCACGCCTACCTGGCCCTTGACAATGGGCCTGGAAGAAGGCCTCGAGGTCCATGCAGGAAATGGGGATAACAATTATTATGGGCATAATAGTAATAATAATATGTATGAAATTATTTTATCATATGATGTGTAATTTTTGGTTTGTCATGATATTATTATTATTTAATTGAATTAAATAACTAATTGAATTTGTGAAAGGACCATAATGCCCTCAAGTTTGGGATTGGTTCAAGATGAATTTTAAAGACTTTATTTTAATTATTTTATATGATTAAAAACCACAAATAATTTGCCAATTTTTCGAAATACAGCGAATGATATCAGTTGTGGAATTGTTCCACATAATTTTTAACTTTTTTTATAAAAGAAACTCATTAGAAATAGGATCTAGAAGCTTCAAATGCTCAATTTAGTTTTTGCACTTCTTAAATCGTGTTACCATGATTATTTGAATAATTTAATTCGCATGATAAAGGAAAAGTCACATAGTTGAAGAGAGGGAGAGAGAAAAATTATCATCTTTTAGAAAAGAGAGAGAATTTTTTAGTTCTTGCACTTGAGAAATTTTGGGTAGTATTTAACGTTCTAGAATCATTCTAGGGGTGAAAATAAATGCGTTGAATGCGGGAAAAGCAAGGGTAAGGCACCAAGTCGAGATTCACCATTTTTATCCAAGAAAAATGCAAGTTCTTGGATAGTTTATGATTTGAGGAGGTTTGGATTGTTTCTGAGTTCGTTGAGGCTTGTGCACCAGAGCAGGAAAACTAATTTTGAGCTCCATTGTTGCGGTACACCGGAGTTGGAGAAGGAGACGTCGATCCGAGGGGCTACGGGCAAGTTCTTGGGCTGGGGTTTATTGCTTTGAGGTGCTGGACACGAGGGGATCACTTTGCAAGCGAAAGAACGGGTCAGAATGCAGCCAAAACGAAGCCCTAGGCTTGCCAGCGCCAAAGAATAAGAGAACTTTGGTGAAGCCCGATTTGGGCACTTGATTAGTTAGCTAAGTTGATTCAAAACTAATCACATAGAAACTAGACAACACAAAGATGGCTAATCCTTGGGACCAAGTCCAGAGGAAATCACTAAGGGGTCATTTGGTATGCAGGAATCTGGAGACGAGAACAATAATCTGAACACTTTCTCATGTTTAGTGCTCGATTTGAATTTTTGTCACTTAGGAAACTGTACTCTAGGGGTTTTAACTTTACTTGATTTTGGGTTTAAGTGAAACTCATCTGACAGATGGTTTTCAGATACCCATGAATGTGAAACACTTCAAAATTATTATTTTTTTAAAAAATAAATCTCAAACTAATAATTTTTTAGTTAACGAGTTATTTTGTTTTCTAAATCTTATAATATAAAAACAAATAAACATATGTCAAACTATAACATGATAAATAATGTTTGTTTATTTAAATAAAATAACATGTAAAACATTTATATCATTACTTTAGTTTAAAATACCAAATAAAATATTATTAAAATAAAATAAATGTATTTTTGTATTTTTAAAATTTATACTAGATTCTAGTATTTAATAACTGTTTTTTTTAATTCTGTTATAAATAAATTTCATGAATAAAATTGTTTATAAATGAGTATTTACCTTATAAATTATAATCTAAGGAGAATTTGGTAATTTTTTAAAATTTCATTTGCTATTTATAATTATATATTTATTATTTTGATAAAATATATTATTATATTAATTTTATGAAAGTATGAAAACTTGACAAATTCCTATGCACAAGACAACCAAACACAGAAAAGTGATATTCTCATAAATCATAGATTAGATTATAGTGCACAACCAAACACAATGATGCAAGTTTCCAGACTATTAGATTACCCTATTCAACTTTCCTAGTAATATGAAAATTGTGAACTCCTCGTACTAAACAACCCCTAAGTATCAATAATCAATTTACACATAGTTGCTACAACTTTCTCACAAAACAGATTGTAAAGCAATACACTTTGCTAAATTCGTACATTATTAGCTTTTCAATTGTTGAGTATCCCACTCATTCTTCACTTTGAACTCCCTTCAAAGTATTTTTGTACCCCCTTCAGATCTAATTGAAAATCTCCTCCTATCTCTAAATTTCGAACTCCATCGATGAATGACTGAACTCTTCTCCTTTAACCAGAAAAACAAAGCAAGAATACACCAAAAAAAACACAAGAGAGTATCAAGTATAAAATATAAGAGTCAATCTTCTGCATTAGGGTTTTGGTGTCTATGTAAAGAAAAGCAGCTAACTGACTATCTAACCAACTAAAAGCTCAACAAATTGACAGACTTAACAACCAAAAGTTTAACAACTAAAGGTATAACTAATTAGATGTTAAAAGACACACATGTTGAAATTGTTCAATTACAAAACATGACAGACACGACTAACACAAAACCAAACACAACTACATGAATAATTTTGCCAAACTAAAGTTCTCAAAACATGGTTCTTACAAATAGATATATATTTTAATTAAATATAAAAGAATATAAAAAATAGTTTGTAAAGAGAGTACATCAAACTTTTCTTACATAATAACATTGGAATGAAACCGAATAATTTTTAATATCGACAATAGAGTTCAAACAACTGCTTTTACACGCGTATAATAAAAAATAAGCATGCATGTAACAAGTTGTTCGTTACGCAATTTCTACACGCAAGTATACGCGTTCATTTAACAGGTAATATAATGTAAGAAATGTCGAACCCACAAGGACTGTTACCAAGTACCAATTATTAATCATAATATTCTATTTGGTTAACAATAATTTGATTATAAGAATTAAGCAAAACTATTGAAATAAGGAACGCAATTGCAGGAATAAAAGACAGCAAAATAAATAGAGTTCAATAATTAAATGAACTAGGGCAATTAACTTCATCTACCATCCACTTTATATTTCAATAATACCAATTATACTAGTCAATTATCTCTCGTGATAGCAGGTCAACAAAAGTAACTTATATTCGTACTAGGATATACAAGTTTCAACCTTATGTAATTTTTCTACATCTCTGTGATAAATGAACATAAGACAGCATTAAGTACTACAACCCTAAGGCGACACAAACCAAATAGATACTCTCGTCCTATAATGAAATCTATGTCTATTCAATTACAGCATAACCAATTATCACTTCTCAGATTTCGAATCAAAATCATATAAATTATGTAATAGATGGCCAGTCAATCACAAGCATCAAGCAAAAAATCAAATAGATCACAAGATAGAATATAAATCATAAAACTTGCATTAATTTAAAATAAAGTTTAAGGAGAATCCATTAACACCCTAAAAAAAGAGTTTAGTTCATGACATAATTCATAATAACCATAGAAGAATTAAAAAGCATCCAAATCATATAAATTAAAAGTAGAAAAGAAGAAAAACTATGATAAGTTATTTGATTCCACTTGCAATCCTCCACAATATGTTTCTCTCCGTCTCCTAGGGTTAATCTCTTCTTAAAAATGTCATTAAGAAAGCTTTTATAGTCCTTAATTAATTATGTGCGAAATGACAAAATTGCCCTTGAAAAATATCATAATTTATGATTTCATACGGACTGGCGCTGCGACGCTAGTGTGTAGAGTTGCGGGTCTAATGTGCTTCGCGTTCCAGATTTCATCTCTGGAGTATGTAGCGCCGCAGCTCTAATTCTGGCTGACTTTTGTTTTCTTCTTTATAACTCTTAGGGCTGCGGCTTTACACCATAGAGTTGCGCTTCTAATTCCAATTTTTCACCAAATCATCAATTTGACCACCGATTTCGCCCAGTTTCCATTCCTTAGCCCGTTTAACACTGCTTCTTCAAGAATTAAGCGCTGTTACTCTAATTTCAAGCTATTTCCTAAATATCCACACTTAATCCTGAAAACACAATAATCACTATATAATATCGCACAAAATCAAATAAAAGACTAAAAGTGCATCTTAAAATACGCCATAAAAACATACCAAATCTAATCCTAACATTGTTTGAATTCTATTTTTTACACTATAAATTATTCCAAATCTTTTAAAAACTTGCAGTAAGTTCATTATAACTAAAATGTATACTGTCATAATTTTTTTTTTTTTTTTTTTTTGAAAATGCTCCGAGGTACCTATACAAGAAATGTCAAAATATCTAGCTATACGAAAACAATAAAGAAATCACTTTAAAAATATATTAAATTTTTTTAAAAAAAAGAAAAGAAAGTATTGGGGATTGGGATGGGGTGCGAATGTAGAGGAGAGGAATGGGAGACATCAAAGGGAGGCGTACGCCGTATGTTTTCATCCAGACAACTCGCCCATCATTAATTATCAATACCAAACCAAGCCCCTATTATTATTATACAATTTTATTTATTTATTTATTAATTATTTCCAAATATATAATATCTATCGATATATGCATAGGTCTTCCAAAGCACATCATGACTGAGAAAAAAAACTCTTCACGGAGGACATACTACTCTTTATGTACCTTTCCAATGCAGCTCTCTCTCTCCTTTCATAATTTTTAGACTTCATTTGGTCTAGAGAGAAGTTTGATGTGAATAAATAGGCTCAATATTATGCAATAAATATATAGGTTTTGATTTTGATTTTATTTTTCTAAGAAATTTAGATATATCTAGGGAATTTCTTTATTGCAACTCTCAAAAAGAGATGTACCGGTGCAATTCTTTTTGTTTGGATCTCGTAAACAGTTTTCAGTGTGATTTTTTATTATGAAAGTGTATTTTATAATTATTTAGAGCATTTTGTAAATTTTCAAAAAATTCTGAATAATTTAGAATACCGAAAATAATGTTCAAATAATATTGTTTTCCATTCACATAAAAAAATAGTCGCGGATGCAACAATCTGTTTGAATGTTGTTTTCGCTACTGTAAATTATTTAGAATTTTTTCAAAATTTACAAGATGCTCTAAATAACTATAATATACACAGTCATAAAAAATTTCACGTCGTAAACTGTTCACGGGGTACAAATAAAAAAAGGTGCACCATAGAAATATTCTAATATTTATTTTGAGCTTAATTTGATAAATCTAGCCTTTTGATAATTATTTAGGATTATAGCATTTTGGATCATGCGTTTTGTCTCATAATCTATTTAGACCATGTATTTTGATAAATTATTTTTGGATTCTATATTTTGTAAAATTGTTCAAATAGACTTTTGAACCCGATTTTGATCAAAACTTTTTGAACTCAAATCACAAATAATTTACCAAAACTAATAATTATGAACAAAAACGCAATTATTCTGCCTAACAATTGTGTTGTTATATTCAATTTTTTGTTCATCAAAATTGAGTTAGGGTTCTATTTGAACCATTTTATAAAATATTGAGTCCAAAAAATAATTTGTTAAAACGTATAGTCCTAACAAGTAATTAGACAAATCGCAAGGTCTAAAATGATATAATTCTTAATTAATATTAGTTTGATAATATTAAATTATTAATCCAATAATTATAGAATAAACGAGTATATAACTTAAAGACGAGAATATATAAAGCAAGTCAATATATACATGTAAGTAGGGGTGAGCATCTAAACCAACAAACCGCGGTGACCGACCGCACCGCACCATACTACACCGCAAACCGCGGTGTCAAAAGTGTAATGGTTTGGTATGGTTTGTATTTGAGCTAAACCGTGCGGTGCGGTGCGTGGTTTGGCGGTGTGAAATTTTGGTTTACACCGCACCGCACCGCATACTTACAAATATATTAAAAAAAATAAACTTTACATATATACCATTTTTTATAGTTACCCAATATGGGAGACTTGTATATTTTTTTTGTGTTTCACTGAACTTAATTGATAACTTGTGATGTTGTTTAGAACTTATTACGGATTTGTTATGAACTAAGGATTTAGTATTTTTTTTAAAATTTAAATTTTGTTATGACATTTTTTAACACAAACCGTGGAAAACCGCCCAAACCACACCGCAAAAAATGGTTTGGTTTGGTCGGTTTGGTGCAACCAAATCACACCGCATGGTGTATTCTAGTTACTAAACCGCACTTGTGGCGTGGTGTATTAAAAAGTGTTCAAACCGCCCAAACCACACCGTGCTCACCCCTACATGTAAGTATAGATTGTAAAGTTTTTTTTTCTTTTTTATATTAAGGGGCGAGGTTTAAATTTGGTACTTCCTCAATAACAATTTATTATTTGAATTAAAATTTATAGATGTTTCCTAAAGAAAATAAGTACTTGGATATTAATGGTCTGTTTGACATTATTTTCTGTTTTTTATTTTTAAAATTGTGTTTTCAGAAATGAGAACAGAAAATAATTTTTGTAGTTTTAAACAATCGGGGTTTGGTTAATGTTTCCTAAAACTAATTTTTTTTAGTTTTATTTAAAAAAAATAAATAATTAATAAATATATTTACAAAGAGAAAAATATTTTTAAAATATGTAATAAATAATGAGATAAAGTAATGTGAAAAAAAAATTGATGAAAAATAATGAGAGAAATTTTGAGAAAGAAAAATTGAGAAGAGAGAAATTGATCCAAGAAAAAAAATGAGAGAGAAAATGGCGAGATAGAAAAAATGAGGAGATGGAAAATGAGGATATAAGAAGTGATGAGAGAGAAAATAATGAAATAATAAATTATGAGAGAAATGAGATAAAAAGTGATGAGAGAGAAAGTGAGCATAGAAAAAGTGAGGAGATATATTAATGAGAGAAAATATGATGTGAGATAATAATAATTAAAAACGTTATGTGAGAAAAAAATATGACAAAAAAAATTCTCAAATTTTTTTATTTTTTGTGACTTTGTTTTTAAAAATTATTTTCTAAAATCAATATCAAACACCCTTACTTATTTAAAAAAAAAAAAAAGGTTTTAAAAAGAAAAAACAAAATTTTTAATCAAGAAACTAAACACCCTTTAAAATTCTCTATTTTTTGTGGATATTATAATTCTCTATTTTTTTTAATATACATAAAAGATTTTACAAATTTAATGCTTGACAAGTTAGTTTTTGTTTTCTCATTTAATAATGTCAAGTGAAATAGAAACTTTAAAATAATGCTTTACTATAAAGATTTTTTTTTTGTCGATAAATCAATAATTTAAAATTAATTCCTAGAGCTGCAAAACTTTACATCTACCGTACATATTTAATTTCACTTAAAAAAGTAAATATATTTTTTTCTCAAGAAAAGAGAGGCTTATCAATCAATTCAATTGGCAAAGTTAGACCATATTTTGTAGACAAAATTTTTGGCTTGGGAAATTTCACTCTGAATCTCCTATGTCATGTCTAGTACGATATGCTTTTCAAATTAATAAAATTACACAAAACTCCCCGGACCATTGCTTAATTATATATATTAAAGGGTAGTTTTATGGTGAGCCCTAAAAAGGGATACTCCGATGGATACCCCTCTAATAATTTTTGGCTCGGAAGTATTTTCGGTACAAATTTTTTTTATGAACGTATATATTGTAGTTATTTAGAACATCCTGTGAATTTTTTGGAAATTACAAATAATTTACAGTGTAAAAAATAAAGTTCAAATAGTTTGTTGCACGCGTTGCTGTTTTTTTTATGAATGTGGAATGTAACATGTTTGAACTTTATTTTCGACATTGAAAATAATTCAGAATTTTATTAAAATTTGTATAATGTTCTAAATAACTACAAATTACATAGTCATCAAAAAATTTGTCGAAAATATTTTATGAACCAAAAATACCAAGAGGGTGCACTAGTGTGACCCTTGGTGCATGAAGAATCATCATGTATTAAATACTTCATTTCAAAATAATATAATTAAAAAAATTATATTCTCAAATCTCAAAAAGTTGCTACTAATTTCTTTATTGGAAGGGAGAGAGTAGCAACATGCTTTATTTTAGTATAATAATTTTTTAAAAATTAAATATTGTATTCATTTATTTTGGTTCATAAAGTTATACATTTTTTTATCTTCATTTACATTTGCTAGAATATCTTTTGTTGGAATTTTTATTTTGTCTATCTACATATAAATCCTATCTCCATCATTGTGAAGCTTCATATTCTTTAGTATTTAGGTATTTGTTGTTGATGTTCAAAAAGTATCATAACTATACATTTATTTTTATGGATGAGAACTTATGATATAATATTAAAAAATTTATAATTGATTAGCAATATTTTACAATTTTAGAATATTGTCAATGTAATCATAAAAAGTTAATTTTCAAAATTTTTAACATCATTTAATAATGCTTTAATATATTTTTTGTTGAAAGTATTCTTGATCCTATTTATAAAGAATATACTAAAATAATTCATTGTAACATACCGCGTATAATTTCAACTTTCGACAACTACAAAAGCTAGAAAAATGGTGACAACAGTACTATTAGATATGCCAGTTTTTCCCTATTCAATATTTTTTATAAAGGTAGGGACGGACGAACACAAAATTATCATTCACGCCAATACGTACAATATTTTCTTTACCATATGATGAGAAACTATTCCTACCGAATAAAAAATAATCAAAATATTTTACACCCTAAGCGAGATTTACAGCTTATACCCTTCTCGAAACAAAAAAAATCAAAACATTTAACGCCTTAGGCGGGATCTACATCTTATATACTCATATTCCATAATCATACAATTATTTTACATGAAATTCCCTAAAATCAAAGCTAAGTAAAAAATGAATGAATTTCACATAATCAAGGCTATGATATAATTTTTTTCCATAAAAAAATAATTAACTAATAAATTAATAAACCTTTCTTCGTGGAAGGTAATTAACATTTGTTTTTATTTATTTAATAAAAAAACAAAAAACTAATACGGATAGAATATCTGTAAATCCAGCGCTTGTTAAAATTCAAATTCAAAGTCTCTCTCAAGAAAAAAAAAAAAAAAAAAGTCTCTTTCAGAGAATAGAATCATTTCAAAATAATAATAAAATGACAACTTTTCCGAGTGTTTTCCGGTGATTGGTCCACGTGTAAGTCTGTCAGATTATAGAACAACATAGTCGGTAATCGTATCGGTTACCACTACCGCATATTTTTATAAATTAAAAATAAAAATAAAAATAAAAAACATGGCTGTTATTCCATCAAAAAACATGGGACAAATCCTGTTCTCCGCGGTCAACGCTTTTACCCACTTATTACTCCAACCTAACACCTTCCTTTTTAGCGCGTGTCGTTCACTTTCCTTGTTCGTACATGGCACTAGTACTTTCTTCTTTCTTCAATCCCAGTATTGTTCCTTTGGTGTGCGAGTCACGCGCTGAGCTGATTAATAAATAAGGCTCGTATATGGTTTCGTATACTACTATCATTGTATCGTATGTTTTTACAAACTAACATTCCCTATAATATTATGTAATAAAATAAAAAAACAAATTTTATTAATGATGTAATAATATTTTTAAAATATAAAAGATTTAAATAATATTTGTATGTTAAATATTTGTGTTAAAAATATTAAAAAAACTATATTTTTTATTATTTATAAAATGCCTTATTAAAATTTAGAGGGTAAAAATATCAGGTATATGGATAAAATTATTTTATAAAAAAATTATTCTAGCTTTTTGAGAAAATAAAACTATTTATATATAGGTAGCTTCTTTTCACTAGATCATTTCATTTTTGTCCCTTGCAAAACTTATATCTATTTTTTTTTTGTTATGATGTTGTATATTATAATTATAGGGAGTGACTACAATGTATTTTTTTTTTTTTTGCAATACTGGTATTTTTTTTTATTTCGGCACCTGAATAGTTATAATCCAATTTTTTTTATATGATGTTGTGCATTATAGCTATCTAGAACATCCTACAAATTTTAAAAAAATTCTGAATAAATTATGGTATCGAAACATGGTCTAAACTGTCTGTTTAACGCGTGCCTGTTTTTTTGTGTATGAGTGTCAAATTTGACAATTTGAGCTCTGTTTTTTGCTTCGTAAACTATTCAAAATTTCTTGAAAATTTGCAGGATATTCTAAATACCTACAATGTACACCGTCATATAAAAAAAATTGTGATTATATCTATCCAGGTGCCGAAAATAGAAAAATGATATACCGGTGTTGTAAAAAAAAGATATGTTGTAGTTGTTCCCTATAATTATAATAAATATTTCATTAATTTAATTTATTTTTTTGAATAATTTACAATCTTAGAAATATAATTTAAAATAGTCAGCTACAACTGATTGTTTCAACACTGTAAGAAATGTTTGCTATAACTACACTTATACTTAAGGGTGTTCATTGGATGACATCCAATATTTTTAAGCTCATTCGATCCGATCCAATCATCCAATTGGATGTTGGATTTTTGGAACCGATCCGATCCAATCATCTTGAACCAACCGATCTGATCCAATCCAATTGATGATTTGATCGGTTCGGTTCCATCCATTGGATGCATGCATTGGTTATCCGTTGGATTGGATCGGATCCATCCGATCTTTTAAAACCTTTATTTAGGTTGATTTAAAAAAAAAAATATTAATTCAATTATAAAAACACTAATTACTCATCCAAATAATAAAAATATTTAATTGTAATGTTTAGTTTATGGTTTTTTTAATCATCCCATGTGTGCAAGCCTATAGTAAGCTACAGTGAGGTATTTGATGTAATTGGATGGAAATTGGATCGGTTCGGTCGGTTTTTATTGGATGTCGGATGGTCATCCAACAACCGACTGATCCAATTTGGATTTTTAAAAATTACATTCGATTCGATCCAATAGTAATTGGACATCCAATTTTTGGCGGTCGGTTTTTTTTTGGATCGGTCGATTTTTATTGGATCGGATATTTTCTGCACACCTCTACTTATATCATTGTGTAAAAAAAAATTGGTTATAATTTTTTCCCGTGCGTAAAACAGATCTACTCCAACCGATAAGAATAAATATGATGCCCCTACTAAAAAATTTCCATATATATATAATATTTATTTTGGCTTTCTTCTAACAAACATTTATTTGCCAATTATTCTTTCTACTTATAGTGTATGAAAAAGAATACTCAAAGCTTTTTTTTTTTTTTTTTTTTCCTTGAATAAATAAGACTACAAACACTTTTAAAACTCGACAAATAAAAGTTCAGTGCATCATCGTCACTAACTTAGTCCAAATAGTTCAAAATTTGTCATTTTTAATACACACAATTATTGATGAATTTAATGTCAATTTTGGCTGAATTGTATTTTGTTCTATAATATATAATTTAATCTATTGTTTAATTTATTCATTCTATTATATTAAATAAGTGAAATTATAAGATATATATAGAATTAAATTTTTCATAAATTATTGTTAGAAACATATCCTCACAAATCTATATTAGATCACATTACAAGAACATTAAAAACTTAAACAAGATAACAATTCCAACCAATAAATTTTTATTGTAAAATAAATCATATAATTTTAGATGGTATGGTTTAAGTGATGCCATATATATTTTTATTGTCTCTAATAATACAAATAAAATTTGCAAACTATTTGTTTAAGACCATACTATTAAAAGTGACAATAAATTGAGATACTTATAATTGTATTGAGTAAAAATCTAATATATAATTTTTTTTTCCATTAAATTGCCACTATACTACTATGTAATTTATTCATAAATGATGTAAAATTACATTATATGTATTATTTATATAATTACATTATTTTATAGACTTATAAATACAAAATTACATAAAAAAAACATGGATTTGGATTTTTTTTTCCTTACAACAAAATGTATACCATTATGTATTGTATACTTTGTTTTATGTAGTTAGATTAAGAATTTTAATCCCCGTCCCTGCCTATTCCTAGTCGGGGGCGGGGTAGGGTGGGGAGTCCCCACAAGAGCCATTTTTTGAACAAAAAAAATTAATTAATTAATATTTAAAAAAAAAAATAATGAATTACATAAAAATTATAATACTACATAATGTATTTACTTTAAAACACTAATATACTTTAATAACACATAATGAAAGATATGAAATACATAAAAAATATTAAAAATTTATCCGGAACCCATTTAGGCGAGGAGTATCATCTCGGGCGCCATCCAATTTAACATTCGTGGATAGAAAATTATCTCATTACCGCTTTGTTCTCTATTTAGAAGAGGAATCTCCATCCGATACGGGTAGGTCTCCAGAGAATTCTGTCGCCGTGGAGAAAATATGCATCCGTACTTCCAATAATTAAGAAAAGTTCAATTAATCCAACTATTAAGGGTAAGATGATGATATAAATTATCTATCATGACAAATTCAGGTCCAAAAAATATATATAAAATTACTAAAGTGTGGAAAAGTGACTACATTCAAAGCCTAGAATATAATATATCTTAATCTTTTCACTTTGTTAGTCTCCGATTAGTAAAAATAGGTAGGCGTTTAGAGTAAAAAACACAAAATCTGGGCAAATAGTATAAATATAAAGATAAAGAGGGTCAGAAAGCAAATAAGTTAAAATATAAAAGAGAAGAAAAGGAAAAGCGAACAGGCGTGAAAGGACCTCTCTCTCAGATAAAAACCCTTTCGTTTGCTTCCTGCATTTGGCTTATTTCTCTTTATCTCTCTCTCTCCAGATTATAGAGAGAGAAGAAAAGCTAAGCCTGAGCTGATGCAGATATGAATATGGGTCTCTGGGGTTTAGGCCTATAAAGCTTTTAATTCTTACTTTCATGGCATATTAGTAAGAGCAGTGTTTTGTTTTTTGTAGTCTATTCTTCTTAGAAGAACAAGAGAAGAAGAAAATGGCTTTATTTGATGAGGCCCAAGACCTACAAAACCCTCCAATGGTACTTGACGCCTTGTTCTGCGAGGAAGAAGGTTTTGAAGAGGAGTTTGGGGATAATGGTATTGAGGAAGAAGAAGAGAGTGAGAACTGTGATGGGTCTGAGAAAAAGCAGTCATCTTGCCCTTTGGTTTTGCTGGAGAACGACTTATTTTGGGAAGACGATGAGCTCACTTCTTTGATGAGCAAAGAGGAACAGACCCGTTTCAGCTACAGTGATCCAAGCTCAGATGACTCATTAATGGCGGCTCGGAAAGATGCAGTTCACTGGATTTTCACTGTTAAAGCACATTATGGGTTCTCCGCTTTGACTGTTGTTCTTGCTGTTAACTACTATGATAGGTTCATTTCAAGCTTTCAGTTCCAGAAGGACAAGCCATGGATGAGTCAACTCACTGCCGTGGCTTGTCTCTCTCTGGCTGCCAAAGTGGAGGAGACTGACGTCCCACTTCTTTTGGGCCTGCAAGTATGTACAAATGCCATGACTTTTTTTGTTTGTTTTGTTTTGAAGTCTATCTGTTTGCCGAAATGCCACATTACTTTTTGGTTTCTTGTTCGTGTTATCAATGCGTGTCTCTATTGTGATTTAGGTGGAAGAGTCGAGATTTGTATTTGAAGCTAAGACTGTTCAGAGAATGGAGCTTCTGGTGCTATCAACTCTTAAGTGGAAGATGCATCCAGTGACCCCAATTTCATTCTTCAGCCACATTGTCAGGAGACTTGGTTTAAAGACCCATTTGCATTGGGAGTTTTTGTGGAGGTGCGAGCGTCTTCTTCTCTCTGTCATTCCTGGTAAGTAACCAAAGATCTAGTTTTTCATTGCTAACTAATTCAAAACTGGCTCTAGTATGATAGTGATGAATGGATTCTTAGCTAATCTGAAAGTTCTTGGATAGTTTCTAATCATGTTGTTGGTTTTTTATTTTGATTTCAGATTCAAGGTTTGCGTGCTATCTTCCTTCAATATTAGCTACTGCAACAATGCTGCACGTAATCAATGAGATTGAACCATTTAATACAGTGGAGTACCAAAACCAGCTTCTGAATGTACTAAAAATCAGTGAGGTCCGTATCTAATCACATGGCTTTCTTGTATTTTTGAACAATTACAATGCATGCTTGCTGGTCTGAAACTTAAATACTGTGAATTGTAATGCTACAGGAGAGAGTGAACGAATGCTATGAGCTCATGTTAGAAACATCAGGCAGCCTTGGATGCATTCAAAAGCAAAACTACAAACGCAAGCATGGATCCGTCCCCAGCAGCCCTGTTGGAGTTATTGATGCTTCTTTTAGCTCTGATACCTCAAATGATTCTTGGGCTGTTGGTGCATTGGTTACCCGGTCACTGGAGCCTCGTTTTAAGAGGAGCAGAACTCAAGATCAGCAGATGAGATTGCCTCCATTGAATCGTTTTTCTGTTGATGTGCTTAGCAGCCCTCGTTAAAATCTTTTGTCCTATTGTCTTCTATCAAATATGGTACTAAATACTATCTCTCTTTTGCAATTTTATTGCACCACTTGTTTCTAATGTGCAAAAACATTGTGCTCTGCTCCATGTTCTTTCAAATTGTCGTTGTGACTATCCCTTGTGAAAGTATGAAGCACAATTGAATTGAAAATCTCCTACTCTTCATGATTCAAGTAGGGAGATAGAATCAGGATTCTAGAATAATTGGAAGTGATCTGAGGTTTATTTACGAATTCATGGTGTTTCTTTTTTCAACTTAACATTCTGTTTTAAAAATTCGAATGCTACTTGGCATTTTAGGCCGAATCTATGACAGGTTTGGAGTGATTGAGCACACTTTCAATCAATGAAAACTGTCCTTGTTAGCTCAGCTATCATAAATAAACCAAACAAATAAAAGATAAAACAGACTGTCAAAAATTTAATTGTGATCACTAACTAATCTGTTCTTACTGTATTTGTAACTTGTTAAGTAGTGTATACATTTCCATTTGTGGACCATGTAACATATACAACAACAAATATTAAATGCTCATAGTTTTGTTTGTTAATGTTTACATGATAGAAGCCAAAATTTAGATTTGTGATCAATTAGACTAATATAATCCTTGAATTCCTAGCATGGTATGTTATATTTCCAAACATATATGCTCAGACAGAAATCATGCATTTGAGTACTTGAGATGGAAAATCTTGTCTTCTTAGTAGAAAATGATTTTCTTTACTAGAACGTGCTACTTGAGTACAGAAAAGCCTTCAGAATTCATATTCAATGATGTTTTGTCAGTGCTTGGTGTTATAGGAATTCAAATTGTACTTGAAAGTAATCACAGTCTCATGTTTACAAAAGTCGACATCTTCATATATGTGATTACGTGCATGTCTTCCAAACACTGCATATTGTGATTACCTGAATGCCCTCTATAGTTTCACCATTAATTTCCTCAGTCGGTAACTACATGGCAAAATATTTTAAGAGTAGGTTACCAGACAGAACAACTGTCTTCTGGGATTGTCTACATGGTTCTTGCTTTATCGAATAAAACAAGAATGTAGTCAGGTTGAAAGGGGTAGTGAGGTTCATAGTTCATAGCAGGGTAAGATCAGATCCATTTTCACACTGATGAAGTTTGAACTTTTCAAAGTTTGAGATTTTTTTACAGGGTAAATATATTGAAGAGAGGTAATGTGAATAACCAAGTCTTTTTTTTTGTTTGTTCACTGTGGTCCTCTCTATATGAGTAGCTTTTGAGTTTGTTATGTCATGAAGTCTGGCAATATCTCTTTTCTTTATCATGATTTGCTTTCCACGCGTGAATATATTTTGTTTTCAAGGTATGGGAGTTTCAATTCATACATAACACTTAAATACTCAAATTAGTATGAACCCAACTCTGGTTATGGCTCTGACTCAAGTTTCATATTTTGAGGAATTTCTTTTTCCTCAGTTCTGTTTCCAACTTAATAATTACAGATCTACCATTCTCTTTGATTGGAGAAGAGAAAAAGGCCTTGTGATAGTGTTCTAATATGGCCATGAAAGAGTGTCCTAATATGGCCAGGGCATAATAGCAACATCTATTCAATGCTGCCAGCCACATTTCCCAATGGTATTGGGAAAAACAGTACCAAATCTCACGGATTTTGAGTTCCTTTGGCAGCTATAGTGTTAGTTGCTAACATTAAATCATATGTTTGATTTATCATAAATACAAAAATGAGTTGCTTTGAATGTATGCACTGAAACAGTATCTGAGTTGAATTTTCCCATATTTTTCTTTCTTAACTTTGGACAGTCTCTTTAGAATAAATTAACTATGCAAAGCTAATAATAAACAGTTACAAGAGAAGTGATACTTAGTCAATACCTGCCTGCAAAGAAAACTTACATTATTCTAATGATAAGTTTGATAACTAAAACAATTATGCTGATTGATGAGAAAAAAATCTTTGTCTCTCTTATTTATGGAATTATTTTTCATGGTAAAAAAATTCCCAATTCCCAGGCAAAGAAAGACAACAGAACAGGAATGTACAGCAGGAAGTTAGATGAGAAATCAAGCAAAAATAGTACACATGTGAGGGAACAGAGTTGGGGAGTGGTTGAGAACAGCTGATAAGATATATATATGTGTACATATGTTTTGGGAAGAAGTTTTCAAAAGGGGTTTTTTTTTTTTAATTATATACATATTTTGTATTTGTTCATTTTTTTTGTTTCTTTCCCTTAGTTGCCTAGAAGCAAGGCAACCCAGAAAGTAGGATCAATAGGAAACTTCAGAGGCTTTTGATGTTTTTTACTTTTTTTTTTTTTATCTGTTTTTACTTTTAGAGATTCAGAATCTGATACAGAAATCAGCACAATCTGAATGGTCTTAAGGGAAAACAAAACTGACCTCATAATATGGTATCAAAGTCTTCTCAGCTAAAGTCCAAAATTAAAATCAAGATGTCAACAAATTTGAGCAACCTTTTTATTTTTATTTTTTTATATGGTCCCTCATCTAATTTTTCTTCTGGTAATTTTGTAGAGGAAATTTCCAATGTCACCACCATTGTCGTTTAACCATAACAAAACAAGGATATATTAATAATTTCCCCCAACAAATGTGTATCACACTTTTTTTTTTTTTGATTGGTAAAATAAACCTATTAATTTCAAATAAATGCACCACCAAACCCAACCCAACTCATAACACTTTGGTTTTAATTTTTGTGAGTGGGACATACATGAATCTAATTCACTAGTCAAGATCTTCTGTCTCATATTAAATTTAAGAGCTGCCATTGATGTTGCTTTTTCAAGTGAAGGCTCACTATCTTTGTTGAAATTTCAAAACTAGGACTGGTGAAATGTTCTTTCTGGAAGAAACAATCTTGATTGATGTCAAAGTTTTAGTTGAAAAAATTAATGAGCAGCAATAAAAAAGGGCAAAGTTCATAACTGAACTCACCTACAAACTAGATCACAAAATAAGAGAACCTGGGTTTTAGAAACTTTAACTTGTCAGTCAGTCAAATCTCTTACAAATAGGTAATAAAGCTCTCCCCCCAAAACCAAACACCAGATAGAGCTCAGTCTCAATTTCCATAACAGAACTATCATGTCAGAATTGAAGTGGATAATCATATAGCTACAACAATATTTAATAACCCCATTTAACAAAGTCAGGATTTTTACTACTGGAATGTAAGATAATGATTGATCATAGTACAAGAAAGTTACACATATGTATTAGTGTAGCTTGGTGATGGTGACTCTCTGGTTTGATGATCACTGTTGTTTTATGTTTTTCATATACATTATGAAAACTTGTTTGTTTGAGTAGAAAAATAGCAAGGGATTAAGAGGAGATTACATGACTTGTTGTCATGCCTTGGTTGAGATGTTGCTTGATAGCCAGTCAAGACCTTCATAGAGTCCTTGGCCAGCTGTTGCACAGGCTGCTTGAATGTACCTGCTCATCAAATTCATTAATACATCAGTAACTACTAACTTTTTTTTTTCTTTCCCTTTTCCAATTGCTAAACATGACATGGATTTCGAAAGAAATGCTCATTTTAAACAGGTGTTCATCTGTTGTTTTCCATACCAGCGGCGCTGGCGCATTGAGTGCAGACCGAGTTTATCAGTGATCTCAGAAACACTCATGGCGTTTGGTAGGTCTTGCTTGTTGGCAAATACCAGCAGTGTCGAGTAGCGTAGTTCGTCCTGCAATAGAAAAATAATCCACAATACACATTCCAATGCAGAAAAAGAATGAGCTTGTGAAACATATAGGTGATTGATTGATTACTACCTCATTAAGCATTCTGTGGAGCTCATCTCTAGCTTCTGAAATCCTTTCCCTGTCATTACTGTCCACTACAAAGATTAGGCCCTGAGTGTTCTGAAAGTAATGTCTCCATAATGGTCGAATCTGTAACAATGAATTGATTTTGTTACAAGAACTGCAGCTTCTGCATACTCAAAAATGTCCATAGCTGAGTTTTGTTAGATAATAGTAGTTGAGAGGATCAAACTTGTTACCTTATCTTGACCTCCCACATCCCAGACTGTGAAGCTCACATTTTTGTATTCAACAGTTTCAACGTTGAATCCTGACCGATTAAAACCGAATCAGTACACAAGATGTTCATTTCTTTTGAGTAAACAACTAGCTTTACAAGTTGTTTGAGTATGCTCACTTTTTAAGTATTTTTTTCTTTAGTTTTAAGCTGTTTTTTTGGGCTCTAAAACAGCAGGATTCTAAACCTTGTATCAGTTTTGTTAGAAGACAGAATAAGTATATAGGTAAATATAATGCAAAAAGGCCTAAAAAGCTTAAAAAATCCTTAGCATAAAAGATAATTTTTCTCAAATACAAGTATGATATACCGATTTATGTGATATTTGCACATTAGTAACATTTGATCAATACAAAAAAAATTGAAGATAGACCAACTTAGATCAATCAAAAGAGTACATAGTTACCTATTGTGGGAATTGTAGTAACAACCTCTCCAAGTTTAAGCTTGTATAAGATGGTTGTTTTTCCAGCTGCATCAAGTCCCACCATCAGAATTCTCATTTCTTTCTTGGCGAAAAATGATCTCATGAGCCGAGAAATCGATAAACCCATCTTTGAATCTGGTTCAACAAAAGGCAGAGATTATATCAAGATCAAATCTTCTATATAAGAATGATGATAACAAATAAAGGGTAGAGCTTTTTGACCTTGTTTCAAGGATTGAACACAGGGAACCAAAGTAGTAGAGTTTTGCTCTTTTTTATGTATTGAATGTTTAGATAGGGAAATTGTTCTTCTAAGGCATAAAGGTGCCTCAGAATAGGATTCTGATTAGAAGTTGGAGAAGAATATAAGATTAAAAGACAATATCCTTTTGTTCTACTTTATGTGTTCATTTTCATTGGCTAACATTTTATAGCCATGGCTGTCAAAAGAAAAAGAATAAGAGAATATAAATATTTTCTCTCTGATCTTTGCTAGTTTAAAGATAAAGCTACAAACTTTCCCATTATAGGGTTACTATTTCACTATCAAAGAGATCCCTTCAAAGTTTCAAACAATAATTCAAAGATCACAACTCTTTAATGATCACTTGAGTCAAAGCTGAAAAAATATATATGCAATAAACATAAACATAAACATATTCATATCATATCATATACTGTCTGAATTCTCTACTACAAATTCAAATCTAAAACTTTACGACAACATTAGATATTAGTCACAAGAAAACTCATTAAAGTCAGTGCTGTCTTATTTTCTAGACAAGGCATCTTTGGCAGACTGAATTGAAACTGCAGCAGCGGCAACAGCACCAGCCAAGACACCACCGCCGCCGGTGGTGGTGCTCGAATTCCCCGAAGGATGTGACTTGTGAATCACTTGGACATTCCTCATTGTTTGGCCTTGTTCTGCCGAAGATTGATAATCCACAGTATCCACCTTTGATTCCACTCCACCTTGTTCATTCACAGTCTACACAATTTCGATCAAAAGTACATAATAAACAAGTTTGAGATTAGAAGATTTCATTGGTAGAAATGTAAGGCAGTATTTTTTTTTTACCTTCTTGGGTTGTGCATCCATGTTTACGAGTGATGTTAACTCAATATCTGAGCTGCTTTTTGGGGGTTGGTTAAGGATTTATATTCACTTGGTTTGCGTTGTTATTATTACTTAGTCTTAGATGGGAAATTATTTAGCCTGATTGGAAGGACATTCAGGCATTATATGGTCAAAAATACCTAAACCCAAGGCATCCCATATTTCATGCACATTATTGATATTAATAGTAATTGAGTGTTTGCTAAAAAATAAACTTTTTAAAAATCATTTTGCAAAAGAAGGTCATTTCGTAACCTCAAATTCCAAAAATGAGACAACAATCGAAATAGAACATTGCAAAGATCAAAATCATTGTTATACATTCTTAATAAGACAACATACAAAGTATATGTAATGCCATTTCATCAACTACATAAAATTGTTAAGTAAATCTTTGAGACAGTTTCTTTTGCTTTGTTTATCCAAACACAGAAATCAGAATATATTTTGCTTATTTTGCTAAAAAGCATAATAAGGTGGAATGATCAGTAAGTCATAAGAGGTGACCCACTGCCATGAACATCAGCAGCATCTGAGATCCTTTGCCTTGGAGACAATGAGGCGATCCCAGCAGAATCAAAATCAACGTTCACAATACTTTTTCTCTTTTGATTTTCTGAACATGTTCTCTCCTCTGAAACCTCCGGAATGGGGCTTAAGAAATCGACCTCCTTGCTGTTCTGGGACAGCATAGCTTGAGCTTCAGCCACAACTGAAGCATTATCATCCGTCGCATACAGAATCTTCTTAACAGCACCAACAACCTACAATTTTGAATGACAACCCTTGTTTCAAAAATCATATTCAGTTTTATTAATAAAAACAAACAATAAAAAAAGTAAAGACCCAGAAATCAGTACAGTGAGGTTTTCAATTTGCGGGTTTTGACACAGGATCTCGATATCCCTTAACTTTGCAAAATAGAAATCCCTCTCCTTCTCAAGGCTATCAACTGACAGTTTCAACTCGGTGATCTGCGTGTACAAATTTGGTCAATTTTCAAACTTCCAAACAAAAAATTCTTAATCCTAAACTTGTTAATAATAGTACCTGTTCATCATATGCAGGGCCTCCGCTAGATGAAGGCCGTGAGGTCTTCCCTGATTGATTTGCAGTGTTCACAGCATTTGCCGCCTCAGTTCTTCGAGCATTGTGGGAGGCCTGTGATTTTGAGGCAGCTGCTCCACCTTTCGACGAGGCTTGTGATTGTGCACCTTTCTTGCTCGCTTCTTTTCCTCCCTTTGATGCTTCCCTCCTTTCTAATGGATTGTAACTAATAGAAACAGAAAATATCAGCACTCACATTCATCATAGTACATGACTATTTTTGTTCAAAAACTCTAAAAATTCATCCCCATGTCAGTTAGATACTGAAATACAAAAAAATTCACACCACCCATTACAACCTGAAAGCTATCTCATCATAGTGTATGATTACTTTTGTCAAATACATTTTGCTCAAGAACAATAAAAATTCATCCCCATATCAGGTTACCACATTGAAATACCAAAATTTCCACACTACCCACTACCCAAAACGTGAAAGTTACCCAATAGAATGTATCATCACACAATTACATAAAGATAAAATTCACGCCATAATTCAATAAACATTCAAACCATAACAAAATTCCCCCAAGCAAAACTACACAGTAAACAATATTTAATTTAATACCTATGACCTTGACCTCCACTAAAGGAATCGCAGTACCGCTTCATCCATTGCATAAATTCCAAATTATCAAGAGGCCTTCCTTTTATAAGCTTGTTCACCTCAATATGCTACAATAATCAACATAGAAAAAGAAAAATTAAACAACTAAGAAAAATATTCAGAAATCAAAAAAAGAAAGACGAAGAAGTTGAAGATATAGACCTTAGTGATTTTGAGTTTGTTAAAAACATCTTGAAGGACCTTGTAATTCTGGATCATCTCGTACTCGCTCTTGGCATCGTAGTTGACCTTATGCATCGGCACCATTCCAGGATGAGCCGCATCCATAAGCTGACAATGAACCGCACCTGAACACGCCTGAACACCCGCAATTTCATCAAAATTGATTAGAAAAATCCGAAGGAAAACAAAAACAAAACGGAATTAGGGTTGGTGATTGGAGAATAAGATGAAGAAAAAAAAAAACCTCTTCGACTTTTGAGAGACTAAGATGGAGAGTGGAATTGATCCACGCCAAGATCTCTGATCTACCTACGAAGTAAGCAGCGTCCATCATACCAATATTCGTCGCCATCGTTAGATTTCTCGGAAGCTCTCTTTCACTCCCTGGTTTCTGCTCTGAGTTTCTAGAGAGAGAAAGAGGACGTTTCAAACGGCTAGTGTTGTGTGTAGAGAGAGAGAGAGAAAGATAATTTAAACACTGAAAAGGAGCGGGATTTCTTACCATTCAAAATTCATGTCGGATCAGACAGACGTTAGTGTCCGTTCAAGACTGGGCCGGGCCCATATGGGCCCATATCGACTGCTGCGGAGCTAGTGGCCTGTACTCTTTATTGGGCTTCAATGAGATCACGAGCCCAAAGTGACATGAAAATATACCGAATATAGGATTTTTTTTAACTTTGAAAAATATGAGAGGGTTTTTTTTTTCGGGAATTTTTTTTCTCACATATTTGTAATATTTTATTTTATATAGTATTAGCATATGGTTTTAATATGTTTTGATGTTATTTTTATAATTTTAATCTATTTATAATATTGTGTATCATTTATACTTTATAAAACAGTTTTTTACATTATTTAAAAAAAAAAAAAAAAAACTGAGACATTCTTCACCATGCTTTTTATTCCTATTTCTTCTTCTTATTTTCTTCAACATTTTCTACGTAGTAACTGCCTACCACTATAAAACACAATTTTTTTTATGTGATAGTAATCGTATGTCATTCTCAATTTTTCTTCTTTAGTGATGTATGGTAACTGGTTACCACTATCAAAATTAGTTTTATTTTTTACGTGGGGTGGTTGTAATTGTTTACAACTATAAAAATAATTTTGATTTTTTAGTAATGTACCATTATCAAAATGTTAATTGAATTGTAATTGATTACTTAGTGGGATTTGAAAAAAAATAAATTAAATTAATCGTGAAGGTAATTAGTTACAATTTGATCTAGAAAAAAAAAAAAAACCAGTTGCGATGGTAACCGAACACTTAGGCAAACTTGGAAAAAATAGGATTCAAACAAAAAATCTAAAGTAATCATAATCGTAACTCGTTACAGCTATGTCTAAAAAAAATTAGATATGAATAAAAAGAATTAGTTGTCGGGGTACATAGTTACTTAAACAAACCTGGAAAAAAAACTAAACAAAAAAGCCTGAACAAATCATGATGGTAATCAGTTAAACTTAGGGCTGGTAGAAAAAAAAAATAGATCTAAATTATGAAGTGTGAAATCCCATGTGAAAAAGAAGAACAACAACAAATAGAAAAAAGAATAACATTAAAACTAGAGGAGCAATAATGAGATTAGATAAGGTAACTAGTTACAATTAGGTCCACAAAAAACTCAAATCTGAAAACAAAACCAGATCGTGACAGTACAAATCCAGAAAAAAAAAAACCAGAACTAACAGAGGTACGATGTACTGTTGAGTCTAGTTTTTGTCATGTTTAGATGGTGTTTTAAGTAGTCTTTTATCTCATTTTTCTTTCATTTAGTGCAGGTTTATGCTGTGTTTGTTTATCTTTGTGAATATAAGGAAGAATTGAGTACTTGGAGGAAAAATGTCAAAGAAGGAGAAGAAATAACCAAGTTTTACAACATATTTCGAGAAATGATGAATCTCAACATGATTTTGAAGTGTTGGTGAATTTTTGGGATGAAATCTTGAAAAATTGATAAATCTCTTAAGAGCCACGGCATGAGCAAAGTAGAGCCGCGGCTAGCTGGTGAAACAGAGCCATTGTTTTGAAGGAAAACCACGGGTCGCGGCATGGCTAAAAAGGGTCGCGGCATAGAACGGTATCAACCCATAAATCTTAGATACAGAGCGCGACATGGCTGACTAGGGTCGCGGCATGGAGAGAACAAATTGCCCAGGAATTTAGACCGGGGCCGCGGCATGGTGCATGTAGAGCCGCGGCCCGCCTCTTTTAAAAACCGAATCTTAGGTTTTTATAAGGCGAAAAAGAGAGAAGAAAGGATGTACGAATATGGGGGTGGAAATTGCTGGAAGGCTGGAGGCTTGGAGTATTCAATCTACATGTTTTTCTTCTACTTTATGATGTTATCTTTAATTGTCTTTGTGATTAGTATTATGATTATGAACTAATTTTCTGTTTAGGATTTTTAATTGAATCACTTGAATCCCTATTATGAACTAATGCAATTTCAATTTTCTTCTTCTTCAATATTCTTCAATTCCATATAACCTGTACTTTTTGATTGATTATCGATTGACCATCTATAGTCATTATATATATGTTTCCAAATCAAAATATGAGAAGTGAGATTTGAATCTGCTGTGGTTATATTGAACATAATTTTAATTTGGAACGAAAGTATCCATATTAATTGTGTGACTGTTTATTAAGTTGTCGAGATTAATACTACCTTTGTGGTTCAATTTACCATAGAAATATAGGAAATTGTCACATAGGTTGAGCTTATAATTCATAGTATGATTATAAGCTGCTGTATCAACTTGTCAATTGAATTAGGCAGAAAGAAGAAGAACTTAGTACTTTGCATTAGGAAATGATAGGGAGGATAGTTAATGAGATTAAATATCATAATTATTTATTCAATGTTTAAATTCAAGGTTTTGTTATTAGTTGTTATTTTATTCAATTTTTAATTATTGTTTCTAAATACTATAGTTTTTTAGCTATGTCTATAAGAATCAATAATTTTAGTTGATCAAATAGAAAGAGAAATTAATTGACTGGTAATTGAGAATTCAGGGGACGATACTTGGTTTCTTTACCATATTATTACAAATTGTGACTGTGTGCACTTGCATAGCTTAAAAATTCGCAACATGTACATTTTTGGTTGCCAATGTGAGAGAACTCCTATTGTTGTGAGAGAAAATTATTGGCTGTCACTGTTGTGAGAGAAAATAAACAGAGTGAATCAAAGATACATGAGGGAGAGAGGAAAGTAAGAGAGACAGTGCATTTTTGTTAATGGTATTTTGTTTATAGTATTTTGTAGGATTCTCATATTTAAAAAAAAAAATTGCTAGAGTTTTTATATTTTGTGGCATAAGTTTTATGCCCATAAATATATAAAGTAACTTGTTTTTTTCCATATTTTTGTAAATAACCATTTATAATTTTTTTCTTCTTATAAATTTGTCGTTATTCTGATTTTTTATTTTTGGAAAATACGAGTTTAACCCTTGTATTTTTCCGAATACGCAATCGGTCATTGTGATTTGTTAAATGACAATTCACACCCTGTGTTATATAAAATTGATCAAAATAGTTTTCTAGACCGAGAGGGAAGCATAGAGATGTTATGGTTGACAGTCGAATGATAGAGCCCTAGCGAGAAAAAATACGAATTTTTTTTAACTCATTCTAGATGTTTAGTAGTTTAGTTTAAAAGTAAAAACAAAAACAAGCACAAGGTGGTTGAGATTTAGTAGATACAAATGTACAAAATACAAGTTGAGTTAGCATTGACATGAATTATCATCCCTAATCTTTTAGGGAAATCCCAATTTTTTTTATTTATTAAAGAGTAAGATTTTGATTAATGATTATCAACAATTATATAAGGGATCACTGAACTTGCAATACAGGCCACCATACATGATTATTGTCTAGAGAAAGCTAATTTTTTCTAAGGAGGTACATGGGTCGGGTTTTCGGGTTGAAAAAAATGGTACCGAAACCGATCCGAAATTTTTGGGTTTTGGGTTTTATTCGGGCTGGGCTTGGGCATTTGTGTTTTGGGCTGAAAAGCCAAATTTTGCAAAAATACCATTTTTTTTACACTTTTTTTCAAGAATACCATTTTTTCAGATTTTGGGTTTGATTTTGGTTTGGACTGGGCCAATTGGGTTTTGGGCCGAAAAGCCAAAATTTGCAAAAATACACTTTTTTAAAAAAATACCATTTTTCGGATTTCGGGTTTGAACTCGAACCCGAGTTTTAACAAACTTCAAACCCAAATTTGACCCGAATTTTGTCATGTTCGGGTCGGATTTAACCCGAATCAGACGGATTTTCCCAAAAAAACAGGTTTTCGGGTTGCGGGTCGAGCGAGTTTGTGGGTTTTTCGGGTCAAATGTTCACCCCTAATTTTTTCAATTCATGCCCAACTCCTAGCATCCCTAAGACAATGTTTATGTTGAATTAGACGTTAGTGTCCATTCATTACTCTGGGACGGGCCCATATCGAGCGTTGTGGTGCTGGTCTTTCATGGTCCATACTCTTTTTTGGGCTTTTATGAGATGATGAGCCCAAAGTGACAATTTGCACATTTTTTTTACTTCTAAGTTTGCTTCATTTATTATTTGCTTGTAAAAAAGATATTATAATTTTTACAATTTCGGTTTGTCTTTCGTGTATATCTAATATATATTTTTCTTGTATGATCGATAAATTTTAGTTTTAGATCCATGATTATATTTTTGAAATAAAAAAAATTAAAATTGTATTTTTGAAAATGAATAATTCTGAGATTGAGTTATAATGTTATATAATACGGAATAAAGTAATTAGTGGAATTTCATATTGAGTCTCACATATTCAAATTACACCTATTATCGTATTATGGCGCATCTTGTTGTAAGAGATCATATAGCAACACTCTTTTGTGATTTATACTAATTATTATTATTTTTCATTTATTTATCATAATTTCATAATAAACCACACTATTATAGTTTATAAACTAAAAATATAATGGTCTGGTTTATTATTGGACAAAATAAAAAGTAGTATGCATCTTTAATTATAAATTAAGTAATTCGTCATTTAAAAATAGAGTTACGAATTTATTTATTTTTATATAAAAATTTGGTCCAAAACATTTATGCTTTCTTCTATCTGCTTTTATTGTCATTTTTAGAAATTTATGTTCAGTTAGCAGTATTGTTATTGTGCTTTTTATGTATTTTTTTATTTATACTTTAATTTCTTTTTTTTTTTACTAAAAATATTCGTAACAACAGAATCTGGAAACATGGTATATTTGCAAACCAAGTAGAAATTGTTGTAGTTTTGAAAACTTAACATTATCCAATACTATGAGAAAGCCCAATGAAGCAACCAGATCTACGTGGAATGCTCTCAAAGCAACTAGAAACTTCGTTGAAAAATCTAGAAAGAGCGGGAAATCATTGCGAAAGTACTGAACTACCCTTCACCTAAACTATAAATAACATCTGAATATTTTGAAAATATCAAGTCAGATTCGAAAACAGAGTAATCCAATCAAAGAAAGAAAAAAAAAAAAGACCAAAGCTTCCAAAAAATGGCGATGATTCCAAGCTTGTTCGGCGGACGACGGAGCAGCATCTTCGATCCATTCTCTCTGGACGTTTGGGATCCGTTCAAGGACCTCACCTCGACGGAGACTTCCGCCATGGCCAATGCTCGCATTGACTGGAAAGAAACGCCGGAGGCTCATGTGTTCAAGGCCGATGTCCCCGGGCTGAAGAAGGAGGAGGTGAAGGTGGAGGTCGAGGAGGGTCGAGTGCTTCAGATCAGCGGAGAGAGGAATGTGGATAAGGAGGATAAGAACGAGACGTGGCACAGAGTTGAGCGGAGCAGCGGGAAGTTCGTGAGGAGGTTCCGGCTGCCGGAGAACGCGAAGGCGGATCAGGTGAAGGCTTCGATGGAGAATGGAGTGCTTACTGTGACTGTTCCTAAGGAGGAGAAGGCCAAGAAGAGTGATGTGAAGTCGATTGAGATCTCTGGTTGAGTAATAGTGTGAATTTTTTATGGACTGGATTTGCATGGTATGTGTTTGATGTTTTGTTTCTGAAAGTTTGTGAAAAAATGGTTGAAAATAAGTGTAAATGAACAAGACTTGATATGATATGAAGAAGAGTGATTAGTTTTCTTTTATTATTCTTCAATGTAGTCTTTTCTTCGTCTTCTTCTATTCTCACAAACTAATTTAAAAACGACAATAAATGAAAAAACGACATCAGTTGAAAAACGACAATAGGTAAAAAACGACAACAAGTGAAAAACGACAACAAACTAAAGACGACAATGAAATTGGGTAAAATGTCTCATTCACGACATATTATTCTACATTTGGACTTTAATTCATCTCGGACAAGTCTTATTCATCTAATTGTTATCACTTTAAGTAAAATAAAAGTGATAACAATTGTATCAAAGTTGAACGAGAAAAAAAAAATCGGAAGTAAAATTTAGATAAAAATAATTTTTTTCTTTATTATTTATGCTCATACTTTTTTTTTTGTTTGACAAAAATTATTTCTGCTCATACTTAATCATAAGATAAAATTATATATATTTTTTTTTTGCGAGTAAGATAAAATTATATTTGAAAACATAAATCAGTAGAAACAGCTTTTTTTGTTTTGCCATGCTAAAATACTGAAAAAAATAATAATAAAACAACCAAACATTAAAATAAATGTATTTTCTTAATGTACTATCAATAACCTAAAAAATGTAAATATATAATTTTTTTACAATATTTTAATTAAATAATTTATTTTATAAATTATAAATATGAGTAATTATTGTTTGGTTGCATTTAACACTTTCTTTTTATGGTTTTGCAAATATTAAAGTTATCCAACACATTAGTTTAAAAGTTATTATATAAATTAAAAAAATCATCTAAATAAATAAAAAATAATAAATGAGTCTATTATGCCTTGTTATATATTTTAAAATTTCAAAGTATTTAAATTACTATTTCAATTAGGGGTACATCGAGTACATTGAATTCGGATTTTGTGGATTTCGGGTTGGGAAATGCGATACTGAATTCGCTCTGATTTTTTCAGTTTTTTTTTAGTAATTTAGGGTTTCAAGTTTGGTCGGGATCGGGTTTCGGGTGGGATTGGGCCAAAAATGGACATTGGTAAAAAAAAAATCAAAAATACCAATTTTTTGACACTTTTTAGATTTTTTTTACTTTTCACATGTTTTTTTACAATTTGGGACTTGGTAAAAAAATTTGAAATGGTAGGGGGTTAGGATTTTTTTGTCATCAAATTTGAATTAAAATTAAAATATATATATTTTTATTTATTCATACCCGAACTCGTGTATCTGTGTTTACTACACCCGAATTCGACCCGAACATACTTGGATTCAGGTCTAATTCAACCCGAAATTAACGGGGTTGACCAAAAAACAGATTTTCGGATTGCGGGTCGGGTGAATTGTGTGAATTTTCAGATTTTATGGGTCAAATGTTCACCTATATGTTTTCAAAACTATATCTCTTATATAGAGTCCATCATATCATCACCATTGTTAGGTTTATGTGAAGCTCTTTTTCTCTCTCTGATTTTGGCTTTGAGATTCCAGAGATAGAAATAAGATGTTTCAAACGAATAGTGTTGTGTGTAGAGAGAGTGAGAATTTAGAAACACCTAAAATAGAGCGGGATTACGGCCCTAGTTGGCTTATAAAAGCTATTTTGGGAGCTTTTGACATCTAAAAATTATTTTGTAGTTGCTTGGATTTTCTAAGCACTTGTGTTATTGGTTCGTGATTGGAAAATTGTATTTTCAAAAAGTGTATTTCTAAAATGAAAATCTAGATTTATTGTCTTAAAATATGTGTTTTTAAAATATGATTGGTTCAGAATCCGTAAACTGTTTTTTAATTTTAAAAAGCTGAATATGTGATTGGTAGAAAATCTGAAAATATAAAAAAGTGATAGATTTGTAGGATTTTATGGTATAATGATTTGGATTGAGAGAAAATATGAAAATTGTGTTTTCTATTTTGTAGCTTAAAATTAGAATCAGTATTTGGATTAAGGAAAACAAGCAATCAATCAAGTATTCATGTGGGTCCTATAATTTTTTAATTTTAGAAATCATAAAATTGAATTTGAATTCACTACCAATCCGCGCGGTTAGCTTTTTAGTTTAAAAAGCTCTACCCTAATAAGTTAATATTTGTTGCTTCCTCCAAAAGTGCTTTTTAAAAAATTAAAATCAAAAGTAGAAGTTTAGCCAACAAACAAGACCTACTTACCATTCAAAATGCATGTCAGATCAGACAAAATTTAGTGCCCGTTCAATACTCTGGGTTGGGCCCTCATCGAGTGTTGCAGTGCTAGTTTTTCGTGGCCCATACTCGGCTTCTATGAGATCACGGGCCCAAAATGACAATTTACAATTTTTTATTATTCTAAATTTGCCTTTATTATGATTATTTTCTTGTAAAAAAATATCTAGAAAAAGTACACATAGCACATTAAATATCAATTTTATTTAAAAAAAAAACGAAATTTTACAAAAATTATAAAAATACTGTTTGTTACAATTTTCAATTTAATCTATAAATGTAGTATACAAAATTATAACATATGATTATGACTTGTAAATTTTAGTTACCAAAAAATTATATTGTTACAAATTTGTAAACTTTGTTTACAATAAATAAAACTCTAAATTTATGATTTTGCCCTTCTGTATTTTTGTATTTTTTTTTCAAGATTTTGTATTGTTAGTATTTTTTTTTAAATCTTAAGTATATTTGAAAATTTCCCAAAATATATTATTAATTTTAAAATTTTGCTATATATTTTGTGTATTTCTAATATGTTCGAATTTTTTTAATTTTAGTTACATAATTATATTTTTTAAATAAAAAATATTAAATTGTATTTTTGAAAACATAATAATTCCAAGATTGAGTTACATTATTATTTTAAACACGCACTTTAATGACTAATATTTGAACACCACATAATGCAGTATATGACGATTAGTGCAATTTTATATTGAGTCTCACATACTATCAAGCACCTTCATATGTCATATAACAACACTCTAATGATTTATAATATCACTATTTTTTCATTTATTTATACTAGTTTTATAATAAACAACACTATTATATTTTCTCTCAAATATGTATATATATATAGGTGGAAGACTTTTCAATAGTTACTATTCATAGATGGGTACTAACAATTTTAATAATGTGGCAACATAATGGCTTGATATAACAAGTCATTAATAGGTAAATATTATTTTTCTACATTAATTTTGAATTTAGTTTTTTTTTTTTTGCCATAATTAATGTTGTTTCTAAACAATTAGAAACACTAGCTATATTTCTAAATTGACATGCATTTAAAAAATGAAAAGTTTACAATATTATATTTTCATAATAAATACACGTTTTTCATCAAATAATCCTTCTAAAAATTTGAAAAAATTAAAATTTATTTTTAGAAATATTAATTAACAACTATAAATACGGGCAATTGATCGTAATCCAATGATTAATATTAAAGTAACAATCCATGAGTAGTAACTATTAAAAATGCACTCATATATATATATAATGGTATGGTTTATTATTAAACCACAAAAATAATATATATCTAACTATCTAAGTATGGATTAAGTAAAGTGATTCATCATTAAATAAAATAGTATGAATTTAGCCCATTTTACTTTTTATTAAAAATATGGTCCAAAGCATTTCTGCCTTTTATTTTCATTTTAACAATTTTATGTTAAGTTAATAGTATTTTTGGTGTGCTGTTTTTGTATTTATATTTTAATTTGACTTGTATAATTTCTTTTTTTACTAAAAATATTCGTAAAAAAAAGAATCTAGACACATGGTATATTTGCAAACCAAATAGAAATTGTTGTAGTTTTTGAATGAAGCAACCAGATCCACGTGGAATGCTCTCAGAGCAACTAGAAACTTCGTTGAAAAATCTAGAAAAAGCGCGAAATTATTCTGAAAGTACTAAACTACCCCTCACCCATACTATATAAATAGCGTCTGAACATTTTGAATCATATCAAGTCAGATTAAAAAACAGAGTAATCCAATCCAAAAAAAATAACGATCAAAGCTTCCAAAATTGGCGATGATTCCAAGCTTGTTCGGTGGACGACGGAGCAGCATCTTCGACCCATTCTCTCTGGACGTTTGGGATCCATTCAAGGACCTCACCTCGACGGAGACTTCCGCCATGGCCAATGCTCGCATTGACTGGAAAGAAACGCCGGAGGCTCACGTGTTCAAGGCCGACGTCCCCGGGCTGAAGAAGGAGGAGGTGAAGGTGGAGGTTGAGGAGGATCGAGTGCTTCAGATCAGCGGAGAGAGGAATGTGGAGAAGGAGGACAAGAACGAGACGTGGCATAGAGTTGAGCGGAGCAGCGGGAAGTTCGTGAGGAGGTTCCGGCTGCCGGAGAACGCGAAGGCGGATCAGGTGAAAGCTTCGATGGAAAATGGAGTGCTTACTGTGACTGTTCCTAAGGAGGAGAAGGCCAAGAAGAGTGATGTGAAATCGATTGAGATCTCTGGTTGAGTAATAGTGTGGATTTTTTATGGACTGGATTTGCATGGTATGTGTTTGATGTTTTGTTTCTGGAAGTTTGTGAAAAATGGTTGAAAATAAGTGTAAATGAACAAGAATTGATATGATGTGAAGAAGAGTGATTAGTTTTCTTTTATTATTTTTCAATGCAGTTTTTTCTTCTTCTATTCTCAGGAACTAATTGAAAAAAACGATAATAAATGAAAAACGACATCGGTTGAAAAACGACTATAAATGAAAAACGACAATAAAGGAAAAACGACATCGGTTTAAAAACGACAATAAGTGAAAAACGACTACAAACTAAAGACGACAATGAAATTGGATAAAATGTCTCATTCACGACATATTATTCTACATTTTGGACTTTAATTCATCTCGGATAAGTATTATTCATCTAATTGCAATCATTTTAAGTAGAATTAAAGTGATAACTATCGTATCAAAGTTGAACGAGAAAAAAAAAATCGGAAGTAAAATTTAGACAAAAATAAAGAAGGTGATTGGCACCTTAACTAAAAAACTGTTTTTTGTTTTTAAAAGCTAAAAACTGTTTTTTGAAAACAAGTACGGGTGTTTGGCATTGTTTTCAGAAAACAATTTTTAAAAACAAAGTTACAAAAAACAGAAAATTTTGAGAACAATAAAAAGTTGTTTTCTGTTGTTCTCAAATTTTCTCGCTTCTTATTTTTTATCATTTTTTCTTTCAAATTATTTTATCTCGTTATTTATTACAAACTTTTAAAATATTTTTATCTTTTTAAATATATTTGTTAATTTTTTTATTTAAGATTTAAAAAAAATAAAACTAAAAAATTGTTTTTATAAAACATTAACCAAACACTTCTTGTTTTTTTAAAACTACAAAAATAATTTTCTGTTATCATTTCTGAGAACACAATCTTGAAAACAAAAAACAGAAAACAATACCAAACAAGCTCTATTTTTTGAAAACTACAAAAACAGTTTTCTGTTCTCATTTCTGATAACAAAATTTTGAAAACAAAAAACAGAAAACAATGCCAAACAGACCCTTTGGGATATTATTAATTTTTTATTACTTTTTTTTTTTGACAAAAATTATTTCTGCTCATACTTAATCATAAGATAAAATTATATATATTTTTATGCGAGTGAGATAAAATTATATTTGAAAACATAAATCAGTAGAAACCGCTTTTTTTGTTTTGCCAGGCTAAAATACTGAAAAAAATAATATAAAAACAACCAAACATTAAAATAAATATCTTTTCTTAATGTACTATCAACAACCTAAAAAATGTAAATATATAATTTTTTTTCCAATTTTTTAATGAAATAATTTATTTTATAAATTATAAATACGAGTAATTATTGTTTGGTTGCATTTCACACTTTTTCTTTTTATGGGTTTGCAACATATTAAAGTTATCCAACACATTAGTTTAAAAGTTATTATATAAATTAAAAAAATCATCTAAATAAATGAGTCATAATAATGGATTGTTATATATTTTAAAATTTCAAAGTATTTAAATTTCTCTTTCAATTAGCGGTGCACACGGGTCAAGTCTTTGGGTTTTGGGTACATCGGGTTCGGATTTCGGGTTGGGAAATGGGATACTGAATTCGCTCCGAATTTTTCAGTTTTTTAGGTAATTTAGGGTTTCAGGCTTGGTCGGAGTCGGATTTCGGGTGGGATTGGCCAAAAAATGGACATTGGTAAAAAAAAAAAACCAATTTTTTTTTTACTTTTTTTTTTTTTTTTACTTTTTACTTTTTTTTTTTAATTTGGCGCTTGGTAACAAAATTTTAAATGGTATGGGGGTAGGATTTTTTTGTCATCAAATTTGAATTAAAATTAAAATATATAATTTTTTTTATTTATTCACACCCGAACTTGTGTATGTGTATTTACCACACCTACGAATTCGACCCGAACATACTCGGATTCGGGTCTAATCCGACCCAAATTAACGGGTTTGACGAAAAATCAGATTTTTTGATTGCGGGTCAGACGGATTGTGCGAGTTTTCAGATTTTATGGGTCAAATGTTCACCCATATGTTTTCAAAACTATATCTCTTATATAGAGTCCATCATATCGTCACTATTGTTAGGTTTCTCTGAAGCTCTTTTTCTCTCTCTAATTTTGGCTCTGAGATTCTAGATATAGAAAGAAGATGTTTCAAACGAATAGTGATGTGTGTAGAGAGAATGAGAATTTAGAAACACCTATAATGGAGCGGGATTACGACCCTGGTTGTCAAGGCTTATAAACACTCTTTGGGGGGCTTTCGACATCTAAAAATTATGTTGTAGTTGGTTGGATTTTCTAAGCACTTTAGCTTTTTAGTTTAAAAATTCTTCCCTAATAAGTTAATATTTGTTGCCTCCTCCAAAAGTGCTTTTTAAAAAGTTAAAATCAAAAGTAAAAGTTTAGCCAACAAGGCCTCCTTACCATTCAAAATGCATGTCAGATTAGACAAAAGTTAGTGTCCGTTCAATACTCTAGGTTGGGCCCTTATCGAGTGTTGTTGTAATGCCTCAAATTTCCTAATTAGGTTTAAGACCTTGATTAGGAGGCCGGGAGGGCCATTATTGATTTATTATGTTATTAAATGATAATATGTATGTTTAGGTGTATTAAATATGCATGTGAACCCATTTCTGAGCAATTGGGTGATTTTCATATTTTGGCCATTTCAGGCATATTTGACATATATGTGATATATGTGTGTGGTGCTTTATTATTGTATGGTTATGCTAGGGTTACTCAGCACAAGACGATCCTAGGAGGTAAGCTAGTGGGAAAGTCACAACGGGATTTATTCTTGACTCGGAGTGAGTCAAGGGGTATTTAGAGCATTACCGGGTTATTGGGTAATGGGAATAAATATTTGGTGATAAATTAGGAGTTAGTGTGATCAGGGGGAAATTCTGGAGGTTTTGACTATTTTGTCCCCGGGAGTGTTTTCGGGACCTCGAACGTTAGGATTTGTTTGAGGCTACTTAAGCTTGAAGTAACCTTTTAAAGAAATAAAAAGAACACTATGTACATTCTCTCTCCCTCTAAGTTCCACTTTCCTCTCCCGATCGCATTTTCGAAGGACACTTGAGTTATAGGATTCAGATTCAAGCGAGGATCGAGGCATAAAGATCATAGGGAAGATTAGAAGCTTATTAGCCAAAGGATTTAGTTGGGAAACAACTCAATCGGAGGTAATTCAAGTTTAAGTTCTAAGTTTTTAAAGTTTTTAAGCTTGAATTGGATTTTGTGTTTTTGGGTGATTTGAGACTTGGGTTTTGTTGGTATTGGATTATGGGGTTGTTTGGGAACTTTGATTTTTGAGTTTGGAGATGTTTGGATATGTTTTTGAAAGGTTTTTAGATGAAGAAATGGAGTTTCTTTGGCTAGGTTCGAGGTTGAGCCGCGGCTCTGTTCTTGGGCGCTGCGGCTGTAATGCCCCGAATTCTCCGATATGGAATAATGGCGGGAATAGTAGGCCGGGAGGGCCATACTTGTTTAATTATGCCATTAATTGATAATATGCATGTATATGTGAATTATATTATGATATGATGTTATATGCGTGCATGCGGGTCCACATTTGAATAATTATGCTAATTTGTTAATTTGGCCCATTGAGGGCGAATATGTGTATTTGGGTGCATACCTTGATTTGTAGATGAGATTCCATTATTATGGAGATATATCTGAGCTATTCGGCATGAGACGGTCATATAGAGTGGATTAGCGGTTTTGTCATAACGGGGTCAATTTTGGGGTAATGGAAATGTTTATTTGATGATAAATTGGGAATATTTGAGATCAGGGTGAAATTTCGGATGTTTTGACTATAACGTCCCAGGGGTATTTTTGGGACTCCGAGCACTAGGTTTTATTTGAGGTTACTTAAGCTTAAAGTAGTTGTCAGATAGAACATACGATCAGAAAACCTCTCGTTCTCTCTCTTTAGTTCATTTTTGCCACCTGAAGCATTTTTTAAGAAATCTCGAGTTCTAGGAGTCGGAATCAAGCGAGGATCGAGACATAGCGATCCTAGGAAAAATTAATAGCTTCTTAACTGAAGGATTTGATGGAAAACAACCCAATCAAAGGTAATCGAAGTTTAAAGTTTTGAGTTTTTAGAGTTTCTAAGCTTTGAATTGGACTTTGTAAATTGTTGTGTTTTTGGTGGGTTTGAGCCTTGGGTTTTGAGAGTTTTGGAGTTTTGGGAAGCTTGGGAACTTAGCTTTGATGTTTGGGGATGCTTAGGCATGATTTTGGAAGCTTGGAGAAGTTGAAAACACGTTTGGGAATGGCCCAGGGTCAGGGGCCGCGGCCCTGTTCTTAGGCGCCCCGGCCCTGGCTCGATGAGGAAGAAGAGGGGGTTCTGTCTTAGCTGGGCGCCGCGGCACTTGCTTCAGGTTTTTCTGGGGGCCGCGGCTCAAGGTGCCAGGGCCGCAGCCCTTGCCCTATTTTCACCCCGTTTGCTCGTTTTGACCCCGGGAACTTAGCTATAGGCCTCGGGAGTGTTCTTACTACTTGGATTAGTTGAAATTGATCTTCCTGAGGCTAGATATTGGTGTGGAAACCTATGTTGATCATTATTATTAATGATGTCCCGTGTTTGGTTATGATTAGGTGACCGCTAAAGGACTAAAGGTTGATCGCTCTCAAGGGTCGTTCTTTTTATCATTCTAGCTCGAATTTGAGGTAAGAAAACAGTGTATGAATACAACTGCACCCTGTATATGTATATGACATGCGTGATTATTATTGAGGCATGTTGGTTGATAAATGTGGACATGGATTGCATATTATATACTAGTGAATGTTGAATACTTGTATATGTACTGATTAGTCAGGGTTAATGACCTAAGAGTCAGAGATGGCATAGCGTCATGAATGCAGGGCCAAAATGAAGATTAGATCTAATCGATATCGGCATTGAATGGCTCTATGGCATTAATGCTGGACCGACCCTAAGGTCGATGAAACTTATAAGCGCTTGGCTAGTCTATGACTAGTTACTCAGAGCCAGGGCACAGGGCCCCGGTGACTGCTTGTCACATGGCTAGGGAACGATGTTCCAGGGTATGACTCTATGGTCATGAGGAAGGTTATGTTGGTGACTAATCACCATGCACCTATCTTGTTTAAGCTATGAAAGGTTTGATATCTGTTAAGCCCTGGTGATCCTATCGTCACATGGCTAGAGAGGGCTGTACCCATTTCAGTGACTTTTGCGACTGTCACCTATCTGTTTTGGACTGATAGTCCTGAATGATTATTATGATCATTGTTGATATTATATCTTGTTATATTGTGTTTTCTTGCTGGGTCTTGGCTCATGGGTGCTATGTGGTGCAGGTAAAGGGAAAGAAAAGCTCACCCAGCCTTGAGTGGAGAGCTTAGGTGGTGTTGTGTACATATGCAGCCGCTTGACCACCACGGCCAAGGCGTTCTCAGAGGAACTAGGGGGTTTACCCTATTTTCCCGCTTAGGTTGGAGGGATTGTAAATTTGAAACAGTAATGATCATTTTGTACTGAGAACAACTTGTAAATGTTTTGATTAGCTCTGCAGAGAAATTTGTAATGTAAAACATCCTTCCTTTTTATTAGTTTTTCTACCTTAACATGTTAATCACATTTATAGCACATTTTAAACAAAAGGACTCGGGTAACGGGTTAAATTTCTGGTTCACCGTAACTGTTCTGGGGTAACCAGGACGTTACAGCGGCTCAAGCTTGAAGATGATGGTGGTTTGGTGCTGATGGGCTATTTGAGCTGCGGCGCTATTAGGTAGAGCTGAGGCTCTAATTGCTGTCAGAGAGGATTTTTGGGCTTGACTTGAGTGGGGCTGCGGCTCTAATGGTTGGGGCCGCGGCTCAAAAGAGGAAAAGTGACCAAAATGGGTTTTTATTCATGGGGACTCAAACCTTAGGCCTCGGGATCATTCCTACTACCCGGATTGGTGGCGTTTGATGTCTCGGAGGCTAGGTCTTGGTTTCGGGATTGGTTTTAGAACTTGAACTCATTAGATCACCATTTGTGGTTGTGACTAGGTTATCACTAGAGGCTTGGAGTAAGGATCGTGCTTGTGGCTCGTTTACTGGTAACATGTGCTTGGACCAAAGGTAAGAAAACTGTACCTTGTGTATATGTGACATGCATGGTTATTCTTGATGCATGTTTAAATGTAATGCACGAGAAACATGTGATTAGGCCATGCTTTGTATACTGAATATGATATTTTTCAGAGCTTGAGCCTCTGTGTTTATGCATGATCCTAATTATGCTAGTATTTGTTAAGTAAGCATGTTGAATGCCTTGTATTCGGATATTGGATATGTGATATATGTTTGGTGGCATTGCTTACTTGTATATGGCACTTACTAGTCAGGGATACTGACCTAAGAGTCAGAAATGGCATAGCGTCATGAACACAAGGCCAAATGAAGATTAGTTATAATCGATATCAGCGTTGAATGGCTCTAAGGCATTAATGCTGGACCGACCCTAAGGTCGATGAACTTATAAGCGCTTGCCTAGTCTAAGACTAGTTACTAGAGCCAAGGCCTAAGGCCCAAGTGACCGTTTGTCACATGGCTAGGGAACAATGTTCCAAGGTTATGACTCTATGGTCACGAGGAAGGTTATGTTATTGACTAGTCACCATGCACCTATCCTGTTTGAACTAATAAAAAGTTCACTTGTCTGTTAAGCCCCGGTGACCCTATCGTCACAAGGCTAAAAGGGGCTATACCCAACTCAGTGACTTTTGCGACTGTCACCTATTTGTTTGGGCTAAAAGTCCTGGATGATTATTATGATCATTGGTTGATGTGTTATACTCAACATTACGTTTCTATTTTGGGCTAAAAGCCCTGGATGATTATTATGATCATTGGTTGATGTGTTATACTCAACATTACGTGGGTTTGTTTGCCTGCTTGAATAGGGCTATATCTGCTAGGCGTGTGCCTTATGATTTGATGACATGTTATTACTGTTCATGAGCATATTAAGTTTTCTTGCTGGGCTTCGGCTCACGGGTGCTGCGCCCTAAATTCTCCACGGGCTATTAGCAGGCTTAAGTATGGCATAATTGTGTATCAACCACGGGGATGATGTGTACCCCGGAGCTGCTGCCCCCAGGTCCCACCTCTTTAGCTCGAGGTAACCACAGGTTCACTGGAGTTGCTAAGGAGTCGGATCAGGAGTATGGACACTGCGGACTAAGAAGACGTCCAGCTCGAGATACGGGCTTGAGTTGGCGTCTGTGACCCCTTATAAAGTCAACCACGCAATGTAAACGTGTATATATCAGGCATCACGTGTCTTATGTGTCCCTGAATTCTCGGATACGCAGCCTAAACGTGCGTGTTTAGGCGCCCACGACTGGGTTGGGCCGTGCGGCCCATTATCCCCCTTACCTGTTGATTAGACTTCACTTCATTTGTCAGGTTTTAGGAATTAATCATGAATGTCACAGAGATGACATGACGGGTAAGAAGGTCACGGGATGACCCCCTTTGCCAACCCCCCAGGTGCCCTCTCCTATAAATATGGAGAGCCTGGGAGTTGCAAAGGATTGGACTCTATTATGTAAAGAAATACTCTGTAAAGAATACCAAAGATTACCAATAATATTGGCTGGTGGAGTAGAAGGATTTTAACATTTGAACCACCTAAAAAAAATGTCTTGCGTTACCATTTTATTTTAAGATTACTCGTCTGTTTCGGTTCAATACTTAGCACTAATCCCACTCTCTTATTTTCTTAATTACCTGTTGGCGAAGAACCGCGTCAACAGTTTGGTCATTTCATTGAGAGCCTCTCAGATTGGTGCTATCCCATATACCCAACCATGGTGGTCACTCGCTCGAGACATGGTAACGAGGCGGACCAATGTGATGGGTAGGAGGCTCATCATGCCGCCGTTTCGGATGATCGAAACCCTGAGGTTCAACAGCGGCCGGGCAAGCAGCCAATAGGCCAAGATGATACTGGAAGTTCGGCTCCCCGACCGCCTAATCCGAACCCAAATTTTTACACGGCGGTGGAAATGGAGAATGCTCAGCTGAGGAGTCAGCTGGCGAAAGCTAACCAGCAGATTAAGGAGGTGTTGGCTCGACTACCCCCTCTTACAACTGACGTTAATGTCGGAAAGAGGCAAGGCGAGACTCATAAGTCCCGTCGGGGTAATCGGTCCAGGCCTAGCCGGTTGGCCAGACCCGCGACATCCAACTCTACTCCCTCATCGCACTGCCGAGAGACAACCTTCGAAGAACTACCTAGGGCCGAGCAGCAGTATAGTCGATCGGTCCGAACTTCAAATCCCAGCTCACTACCACCCTCAAGTGCACCCAGGAGAGCTCGAGGGAATTCTAGAAGGAGATCCGGGGAGGGCTCACAGCGACAGCCTATCCCGACCAGCCGTCTTGCGCCCCGCTCAGACCGCCAAGCACAAGACCCGCAGGTTGGCAGAGCTGAGAGGCCCCTACCTAACCTCATCCGCTCTGACGGGACCAGGATTGCATCCCCGGTCAGACATCCTCCTTCACCGATAAGATATCTGTCTCCTCCTCGACCTGTCCGAGATGTTCCAGCTTATGGGAGCAGCAGGAGAAACCTACCCTCCGCAGGACCTTCCCATCGTGGCAGGGTGCCCAGGGAAATCCCGGATCCTCATCCCCAGAGGCGGGCTCCAAGCTTCTCAAACGGGAGCTATTGGACCGGAAGCCGCCGCAGTGACCTTTCTGGCGGAGACCTGCGCCAACGCCTAAGCTCGGCGCAAAGTCCTCAAACCACCCCGAGGGGCAGCCGTGCTCGCCCAAGGGAAGACCTGTCTGAGGTCCGCGACAGTGGGAATGTCCCATATAACCTATCTCAAGATAGGAGGGACGATAACCCGCCAAACGCGTACAATGGATCCGGAGCTGTTGAACAACCCCGGAATAACCAAGGAAATCAGGACAAAACCATTGAGCGCATGGCTCAGATGGAGGAGCTAATGAGGAAGTTCCTGTCAGAGAAAGAAAAAGACGAATATGATTCTGGGGACGAACTTGAGCTCTTCGCCCCCAGCATAGCAACTACGGCGTATCCGTCCGGTTTCCGTATGCCGCACTTGTCCAAGTTCAACGGAGACGGAGATCCATCAGATCATCTGGGCATGTTCAATACTTTGATGATGGCCCACAACATTGGTCCCGAGCTAAGATGTCTAATATTTCCATCCACATTGACTGGGCCGGCCAGGCAGTGGTTCAAGCAGAATAAAAAACAGTTAATAAGCTCATGGAAAACTTTCTCTACTGACTTCAAAAGAGCATTCCGAGCTTTCCAGGCTGCCCGCGTCAAAGCCAATTCCCTGGCGAACGTAAGGCAACAACCCGACGAGCCTTTGAAGGCTTACCTGAGCAGATTTGCGAACGTCGCTGCTCGGGCCAGAGACGCAGATGACAGCTCCAAGCTCATGGCTTTGAGAACTGGAATCCTCGTCGGAGGGGGACTCTGGAATGAGAAACAAAGAAAGGGAGTCAGCTTCGTAAATGATTTCATGAATAGGGCCCAGGGGTGGATCAACTTGGAGGAGGCCCAAGCCTCAGTTGAGGGAACCAGCCAGGTCCCTGAGCAGCCCGCTGGAGTGGGAACGGAGGTCGTGACAGCGACCCAGAACGTTACACAAAATAACTAGTTTGGAGGCAAGAGAAAGGGGAACAACGAGGGCAACCAGCACGGCCCAAAGAAGAATAAGTCCATAGAATAATTTAAGTCGGTCTACGCGACTTAGACGGAGCTCACCCACTCTAGGGAGAACATCTTCCTAGCAAACTCTGCTCGTCTCCCCTGGAAGAAGCCGGAGCCATTAAAGCACCAGAAGGGGAAGCGAGACCCCTCCAAATTTTGTCGTTTCCACAACGACGTTGGCCACAATACCGATGACTGTAGACACCTGAAGGAAGAGATCGAGACTCTCATCCGAGCCGGCCCCTCGGCTCAGTACGCGCGGAACAGAGTTCCCGCAGCCCCTCCAGCTCCGGAAATCTCGGTCAATCAATCCGGGTCTCGGATAGATCAGGACGTCCTTCCTCCAATGATAGGAGGAGAGATATCCACAATCTCTGGAGGTCCTCATTTGGCAGGAACGAGCAGAGGTGCCCAAAAGAGGTACGTCAACGAGCTTAAGGCTCATAATGGAGTGGAGTTCGTCCCCGAACGGCTTCTACCGAAGCAGCAGCGATTGGAGAGGCAACCAATTATTTTTACCGAAGAAGATGCCAGCCACGTTCAGTTCCCTCATAACGACCCTCTGGTCGTAGCAGTGCAACTCGCCAATCGGAGGGTTAGGAGAGTGTTGGTCGATAATGGGAGCTCGGTAAACCTTCTATTCCGATCTACGCTGGAGAAGATAGGATTGTCTGTCGCCGAGCTGAAAGCAACCTACATGATGCTTTATGGTTTTTCTGGAGAAGGATCGGCGACTATAGGGACGATCAAGTTGGTGATCACCTTAGGAAAGGGACCTTGGACAGTCTCAAAACTCCTTGAATTCGTGGTCATCGACTGTCCCGCCACATACAATGCCATTCTGGGTCGACCTACACTTATGGCTTTTGAAGCCATCATCTCCATCCGCCACCTTGCGCTGAAATTCCCTTCTTCCATGGGGATATGCACGGTCCGTGGCGATCAACTTGATGCCAGGGAATGCTATAGCATTTCCATGAAGGGAAAATTAAAACCCGGGCAGTTAACGATGACCGTTCAAGGCGGAAATGAGGGATCTCAGGAACTTTTGCCTAATCCTGAGATTGAAAAACCTCAGAGCGCCGAGAGGGAAAATATCATCCTAAGTGATGATATTGACCCAAGGATAGGTGAGGATAAATCTGAGCTCCAAGCTATCGAAGAACTCAAGGAGGTAAATATCGATCCACAAGATCCCTCACGACTGGTTAAGCTCAGGAAAAACCTCTGTGTTGACCGCGTTTTTGGCCAACGACGTGAGAACGTTAAAAACGATAACACCTTCAAGAGAAAATAAACGACACAAACGATTTTATAGTGGTTCAGCCCCAATGTGATGGTAATAGCCTAATCCATTTAGAGTTGTGATTATAGACCTGCACTCGAGATCAGATGAACCTGAGTCAACTGAGTTTCTTTAGTGCAGATTGATCGTACAGATGATATCCCCCCATAGTCGGGATATTTTATTATTCTCATTATATTTAAATTACAACAATATTCAAAATGTAACAGTACACCAAATTTGTGGGATAAATGAGAGATTCCCGTGTATGCCAAGACCGATTTTTGTTGAAGTCGTTTCTGGGAATCTTGACGTAGTCCTCCTCTATCTGGTCGACCCATATCTCATTCAAGCTGGTTGAACACACCTTCACTGGGCAGTCACGCACTTGGCTGGGCAGACATACACTTAGCTGGGTAGACATGCACTTAGCTGGGCAGACATGCACTTGACTGGTCGGACATGGTCATGACCGATCGGCCAAGTTCATTCCTGGTCGGACAAAGTCATGCATGGGTAGGCAAGGTCATTCCCAGGCAGACAAGGTCATTCCTGGGCAGACAACCATATGACTGGTCGGACAAGGTCATGCCTGGTCGGTCATGACACTTGACTGGCCAGTCAAAATTCTTCATTGGTCTACCGGGCCACTCCTAAGCCAGATCACTTTATCACAACTCTGAGGAGCCAATATATATTAAACGACTATTAATGTGTCGTTTACGGACCATGTACTGCCACTTGTCACCTCTATCGCCACGTCATCGATCTCCAATTTTTGGGGATAACACTCTGTGGCAAGAGGAAGGCGGAGTTGATCAAGTTCCTGCAGGAGAACCTGGATGTGTTCGCATGGTCACACGAGGACATGGTGGGAATCAGTCCAAATGTCATCATGCACACCCTTCATTTGGATAAGAGCGTTCCTGCGAAGTCCCAGAAGCAGAGGCGCCTGGGAACAACTCGCGCTAAAGCCCTAGAAGAAGAAGTAGCCCGGCTCAAGAAATGCGGCTTTATCCGTGAAGCCAGGTTCCCGGTCTGGGTCGCCAATCCCGTGTTGGTCCCGAAGCCCAATGGGAAATGGCGGACTTGCATCAACTTCTCCGATCTGAACAAAGCCTGCCCCAAGGACTATTTCCCCTTGCCGAGGATCGACCAATTGGTAGATGCCACGGCGGGGCACGAGCTCATGTCCTTTATGGACGCGTACTCGGGCTATAATCAGATCGCACTCGGGCTATGAATCCAGCGGACCAGGAGCACACTAGCTTCATGACCCCAACTAACGTCTATTGCTACAAGGTCATGCCGTTTGGACTGAAGAACGCCGGTGCTACATACCAGAGATTGGTGAACAGGATGTTTGCCAACCAGATCGGGAAAAATGTAGAAGTGTACGTTGATGACATGCTGGTCAAATCGAAGACTGCCGGTAACCATGTTTCCGACCTGGAGGAATGCTTCAAGATACTAAGAGAATACGGCATGAGGCTTAACCCGTAGAAGTGCACTTTTGGGGTCGCATCTGGAAAATTCCTGGCTTTCATTGTCAACACTAGAGGAATCGAGGCAAACCCCGATAAGATCAGGTCATTGCTCGAGCTCCCCTCACCTAGGTTGCGAAAAGACGTCCAAGGCCTGACAGGAAGGGTGGCAGCCCTTAATCGGTTTATTTCCAAATCCACCGACAAGTGCCTGCCATTCTACAACCTGCTCCGGGGGAATAAGAAGTTCGAATGGACAGAAGAGTGCGAGCGTGCGTTCCTCGACCTGAAAGCTCATTTGGCCGAGCCACCCGTATTGTCCAAGCCAACGGTAGGGGAGCCTCTTTTCCTTTACTTAGCTGTCACAGAAGATGCGTCTAGTGCCGTATTGGTCCGAGAAGAAGACCGGGTTCAAAAACCAGTCTATTACATCAGCAAGAGACTTCTCGGAGCTGAGTCCCGATACCCGTTGATGGAAAAGATGGCACTCTGTCTTATCATGGCCTCCCGAAAGCTCAGCCGTATTTCCAATCCCACTCAGTACACGTCATGACCGATCAACCCTTAAGGCAGGTTTTGTAGAAACCTGAAGCATCGGGACGCCTGTTGAAGTGGGCTATCGAGCTCAGCCAGTTCGAGATTTTGTACACTCCGCGAACTGCAATAAAAATCCAGGTCCTGGCTGATTTTGTGGCAGAATGCACAGGATTCCAAAGGGACCCTGTGGAAGATTCACCCCAGATCACCTCGACCCAGCCGTCATCGAAGATCTTCGTGGATAGCTCATCTAATGAGAACGACTCCGGGGATGGAATCATTTTGATATCCCCAGAAGGGCATAGGTTCCACTCGGCGCTAAGGTTCGGATTCAAGGCATCCAACAACGAGGCCGAATACGAAGCTTTGCTGGCCAGGCTAAGGGTGGCCCAGGAGCTGAAGGCCAGCTCCGTTCAGTGCTACAGCGATTCCCAGCTCGTGGTAAATCAAGTGCTAGGTGAATATCAAGCACGGATGGCTGCTTACGTGGCCAAGGTAAAAGTTGAGCTGTCTGCATTCGAACAAGGCTCAATCGAGCAGATACCCCGAGAGCAAAACGCTAACACAGACGCCCTCGCCAAGCTCGCTACCTCCAGGGAGACGGAGGCTTTGGGGTTAGTACCAGTAGAGTTCTTGGAGACGCCAAGTATAGAAGAGGTCGGGACGGAGGTCGAGATGATCGTCGCCAGGCCGACCTGGATGACCCCTATCCTCGAATATCTCACCGAAGGAAAGTTACCTGAAGGGTGTAATGACGCACGGCGGATACTGTACCAGGCTCCAAGGTATACGATGGTAGGCAGGGTGCTATACCGGCGTGGGCACTCCCTACCCCTCCTACGATGTGTTCTACCAGGCGAGGCAAATACCATTTTACAAGAAGTGCACGAGGGTTTTTGCGGGGACCACACTGGGGGGCAGAGCTTGGCCCTGAAGATCTTAAGGCAAGGATATTACTGGCCCACTATGTCGAAGGATTCGACCTCGTACGTCAAGAAATGTGACAAATGCCAGTGATTCGCCACAATTGCCCGAGCTCCCCCAGTGATTCTCGGACATGTAGCCTAAACGTGCGTGTTCAGGCACCCACGACTGGGTTGGGCCGTGCGGCCCGTGATTAAACCTCACTTCATTTGTCAGGTTTTAGGAATTAATCATGAATGTCACAGAGATGACATGACGGGTAAGAAGGTCACGGGATGACCCCCTTTGCCAACCCCCAGGTGCCCTCTCCTATAAATATGGAGAGCCTGGGAGTTGCAAAGGGTTGGACTCTATTATGTAAAGAAATACTCTGTAAAGAATACCAAAGACTACCAATAATATTGGCTGGTGGAGTAGAAGGATTTTAACCTTTGAACCACCCAAAAAAAGTGTCTTGCGTTACCATTTTATTTTAAGATTACTCGTCTGTTTCGGTTCAATACTTAACACTAATCTCACTCTCTTATTTTCTTAATTACCTGTTGGCGAAGAACCGCGTCAACAGGTGCTATGTGGTGCAGGTAAAGACAAAAGAAAGCTGGACCATCCTTGAGTTGGAGAGCTTAGGTGATGATGTGTACATATGCAGCTGCTCGACCACCACGACCGAGGTTTGAAGGGGAACTAGGGTTAAACCCTGTTTTGCCGCCTAGAACGGCTGGTTGTAAATATTTTATTGTAATAGACCTCTAAATTATATTTTTGGGATCCCAATGTATATAATAAACGTTCTAATGAAACGTTATATCTTAACCAAAATTTGTAATCCCTAAACCGCTAATCATACTTAGTTACACATTTTTGGCCAAATGACTCGATTAGCGAGTTTAGCACTGTTTACAAGGCACACTGTAATGGTCCCTGGAGTTGGGGCGTTACAGTTGTAGTGCTGGTTTTTCGTGGCCCTGATAAATGAGTTTTAGGCTCGTTTATTGTCTAGTTTTTAGGTTGGATTTTGTTAGTTTAGGGTTATTTTATTGCAGAATTATGCTCGTTTGTTTATGTTTCAGGTTTTCCATGCTAAGTTGGTGAAAATAGTGAAATGAAGTGAAAGTGGAAGAAAATATAGTTAATTTGGAGAAAATCGTGTTTTTCGGGGTCGATATGTACGAGTTATGTTACTGTCAATAGTGCTACAGCGCTATCAAAGTAGCGCTACAGCGCTAGGGAGGAGATGATGAAGTCTGATTGAATTTGTAAGTAGTGCCCCAGTGCTACAAAGCCAGCGCTACATCAAGGGCGCTACAGCGCCAGTGAAATAATTTTTAGGGATTTTGGCTTTGACTATGGTACTACAACGCTTCAATGCTGTCAACGCATTTTTCAAATTTTGAACCACTTTTTAAAGGGCAAAACAGTCTTTTCACTTGAGAATCTTGGAAGACTATTTAAGCAACATTATTCTGCAATTTTGAGAGAAGTTTTGATTTTGTAAAACTCTTGATCTAGAAAAGACTGCTGCTTTAGATTGTTTTTCTGGTTTTAGCTTTCTGGATTTTTTTTTATCTGAATTCCTTAGATTATTTTCTATGAGTAATTATTTGAATGTTATTTCCATTATATTATTTGAACTAATTCCTTCAAATGTCATATAGCAACTGATTAGTGCTCAAAAATATCATTTTATTAGTCTTAAAGTGTAAAATTAATTAAGTTTTAGTTAATATTTTCATGGATTTATTGTCATATATTTATATTTGAAAATATTAATTTTGATTTAATTTGTATTTAATTTTCAGGAAATAAAATATATTTCTGACACAAACAAAAAGAAAGAAGAAATAAAGAAATATAATTGAAAAGAATGATGATAAAGTGGTATTTTTGAGGGAGAAATAGGCTCAAAAAGGAGCCAAGCCGCCAGCCAAGCAGCCAGCCGCCCTTGACACGATCTGACGCACCTGTCTTGTCGTCGTCAGTCTGCTCCCCACGCGCCCAACAAAGAAGCCTGCCGCACCTGACGCTGCTGCCACGTCCTGCCACGTTCTGCCATGCCAGCTGCTGAGCCAATCTGCTGCTGCCATGTGCCTCCTTGTCTCCCACGGCTCAACAGCATTTTCCCCACTTTGCTCCAATTTTGCAGCCATTTCCCCCACTATTTTGTACACAGTTCTACACGTTTTTTAGTCTTATTTACACTATAAATAGAGTATCAAATGGAGTAAAAAAGCATCAGATTGTGGAAGGAAGAGGAGAGAGTATTGTTGGAGAGAAAAACACTTATTTTTCCTATTTTTCTTTTACATTTTTGTGAGTGAAACACAATGCCTATTTTAGGCTAAATTCTCTTGTGGAAAGGCTAGAGTGAAGTTCATGTTTAACATTATATTTTTAATATATTGATTCTTTATTTTGTTCTTCATTTCTATATATTTGTTACAATTAAATTTATTTTCTTCTAATTTTTATTCTAAATTTATTAGTGTCTTTTACATAAGTCTAGTCATGCTCTTCTTATGTAATTTAGGCTTTTAATTTAATTTAGGATATTTGTTATATTATATGCTTTTTACTGCATTCTGCCATTGGTATTTTGTCGCTCTAAGGTATATAATATGATAGGTTTTTAAAATTAGAAGTTAGTATAATTTAATTAAAGAACATATTTTAATGTGAGCTTTATTATATATATTTTCCAACTATAATTAATGGTGTAGAATTATAGTTGAGTATAATGAATCAATTTTATTAAAATATATATGTGTTTGCATGAATGAAACTTATGCCTTCCATACTTTCTTTCTGATTTTAATTCCTCGATTTTATTCATTTAATGTTTATATTCTTTTTCAAATTTACATTTTTCCAAAATTTATTATTTTTAATTTACTAATATTTATTTTTATTTTGTATTTTACATCTCTGTGGATACGACATAGCCTGATTACTACTGCGACCGCTTAGGAGTTTATTTGGCGATATCAGCAACACTCTAATAATTTATACTATCTAATTTTTTTCATTTATTTATACTAGTTTTATAATGAACCACACTATTATATTTTCTCTCATATATGTATATAATGGCATGGTTTATTATTAAACCACAAAAATAATAAAGATCTAACTAAGAATGGATTAAGTAAAGTGATTCATCATTAAATAAAATAGTATGATTTAGCCTATTTTACTTTTTATTAAAAATATGGTCCAAAGCATTTCTGCCTTTTATTTTCATTTTAACAATTTTATGTTAAGTTTTTTTTTTTTTTTGAAAATAATTTTATGTTAAGTTAATGGTACTTTTGGTGTGCTGTTTTTGTATTTTTTTTATTTATACTTTAGTTTGACATTTATAATTTCTTTTTTTACTAAAAATATTCGTAACAAAAGAATCTGGACACATGGTATATTTGCAAACCAAATAGAAATTGTTGTAGTTTTTTAATGAAGCAACAAGATCCACGTGGAATGCTCTCAGAGCAACTAGAAACTTCGTTGAAAAATCTAGAAAAAGCGCGAAATTATTCTAAAAGTACTAAACTACCCTTCACCATAACTATATAAATAGCGTCTGAACATTTTCAAAAATATCAAGACAGAATAAAAAGCAGAGCAGTCCAATAAAAAAAAAAGATCAAAGCTTCCAAAAATGGCGATGATTCCGAGCTTGTTCGGTGGACGACGGAGCAGCATCTTCGATCCATTCTCTCTGGACGTTTGGGATCCATTCAAGGACCTCACCTCGACAGAGACTTCCGCCATGGCCAATGCTCGCATTGACTGGAAAGAAACGCCGGAGGCTCACGTGTTCAAGGCCGACGTCCCCGGGCTGAAGAAGGAGGAGGTGAAGGTGGAGGTCGAGGAGGGTCGAGTGCTTCAGATCAGCGGAGAGAGGAATGTGGAGAAGGAGGACAAGAACGAGACGTGGCACAGAGTTGAGCGGAGCAGCGGGAAGTTCGTGAGGAGGTTCCGGCTGCCGGAGAACGCGAAGGCGGATCAGGTGAAGGCTTCGATGGAAAATGGAGTGCTTACTGTGACTGTTCCTAAGGAGGAGAAGTCCAAGAAGACTGATGTGAAGTCGATTGAGATCTCTGGTTGAGTAATAGTGTGAATTTTTTATGGACTGGATTTGCATGGTATGTGTTTGATGTTTTGTTTCTGAAAGTTTGTGAAAAAATGGTTGAAAATAAGTGTAAATGAGCAAGAATTGATATGATATGAAGAAGAGTGATTAGTTTTCTTTTATTATTCTTCAGTGCAGTTTTTTCTTCTATTCTCAGGAACTAATTGAAAAAAGCTACAATAAATGAAAAACGACATCGGTTGAAAAACGACTATAAATGAAAAACGACAATAAAGGAAAAACGACATCGGTTTAAAAACGGCAATGAAATTGGATAAAATGTCTCATTCACGACATATTATTTTACATTTTGGACTTTAATTCATCTCGGCTAAGTATTATTCATCTAATTGTAATCATTTTAAGTAGAATTAAAGTGATAACTATCGTATCAAAGTTGAACGAGAAAAAAAAAATCGGAAGTAAAATTTAGATAAAAATAAATTTTTTTATTACTTTTTTATTTGACAAAAATTATTTCTGCTCATACTTAAATCATAAGATAAAATTATATATATTTTTTGCCAGTGAGATAAAATTATATTTGAAAACATAAATCAGTAGAAACCGCTTTTTTTGTTTTGCCATGCTAAAATACTGAAAAAAATAATAATAAAACAACCAAACATTAAAATAAATGTCTTTTCTTAATGTACTATAAATAACCTAAAAAATGTAAATATATAATTTTTTTACAATTTTTTAATGAAATAATTTATTTTATAAATTATAAATCGAGTAATTATTGTTTGGTTGCATTTAACACTTTTTCTTTTGCAACATATTAAAGTTATCCAACACATTAGTTTAAAAGTTATTATATAAATTAAAAAATCATCTAAATAAATAAAAAATAATAAATGAGTCATAATAATGTATTGTTATATATTTTAAAATTTCAAAGTATTTAAATTTTTCTTTCAACTAGGGGTGCACACGGGTCGAGTCTTTGGGTTTCGGGTTCGGATTTTGCGGGTTTTGGGTTGGAAAATGGGATACTGAATTCGCTTCAAATTTTTCAGTTTTTTTGAGTAATTTAAGGTTTCAGGTTTGGTCGGGGTCGAATTTCGGGTGGGATTAAGCCAAAAATGGATATTGTTAAAAAAAAAAAAACCAAAATTTTGACACTTTTTAAATTTTTTCTACTTTTCACATGTTTTTTTTTTTTTTACAATTTGGGGCTTAGTAACAAAATTTGAAATGGAATGGGGGTAGGATTTTTTTGTCATCAAATTTGAATTAAAATTAAAATATATAATTTTTTTATTAATTCACACCCGAACCCGTGTATGTGTATTTACCACACCTACGAATTCGACCCGAACATACTCGGATTCGGGTCTAATCCGACCCAAATTAACGGGTTTGACCAAAAATCATATTTTTGGATTGTGGGTCAGACGAATTGTGCGAGTTTTCAGATTTTATGGGTCAAATATTCACCCATATGTTTTCAAAACTATATCTCTTATATAGAGTCCATCATATTGTTACTATCGTTAGGTTTCTCTTAAGCTCTTTCTCTCTCTCTAATGTAGGCTCTAAGATTCTAGATATAGAAAAAAGATGTTTCAAACGAATAGTGATGTGTGTAGAGAGAGTGAGAATTTAGAAACACCTATAATGGAGCGGGATTACGACCTTGGTTATCAAGGCTTATAAAAACTCTTTTGGGGGCTTTTGACATCTAAAAATTATTTTGTAGTTGGTTGGATTTTCTAAGCACTTTAGCTTTTTAGTTTAAAAAATTCTTCCCTAATAAGTTAATATTTGTTGCTTCCTCCAAAAGTGCTTTTTATAAAGTTAAAATCAAAAGTAAACATTTAGCCAACAAGGCCTCCTTACCATTCAAAATGCATGTCAGATTAGACAAAAGTTAGTGTTCGTTCAATACTCTGGGTTGGGCCCTTATCAAGTGTTGTAGTGCTGGTTTTCCGTGGCCCTGATAAACAAGTTTTAGGCTCATTTATGGTCTAGTTTTTAGGTTGGATTTTGTTAGTTTAGGGTTATTTCACTACTAGAAATATAGGTTTTTACTTCGGTTTTTATAGTGAGCATACAAAAAAAGCGAAGTAAAAACGTTTTCAAACTCTTTTACTTCGCATTTCAAATTGGCGCTCTGAAAAAAATTACTTACTACTTCGCTTTTTTAAAGAAACGAAGTGAAAAATTCATAGTGGAGAGGGCCATGTTTGTTTGCACAAGCCCTTATATTATGTTTAGAGGTAATAAAAATGCAAAAAACTGGCCAAACCAAACGCGGCCCTTGTGCACTTTTAACTTCGGTTTTTTGGTAAAAACCGAAGTGGAAAGTGGACTTTCCACTTCGGTTTTTACCAAAAAACCGAAGTTAAAAGTCTCCAACGGGTATAACTTAAGGACCTTTAACTTCGGTTTTTTGGTAAAAACCGAAGTGGAAAGTCCACTTTCTACTTCGGTTTTTACCAAAAACCGAAGTTAAAAGTCCTTTATATGCCCATTCCCTAGACCCGAACGGTCATCTTCTCAAAACCCCTTTCCCTTCTGTGCAAAAAGAAACCCCCAAAACCTCCATTAACCACCGTGAGCCAACACCCATTTTGATTCTCCAAGCTTTTTTTTTTGTTTTTTCTTTATTTCTTGCAATATTTCTACCCTATAAACCGAAATATAATCCAAAAATCTTTTTTTTTTTTGTTTTTTAGAGAAAAAAAGGCATTTGGCCGTGGGTTTTTTCTCCATTTGAAAGTGGTGTTTATTGCCGGATTTTGGCCGGATTTTTGACATTGCAAGGGGATTTTGAGCTTCAAAACAGGTATAGATTACTAAAATGTGGTTTTGATGATAATTTTTTAATTTTCCATGTTTTTTTTAATTTTTTTTATTATTCCGAATTTAAAATTAATATAATTAATATTTTATTAATTTTTATAATTATTTGTTTATTTTGTTAGTTTAAATAATGTGATAAAAATTAGGTTTATTATAAATATATATATATGCATATTAGATAGTTTTAGAAATTTTTACAATAGATAAATTTGTTTTTTAAATATTTGAAAAAAAATAACTTGAAGATGATCAAAGTGTTGTTCATTAGTTTCATTAACTAGTTTGATTTTTTTTATTTATTGATTTGATAATTAATTATGTAGTTTACTAATTATGTAATGTTTTAGTAGGGTCGTTGATTGAGTGGTGAACTTTGTTGTTCATTTCGGGTGCATTGAAGATTAATATTGAAGGTTAGTTATTTTTTGTATTTATATTACTATAAGATTTATGTATAAAGATAAGACTAATGTAATCATACATATTAGATTTAGTGAAAGTTATGTTTGAAAATTAGTGAAGTAGGCTCTGGGAAATTTGCGTGCTGTGGTGATATAAGGATGAATTGATTTATGTTTGATTATTTTGTTTGTTTGTATTGTTGTTATAGGAAATTTTGAAATTGCGGTATGCTATAGAAACAGAGGATACTCTGCCGAATTTTTAAAAAAATTTATAAGACTAGAAACTAATAATGATAGATTCATCTATGCTTGATTATTGTGTTTGTTTTAAATGGTTTTATAGGTAATTTTTAAATTACGGTATGCTATAGAAACAGAGGATACTCTGCCGAATTTTTTAAAAAATTTATAAGACTAGAACCTAATAATGATGGATTCATATATGCTTGATTATTGTGTTTGTTTGTATTGATTTTATAGGTAATTATGAAATTACGGTATGCTATAGAAACAGAGGATACTCTGCCGAATTTTTTAAAAAATTTATAAGACTAGAACCTAATATAAGTTTTTTTTCTAACTTATTAGGAATTGAATATTGTTATTAGTATGGATAAATCATGGATGCTTGAGAGGAGAGAAACATCACAATTTCAAGATGGATTCAACAAATTTTTAGAGTTTTGCCTAAAGAATTGTAGTGATCCACAAAAAATTCGTTGTCCTTGTATCGATTGTGGTAATGGAGTAAAGGGGAATATTACCATGATAAAGGATCATGTATTTTGTCGGGGATTTGATATGAGTTATAGTAAATGGTATTGGCATGGAGAATTATTAAATGATGACCCATATCCATTAGGTAGGCGAGGTGTAGATGATTTTGAGAGTAATGATTTTGATGATCATCCTATAGAATTGCTTGATGAAGCACAAGAAGAGTTTTTTCATAATCCAGAAAAATTTGATAGTATGGTTAGAGATGCAGACAGACAATTGTTCAGTGGTTGCAATAAACTAAGATTGCCCACAATGGTTAAATTTTATAACATAAAAGCAGAAAATGGAGTTAGTGATAAGTGTTTCAGTCAATTTTTAGCTGCTTTCAAGGAGATTTTGCCGCTAGAAAATTGTTTTCCGGAGTCTACATATGAAGTAAAGAAAACATTAAGTTTGATAGGGTTGAAGTATGAGAAGATTCATGCATGTCCGAATGATTGTATTTTATATCGTAAGGAGTATGCAGACATGGACGCTTGCCCAGAATGTGGTTTATCACGGTACAAACCTAACAAAAGTAAAGAGATTAGGAAACTTATTCCTCAGAAAGTGCTATGGTACTTACCTTTGATTTCGCGGCTGAAGCGATTATATCGAAGTGCAGAACACTCTAAGAACTTAATATGGCACGAGACTGGACGAGTGAAAGATGGTAAACTCCGGCATCCTGCAGATTCACAGGCCTGGAAGAAGGTAGATTATATCAATCCAGAATTCAAAAATGAACCAAGACATCTTCGTCTTGGTTTAGCTGCTGATGGAGTAAACCCGCATAGATCTCTTAGTAGTAGGCATAGTTCATGGCCTGTCTTCCTGGTTATGTACAATCTTCCTCCTTGGTTGGTGATGAAAAGGAAGTTCATGATGCTTTCATTAATGATTTCGGGCCCAAAACAACCAGGACATGATATCGATGTTTACTTGGCACCATTAATTGATGATTTGAAAGAGTTGTATGAAAATGGTGTTGAGGCATATGATGGTTTTAAAAAAGAAGTGTTTAATTTGAAAGCGGTGTTGTTATGGACTGTTAATGATTTTCCAGCATATGGTAACTTATCAGGTTTAAGCACAAAAGGTTACCAAGCTTGTCCAATTTGTTGCACCAACACAAGGGCCCGTCGCTTGTCAAATGGACGCAAAATGTGTTATATGGGTCATAGACGATATTTGCATTTAAGTCATCCTGACAGAAATAAAAAAAAAGCATTTGACGGTACTGTGGAACGAGATATTGCTCATTTTCCATTGTCAAGTGAGCAAATTCTTAAGGAAGTAGAAAAAGTTGACTTTAGGTATGGGAAGAAGAATAAAAACAAAAAAGTCAATGGATGTTTTCAAAGAAAATCAATTTTCTTTCAACTTCCTTACTGGAAAGATTTACTCGTTAGACATTGCTTGGATGTCATGCACATAGAAAAAAATGTATGTGAAAGTATAATCGGTACATTACTTGATATCCCAGGTTTGTCTAGTCGTTTAGATCTTGTTGAAATGGGTATAAGACACCGCTTGGCACCTGAAGAAAAGGGGGCTCGCACATATTTGCCTCCTGCTTGTTTTACATTGTCTAAAGAAGAGAAGCAAGCCGTATGTCAATCATTGGCAGGGATGAAAGTGCCTGATGGTTACTCATCGAATGTTCGAAACTTGGTGTCTATGGAAGATTTGAAGTTAATTGGAATGAAATCACATGATTGTCATATATTAATGCAACAATTACTTCCAATTGCCATTCGGTCAGTTTTACCAAAAAAAGTTAGAGATAGTGTGACAAGTGTGTGCATCTTCTTTAATCAACTATGCGGAAAAGAATTGGAAATGAAGAAGTTGAATGCATTGCATGATGAAATAGTTGAAACCTTATGCAAGCTTGAAAAATATTTTCCACCATCATTTTTTGACATCATGATACATTTGATGGTCCATTTAGTAAGAGAAGCCAAGTTGTGTGGGCCAGTTTGGGCGAGATGGATGTATCCATTTGAAATGAATATGAAGGTGTTGAAATGATATGTACGTAATCACCATCGCCCTGAAGCTTGTATGGTTGAGTGTTATTTAGCTGAAGAAGCTGTGGAATTTTGTTCAGAGTACATGGTTGGAATCGACACAATCGGAATTAGCAAACCACGGAATAACTCGGATGGAGTTGATAGAGGATTGCGAGGGAAAGGAACAGTAGTGACCATATCTCGTGCAGAATTAGATCAAGCTCATTTAGTTGTGTTGGAAAACAATCCCGAAGTTCAACCCTATATAACGTAAGTTATAGATTTAATAAACATTATACTCATTTTTATGTATAATTGAAATTTTAATATGTTGTATTTTGTATTGTAGTGAGCACATGGAGTTATTACAATCAATGATTCCCAACAAGGTTAAAAATAAACAGAAATGGATTATAGATGAGCACAATAAAACATTTAGTCGATGGTTGAAAAATATTATTCTAGCAAGGTTGGGAGAAGAAAACCATGGAGTGTCGACAGAGTTAAAACGCATATCATTTGGACCAAGTGTTCATGTAATAAAGCACAATGCTTACATTGTTGGAGGAAAACGATTTCACACAAAGTCACGAGATGATGCTCAAATGGTTCAAAATAGTGGAGTAAGTATTGTGGCAGAAGCAGTGCATTTCGCTAGTGCAAAAGACAATAATCCAATTGCTGGTACTATGACATATTATGGGGTTGTTGAAGAAATATGGGAACTTGATTATTCCTTATTTCAAATTCCTCTGCTCAAGTGCTCTTGGGTGGACAACAATGTTGGGGTTAGAATTGATGAACTTGGATTCACTTTGGTTGACTTAAGTAAGAAAGGTCACAAGAATGATCCTTTCATCATGGCTACCCAAGCAAAACAAGTGTTTTACATAACTGATCCTGCTGATGATAAATGGTCAGTTGTTTTACGAACCCCAGAAAGGCAGTTTATAGAAGATGAAAATGACGAAGAAAACGATGATTTGTTCCATGACAATTTTATTGTTGGACAACCAATACATGAGCAAGTTGAGAAAATCCATGGTTTCCATGAAGTTGATGATGATGGGGAATATATTAGAAATGATATTAGAGACGGAATATGGGTAGATTGTGGATCAACCAAGAAAAGAAAAAAGAAAAGAAAATGTGTCCAGTGAGTAATGTATTCATTTTTATGTTAAATATGTATTTATTTATGTCATAATTGTAACGTTAATTCTTGTTTATGTGCAGATGACAATTTCTGAAGGGGAGAACACACCAAATAGGCGAGGCCCAACAAAGAAGAACAATATCAATAATCAAAAAGCTAAGGGAATAAAGAGAAATATTCAGTTTAATGATAAAGGTCAACCTATAGGGAAAGCATATAGTGAGATGCAATCGTACCTTGGAGTTAAAACTAGGAGAACGGTCTCTCTCAATTATAAGGATTGGAGACAAGTCCCACAAGAATTGAAGAATAGAATATGGGAGGATGTATATGTAAGAAAATATTTTATGAATATTTTAATTACTTTAATATATTGATCATTTTCATGAATTACTTTGCATTTCATTAATCATTTTCTTTCTATTTCAGGGTGCCTTTAACATTCCAGAAAATTGGAAACCAGAATTAATGAAAAGTGCGGGAAGAATGATGAGAGATTTTAAGACCAACATCACTAGTGACTACATCTACCCTTTGGCAGAAGACGGTCTGATAGATGAACTCCAAATCCTTCCTAAGAAATATCCAGAACTTGACCTAGAAGATTGGAGGACATTTGTTAGCCACCGTTTATCTCCTGAGTTTATGGTACTATTGTGTATATCTATTATGTATATGATTTATTAGTTTTGAAATACTAATAATTGCTTAAAAACTTATTGTTACCTATTTAATGTAGGCTTTGCGGGAAGCACAACGTGAAAGATCTCTCAAATATACTTCGAGGCATCGTACATCTCGTAGAGGGCTTGCCAATGTTAGAGAGGACCTGGTAAGTAATTCGCATCACTATTTTATAACTGTCAACTTGTTATGAAGAATATTGCACTCACCAACTTTAATTAATTGTTGTATGTTGTAGAAAACTGAACTAGGTGTGGCAGATGTAGAACGGTACCAAGTATGGATAAGAGCACGAGAAAAGAGGAAGGTTCTTGTTACAGATTTGGACAAACAAATTGAAGCAAGAATTGTAAGTGGTTTCAAGCAAGTATTTTAAAGTAATTTAGGAATGATAAAGTTCTTATAAGTCACTAATATAAGTGACCACTGGTTTGTTCCACAGAATGAGCTGAAAGAAAAAGTTAGTAGTGGAGAAATCATTGCAAAGGGTCGGAATGACATATTAACGCAAGCTTTAGGGACACCTGAGCACCCAGGGCGTGTTAGAGCACTTGGGTATGATATTATTTTTTATTTGTTGCATTTAACTTAATTCTATAATATTTTAGTTTTAAAATAAATTTGGTTGATTATTGTAGGTCGTTTGCGAAGATTTCGTCCGTCTTTGGAAGAAAACCAAAAATAGCAACAGAAATGGCTGATGTTGTTAGTAAGAAAGATGCAGAAATTGCGAGGCTCAAAGCAGAACTTAAAGCTTTAGAGGAGGAAAAAGCTAAACAAGCAGGTGGGTTAGATGATATGGATGAACACGACAATGATGACGAGCAGAGCGACGAAGAATACCACACACCGCACATGCAGGATGACACACCGTACATGCAGGATGTGTTACTTTGTTCGGATAATATTCATAATGTGGTGGCAGAGGGTGTTATCATTGATGGGGTGGGTCCACTGACTATTCATGGTGTCCAACTGACAGACGAATATGCGAGGGTGCGAGTCACCAAAATGTTACAAGAGGATGCTGAAATCCCATGTTCTGTTGGGGAGATACAATATGTTCGAGATACTTATGACACATTTCTTCCTTGGCCAAAAGATTTAATTATGACTGACCAGGTATAAACGAATTCTTTAATTTGTTACCTATTAAAATATTTGTTGGTCCAGTATTTTAATATTATTTTAACTTGATGTTGTGTAGGGTCCTCTAAGAAAGAAACCTCCTATGTCAAAAAGTTCATCCAAGGATATGTCAAAACCTCCTATGACTAGCCCGCATCTGTCATCAGCTGGGTCTCACATCAATCCAGAAAACACTCTGACCGAAGGCCAACCATTTGCCGATCACATCATGAATCGCATCCATGTTAGCCTTCAGTTTATGGTGAGAGAATTTTGCAGAGTTAAGGGAATAAACTCAGTCGTCTCCATTCCAGTGGACCCAACATTCATGAATCACGAGTCAATATTCCTAACTTCAGAGGATGTGGAACAAGTTGCTACCTTGCATATGATTGGAGGCTCAGCAATGATATTCGGATTAAGGTATCCCTTAAACTAATTCTTTGGAATGATAGGAATTTAGAATCAGTTATGAGTACTGCTCTGTGATCTGTTGAAAATTTTCATAGACATTGAATGTTTACAGGTTTGGGAAGTCCTATTTATAGGGGAAACTCTGCCGAAATTTTTCAAAATATTTAACACTAAAGAAAATTTTGCAGATGCATTTGGGAGTCTCTATTTCCAAATCAGCGTGTCTATTACAAGTTTTATGACATTGAACGTCTTAGCATTAATAATGTTAACGATGTAGAGCGATCAACCATTGACTTGGCGAATTGGTTGATGACCATGGATAGAGTTGGTCAACTTTACTTTATACCTTGGAACATACGGTAAGAAATAGTGTAAATTTTTTTTATTTGATTAGTCATATATTAAAAATTTAATTATTTTACTTAACATACGCTTCTTATTTTAGGGAACATTGGATGTTGGTGATTGCTATGCCAAAAGGAAAAATCGTGTTCTTAGATCCATTGAAATCACACAAACGTCCAGAAGAAATTGATTCAATGATAATGAGGTAAGTTTTAAATTTTTTAAAATATTTCTTAATATGCAACAAATATTACATGTTACTACATTTTAATAACTTTTGTTAATAATTTTCTTTTTAAATAGTGCATATTATAGAGCTTCTTCCAATGCATTACTCGGCAATCCCACAAAGATATTCAATGTTACATGTCCAAGACAACCACAAAGTTATGAATGTGGTTTTTATGTCTTGAAGTACATTAGAGATCTTGTACGGGCATCAAATGCAATGACTACCCTAAAAGAAAAAGTAAGTTCATTTTTTATAATTTATTTGCTATCGATAATCTATGAAATTAATTTATATTTATTAATTTTACAGTTTGGTGGGAAGACGCAATATTGTGAGATTGCAGACCTCTTGCCAATCCAACACGAATGGTTAGCCAAATTGATACCATACATTTATCAGTAAGCCTATTTTTGTTTAGTTGTAAGTTTAGTATTTTGTAAATGTATTAATGTTAAGGCTATGTAAATGTATTAATGTTAAGGCTAGTTATCTTACTTAAGTACTTGTATTTTATATGTTTATGTACAACATTTTTAATTAATAAAAGTTATCATATATTTATTCAAAAAAATTTCTTAACCAATTTCAATTGTAAAAATATATATAATTGTAATATTATATAATTAAATTGTTGAAAAATAATTAGGCAAAAAAAAAAATATTAATTAGATCAATTAAATAAAATCAGGCCAAAATATATATATATTTATATAAAAATAGAAACCATCCATTTAAAAATAATTAGAAACATATATTAAATAAAAAATGCGGGCACTTTCTACTTTGGTTTTTAGGTAAAACCGAAGTAAAATGTACACTTTCTACTTCGGTTTTACCTAAGAACCGAAGTAGAAAGTCCCCTTTTACTTCGGTTCTTAGGTAAAACCGAAGTAGAAAGTGTACATTTTACTTCGGTTTTACCTAAAAACCGAAGTAGAATCCCCACTTTCTACTTCGGTTTTACCTAAAAACCGAAGTAGAAAGTGCCCAGGATGCTAGCGTATATACACTTTCTACTTCGGTTATTAAGTAAAAACCGAAGTAGAAAGTGGGGATTCTACTTCGGTTTTTAGCTAGTTTTTACTTCGCTCCGAACTACTTCGGTTGCGAATTTTAGCGAAAACCGAAGTAAATCAAGCTTAAAAACCGAAGTAAAAGCCATTTTTCCTTGTTGTGTTTTATTGCAGAATTATGCTTGTTTGTTTATGTTTCAGGTTTTCCATGCTAAGTTGGTGAAAATAATGAAAATTGAAGAAAATATAGTTAATTTGGAAAAAATCATATTTTTCGGGGTCGATATGTACGAGTTATGTTACTGTCAATAGCGCTACAGTGCTATCAAAGTAGCGCCACTGCGCTAGGGAGGAGATGATGAAGTCTGATTGAATTTGTAAGTAGCGCCCCAGTGCTACAAAGCCAGCGCTACGTCAAGGGCGCTACAGCGCTAGTGAAATAATTTTTGGGGATTTTGGCTTTGATTATAGCACTACTGCGCTCAATACACAACGCTACAATGCTGTCAACGCATTTTTCAAAATTTGAACCACTTTTTAAAGGGCAAAACGATATTTTCACTTGAGAATCTTGGAAGACTATTTAAGCAACATTATCCTGCAATTTTGAGAGAAGTTTTGATTTTGTAAAACCTTAGATCTAGAAAAGATTACTGCTTTAGATTGTTTTTCTGGATTTTTTTTTATCTAAATTCTTTAGATTATTTTCTATGAGTAATTATTTGAATGTTATTTCCATCATATTATTTGAACTAATTCATTGTCATATAGCAACACTCTAATAATTTATACTATCTAATTTTTTCATTTATTTATACTAGTATTATAATGAACCACACTATTATATTTTCTCAAATATATATATAATGGCAAGGTTTATTATTAACCCACAAAAATAATAAAGATCTAACTAAGTATGGATTAAGTAAAGTGATTCATCATTAAATAAAATAGTATGATTTAGCCTATTTTACTTTTTATTAAAAATATGGTCCAAAGCATTTCTGCCTTTTATTTTCATTTTAACAATTTTATGTTAAGTTAATAGTACTTTTGGTGTGTTGTTTTTGTATTTTTTGTATTTATATTTCAATTTGACATTTATAATTTATTTTTTTACTAAAAATATTCGTAACAAAAGAATCTGGACACATGGTATATTTGCAAACCAAATAGAAATTGTTGTAGTTTTTGAATGACGCAACCAGATCCACGTGGAATGCTCTCAGAGCAACTAGAAACTTCGTTGAAAAATCTAGAAAAAGCGCGAAATTATTCTAAAAGTACTAAACTACCCTTCACCATAACTGTATAAATAGCGACCGAACATTTTCAAAAATATCAAGACAGAATAAAAAGCAGAGTAATCCAATAAAAAAAAAAAAAAAAAAGATCAAAGCTTCCAAAAATGGCGATGATTCCGAGCTTGTTCGGTGGACGACGGAGCAGCATCTTCGATCCATTCTCTCTGGACGTTTGGGATCCATTCAAGGACCTCACCTCGACGGAGACTTCCGCCATGGCCAATGCTCGCATTGACTGGAAAGAAACGCCGGAGGCTCACGTGTTCAAGGCCGACGTCCCCGGGCTGAAGAAGGAGGAGGTGAAGGTGGAGGTCGAGGAGGGTCGAGTGCTTCAGATCAGCGGAGAGAGGAATGTGGAGAAGGAGGACAAGAACGAGACGTGGCACAGAGTTGAGCGGAGCAGCGGGAAGTTCGTGAGGAGGTTCCGGCTGCCGGAGAACGCGAAGGCGGATCAGGTGAAGGCTTCGATGGAAAATGGAGTGCTTACTGTGACTGTTCCTAAGGAGGAGAAGGCCAAGAAGAGTGATGTGAAGTCGATTGAGATCTCTGGTTGAGTAATAGTGTGGATTTTTTATGGACTGGATTTGCATGGTATGTGTTTGATGTTTTGTTTCTGGAAGTTTGTGAAAAATGGTTGAAAATAAGTGTAAATGAACAAGACTTGATATGATGTGAAGAAGAGTGATTAGTTTTCTTTTATTATTTTTCAATGCAGTTTTTTCTTCTTCTATTCTCAGGAACTAATATAAAAACGACAATAAATGAAAAAACGACATCAGTTGAAAAACGACAATAGGTGAAAAACGTTATCACTTGATAAACGACATCACATCAAAAATGTTATTAGTTAAAAACGACATCGGTTGAAAAACGACAATAAGTGAAAAACGACTTCAAACTAAAGACGACAATTTGGATAAAATGTCTCATTCACAACATATTATTATACAATTTGGACTTTAATTCAACTTGGATAACTATTATTCATCTAATACGTTTAGAACAGTTTTTAAAATTAAAGTGATAACAATAAAAAAAATCGGAAGTAAGATTTAGTTAAAAATAATTGTTTTCTTTATTATTTCAGCACATACTTTTTTGTTTTGACAAAAATTATTTCTGCTCATACTTAATCATAAGATAAAATTATACATATTTTTTGCGAGTAAGATAAAATTATATTTGAAAACATAAATCAGTAGAAACCGCTTTTTTTGTTTTGCCATGCTAAAATACTCAAAAAAAATAATAATAAAACAACCAAACATTAAAATAAATGTATTTTCTTAATGTACTATCAATAACCTAAAAAATGTAAATATATAATTCTTTTACAATTTTTTAATGAAATAATTTATTTTATAAATTATAAACATGAGTAATTATTGTTTGGTTGCATTTAACACTTTTTCTTTTTATGGTTTTGCAACATATTAAAGTTAGTCAACACATTAGTTTAAAAGTTATTATATAAATTAAAAAAATCATCTAAATAAATAAAAAAGAATAAATGAGTCATAATAATGTATTGTTATATATTTTAAAATTTCAAAATATTTAAATTTCTCCTTCAATTAGGGGTGCACACGGGTTGAGTTTTTGGATTTTGGGTACATCGGGTTCGGGTTTTGCGAGCTTCAATTTTTTTGGATAATTTAGGGTTTCAGGTTTGGTCGGGGTCGGATTTCGGGTGGGATTGGGCCAAAAATGGACATTGGTAAAAAAAAAATACTAATTTTTTGATACTTTTTAAATTTTTTTTACTTTTCACATGTTTTCTTTTACAATTTGGGGTTTGGTAACAAAATTTGAAATGGTAGGGAGTTAGGATTTTTTTTGTCATCAAATTTGAATTAAAAATAAAATATATAATTTTTTTATTTATTCACACTCGAAACTCGTGTATGTGTATTTACCACACCTACGAATTCGACTCGAACATACTCGGATTCGGGTCTAATCCGACCCAAATTAACGGGTTTGACCAAAAAACAGATTTTCGGATTGCGGGTCAGACAGGTTGTGCGAGTTTTCGGATTTTATGGGTCAAATGTTCACCCATATGTTTTCAAAACTATATCTCTTATATAGAGTCCATCATATCGTCACTATCATTAGGTTTCTCTGAAGCTCTTTCTCTCTCTTTGATTTTGGCTCTGAGATTCTAGATATAGAAAGAAGATGTTTCAAACGAATAGTGATGTGTGTAGAGAGAGTGAGAATTTAGAAACACCTAAAATGGAGCGGGATTACGACCCTGGTTGTCAAGGCTTATAAAAACTCTTTTGGGGGCTTTTGACATCTAAAAATTATTTTGTAGTTGGTTGGATTTTCTAAGCACTTTAGCTTTTTAGTTTATAAAACTCTTCCCTAATAAGTTAATATTTGTTGCTTCCTCCAAAAGTGTTTTTTAAAAAGTTAAAATCAAAAGTAAAAGTTTAGTTAACAAGGCCTACTTACCATTCAAAATGCATGTTAGATTAGACAAAAGTTAGTGTCCGTTCAATACTCTGGGTTGGGCCCTTATCGAGTGTTGTAGTGCTGGTTTTCCGTGGCCCTGATAAACGAGTTTTAGGCTTGTTTATAGTCTAGTTTTTAGGTTGGATTTTGTTAGTTTAGGGTTATTTTATTGCAGAATTATGCTCGTTTGTTTATGTTTCAAGTTTTCCATGCTAAGTTGGTGAAAAGAGTGAAATGAAGTGAAAGTGGAAGAAAATATAGTTAATTTGGAGAAAATTGTGTTTTTCGGGGTCGATATGTACTAGTTATGTTACTCTCAATAGTGCTACAGCGCTATCAAAGTAGTGCCATAGCGCTAAGGAGGAGATGATAAAGTGTGATTGAATCTGTAAGTAGCGCCCAGCGCTACATCAAGGGCGCTACAACGCCAGTGAAATCATTTTTAGGGTATTTTGGTTCTGACTATAGCGCTACAGCGCTGTCAACACATTTTGAACCACTTTTTGAAGGGCAAAACGGTCTTTTCACTTGGGAATCTTGGAAGACTATTTAAGCAACATTATTCTGCGATTTTGAGAGGAGTTCTGATTTTGTAAAACCCTAGATCTAGAAAAGACTGCTGCTTTAGATTGTTTTTCTAGTTTTAACTTTCTGGATTTTTTTTTTATCTGAATTCCTTAGATTATTTTCTATGAGTAATTATTTGAATGTTATTTCCATCATGTTATCTATTAACTAATTTCATTTATTTAGGGATTAATGTAGTCATTGAGATTTTTATTTAATATTATTATGATATTTATTCTCTATTCTAATATATATGATGTTTGTTTAATGTTGGTAAATATTTTATCACTATTTACTTGATTTAATGGTTTTGATTTAAAGTTCGAAAGATGAGAATTGAATATTCTATCATTATATAGACATAAGTTGCATATTGGACGAAAATACCTGTATGACTTGTGTAGTAAATAGGTTTCTTTACTTAATGCCTTCTATATGTCAAGTTTATCACATAAATGTAGAAAACCTACATGTATACTGAGATCTTATATCTTAAAAAAGAATAGGAATTGATTATATTAACATGTTATTAGAATAGGAAAAATAGATTTATAATTGATTAGTAAAATTTATAGAATAAAAAGTTGATGAAATTAATTACCAGGCTTTTTATTATTGATTAGTTGATTCATTATTTTGTTTTCAGTTATTTAAATTCTGTTTGTAGTTTAGAATATTCATTTCAGTTTTAATTATTCATCTAAATTTTAAATCACCAAATAGAATTTGAAAATCAATGAGTGGTATTTGGAAAGCAGTTTTCGTGGGATCGACACTCTACTTATTATATATTACTTGATTCGACCACGTATACTTGCGTGTAAATGGCCTATACTTTATATTGGGCTTCTATGAGATCATGGGCCCAAAATGACAATTTACAATTTTTATTCGTCTAAATTTGCCTTTATTATAATTATTTTCTTGTGAAAAAATATTTAGAAAAAGTACACATAGCAAAGTAAATATCAATTAAAAAAAATACAGAATTTTACAAAAATTATAAAAACACAAATAACAGTTTGTAACAATTTTCAATTTAATCTGTCGTATACAAAATTGTAACATATGCTTATGAACTTGAAAATTTTAGTTACCAAAAAATTATATTGTTACAAATTTGTAAAATTTATTTACAATAAATAAAACTCTATATTTATGACTATGCCCCTTTGTATTTTTGTAATTTTTTCAAGACTTTGTATTTTTTTTAATCTTAGGTATTTTTGTAAATTTCCCAAAATATATTATTAATTTTAAAACTTTGCTATATATTGTGTGTATTTCTAATATGTTCGAAAAAAATTAATTTTAGATACATAAATATATTTTTGAAATAAAAAAATTAAATTGTATTTTTTAAAACATAATAATTCCAAGAATGAGTTACATTGTTATTTAAACACACACTTCAATGACTAATATTTGAACATCACATAATGCAGCATATGATGATTAGTGTAATTTTATATTGAGGCTCACATACTATTAGGCACTTTCAAATGTGATATAGCAACACTCTAATGATTTATACTATCATTATTTTTTCATTTGTTTATACTAGTTTTATAATAAACCACACTATTATATTTTCTCTCAAATATGTATATATATACTAGATACAAACAACGTGCAATATGCACACTTGGTTAGTTTTATTTATACAATTTATTAATGTAGTGGAAAAAATCAGTCTGCTTGATAAAAAAGAATCCAATAAGCAATCACTCAGCCCAATAAGGTAGCCTAATTAGCCAATAAGACCCAAATCCATGTAAATGGGCTCGCATATGCAATGTACCATCCAAACGCCCAAAACCATACTCGAACATGAACCCGGATACGCTCAGTCAGCCAGGGACCTTGAAACAGTCAAGGCTCCCACCACATTCGCCGAGAATATTTCGGAAAGAAACCACTTGGAGCGAGTCAAACGAATCAGAAAGACGGAGGAGAACAGAACGAAAAGAAGGTCAATAAATAAGATCATCAGGGGCTGAGAAAAAGGGGAATCAAATAATCACTGGACTTTCTTTACTCTCTAATTGAAAAAAGGCTACTCTATTTCTGAGCGATCCAGTCAAGCAAGACTAGTGAGTCAGTCTAATTGGACCTGACCTAGTCGCTCGGCCTCTCCGTCATCGCCACTGTCACTCTGACCATTTTACGACTCTTCCATCCATCATTATTTCGATTATTTATATCCTAATTTTATTGCTTTCTATTATCTCTCATTACAACCCGACTGACTTGAGCGTCGGAGTCCCTTTGGCTGACACCCCACCGGTGCTCCCAATTGAACTCTCGTCTCTCTTCTCTTTGTTCTTGACAGGTTGTTGGTGCCCATCTAATCAATTGTAGGAAATCACCTCTACAATTTGGCGCCCACCGTGGGGCCCTAGCAATCAGACTATCGACAAAGAGATCAAGAAGTTCACTTGAGAGCCATGTCAGACGTGACTGAGACACCCGATCTGTCTACTCAACTCGCTGCCCTTACTGCCCAGCTGAATGAAGAACACGAGAAAATGAGGAGGCTCGAAGATGAGAATGCTGACCTGCTCGTACGAATGGAGGCCATGTCCTCTCAAGCCACCGAGGCTCAGCCATCCCATTTCCGAGGCCCAGTCAGCCCTATGCAACCTCTGGGAGACCTCACTCCTATCTCTAACAGTGATGGGCCGAATCAGACAGTTCCATCACCCTCGGTAAGGAATTATCAAACTCCACCCACCATGTCTAACATTCAAAATTTTGTTGTCAATACAGGCGAACAGGTAACCATGACTGAACATGGACATTCATCTGCGCCCGGATCACAGCAGATTCCAGGAGTCAGCCAGCCAGCCGGTGCAGCTGGACAGCAACAGATTCCAGGAGCCAGTCAACCAGCCACTGGACCCGGACAGCAGCAGGTTCCAAGTGCTAGTCAGCCTACCATTGGAGCCAGCCCGACCATCATTGGAGCTGGTCAGAATATACCTGAGCAACAGACAATCGGATTGAATCACCCAGTCGTGAGCGAGCCAATCAGCCAAGCAACCACAAGCTCATTTCCAATCCAAGATACCAAGTTGGCTCGAAAGTTAGCTGAGATGGAGGCGCTCATTCAACGGATTCCTGGGATGCCGGCTGCGATTAAGAAAAGTGCAGTAAGCTGTTATGCAGACTCTCCATTCGTAGACGACATTGCACTAGTGGAAATGCCAAAGAAGTTCAACTTCCCAAATATGAAGATGTTTGACGGGACATCTGACCCGGATGATCACATCGCACAGTATAGGTAGAGGATGTTCACCGTTGCCATCCCACGCGATATGAGGGAAGCATGCATGTGTAAGGGGTTTGGTTCTAGTCTGATTGGACCAGCCCTCCAGTGGTATACTAATTTACCTAATAATTCTATTTCTACTTTTGCACAATTGACTGACACTTTTGTTGAGCAGTTTGCTAGTAGCAGGAAACTTGAAAAGTCTGCAGAAGACCTCTACATCATAGTACAACGATAGGGTGAGCCCTTACGAGAGTACGTTGGCCGCTTCAACAAAGAGAAGGTTTCTATAACCCATTGTAATCAGGACACAGCCATCTCAGCCTTCCGCAAAGGACTCCACTACGACTCAGACCTATACAAAGAACTTACCAAGTATCCTTGCAAGACGATAGAAGACGTTCTCGCAAAGCCTGGGCACAGATCAAGTGGGATGAGGATGAAACTAACTATTATCACTCTTCTCCAAGGAAAGACACTCAAAGAGACTCAAGGGCAGGTAGACGGCAGAGTGATAGACGATCCGAGCCATACCCGTATCCCAACAGATCAGAGAACAAAAGGAGGGAGTACAACCGGTCGTCCGAGACACGTCTGCGAGATGGACCAAAGATACCAGAATACAATCTTTCAATTTCACCAGCCGAAGTCGTTGGCGTACTGAAAGGACTCGGAGACAAAGTGAAATGGCCGGAAAGGATGAGGACTCCGTCTGACCAGAGAGACAAAGCAAAATGGTGTGAATTCCACAATGACCACGGTCACCGAACGGATGAGTGCATTGCCTTAAGACTCGAAGTATCCAACCTATTAAAACGTGGTCACCTGACTGACTTACTTACAGACAAAGGCAAAAGAACATTCCGGCAAGAGGCAGACAGGTCAGTCGTCCGAAGAGAAGTAACCCCGCCGAAGCCACCTACTCATGAACGGACAGTGAACGTAATAACTGGTGGCTCTGAGGTAAGCGGAGTCACCCATTCAGCAGCCAAAAGACATGCCAGGCAGACCAATTGGATCAAAGGAGAGTCCAGCGAGACAGAGAAGAATACCATCAACCTACCAGCTCAAACCATCAGTTTCTCAACAACAGAGTCAACCAGACTCCTCAACCCACATCATGATGCTCTTGTCATTGCACTTTACATTGCTAATTGTCTTACTAAACGTATACTTATTGATAATGGCAGTTCAGCTAACATTTTATTTTGAAGTGCTCTCAGGGAAATGGGGATAGATGAATCAAAGATTAGAAAGAAGACTACAATCCTCATCGGTTTCAGTGGAGAACAAAAGAACACACTAGGAGAGATCGAGATACCTGTCTATGCCGAAGGAGTCAATCTGTGCACAAGATTCCTGGTAATAGACTCTCTGTTTGCTTACAACGTGATACTGGGTCAACCATGGATACATGAAATGGAGGCAGTCCCTTCAACATAACCAAGTCCTAAGGTTCCCAACTAAGTGGGGAGTAAAAGAAATTAAAGGCCAACAGAAAGATTCGAGAGCATGTTACCAAACTACCATGAAGGCCAAATCCGCTCAGTTATAGCAATTACAGGAAGACAGACTAGCTGACTCCCAGATGAACCAACCAGACATGGAGGAGTTGGACGAAGTCCAGATACATCCGGACTTTCCAGATCACAAAGTCCAAATCGGATCAAGATTGGACCTTGACATCAGAACTAAACTCATTGATTTTTTAGCTGCCCATTATGATTGTTTTGCTTGGTCCCATGCGGACATGACTGGAATTGACCCCGAAGTAATTGTCCATAAATTGCAGGTTGATCCAGACTACCCACCAAGGAAGCAAAAAAGAAGAAAATTTGCCCCTGAAAGGAACAAAACCATTAACGAAGAAGTTCAAAAGCTGATTGATAATGGGTTCGTGAGGGAGGTGCATTATCCCGACTGGTTGGCTAACATAGTCATCGTGAAAAAAAAGAATGGCAAATGGCGAGTTTGCATTGACTTCACAGACCTCAACAAGGCGTGTCCAAAAGACTCATTCCCATTACCACACATAGACATGCTAGTAGACGCCATAGCCGGTCATGAACTCCTAAGCTTCATGGACGTATACTCAGGATACAACCAGATCCTGATGCATCCAGACGACCAGGAAAAGACAGCCTTCATGACCAACTTAGGCATATTCTGCTACAAGTTCATGCCATTCAGATTGAAGAACGCAGGAGCAACATATCAGAGACTAGTCAACAAGATGTTTGTCGGCTTGCTGGGGAAGACGATGGAAGTCTACATTGACGACATGCTCGTCAAATCCCTCATTGCAAAGGACCATATCAGCCATTTAAAACAATCTTTTGACATTCTTAGGAAATATAATATGAAACTGAATCCAACTAAATGTTCTTTTGGTGTGACTGCAGGAAAGTTCCTTGGGTACCTAGTAACCCAAAGGGGAATCGAGGCAAACCCAGCACAGATAGAGTCAATCCAAAGGATTCCTTCCCCAACGTGCATAAAATACGTACAGAAATTAACTGGACGCATTGCAGCACTCAGCCGATTCATCTCAAAGTCTTCAGAACGATGTCACCTCTTCTTCAACACACTAAGGAAATCAAAAACCTTCGAGTGGACAGCTGAATGTGAAGAGGCACTGTGCCAGCTAAAACAGTACCTGACCAGCCCGCCTCTCCTCTCAAAGCCAAAAGACAATGAGACATTATTCATCTATCTAGCAGTATCCGAAACGACAGTTAGCGCAGTCCTAGTCCAGGAAAAGGAAGGCAAGCAGTCTCCAGTCTATTATGCAAGCAAAGCTTTGCTTAATGCAGAAACCTGATATAGCCAGCTGGAGAAGCTTGCACTAGCACTCATCCACGCAGCAAGGAAGCTACACCCATACTTCTAGTGCCATCCAATAATGGTCTTGACCACCTTCCCACTCAAAACAATCCTCCATAAACCAGAACTGTCAGGCAGACTGACCAAGTGGGCGGTAGAGCTCAGCGAGTACGAAGTAACATACAAGCCACGAACTTCCCTCAAATCTCAGGTATTAGCTGACTTCATTGCAGATTTTACACCTAACATGCATGTGCAGGCAGAAAAAGAACTTTGTTATCTGACCGAGGGACAGTCAGTCGGAATCTGGAAGTTGCAAGTAGACGGCTCAAGTAACACCAGAGGAAGTGGACTCGGACTCGTCCTGACTTCACCCCAAGGTGACGTAATCGAACAAGCAGTCAGATGCGGGTTCAAAGCTACCAACAATGAAGCTGAATACGAAGCAATGATAGCTGGACTCAGACTAGCCAAAGACATGGGAGTAAAAAAGATCGTGGTCTTCAGTGATTCTCAATTGGTATTCAACCAAATGCAAGGTAGCTATCAGGCCCGGGATAACAAAATGACAGCTTACCACAACAAGACTAAAGAGTTGCAGTCAGTCTTCGACGAGTTCACTATCAACCAAGTACCAAGAGGGGAGAACATTCATGCAGATGCATTAGCAAACCTTGGATCCTCCATCCAGACAACCAACCCCAAGACAATACCTGTAGTATATCTCCAGTGGCCAGCTGTCTAGAAAGATGAAGAAGAGCAAGTTAATGACATATCCAACAACAGAACATGGATGACTCCAATAGTTGAGTACTTGGAACAGGACATACTTCCCGAAGACAAGAACGAAGCACGTCGGGTCAAGGCTCAGTCAACCCTCTTCACTATTATACGAGGTAAACTCTATAAACGTTCATTTTCTGGTCCATATTTGAAATGCATTAACCCTGCAGAGGCAAAATACGTACTGGCTGAGTTGCATGAAGGAGAATGCGGCAACCACTCTGGAGGGCGAAGCTTGGCGCACCGTGCCCTAACACAAGGCTACTACGTGCCAACTATGCGAACTGATTCCTCTGACTATGCAAGACGATGCGACAAATGCCAACGGTTCGCTCAAATATCCCACCAACCTCCGGAGCGTCTCATCTCAATCACATCCCCTTGGCCATTCATGAAATGGGGGATGGATATAGTAGGCAAGCTTCCAACCGCACCAGGACAGAAGATGTACATGCTTGCAGTGACCGACTACTTCAGCAAGTGGATCGAAGCAGACTCATTCCACCAAGTCCGAGACAAAGAAGTAAAGGGTTTCATTTGGAAGAATGTGATCTGTAGGTACAGGGTACCAAAAGAAATCGTGACAGACAATGGCTCTCAATTCATCAGTTTCGACTTCCAAGACTTCTGCAAATTCTGGAACATCAAGCTCAGCTTCTCCACACCAAGGTATCCCCAAGCAAATGGACAAGCAGCGTCATCCAACAAGACTATCATGAACAACATCAAGAAGCGCCTTGAAAAAGCTAAGGGAAGATGGGCTGACGAGTTACCAGGAGTCCTTTGGTCCTACCGAACCACAACTAGGACTTCGACGGGAGAAACACCTTTCTCATTAGCTTAGGGGATGGAGGCAGTCATCCCTACCGAGAGTGAAGTTCCAATATCCAGATATGAGCTGACGACAGAAGAAGTAAATTGGGAAAACATGTGCCATGAACTCGACACCATTAACGAAAGAAGGGACAAAGCACTCTTAAGAATCTCAGCCTATCAACGAAGCATAGCCAGATATTACAACAAGAACATCCGCACTCGGACATTCAAAGTAGGAGATTGGGTACTACAAAGAGTCTTCCAGAACACTAAGTGAGCTGGAACAGGTAAGCTCGCCCCGACATGGGAAGGTGCCTACCTCATCACAAAGGTAGTCGGACATGGAGCATACAAGCTACAAACAAATGAGGGACGCGATATCAACAACAGCTGGAATGCTATCCACTTGAGACTGTATCACTCTTAACTTAACTTAGTCTACTTTCACTTTCTTTCATTAGTAATCTCGCAAGATCTTCATTCGAGCAACATACTGACACTGTAATGCAGGAAGTGTCAGAACTACATTTGGGCTTGATCCCTGCAAAGGGTATGTAGGCAGCTCCACGGAGCGCAGCCCCCTATCACAACCATTTTTTTTTACATATACTACGAACAGTTCAATAACAAATCTAAGTATAAATTGACTAAGTAACTTTATACTTAGATTGGGGGAATAAGACACTAATACTCCATAAGTCATTCAGCCAACCGACATTCGATACAACAACTTAAAGAACACTAACACAAGCTACAACCAGCCAGAATAACAAAACTAGGTCAGTTAGATCAGGATACAATACTACATAAGAAAAAGTTCATACAACAACTAGAAAAGGCGAGACAAACTCAGTCATCCCACGACAGTGAACACGAATAGAAGAGGAATCAGTCATCCACAACCAGATCATTAGTAGTCATGATGCCAAAAGAAGTGGCTAACTCTTCGGCCCGGGTTGTCTCTTCAGCCCTCATCTTCTCCAATTCCTCAAGATCTGCAATGTATTTAGGAACATCCCAGCTATCAGCCTTACCATCCCGAAACTCACTGACCATTATGCCACGGCATTGGATCTCAGCCTCCAGCCCAATCACTAACATCCGATTCTCCAACGAAGCAACCTCGGCTTTCAAAACATCAACTTGACCAAGAGTCACTCTCAGCTTCTCGACATCAGTTTCCTTGGATTCTAGTTGAATCTTTAAGTCAGCTATAAGTTGATCAGACTCCCTCTTGGAATCTTTCAGCCGACCAACTTCACCCCGAAGATCATTTCTTTGATTCCTTACTTCTTTTAGAGTTACCGTTAAGGACTTGATTTCTTCTTCAGCCAAATGACCCCTTGCAAACCCTGACACATAAAAAATAAAAATAAATGTAAGACAACATGAGAAATCAGCTAGTCGGCACAAATAAAACTAAATGAAATCTCTGTACCTGGAACAAATGGGAAACAGTGGTGTCAACTGACCCATCCGTACCAACTTGCTCCATTCTGTGGTCATCTTCGGGCCACAACAGCTTATCAATCTCTCCTAAGTGAGGCCCAATCTCACTATAAGCAGCAGCATTAGAGGGGAAGGAAAGGGCAACGGTGTCGCTAAACGGGTCAGAAGAATCATCCTGCATAACCTTCTTCTTTTTTTTCGTCTGACTCCGTGTCAAAACAGGAGGATCAGCAGGAGGCACGACGACCTCTCTGTCAGCTTCTGAGCTCCCAACGGACGATTTCTTTGCTTGACGCAAACGCTCCAAGGCATTGGAACCGGTTAGAGGAAGTGTAAAGGCTCGGGACATAGCTATGTCTGCAAACAACCGCTCACTTGTTGTCAATTGAGTCAACAAATTGGGAGTATATCCCAAGACTTCTAAACTTCTCTTGATAAACACAATACGAGAATTATCAGGACTTTGTAGATGAGGAATACCTTCAGGGAGTTTTCCAACAGAGCGCCACAAAGAACTCTGACGGAGATTTGATTCAGACAACAAATCACTCCACTCACGCTCTGCCTCAGGAATAGAAAGAATACTCTTAAGCCGACCAGAAGACTCCCTCGAATCCCAAAGGTACTCAACTCGAAGCCTACCTGCAAGATAATAGAAGTATCAGTACACAAGAAAAAAAAAATACATTAAAATAAAAACAACAACAAGTATATGCAAAGAAACGGATTAGTAGGCAAGCATTAAAGACTCACATGCAGGAGACCATGAACAAGGTATCCTACTATCAGCAGGCAACCCCAACAAGACGAAAGGGACGAAGAAGTAACGGTCCTTCCACCTCTTATCTCCACTCTTCAAACTAATAATTAGAGGAGGGTCCTTCCCCCTGGCCGTTAATTGGTACCTACCCTTGTCATATAGATGTGCCTTCAAATAGTAAGCTCTCAACAAGTCAGCCACCCCAAGTGTTATGTTGTGCCTTTCACAGAGGACTTCGAGAGACATCAAAATCCGCCATGAATTTGGCATTAGTTGTCCGGGCGAAATCTCATGGTATTCGCACAACTAAACCACTAATCGGGGGATAGGAAACCGAAACCCTTCCTTTAAGGGAAGTTCATACAGACACACCCAACCAGTTAAGTGCCAGTCAGGCCGCTCCGCCTTAGCAGGAGCATGCAGACTGATGGTATCAGGAATCTCATAATGACGACGAAGATAGGGCAACTCACCTAAACGTATCGAAGACCTAGGATTGGAACTAAGCATACTACCAGAACCCGACATACCATCATCAATAGGTTCGTTAGAATCTATTCCCCTTCCAGCAACATCACCTAAAGGACGACCCCCCCGATTCTACTACTGTAATTCGGTTGCAATCAACCATCTCAGCAGAACTTTGAAAGAGAGAACTAAAATCTTCGTCACTAAACGAACAAGACAGTCGAATGATTGAATCAGCATGACTATCACACCTACTTGTAGACATAATGAGCTGATCACCTAAAGCAAAACAACAGCTAAGCCTTAAGGAACACAAAAAAGACATGAAGAACATTTAGATAGATACGCAATTAAGAGACACTGGACGACTCATCAATCAGTCAGACAGACTTAACATCAAAAACATATGATAAAACAAGGCAAAACAGACTATTATACCAAATCAAATTACAAAGTATTCAGTTAGACAGAAGTCAGCCTATGAGTCTTTACTAATCAGTCAGACAGACCACTCGGCTCAAGGAATAGGAACACATGAATAAGACATAAGCAAATCCAAAATGAATAAACAACATAAATTCAAATTGCCACCATTGCAATCAGATCAAACACAAACGGAAAATCTACAGAATCAAACAAAATTAACAGTTGAATTACCTAACCTAGCACGAATAACACGAAGAACATCCATAAGAACATTCAAAGGAAAACAAAAAGAGAAAACTTACCTCTTGAAAAACTCTTCTACTCCACACCTTGCACCTCCTCTCCAAGCCTTCCTCAAATGAATGCAAGGGTAAAAACAAACTACCCTTATATAGGCACACAAATCCACCAGATGAGTGCCAAGTGTCAACCATCAGGTGGCCCTATCAAAAAGGGGATTTTAACTTCCCCTAGGGGAACACTTAAAGTCTCAGAGACAAATGAAGGTTCACATGGAATAGGCCACTCGGCCACCCCGGCAAAGCACTCGGCTAACCCGACGAAGCACTCGGCCATCCCGACGAAGCACTCGGCCTTCCTGGAGGAACACTCGGCTCGTGCAGCCCATTTAGTCGGCCAACATGTGACCCACTCGGCCATGCCTCAGCGCCACCCCGTGGACCACTCGGCCAGTAGGCCGTTCGGCCCAAGCAGCCAGTCGGCCAACCAGGCCTGCGCGCATCCGCAGGCCACTCGGAATGCCGGATGCGTAGGTGCGCATCACTCGGCCGCAAGTAAGCAGCCAGTCGGCCAAATAGGCAGCGAGACCCCCGTACATAATCGCTGAAAGGGGTAAATAGAGTCAAGGCATACTCTAATAATTTTCTCTAACCATGGGGAAGTTGGATGAATTACGATAGAATTAATTTATTTTTTACTCTTTGATAAAGAATGAATTCTATATCAAAGAGTGAGGGACAAACTGTAGCGGAAAAAATCAGTCTGCTTGATAAAAAAGAATCCAACAAGCAATCACTCAGCCCAATAAGGCCCAAATCCATGTAAATGGGCTCGCATATGCAATGTACCCTCCAAACGCCCAAAACCATACCCGAACATGAACCCGGATACGCTCAGTCAGCCAGGGACCTTGAAACAGTCAAGGCTCCCACCACATTCGCCGAGAATATTTCGAAAAGAAACCACTTGGAGCGAGTCAAACGAATCAGAAAGACGGAGGAGAACGGAACGAAAAGAAAGTCAATAAATAAGACCATCAGGGGCTGAGAAAAAGGGGAATCAGATAATCACTGGACTTTCTTTACTCTCTAATTGAAAAAAGGCTACTCTATTTCTGAGCGATCCAGTCAAGCAAGACTAGTGAGTCAGTCTAATTGGACCTGACCTAGTCGCTCGGCCTCTCCGTCATCGCCACCGTCACTCTGACCATTTTACGACTCTTCCATCCATCATTATTTCGATTATTTATATCCTAATTTTATTGCTTTCTATTATCTCTCATTACAACCCGACTGACTTAAGCGTCGGAGTCCCTTTGGCTGACACCCCATCGGTACTCCCAATTGAACTCTCGTCTCTCTTCTCTTTGTTCTTGACAGGTTGCTGGTGCCCATCTAATCAATTGTAGGAAATCATCTCTACAATTAATTGTTTTTATTAAATTTAAATTAATGTCATATAAATTTTGAAATAAATATATTATTGTAATTAAATAATTTATTTATTTTTGTTTAAGTTTATGTTTGTTCTAGTTTTTGAATTTGGGAGTAACAATAAAATATTATATATTATATGTTTAATGTAATATTAAATATTATACGTGGATTTTAAATTTAAATTTCTTGCTAGTTAAAAAATAATAATTTGTTGCTAATTTACAATAGATTATATTATATGTTTAATATGATATTATTCTAATAAGTGGGTTTAATTTTAATTAAATTTTATTTAAGTTATAAAAAACATGATTTTATTATTTTTAAATAATTATCATTGTAAATTATCATATTTTAATTTGTTTAATTATTTATTATTTTAAAATAATTATCATGTAAAATATCATATTTTAATTTATTTAATTATTTATTATTTTAAAATAATTATCATTGTAAAATATATAAAAAATATCATATCATATTTTAATTTATTTAAGTTTAAGTATTTACAAACTACTGTTAAATATAAAAATATTATTTTAAATTTAAGAATATTCCGTTAAAGTTAACATTAAAAAAATAAAAAACTGTTAAAACCAATAATTTTCATTATCTACACACTTATTATATAGAAGAGATATAATGGTATAGTTTATTATTAAACCACAAAAATAATATATATCTAACTATCTAAGTATGGATTAAGTAAAGTGATTCATCATTAAATAAAATAGTATGAATTTAGCCTATTTTACTTTTTATTAAAAATATGGTCCAAAGCATTTCTGCCTTTTATTTTCATTTTAACAATTTTATGTTAAGAGTATTTTTGGTGTGCAGTTTTTGTATTTATATTTTAATTTGACATTTATTATTTCTTTTTTTACTAAAAATATTCGTAACAAAAGAATGTAGACACATGGTATATTTGCAAACCAAATAGAAATTGTTGTAGTTTTTTAATGAAGCAACCAGATCCACGTGGAATGCTCTCAAAGCAACTAGAGACTTCGTTGAAAAATCTAGAAAAAGCGCGAAATTATTCTGAAAGTACTAAACTACCCCTCACCCATACTATATAAATAGCGTCTGAACATTTTGAATCATATCAAGTCAGCTTAAAAAACAGAGTAATCCAATCCAAAAAAAAAAAAAGATCAAAGCTTCCAAAAATGGCGATGATTCCGAGCTTGTTCGGTGGACGACGGAGCAGCATCTTTGATCCATTCTCTCTGGAAGTTTGGGATCCATTCAAGGACCTCACCTCGACGGAGACTTCCGCTTTGGCCAATGCTCGCATTGACTGGAAAGAAACGCCGGAGGCTCACGTGTTCAAGGCCGACGTCCCTGGGCTGAAGAAGGAGGAGATGAAGGTGGAGGTCGAGGAGGGTCGAGTGCTTCAGATCAGCGGAGAGAGGAATGTGGAGAAGGAGGACAAGAACGAGACGTGGCACAGAGTTGAGCGGAGCAGCGGGAAGTTCGTGAGGAGGTTCCGGCTACCGGAGAACGCGAAGGCGGATCAGGTGAGGGCTTCGATGGAAAATGGAGTGCTTACTGTGACTGTTCCTAAGGAGGAGAAGGCCAAGAAGACTGATGCGAAGTCGATTGAGATCTCTGGTTGAGTAATAGTGTGGATTTTGATGGAGGAGTGAATTTGCATGGTATGTGTTTGATGTTTTGTTTCTGAAAAAAAAATGGTTGAAAATAAGTGTACATGAACAAGAAGATTTGATATGATATGAAGAAGAGTGATTAGTTTTCTTTTATTGTTCTTTAATGCAATTTTGTTTTTTCTTTTAAGGAACTCACTGAAAAACGACAATAAGGGGAAAACGACGTTAGTGTAAAAACGACAATAAGTGAAATCGACTTCCATTTTAAAAACGATAATAAGTGGAAAACGACATCAAAGTAAAAACAACAATTTAATTGGATAAAGTGTTTCATTAACGACATATTGTACTATTGTATATATTTTGGTACTTTCAACTCAACTTGGATAAAGTTTTAATTTAATTCGTTTGGAACATTAACGATTCAATTAAAAATTAAAATTAGAATTCGATCGCATCGAAATTAAATGAGATAATGTATTTTTATTTTTGTAAATATATTATATAAAATCATTTCTGTTCATACTTAGAAAAAAAAATTAAAAGAAGTCACTTAAATAACTATTTTTTTTCCATGCTAAAATGCTGAAAGTTACTTGATAAATGTCTATTTTTACTAATTTGTTTAATTATTGACTGTACAAATTTTTTAAAAAATGATTTCCCTGCTAATTTTCTTTTTTCTTTGTTAAATACAACCAAAAACTAAATTTAAAAATAATTGTAATATTTCCAGAAAAAAATAAAGTAAAAAAAAAACAGACAAAACATCAAATTAAATGTATTTTTTTAATAATGAACTATCAATAATCTCAAACATATATATATATATATAGGGGCTTCACTATAAGTCCTATCGGTAGGGCTTTCAGTGTTCTCAATTTGTGAACAGTTTTCGACGCAATTTTTTTTTATGACCAAATATATTGTAGCTATTTAGAGCATCATGCAAATTTTCAGAAAATTCTGAATAGTTTACAGTACCGAAAACTAGGTTCAAACATATTGTTGCACGCGTGACTAATTTTTTTTATGCACGCGTGGAAAACAACATGTTTGAACCTAGTTTTCGGCACTGGTACTGTAAACAATTCGAAATTTTCTGAAATTTTTAAGATGCTCTAAATAGCTACAATATACACGGTCATAAAAAAATTGTGCCAAAAACTGTTCACAGGTCGAGAAACACTGAGAGCCCTACCGGTAGGATTTAAAATGAAGCTCCTATAAAAGAATTGTATATATATATTTAAATTTGATAATATTTCATAAAAATAATTCATTCTACCGTTATAGAAATAAAAAAAATGTGCCTATTTGAACGTGTATAAGAAAATTGCTAAGGAGCAATAGTAGTGCTGAACAACACAAGGAACAAGGAAAGTGACGTATTATTATTGGTGCAATTCAATATCGAATCCTACATATTTGAATTTAATAAGTATTATGAGGTATTGTTAACCAATTATGAAATATTATCTTATGTGATGTTGGACAACTTAAGATGTCAAATAGCAACACTCCATTCATAAGTACATGCTAACAATTTTTAATTATGTCAACTATTTCATCCACACAAATTATTCTTGTCTGTTCTATAACTTCTATTCTCTTCTTTTAGAGAAAAATAATAAATAATTTTCCTATGTATCCAAAAAACAAAGTTAGCGAAGTTTATTTTATATGCAAGTAGATTCAAGAGTAGAACATAATCATTTTTTTAATCTTATTTCTAATGATGATGCTCCTACAAATTAGAATTGAAATAATTTATTCTATAAATACTGGTAATTACTGTTTGGTTAGACTCAACATTTTTTTCTTTTTATTGTTTTGCAACATATTAGTTTTAAAGTTATCTGGCACATTAGTTTTGAAGTTATTATATAAATTTAAAAAAATATCTAAATAAAGTAATCAAATCAAAAGTGATAAATGAGTTATAATAATTTATCCTTACATATTTTAAAATTTCAAATTTAATTATCTAAACTAGTAAATAGAGCCCATCATATCTTCGCCATTGTTAGGTTTCTCTGAAGCTCACTTTCTCTCTCAGATTTTGGCTATGAGTTTCTAGAGAGAGAAAGGGAGATCAGACAAAAGTAAGTAGGGGTGAGCATCTAAACCGGCAAATCGCGGCGACCGACCGCACCGCACCACACTACACCGTAAACCACGGTGTCAAAAGTGGAATGGTTCGGTATGGTTTGTTTTTTAGCTAAACCGCACGGTGCGGTGCGGTGCGTGGTTTGGCGGTATGAAATTTTGGTTTGCACCATACCGCACCGTATACTTACAAATATGTTAAAAGAAAAATTAAACTTTACATATATACCATTTTTTTAGTAACCCAATCTAAAATTAGGAGCCCACTTAAATTAGGAGCGCACTTAAATTAGGGTATAATCTTATTCTCTAACACATCATACACGACAATAACTCATTCATCTCTCATCTCATTTGCGGCTCCTCCCTACCACCTCTCTATCTCACACATTTTTTAACACACTTATACCGTGGAAAACCACCAAAACCACACCGCAAAAAACGGTTTAGTTTGATCGGTTTGGTGGAACGAAATCACACCGCACGGTGTGTTCTAGCTACTACACCGCACTTGTGGTGTGGTGTATTAAAAAGTGTTCAAACCACCCAAACCACGTCGTGCACACCCCTAAAAGTTAGTGTCCGTTCAATACTCTAGACTGGGCCCATATCCAGCGCTTTAGTCAATACTCTGGGCTGGGCCCAAAAGTTAGCGTTTTTTCGTGGGCCATACTATATATTGGGCTTCTATGAGTCATGACCCAAAATGACAATTTGCAATTTTTTATTCTTCTAAATTTGCCTCTATTATGACTCATTTGTTGTAAAAAAAATATATTATTATTTTTAAAATTTTGGTTTATGTTTTGTGTATTTCTAATATGGTCGAATATTTTTTTTTTTGGATACATATATATTTTTTTGAAATAAAAAAATTAAAATTTATTTTTGAAAACTTAATCATTCCAAGATTGAGTTACATTGTTATTTTAAACACATGCTTTAAATAACCAATCTTCTAACACCACATAATGCAACATACAACGATTAGTGCAATTTTATGTTGAGTCCACATACTATTAGGCACCTTAAGATGTCATATAGCTACACTCTAATGATTTATACTATCACTATTTTTTCATTTATTTATACTAGTTTTATAATAAACCACACTATTATATTTTCTCTCAAATATATATAGGGTATTGCTATGGTGCATAACTTTTGTGATTTTTTATGTTTCTCGGTTCATGAACAGTTTTCAGCACGATTTTGTATGACCGTGTTTATTGTAGTTATTTAGAGCATCCTACAAATTTTCAGGAAATTCCGAATAATTTACAGTGCCGAAATCTAGGTTCAAACAGATTGTTGCGCGCATGATCAATTTTTTTTATACGCGTGGAAAACCGTCTGTTTGAACCTAGTTTTCGGCACTGTAAATAATTCGAAATTTCCTCAAAATTTGCAGGATGCTCTAAATAACTACAATAAACACAGTCATAAAAAAAATCGCGCCGAAAACTTTTTACGAGCCAAGAAACACAAAAAGTCACAAAATATATGCACCAGTGCATACCTTTTCACGTATGCACTATAGAATTACCCAATATATATAATGGTATGATTTATTATTATACCACAAAAATAGTATACATCTCACTATCTAAAGATGAATTAAGTAAAGTGACTCATCATCAAAAAAATAGGGAAATTTGCGGCAAAAATTATTAAGTAGTCTCAAAAGTTGCACTTAAATCATTAAGTAGCATTTTTTGGCCGTAATAGTCAATAAGTAAGCTGAAATGTTGCACTGAAACTATTAAATATATTTTTTGGTAGCAAAAGTTAGTAAGTTATTTGAAGTATTACACTTAAGTCACTAAGTAGTTTTTTAGTTGCAAAAAATCATATTTTATACTAATTTTATCTCAATTTTAATTAATTAATAAAAACATAAAAATATATAATTCCAACATTGAAACTTTATTTGAAATTTATTTTACAAATAAAAAAAAATCAAAAGTTATAACATGAAAAAATATTTAATTTTAAATAAACTAAGTTTTAGTTCAATTTAAGCTGTATTATTTTCTAAAACTTAATTTAACTAATATTTTTTATATGATAAATTTTTTTAATCATTTTTTAAATGTTAAGAATATATATTTTTAGACATTTGTTGATTAATTAAAATTAAGATAAAATTTGTGTAAAATGTGACTTTTGCAACAAAAACAACTACTTAGTCTCATAAGTGTAACATTTTATACTACTTACTCACTTTTGTCGCAAAAAAAAAAAAAAAACTTAATGACTTAAGTGCAATGTTTTTGACAACTTCTTTACTTTTTCCACAAAAAAAACTACTTAGTGATTTAAGTGTAATCTTTTAAACTACTTAATGATTTTTGTCGCAAATTTTCCAAAAAAATAATTATGAATTTAGCCTATTTTGCTTTTATTAAAAATACGGTCCAAAGCATTTCTGCTTTTTATTTTCATTTTAACAATTTTATGTTAAGTTAATAGTATTTTTAGTGTGCTGTTTTTGTATTTTTTTTATTTATACTTTAATTTGACATTTATAATTTATTTTTTTACTAAAAATATTCGTAATAAAAGAATCTAGAAACATGGTATATTTGTAAACCAAATAGAATGTTGTAGTTTTTGAAAAACTCCAATATTATCCGATACCCAAAGTAAATGGCCCAACGAAGCAACCAGATCCACGTGGAATGCTCTCAAAGCAACTAGTGACTTCGTTGAAAAATCTAGAAAAAGCGCGAATTTATTCTGAAAGTACTAAACTACCCTTCACCATAACTATATAAATAGCGTCTGAACATTTTCAGAAGTATCAAGACAGAAGAAAAAACAGAGTAATCCAATCCAAAAACTAAAAAAAAACGATCAAAGCTTCCAAAAAAATGGCGATGATTCCGAGCTTGTTCGGTGGACGACGGAGCAGCATCTTCGATCCATTCTCTCTGGACGTTTGGGATCCGTTCAAGGACCTCACCTCGACGGAGACTTCCGCTATGGCCAATGCTCGCATTGACTGGAAAGAAACGCCGAAGGCTCACGTGTTCAAGGCCGACGTCCCCGGGCTGAAGAAGGAGGAGGTGAAGGTGGAGGTCGAGGAAGGTCGAGTGCTTTAGATCAGCGGAGAGAGGAATGTGGAGAAGGAGGACAAGAACGAGACTTGGCACAGAGTTGAGCGGAGCAGCGGGAAGTTCGTGAGGAGGTTCCGGCTGCCGGAGAACGCGAAGGAGAATCAGGTGAAGGCTTCGATGGAGAATGGAGTGCTTACTGTGACTGTTCCTAAGGAGGAGAAGACCAAGAAGAGTGATGTGAAGTCGATTGAGATCTCTGGTTGAGTAATAGTGTGGATTTTGATGGAGGAGTGAATTTGCATGGTATGTGTTTGATATATTGTTTTTGAAAGTTTGTGAAAAATGGTTGAAAATAAGTGTACATGAACAAGACTTGTTATGATATGAAGAAGAGTGATTAGTTTTTTTTTATTATTCTTCACTTTAGTTTTTTCTTCTTCTATTCTCACGAACTAATTGAAAAGCGACAATAAATGAAAAACGACAATAAAGGAAAAACGACATCGGTTTACAAACGACAATAAGTGAAAAACGACTACAAACTAAAGACGACAGTGAAATTGGATAAAATGTCTCACGACATATTATTCTACATTTTGGACATTAATTCATCTCGGATAAGTATTATTCATCTAATTCTTATCACTTTAACTAAAATTAAAGTGATAACAATCGTATCAAAGTTGAACGAGAAAAAAAAATCGGGAGTTAATTTAGATAAAAATAATTTTTTTCTTTATTATTTCTGCTCGTACTTAATTATAAGATAAAATTATATATATTTTTTGCGAGTAAGATAAAATTATATTTGAAAACATAAATCAGTAGAAACCGCTTTTGTTTGTTTTGCCATGCTAAAATACTGAAAAAATAATAATAAAACAACCAAACATTAAAATAAATGTCTTTTCTTAATGTACTATCAATAACCTAAAAAATGTAAATATATAATTTTTTTTACAATTTTTTAATAAAATAATTTATTTTATAAATTATAAATACGAGTAATTATTGTTTGGTTGCATTTAACACTTTTTCTTTTTATGGTTTTGCAACATATTAAAATTATCCAACACATTAATTTAAAAGTTATTATATAAATTAAAAAAATCATCTAAATAAATAAAAAATAATAAATGAGTCATACTAATGTATTGTTATATATTTTAAAATTTCAAAGTATTTAAATTACTCTTTCAATTAGGGGTGCACATGGATCGAGTTTTTTGGTTTTGGGTACATCGGGTTTGGTTTTTGCGGGTATCCGGTTGGGAAATGGGATACCAAATTCGCTCTAAATTTTTCAGAATTTTGGGTAATTTAGGGTTTCATGTTTGGTCGGGGTTGGGTTTCGAGTAGGATTGGGCGAAAAATTGACATTGGTAAAAAAAATTAAAAAATACTAATTTTTTGACACTTTTAAATTTTATTTTTTACTTTTCACATGTTTTTTTTACAATTTGGGACTTGGTAAACAAATTTGAAATTGGAGGGGGTTATGATTTTTTTGTCATCAAATTTGAATTAAAATTAAAATATATATTTTTATTTATTCACACCCGAACTCGTGTATGTATATTTACCACACCCGAATTCGACCCGAACATACTCGGATTCAGGTCTAATCCGACCCGAAATAAACAGGTTTTACCAGAAAATAGATTTTCGAATTGCGGGTGAGGCGGGTTATGCAAGCTTTCGGATTTTATGGGTCAAATGTTCACCCATATGTTTTCAAAACTATATCTCTTATATAGAGTCCATCATATTGTCACCATTGTTAGGTTTCTCTAAAGCTCTTCTTCTTTCTCTGATTTTTGCTCTGAGATTCTAGAGAAAGAAAGAAGATGTTTCAAACGAATGGTGTTGTGTGTAGAGAGAGTGAGAATTTAGAAACACCTAAAATGGAGCGGGATTACGACCCTAGTTGGCAAGGCTTATAAATGCTCTTTTGGAGGCTTTTGATATCTAAAAATTATTTTGTAGTTAGTTGGATTTTCTAAGCACTTTAGCTTTTTAGTTTAAAAAGCTCTTCCCTAATAAGTTAATATTTGTTGTTTCCTCTAAAGGGCTTTTTAAAAGTTCAAATCAAAAGTAAAAGTTTAGCCCAGGCCTACCTACCATTCAAAATGCATGTCAGATCAGACAAAAGTTAGTGTCTGTTGACCCTTGATTTAGTCAACGACACAGAGTCAAGTAAAAAAATAGGAACAAGATGAATTCAAGATAAAAAGATAAATGACAACAAAGATTTATAGTGGTTCGGCCCCATAAAATGGTAATAACCTACGTCCACTTTGTGTTCTTATTGATGTAGAATCTCAAAAGCTATGATCAATGAACTAGGGTTCATGAGTTTCACAAGCTTGGAAACGAATACAAATTTTGCGGATAAAAACACTACAATTGATGAGTCGATTTTTAGCATAGTTTTTAACTTGTGTTTAGGGTAAGTTTGAGTCAATTTGGTGGGTGGAATGTTATGCGGTATTACGATTGTTTTGGTATGTTTGCAGGAAGTAGAATATGGAAGCATGGAGTTGAGGAAATGAACGAAAAATCATAGAAATTGGGAAATTTATGCTAAAAGTGGACAAGAAGACAGTGGAGGATTCATATGCAGAAAGACTTGTTCATTTTGGAGCCTTGGAAATAAGTTTTGAGGTCAATATGAAGGGCTGTGGCGCTTAAATAAAGAGCTGCAGCGCAAGGGAAAAACAAAGAGAGCCATTTTCTGGAATTGTCAAGGGCCGCGGCGCATGTATTTTTTCGTAGCTATCAGAATGGCGAAATCGTCATTTATTTTGAAAAATAGTTTTAGGGTTTCTATTTAAATACGTTTTTAAGAGTTAATTAGGGGATTCATTAATTTTTATGTTCATAAATTACTAGAGACTTGGGAGAACATTGAAGATCTGAGAGTTTTATTTCTTGATCTCTTCTTTATTCTCTTTATTCTTGAGGTTATGTTTATATTTAATTTGATTGATTCCATTATGTTCGTTTTGAACTAATCTTGTTGTTAGGGTGTTAGTGGATTCTCCTTGAAGCTTTTGATTTCTTAATGCAATTTTTTCTGAGTTTATTTCTACTATTGTGAATTATTTATCTTATGCTTAATGCTTGTGAATGATTGATCACCATTTACATGTTTATATGATTTTAAGCTATGCTCTGAGAAGAGAAGACTAATTATGCTATAGGTAGATAATCACAAATTTATATTAGACGATAGTACTTCTATAAATTGTGTAGTTCAGGGATTACGTGTTTAAAGCCTGCAATATGTTGATTTACCACAGAAATGTAGGAAATAATATGTTGTAGATAATTATAGATCCTAGCAAGACTATAATATATAGTTGTAATCTGCTATCACAATATAATTAAGAAATATTGAAAATTGGTTAGAAATCATAAGTGGATGGTTGATGAAACTAAAACCCTAACCTTTACATCCATTGAATTAAATCATATTTTAATCTCTGAATTTCTCTAGTGATTAATTGTTTCCTTAATTTTAGTAATAATTATTTAACTCATAATTTTGAAATTATTATTTAAATCAATTAGAGTTAGAAGTTAATTATTGGTAATTAATATCAGTCTTCGTGGGATCGACACTTTACTTATCATATATTATTTGATTCGACTACGTATGCGTGTTAATTTTAAGAGATCAATAATCTTCTCTCAAAATTCCCAAAAGAAAAAAGTCTCATCTCTTGAGCCCTTTGAGTCTTATTTATAGGCTCAAGGAGTTCTATATGGGCCGACGGACCTTAATTACATTTAATATATGCGTATCTCAACAAAAATAGAAATCACAATTATTACATAAATGCGAAATTACATATCCATAGAGAATATCTGAAATGCTACGACCAGACTGGTCGCCCATAAAATATGCCGTCTGCTGAGTGAATCATCTTCTCGTCGATGGTCGAACATATCATACTCACTTAAACGGTCACGTGCATTCCATGTGTATGTTATTTTTGACACATCATCAGGTAAATCTTTTTTTGGGTAAACAGTGTCCGTTCAATACTCTGGGTTGGGCCCTTATCGAGTGTTGCAGTGCTGGTTTTCCATGGCCCATACACTATACTGGGCTTCTATGAGATCATGGGCCCAAAATGATTATTCTTCTAAATTTACCTTTATTATGATTATTTTCTTGTGAGAACAATATTTAGAAAAAGTACACTAGCAAAGTAAATATCAGTTTTAAAAAATATATATTGAATTTTACAAAAATTATAAAAATACAAATAACAGTTTGTAATAATTTTATTATTGTTTATTACAATTTTCAATTTAGACTGTAGTATACAAAATTGTAACATATGCGTATGAACTTGTAAATTTTAGTTACCAAAAAATTATATTGTTACAAATTTGTAAACTTTGTTTACATGAAATAAAACTCTGTATTTATGATTATGCCTCTATGTATTTTTGTACTTTTTTCAAGATTCTAAATTTTCAGTATTTTTTTAAATCTAAGATGCTTTTGTAAATTTTCCAAAATATGTAATTAATTTTTAAAATTTTCTATATATTTTGTGTATTTTTAATATGTTCGAAAAAAAATTAATTTTAGACACATAAATATATTTTTGAAATAAAAAAATTAAATTGTATTTTTGAAAACATAATAATTCCAAGATTGAGTTACATTGTTATTTTAAACACACACTTTAATGGCTAATATTCGAACACCACGTAATGTAGCATATGACGATTAATGCAATTTTATATTGAGTCTCACATACTATTAGACACCTTCAGATATCATATAGCAACACTCTAATGATTTATACCATCACTATTTTTTCATTTATTTATACTAGTTTTATAATAAACCACACTATTATATTTTCTCTCACATATATATATATATATATGGGTGGAAGACTTTTCAATAGTTACTATCCATAGATGTGTACTAACAATTTTAATGATGTGGCAACATAATGACTTGATATAGCAAGTCACTAATAGTTAAATATTTTTGTCTACATTAATTTTGAATTTAATTATTTTTTTTTTGCCATAATTAATGTTGTTTCTAAACAATGAGAAACACTAACTATATTTATAAATTTACATGCATTTGAAAACTGAAAAGTTTACAATATTATATTTTCATAATAAATACACGTTTTTGATCAAGTAATCTTTCTAAAAATTTGAAAAAATTAAAATTTATTTTTAGAAATATTAATTAACAACTATAAATATGGACAATTGATCTTAATCTAATGATTAATATTAAAGTAACTATCCATTAGTAGTAATTTTAAAAGTACACCCATATATATATAATGGTATGGTTTATTATTAAACCACAAAAATAATATATATATATAACTATCTAAGTATGGATTAAGTAAAGTGATTCACCATTAAATAAAATAGTATGAATTTAGCCTATTTTACTTTTTATTAAAAATATGGTCCAAAGCAACTGTTTTTTGTTTTCATTTTAACAATTTTATGTTAAGTTAATAGTATTTTTGGTGTGCTGTTTTTGTTTTTGTATTTATATTTTAATTTGACATTTATAATTTATTTTTTTACTAAAAATATTCGTAACAAAAGAATGTAGACACATGGTATATTTGCAAACCAAATAGAAATTGTTGTAGTTTTTTAATGAAGCAACCAGATCCACGTGGAATGCTCTCAAAGCAACTAGAGACTTCGTTGAAAAATCTAGAGAAAGCGCGAAATTATTCTGAAAGTACTAAACTACGCCTCACCCATACTATATAAATAGCGTCTGAACATTTTGAACCATATCAAGTCAGATTAAATAACAGAGTAATCCAATCCAAAAAAAAAAAAACGATCAAAGCTTCCAAAAATGGCGATGATTCCGAGCTTGTTCGGTGGACGACGGAGCAGCATCTTCGATCCATTCTCTCTGGAAGTTTGGGATCCATTCAAGGACCTCACCTCGACGGAGACTTCCGCTTTGGCCAATGCTCGCATTGACTGGAAAGAAACGCCGGAGGCTCACGTGTTCAAGGCCGACGTCCCCGGGCTGAAGAAGGAGGAGGTGAAGGTGGAGGTCGAGGAGGGTCGAGTGCTTCAGATCAGAGGAGAGAGGAATGTGGAGAAGGAGGACAAGAACGAGACGTGGCACAGAGTTGAGCGGAGCAGCGGGAAGTTCGTGAGGAGGTTCCGGCTACCGGAGAACGCGAAGGCGGATCAGGTGAAAGCTTCGATGGAAAATGGAGTGCTTACTGTGACTGTTCCTAAGGAGGAGAAGGCCAAGAAGACTGATGCGAAGTCGATTGAGATCTCTGGTTGAGTAATAGTGTGGATTTTGATGGAGGAGTGAATTTGCATGGTATGTGTTTGATGTTTTGTTTCTGAAAGTTTGTGAAAAAGAAGATTAGTGTAATTTTTATTGATATGATACGAAGAAGAGCGATTAGTTTTCTTTTATTGTTCTTCAATGCAATTTTGTTTTTTCTTTTAAGGAACTCACTGAAAAACGACAATAAGGGGAAAACGGCGTTACTGTAAAAACGACAATAAGTGAAATCGACGTCCATTTATAAACGATAATTAGTGGAAAACGACACCAACATAAAACGACAGTTGAATTGGATAAAATGTTTCATTAACGACATACTATATACTACTGTATATATTTTGGTACTTCAACTCAACTTGGATAAAGTTTTAATTTAATTCGTTTGGAACATTAACGATTCAATTAAAAATTAAAATTAGGATTCGATCGCATCGAAATTAAATGAGATAATATGACTTAATCTTAAATAAATAAATAGTTAAACAAATTAAAATATATTATTTTTGAAATATTTTATAATAATAATTATTTAAAAATAATAAAATAATATATTTGATAATTTAAATAAAATTTAATATTATATTAAATATATAATATATAATTTTTTTCGATACTGTCAAATTAAAAAATTTAAACAAAAAAAATTAATTTATTTATTAAAATATGATATTTTAATATATTTTATAATAATTTAAATACTTAAATCATATTTATTTAAATTTAATAAAGACATTAGCATCATATTTTTTTGTGTGATAATTTGATTTTATTAAATAATTTGAGCTTTTTTTTTTCATGAAATTCATCAATATTACAAGATACACCAGAAACTAAAAATAGTTAAAATATTTATATTATTTACATTATGATTTTTTTTATTTTTGAATTAATTTTTTAAAAAATATTATTGTATTTTATATATATGCATGCAGCAATGTAAATATATATGTCAATATTGTGTTTAAATATTATATATGTAGAGATTATTGATATAAATATTTATATATATTATAAAATTATAATTCATTCTATTATATATATTAAAAAAATAGTAAATTATTTTTTGTTAAAATTATAGACAATATTTACAATTTTAAAACTAAAAAATGTGTATTATTTAAAATTATTTCTCTTCATACTTAATTATATGATAAAATTATATTTGAAAAAAAATAAATTAAAACATAAGCCACTTAAATTGCTATTATTTTCGACGCTAAAATAGTGAAAGTTACTTGATAATGTGTATTTACTAATTTGTTTAATTATTGACTGTACAAATTAAAAAAAAAAGATTTCCATGGTAATTTTATTTTTTCTTTTTTAAATACAACCAAAAACTAAATTAAAAAATAATTGTAATATTTCCAGAAAAAAATAAAGTTAAAAAAAAACAGACAAAACATCAATTTAAATGTTTTGTTAATAATGTACTAACAATAATCTAAAACATGTATATTTAATTTTTACAATATTTCATAAAAATAATTCATTCTACTGATATAGAAATAAAAAAAATGTGCTGCTAATGAGTATCAATAGTGTCTAAGTAACATATTATTATTAGTGCAATTTAATATTAGATCTCACATATTTTAATTTAATAATTATTACGACGGTCACTAACTAATTATAAAATACCATTTTATGTGGTATTGGATGCCAAATAACAACACTCTATTCATGACTCCATACTAACAATTTTTAATTATGTCTAACACAAATTCTTGTGTATTCTATAACTTCTATTCTCTTCTTTTGGAGAAAAATAATAAATAATTTTCCTACGTCTTAAAAAAAAAAAAAATAATAATAAGTTAACAAACTTTATTTTATTTTATATGTAAGTAGATTCGAGAGTAGAACATAATCATTTTTTTAATCTTATTTCTAATGATGATGCTCCTACAAATTAGGAGAAAAACAATCATTAAGTAGTAGATGAACAAAATAATATTACTTAAAACATAATAACCAATAAAACCTTCTAAGATTCCGAATCTGGATGTAATTATTGAGTTTGTTTGGATTATATTTAACATAATTTTGATATGGAAATCTCACTTAAATTAATACACAACTGCACCTTTTACTTTTACTTTTTTTACTTTGTACATAATGTTTGATATTTTGTTTCTGAATATTTGTGAAAAATGGTTGAAAATAAGTGTACATGAACAAGATTTGACATGATATGAAGAAGAGTAACTAGTTTTTAATCTTTCACTATAAGAAACTGATTGAAAAACGACAATAAGTGAAAACAACACCAATTTAAAAACGACAATTAAATTGGACCAATAATCTGAAATTTGTATGTATAATTTGTACATTCTTTTATAAAAATAATTTATTCTACCAGTATAGAAACAAAATATATATTTATATGCACTGTCCGTTCATGTTAACAATTTTTAATTATGTCAACTACTTAATCTGCTTTGTTTTCGCTGTTCTATGATAAACTAATATAGATTTTTTATTCTCTTTCTTCTTTTGGGGAAAAATACTAAATAATTTTCCTACGTACATAGAAAAGTAAGTTATAGCAAACTTTATTTTATATGTATATATAAGAAGATTCTAGCATAGAACATAATCATTTTTTAATCTTATTTCTAATGACAATGTTCCTTCAAATTAGGAGAAAAACAATCATTAAAGGAAAAAAACAGGTTTAATATTTAAAACACAATAACCAACCAAGGCTCCCAAGAATCCGAAGTTGCATATAATTATTGAGTTTGATGGGATTATATATTACAAAATTTTGATATGTAAATCACTTAAATTAATACTCAACACAAAAAGAAAATCAAATCTTTTTTCCAATTAGTTCTTTTATATAAAAGAACATGTTCATATTATTGTTATTTGTTTCTTAAATTAAGTTTAATGCTTACAAAGTTTTTATTTGTTGTTTTTGTAGGTTGTTTTTTAGTTATCGATGCAGGATGACTTTTAGCTTATTTTTTCATGTTGAATATGACAACTTGATTTAATCTGTGCATTCTCTAAGAGTGTCTTGTATTATACCGAGTTAGGTTATTCTGTAGAGAATGCTATTTGCTGTCCTATTTTTTTATAGTGTCCTTAATATATGTTTGTTTTACACATTGATTAGCTGTACTCTTAGGATCGATGAAAAACTTGTATACCTAGAAGACTTTTCATTTATTCTGTTATCTGAATGTATTATACTCTTATAATTATTTTTAATGATATATATACTGAAAAAAAAATCAAATCATTTTAACTTTTGTTTTCATCAACAAATCATATAAAAAATGTATTTGCAACTTATCTCTCTCTCTTTTTTTCCTATTTGGGAAAATAAATATTTATACATATACGTACATTGAAAAATAGCCCATTTAACACATTGCATTAAAAGCAACACAAATTTATTTAATTATTTATTATTGTTATTTTTTTAAAAAAATTTGGGGCTCTAGGTGTGGTCTTAGTCTTAGCAAAAGACCGATCTTGATTATAAACATAACATATATTTTTTATTACAAACTTTTCTCAAATCATAATTAATTAGAAACTCAAATTTGGACTAAGGTACATATATATTTTTTTAGTATTGATATTTTGTTAGAAAGTCAATTATCTTAACAAATATGATTAAAAATATTAGTCCAATTGGTTAGACACGCATTTTTAAATATCAAATTTGTATCTTTCTATTAACAAATGCCTATATACTATATTCAAAGTCAAATATGTATGGTTCTTGTTTTTGTCACACTTGTCTTTAGGTCAATAATATATGGTCCAAACAACAACATCACAGCTAGTCAACAAATATATTTTATTTCATTGATTTGAAAAGTAAAAAAAAAAAAAAATCCCACTAAGAATTAGCAAAAAGACAAATTAGTGACACACAACATAATCTAACCCATTAATCTCACACAAAATTAAAAAAAAAAGAAGAAGAAAAATATATGAGAAAAATGAACAATAAATTTTGGACAAAGATAAAAAGAACAAAATGACCTATTTTTAGTCAATCAATACATACATTTTCTCTACAAAAGGGTCCAAAATTATGATCATTATTAGTTACCATAATAATAGTATGATGAAGAAGTTGAAGAAGGAAATTTCTCAAGCAATTGAACCACTTCTTTCATAGTTGGTCTCTTTTGTGGGACCGGTGAGGCACAATTGTACCCCACTTTAAAGCAACCCAATAAGCACTCTTCTTTACCTTCCAGCTCAGCACGAATGGCCACGTCAGCCATTCTCAAAGCCCTAGTCTTGTCATCAACCACAATCCCAGGCCCTTGACCAGACTCATCCAAAACCACAACCTTACCAGTCAGAAGCTCAAGCAATATTACCCCAAAAGAAAACACATCCCATTTTGGGCTGGGCTTTAGGCTCCTCAGTGACTCAGGTGCATGGTAAGGTGATATGGCAAAGGTACTTGGGCTTGGGCTTGGGCTCGGCCCAGGTATGAACTCCGGAAAACTATCCCTAGAAGCTGTGGATCTCTTGCTACCGAAGTTTCGGGCCGAGCCCCAAGTTTTGGTACTCGTGTCACCCGTTACAAGCCTCTCGAGCCCAAAATCTCCGACCTTGGGCTCCATATCTGAGCCCAATAGGATGTTACTGGGCTTTAAGTTGCCGTGCACGTGCTTCTTCTCGTGTAAGTAAGCAAGCCCACGTGCCACTCCCTTTGCTATCTTGAGCCGGGCTTCCCAAGGTAGATGACAAGGTGAAGAGCCCACTTTCCCTGAAAAAAATAAATTTAGAACAACACACCCAAAAATGGTCAGCTTTTCCATTTTTGTACAAAACAGTAATTAATTGAAAAGGAATAGGGGGGTCAATGAATGAACTAACTCTCAAGCTCATTGAAAATGACCTTACAATAGAGACTTGGATATGCTTTGTTTTTTTCCATTAGCAAATATCATAAACAAGTACTAGAAGTATCACCATCGGCCCATTGGGCCTAACCGTGACTCAATCGGACTCAAACTCACTCACTTACTACTACCCAAATAGTTGACTTTGACTTTCCCATGCATTAACATACAAAACGAGGCAGTTATACCTACTCACCGTCAAAATAGGACCGGCGCATGTTAGCGAAATGAATAGCAATCTGCTAAAATACGCACTGAACATGAATGAACCCAGAAAGAGTGAGAGAGAGGAAGAGAGACTCACTGTAACGAGCATTGGCGAGGCAGCCATTGGGGACGAAGTCGTAGATTATGAGCTTCTCATCGACACCCCAGTAGAACCCACGAACCCGAACCAGATTGGGGTGAACCAGCTTAGCCACGACACGGACCTGGTTCTCGAAATCCTTGAACCGGTCAACGCTGCTCTCTCCGATTCTTCGAACGGCGAATGTGGTTCCGTCTTCGAGAACAGCTTTGTACATAATGCTCGAACCAGTGGCTCCTAATATATAAGCCGAAGCTTTTAGCAGAGTCTCCAACTCCAGCTCCTTCTCTCCGTCGACGGTCACTAAAGTCCCAACCTTTCTCTGATCATTCCCTTGATTTTCTTGACCCTTTTGACCACTAATACTATTACGTTCTTGACCACCTTCGTCGTCGGAGGCCGTTGACTCCGACGAACTCTCTTCGTCTTCTGTTCTCTTTCTAAGACACGACCATCTCGTAAACCCTCGCGACTCTGATGACGACGACGGCGATGACCATGGTTCTTTTACTGTGTTAGCATCGTTCTTCAATGTACTCTCAATCTTTTTCTTTTTCTTCTTTAACCTGTATATATACAAGAAAATCATAGCTAAAATGGCGGCGCCGAAGATGTCTCCTGCTACGATTCCGATTATAGTCACCGGTTTAAGTCCGGTTTGCTTCTTTTGTGGAGGGCCCGAAGTAACGTTTGCTGGGTCGGAGTCAATTGTTCTCGGAATCGCAGCTATTGCCGGAGGAGAAGTCGGAGCTGAGATGTTTGGAATCAAAGAAGAAGAAGTGGAACAAAGCTTCTTCGTTGGCTCTCCACACAGATCAGGATTGCCTGAAAACGACGTCGTTGTCTGGTTTAACAAAGCTTCAGACTTTGGGATTGCTCCGGTGAGATTGTTGAACGAGAAATCAAGAGTGGCAGTGCCGGGAATTTTCTTGGCGAACTCAGGTGGGATTGCACCGGAAAGGTTGTTGTAAGAGAGGTTCAAGTAACGAAGACTGTCACCACCGAAATCAGAACGGAGAGAGCCATTGATGAGATTCGTAGACAGATCTAAAACCTCAACGGAATGAAACCCACTCGGTAGAACACCAGACAAGTAATTGTTCTTTAACGAAACGACCGTTAAACTAGGTAAAGACCCAAGATTGCTCGGAATTTTTCCCGCCAAAGCATTGTCGGAGAGATTCAGAGCTTGAAGATTAGTGTTCATCGCAATAACTTCCGGCAACTCTCCCGCGATCAAGTTATTCGACAAGTCAAGAAACCGAAGCTCGGAGGCTTCGAACAGAGACTTCGGAAGTGACCCATTAAGCGAATTGTTGGAAAGGTCGAGTCTTTGGAGGTTTTCGATGGTACCCAACTCGGGCGGGACCGGACCCAGAATCCCGGAGCTCGGTAGGGCTAAACCGGTGACCCGAGAAAACCCATCACAGGAAACGCCGGTCCAAAAACACGGCGTCTCGTCGTGAACGTTCCAGTTAAGGAGAACAAGAGGGTCTTTGAGAACGAACTTGAAGGAGAGTAACAAAACGCCGTCGTTGTTCAAAGCCAGAGATTGAAAAGCTGAATCGAGAAGAAGAAGAAGAAGAATTCTCCACTGTAAATGGAGACTGGAAAAACTTCGAAAGCTCATGATTTTGCACAGTGATGATCCCACATTTCTCTCTCTCTCTAAAGAGAATTAAGAGAGAGTGTAGTCTAGAGAGAGAGAGAGAGGAAGAGTTGGCTACTGAGATTTATTACGAAACAGAGGCCATGTGACACAAAATTAATTTTTTTTAAAATAATATAAAATAAAATATAAAAAAGAGGTGAGATAACACAGCTCATAATAAGAACCAAACTTCGTTGCACCAATATACTGTCTGAAACAGCTTTAAATAATTAAATATATGAAAAATAAAGGGCTCCTTTGCAATTTTTCATTTAAATTTTTTATATATAGTCTTTGTTTTATATTCTTTTATAAAATATTCCTTAATATTCTCTAAAAAATGATTGATGGTCTCTTTGAAAAATTATTCGACAAAAAATTATGAAAAGTGCAAAATGATATTAAAAAAAATATTTATTTTCACTGATTATTCCGAGTCATTATTTTTTTAACAATTTTTAACTGATTAGAAAAATTTAACTATTATTTTTAAAATTCACAATTTAAATTACCAAAATAAAAAAAAGAATACTTATGCTAAAAATAATTGGTATCACATGTGAATGATTACATGTAATTCTCACCGTTGATTAAAATATTTTTATTTTTGCTGTTGAGATCGAAGAAACACAGCCCTGAGTAGCATCTATTCAGAGCTACAAGACATAGAGAAAAAGTTGGAAAAAAAGAAACTCTTTTTATTACAAATTGACTTTTCATAACATAAAAATAACATAACATAACTCTATAACCGAAATTTATATCGTAGTCCTGCCGATGTACTCTTTTGTATTATTGATCCGTAAATAAATAGTATTTCGGTATAATTTTTGTTATGTAAGTATATTGTAGTTATTTATAATATTTTGTAAATTTTTAAAAAAAATTAAATAATTTATAGTATTGAAAACTAGTTTAAAAATAGGTTGTTGCCTAGTTATTTTATGCGCGTGACCTAGTTTTCTACACTATAAATTATTCTAAATTTTCTGAAAACTTATAGGATGTTCTAAATAACTACAATATATACAGTCATAAAAAAAATCACACCAAAAACGGTTCATAGGTCAGAAATACAAAAAATTCACAACATCCTACAAATTTTCAAAAAATTATAAATAATTTACACTATCGAAAACTAGTTTAAAAACAGGTTGTCGCACGCGTAACTAATTTTTGTATATATGTGGAAATAACATATTTTAACCTAGCTTTCGACATTGTAAATTATTCAAATTTTTTTAAAAATTTATAAAATATTCTAAATAACTACAAACATAGTCATAAAAAAAATCACGCAAAAAACAGTTCACGGATGGAAATAAAAAAAAACCCACTCTTTTTTAAGCTCCTAAAGTAGAATCCTCCTAACTATACACACTACTTTTCTTTAATGTTTGTTCTCTCATAATTCAAATATTTTTAATCTAAATTTTCATGTGTTATCATATGACACTGGCACAGTACGGTATTATTTAAACTACACCAATAATTAGTTGAATGGGAATCGGTTTCATCTCTGTCAAAACACATATATGTCTTTTTTTACAGATATAAAAATATATATATATATATAAATAATAATAAAAAAATAAAAAAAACCCAATTAAATGAAGTATCTAGAATGAACATTTAAAATGTCTTGGCTTCATTATTACAGGTAGGGGTCCAAAATCCCCATAAAGGGTCCCAAAAATATAAAAATAAAAACTATATCATAAGTTGATAATATGTAACATTAGGAATTATTGGAATTGTGACAATACTTAGGTCTATATTTAGTGCTCCATATATCTTGTTTTTATTTTTTTTCTACTATTATTTGAGTATGGATTATTATTCTTGGGATGCTGAAAATAATAAAAAGATCAATTAATTACAGCACTGTACTATATGTTTTTATTAGGTCTGTAATTGATGATATATATATATGTGTGTATATATCATTGTTGTACTATATAGTAAATATAGTTTACTCAGATTTCCTTTGTGTTTTCTAATAATGTCTATTTGAGCATTTATTAATGGCATGAATTAGCTTTTAATTTTGGTCTTGTTTGCATGGACAAATTAAAAGGTTCAGGTATGTGTGATATCAATATATTTATTATGTTCTTTTTCATTTGGGAACTATAATGCATAATGTCCACTTAGATTTTCTTACTACCAAACTATATATATATATATTTATTTATTTTTAGGATTTTTTATCATTAATGTGTCTTTAAATTTGTTTTTTCTTGCTATGTTTTGAATGGTAAAATTAGTTGAGAAAAAAGTGCTTCTAATCTAGCAGTGAATTAAGCAATTAAGTATTTTGTTAAAAATTAATAATCACTAATTTATTGTACTTAATTGATATTAATTTTAAAACAAAAAAAATTCAATTAAAAAATCTTAGAAATTTAGAAGTGTCAGATTATTTTAATTAAAAAAATATAGTAAAAAATATTTCATTTTTTGCTTGAATTATTTCGTTGGTTTACCAAAACAATGAATCATTAATTATTGGGGCAAAATATATATATTTATATATTATAGGTTTGGCTTTTAATTTGGTGAGTTAGGAGTCCAAGAACAAATCTACACTTGGAAAAACATTATCTCATGCATCATCATATCATCCAATTTTTCTTTCTCTCTTTTCCTTTTTCATATTCTTTTTTTGCAGCTTTTACCAACCTCATTATAAAATTAATTAAAAAGAAAATAGTTAATTTATATAAATCCAAGATTGAAAGATCTAATGCTTTCTTTTGTATATTGGTGGACCATTCACTTTGCATGCATAAAACCAAGGATTAGGAACCTCTCACTTTCTAAATTATTGATATATATTTCAATAATACATATGAGTTCAAAATTAAAAGTCCCTTTTTTTATTAAAAATAACTGAATGAAAAGTTCATGCATGTACACAATATTACATAAAAATAGCTAATAAAAAAAAAGTCATTTTTTCACACTATTTTTGGTCTTCATTATCCATGATCTCTTTTTTTTAATGAATAAAAGGGGAGGAGGGGCTACCAGTGTGGCTCCTTTTTCTCGGCGCTACCATGAGAGATCCAAACCCGTTAAAGGATGTTCGCCAAGATCTTACTCGGCTGGTCGCCCCCACTTATGTTGGGGTGCGTCACCGAGCCCCATCAACCAGCTACTGCCAAAGGAATCCTAAATCAGAGGACAAGGATAGTTGGGCTGGCGCACAGAGTGCTCACAATTAAGATTTCTTGGACTTACGATGAGGTGCGTCACCTGAGCCCCATCAACCAACTAGTACTAAAGGGATCCTAAGTCAGATGATAAAAGTAGTTGAACTGGCGCGCAGAGTGCTCATAATTAAGACTCCTTGGACTCACGATGGGGTGCGTCACCTGAGCCCATGATCTCTTTTTCTTCAACAAGAGAATAATCTTAAATATGGCTCCCCAATCTCTTGATCTAATAATCAATAACTTTTTCTTTATTATTCTAAAAGCAAGTTGTATAAACTTCAATGAAGAGAGTACATATATATAAATATATATATATATATATTAGATTATATATTAATGGAGGTGAATGAAAATGAAAGCAAAGTCATATGGGGTCCTCTTCTCTATTCTCTTTGCTTTAATTTCCCACCAAGAAAATGAAAAAGAAAAAGAAAAGAAAAGAAAATAGCTTTTAGAAAGGTCATACCTTCTTTTCTCAATCAACCCCCTAAAGTCAGCATTTTTCACCACTACATACTTACATACAATCAATACAAACCGACACATATATTATTCTTCTTTTCTATATAAACGTACGTAATAATCAAATATATAATAATTATTGCATGTTATTATTAAACACTATATACGTATATAGCTAGCTTAGCAGTTACAATGTCTTGTCTAACCTTATAAGGATAATATATAATATTTTCCCATTATTATTCAAAATATTTTCCAATATATCTCTTCTATATAATAAATATGTAGACAACGAATTTTTTTTAGTTTTAACTGGTTTTTATTTTTTTAATGTTAATTTTAATAAAATATTCTTATATTTAATTGTAGTTTGTAAACACTTAAATTTAAATAAAATTAAATTAAAAATTAAAAAATTAAAAAAAGATATTTTACAATAATAATTATTTACAAATAATAAATAATTAAACAAATTAAAATAGAATATTTTTTAGATATTTTACCATAATAATTATTTAAAAATAATAAATAATTAAACAAATTAAAATATAATATTTTTTAGATATTTTACCATAATAATTATTTAAAAATAATAAATAATTAAACAAATTAAAATAAGATTTTTTTGAGATATTTTACGATAATAATTATTTAAAAATAATAAAATCATATATTTTATAAATTAAATAAAATTTAGTTAAACTTAAACTCACTCATTATAATAATATCATATTAAACATATAATATAATCTACTATCAATTAATAATAAATTTGTTTTTTTAAAAAAATAGTAAGAAACTTAAATTTAAAATCTATGTATAATATTTAATATTATATTAAACATATAATACATAATTTATTGTTGTCATTCCCAAATTTAAAAACTAGAACAAACATAAATTTAAATATAAATAAATAAATTATTTAATTAAAATATAATATTTATTTGAAATTTATATGATATTAATATAAATTTAATAAAAATAATTAATAAATTCTATAAATAAAACTAATCATATGTTACTTATATATATATAACACAAACAAGGTAAGATTCCACCCATAAAAGGAAAATAAAAATACGGAAAATACAAAATGAGCTCTGTTAGGTTACACTATACTACTACAACTACTACAGAGTATGACATTATTTTCTACGTAGTAAAATACAAAGAAAAGTTTGCAGGTGAGAAAGATAAACAGTCGTACAATTAATCATTTATTGTTTAAAATTTTGGATATATTGAAGTACAACACAAATAATCAAATAATAACATGAAACTGTAGCAGTAAATATATTAATATATATATATATATGAGTAGTGAAAATTTTATAAATATCTGTAGAGACATCTTTGTTTTTTTTTTTTTTTTCACGTAGAGAAATTATAATAATTTTGTTTTATATGACGGTTTATATTATAGTTATGGTAGTCATTTCACCAGTTTTTAAAAAATTTTAAATATTTTACAATACCGAAAACTAAAGTTTAAAATAGTTAGTTGCATGCGTATATAAAGATAACACGAGTGCAATTGATTGTTTGAACTCTATTTTGGGCATCGTGTATTATTTAGAATTTTCTAAAATTTAGTGGAATGTCTGCTATAACTATAATATACATCGTCATATAAAAAAAATTAAATTATAATTTTTTCATATGCTAAAAACAAAAATATCTCTATCGTTACGGACTAAATTAGCACCCCTACTGTCAAATTTTTCCAATATGAGTATATTGTATTGTAGCTTAGGTAAGATTTCAGCTTTTGGTTTTTTGGATTTTCCCCCAAAGAAACGGATCATGTTTCATTTTCACCCCTTTTTCTCCATTAAAGGCCATGCAGAGATATATATGAAAAAATGGACATGTTATATGTGCAATAAATTTCACCAAAACCCAAAAAAAAAAATAACTGTGTGATCGATATATAATAGAGCAAATATAGATATGTTTGAATACGTTAAAGTTGATTTTTTTGATGGTCAAAAGTACAACTACCAGGCTCCAAACTGGGATTGCAATCAATATATTACTGCCAATTGTAAAAAAAAAAATTACAGTGTGTTTATTTTTTACATTGTTTTTTGTAATATTTTAACTTTTTTGGGGGGAACAAGTCAAAAGAAACGACAAACTTTTGATATGTACCAATAAGACTTTGAATTATTATTACTATTAGTAATTATAAGTCTACTTTGGTTTGCATTAATAATTCCCTGCCCAATTTAAAGGGAAAAAGATGGTTTAATTATTGAGAATTGCTAGGTGGCACAATCAATGATCAACAATACAAGGAGGTGTTATATTGTTATTGGTGCAATTTAATATCAGGTCCCACATATTTGAATTTAATAAGTATTATGAGTTATCGCTAACCAATTATAAAATTTCATCTCGTGTGATATTGGACACCTTAAAGTACGAAATAGTAACATTCTTAATTATTTGAGTTGTCTTGTTACACAATAATTACAACTATAATAAACCAACTCTTCCTAATTTCTCATTTGAGTTGTCTTGTTACACAATAATTACAACTATAATAAACCAACTCTTCCTAATTTCTCAACTATTGCTTGGTATCTAGGTCACTTTAGTTAACAATCTATTAAAAAAAAGGGTTTAGCGTGGCGTGCAATGAGTTTCTTTCCAAGAAAAAGTAGAAAAACCACAAATAGTTTATAGTGCTTTCTCTTGTGCACCACCCATTTTTTAGTGTACCGGTACAACCTCCTTTTGTTTTTAGTAGTATAATTTTTTGTGTAATTTTTTTTATGACCATGTATATTGTAGTTGTTTAGAGTATCTTGCAAATTTTTTCGTTAAATTTTGAATAATTTACAGTGCTGAAAACAAAGTTCAATTATGTCACTTTCAAATTGCATAACAAAAAAACAATCACACCTACAAACAACTATTTAAACATTATTTTCGACACTGTAAATTATTTAGAATTTACTGAAAATTTACAGGATGCTCTAAATAACTACATTGTACACGATTATAAAAAAAATTACGCTGAAAATCATTCAAGTACCGAAAACAAAAAGAATGTACCAGTACACCAAAAAATAAGGGGTGCATTGTAAAAGTTCCCAAATTTATATTTGTAAACTATATTATATTAGTTAGTGTGAGTGTAAGATTTCCTTGAATTTGTAAATATATATTATATTATTAAACATATTAATTTTTTTTTAATAATTTTATATTTATATATATTTGTATCACTTCATTTAGTTTTTAGTAGGATTTATACTTTTTTGAACCCTGTGTTTTATTCCATTATCTGTTTGGACCCTGTGTTTTGACAAATTACTTTTTGGACCCTATGTTTTGTAAAATTGTTAAAATATAATCATAAACTTAATTTTGATGAAGAAAAAATTGAATATAACAACACAATTTTTAAGCAGAATGATTTTATCTTTATTCTGAATTGTTAGTTTGGTAAATTATTTGTGATTTTAGTTGAGAAAATATTGACAAAAATCGGGTTTAAGGTTCTATTTGAATCATTTTACAAAATATAGGGTACAAAAAATAATTTGTTAAAACACAGAGTCCAAAAAAATATAAATATTTTTTAGTATTCTCTGAGCTAGCTGAGACTAAACAAATTCTTAATTTTATCACTATTTTTAAGTTTGGTTTTCCATTATATTAAGATTTATAGGATTGTAATTAAGTCAAACCTAATTATAGTAATAATTAAGTGAGTACGTAGCTCGTTTGTGGAGTTCTAGGGAAATTCTAATTTCCACTCTCTTATTCTTTTATATATTGCCACATGGATTTTGTTAAATATTTTTAAAATATAAATATTTGAACAATAATACCACTTGCCAATAAAATACAAAGTTCAAAAGAATTAAGTATATTAGAATAAGAGTTTTCTTATCACTTCTTCTAAGCTAGTTTTTTTCCACTTTTCAAGGAAACACTAGTAATAATTTTTTATTTTATTTTTTTAAAAGAAAACAAATAATTATTTATGTCCTCGTATACCTTTGAAATCATAAGAAGAACTACTCATAAACAAACACGTGTGATTCTTCATCGAGTATCAAACCTAACACTTTATTGAACCAAAGACCCTTAATTACGGTTGAGACAAATTTTTATATGTGTTTGGTTTGAGTTACTCAAAATTTCAATAATTAATTAATAATCATTCCATGGTGGATTGATAGGAGGAGTTGCTAGTTTTCTTATACGAAATATCCATCCTAATCACTAAGGACGCATTTGTCTTATCGTTCTTTGTTGTTCAAAATAAATAGTTTTATTTTTGTAATTTTTTAATTGTTCCAAAGTCTTAGAAGTTGAATTAATCAAATTCTATTTTTTTCGTTCTATCTTAGAATATCTATTCACTCGAAACAGATCTGCTTCCTTTTTTACTTTTAGTAAGCGGGCCTGGGGCAAACTTTTTTTCCATCCCCGATCCACTCGACCAATCAAGTCACGTTTTGTAGGTTAAACGAAAATGCAAATTTTAATAAAAAAAAATCTTAGGTCTTTTTAATAGAGGTATAAAAAGTGGCGCACTTGTGCACTTTCTTTTTTGTGATCCTGGCATATGAATATTTTTCGGCGCAATTTTTTTTATGATTGCAAATTTTAAAAAAAAATTCAAATAATTTATAGTACTGAAAACAAGTTTCAAACAGATTGTTACCAAGAATAACACATTTAAACATTATTTTCGGCACTAGAACATACACGATCATAAAAAGAAAAAATCGCGCTGAAAATTGTTCACAGACCAAAAACACAAAAGAGATGAACCAGGGCACACTTTCAAAGAGGTGCACATATAAACACACCCTAAAATCTTATCCCACACACACACACACACACATATATATATATATATATATATATAGGGGAATTCTCCTATAGGGGCTTCACTTTAAGCCCTACCGGTAGGACTCTCAGTGTTCTTGACCTGTGAACAGTTTTCGGTGCATTTTTTTTTTATGACCGTGTATATTGTAGCTATTTAGAGCATCCTGCAAATTTTCAGAAAATTCCGAATAGTTTACGATACCGAAAACTAAGTTCAAATATGTTGTTGCACATGTGACTAATTTTGTTATGCGAGTGGAAATCAATATGTTTGAACCTATTCGGTACTGTAAATTATTCAAAATTTTCTGAAAATTTGCAGGATGCTCTAAATAGCTACAATATACACGGTCATAAAAAAATCGCACCGAAAACTGCTTATGGGTCGAGAAACACTGCGAGCCTTACCGGTAAGGCTTAAAGTGAAATCTTCTAAAAAAAAATTATCATATATATATATAACCATAGTAATTAAATGGAGGTGTTAATATGAGATAAACCATTGCCTAGGATCCCTAGTCACAAATTTTCACGTACATAGTAATTGTAACATGTATAGTGGTGGGGCAATGGGAATTGCCTCTATCTATTCATTGTTTCAATTTTCATGCCCTAAAATCGATGTATGCCTTACTCATTACTCAAAGAAGCTTTCTATTGACTTGACCAACCATATATATTATATACATACATATATATATATATATACTTTTACCATATTGTAATAAAATACACTAAAGTATATAACAGCTGTTAAAAATCTTACTAATGAAGAAAGATATAATGTGTATAGGCTGCCAAGGCACATGCTCATCACTTTCTAATTACGCCATTAACTAATCTAAATACTTCAAAAAAGGGAATATCTATACAAAATATATATATAAACATATAATTATATACTCATTAATGTAAGATTAGTACTAGCTAGCTACTATATAGTACTTATTAATATATAAATATATTTATATATACTTGTTGGCATTTTTTGTCTTGAGTTGTGTCCTTAAATGGGTGATAATAATCTTAATATTAATAAATAAAAATCTTAATTAGATCATACAAAATTATTAACAAAAATTCCAAATGGGAATATAGGAGCGTGATCCAGTGAGTTCTGACTTATGAGATGTTAGTTTTCATCAATGATTTTTATATGTAATAATAAAGAAGAACATGGTTTTCGATACCATGAATCCACTATCAAATCCAACGTTTGACACAACTTTTTGTAACATATACACATAAACTAAAAACAAAGGCTAATAATATAGATCGATCGAGAACTTTATATATAAATATATATATATATGTATGTATGTATGACCACACTTTTTTCTGTTTTTATTTTTGCTTTTTCGTGACATTACATCACTTAAAAGTAGACCCATATTAACATATCACAGCTTGTATTTCAAATAGTATTATATACTATATATGTCTTTTTCTTAATTTGTTTTTATTTTAATAGTGTTTCTCATCTTATTTGAAATATATATATATATATATATATTTATAGTCTTGTATAGTAGTCACTAGTAGTCTTAGCTCATTTTGATGATGAGTTTGTAATAAGGTTGTGCAAGTGTCGTGTTCAACTGTTCATGCCTATTGCAATTATTATATTGATTAGATTATTAGAGCATGTCATGTTCAATCTTTGCCTATTTTACAATTTTTTTTTTCTTTTCCATATTTGTTATTTTCATGCCTAATTATTATACATGTATATATATATATATACATAGTTGTGTTTTATCATGTATTTTTTGTTCATACTTAAGTCGAAGTCTTTGTGAACTCATGTTATATTTTCTCAAAATCAAACATGCTGTCGCATTTTTTTAAATTGTCGCTTATAAGCAAAATATCTTCTTGATAAATTTATATATATATATATATAAAGTAGTTTTTTACATAGGGGCATTACTTTTATCAATACTGTAGGGAAGTTTTTTATTTTCGGTACTTAAAGAAATTATAACCCAATTTTTTTTTTTTTTTTGGTAAATCAGAAAAGTTTATTAAGCTCAAAACAAATTACAAACACCAATTAATTACAAATATAACTGCCCCACCCAAGCTAAATCAGTTTGATTCAGCTTCTTTTTGTTCAGATAACAGACCCTGTTACAGACATCTTTTTTAACATTTTGAACTACATTGCTAACCATTGGCACCCAATGATTCCACAAAGCTTCATTCCTAGCTTTCCAAATGTGGTAAACGCAAGCCACTAATGCACAGCAACACACCTTCCTACAACACGAAGACTGCCTATTCCTTCTAATCCAGTTCATAATGCCGCCAACCTCATATTGATTAGAGCCGAAGCCTAACCATCTCAGAATATCAGAGATACAGAGCTTACTAAACTCACAAACAAAAAATAAGTGTTTATGAGTTTCCTCTGCCTTTCCGCAAATGATACACCAGTTATTTTTAACACAACCAAATCTGAGAAGACGATCTTTTGTTGGTAAACGATTTTTTAAAACCAGCCAGGTCACAAATTTGTGTTTCGGAATTCCAAGTCTGTCCCAGATAAAAGAAAATTGCCACTTTACATCTGACTTGTCCTTCTGCAACTTGTATAGCTGAGCAATGGAACAAACAGGCCAAACATGAAAATTATGCATCAGAATTTCCTTGAAATCATTCTTTATGCTAACTACCTTTTTCCAATACCAACTACTAGATGTAGGAGCTATATAGCCCCACCAGTCTGCCTCCTTAATATACACCGAATGCACCCACTTCACCCAAAGGTTATCCTCCTTCTTAGCTATAGCCCAAACAAGTTTCCCAATAGCACACCGGTTCCACAGACCAATGTCTGAAAAGCCCAGACCACCCACATTCTTACTCTTCTCAATCTCAGACCAAGAAACACGACCTGGCCCTTCCATAAAATCAGAACCTTTCCAAAGAAAAGCTCTGCAGATTTGCTTGATTCTTTTAATCACCACCTGGGGTAAAATAATCACTTGAGACCAGTACAAATTAATAGACAGCAGAACAGAATTGATAAGAGTACATCTCCCTGCAAAGGAGAGATTTCTTGAGCTCCAAGTCCTAACTCGATTAACCATCTTCTCAACTAAACACTCACAATCAGCTGGAGTTATTCTAGCATTACTAATGGTCATCCCTAAGTATTTGAAAGGAAGCTGACCTCTGCTAAACCCAGTCATATCAGTGATTCGATTCCAATCTCCACCATTCAATCCAACACCATAAATGGCTGACTTAGCTTTGTTAGCTTTTAAACCAGAAGTATCGGAGAACAACTGAAATCCCCTGAGTAAAGTATGTATAGCTTTAAAGGTTCCTTTGCTAAACAAAAGCAAATCATCTGCAAAGCAGAGATGATTTAACTCCAGAGACTCACATCTTGGATGATATTTAAAATCCTTATGATTCCCTATTGCCACCATTATCCTCGACAGATACTCCATACCGATTACAAACAACATAGGGGACAATGGATCCCCTTGCCTTTAAACCTCTCCTAGACTTCAAGCAACCTGTTTGAGCCCCATTGATCATGAAAGATAAACGTGGAGTAGTAACACAGACCATAATCAAATTGATAAACTTAGATGGAAAATTTAGAGGAATCATCATTTCTTGCAAAAAATTCCAATCCAAGGTGTCATAAGCTTTTTGAAGGTCTATTTTAATCATACAAGATGAGCTAGTACTTTGCCTCCCATAACCCTTCACTAAGTCTTGGCAAATCATAATGTTATGAGCTATATTCCTGCCTTGCACGAAACCACTTTGACTATCAGAGATAATTGTAGGTAAAATCACTCTAAGTCTAGAACAAATCATTTTGGTGGCTATTTTATACACCACATTGCAGCAAGAAATTGGTCTATAATCACTAACATTCTTGGGGCAACTAGATTTAGGAATAAGGGTGACATTGGTTGTATTAAGCTCCTTAATCAGCTTACCCGAATGAAGGAAAGACAGAACTGCTTTAATAACATCCTGTCCAGTAATAAGCCAAGTGTGTTTAAAAAATGCACTACTGTACCCATCAGGACCTGGTGCCTTCTCATCAGGAATGGAGAAAAGAGCATATTTCACTTCCTCTTTGGTGTAGTGTTTCAACAAAAAGTCTGCCTGTTCTTCAGAAACTAACTTCCCAGCTTTGACCACCCTGTCTAAAACATCTTTCCTCCCATTTGAAACAGAGCCAAATAACTCTGAATAATAGTCATTGAACACCTGAATCACTCCTTCCTGAGTATCAAACCAACGACCCTTCATATCCCTTATAGTATGAATAGAATTTTGAATCCTTCTATTCCTAATACTCCTGTGAAACAATTTTGTATTGTCATTTCCATGCTTGATCCAATCTATAACCCAATTTTTTTTATATGACAACGTACCTGATAGTTATAGTATGGATCCCGTCAATTTTCAGAAAATTCTGAATAATTTATAGTGCCAAAATCAGAGTTAAAATAATATGTTTTCCACGCGTATAAAAAAAATCAGGCACGAGTGCAATTAACCGCTTGAATCCTAATTTCGGCACCGTAAATTATTCGAAATTTTTAAAAATTGACAGGAAACATGTTATAGCTATAATGTACGTTATCATGCAAAATAAAATTGAGTTATAGTTTCTCCAAGTACCAAAAATAGAATATGCACCTACGATAGGGCTAAATGTAATGCCCCAAGAAAATTCATATATATATATATGTGTAAATTATAAGACAATGATCTAATAACTATTTATTTGTTACTAAATCTCTGCTTGGAGTCAGTAGTATTATTGAAAAACAAATTACATCTATCATTTTATAATTTTTGGTATATATATTTGTTATCAAATACATATTTTTGATATATAAAAATCCTTGTAATTTTATATTTTTTAATAAAAATATTTTTAAAAACATTAAAAATGACTAAAAAGTACTTCAAAAAATTATTTTGAAAAGATCCCCTCCAAAAGAACAATGAAGTCATAGGCTAGGTCTGACATGCATGACAGGCCCAAATAATTTATTTAGTAGATCTTTGAATAATTATTTAGCCATTTCTTTGTTGTACCTGGGCCTTGAGAGTTCAGATCCAAACCCCAATACTTTTTTCTTTTCCTTTCTGTTTTCTTTTAGAAAACAATACATGGTTATTGACTTATTGTACTGGTGAAAGAAAAGAAATAGGGAAAGAATGCTATTAAATTGAGTTGAATGTTACATGAAGGGAATGGAATTTTCTATAGGTAAATGGATACAAAGAGTAACAAGTAGTTACAATGAGCTGAATGTATAGTACCAAACATAACAGTAAAGTGTGATTGGTAGAGTATCCAAAAGTGATTGGTAAGATGTTTTTGAAAATAAAATTCAAATCAATATTCTAATTTTGTGTTATAAAATAAAAAACAAGAAAATCAAGTTTTCTCTAATTCCAAATCATTGCATCCTAAAATCCTACAAATCTATCACTTTTTTATATTTTTAGATTCCATAATAATTACATATTCAGTTTTTTAAAACTCAAAAACAGTTTTAAGATACTGAACCAATCACATTTTCAAAATAAAATAAATGATTGGTAAGATATTTTTTAAAATAAAATTCAAATCAATATTCTAATTTTGTGTTATAAAATCAAAAACAAGAAAATCACGTTTTCTCTTATTCGAAATCATTGTATCCTAAGATCTTACAAATCTATCACTTTTTTATATTTTTAGATTCTATACCAATCATATATTGAGTTTTTTAAAACCCAAAAACAGTTATCAGATACTGAACCAATCACATTTTCAAAAACATATTTTCAAACTATAAATTCAGATTTTATTTTAGAAACACACTTTTTGAAAATGTAATTTTCCAATCACGAACCAATAAGGCCCTACCTTTTCTGATTCTTAATATCTTGTCACAGTAGGATTAATGAATCAATCTGGGTTCTTTATTATTTGACTGTATTTTACTTGTAATGGGCTTTGGTAGTAAAATCATTTCTCAAAGGAAATTTGGTAAAAGTTGAACTTGCTTGGAATTTAAGGCAAATTATACAACACAGCCATGAATATAGTTGGGAATCTAACATGCTCATCATATCACTTCGATCATCAAAATGCTTAGAAAAAAAATAAAACTTGGTATAAATAAATACAACCACGAATGATAGTGTTTTGAGTAGTCTTGAACATGTACTTCGATCATCAAAATGCTCAAAACAAGACCCTCTTAACTGTGATATGAACTAGAGTGATTCAATAATTTTTTTTGATTATTTACTAATACCCTCTTCTTATTCTGTGATAAGGTCAAGCAATAACAACTATACAACACTCGAAACTCATCCCATTATTGAGTCTTAACGCTTACTACGCCTAACAAACCTGGCAGGGCTAAATGGACTGAGATCAACAATGGCAGCACGCCCTTCAAGCACAAGCTCGGCCATGGCAGCCCCAGTGGCCGGACCATTCAGAATTCCCCAACAACTATGTCCCGTGGCAACGTAGCAGCCCTTGATCCCAGGAACCTCCCCGATTATGGGGACTCCGTCGTCTGTACATGGCAGAAAGCAAGCTTGCTCGGCCTTCACTTGGGCCTCTCCTTCCCTTAGATGACTCGACACACTGCCGGCCACCGTCTTAAGCACCTGTATTGATTCTGGTTTGCCCACGATCTGCTCCGGGTCTTCGGGAACATCCTCCTCCGCTGACATTCCACATACGTACACCTCCCCTGTCAAAAAATCAAGGCTCATTTCAAGTAATTGTAAGTAAAACTAAGGTCCAAATTGGATAAAGAAACTTCAGAAATTGAAAACTACATAGTCCTGCCATTAATAGACACTCTATCACTCACTCACTCACTCACTCACTGTTTTCTCAAGTTTTTTTGTTTTTCTACTCTTCTAAGCTCTCAAAACAGGTAATTTTTCTGAATTAAGTACTATTTATAACCATACTAATCAATCTTTAAGGATTGAACCGATGAGCAATGTTTGTAAAGCTGTTTCTTAATGGACTGTAATAACCAAAACAATTGGACTTCTAGTCTCTTGGGCATTTTCTCAAACAGCTACCGTGCTCCCAAAAGCTACCATTTTTTTTCTTTCTAATTGGACAGTCATCTAAGAAAAATAATCTAAATTACCTGTTGGACGAGGATAAACTTCTGGGTCCAATGGCTTTCCTCCATTAGAAGGGTAGAAGCTCAAGAAAAGGGCATGAGGGGTTATCAAACCAGGTTCTTTAGGCTCCAAAACAATGCTATGAGCCTTGAGAGCCGAAACTCTAAACAACGACGACAATAGCTCAAACTTCCCACACCATGGTCCGAGTGCCAAAACGACGGCGTCCGACTCCACCACCCTGCCCCCTTCAAGCACCACCGAGTTAACTCGACCTTCCTCCGCCTCAACTCGTTCCACCTTCCCCATCACCACCTCGACGCCGTAACTCTCCACGGCTTTCGAAATCAGCGTCCTCGTAAAGAGCTGGGGATGAACCTGAGCCGTGGTTTCGACGGTCCCAATAGTTCTTGGGCCCCGAGCTGTAGTACCATCGACCCACGACGGCAAACTGGACCTACCGGAGGATCGAGAACCGGAGGGAGGATTCTCATTCTGGGTCTCTGTGACAGTGAGGCTGAGAGTGTCGACGGGTCTGTAGCCGTAGTATTGGGGGCCATCGAGCTCTTCGGAGAGCGAACGGTGGAGATTGAAGCTAGCGCGGGCGAGAGAAGATACGGGTCCACCGTCGCACCAGTCTAGCGCGAGAAATCCTCCGGCTTTACCTGAGGCGGCGCACGCGACGGAAGATTTCTCGACGAGGGTGACGGCGGCGCCGTTCTTGGCAAGAAAGTAAGCTGTGCATACCCCGATGACTCCGCCGCCGCATACGACAACTCGTTCGGGGCGGTTGTGTTGAGAGTCCATGGAGGTCGATAAACGGATTACGGTGGAGATTTTTCGGATTCGGCGTTGTCGGAGAATCGGAGGGAGTGACACTGGAATTGGCGGCGAAAGTCGAATTGTCACCGCCGCCATAACTATTTTTGCGGGAAGCTTTGTAAGAATTTGGCACGTGGGTTTTTCATGGGCCTCTATAGTCCTCCATGGTCTGTAGATTGGGCTTGGGCTTCAAAAGTCCGTAACTATTTTTCATGGGCCTCTAGTTTTGTTTGTTTTCTTTATCCATCTTTTATTAAAAATAAATAAATAAATTCCAAAAAATCTCATCTTAGCACAAGGAAAAAAAAAAACCAACCCGAATTCAAAAAAGAGAACGCTTTGATTTTTGGTTATATGTTGTTGAATTAGATTTTTTATTACTGGTTTTTGCATTCTTTAAGTTCTAAGTTGTTCTTCTATTTTTTAAGAGTTAGGATCTTTATTAGAGTATATTACAAGTTTATTAGTTGAATTTTAAAAAATATCCCTAATCTATGTTCGTTTGTTCATAAATTAGCTAAACGTGCATTTAGGGTAGATGAAAAAGTTGTATGATTAAAAAAAATTCTTTTGTCCTACAAGTTTTAATACATTTTGATTATTTTCAATAAAAATAATAATAAAAATATTGTTAAATAAGTTGTCAAATTGTTGGTTAGAGTAGTACTAATGATAATGATAAAAGGGTAGCTTGGTCTTATATTGTGTGTAAAGCCTTTTTTTTTTATAAGATAAGTAGTTAAGAATATTTAGAAATTTTCACATTCATCTCCAAATTTTGATAGAAAAAGAAAGTGAAATGGCGTGTTGGGTATATCATCACTTTTAACCAATTTTATCCACTACTCTTTAACTTACAAATCATATAATAAAAAACACTAATCCAAATTAGTTTGAATAAATTAATTTGCACCCTAACACACGTAACCTAAAATATAACCCCAACTCAAATTATTATACTCAAATATAAGGTTTAGTGGGAAAGTACCCATATACACATATATAAATATAAATACATATATGACATAATATATACAAAATTCATTAATACAAGCAAAACCCACATATGTATTTTTGTGTAAAGTGCTTATTTTGTGTTGAAAAATAAAATTTGTCACACAAAGCCCTAGCCTCTCATCAATGCACATTGTCGTTTTGTGTTAGGACCTAAAGGACTTGAGACCCTCACTAAGGGAACAAAATTTTTAAGTGAAAAATACTTCAATTATTTCTCTTATCACTAACTATAATTATATTCTAAAGAAAAAATTTCAAATTTTTTTAAGAATAAAAAGTGGCCCCAAAATGAGGGGAAATTTGCATTGCCTTAAGTTATGTGTAGTATTATTATAGTGCTAACCAGTTCAACTTCATAATGGCACCTAGATTTTACAAGGGCTAATTTATACAAGAGTAATGATATGTGCACTAAAAATATAGACTCAAACATTATATATAGTGATGTGGCAGTTTAACTTAATCAATCACATTTATTAAGAATGAGACCTACTATTTTAAAAAGTAATGACATGTCACTGTGTGTAATATTTTGGTGCACGTATCATTACTCTTTATACAAACTTAATTTTGTTTTTATTTGTCTTCTTTTAAAATATTGTGAAAATAAATAAAATAGAATTAATGGGGTGGTAGAAGAGATAAGACTTAATGAGTGTTCAATTCCCACTCCTTCATATGCCCCATGACAATGATAGGTTTGGAAGCTTTAGTACTTTGAATATGATTTTATTTTTACTTTTTTTTCTTCTAATTTTTTTTTTTTTTCTTTTCAAAATTTTCCAATCAAGTTGTAGTTTCTATTCAATCATTGTTGAGAGTTTGAGACCCATCAAAACCCCTAATTTATATGCATAAACAGGCTGGATGCTACCACCCCAACTACCTTTTTTATTTTATTTTCTTTTCTTTTCCTTTGTTTTCTTGGAAGAAAGTGATGTTCATTTTCCATCAAGACAAACAGAAATCTCTTGCACCCATTTTCTAAAAAAAAAAATTAAAATTTTGTCATAATAAGACATTGGAGCTTGGCTTGATCTAACTGTTCAACTCCCTTAAAAATCATTGGAGTCAATTGTGCTATAGATTTCTTTTCCACACTTCTCTTTTAAATAAGGTCACAAATTTTATCTAGTGGAGTTGGCACTTCATAATTAAAAAAAAAAGGTTAAAATATAGTGCATATACATAATATATATATAAATATTGGTCAAACAATACCAATATATTTCTATTTATTTATACATCATTTTCCTTTGGTAATATCACACTTGGATTTCTTGTGAACCAAAAAACCAAATGTGCTTTGATTGAGTTATTGAGACTTCAAATTCCTTTTCTCCTTTGTTATATTCCCAATTATATTTTCTTAGAAACTTCTTACAATTCAGTTGTTTAACTATAATTATCTTAACGAAGACAAAGTCAATCATATATATATATATATATACACATACATATATATATATATATTACAACTACACCATTTATTTAATATTAGCTATAACTTTGATGGTAAGGAAAGAAGTATATGATACACACTAGTTTACTTTGTATTTTCAAAACAGTTAAGGGTCGTTTTCAATTATAGAAAAGGAAAACATGCATTCATATAAATATATATAATATAATATAAATATATAGGTAACGACTACTATTCGTATAAATGTATATTATTTTTGTAATATCGGTACATTATTTGTTTATTTGGGCACCAAAATAGATATAATCCAAAAAAATTTATATGACGGTGTACATTATATGTATTTAGAATATCCTGCAAATTTTCAAGAAATTCTGAATAGTTTACGAAGCCGAAAACAGAATTCAAACTGTCAAATTTTACACGCGTACACAAAAAAACAGGCGTGCGTACAACGGATAATTTAGATCCTGTTTCTGTACCATAATTTATTCAGAATTTCTTGAAAATTTGTAAGATATTCTAGATAGCTATATTTGTAACTATCCAGGTTCGAAATAGAAAAATAATGCACCAATATTGTAAAAAAAATAAAATACGTTGTAGTCGCTCCCTAAATATATAAATAAAGCAATAATTATATAGTTATAAATATTTATTTATATGAAGACTCAGAGGTCACAAACGAACAAGGAAAAACAATCCTGTGTATATTATATCCTAATAAAAAGACCCTACAGTCTAAAAAAGAACAAAGAATGAGAAAAATAAATAAATAAATAAAAACTTAATAAAATTAGAAGAATAATAAAAAAAAACATTTCAAAGGTTGTCCCACACGACCAAAACCTACCGTCCAATTACTATAAAACTTTGAAACCATGCATTCTTTATTAAGTTTGGTTATGTTAGGCGATTTCTTTGACTTGTTAAAATTCTTTCACATTGTATGTATGGCTTTAAAGAAAAACAATTATATATACATATATATATATATATGTTTTAAAATATTGTCAATTTGTCATGGTAATTGTATCTGAGAAAGACAGTTATGGTGGGTTTAATTATTCATTCAGTGATTATTATATAAATTATTTCAATTGAGTTATGTATAGAACTAGAGGTAATAGTGGATAATGTTGTAGATTAAGAACTTGAACTTTCAAATATATATATAAGGTTTAGTTAAGAGATTTTTTTTCAAATACATTTTTTTTTTTGTTTTTTTTACTTTGTTACTGTCCTTATTTTTTTTCTTTCAAAATACCCACTTAAGTTTTTAAAAGTATGATTTTTAAAATTTCATAATTACGAAAATACGGTTTTTAGGAAAAACAACTAAAATACAACTTGAAAATAATTTACTGGACCAACTAAACATAAAAAAAAAATAATAATAAAAACAGCGTGAAAACACAACAAAAAAAAACTAAAAACAAAATGAAAACAACACAAGAAAAAAAAAAGACAAAAACTATAAAAATGTAAAAAATTTCTTAAAAACGTAATTTTTTTTTAGTAAAAATTTGTATTTTACGGTAAGAATATCTTTAGTTAATTAGGGTTTGGGGCCCAAGTTGAGTTTTCTTTTATCATACAACTAATAATAAAGATAGTTAGGATAGAGTCGACCTCAAAAGAAAAAGGCACTAGCTACCTACAACTACTAAGACTAGTATTTTATGTGGAAGGATTCTTTTGCATAATGCCATAATTACATTCAATGGAAATATGTTTTGGATTTTCATAATCTTTATCTTGTAGCTAGGCTATATATACATATATATATATATATAGAATTATACAAGGATAATCTCATGACCTCCAAAACCCTAATGACCACTAACCTAGCCAAACTGGCCCCATGTCCCCAACTGATGAGGGGAACATAGGGCTCCATTATTTTTGAAAAATGACACAAATCATTGGCTTGTGGTTAAGGGCACCCCTATTCTGATCTAACCCTTGTTTGGAATTATATAAGAAAGGTTTTGTTTCTATATATCTTTACATAACAACTAGCCCTACAACTATTTGAAGCACATTTATAATGCATATATATACATATATATATTCTATTTGACTACTCCAAGTCTAATTATCACCATATACCAATTTATGCCATAGATTGTCGAAAAATGACATCCCCACTTAACTTTTCCTTTCGGCGTTTCAATAATAATAATAATAATAATAATAATAATAATAATAATAATAATATAGCCATATTGGAAAACCTAATGGTTAAGTTTTCTATGCCAAATTATAATCTTTGATTAGCTCAAATTTGTGCATGTGATTTATTAGGTGTTATTAGAATAGATAATGAATATATTTATACATATATAATTGAATATATATAGGGGTTTCTTCTAAGTAGACTTACTTTGGTTTAAACTTATCCTCATTGCTTTACCAAAGTGGGAAGCAATGTTGCTTAGATTCCATCAATGTGTCTTTATATTACTCAGTTGTATTAAGAAAAATGGCACCAAGGTTTAAGTAAAGTAGAAAAAAAGGGAGATTATGATGATGATCATGATGATCTTGGTTAAAGTATTTATACATATATATATATATATGTAAGTTTAATTAATCATATGTGCTTAGAATTTGATGCTTCAAAGTATATTCATTTTAGTTGTAACCAGTTATATATATATAAATATATGTATATATATTTATATATAAAAAGTAGCTTAAATTCAGAGATGACTTGACTGTCCCACCCCACAAACTCCTTTGAAAAAGGAAAGATGTGTATTAAACTATAGAAAAGGTGTTTAAAGGCACCACACAAACATAATTTTTTTAATTTTTTTTAAATTTATATTATTATTATTATTATTATTCCTTAATGCCATACAACTGTGAAGAGTAGTATTAGAAGAAGTAGTTCTTTGTTTTATCAATGAATTGAAATAGTTCTACTTAGATGGCTAGTTAGCTACTTATTAGGTTTTCTTTGACATGACATTATTTTAATTTGTTCATCATATACATACATATACAGCTTGTATTAATTGGATTATTATAAATATGATCTTAAAATTATTTCTCCAATGGTTTTTGAAAAACTTAATTTGCCTAAATTCTGGTGTGGAGTAGGTATATATTATATATATACTTATATATTAATTGCAACTAGTGTGAAGCTTAATCCTCTTATTAAATAACATTCTTTAGTTGTTTTTTTCAAAGCTAATTCTTAATTAAATGGAAAATCAATATCTATATATCAAAGTATTACATAAAATAAAAAATTAAAAAAATCTAATTTTCTTATGGAATTAGTGATACTAATTCGGACATTGAAGTATCAAAAAGAAAAAAAATTCTTATATTTCTTCTACAAATTATAGTCATACTATTTGACTACATATATATATATGCCAAAGGCTTGCTTGGGGAAATTCTTTTTTTTATAAAAGTTAAATAATATTATATCATATTTAGTAGCAAAAATTTACTAATGTTAAATGTTCTACCTATACATTTTTTTAATATATATATATATTTATCATTTAATATATATATATCTTATATATAAAAAATGTATAGATAATAAACATTCTTGATTTTAACGATTTATTTTGTTAACTTTAACGAAATATTATAAATATTTAATAGAATATACCTTGAAAATTAATAGAAATAGATATTTATTAATTATATTAATATAAATTCAAATGTTATAAAATATTATAATTATAATAATATATAATACAAAACTAGATATTTTATAATTATATTAATATAAATTCAAATGTTATAAAATATTATTATTATAATAATATTTAATACAAAATTAGATATTTAATACTTATATTAATATAAATTTAAATATTATAAAATATCATTATAATAATATATAATACATAATGTTAATTTTTATTAAAAAAATAATCAATTATATTTATAAAGTTTAACATATTGTATATTTTGATTTAGTTTTTCATTTAATATGTGTATGTCATTCTTTTATATATAATATTGTTTATTTATTTAAAATTTATATAACAATGATACAAATTTAATAATAATAATTAGTAAATTCTATAAATAAAACTAAGTAAACGTGCATTACACGTTGATTTTATCTAGTATATTCTATAAGCAATTATTAGAGAAAGAAAATCATTTTTAAATTTTTTTTATATATTGGATAAAAATGCAATTCTCTTATTATGTTGTTGATGACTTGAATCCAACCCAAGTTTTGCATTACTTAAAAGAAGAGAGAGAGATGTTAGTTTAATCAATCAAGATAAAAAATATTTGTTGCCCAACATTATAAAGTCTCTTTTTAGCTCGATCTTCTAAGTTCTCATGATTTGTAGGGTTAAAGAGATAATTTGAGTAAAAAAACCCAATTAGTTAAAACAATTTAATCCGATTCTATTAAGTCATTTAATTCTAATGGGCAAATTTTAGACTTTGATTTGTTTCCATTACTTGAACCCAAAAATTATTGTGATTAACTCATAATTATAATTTTCTATTTTGGAAAAAGAGAAAAGAAAAAATAGTGATATTGTGATAGAAAATAAAACATATTTATTTATCTTGTTTACTAAGATGAATCAACCACATTCAACATAAATTCAAACAAGCTCTCTTAATTTTATTCCATTTTCTTTATATTTTTACTTTCTCTCCATTTTTTTTATATAGTAATTTTTTTCTCTTCCTATATTAAACATAGTCAAAGTAGCTAAAATAAAAAACATGAGAAAAATAATCATGAAAATAAAGAACCATACATAATATAATTAAGGGTCCTTTGGCAAAATGACATTTTTTAAAGTCATTTTGCACTCTAGTCTAGTTTTAATAATTATTTGCAAAATGGTCTCTTATAATTCAGACAGCTGGCCGAAAATTTAGACAGGTGGTCGAAAAATTCAAACAACCAGTCGAAAATTTTAAACAACTGGTCAAATTTTAGACAAATATCATTTTGCAAAAAATTATCAAAAGTAGGTCAGTATATAAAATTACTTAAAAAAAAAAAAAAGTCATTTTCACTAACTTATCTGTAATTAATGATATATATATATATATTTATATATGTATTATTGATAGAGAAAGGAGTTAGGAGTAGTTGAAGGGCCAAGGTTACCAATAAAACATGTACACTTAGCCAATTGGAAAGATGGCAGTTTCAAATTATACATAATTATTTTTAAAACTAAGCAAATTAAATTAGTTGGAAAAAAGTAATAACTAGATATATTTATATTGAATATTGATAGCTTTATATAGTTTATACAGTTATATGCATATATTGCACAATATGATATGATATAGGCATGCATTGAGGGTCACATCTTCACCTAACATATTCAAAATTTCAATTATTATTTTATTGAATTTTTAAGAAAAAAAAATTCAAATATATAAAACATATCCCTTAGGTCTTTAACTCATGCATGGACCATTGTAGCCATGTATATATATCATGTTTTTTACGTGTATGTGTATATATATATATATATGTATAATATATCAACGCAATAAAATTGTTTTTTAGAATAAAAAAAAATTGAGAATCTTTTTTTAGGCATTCCCTCATTGTTGGATTAGAGTTGGATTATAATTTAGTGGTCCATCTTGACTTTTAATATTTAACAATATTCAATAAAATCATTATAGCTAATTTATAGTCCTCGATGTTAATTATTATTTTTTATTTATTTTGAGAAAAATAGATTCAAACTTAATTCTTTTAATAAATAAAAGATATAATTTTTTTTTGACAGAAAGCTATTTTTTTTATATGAAACTTCGTTTATGAATGTCACAATTCTTGGAAGAAATGTTCCAACTAAATAAATTTATTATTAATCATAAATATAATCTACAAATACATAATATAAATATTAGATATACATTTCGACTAAAAGATATGGATAATTCTACGGTGTAATTCTTGAAAAGAGATGTATTGGTACATCTTTTTCTATTTTGGTATATAAAAAAATTATATCCCTAATTTTTTAATTTGATGGTGTTCAGTATAAAGACATCTTATAAATTTTTAGAAAATTTTAAATTATTTAAAATATCAAAATCAGACTTTAAATAAAATAATTATAATATCATATTAAAAAATTGATATTATATTTTCTCCATATATAAAAACAGAAAATAATACATCTGAAAATTTTCCTAAAATATTATGCCTTTCAAAAATTTATAACATAAAACTCGAAAGAGTATAATAGTATGTTAAAAATATAATACTATTAATAAAAAAAATATAAAATGTGAAATGAACCTTTTTCTTAACCAGCAATTTTTTTTTTAAAAGAAAATAAAATTATTTTAACTAATAAAAGACTTGGTCTTCGCAATTAGAGAAAATGATAGAGATGTTTTTTGTCGTTTGATTATTTGGTCATAAAATAAAAAGACAAAAAATTGAAAAATTAACACAAAACATTGGTTGATCAAAACGACGTCGTAAAAAGAAAAATCCGAACAAAATATATTGCGAGTGAGAGGAAAAGAACATAAGTGGTACGAACTGAGCATACGGCTTAGGATAGCGGGAATCATGGAATATTACGTGGGTATCAACTTTCTTCCACTGAATCCCAAAATTAAAATAAAAAAATAAAAAATAAAATAAATATGCTGTCTTTTTGGGAAACTAAAAAAATAAAAAATAAACTTTAAAAGGAAACTAAAAATATTTATTTATTTTCCTTAAAAAAAAAATAAATGCGTTATAGCTGGCAAGGGTGTTCTAGTTCTACTACTACTCCTTCTTCCAATCTTATCTGAATGCCAGGTCAGCAAGTGAAAATGACAAAATAAGAGAGAGTGGGGCCCAGCCCAACAAAGGAGTGACGTGGCGGAAGGAGGAGAGGGGGAGACACCTCTGTCTGAGGTTGAACTATCAAGTAGGGCGGCGACGTGGCAGGTATGTCGTTCGAACACGTGTTATCTCGTTACAACTGTCGATTTTTTTTTATTTAAAAAAAAAAAAACGTACGGTGGTTTTTGTTTTTGTTGTTGTTGTTGAAGTGGGGCCCGTAGTGGTCTCTCGTTTTCCACGTGCCATAATAAAGAGGGAAATAATTTAGGAAAGAGAGAGAGAGAAGAGTGTGGATCGTAGATTTTTACGCCAACGGCTCTTACTTTCTTCGTACATTGTATCACCTTCACGTGTCACGGTTGTTATTATTATAATTATTATTTTTGAGATATTTATTTTATTTATATAATAATAATAATATTAATATTTGTAGTTTGGGATATGTATATTCACCAAAATTATAAGGTTTATTTTGCAAAATGACTTATTTTTTTAAAGTTATTTTGTAATCTTGTTTAGTGTTAATAATTATTTGCAAAATGGTCTCTCATAATTTAGGGAGCTAGTCAAAAATTTAGATAGGTAGTCGGTCGAAAATTTTAGACAGTTGCTCGAAAAATTTAGACAACTGGTCGAATTTTAGACCAATGTCATTTTGCAAAAAATTATCAAAAGTAGGTCAGAGTACAAACTCACTTAAAAAAAAAATGCAATTTTCACTAATTTATCAAATTATAATTATGCATCAAAATATTACACGAACTGATGTGACAGTTTCATTACACTAATTAAATTTATTTCAGGTGAGACTCGCTGTTTTAAACAACAGTGTCGCGTTAGTTGGTGTAATATTTTGATGCATAATTTTAGTGCACATATTATTATTCTTGTAGTTTTTATTCAATCATAACAAAAAGAAAATTATTTAAAAGCTAAATACGTAATATTGAAAATACCAGTTTGGTTCAGTATTTTTTACGGATATGTGATTGGTTTTTTTGTTTTGTTGAATGATAATTTGGAATTTTTGTTTTGTGAAATAGATCAAAATAATACATTTATTTTAGTCAAATAATTTTTAGTGAATTAAATTATATAAAATGTTATTAAATTGAAAATTAATAAAAAAATTGAAAATGATATAAAAAATTATTATTAAAAACTATTTTAAATAATGAAAAGTAAACAAACTTTTTTTAACTCCATATATAAATCTTTATATGAATTCTCCACCTTTTTCACTAAACTTTTCCAACAATTTGTTCATCCATAATAAAAAAACTCAAGACAAAGTAGTGTTTTTGAGCCTATCACTATTCTTCTTTAATAAACCCAGCACAAACAAACTCATCGCAAATAAATCGATTCAATATTTATACCTAAACACAACAAATACGCTTTTAATGGCCAAAATTGCAAAAATGTCATTCTTAAAAAAAATTTATAAGAAGTGGACCCACATGCATGCAATTATCATCATATAATAATATAATACATATAATCATGCATATAATCACATAATCAAATATTAAAACAATTATGACCCTCTTGCCCCCCTAATCCAAGCACTAAGCCACATTAGAGAATTTGAGACATTACAAAAAGAGTATCAACCAACCCAAGCCCCATACCTCACCGCCGACAACCCCTCACTAGATCTGAAGCTCCAATTTTCACCTTTTGCCAGCATAGTCACGGCATGCTAAAAAAACCCTTTCGCCTTCCTTCCTCTCCAACCGAGTTACCCCGAATCTCAAAAACAACTCCGAACACTGTGCATTTTCACATTGAACCCATTCTGCCCCAACCCCAAAAACAATCCTGACCGTCCGATGACTCAAGCCTAGAAAATTGTCTCCCCAACCTTTCACTAGAAATTTATTGAAGTCTTTCCTAGATTTCCCGAATTGAAGTCATCACTGTCCATCCACCATGTGCATGTGCTTGAGGGGATGCCTCACAAACAACGAACCCATTGTCCAACCTAAATCTGAAGTCACTGTCCAACTACATCTAAAGAAGAAGAAGCAAAAGAAGAATAATAGTGTGAGGGAAAAAAAAGTCGATGTAATTTTTAGGGTTAGGTTTCTTTTTTTATTGTGATTTTAGGTTTCCAATTTTAAAGTTTCGGATTTTAATTTTAATATTTGTTTTTTAAGTGTATGATTTTTATTTTTGGTCATAATCTTAGGTTTTGATTTAATTCATATTTTTGTTTATTAAAATTATTTTTATTATTAAAATATATTTCTTTATTTTATTTTTTAATTAAGTAATTTATAAAAATAGAGGTATTTTGGTCATGTTGAAATTTAATTTTTAACAAAATTAGGCTCATATTATTATTTTGATACATTTTGCAAAATACAAAGTCTGAATTGTTATTTAACAAAACATAAGGGCCAATCACATAATCGGGAAAAATACATGGGTCAAACTGACATTTTCCCTTGAAGAAATGACCAATATTAATGTTTACCGAGTTTTTCGAAAACTAGAAATATAATAAGAAAAGAGAGCTAGAAAGATTGGATCGAAGATAAACAAGCAGGATTTTTACGTAGTTGGGGCGTTAATGAGCCTTAATCCACGAGTCTATTGTATTAGATTTTTAGTGAGCTTTTGACAATGGAGTTTTCTGCAAGTTTGAGCAGAGTAATTGCTTACCAGAGAAAATCTTGGATCCCCGCTACAGTGCACAACTGGTCTTATTTATAAGCAGTTAGGTGCTATGGGATTGGGACAGACTAATTCGGGCCCAATAGGGATGTAATCATGGTTTGCTTGCTAATGGAGGCTTAATACAAATGATATTGCTAAATAATACATATTAATCAATGCCCGTTGGGCTCGCTTGGGCATGGCCAAGCCTTACAGCTGTCAATCATACATAACCTCAGACTGGTCTACGTGGGCTTCTAAGGGGATCCTGGGGACAAGATCTGTCAGAGTAGTGGCAGTACTATTTCCTAGTAGCAGCGTACATTCCGTATGTAGCCTCTTCTGCAGGTCAGTTGAGGAGACCAACCTCCGTGTTTCTTAGGGATATGTCAGGGTGAGGGAAGATCAATCTTGCCCTATCCGGAAGTCTGGTCCAGATTCCTTTACTAATATCCCGATTCATTTGCCAGAATCCTGGTTTACTCACTAGGACGGGTTCATCCGCGGCATGGTCTATCCATAAACTAGCGAGTCGGCCACTTCTATTGGCATCCAGGAGGATGCAGAGAGATTGGGACCAGGAAGATGAATTGGGCCTGCATCTTGGTCCAGGTTCCCTGGTCATGGTCGCGCCTATCAGACGATGTTGGGCTTATTGATGATTGGGTCTTTAGAACTTTCTACTTCCTTGTTCATCGGGCTCAGGATAGGCCCGAATCTCTTAAAGGGTGCCCATGGGCCCATTGCGTCGCGCCACGTGTCCAGAGGAAAAACATGGATAACAATTAATATACAAGTTGTGGCCAGTAAATAAGATCAAAAACTTATATAAAGAAAAGAAAATTAGCACAGACTTTCTAACTAAACTCATATTGCTATGAAAAAATCTTTGTTTTCCATCATATAAGAGCTTTGACAAATTATACAGATAAATGGTAATATATAAAAAATTCATCAAAAAATCGTAGCCGAACAAAATATTATTATTGACACTAAGACAAAAATTTAGATAGAAAATAAAATACATAAAAACACAAGAAAAGATAGATCAACAACACAACTACAGAAATGGAAAATATAAAAACTTGACCACAAAAATAGTATTTATATTATATACTTTATTTTGAAGCTATTATTGATAATGTGTTGTGATGATATTATATATAGTTGAATTTCTTATTCATTTTCACAATATATGTTAGTGCTTGCTTAATTATTTTCTCTATTAAGCAATATAATAGGCATATTTTCCAACAGCAAAAATTTAAGGGCAGTAGACCCCTGTTAATTAATACAACGGAAAATATTTAATGTACATGCTTATATAAGTTAATTACGTCTATTGTACGATTTAATAAATATTATTCTAAGCTAATTAAACAACCAATAAATCCTGGTTTTTTTTAAAAAAAAACCAATAATTATACTTCATTTATAAATATAATAAATACACATATACGCCATATATATGTTATATACGCCATATATAACATAAGTTTTTTATTTTAACAATTTTTTTTGTTAATTATACCGTAATATTACAAATATTTAACTAAATATACATTTAAAAGTTATTAAAAATAAATATTTATTAAGTATATTAATATAAATTTAAATATTATAAAATATCTTTATTATAATAATATTTAATACAAAATTAGTTATATAATAATTATATTAATATAAATTTAAATATTATAAAATATCATTATTATAATAATATATTATATATAATCTTAATTTTTATTTTTTATATTTATAAAGAAAATGTGTTATTTTTTTATTATTTAATGTAACTTAACTTAATATATTCATATTAAATAACAACAAATATTATAAATACATTATATATAAATGTCGTACGTGTACAAATAGTACTATAACTATGAAACTATATAAAAAATTATAATAACATTTATGTTCTATCAATAATAAACAAGTTTTTTTTTCTAATTATAAATGTGTGAATTGAATAATATAATAAATATTTTATACATTAAATAGTATAGTATAAGATCTAAAATGTTATCATATATATTTTAAAATCATAAACATTATAATTTTTCTTCGAATATGTTTGTGTTAATTTTTTCTATATATAATACTATTTATTTATTTAAAATATATATGATAATCATAAAAATTTAATAATTTTTTTTAAAAAAAATTAAGCAAATGATTGTATTGATGCGGTTTTTCATCAGCAGTGTATTAAGAAATAATAAGGCAGATTAGTGCTTAATGATAAACCGTAATGAACAATAAACAAAATTCACTCAAGAACACATAATTTTTACGTGGTTCGGTGGTTAAAATCCACGAGTCAATATTATTGTTGTTTCTCTCTCTATTTTGGCAGAATTTTGGTATTACAGAATAATTGTACCCTTTCATGTCCAATATTCCCAGTATTTATAGGGGGATTCCATGGAAATGTTTGGCTAACCGCATGAGTCAATCATATATTTACATAATAATGACATTTAATACAAATAATTTCCATTTATATTGGGATATGATTTGATAACAGGTTCATGCTATCTCGGATAATAATTATGACATCTTGTCATAAATAAACGTATAAAGGGATCCCGGGTCTCTGGGGATCCTTGAGTATGCAATATACTAGAATTACCATGATCTGGATATCTCTTCCAAGCTCGTGCTTCGACAGCTATTTGATATTCCGAGCTCGCGCTTCACAGCCATTGCACCCTTAGTTCAGGATAAACTCAAGACGGCTATATTCATGTATGCCTAGTGCCCACTATGAATCTAAAACTGTCCACATGGATAATAAACAGATATTATTCCATTCGGTTATCTCTCCGTGTATCTATCTGCCAGCTGTACCCAAACTGAACGAATGAACTCGTGCTAAAATTAGGGTACAACAAATTGCACATTGCGAACTGTAATTGATCGAGTAACAGACTATATATTCTTCACTACCTAATGTATTTAATTAACTTCTTATGATTAATTAATTACGTAAAGAAAGAGTATTTACATATCACGTAGCTTTATTAAACTTTAATTAATTAATTAACTAGCTTATATAGGTAGCAAATTACTGAAAGATAAAGCTAACTTTCTTTATCGAAACACGTATGATCATATCATAAAATAATTACGTTAGATATTAATTTAGACTATTGACAGATTATAATACTTCAATCACAGCTGTATATTAAAAGATGAAATTTCCATTCATTATTTTATATAGACCTACCTATAGCTAGCCAAAATTAACAAGAAATGAAATAATTGAAAGACATGTGAAATGGGTGCGAGTGGCACTAAATAAAAACATTTTTTTAGTCATAATTTTGTTTATTTTAATGTCACTTTTAATCACATCATTTTTTTAATTGTAATTAAAAAATATATTTAGTCATAAGTTATTACTAAGTTAATTTAATCACAATTTATTATATGTAATATTAAAGTTTGTTGTGACTAAAAACACATTTAGTTACAAAATTGTGAGTAATATATTTAGCCAAAAACTTTTTAGTGATAAACGAGTTTTAGATTCGTTTTTGTGTGTCTTTTTAGGTAGTGTTTTAGTTAGTTAGATTTATTTTATTCTATTTTACGCTTGTTTTGGTTTGTTTTTAGGTTCTGAAGGATTCAGCATAATTTGGAACGAAAAGAGGTAGAAAATCGACAAAAGGACGAAATTATGGCAAAACTATTATTTCGAAGTAAGTGTCGCAGAAGTAGTGCGTCTGCGCTGTTGTATGGCGCGACTACACTAGGTGGCTGGAAAGTGAGGAATTCTGTAGATTTTTAATGAATGACATTTTGGTCATTTCACGTGGGGAAAACGTAAGATTTCGTATTTTAATGCAATTTTCATTATAAAATCCTAGTTTTTTAGAGTCAAGACTTGGAGAAGACGGCTGGAAGCTCATTGGAAAACAATGGATTGTCTTAGAGTTGTTATTTTCCTTATTTCTTTCATGTTGATTTTTAGTTTTATGTATTTGAATGTTATCAATATGAACTTGTTATCCCCATTTCCTGTCGTGGGCCCGGGACGATGGTCCAGGCCCATGGTCTGGGGTGTTCGGATGTGGGCCCGGCCCAAGCCCGCTTGGTACAGGAATAACCAAGGGGCCACGGCCCTGAGTATGATTCTAGACCCGGATGGTGTCCGGGTCGGTGACCCGGGACTTGTCGTCCGGGAGACGTACCAATGTCGGATTACATTTGAAGTATGCGTAAACGGTCCCGGAGCCTGGTACGGTCCAGGCCTGCGGTAAACGAAGAGGGACAAAGGTAAACGTACTCGGATCAGGTCCTCTCGCTTGGCAAGGAAAAGCATTTGTGATCCTGAAGCCGCCCCACGACGCGTGGGGGTTGTCCCCACTTTTCACCTGCGGAAAAGACCACCATGGGATTGCACGCCGCTGTTTCAGATCTGCACTGCCTAGTACTCTGACTGGTCTTGTCCCCTGAATCTGCCTCATAACTCGAAGTGCCCAGACCAAAAGCACCGTTTTGTCGGGCGAAATATAGTTTTTGGGCCACCCTGTTGGGCCTTAATTAGTCTTGAACCTATGTATGTTTTATCTTTTATATTGGGCTTCCACCAGAGAAGCCAAGAGTATCCATATCTTCGATGGGCCTGGGTCATACCCGGCCCAGATCCAGTGTTCCTATGAGCCTATAAATACAGGCGATAGAACACTGGGAAGAGGACCTCTCTTCGACTTGTATACAGTTACTCTGTCAAAAATTAGAGAGAAACTCCATTGTAAAAGACTTTCCAAGCTCTAATACAACTGACTCGTGGACTAAGGCTTATTAACGCCTCAACCACGTAAAAACCCTGTGTTACTCTTCTACTTTCCATATCATTACTCTCACCTAATATTCATTAGTGTAGTTTCCGAAAATCTCGGTAAACATTTTGGTTCTTTCTCGAGCCTAAGGTCAGTCCCACCCCGGACGAGCGATGTCCGGGGGTATAAAGCTAAGAAGACCGAGCCTAAGGTCGGTCCCACCCCGGACGAGCGATGGGCGGGGGTATAAAGATTAAAAGGACCGAGCCTAAGGCCGGTCTCGCCTCGGACGAGCGATGTTTGGGGGGTATAAATTAAAAAGGACCAAGCCCAAGGCTGGTCCTGCCCCGAACAAACGATGTCCGGGGGTATAAAGTTAAGAGGACCGAGCCTAAGGCCGGTCCCACCCCGGACAAGCGATGTCCGGGGGTATAAAGCTAAGAGGACCGGGCCTAAGGCCGGTCCCACCCCGGACGAGCGATGTCCGGGGGTTTAAAGTTAAGAGGACCGAGCCTAAGGCCGGTCCCACCCCGGACGAGCGATGTCTGGGGGTATAAAGATTAAAAGGACCGAGCCTAAGGCCGGTCCCGCCCTGGACGAGCGATGTCCGGGGGGTATAAATTAAAAAGGACCAAGCCCAAGGCTAGTCTTGCCCCGGACGAACGATGTCCGGGGGTATAAAGTTAAGAGGACCGAGCCTAAGGCCGGTCCCACCCCGGACGAGAGATGTGACATGGTGAAGCTGGTTCAGCAATTCGTCGATAGGACAGACCCAGGACGTGTTCTCAGGCGGATGGGCAGACGCTGGGGCCGTGGGGAATAGACGACGACGTAGAGTTAGCAAACGATGGTGGATGTCGTCGGCGATATCGGACATGCAAAGCTTAGGCAGAGCTTATCTGTTCTTAAAATGGCTCGAGAGTGTAAAAAATGTCAAATGAGAGTCTGTGGGGTATTTATAAAGGCCCAAGTCCTGGCCTCTGATCCAATGGACATGTATCTCCCCATCGAACGGTCCAAAGTCGTGCAGGGGCATTTATGAGCCTTCTTAGGCGGGATCCTCGCCATCTCAAATCTAGCGGCCCAGGAGGGGCGGATGCCAAGGGTCACCCCATCCTACGGTCCACATCATCCCAGAAGTATAAATGAAGGGCCCCCATGCGGATGTGACGCTTCGAGATCTGTGCTGACACAATGGCCTAGGCCTAGCAACCCTTGAGGTGGCTAGGTGACCTTTCGAGGTCGAGACCCATCCAGGCAGCAGCCGCCTGGCGACACGTGTACCCTTGCCACGAAGCGGGACTTAGGTAAACGTTCCTGGCCACTGGTAAACGGTCCGGGCCCAGTATACGGCCAGCGTCACTGCCCTTTGTCACGGACCCATGATTCCATGCAGGAACTGAGAATGCAACCGTGGATGGCCCGGGAGCAAGGCAAGCCTCCACCTGGCAGGCCCAGGCGAGGCTTGGGGGGTAAATGTTATCCCCATTTCCTGTCGTGGGCCTGGGACGATGGTCCAGGCCCATGGTCTATGGCGTTCGGATGTGGGCCCGACCCAAGCCCGCTTGGTACAGGAATAACCAAGGGGTCACGGCCCTGAGTATGATTCTGGACCCGGATGGTGTCCGAGTTGGTGACCCGGGACTTTTCGTCTGGGAGATGTACCAATGTCGGATTACATTTGAAGTATGCGTAAACGATCCCGGAGCCTGGTATGGTCCGGCCCTGCGGTAAACGAAGAGGGACAAAGGTAAACGTACCCGGATCAGGTCCTCCCTCTTGGCAAGGAAAAGCATCCGTGATCCTGAAGCCACCCCACAACGCGTGGGGGTTGTCCCCACTTTTCACCTGCGGAAAATGCCACCTCGGGATTGCACGCCGCCGTTTCAGATCTGCACTTCCTAGTACTCTGACTGGTCTTGTCCCCTGAATCTGCCTCGTAACTTGAAGTGCCCAGACCAAAAGCACTGTTTTATCGGGCGAAATATAGTTTTTGGGCCACCCTGTTGGGCCTTAATTAGTCTTGAACCTATGTATGTTTTATCTTTTATATTGGGCTTCCACTAGAGAAGCCATGAGTATCCATTTCTTCGATGGGCCCGGGTCATACCCGGCCCAGATCCAGTGTTCCTATGAGCCTACAAATACAGGCGATAGAACACTGGGAAGAGGACCTCTCTTCGACTTGTATACAGTTACTCTGTCAAAAATTAGAGAGAAACTCCATTGTAAAAGACTTTCCAAGCTCTAATACAACTGACTCGTGGACTAAGGCTTATTAACGCCCCAACCACGTAAAAACCCTGTGTTAATCTTCTACTTTCCATATCATTACTCTCAGCTAATATTCATTAGTGTAGTTTCTGAAAATCTCGGTAAACATAACTAAATCTAGTTTTATGTTTTTTAATTGAGTCTCTTGAAACTCTGCTATGATTAATGCAAATATTATGTTTTGTTCTTCATTATTGAGATATTTTCAATTTATGTTAATTGACTGGCCATTTATTACATGACTTATATGAATTTGAGTCAAAATCTGAAAGTTGAGATTTAAATATGCTATAATTGATCAGACATAAATTTCGATATTGAGCGAAAGTATCAATGTGGTTTATGTAGCTTATGAGTCCTTATGCTTAATGCTTCCTATATGTTGAGTTTATCAAATTAGTATAGAAAATTCACACATAGGTCGAGTTTTATATATCTTAACCCAAATATAAAATGCTTTTGTAACTTGCCATCTCAATTAGAATAAAATATTTGTGAGAATATTGCATTAAAGAAATAGAGAGTAGAAAAAAGACAAGATTAAATTCCTTAATTTTTCATCCATTAATTAATTTTCTTTAGCATTATTTGTTTTGAGTTCACAGTTTCTAATTGTTTTTTATTCCTAATTTTTATGTTTATGTTTTAGTTTTCTTTTATAGTCAACTTTTTGTTAGCCAAATAGAGATTAAGAATTAAGTGTTGATAATTAGTACTTCAGTTTTCGTGGGACGATACTCGTGCTTGTACACATTATTACTTGAACGATATGTACTTGCCTTACCAAATTTTCACAACAATATATAATATTAAATTTTGTTGTAACTAAAAACCCATTTAGTTACAAAATTGTGACTAATATATTTAGCCAAAAACTTTTTGGTGATAATATGTATATGGCATTTTTTTAGTCACATTATTTTTACTTTTAAAATTAGTGACTAAAAATAATTTTTTTTGTAATATAGTCCAGTACATAAAATTAACATTCATCTAGTTAAACATGATTCAAAGGTTGAAACCATCATCACAAGTACTGATATCCAATTTATAAACAAGAAAAAGAATAACATTTATATATGTTGAGAGGTGTTGGTGTAGTGTAGCGTGTTAAAAAGTGAAATATTTACTCATGATCATTTTTAGTGCATAAACTTTAAATTTATAAATATTTCAATAATGATTAATCGTATGTATGCCTATTTAGATAAAAGTAGAGAAATTCACTCATTATATAATTTTATTTTAGCAAGGAGGAGCTCCAACATGCTTCTCTCTTTGTAGATTTATATTTTATTTTTGAAAAAAAAAAAAACTTCTCTCTTTGTTCTAAAATTTTACCCAAACTCGGTAATATAATTGTTACTCCTAATTTTTAGCAAAGGAAGCATGTGATAATACCTACTCGAACACGTGGTCTCCTCCACACATGTCAAGCATCTAGTCCAAGAAAAGTATGCACAACCTTATTCCACAAAGCAAAGTGATCGAGTCTTTGAGGACCTTCGAGAGTCCTGAAATCTCTAACCTAGAAGGAAATTCTAAGCGACGGAGTATGAGCAAGACATGTGGTTCTCAAAACCCTCCAACAACTAGCAAGAATACTATGATCGCGTGTCTACTTGAGAGACATGGGGACCACTTTGACGCACGTGTCCACCTACCTTTGACATTAATAGTAGTTATCTTTGGAAATGGGTATCCCCTCCGTACAACCAACAAAATGGGAATTCTGGAGGACAGAATCACCATTGGAATTGGGCGATGTGCTGCCTGAAATTACTGCCACTATCCAGGATGTGGTCGTACATATGTACGTCGTGACGCGTCCGAGGAGCTGCTCGGATGGAATGGAGGAAACCACTTGCGTGATGGACAATTCTGAGCTAGCTCATAGGCTATACTTAATGTATTTTACTCCCTTTCTTGTTGTAATCACTGTATTTACAGCAATTTTCATGTACTATGCCCGAAATAGAGGATCTTAATCCTCCAAGCTACATATAAATAGGGCTAGCACTAAAAACAAACAAATGTGTAGCACCAGAGTCAATCAATACAATATAAGAGGAGCCAATGCTAGAAAGTGGACCTATCACTACCGAGGGACTAGCCTCGGCCTCCACCTGTGCCAAGGTGAACACTCTAGTTAGAGTCAAGCTGTCCACCTTCCTGGTTCCTCCTTCTTCGCTGTTGGACAATCTTTCTTGAGGTGTCCCACCTGTTGGGAATTGTGCCCTGAAAGCATATGGAGTAGACATTATTTTAAGAAATAAATAAATAAATAGAAATTGTTATGCATATATTTTATGGACTATATTTGTAATGCCCTAAATTTCCTAATAAGGTTTAAGACCTTTATCACGAGGCCGGGAGTGCCATAATTGATTTATTATGTTATTTAATGATAATATGCATGTTTAGGTGTATTAAATATGCATGTGAACCCATTTCTAATTAATTGAGTGGTTTTTATATTTTGGCTATTTCAGGCATATTTGACATATATGTGGTGTATGTGTGGTGCTTCTTTATTATTTGATTATGCTAGAGTTACTCAGCACAAGACGATTCTAGGAGGTAAGCTAGTGGGAAAGTCACAACGTGATTTATACTTGACTCGGAGTGAGTCAGGGGATATTTTGAACATTATCGGGATTTTGGGAAATGGGAATAAGTATTTGATGATAAATTGGGAGTTAATAAGATCAGAGGGAAATTCAGGAGGTTTTGACTATTTTGCCCCCAGGGACGTTTTCGGGACCCCGAGCGTTAGGATTTGTTTGAGGCTACATAAGCTTGAAGTAACCTTTTAAGAAATAAAAAGAATGTTCAGAACGTTCTCTCTCCCTCAAAGTTCCATTTTCGTCTCCCGATCGCATTTTCGAAGGAAACTTGAGTTCTAGGACTCAGATTCAAGTGAGGATCGAGGCATAGCGATTATGGGGAAGATTAGACGCTTATTAGTCGGAGGATTGAGTTGAGAAACAACTCAATCGAAGGTAATTCAAGTTTTAAGTTATAAGTTTTTAAAGTTTTTAAGCTTGAATTGGACTTTGTGTTTTGATGAGTTTTTGATTGATTTGAGACTTGGGTTTTGTTGGTTTTGGATAATGGGGATGTTTGGGAACTTTGATTTTTGAGTTTGGAGATGTTTGGTTAGGTTTTTGGAAGGTTTTAAAAAAGAGAAAACGAGGAAAAATGGCTAGTTCGTGGTTGGGCTACGGCCCTGTTCTTGGGCGCCGCGGCCCAGGTTCGATGAAAAAGGTGAAAGTTGCTGATGGGCTGTAAGGGCCGCGGCGCTAGGCTCAGGTAGAGAAGAGTTCTGCCTCTGTTTGGAGGCGGGCCGCGGCGCTTGGGAGGTAGGGCCGCGACGCTTGGAGCCATTTGTGGCCAAAATGGTGTTTTGATTATGGGAACTCAAACCTTAGGCCTCGGGATCGTTCCTATTACCCGGTTTAGTGGGATTCGCGTCCCGGAGGCTAGGTCTTGGTCTGGGAACCTTTTATTACTCATTTTAATGAGGTTTTATATTATGGTTGTGACTAGGTTATCACTAGAGGCTTGGAATCAGGATCGTGCTTGTGGCTCGTTTATTGGTAACATGTGCTTGGACCAAAGGTAAGAAAACTGTACCAAGTATGTGATGCACGAGAAACATGTGGTTAGGGCATGCCATGAATGTTGAATATGAGATTGAGCAGAGCTTGAGTCTCTGTGTTTATGCATGATCCTAATTATGCTAGCAATTGTTAAGTAAGCATGTTGAATGCCCTGTATTCAGATATTTGACATATGATATATACCTGGTAGCATTGCTTACTTGTGCGTGGCACTGACTTACTAGTCAGAATTGGCAATGGTGTCAGAACTAGCTATGAAGCTGTGACTTACTAGTCAAGTTCGACAGTAGTTTTGAGCACTGTTCGTGTGTTACTGACCTGAGAGTCAAGAGCGGAATAAATGTTATGAACGTAGAGGTGATATGATAAACGATTAGGTCTAATTGACATCTGCATTGAATGACTCATTATGTGCATTAATGCCGGACTGACCCTAAGTTCGATGAAAACTAAAAAACGCTTGCCTAGTTCTATGACTAGTTGCTCAGAGCCGGGGCCCAAGGCCTAGGTGACCCTATCGTCACATGGCTAAGGGAGTGGTACCCAAAGTTGTGACTCTATGGTCACTCTCTCTTGCCTAGTTTTATAACTAATTACTTAGAGCCAGGGCCAGAAGGCCCAGGTGACTCTATTGTCATATGGCTAAGGGAACGGAACCCACAGTTGTGACTCTATGGTCACTCTCTTGGTTTACACTGGTGGCTTGCTGTTGTGTAAAATCGATACGCAAGTGCACGTAATCGTAACAAGTAATAAAGAGTAAGTGAGATCGTTCCCACGAGGACTGTATACTAAGTACCCAAACTTAATTCCTATTTCTATTTGGCTAATAATAATTAAGTCACAAGAATCAACTAAAAATCGTAAAACAAAGATCTAAAATTAACTTCGATAACTGAAAACAAATAACGTTACGAAAATTCAATGGATTAAAAACTATGGCAATTAATTTCATCAACCATCCTCTTTAATTCTCCTTAACACAAATCTTATTATTCAATTATTCTCTTGTGATAGCGGGTCAACAATAATAACTTATATTCGTACTAGGATATATAAGTCTCAATCTTATGCAAATTTCCTACATCTCTGTGATAAATAAACATAAGATAGGCATTAAGATTAACAACCCTAAAACTACACAGATCACACAGGTACTCTCGTCCTAATATGAAATCTATGTTTATTCAATTACAGCATATTCAATTCTCACTTTTCAGATTTCGAATCAAAATCATATATTTCATGTTAATGGTGATCAATCATTCACAAACATTAGAAACAAATTGAATAAATCACAAGATAAAATTGAAATCATAAAACTTGCATTAATTTAAAATAAAGGTTCAGGAGAATCCATTAAAACCCTAGACTAATAGTTTAGTTCATGATTAAATCCATAATAACCATAGGAGAAATTCAAAGCATCCCAAAATACAGAAATTTAAAGTAGAAAAGAAGAAAAACTGTGATCAATTCTTCAAGTCCGCTCGCAATCCTCTAGCATGTGCCTCCAGCCGTCTCCTTAGGTCAATCTCCTCTCAGTCCTCTCCATGCTTCTTTTAAAACCCCCCTTTTATTCTCGAGTGGAAAAGACCCAATTGCCCATCTAGAAGTGATTAACTTAATGAAAAATCGCAACCCAGCGCTGTAGCGCTATAGCGCTATAGTCAGAAACTGAAATGGGGAAAAACTGGGCACCAGCGCTGTAGCGCTCTTATGGTAGCGCTGTAGCGCTAAAGTCAGAAACCACCTCCTGAAAACTGCGTCCAAGCGCTGTAGCGCTCATGTCGCAGCGCTGTAGCGCTGAAGTCAGAAACGAGCTTCTTCAAATTTGCTTCCTAGCGCTATGGCGCTCCCTTAGTAGCGCTGTAGCGCTACTTACAGAACCATCAAAATTCACAATTCTGTCTCAAATTTATTCCACTTTTGCTCCTTTTCATTATTTGTACCACTTAACGTTAATCACCCTGAAACAAGAACAAACGAGCATAATTCCGAAATAACATAGTCCTAACTAATGAAAAATAGCCTAAAAACTAGGACCATAAACGAGCCTAAAACTCGTTTATCAAACTCCCCCAAACTAAATCTTTACTCGCCCTCGAGTAAATACTAAGTTAAACTAACAAAACAAAACAAAACAAACACAAACGAACAAGCTAAACCATCATTACCATCTACATTACTTTGCCAAAACTCATGAAATCTCATCTTCCTCCTCCACAACAGCTTCCACACGGCGCTTTCCTTTTTTTCTTGCTTGTGGCACATATAAAGAAGGCTCAGGATAGTCATTCATCAAATTAATGGATAATGGTTGCTGCAGCGAATGATAGATATCAGTAACGAACTCTGGGACACCAGCCTTACAGCACAACATTGTGATGACTGATCCATGGGCTAAACCGCCAGTAGTGTGCCCTTTTTCAATGAAATTGATGTTAGCCTTAATCCAAATACCCGGATTAACACTCATCCCCTGCATCAATGCGTACATCAACAAGGCTCGATCTTTAGTCATATCAGATACATGACTAACAGGCATGAATCGAGCACACACAAAAAACGCCCAAAATCGTGCCTCCATGTTAAGCTGACATGAGGCTATACTTTTAGGGAGGCTGCCAGATAAATTCCAAGGAGCGCCTTCAAAGCATAGTTTATCAGCCACAGCCTCAAAATCTATAGAACCATTTAAGAACTGGGCATATTCCTCCTCCTCCTGCTTTATATTCGGGGCTTTGAACACCTTATTAATCGCTTCAGCTGTGAACGGCACACGTTTCCCTCGAACAAAGACTGTGTCATTGTGTTTATCTCGTAAGTTGGCATAAAACTCATACACCATCGACACATTAGCCTGAGCCAGCCTTGTTACAAAATCGCCCCATTTCCTATTCATGAGATTCACTCGAACCCGTTCAAAAATCGGATGAGCAAACGGTTCAGATTGAAATTCCACTTCCCTCTCGGAGATCAAAGGCTTCCTGACAAATTTCTCATACCGTTCCTGAGCCTTGAAATTGATAAATCGAGTCTCATCATACTCATGCTCAGAACTGTCTTCCCTTGGTTGAGACGCAGAAGCTTGCCCCTTTCCCTTGTTTCTACCCGCTGTACTCTTGGGTGCCATTATCTCTATTATCACCAAACCACAAGACAAAATTTTGACAGCACCTCCCCTATTAATGGACCCTTTTCCTTTCCACAGTTACAATATTCAACCTTTCAAGCAAATCAACTAAAATCCCCAAACCCAAGCCACAGAAAGGATTCTCCCTCTTCAATCAATCAAAGCCAGCCTTTCTCAAATACCACAACAACACAAATCGGAAGAGAGAAGGGAAGAAAACCACTTACCAAACCATTGCAATAAATTCCCTTATGCTTGATTGTGAACACCCCCTTCAGAATTTCCCCCTTTTGCACGAAATTAGATCAATGAAGTTTTAGGGTTTCAAAATAGAGTTTTGGGCAAAATAGGTTGGGAAGAAAGAAGGAAATAAGATGAAAAATGAAGGAAAAATGGAGGTTGTGTGGAAAGATTTTTGGGAAAAATGGCTGCAATGGAAAGGCTATGGAGGATGTGGAAAGGAGGGGAAGAAGGAAATAAGGATGGAGAAAAAGAAAGAAAAGGAAATGAGGAAGAAAATCGCACCTGGTCTGATTTTTAAGGAAATTCCTGAGTCGAGCGCTATAGCGCTATAAGTGTAGCGCTGTAGCGCTCATACGCGATTTGGGATGTTTACCTCTGGAACCAGCGCTATAGCGCTGGTTTAACAGCGCTGTAGCGCTTGTTGAACCCCGAATGACCTGTTCCTCTCTGAGAAGAGCGCTATAGCGCTCTAAGTGTAGCGCTGTAGCGCTATAGCTCCTGAAATCACCCCATTCATCTTTTTTTCATTTTTTATTTTTTTTATTTATTTTTTCTTTTTCACGATTTTCACGGTTCAACAATACATGAAAATAAAAATAACAATAACAACCAAATACAAAATCCCATCATTGTTTAAAACCAAATAAAATAAAATAAAATTTACAACTGAGAACTGCCTTCTCAAAGCGCTGTCTTTAACGTCATTTAGCCGGACGCTGGATTCCTCATCACTGAGGACGCAAAATAATTACCGACTTGGCTTGATCGTAGAGACCTCCCAAGTATGGCTTAAGTCTCTGCCCATTCACTTTAAAGGTTCCACTCTTCTCACTGCATACTTCTACTGCTCCATATGGAAATACTTTCACAATTGTATACGGCCCGGACCATCTAGATTTCAGTTTTCCTGGGAAGAGCTTTAATCTTGAATTAAATAATAACACCTGCTGCCCCGGTTGAAATTCCTTTTGTACAAGATTCTTATCATGCCATGCTTTAGTTCGTTCCTTGTAGATTTTCGCATTTTCATAGGCCTCATTCCGGAATTCCTCTAACTCATTCAACTGCAACATTCTCTTTTCCCCCGCGGTAGTCATGTCCATGTTTAGCTTCTGCACTGCCCAATATGCTCGGTGCTCTAACTCTACTGGTAAATGGCACGCCTTACCGAAAACCAATCTATATGGCGACATACCAATTGGAGTTTTGAAAGCTGTCCGATACGCCCATAATGCATCATCAAGTCTTTTGGACCAATCTTTCCTCGAGCTTTGCACCGTTTTTTCTAAAATACTCTTCACTTCCCTATTTGAGATTTCTGCTTGGCCATTGCTTTGAGGGTGATAGGGCAAAGCAGTTCGATGTCTTACACCGTATTTAGACAACAATGCATCAAATTGCTTATTGCAGAAATGGCTCCCTTCATCACTGACTATAGCTCTAGGAGTTCCAAACCGAGTGAAAATATATTTCTGAAGGAAATTGAGAACCGTTTTACCGTCATTAGCTGGTGTTGCCGCTGCTTCAACCCACTTAGATACATAATCGACAGCTAGCAATATATAAAGATTGTTGTATGATGACGGAAAAGGTCCCATGAAGTCAATTCCCCAGACATCGAAAAGTTCCACTTCCAAAATTCCGGTCAAAGGCATTTCATTCCTCCTTGTGATGTTACCAGTGCGTTGGCAACGATCACATGCCTTGACAAAATTATGAGCGTCTTTAAAAAGACTAGGCCAAAAGAATCCCGATTGAAGTACCTTGGCTGCTGTCCTATTTCCCCCAAAATGCCCTCCACATTGCAACGTGTGACAGTGAGACATTATGGATTGCATTTCCTCTTCAGGCACACAACGACGAATGATTTGATCGGCACAATGTTTGTAGAGAATCGGTTCTTCCCAATAATAGTGTTTTACTTCAGAATAAAACTTCTTAAGCTGTTGTCTAGACATCTCCGAAGGAACTATGTTAGCCGCCAAGAAATTCACATAATCAGCATACCACGGGACAATCACCTCTCCTCTAATAGCAAACAATTGCTCATCGGGGAAACTGTCATCTATCTGTACTTCTTTATCACTCGGTGTCTCTTCAACCTCCAACCTTGATAAATGATCTGCCACCGAATTCTCTGTTCCTTTTTTATCTCTGATCTCAATATCAAACTCTTGTAACAACAATATCCACCGTATCAATCGAGGCTTTGCATCCTTCTTTGTCATGAGGTACTTAATGGCCGAATGATCAGTGTACACTATTACCTTATTTCCAACGAGATAGGGTCTAAACTTATTAACTGCAAATACTATTGCAAGCAGCTCCTTTTCAGTGGTGGCATAGTTCAATTGAGCTTCATTCATTGTTCTGCTTGCATAATAAATTGTATAAAAGACCCTATCAATTCTCTGACCCAAGACAGCCCCAACCGCATAGTCACTGGCATCACACATCAATTCGAATGGAAGGTCCCAATTTGGTGCAGCAACAATCGGTGCAGAAATCAACTTCTCCTTTAACTTTCTGAAAGCTTTCAAACAATCTTCATTAAAATCAAACTTTACTCCATTCATTAACAAGGTCGAAAGAGGCTTGGCAATTTTTGAAAAATCTTTGATAAATCTTCTATAAAATCCAGCATGCCCAAGAAAACTTCGTACTCCTTTTACTGACATTGGTGGGGGAAGATTTTCTATTACTGAGATTTTGGCTCGATCCACCTCAATACCTTTACTAGATATTCTGTGCCCAAGTACTATTCCCTCCTTAACCATGAAGTGGCATTTTTCCCAGTTTAACACCAAATTTTCTTTTTCACACCGGTATAATACATTTTTCAGATTACCCAAACACAGATCAAAAGAAGAGCCAAAGACCGAAAAATCATCCATAAAAATCTCAATGCTCCTTTCCACCATATCTGAAAATATAGCCATCATGCATCGTTGGAATGTTGCTGGTGCATTACATAACCCGAATGGAATTCTCCTGAAAGCGAACGTGCCATAGGGACATGTAAATGTCGTTTTCTCTTGGTCCTCTGGCGCGATGGCAATTTGATGATAACCTGAGTAACCATCTAAAAAGCAATAATACTTATTTCCTGCCAACCTATCCAACATCTGGTCGACAAAAGGAAGTGGGAAGTGATCTTTTCGTGTAGCCTTATTTAACTTACGATAGTCGATGCATATGCGCCACCCGGTCACAGTTCGAGTTGAAATTAACTCGTTACTTTCATTCTTGACTACTGTCATTCCACCCTTCTTTGGCACCACCTGCACTGGACTCACCCAAGCACTATCAGAAATTGGGTAAATCATCCCGACGTCCAACCATTTCAAAATCTGCTCAAGTACAACATCCTTCATAGCTGGATTGAGCCTCTATAGATGGCTTGGTTTCTGCCTCCACTAAAATTCGATGCATTACTGTCGAAGGACTTATTCCTCTAATATCCGCCAATGTCCATCCAATGGCCATTTTATGATCTCGTAAAACCCTCAACAATTTCTCCAATTCAGTTTTTGAGGGATCAGCTGAAACAATTACTGGCAATGTCTCATTCTCCCCTAAGAACGCATAACACAAATGCTCAGGAAGAGCCTTTAATTCCAATTTCGGTGGCTGCTGAATGGAAGTTAATGGTCGATCAGTGGCCTCTGCCAACTCTTCAAATTTCTTTGTATACGGGTGGTAAGAGTTAATCCATTTTACATATTCTTTCATCTCTTCATCATCTTCATCTTCCTCCCCACCAGTCAACACTGCCTCTAAAGCATCACTACTGACCCTTCTTTTCAAAACTGCCTTATCTATCACATCCACACTGTAGCAACTGTCACTAGCCATCGGGTACGTCATTGCTTTGAAGACACTAAACACCACCTCGTCCCCCTCAACTCTGAGTTTCAGCTCTCCCTTTTGCACATCTATTAGAGCTTGTCCTGTTGCTAGGAATGGTCGCCCAAGAATAATTGGGACATTTGCATCCTCCTCCATGTCTAGCACAATAAAATCTGCAGGGAAAATGAATTTGTTGACCTTCACTAGCACATCTTCAATAATCCCCCTCGGATGGGGCAGTGATCTATCGGCCAACTGTAGTGTAACAGTTGTTGGCTTTGCCTCACCCAAACCTAGTCTTTGGAATACCGATAGAGGCATGAGATTTATGCTGGCTCCTAAATCACATAGTGCATGTTTACACTCAAAGTTACCAATTGTGCATGGGATTGTGAAACTTCCAGGATCTCTCAACTTCTGTGGAAGCTTCCTCTGCAAAATAGCAATGCACTCTTCGGTCAATGCCACAATTTCGTAATCCTCCATCTTCCTCTTCTTTGATAAAATATCTTTCATAAATTTAACGTAACTGGGCATCTGCTCTAATGCTTCTGCGAAGGGGATGTTGATATGCAGCCTCTTGAATACCTCTAAGAACTTTGCAAATTGCTTGTCAAGACGGTTCTTTTGGAGTCTCTGTGGAAATGGAATTTTTCTGTGATGATCTATAGACACCGGAGGTACCACTTCTCTTGCTGGCGGAATCTCTTTAACCCTCTCTTCACAAGTCTTCTTGTCCTCTTCAGTGGGTGCCTGTTGATCTTGCTTCTGCTCGACGCTCTTTTCCACATTTGTTCCCTCCAACACTGTTCCACTCCTCAAAGTAATCGCCTGACACTGTTCGTTAGGATTCCCTTTTGGATTCACCTCAGTAGTGCTTGGCAAGTTCCCTTGAGCTCGGTTTGCCATAAGCGTAGCCAACTGTCCAATTTGTGTTTCCAAGCTCCGAATTGATGATCTCGTTTCAGTCATAAACTGAGTCAACACATCGGCCTGACCGTCTTGCTTTGCTTGCATCTGTTGCGGTGCAGGTCTTACTGGTTGCTGCTGATAAAACCCAGGAGGAGGTCGAGGATACTGCGGTTGATTCTGTTGAAACTGTTGCTGACTGCCCTGCCCAGTTGTCCATGAAAAGTTTGGGTGATTTCGCCACCCTGGATTGTAATTCATGGAATATGGGTTGTTGGAGGGTCTTGGGAAGTTCCCTATTGCTTGCACTTGCTCCATAGGCATATTGTTAAAATCCCTATTCGTGCATTGTTCAAATAAATGAGGCCCCCCACATAACTCACAAATTATCTGCATTTGCATCACTGGAGCCTGAGCATGAATGTTATTCTGCTGTAACTGTTTAGTTAAAGTTGCCACTTGAGCTGACAACATTGAAATGGCATCCAATTCATGCACTCCAGCCACCTTCTTATTGGTTTCTCTTTCTGATGGCCATTGATAGTTATTCATGGCCATTTCCTCCAACAGATCATAAGCTTGGTTGGCGCTTTTACTCATGAACGCTCCTCCAGACGCTGCATCTATGATTGTGCGAGTAGTACCACACAAACCATTGTAAAAAATATGGACTAGCATCCATTTTTCGATTCCATGATGGGGACATTTTCTCAACAGCTCCTTAAACCTCTCCCACGCATCATACAACGATTCACTATCTTTCTGGTGAAAATTGTTGATTTCACCTCTATACCTTGCAGACAGCGATGGTGGGAAAAATTTTGCTAAAAATTTTTGAGTCAGCTCCTCCCATGTTGTTATAGAATTGGCTTCCAGAGAAATAAGCCAACTCTTTGCTCGGTCCCTCAATGAAAACGGGAAAAGTCTCAACCTCACTGCATCGTTTGTCACTCCATTCATCTTGAATGTGGCGCAGAGCTCTAGGAAATTGGCCAGATGTAAGTTTGGGTCTTCCGTTGGCAATCCCCCAAACTGAACTGATGATTGTACCATTTGCAAAATAGCAGGCTTAATTTCAAAATTATTAGCCTCAACCGTTGGAGGTCTAATGCACGACTGTGCCCCCGTTACAGTAGGTAGCACATAGTCCCGCAAACTTCTTTGCATTGGTTGCTGAACTGGTGCCACTCCTATTCCTCCAACATTACCCGCTGCAATCCCAGCATTTCTATTCTCATCGTTACCATGGGCGATGTTTTCAACCCCTCCGTTACCTCTGTTCTGAGCCATTTTTTCTACCCTTTTCTGTTTCCGATTTCTTCTGCAGGTTTTCTCAATTTCCGGATCAACAGGCACCCTTGACTCAGACCCCTGTCGTCGCATAAACTATATGAGTACCTGAAATCACAAAGTGCAACAGAAAACTAGAATGAGAATGGTAAGAAAGGTAACCAAATTAGAAAAATAATTACTTTCTTGATATTAGTAAAAACAGTCCCCGGCAACGGCGCCAAAAACTTGTTGTGTAAAATCGATACGCAAGTGCACGTAATCGTAACAAGTAATAAAGAGTAAGTGAGATCGTTCCCACGAGGACTGTATACTAAGTACCCAAACTTAATTCCTATTTCTATTTGGCTAATAATAATTAAGTCACAAGAATCAACTTAAAATCGTAAAACAAAGATCTAAAATTAACTTCGATAACTGAAAACAAATAACGTTACGAAAATTCAATGGATTAAAAACTAGGGCAATTAATTTCATCAACCATCCTCTTTAATTCTCCTTAACACAAATCTTATTATTCAATTATTCTCTTGTGATAGCGGGTCAACAATAATAACTTATATTCCTACTAGGATATATAAGTCTCAATCTTATGCAAATTTCCTACATCTCTGTGATAAATAAACATAAGATAGGCATTAAGATTAACAACCCTAAAACTACACAGACCACACAGGTACTCTCGTCCTAATATGAAATCTATGTTTATTCAATTACAGCATATTCAATTCTCACTTTTCAGATTTCGAATCAAAATCATATATTTCATGTTAATGGTGATCAATCATTCACAAACATTAGAAACAAATTGAATAAATCACAAGATAAAATTGAAATCATAAAACTTGCATTAATTTAAAATAAAGGTTCAGGAGAATCCATTAAAACCCTAGACTAATAGTTTAGTTCATGATTAAATCCATAATAACCATAGGAGAAATTCAAAGCATCCCAAAATACAGAAATTTAAAGTAGAAAAGAAGAAAAACTGTGATCAATTCTTCAAGTCCGCTCGCAATCCTCTAGCATGTGCCTCCAGCCATCTCCTTAGGTCAATCTCCTCTCAGTCCTCTCCATGCTTCTTTTAAAACCCCCCTTTTATTCTCGAGTGGAAAAGACCCAATTGCCCATCTAGAAGTGATTAACTTAATGAAAAATCGCAACCCAGCGCTGTAGCGCTATAGCGCTATAGTCAGAAACTGAAATGGGGAAAAACTGGGCACCAGCGCTGTAGCGCTCTTATGGTAGCGCTGTAGCGCTAAAGTCAGAAACCACCTCCTGAAAACTGAGTCCAAGCGCTGTAGCGCTCATGTCGCAGCGCTGTAGCGCTGAAGTCAGAAACAAGCTTCTTCAAATTTGCTTCCTAGCGCTATGGCGCTCCCTTAGTAGCGCTGTAGCGCTACTTACAGAACCATCAAAATTCACAATTCTGTCTCAAATTTATTCCACTTTTGCTCCTTTTCATTATTTGTACCACTTAACGTTAATCACCCTGAAACAAGAACAAACGAGCATAATTCCGAAATAACATAGTCCTAACTAATGAAAAATAGCCTAAAAACTAGGACCATAAACGAGCCTAAAACTCGTTTATCACTTGCCTAGTTCTATGACTAGTTACTCAAAGTCGGGGCCAGAAGGCACAGGTGACCGTATCGTCACATGGCTAGAGGGAACATAATCCCACAGTAGTGACTCTATGGTCACTTGATTGGTTTGCATTGGTGATTTTCTTATCAATCACTTATTTTGTTTAAGCTAGTGACGTGATCACTTATTTGTAAAGGGAACAGAACCCACCTTAGTGACTTTTACAACTGTCACTCTTCTATTTAGGGCTATAAGCCTAGCATGGTTATCAGAACCACCACTGTTAAATCACTTATCTGATTAGGATTGACTTGATAGTCATCCACTCACGAGGGCAGGATTCCTTATCCTGGATACCCCATCATTACTTGAACTTATTTGCATGCACGATGAAGGCTATTATTGTTAGGCATGCACTTTATGATTTGATGACATGTTATTACTTTTCATGAACATATTGAGTTTTCTTGTTGGGCTTCGGCTCACGGTTGCTATGTGGTGCAGGTAAAGGCAAAAGAAAGCTAGACCATCCTTGAGTTGGAGAGCTTAGGTGACGATGTGTACATATGCAGCTGCTCGACCGCCACGGCCAATGGTTGAAAGAGGAACTAGGGTTAAACCCTATTTTGCTGCTTAGGTCGGCTGGTTGTAAATATTTTGTTGTAATAAACATTTAAATTATATTTTTGGAATCCCAATGTATATAGTAAACATTTTAGTGAAACGTTATATTTTAACAAAAAATTTTAACCCTAAACCGCTAATCATACTTAGTTACACAATTATGGCCAAATGACTCGATTAGCGAGTTTAGCACTGTTTAAAAGGCACACCGTAACGGTCCCTGGAGTTTAGGGCATTACAATATTATTCTGTGATAATATTATGTAAATATCAGAAAAATTCATAATTTCATATATGTGATCTCAAACACGTATTGGTATGGGAGGATTGTGTTTGAGATAAATGAACTTGAATAGTTCACAGTAAAATAAAGTTATGGAATCTTTAGATTAATTAATGCAAGTACGGTCCACTAGTATTATGAATACATGTGATCTAAATTCGGATTACTAGTGTAGGACACTTTAGTGGAGGTACTTTATATATTAGAGAATATATAGAACTGGACTAGATATGTTTATTAATACTTAGTTAAATAATGTTTTGAAGTATTAATTAAATATATCAATTGATGATCATATACAAATAGATCTTAATCATGAAGTTACTATGAACTCCTGTTTATCTTATATGAGTTATTTGATTCACTCGTTAAGGTCTGTCAAAATGATCAGGCTAGAAACTTTTGTTTTGGGAACTCATTAATGTAAATGGCTGGGGACATAATATACAGATATTGAATCTATACCTTCTCATAAGAGATTGAATAATGGTTCTCTTAAGGGTTGACTTTTGGGACTGAAAGGTTATTGAGCTAAAATTCATAATTTAGTTATGAATTAACCTTCACTAGTAAAATCAATGGAACTTAAGGAAACAAGATATAATTAAAACGGTAAAACAGTAATTTTATTCCTGATTAATTATGAACCATTATTAAAGGGTTAATTTGTATGTAATGATTATATCAATGGACGATTTATTTTATAAAGTACTCAGTAAATGAAATGTCTATAATTACAAGAGTGCAGTCTCATATTTATAGTGGAGTAACCATGAGATTAATAAATTAAGATTATTTAATTAAAGAGTTTCATTAATAATCTCAAATTTATTGGAGCTTGGAATTATAGGTCCCCACAGCGGCTCTATCAACATTATTTAAGGCTAGAGTTGATATAAATGGAAAAATGGTTGAAAGACATATTTAAGAATAAATTTGTTCTTCCGGGCCAAATATACAATTATGTGATAATATAGATTAATTAATTAATTACAAATTAGTTGTGATTAATAAAATGAATTAATATTTAATTATTATGTAATTTTCGAAATCATATTAAATAATTATATAATTATAATTTTTGAAATTATAATAAATTAAATATTTAATTTCAAAATTTAAATTGGTTTTAATTAATTGGTAGAATTAAATAAATATCTTTATTTGAGTGGGAGATAATAATCTGATAAGTTAAAATTAGATTTGAATTTAAAAGATTGATATTTATTCAAATAATTAATTATATTTGATAATTAGTTAAAAAGATAATTAATTCAAATTTGAATTAATTACGAGGTTATTGGATTTTATGTGATAAGGTAGTTTGAATAAATAATAAAATAATTATGGAAAAATAAAATATCCCTAAAATATAGGGTGGTACACGACACACATAGTCCATGGACTGTGTGTGGCGTGTAATGCACATTTTTCAGAAATAGATTTTTCAATTTTATTTATTTAATTAATTAATTAATGGAAATTTCAAAAGTTAGTTTTTGGATATTTTCATTAATGAGATAATTAATTAATTAATTAAAAGATAAATTGTAAATTGGTTACAGATTTATTTTTTCAAATTAAATATTTTCTACTTAAGTTAGACTTATCAGAAAATAAGAAGATAGACTGTTATTCGCTCAAAAAGAAAAGAACGATACTTTTTTATCTCTCCCTGAAAAAAAAAAACCAATCGCAGACATATTCTCTTGATCTTATGTGTTGAGTACATCAAGTCGAATCAGAAATTTACCTCCCATTATTCTCTAAGTGCCCACACACTTCTTGAGGTGTAGAGAACGTTGTGGAAGATCTTGGTGTGAGTACCTGGGAGCAGCTTGGATAGGAAGTTCGTTCAAACTACGAAAAGATAGCAAGGACACTTGATAAGCATCAAGAGGTATGTTTTCTAGTCTCTTTTTGCTTATGATTAATGTATGTATATTAATGGATCCACATATTTAAAAGTAGTTTAAATATGTTACAAATTTTTTGTTGTACACTGGGCCAACCCACTATCTTTCCGCTGCGTATTAGGAAACTCGTTCCTAACAATTGGTACCAAATCGGTCATTAATCTCTGCATACATTAATTACTATGTGGGCATAATATGCATTCTTATGTTATTGTAATATATGTGAATGGATAGATGTATGTATGATTAAAGTTTATTCTTAAGGGTCGTTAATTATATGGTGTTTTGAGTTTATGAATTGTTCTTAAATTTCTAGATGAAAAATGTAAGCCATTTTGGGGCATATGAATTTTTTGTAATTTAACTTTTTGCATTAAATTATTGAAAAGATTCTGTAAGGCCCAAGCCCCGAGTTTCGTGCCCAGAAGCCCGAGCCTAAGCCAGCCGCGAGCCCCGCGCACCCCTGCACACCCAGCTGCCGCACCTGCACCCCTGCGCAGCCAGCCCCGTGCGCCCCATGTCGAGCCTCATGCAACCGCCCCTAGGGTTTCTAAACCCTAGGGCTTGCATCTAAGTTATCCATTTAAATTATGGGCCTAATTAAGTTTAGCCCATAATTAAAAATTGTTTTATTTTGAATTAATTGTTTTAACCCCAATTCGAAACTGGGCCTAATAACTTATTGGGCATTAAAGCGGCTGACTATGTACACCCCCACCCAGAGCTCTTTGACTCATGGTTGATCCAGTTTTCCTTTGCCTTTGCCTGCACCACGTAGCACCCGTGAGCCAAGGCCCAACAAGAAAATCAAGAAGAACAAACACATGTAGCAATAAGAATGTTCAATCAAGCATATATCATTTAAACATAAAATAGGGTACGAATGTTCAATTAATCAATGATAAACACATAATCTCAGGTTCTCAAATAATTGGGGTTGGCATACTTAGGCCGAACCCCTGTTGATCTAGCTGGCCCCGGCTTGCTTATGCCGGGCCGCGCTAAGTTCGCTTACCGATAGCCCCGGATCCCTTAGGCCAGTCATTCTTGTATATCATGTCACCCTTACAAACACATAGTATGAGCAATCAATGGTTGGAAATCTCAATACCGTTCACTACCACACAAGGGTGCAGTCTTCTTACCTTGAATTCTGAGCGGAGGATACAAAATGGTCCCGAGCATGATCCTTAGTCCTGAGCCTTGGCAATAAACCTAGTCAAAGTGGTCAATGGGTAATCATCAATTTCTAATCCAAATAAATACTTAGGAGACAAAAACTAGCTTTCGGGACCTCGATTTCTACTAAACCGGGTAGTACAAATCATCCCAAGTGCTTAGGTTCGAACCCCCGAGCCTTATCAACCCTAGAATCCAACCTAAGCCAAAAACCTCAGTTGGGCCGCGACTTGACCCTAAGGGTCTCGGCGCGCCCCCAAGTCAGAGACCAAATCTTCAAGATTCAATGGGAGGCGGGCCGCGACTTGCCCCTAGAATCGCAGCGCGCCCCTAAATTAGAGAGCCACCCAGGGCCTTTTGGGTGCGCGAGCCGTGATGCCCCTAAGTTGGATCACAGCGCGCACCCACGAACCTAGAATTTGTGGGTTCATTCCACCTCTTTCCAGCCAAAACTTCTAAGATATAAGCCTAACAAACTCCCCAACCACAATCAGTACTCAGCGATGAGTCTGCGACTTTTAATCACCCAATTCAAACACAAAACTACAACAATAATACTGAAGCTAACACCCTAATTCAACATCAATTTATTACCCAGAAACCTAGTCCAATTCCACCCAAATAACCAGAATTTCATAACATAATTAAGGACAAGAACTTACCTCAATTGCTTGTTGAACACCCATAAGCTTCATGCTTCTACCAGCCTCAAGTTCCTAATCCTTAAGCTTCAAATTCAGCTTTTCCCTAGCTTAGCCTAAGCATTTCCCCTTCACTTCTTTCAGCTGCTCAAACTTCAATCACAAGAGAGAGAGGGAGAAAATTGTGAAGGAGAAGGAAAGTGAGAACTAAGAGTTTCTACCACTTTATGAGTTAATCCTTAGGATTTTACAGAGTTTATCCCCAGCTTAAATAAATGACCTCTTTACCCCTCTAAGCTTATTGGTTCACTAAGGGTACTAAGGTTAAAATGGTCATTCCGCTCCCGGTTCCTGCTAATTCCTCAAGTGTTCCTAATATTTACCAATTAATCTTGTCACGTCCAATTAATTACCAAATACTTATTTAATATCTAATAAATCCCAAACTATTCACTAAATTCCCAAAAATACCTCGAGGCTCCCCCGAGCCGGGTATTTGAAATTTCTCTGTGACTATTTCGCTAATTCGCTTAAGAGGACCGTCTCGAGCCATATACTACTAATATAACCACATAATAATGTGGTCTCAATCATATATCACATTTGATCACGTTTATGCCCTTAATGAGCCAAAATTATAAATATGCCCTTATAAGCTATAAATGGCCCACATGCATATCTAATACTCATAAACATGCCTATAACATATTCATATAATAATTTTAATCATGCAAACCACATAATCTTGCATTTAACCATTTAAACATTCATATACCTATTATGCCCTCCCGACATGCTAATCAAGGCCCTTAAGCCTCATTAGTGATTTTGGGTCGTTATATTACAGGATCCTTGTCGGAAGCCTATCCTTGCAACACACCCATTATCGTTGAAAGTCTAGCCCTACCACACACCCATTCGCATAAAGACTAGCCTTGTCGCTTGCCCATCTATCGCGTTGCCCTACAAATGTAACAAATAGATGTGAGTGAGAGAGAAACCTAGAGATAGAGAGGATGGATGAGGGATGAGAGGATAGAAAGAATAGTTATGAAAGAAAAAGAAAAAAGAAAAAAAAAGAGAGAAGGGCGGTAAAGTGAGATGAAAGAGAGAAATGTTTTGAGAAAGTTTAGGTTTTTTAAAAAAAAAAAAAAAAAGTAAAAAAATTATTTATTTTTCTTAATATAAAAAGTGGAGAAAACTGTGTATGAAAGGAGATAGAGATAATTATATATAGCTAGCTGCATTATTTTTGACATTTTTTTTTCAAATGTATATCTCATCTCATGTTATGTTTTTTTTTAATTACGTATCCCATGTCTCCACGTCTCCCAATGGGAGTCGTGCATTTCAAGTATGAATTTCTCATTTTTAACATCTACTCCAACTTTTTATGTCTTACCAATTTAGTCATAAAATAAACTTTTAATGTCTCATAAACTAAGACCTAATAAGGGTTAGTGCCTTGATTAGGGGGCCATGAAGGCAATAATTGATTTAATGGCCGTATTATTTGATGATATGTATGATTATGTGAATTATGTGAGTTGTGTATTATGACTTTATTGGCATGTTTAGGTAGATTAAGAATGCATGTGAGCCTGTTTCTTATTAGAATGACATTTTCGTAATTTTGGCTCGTTGATGACATATTTTAATATATGTGTGTGTTATGATTGAGACCACGTTATTATGTAGATATATTTGGGTTATTCGTCACAAGGCGATCCTAGGGAGCAAGTTAGTGGTTTAGTAATAACAGGGTCAAATACCCGGCTCGAGATAAACCTAGGGATATTTTAGTAATTTAGTACATTACAGGGATTTATCGGGTAATGGAAAAATATTTAGTGATTATTCGAGTTGATTGGAGATAACGGGAATTGTGAGGCGTTAATTATGATTAACGAGATATGTTACAAAATACTAATTTGTCCTTGAGGGCATAAGAAGGCAATGCTTATGCAAATGGGCATTTAGGTCTTTAGTGAGCCAAAGTGGTGACTTAGTCACCAGTACCTTCAGCAGTAGGAAACCAAACAGAACAACAATCAACTATCTCTCTCTCTCTCTCTCTAGATTGGTTTGGTGTTTCAGAAAAAACTAAGGGAATTCAAGGCTTGGGAGGTTGAATTTGGAGTGGTTTGAAGGCTTGACTTTGGGGTTGGATTTGCAGCTAGGAGGACATAAATCACAGTTGAGGTAAGGCTACAACACTTTCTGTTTTGATTAAATTCTGCCCTAGTTTTCTAGTGTTTTTGAAGTGTTATTGAACTATGAGGCTGAAGGCGTTAATTTTGAGTTTTGGTGGGATTTTGAGTGAGTTTAGGGTTGGGTTTTGTTGGTGTTAATTGCTGATGATGTTTGGGGGATTGAATTATGGTTTTGGGATTTATTTGGGATGGATTAGGTAAGAATTGGTTGAGGAAAAAGTTGGAGAAAGATGCGTTCGCAGTTCTTAGGTCTGCATGACCCTCATGAACCCAAAACTCTGGGCGGTTTCCTGATGCAGGGTGGCGCGGCGCATGCTGGGCTGCATCGCGGCCCATGTCTAGAGAAAATAGAGGCTAGACTCTCTGACTTGAGGAGAGCTGCGACTCAAAATAGGAAATTGGCACAAACAAGTTTCGAGTGACGAGAACTCAAACCTAAGGGCTCTGGAATGATTCTATTATCTGGTTTAGTTGAATGTGAGGTCCTGGAGGCTAGGACTCGGTCCGAAAGTCTTTATTTACTTGATATTGATTGTTGACGTCGTTTTTCGTCAACTTAAAAAGGAGAGCAATTAAACAAGAATATATCAGAGGAAATGAAATAAGAAGATGATAACATGATCTTTTTATGTGGTTCAGCAGTTAAAAATATGCCTAGTCAACGAGTCTATATTATTAGTTCTTTGGAGTTTCCTGGAAACTTTCAGAGAATAGTTGCCTAGAGTTTTCTCTCCAAAATCTCAAGATTCCCCCCTTTTACAAATGAAGTTTCCTTCTCTATTTATGGAGAAGGTTTCAAAATTATTTCCCACATATTTCAGGAAGATATTTTGTGAGTTAAATGATATAATGCCACCTAATGCATTATCTATTACGTGCATGATAATATCCCTAAGAATGTGGGATTGAATAACTAATTATATCATATCCCTTAAACATAGGGATTTTAAAATAATAAATACATTCACATGTAACCGACTAGCTTAGATATTGTGTTCATTATGCCCTCGAGGTTATTTGTCAATCACGAGCTCGTCATTCTTGCTTCGCCTTTGCTCCCAACAAGTTATTGATGGAGTCATCATATTCGAGCTTATGCCACTCGAGCTTGGATCATCTTGTCTGAGGGCAAGAGATACATTAGGAAATATATACAACTGTTGAACCCTTTGCTGTGGCGAGCTTACCTCATAAGCTCGAAGCATCTTCGAGGTTACATACTGTACGAGCTCACAAGATTGTTATTTACAACGAAACTGTCTGACTGGAGGATCATATTTCGAGCTTACACCTAACGAGCCTAGATTTCGAGATCATAATTCCTCATGCTCGAAATCTGGGTGTAACATTGATGAATATCATTTATTATGGTTATGACTAGGATATCGCTAGGGCTTAGGAAATAATCGTGCTTGAGGGTCGTTCAGACTTAACTTGTACTTGGATCAAAAGTAAGAAAACTGCACCCAATATGTGATGTATGTGATTACGGCTTGACTCGGTTGTTAAATATAGATTTGATCAGGGCTTGGGCCCCTGAAAATGAGCATGATTATGATTATGCTTGTGATTGTTTGATTAAACATTATCATTTAATAAATGTGTCATTTTCGTGTCAACCTATTTAATTCGTTTAAGTCATTTTAGTATTTATTAAATTTAAAAAAAGATTTATACCTTTTGGGACTATGTGTTTTGATTTTATTTTTGTTCTAAATTGTTAGTTTGGTAAATTATTTGTGATTTTAGTTGAGAAATCATTGACCAAAATCGAATTTAGGGTTTTATTTTAACAATTTTACAAAACATAGGGTCCAAAAAGTAATTTGTCAAAACGCAGGGGCCAAACAAGTAATGAAACAAAACACAGGTCCAAACAGAAAATGAATCATTTTGTTTTATACAATATTAAATTTGAAAAAAAATTCTAATATAACTATTATTTTTCTACGGAAGATTGTTGATGAATAATACTGAAATTATGCATTGTATTTGTGTTGTAGATTTTATAATATGTTAAATAATTACGAATAATATGTTTAATCATGTCAATCTTATATTTTGGCCACATAATTCTTATTTTAAATATGTTAACCATGTTGTAAATTATTAATCTTCTTGTAAATATAGGTCAAAGTTTATCTTCTCGTAAATCCGTATTTTATTATTTAATTTACTGATCAAAATATAGGTCAAATTTATCTTCTTGTAAATCATCGAGTTTTTTTTTCTTCTTTTGTTTGTATACGTTTTAGAAATTTATTTAATTATTAATATTTTCAAGTAATAATTGAAGTCAATTTAGCTTCTTATATTAAGATAATCCATCAAAACCTACCAATCGACATATATGAACACATATTTTAAACACATGAATATAAAACTAGATTAATCTAATTTAAAGAAGGACCGACCACACAAAATAAAATAATAATTAGTACCAAAAAAAAATAAAAATCCTATTCCGGTTTATTCTATTACTCAGTCCCAAACACCCACCTAGATAAGCGCAAAGGAAACCTCCACCACTGTTCAGTGTCACGTGACCCCAAGATTTTATTCACCAACCGTACACATTTACAGATTTCGCAGCCCACATATCTCCCGTGAAATTACCATTATACCCTTATTTGATCTGCCCCGTGCACATGGCCGCGCATGGGCTTATTCGTCTATTCATTGGCCCCATGGTTGGCTCTGCCGCTCCGGGGGTTGCAACCCGCACGTGTGTCGGCTAGGCCACAGGCCGAAGCACGTGACTAAAGTGTGCTTTGCACATGCACCGATCGTTGAAAATGAAGATAAATTGTACTATTATTTATGTGTTTTTATTATTATTGTTTTAATTTTAATTTGATCTTGGATAAGAATGAATTTGACACGTTAATGAGTTGGTTGGATTTATGATTTTGGACTTAGTTTGCAAAAAAAAGGGGGCTATTCAATGTGTCATATAACGATAATATGTAAGAATATTTTAAAGTGTTGTAATAATATTAATTAGCTTACTAAACAATTATTGTTTTTCTATGTGTAAAAATTCATTAATGATTGATGTTCAGTGATAATTTAGCCAACAGCACATAGTCACTAAACAATATGAATATTTTATAGTGGTTCGGTCTCAGAAATAGGTAATGAACTACATCTATTTAGTGTTTCTATTAATGTAAATTCTGAAACTTGCGATCAGCAAACTAGGGTTCATTAAGTTTCCAAAGTAGAATACAAAAGTTGTGTATAAAAACAATTGTTCTCTTTCCGAATACAAAATAATGCCTCTCCCCTAAATGAATCTCATCAGTCCTATTTATAGATTCAAAAATGTATCTGGGTCGATGATCTATGTTTAAACTTTGAATATAAACATATTTAAATAATAACATAAATCATAATAGTTCCACATAAAGATGATCATATATCTTAGAAATATCCGATTTATAACTGTATTTGAACTCTGACTTCGTTACTACGATCAGACCTGGTTGCATATATCAATAAATCTTCTGTCGTACTATTCATCATCATTATTGAATCCATTGTGCAGCTTGCTATCCTAGTCGTTGGTTGGTCGACCAAACCATTATCACTAAACAGTCACATACTATCCATATATGTCCCTATTGTACCACGTCATCAAGCAAATATTTTTCAAGTAAACAATTGGTATCACAATAAAACTTCATTATTTTGAATTTTCTCAAATAAATTACTTAATGGGTCTCAATTAAGTTAGTTGATTTCATTCTATCCGAAAGAATTCTATTTCTTAATATGAAATATTTTGTCATTTTCTAGTAAAATAATTTATTTCTACCTAAAAATACAAACTCAAGCCTACTCTTAATATATATATTTTTTAATTTTATAAAATTTTAAATAAAATTGCCGACAATTTGGTATGTTTGTTCCTCCAAACTACAAATAAATAAAACTAAAAATCCATTACTTTCGTTAAATCGTTAGGTTGTTGTTAAGAATATAATTAACAAACATAATGCAAATACCCAATATTGGTACCAAATACTAAAATAGCTGAGTCAAACTAGTCCGAAATAAATTTTTATTTTTATTTAAAATAAAAATAAAATAAAATCTAGACCCTTCACCAAAAATAAAAATAAAAATAAAAATAAAAAGATTATTAGGTAGTAGGTACGATGTACTAGTAACAGAAATGGATACGTATCTCTCTACCATATCTTATTCATTCAATATCAACCTCTCTTCTCTACCAGACCAAAACTAAATCCACTTTATTCCCAATTAATTAATTAATTAATTAAAAATCTTAATTAAGCTTAAATTAATGTTAATCATAATTAATTAGATTAAGGAGTGACGGTGTTCGTTTGGGTTGGGGTTAGAAGGTAAGAGGAAAGTTCCTGTGTTTGTGGGGAGGCGTGCAGAGCCGGTTCCGTACAGGTCAAAAAGGAGAGTTGATCGAAGGAGAGACCGACACGTGTCGGTGGAAGAGAGAGAAAGTGCGTTGAGTGGAGGTGTGTGGGTGAAGGGTCGAGATGGTGGCAGGTTGACAGCCTGGACTGACAGAAAAGCAGTAATGATTCGCTCTCCGATTCGGCGACCGCTGTTGTCGTTTTGTGCCAGCTCAGAATTTCCGTGCGGCCGTTTTTTTGAAAACGAAAGTAATTTTTTTTATTTTGAAAAAAAATAAAAAGAAGAAAATTTATGGAGTTAGAAATAAATAAATAAATTAATTAATTTTAAATAATAGAAAAAGAAATATCGCACACGAAATGCTATACAGGCTGGCGTACCCAGTCAAACTCAGACTAGATATATATTATATTATATTATAAAGAAAGCCAGAAAAAAATATAATTTAAAAAAAAAAAAAGAAAAAGAAAGAAACTTTACTCAACCGCTTTCATCGTTATCCCTATCTATTAATAAAATAATAAAAATAAAATAAAAATTGGAGCTGATAATTCTGGTCCTTATTAGTGTTCTGTTTGTCTGAATAACTTCCAGTACAGTTTAAAATGGAAAAATTGTTCAAAATCAATAAATAAATTCGTATTTTTCTCACGCGCTTTCGTAAGGCGTTGGGACGCGCCACCGTCCTTTTCGTTTAGGACATTTTATAAACGTTTGATTAACTGTTTACGTCAGTTTTTAATTGTTTGAAGAAAAAAAAACGTAATTTTAACTATTTTTAAATGTTTTGGAAAATATTTATGAGTGATAAAATTTTGTATTTTTTTTATTGGAAAAAAAATGATAAATTGAGTTGATGTAACATATAACGGAAGAAGAAAAAGAATAAAAGATGCGTGTAGCAACAAAAACCAAAACGCAAGGAAGTTGTGAAAACAGATGGCGGTGGTCTGTCGTTTTGGTGGGCCAACCACCCACCACGCAAATTAAAAGCAACAAAACAAAACGCTCATTATTATTACGGAAAATACTAGTTTATTTTTATTTTTTTTAAATATGCCAATTGCATCCGTTTATAAAATAGATCAAAATAGTATTTTAAATAGGAATAATTGCGGTATAAGTACTTAATGTTTAAGTTTTATACGCGATATAGACCCAATATTTATTTTTAGTGGCAATAGTACCCAAAGTCAGTAAAAATGTAATTCCGTCAGTCTCCTCCGTTAGGTCTGTTAATGAGCTCATTTCATAGACACGTGTCACGTTTTTATTGATCCAAATAATAATTTAAAAAATATATATTATTGAGCTGGACCAATCACGGAGTGACACGTGTTGGTCTAGTCATTACGAAACGGAGATCTAACGGAGGAGGCTAACGGAATTACACTTTTACTGACTTTGGGTACTATTGCCACTAAAAATAAATATTGAGTCTATATCGCGTACAAAATCCAAACATTGGGTACTTACGCCACAAATATTCCTTTTAAATATAATTTTGATAAAAAAGTCTCATCGACCATTTTTTCTACTTTTATGAACCCGTCACACCAGTAATAACTCAAGAATTAATTTTAAAATTGAAATATCTTGATCAAAATTAGATCTAACATACTTATCAATTTCGTAAACACACAATTTAAATTATCATTTAACAAAACACTGACACCAATTACATATTTGAGAAAAATACAAACCAAAAATATTATTTTTCCTTCTTGTTATTATTAAAAAAAAAGGAAAAGTTAGAGAGAGTGAGACAGACGCTCCGGTCGGTTATTATATTATATAAAATTTATTTAGTTATTATTATTATTTTTATTTTTTAAAATTAAAAAAAAGAAAAGAAAAAATAGTTGGAGTAGTAATAGTTAGTGTGTAAATCAGTGTAGCTAAGTATGACGCGTGTCTGTTAGCCAGCTGTATCCCAAACTAACCGCTTCACTGGAAAAGGCGGGTTATCAATCCCCACAACGCCCTTCCCATTTCCCAACGATTCATAACCTGCTTTACCGGTCACCCATTTCACTATCTCTCTCTTATTTTCTCTCTTTCGTATATATAACAACCAAATCCCCAACCCCATTCTCTTCTTCTAACTCATAACTATTCCCTTTCTCTCTCTCTATCTCTTTCCAAATCCCCCAAATTTAAATTTCAAATTCTTTTTCATCTACAAAATCCAAATCCCATTTTTTGTATGATCTGAAAACGGGTGTTTTCATTATATTCTGATTCGGAGGAGAGGAGTTTAGAAGAAGAAGATGGCGATTACCAGAAAAGAAATGGATCGGATCAAAGGCCCATGGAGCCCAGAAGAAGACGACGCTCTGCAAAAGCTGGTCCAGAAACATGGCCCGAGGAACTGGTCTCTGATAAGCAAATCGATTCCGGGTCGGTCCGGTAAGTCTTGTCGGTTGAGATGGTGTAACCAGCTGAGTCCACAGGTGGAGCATCGGGCTTTTACGGCGGAGGAAGACGAGACCATAATCCGTGCCCATGCCCGGTTCGGTAACAAATGGGCCACCATAGCCCGACTCCTCAATGGTCGAACCGATAACGCTATCAAGAACCACTGGAACTCGACGCTGAAACGAAAGTGTTCGACAATGTTTGAGGAGAGCAATGGCCATGGCGGCGGCGGAGGGTACGATAGTAATTATCCACAGCCTCTGAAGAGATCGGTCAGTGCCGGTTCGGCTATGCCGGTCTCGACCGGACTTTACATGAACCCTGGGAGTCCGTCCGGATCCGATGTGAGCGATTCCAGCGTACCGGCGGCTCTATCCCCTTCTCATGTGTACCGACCGGTGGCGAGAACCGGCGCAGTTCTACCTCCGGTCGAAACGGCGTCGTCATCGAATGATCCACCGACTTCGTTGTCGCTCTCTCTCCCGGGTGTTGACTCCTGTGAGGTTTCTAATCGAGTTGTTGAGTCGATCCAGAACTCGTCGATGATGAACCTGTTACCGGCGATGAATCCGTCTCTTCCGCCTCCGGCTCCGGCGGTTGCGGCGGGGAGCAACGGTGAAGGTGAGAATGGGGTTTTCGTGCCGTTTAGCAAGGAGTTATTGGTGGTCATGCAGGAGATGATAAGGAAGGAGGTGAAGAACTACATGGCTGGAATGGTGGTGGAGCAGAATGGAGCTTGTCTGCCGCCGCCGCAAACCGCCGTGGATGGGTTTAGAAACGTTGCTGTGAAGAGAATCGGAATTAGCAAGATCGAGTAGTAATAGTAGTAGTAGTAATGGGTATTTTTATTACTATTAGTCGGTAGAAGTAGTAGCTGTTTGGTTACCGAGAAATTACCGAGAAAAGGAAAAAAAAAAACATAAGAGGAGAAATCTTTGGTTGGATTTTGAACAGAGTAGTGTTAGTATAAGAGGAAGAGAAAAATGGCCTGGCCTTGGCCCTTGGCCTTTCTTTTTTTTAGGAAATAATTTTGGTCAATGTACAGAGAAAAAAAAAGAGAGAAAGTGAAAGAAAGAGAGGGAAAGACATGGTGAGTTGAGCTCGAATCGGAGTTGAGTCCTGGAAAAGTAAAGTGAAAAGAAAAGGGTATAAGAAAAAGATGAACTTTGATGAGAGGAAATTGAGAGTTTTGGGTCTAAAACTCCTAACTTTTGTTTATCTATATCTATCTATGATGATGGATATGACCTTTGTTTTTTCCTACTCTGTTTTTCCAGAAGAATGAAACTTAAGAAGAAGAAAGGGAAAGAAAAACAAGAATGAAGACAGCAACTCAAAAAAAAAAAAAAAAACAAATCTGAAATTAAAATTCAAGTTTTTCTTTTGGTTTTACTTTCACATGTTTTTTCACTTTTTGTTGATCAATTCTCTTCTTCATTTTCATTTGATGATTAAATTCTTGAAGCAAATCTCGACAAATCAACTATGTCATAAAAAATGACTAGACACACTTTGATTAAATTGTCAAAATTCAAAATTTTAATTATTTTTGGATAAGCATTAATATCTATCTGATTTAGATAACAATGGACAAGAGCGTTACGTAACTAACTAACAGCATGATTTATTTTCTTGTTCGTGATGGTTTGTTGAAAAATTGAAGCAAAACCATTAAAACGGTTAGGGTCCTAACCATAACTAAAAGGTAGTTGAAGATATAAGATCTGATACAGTTGGGAAAGATTAAACCACACAAGTTTCGCTCAAATTTACATTTTTAGATTGTTTTGGGACTCTTGAACAGTTCTTTTAACTGATAACGTTTTCTAAGTACCGTTTTTAGGTTAGGTTTAGTCTATGCAGTTAGAAAAGAAAGAAAAGAAACTCAACCAACTTTGTAAATAATCCCAGCCGCCACCCAAACGAACCAATCATTTTAGTAATAAAAATATTGTAAGTTGGCTTTATAATATTCTCCACTAGGATCCTAAGCTTAGCTCATTCCCATATTATGTAAAGTTTATTATTGTTGAATGTCGTTGTTGAGATATTTTTAGCTGTAGTTTGAATCGATGAACCTGTTTTTATATGTTATAATAATGCAAGTGTCTAAAGTACAGTGTTTGTGTGTGTGTTTTTTTAACGGCAAAGGCCATAACGATCCACTGTGAATTTTTTTAGTTGAGGAAATGACACAGAAAACAATGGCTTTCTTTTTACAGGTTAGAGGATTAGATTCCTAAAAAAGAATACTTTGTATGGGGATTCTGGCCCTTCTCTTTGTCATACATCTAGATTTGAAATTTAGCTTGATCTTTTGCTCTTTTTTATTTTATTTTTTTTCCTTTTTGTATAAATAGATTAAAAAGAATTGTACGACAGAATAAATAAAAGGACCAAAACCAAGTAGTACCCAGTGTCATAGAGGAGGAGCAGCAGTTTGGATATTAGGTTGTTTTAAAAGGTTGAGCCTTGATTTGAGTTCATGGAGAAAATGCAAAAAATCATGCCTCCAAGACCATGTGGGGTCGTTTAGAGCTCTTATTGAGTTGAGGCACACTAGTAGAGTACCACCTTCGTGTAAAAGTACCTGGACAGTAATCAAATAATACCAACCATTAAATTATTAGTTAATATAGTGATTTTCTGAAGATTAAGGACTGAAATGAAATGGAAAAAGAATCTGTTTTAGTTTTGGTAAAACGACTAGTACATATAGTTCCAATTATGGGAGTGCTCTTGCAATACCTAACCTCATTATTGAAAGTTGTCTTATATATAAATCCAAAGAAAACACAACTGGCACTGAGATTATTAGACTTGAGATAATACAAAAGATCCTTACCGTTAACCATAGTGGAAGAAACCCCATAACTGATGGAAGCGCGGCCATGACTATACAAGATAAAGCGAGGGCAACGTTTTGCTTAACCTGAATGGAAATATGGAGTCAGTAACGCTGCCGGAAACAAATAACAAAGGATACATTACTAGAGAGAGTCTAGAGATTAGCAGGTACCAGTGAAGTTGTTTGCCTGGACTTGGCTATGCAGAATGGTACCCCGGAAATATTGTCCCGTAGCAATAGCACATCAGCAACGGCTATAGCAGTTGCACTAGCACGCTGGGCAAGGACGATTCCTATAGTGGCAGCAGCAAGTGCTGGGGCGTCGTTAATTCCTTCGCCAACCATTATTAGACCACCCCCTGTGATAAAAAATATGTGAATTGAGCGTTACCAACACGGTTTTACATCGATAGGATTTAGAAATATGTGACACCAGCTATAACTTAAATTGGGATGTGAAGATATTTTAGTGAACTGGTGGAGTGCTGACCAGATGACTTAGCCGTATCTCTTGAAATTTCCTTGATATGACTGAGCTTGTCCTCAGGCTTTAGGCTGCAATAAACTTCATTGATGCCCACAGCATTTGCAACTCTCCATGCACTTGATTTGTGGTCACCAGTTAACATCATCACACGAAGCTTTCCTTGGTCTTGTAGTTCTGTTATGACATCTACAACACCAGGTCGCGGTCTATCTTCAAGGTGAATAAGAGTGACCTGAAGACTCGTGAAGAGCTTCAATTTAGTGAACCATCGATTTGAGAGAAATGTGATTAAAAAATGAAGTTTCTACTAGAAGGAAACTACTTTTTTCTGACTATGGTTTTTGTAAATTATTTAATGATTTTGATTTCCCTTTAATGTAATTTCCTATTCTTTGGTATTAACTTCGGATAATGATAAGAACTAAAATTTAAGCATTGGTATTGCAGATTTTAAAATAGACAAAAATAGCACTGTTGTTGTAACATCACCTTTTCATTGACTGAAAGTGCAGCACGAACAAATTCACTTCCATATGACGATGCACTAACAGCATCCTCGATCTTTATTGAATCACCTTTAGATTTACAACGTGAGGTGATAAAATCAACAGAGCCAAGTGACGCTTTCAACAATTTACAATCTCCAGCTTCTGACTGTAATAACTTTAAATGAATGTAAATCACTTGATCAATAAATAAAGAAAAAGCGCATAAAGAATTTAAAAGAAACAATAATAAGACTAAGAGTAATATAAATAAACATAAAAAAGAGCGGAGTGAAATGGATACGTGTTGGCACAACCATCAATTTTTTTTGTTTTGAAATGCTTGGCACAACCATCCATTACACTCTTATATTGGTTGATGTGTGTTCATTACCATGAGTTTAGAAATGAAAAAAGGCACAAGGTGTCACCATTTAAAGAAAAAAACACAAAAAATATACATGGCTGATGAAAATCTCTACAAGAATTTGTGTGGATAACAAATGCCTAAGCAAGTAAGCAGCAATCATGAATCTAAATACAATTATTTGGGAAAAAAAATAAAAGCAAGATTATTTTCTTATCAGCTAGATGGCATCATATTCCATTACATAAATAGGACTTACCTCAAGGCTATTGAGAGTAGCGATGAGACCTCTTCCTGGAAAATACTCAAAACTCTCAACTGAGACAGAAGGAAGGTCTTTCCCAACACTATGGTCTACCACAGCCCTGAAACAAACGAGATAGAAAACCACCGTCACAATATAAATATGTGTAGAAATTCATACTAATGACTATTATAAAATCATTAAAGGCCAGAAAAGCCCTCCGATTAAACTTCTATTTCCGTTCATCTTGGGTTTGTCAATTTCCTATCAACATGTTCTTGTGGAGGAAATCAAAAGTAGGATATCTTGTTATATGCTTTAATTGATTCTCTATGGATTCTTGTTGAGATCGTGTATTATGGAGATCTTGTTTATTCATTTCTCTCAACCAATGCAACCCCACAGAGCATGGATCAGAAAATCGAGATATTAAATGATAAGGCAGTAGTGATACAGCCAATATGAGTAAATAATTTAAAGATTACAGACCAAAAAGCTACTGTGAAAAGTAAATTCTATGGTCCAGTGACGCTACCTTCCGATAGGATGAGTGGTACCCTTCTCCATGGCAGCTGCAACTGCAAGAGCTTCTTTCTCACAGTTCGGGATACAGCAGGTAGTCAAATTTGAGTTATTGTTTCCAGCCTGATGTCCATAAATTGGTTCAATTGCTTTGAATGCTAGTTTCCCTGTTGTCAACGTCCCGGTTTTGTCAAATGCAATGGTATGACAAGAAGATAGAGCATCTAGTACATGCCCGCCTTTCAGCAATATTCCCTATGAAAAAGAATAAAAAGCTTGTGATTTAAAAATCAAGCGAAATTCAGATATTCTCGACTCTGGCCAAAACATACCTTTTTTGCACAGGAACTGATTGCAGTAGCATATGCCAACGGAGCTACAGCCAAAGCACATGGTGATGCTGCCACCATGAGGCCCAATGCCCTGTACACCGAACCTCTACAAGCTAAAATGATTAACCATATATCAATCAAACAGAAGATGAAAATTTCCCTGACAGTGCAAATTAGGGAGGAAAAAAAAGAGCTGCATGAATAGGAATTCACAAGTTAACTCGAAAGTCAACCATTAAAAAACAAGAAAAAGAAAGAATATACATGTAACAGATCAAGTATTTGAATATTTTTTATCTTGACACCTTCTAGTTGGAAGACCAACTCAACATTTCTTTACAGTATATATATGCATGTAATATATATTATATATGAACAACAAGAAGCAATTTTTTGAAAGTACTGAAAATTAGAGATGTTACAATTTTTTTTTAAAAAAAAAGTTAAAGCTGAGCTCTGATTGAAACCAACAAATAAAAAAGGACCATTTTAAGGTAAGAGTAGGTGTTTCATAAAATTTTAAATCCCATAATGGGGTACGTCAAGAGAATGTAATAGATAGTATTAGAGTTAATGAGGGCACTGTATAAACTAAATACTACCTGATGTTCCAAAGAATGGCCACTTGAAGAGAAATGGACCAATGAGAGCAATAGCTACAGACAAGACTACGACAACCTTGCTGTATTGCTCACCAAATTGGTCAAGCCACCTTTGAAGCTTTGGTTTATTCAAGCGTGCTTCTTCAGTCAATTGTACTATCTTGCTGAGTGTTGACTCTTTCCACGTTTTTGTAGCCTGAATCAGAAACGATTTTAACAAATTAAAAAACAACAAAAGGATATTTATGAAAAATATCACCATCTCATTTCTTTCAGCACCCAAGCACCTTCATCATAAACAAACAGACTACTGGCACCATAATCTTTATAAATTTAATAAAATTGCCAAATCCTCCTATATTCCTATCAAACATCATGCTTCCATCCATTTTCATGAGGTATTGGCAAATCAGTAAATTTCTTGTAACGTGCAACTAAAGATTATAGAATAGGACATTGTATAATGGAAAACAATCGGTTTAAGCTATGATTTGCAAATCCAATTATCAGAGGAAAACACACATAAATATTGACACCAATTCTCCCTTCATTGTGTTATATATCTATGAGAAAATCCATAAACATACCTTCACAATTATCCTACCATCCAAATTTCTTGCTCCACCAGGAATCCTGTCTCCAGCTTTAATCTCTAAAGGTTTGACTTCACCCGTCAAGTGTTCGATAGTAATGGTTGCATTGCCTTGAAAAACTTCACAGTCTACAGGCACAGACTAATCACAATAACAGCTTCAATTAAGATGCTTTCATTCCAAGTATCAGTTATTAGTGTTCATAAACTTAATTTCCATATAAGATCTCTGTATCTACTAATTAACATAATGACTTAAAAAAAACGCTTTGTAACTTACAATGGCAAACTAAGAGAAATGATTAAATTAAGTGAAATGAAAAGAACACAGACAGAGCTAGAACCTCGCTAAATGAATTCAGAAAGCTACAAATATGTATATATATATATATTTATATACGTATGAGTGTTTGTGTATTTTTCTTTCTTTTTCAATAACATCATCCAAAAATCACAATATTGATGAGTAACCACTCGACATCTATTACAACAGAGGATTAATGTTTTCACACCATAATTCTTAAAGATAGATAAACCCATTCATTTGATAGTCCATCACATTGGCAACATTTTCAGTCTTGAAATTGTTTTCAGACCATCATTCAAGTAGCAAAAAGGCATCCATATGATAGTCCAGGCACATGGATAGATTTTTTAGTGTTAAGAGACATAGTAATGCTAGTCAAGAACTCACATTAATATGAAAAGTTTCAGAACATAAGATGCATTTAAAGTTAATTGATCAACAGCTAGACTTTCACTAGGTTCAGAGAATATAAATCCTACGAAAGCAACAATCAATTCTATATTATACTCCTTTCACCTCAGAATTTGAACATTCTAGCTTACTATTCCAACAAACAAAACTGACATGAATAAAATTAGCATCACATACCTCACCAGCTCCAACCAAAACATAGGATCCCACTTCTATATTATGTACAGGAACCCTTTTGTATGCCAAATCGGTTGTGTTAGGAAGTCTATCTTCATTCATATCCAGCACAAGAGCAGATTCGGGATGATTTTCCTTCAACTCTTTAACATCAATCATTGAACGGCTGGTGAAGTACTCTTCAGCTGCAGTCATCCCAGTGTTATATAATCAATTTTTTTTCCAAAACAATAAGCTATTCTTAAACGTGATTGTGCATGGCTTACCTATATGAGCCAAATTAAACATGGCAAGAAGTAACCCTCCTTCTAAGGCATTCCCCATAAATACTGAAGCAAATGCCGCTAGAGCCATTAATACATGGATGTTAACTTTCCCACCACTAATGTCAATAAGAGCATCAAGAGCTGCAGAGACCTACATCCAAAGTTGAGTATATCGTAACTAATTGCTACTATAATCTTATATTCTTACGAACTAGGAAAACAATCAAACTCATATATAAACATACATAGTGTTTTTCACTTAAAAATACAACTGTTTCTACAAAGACAGGTTATCTCAAAATCATTGGCATTCTGCTGTGAGAAAACCCCAGATGGTATAGCATATTGCCACCGATTAAATTTCAATTTATAACAACATTGCAGTGGATTCTGTAAAGACAACAGTCAAATGAAAATCCCAGTTGATATAAACGTTACAAGTTATATAATTATGCAAGACCAACTAAAAAATTGTGTCAACGGTCAACAAAATAATGCCAATACAAGCATGTTATAAGTTCAACTATAAATAATTTTACTCAAAATTCAAATTTTACCCCAACGAGAGGAAAAGCAACGAGAATGAAAGCATTCTGTAAAGGCTTCGCAACCGTCTTTGGAAGCAAGTGAGGACACACAGCAGCTGCAAGAAGCAAAGCCGTGGAACCGCAACACATATACAAGTGCTCCCTCAAGAAATTAGCCAGGTCGGTCCATTTCACAGCCTTGGCGAATCTAAGAACAGCTTTCTGAGCTGCCGCCAGATCAGAACTACCGCCGCCACAATCTCCGCAATGGTGGTGATGGTGATGGTGACGGTCATGATTATGATCTTCCTCGTGGTGATGGTGATGGCCGTGATCCGCGGCAACGACGGAGCAACGAAGATTGGAGAAATTGAGCGAAGAAGAAGGAAAGTTCTTGAATCGTATAGAGGAAAAATACAGTGCTTGGCGAAAGACGATGGGTTTGGGCGAGTTGACTCGGTTTCTCCCTTTGCGACTCAGAAGGAGGGAGTTGTTGTACTTGCCAACGCCGATCGAGTACTGAAGAGTTTCCATAGTGTTGTGCTAGGGTTTCCAGGGATTCAAATTGAATTCATCTTCTTCGATTAGCTGAGACTAGAAATCCATAAGCTTGAACAACTGAGCTCGAAGAATCGTTAGCTATGGAGGAAAATTGGAATTACTACTGGTTGTTTTTCTCCTCGTCTTTTAATTAATTAATTTATTAAATAATAATTTAATTATTTATTTTATTTTGCTATTTTACCAATTTGTGGTGACATGCGTTCCACACGATGTCCTCATTCTCAGGGGCTAAAATGTAATTTTGTTCGAAGAGAGAGAGTTAGATGTAGATACGTGGCGTATTTTGATTTGTTGTTGGACTCCAGTCTGTCCATTAGGAAAAGTAAGATAGTGACACGTGTTATGTAGTTAATTATTGGTCAGTCTGGACAAAATCGTGAAACTGAGTTGAGTGTTTGTCCTCAGAAAGCAGCATGAAAAGGACCGATGTGGAGACGTCAAACGACAATGGGGAGTCCAACGACGTGAATTTTTGAAGAAAATATTTTTTATTGGTGGAGAAAAACGACAACAAAGAGTAGCCGAAAGAGAGGGAACGACATGATATAATAGAGAAAATAATCTGAAATTTGGAAATTATTTATAATGAGGTAAAAACCACCGTAATTGGCAAAGAATAACGACAAAAAAGGGAAAAAACAACATTTACAATAATTACAAACGACAATTACAAGAAAAAGCGACAATAATGAGCGTTTAATACAAAAACGATAATTAAAAGTTAAAACGACATCTATACATGAAAACGACAATGATAATATAAAACGACAATAAAGAAAAAGACACTGAAAATTAAAAACGACAATAATAATGAAAAACGACATAAATATTTCAGATAGCATACCAAACTCAAATTATTGATCGTGTTGACTATAGGATGCAGAATCACATATTGTCTCTCTCCATTTCAAGATTCTTATCAATGAAATATTGGTTTTTTCAAAATATATATACATGTATGTATATTTCATCTAAAATTAATGTGTGCATATAAATACATGAATTTTCTTAGATATGGCATCACTTTTGCCATTACATTAAGGACATTTTTTATTTTCGATACTTGGAGAAATTACAATTCAAATATTTTTTATATGATAGTATACATGGTAGTTATAATAAGCATCCCGCCAATTTTCGAGAGATTCCAAATAATTAACGCTGCCGAAATCAGAGTTCAAATAGTCACTTGCACGCGTGCATGATTTTTTTTATATGCGTAGAGACTGTTTAAACTCTGATTTCGGTACTATAAATTATTCATAATTTCTACTATAACTAACTATCATGTATGCAGTCATAAAAAAATTGGATTATAATTTCTCCAAGTGCCAAAAATAGAAAACGATCCTACAGTTTTGCCCTTTCTCTTTTTAAATACATATAACTGAACTAGTTAGAGAAGAAAGTGGATTTTGGCCAATGTTTGCAGGAAAACACCCCTAGACCAAATCCCAAACCTGCAAATAAGATAATTCCAAAAAGAAAAATGAATAAGAATTAGAGAGAAATCTTAAATAAAGAAGTAAAATATTCATAATAATATAAAGGGTAGGTAACCATTTGGTACCCTGAGTTTTTGAAAAGTATCATTTTGGTACCCTCTGTTTTCAATAATGCTCATATGGTATCTTGTATTTTAAAATCGTACATATTTGGTACCCTAAACTCAAATTTAATAAATAAAATTTTACCAATTTAATCAAACTGCTGTCAATTATGTAAGTTCCAAATTTAAATTTAATTACTTAATTACATATAACTGATGACAATTTGATCACATTGACAAAATTTTATCTATCAAATCTGAGTCTAGGGTATCAAATATGTATAATTTTAAAATACAGGGTACCATATGGGCATTATTGAAAACAGAAGGTACCAAAATAATACTTTGCAAAAATATAGGATACAAAATGAGTAAATTCCCTAATAATAAAATGTTATACAATTGTTGAACCTGAATTTTGCCATCAGAGGAGGCTGAATATAGCATTTCTCCAGCCATATCTGATGTCAAGGAAGTAAACTTGGTGTGTCCTCCACAACTCATTTTAATGGAAGCAACTCTTGTGTGTCTCTCTTTTAGCCAAACATCAATGTTGCCACATTTAGAGGCTGTGAATACAAAATCATTGTTTATGGCTATGCGTTGGATGTCCAACCCACTTGGGAATGATCCCACTATTGCCTTTGATGAGAGTAAGAATATCTTTAGAGAAAAAAAAAGAAAGAAGAATTTAGTTTGCATATTAATATTGTCATTAAACTTTCACTAGTAGTTGTGAATGATCTTTCAAAATATACTATATCATGTGTTTTTAATAAAATACAATGTTAGCAGTCTATGTTCTCGATAATGGTTATCCATTACCTTCTAATTTGAAGTCTTACATACTTTGCTACGCTATATTATCGATAATAGTCATCGGGTACCTATAATTTGAAAATATGTATAATATATATAGAGAGAGTTTCTTAGTAGAGACATTATTTTTGCCCCTACTGGTAGCGTCGTTTCTATTTTCGGTACCTGGAGAAATTATAACTTTTTTTTTTATATGACAGTGTACTTATAGCAGACATACCACAAATTTAAAAGAAAATATTAATAATTTATGATGCCGAAATTAGGGTGAGACTATTTTACAAGCTTATAAAAAGAAATAGACATTCATGCAACTCTTTGCATCTTGATTTCGTCACTATAAATTATTATGAATTTCTTGAAATCTGGTAGGACGATTGTTATAACTACTCCGTCATATAAAAAAAATTGAATTATAATTTCTCCAGGTACCGAAAATCAAAACGCTGATACCAGTTGGGGCAAAAATGATACTCCTTTCCCCATATATGGTACTTATTATTTATGAAAATTTGAGTCTAGAGTACCAAAGTATGTACAATTTCAAATTACGAGAGTGTCCAATGATTATTATTGGAAACACAAGGTAACAACCTTATATTTCCTTAAAACACAGTGTGACAAATACTTATATTTCCTAAACTCTAGTTTGAGCAAAAACAAATGAGTTATATTCATTTATATACCTTTCCTGCTGTTCCATCGACTGATGAACCACCAGCAAAGAGAACTCCATCATGAATTTGGAGGGAATATATGGTTTGTTTCCCCAACAATTTTCTTGTACCGGAATAGAATGTGTTTGATGTATAAGTACATAAATCCACCTCCTGATTTCCACAGCAGAACAAAAAAAGTAATGATAATTCAATTAGTAACATAATAAGATTGTGTTAACACATACAGTTATGTGCAAATATTTACCTGGATGCTGTAACCAGAACAACCACAGTATAATCTATTCCCTGTCATTGCAAGACACTTCACATACTTGTTGAAGTTTATATGCTTTGGTGTCCCAGACCAATCATAAACCTGTTACCACATAAAATTTAGAATAGTCTTTTCTGGTTTAGATTTATTTGAATGTTGTAAGTGTTCAAATTTGCTTGACTATTTCACTTGCCTTGACTCCACTCCCTTGGGAAATAAAGCAGGCTAATTTAGCATTGGCTGTCAAGTCATGTACTGCTTCTTTCACATCATGAACTTGAATGCAGTGGATTTCTTCTGGTTTGACTGTCCATACCTATTAAACATAGCCAAAATATTCACACAATGTTTTGGTATTATTCGTGTTTGAAACAACAAGCTTAGTAAGATTGGTTCACCCGAATTGTTTTGTCCAATGAACCACTGTATAGTTTATCTCCAGAAGATGAAGCATGGAGGCATGTGACCGCCTTTGTGTGCTCGCGAACCTCTTGAATCAGCCTCAGTACCCCCTTCCCAGCATCCCACACCTAGAAGAATAGATTAGACACTGATGTTTGTGGTGTGAATTTGCCATAAAAGAGAGTTTTGGTTAAGTTCTTACCTTTATAGTTCCATCAGAATGGCTGCTTAAAACCCGACCTTTTAGATGAATCAAGGACAAGACCTCTCCGTTCGTACAAGAGTCTAATTCTACTAGCTCAGTACAACTCCACAACTCTGTCTAAAATACAGAGTAGTTAGCAACTATATGTACTAACTTCTTTCACTTTAATATGTTTTTTCAAGGGAATATACTCATTTGGTACCCTATGTTTTTGCAAAATATCATTTTGGTACCTTCTGTTTTCAATAATGCTCATATAGTACCCTGTATTTTAAAATCGTACATATTTGGTACCCTAATATCAGATTTGATAGATAAAATTTTATCAATTTAATCAAACTGCGGTCAATTATGTAAGTTACAAATTTAAATTTAATTACATAATTACATATAACTGATGACAGTTTGATTATATGGACAAAATTTTATCTATCAAATCTGAGTTTAGGGTACCAAATATGTACGATTTTAAAATACAGGGTACCATATGAGTATTATTAAAAACAGAGGGTACCAAAATGATACTTTGCAAAAACATAGGGTACCAAACAAACGAGTATATTCCCTTTTTTCAATTGGTCTATGATACTTACTGCATCCACAGATGGCAGGTTCATCAATGTTTTCATTATATCAGTCACCACCACAGAATTCCTCTTAAGCTTTCTCAATGTCTTGTAGATGGACTTAGCATACACTCCAAGTGCTCTAGCTGCATCTGAAAATTCGAAACTTGAAGTTCAACCTCTATCGAAATGTAATGTAGACAAGTTTAAAAAGTTTCTCTGCTCCAAGTATTGACTTACCTGGATCACTAATGAAAGTTTTCAAAGCTAGTGTTGCCAAAATCTTCTCCTCCATGTTCTTAGATGATTGGAGAACATTTATGAATTCATCGAGCAAAGACTTTCGAGCAGCGATTTTCACACCAGTTTCAGGAATTGAAGAGAGCATGTATGTGAGCCATGTGGCTATGACAAGACATGCCTTAGCCATTTCTAAGGAACTACTCCTTAGACATTCCTCTAATGCTTTAAAAATAGAACCCTTCTCATGGTTGCAAAGCACAAAAGCAACCCTCTTCTCCCAACAACTTATAGCTTTCTCTTCTTCCTATATAAGAATTTAAGATTAGTACTAACACATAGCTAAGTGGGGTTAGTATGATCGCTCAAAAGAATCAGTAGTGAAGTAATTGCATACCATTTTTTCCATGAAATCAGTGTCATTTTTCTTTAAAGCATTGTAAGGTTGATCAAACCCAGCAATTTGGAGCAACCAAGCTTCAATATATGAATCACCAGATGAGGTAATGCGCCCAATAATAGATGTCAAGGCATCTATAGCCATAATTTGAGAATTAGAAAACTCTTTTCTTCTAAGTGCTTCAATCAATGCTTCTATAGCTTCTTCCCTATAAATGCTCATCTTCCGTGGTTCAACCTAGAAAAGTGAGAATCAGAAGAACTTGTGGTTAGTTTTACTCAAAAGCTTAATTGACATTATGGATTTTATGAAGTAACAGCACAAACAAACCAGAAGATCAAGCTGAAGCAGAAGACTAGCGATGGCGGGTTGATGCTCCATAGGAGCCATTTGAAGGTAAACAAGAAATGTATGCATGGAACTAAATGCTCCTATATCTTTAATTGTTTGTAGTATTTGATTTGAGAATGTTCTCCTGCAGAAAGACAAAATTGGATAAGCACATAAGTAAATAAGAACAACCGCATGTCCAAAATTATCAGGCAAAATTCAGCTGTAGCTAGATATGAAGTGTTTATAGTCTGTACCTATTCAATTGAACAAGCTCTGAGAGAAATCTTACACATATGCCTCTGACAGAATCATTCCCAGCATGAAATAACTCCATAACAGGAGACAATTCAATTCTACTTGCTATCAAATTCTTGCAACTTTTTTCAGCTTGCATACAACACAAAAGTACTGAAACAACAGACCTTCTTCCTTCTACCCTATTCAAATATTTGACTAAGGCAGGAATCCCATTTGCAGAAATAACACTTAATGCATTGATGGATCTGTTGTTTTCATCTCCACCAACCAAAATCTGCTCAAGAATGGCTATAGCAGCAACCTTGGGATCCATGATAAATTGAAGATCATCCAACTCCTCAATTTTGCTAATGGTTATTTGAACAAGGGAAGGTACAAGATCATGAGCTGAAAGTTGAGCAAAATTTGGCCTAAGCTGGTATATCAGAAGTGCAGCCTCAGCCAATCCATTCTTCAATAGAGCAGCCAAGCAATAAAGATCAGAATCTACACTTGTAAGAATCTCCCCAACGTTTTCATCAGCAGATATCAACTCAGAAAGAATGTAAATTGATGTCCTTAAAACTTCTCTATTGAGAGAAGCCGAGAGTATTTCTACAAAACCATTTACAACGGTTGGTTCAGATAAAGAAGAATGAACCCCAGGATCACCCTTTGACTCTTTCCATAATCTAGATATTGCTGACACTGCTGATTCACACTCTGGCAAGTTTTCAGAAGTGCATAGACACAAAACATAAGGTTTTAAACCATTAATAATCTTTTCAACTTCAGCTTGAGATATCACACTTGTTGGCGAAGCAGCCATGGCTGCAATAGTAAATCTTCTGTTTCTATGGTTGATAAACTCATCAATGCTCTTATGAGAAGGATAATCAAATGTTTCACGTGGAGTAGAGGCTAATGAGGTTTCTCTAGAAGAGTACTGAACTTCCTGAGGAAGATCAGGGAGTTGTTCTTTCCAAGAATTGATCAGTCTCTTTAAAACATAGTTGGTTTTGGGCAATGTACTTGCAGCTAGAGGTTGTCTTGTAATGGGACATGTGGTGTTTCCTCTTTTCAGCCATTCTTGAATTGCTTTGCTCTCATATGTTTGACCTGTTTCGAGGGTAACTGGGTCACAAAAGATCTGACCAGTGATGGGGCACACAAAATCCTTTGGTGGTCTAGATGTTGGAGTCAACTTCTCAGATAATGGAAGTGAAGAACAGCTCTGCTTTGCTTCATTGTCATCACTAAATGAACTGTAGAATTCAAGAATGGCTGTGTGATCAGCATTTTATGGTTAAGTGCAAACAAATTCATAATAGCTCAAAACAAAAGCAAACAAATACCTATTCTTGAGCAAATGAATGTTAAGATTTTCAAAACTTTGCTTTTGACTACAGTTTTGGCTGGAACCTTGTGGAAGAACCTCCTGAATTGCAAAGAAATTAGTCAAAGGAAGATTTAGTCATTATTAGCTAAAAAGAAGTGGAGAAAATACTGTTCATAGTCTTACTTCGGCATCAGATTCTGAGCTAATGCTATAATCATTACTCATTGGTGGAGACACAGGCAAAGATGTGGCAATGGCGGAATCTGTCATACGATTGGACCTGAGACGCAACAGAGAAGGCGGTTCACACTTCACATCTGGTTTTGGAGATGATATGTTTGGTGAAGAAGTTTTAGGGGAACGAATAGGAGAGAAAACTGATGGTGAATATAGTGGAGTTTTCATCTTAGATGGCTGTATTTTTTGTCCATTTTCTTTGTTGTATGTAACTATGTTGTTGTTGTTGGTGCTGCTAGCAGAATCAAACTTTCTGGTTTTGTCATTAGAATCAGCATTAACATCATCTTGTTCATAATCATACTCATCTTCATTTTCTTCAGGCAATCCTTCCTGGCATAATCACCAACAACAATCAAATGTTAGAATATTTATTTAGATTTGGTATATAAAATCAATTTGTTACAACTAATTGATTTAATATATTAAAGTCAATATTTAATTTATTGACAAAATATTCTAATTAATGGTCAACATTGTTTGTTACCTGATTTTGTTGTTACCTAATTTTTCATATCCCAACTGATTGAGAAAATATCTCAATTTGTGGCAGAGACTCTGATGGTAGGTCTCACTCTAAATATAGAGTACCGGTCCCCAAACTCACTGCTTATTCTGACTTTTAGTAACTCCATCTAAAAGAGTTAGTGAGAGCTTGGAAGTCCGTGTACTCGTTCTAAGGTTATCAATTACAATGGCTGGAGGTATACAATATTCGATTATCTTTTTGTATATGTTCATTCTATATATTAATTCCGCCTATATATACATGTATATAGGATTGTTCATATGTCTATATTTATTTTAATCTAACATCAAACACTACAAAGTTACTCTAAAGTATATGACAACAAAAATGCCAATGAAACAGTTTTCACACATACCTGTGGAGCCCATCTAGGAGACTCCTCCAAATTCTGTGAGACTTTGGAGTACATTTCATTCACCCTTATAGGACCCCTATCCAATTCCACATATGTTAGAAACCACATGAAACATTATCTAACTTCAACACAGCTCAGAAACTAACCTTATTGAGTTTCTTATACCATCTTTTGATTTAAGGAATGGAGCAAAGCCAGCACTCCTAGGCAAGATAGGACCGAATTTTACGAAATCAGGAATGGAACGGCTCACCTCATGCAAAGGAGTCATTGGTGGCTCAGCAATAGGAAACATTGGAATCACTTTCTTGGTCGAGGCAATCGAATCAGAGTTCATACAATCCTTAAAGTACTTGGCATAAAGGCGTGTACTCTCATCCAATGATTCTCCAAAAACCTGTTCGAGCTTTTGCAATTTCTCCACTTGATCAGGCCTCATGGAAACTATCAAAGACTCATTAAAGAATTGTTCCAAATCAATAGTGAAAGACATATCAGAAGAATCAGGGATAACTTCCATGACAAGCCTATGTCTCTCCTCAGAATACCAACCGAAAATCGACCCCATGTGTGGAAGAAACAAGTCTTTCCAGAGCTGGGGAGCGAAATCAATGCGCGAAAAGAAAGGATCAACCATGAACATCTCAAGAACATGAAGAACTGAGTTGGAAACATTGTTCCTCAGTTTCCACAAGTAAGCTAGATTGAGATGAGCCCAGGCAGAGAGGTAGAAGTTTGGGACACCAGCAGTTTTCTGGTTTGAATCCAACATAGCACACACGTGTAACATCTTCTCAGCATAGTCCAAACGTGCGAGCTTGGTTTCCATGTTGGAAGTAGCTATGGCTTCTTCCAAGGCCTCAATGCCCCAGTCCAAATTGGCCAACACTGCTTGATCTGAGTACCTAACCTCTCTCTCTTCCCCGGAGCTTCCATCCTCGGCTGCCAATCTCTCAGCACACTCTTCCTTGTGCTGAATTCTCTCTTCTTTGTTGATCAACCGGTCTCTAATGAAGCCATCAACTGTTGTACTCACTAATCTAACAATGTCTGTTTGGTCCATTGAAACCTTGTTATAGTTTCCAGCCATCTTCAAAGGACTATTCAAACAAGTTTGTATGTTTTAGTATCAGTATATCATATCATAACATAACATATCATATCATTCTGTTTGTTTGGTGAGAAGATGATATGAAAAAAATAAAAAGATAACATAGTGAGAGAATTACTTACTGTATTGAAGAACAAAAAAGCTTTAAAATTGGTTTCAAGGCAGAGAGTGCAAAAATGGCCGGCTGTGAGAGATAGTAGCTGTGCCGGCCATTTGGTTTGGTACATTTAAAAAATCCAACATTCGCTATCAGTATTAGAATATTATTATAACAATTAGTTAATCATTAATTATTTGGGCTAATTAGTATTAATATAGGATTTGTTTGAATAGTCGTTTAGCTAATGACAAGAGCATTTGGCTTTTTGGCTTGATCACAAGACAACTGTAACAAAACACCTCCAAACATTTTTGCAAATATATTTTAATGAGATTTGGTTTTTTGGGTTAATTTTTGGTTAGCCTTTTGGATTAGTCTCTCTGTCTCAACTATGCTCATTGCGCCACAGTAGTAGACGAGTGAGTGAGTGAGATTTCTTATGACTGATTTGCATATTATTGGGTTGTTTGGATTCTAAGAAAATGGACAAGCATTATTGGGTTGATTATTCATTTTTTAGAATGAAAGTAACATCAAGCATATACTGATATCTAATATTGGTTTTCTTTTTTAATTTTTGAGGTTTTATTTTGGAGTATTAATTTGTAGAAAATGATTTTCCTCCTCATAATGAAGGTTGTAGTTCTTTATTGTTTCTTATGTTATATATTAATGTAGATCTTAGGGGTGACTAGTAGTTGTTTATTATGTTGATTTTTAGACTTGGCTTTGAATATATATATATTTATATAGGTTTTAACTACTATTTATAGGTTCTATAGTTGTCTAAGTGCCTCTTTTTCTTTTTTTTGGTTTATTTAAGGTTTCCTTTATGAACAGCTCTTATGTTATTTGACTTTTTTAAACAAATTGCTTCTAATCTATGTGGTAAATATATATTATGTATCCAAAATTTGATTAACACCCCTATTTTTATTAAAAATTAATATATAATATTTTTTTTCAACTTATGTTCACATTTTTTTAATTTTTTTTCTTTGTCATATTCTAAAAAATACATATAAATAATATATATCTAAAATATTTAAATTAAAAAAAACAAAAAAATATAAATCATGTTAAAGTTTATGAAAACAAGATATAATAAAATTATTGACATTAACTAAAAAAAATTAAAGAATGCCAAAAGAAATATTGAGAAAAAGTGTTAAAATTATTTTAAAAATTATTATTTTTTAATTAATGGGGTACTTATATATATTCATGGTACCCTATATGGAAACAGTTATTTAAAAAAAAATTCTTCCTTGTTAGTTTGGTGATGGGTTCTACATGAGTTCACACTTCAAATATTGAAAACAAATAATTAGGGTAAACCAATCAACTCACTTTTGTTTCCATTTTAGAAATTTTGAGTACTAAAAATACCATAAGGAATTTTGGTGCCTGGTAAATCATCTATTTCTTTTGGGTTATTGACGATAAAAATAATTAAATTTTTTTTAATTGTTACACTTTAATATTCAATTTTGTTTATGGTATTAATACATAAATTTTATATTTTAGTATAATTTTAGTACTCACTATTAATTGTCTATTAAGTATGCACATAATTAGATCAATTTAATAGTAACACGCTTAATTTAGACCAATAAAAAAGTAACATATGACTACTTAACATGGACGTTAATAGTGAGTACTAACGGTTGCACAAAAATTTTAATTTAAATATTATTACCGTCGTAACCAAAATTTGAATATTAAAATGTAACAATTAACTTTTTTTTTTTTTTTTGAGTATTTTCGCCCGGAATAACTTTTTTTGCTCTCTCTCAATCTCTTCTTATGCTACTTTGTTCTATGAACACTCACATAGTGTATTTATAATTACACTCATATATTTGTTAAAATGAATCGTCACACTCAAATCAAACAGGTTCATATATTTATGTAATAAATAGCAGCCACAGTAAGTACTCTTAACTGCATTATTGGCTTAATTTGGTCTTTTATGGAGTTGAATGTTCCAGCATTTTTTGAATTATTTTTGCTTGGAGATGGGTCTTAAAAAGAGTACAAAAATCCACAAAATTATACCATCTGACTCGTTTTTCTAGTTTAAACGAATTTTATCTAAGTTATGCATATAAGATAATGAGACGAAATGACAATAATAATGGAAAATGACGAGGGAAAACGGCAATTATATAAATCAACGGCATAAAAAGAAAAAAAACGACAATAATAATAATAAAAACGACATTATTACCAAACGACAATGACAAGAAAACGACAGAAGCTATGAAATGACAATAATAAATAAAAAAAGACAATGAGAAGAAAATACGACAATAATAGCAGAAAACGACAACAATAATGAAAAACGACATAAATATTTAAGATAACAGATTATTTGATGGCGTTGAATATAGGATGTAGAATCACATATCATCTCTCCATTCTAAAAATAAAAAAACATGATTCCACTAAAAAAAAATACACTTAATTTCGCTAAAAGTTTATATTTTTACAGTATCATAAAGTTTTTTTTTTTTTTCAATTTTACGATTTTAAGGAATTTTTTACAGTTTTTTTTTTGTTGTTTTTGTAGTGTTGTTTAAGTTTATCTATAGTTGTAGAGGGAAAAATCTACAATGATGGGAAAGGATGGATCGCAAGCACTGACAATCTGTAGAACAAAGGAAGAAAGATAGTGAAAGTCTTGGGACACCGGGGTGGTGCCAGCCGAAGGGATTCCGACGGTCAAGTTAGTAAGCAATTCGAGTATAGAATAAAGAAAGTAAACAACAAGTAAATAAATCCACTGTCGAGTGGCAGCGAGGGGATGATCTAAGTGATCGATCCGATAGTATTAGAAAGAGATTGAGAGCTTTTCAATGAATGCTTCCTAGGACCCCTGTTAGTCAATTTGTCATTTTTATTTATAGAAGCCTTAGTGGTCAGTTGCCTAGCTCCTGAAGGATGGACATGAGAAGTGATCTTCTTCCTTTTTAGGAGGAAGATCGATTCTTTGGGGCGAGTTAGAGACTGCTTTAGCTAATTGCATGTATCCCACGTGTTTGACATGTTCTTGGGGGTATGTTTGAATAGTATTTTTGGGCTTAGGGCGTGGTCAAAGCTCAACGTTATTCTTGACATGTGGGCTCAAGTTTGTTTGGTACTGAGATTGGGCCTAGTTGTTCAAAGTAGCTTCTTACTGATAGGACTTGACGGGCTTTTTAATGTTTAATGGGTTGTGGGCTGATGACATGATTGATTCGGGCCGGGCCTGGTGCAATTTTTGGCCACTCCAATAGTTGTTTTCATGTTGTTTTTTTAGTTGTTTAAGTTTATGTGTAGTTGTTATGTTGTTGTGTTGATGTTTAATTGGTGTTTAATTGTTTTCAGATATATGTTGAATATTTTTTTAAAACATGTTAGTATGCAATGAATTTGACTTCTAATTGTTGTCCAATTGTTGTTTTTTAATGCAGTGGGTTAATGTTTAATTGTTGTCCAACTGTTGTTTTTAGTTACTTTTTTTATACTGTATTTTTATAAATAAAAAACTTTGAAAATCATATTTTTAAATACTTAAGTTAGTATTTTTGAAAAAAAATCACGAACCCTAAAAGAGTAAAAAAAAACAAAAAAAATATATATTTATGAAAGAAAAAAAAAGCACACCCAAACATCCAATCCAATGTATTTTCGATTTATGATGAAATGACTTTGGTCCTTAATGTTGTGCATTTTTTGAATTATTACTTGGGTTCTTCTTAAAAAGAGTATAAAATCCACAAAAATATTATACAATCTTATTTATCTTTCTATATTTTAGTAAAGAAAATGGGCACTATATATTAGGCTAATTGGCTGCTAATTAAAGACAACCCTTACCTAATTATTATTATTCCTTCAATCTCAGGCCTCTTAATATTCTAACACTTATCTTCATCAAATGAGAAATGAGATTTTGTAATTTTAGTAAGCCATTGCATTGTTGTTTAGCTCTTTTGCTTCTTGTTTCTACTTCCAGTGCGAGATGTAAATATTGTGTTGTATTTGGTTCAAAAAAATAATATGTGATATATTTGGTACAACTTTTAGCATTATGCTCCAATAAATAATTGTAAAATCTGATGAAAAAATAATCTTTCATTACTGTTCATTTAATATTTTATTGAAAATATACAAAAAGTAATAATTTTCCTTATATTTTAGCGAATATATCATTTTAGTCTCGTGAGTTTATACAAAATACTAAATATGTCTCCCAGTCTTCATAAATAACGAAATGGTACTCTTTGTTTTGTTGTTCCTACCAAAATGGTACCCAAAATCTATTTTTGGTCAAAATTATTGTTTTCAAAGACCATATAACCTACTTATATATTTTGTCTATAATTAAAATTATTTTGAATTCTTTTAATAAATTAATAATACTTAAACTTTATTTTTAAAAACATATAAACTTAAAGAAATAATAACAAAATAAAAAAATGAGAATAAAAATAATTAAGTTTTATTTCTAATTCTTATAATAAATTAATAAACATATAAACATACATATATTTAAGTTTTATTTATTTAGGTATTTATGTACTTAAATAAATAATGACATTTTAAGTTTATTTAAGTTAAAATCAAATATTAAATAATAATAAATTATTTTTCATTATTTATTTATTTATTTTATTCTCATTTATTTATTTATTATTATTTCTTTAAACTTATATGTTTTTAATAATAATTTTAATTACTGATAAAATATATAAGTAGGGGTAAAATGCTTTTTGAAAAAATAATTTTGATCAAAAATAGATTCAGGATACTATTTTGGTAGGAACAACAAAGCAGATGGTACTATTTTAGTATTTATGAAGACTAGAAGGTATATTTGGTATTTTGTATAAACTCGGTAGAGCAAAATGGTATATTCAAATAGAAAAAGAAAATCTTTATATTATAATTATTCAAATAGAAAAAATAAGCAGAAAATTTTAATTATCTAATGCTATTAAATATAAGCAAAATAATAAGCTTTCCCAACCATGAAACAAATGATCAAAGGGGCAAATAAAATTGTTGTGAGAGCTTGAATATTAGGCCTAAGAAGAGTTGGTCATGGGGGTTCAACTAATAATTCAAAGTATCCTTATATGACTATTTTAGTACACTAATGTTGTTAAGCTCTTTTGGTTGTTTCTATTGATGTTTTTTTGGACGTTTATTTATTTATTTTTATTACTATTATTAGTAGTATCAAAAGCACAGGAGATATTTGATTTTTGGGCTGAGAAGGGTCTAAAAACAATGATAGAGATAGTGAAGATGGACTATAAATGCAAACAAGGATTTTGAGAAAATGGAAGGTTAGATAAAGTTTGATAATATTTTTTTCTAAGATAATTTTAACTTTGTCGTTTCAAAGAACAAATGTCGTATTTATAGTGTTTTGGTGCTATGGTTCTTTGTTTATGGAGTATGGTTCAAGAAAGCAAAATAAAGCATTTAAAGGGTTATAATTTCTCCTATAAATAAGCCATGACAACATAAAGCATATTCACTGAATAGCATAAAATAAAATATCTCTACGTTTTTTTATTATATTTTTAGGTTCCACAAACAGATATTATAATGTGTTGAAGATCTTCTATTTCATATCACAATACAAAAACAATATTATGGTTGGACCAAACAACTTTTGTGTTATTTTCGTATATTTATAAAAAATTATTCTCTTTATGTTTTAATATTTATAATTTTATATATATACAGTATAATTTTTTCATAGTAGCTTTACTTTAAGCCATACTCATAGGACTTTCAATGTTTCTCGACTCGTGAACAGTTTTCGGTGAGACTTTTTTTTATGACCGTGTATATTGTAGCTATTTAGAGCATTATGCAAAAAATTTCAGAAAATTCTGAATAGTTTATAGTACCGAAAACTAGGTTCACACATGTTGTTTTCCACGCGCATAAAAAAAATTAGTCACGCGTGTAACAACATATTTGAACCAAGTTTTCGGTACTGTAAACTATTCAGAATTTTCTAAAAATCGCGATGATGCTCTAAATAGCTACAATATACATAGTCATCAAAAAAAATTGCGCCGAAAACTGTTCAAAGTTCGAGAATACTGAGAGCCCTACCAATAAAACTTAAACTGAAACCCTATAAAAAAAAATTCTTATATATATATATAGATTCTTAAAGATTTAACCACAATAAGTCCAATATCATACAAATTTTATGAATGAGTAATCATATCCACTCAAATTATGTACCAAACAGCGTGTGTGTCACAGTTTAATAAATATAATTAACTAACCTAAATTGTCACATCGTTTGATATAATATTTTGACACATATTGTATATTGTAGGTACATATCATTATCTATTTGGTCTATTTTCACCCCTTAACGAGCTCTCACTCTTAAAAAAAAAAAATATTCTTCTATTATTATATGTAAGCATTTAGGGCTATACTAAGCCATGACATATTTGATGAGCATACTATCCACTAAAGAACATAGAATAATACAATACCTCTATTATTTTTTATGGGACATTTAACCAAAATGATAGACTAATTATTTTGATAATTAGTCTTTTTTTTACTATGCTCTATCTTAATATATAACACCATTATCTACTTTGTCTTACTAGAAACATTGAATAAATTAAAATATTATTATTATAATATTTAATACAAAATTAAATATTTAATAATTATATTAATATAAATTCACATATTATAAAATATTATCATTATAATAATATATAATACATAATAAATACATTATTTATATATAAGTGTCGTGTGTACAAATAGTATGGATGTGTAACTAAATAAGAAATTAGAATAACATTTATTTTATATAAAAAATAAATAAGTTTATTCTCCAATTATTGAGGCGTGATTTGAATAATATCATTAATGTTTTGTATCTTAAATATGGTAGTTTGTTATCTAAAAAGTGATTGTATTATTATAAAAAAACCGTAAACAGTGTTTTTTTTTTAAATTTAATATGTTTATGTCATTCTTTTACATATAGTATTTTTTTTATTTATTTAAAATTTATATGACAATCATAAAAATTTATTAAAAATAATTAATAATTTTTTTAAATAAAACTAAGTAAATGTGCATTGCACGTTGCTTGCACCTAGTAGTCATAAAAAGTTTTAGTCTCAATTTAGGACCAGTTATAAATAGGAATAAACTCCACATTGTAATAAGTTATTGTACACCCTAATTTTCCACGGGCTAACAGCGAGCTGAGATATGACGTGATTATATCAACCACGTGGATCCCATGTGGCCGGAGCTGTTGTTGTCAGGTCCTACCCATTTAGCTCGAGGTATCCAAAGTTCTGTCAAGACTAATCAAGGGCTGAGTCAGGATTATGAAGACCGCAGGCCACGAAGGTGTCCAGCTCGAGGCTCGAGCTGGAGTTGGAAGCTATGACCTTTTACCAATTCAACCACGCAATGTAAACGTGCATATATCAGACATCACGTGTCTGATATATCCCTGAATTCTCGGACACTCAGCAGGAACGTGCGTGTTGAGGCACCCACGACTGGGATGGGCCGTGCGGCCCATTATCCCCATTTTTATTGATTAGACCACACTTAATGTGTCAGGTTTTAGGAATTAATCATGAATGTCACAGAAGTGACATGAGGTAAAAAGGTCACGGGATGACCCCCCTTACCAACCCCCAGGTGCCTTCTCCTATAAATATGGAAAGGCTGGGAATGAAAAGGGGTTGGATTCTATAGTGTAACAATATACCTTGTAAAAAATACCAGAAAAATAGCAATAATAGTGGCTGGTGGAGTAGAAGGATTTTAACCTTTGAACCACCTAAAAAAAGTGTTTGCATTATCATAGGACATTAAGATCACTTATCTGTTTCGATTCAACACTTAGTACTAATCCCATTCTCTTATCTTCTTAATTATCTGTTGGCGAAGAACCGCGTCAACAGTTATAATATTTTTTTATCCCGCCTTTAGAAAATATGCATCAACATAATAATAATTGTCTTAATATTAAATATATTTATATACTAGATAAAAGCAACGTGCAATGCACATTTACTTAGTTTTAAAATTGTAAACATTGTCTATAATTTTAATAAAAATTGATTCACTATTATCATACACATTGTCTATAATTCTAATAATAGAATGAATTACAATTCTATAGTTTATATTATATCAATAATCTCTACATATATGGCATCTAAACACAACATTGACATATATATATATATATTTACATGACATATATATAAAATATAATAATATTTAAAAATAAATTAATAATATAAATAAAATAAGAATATAAAAAATCATAGTGTAGACAATAGTATATATGCATCAACTATATATTTTTAGTTTCTAATATATCTCGCAATGTGTCATTTGGTGAATTTACTGAAAAAAAAAGAGCTTCAATCACTTGATAAAAAATAAACTATCGCACAAATTTATAAGATAAAAAACTATATGTATGTCTTTATTATTTTTAAATAAATATGATTTAAGTATTTAAATTATCAAAAACTATCTTAAAAATATCTTATTTTAATAAATTAATTAATTTATTTTTTATTAAGTTTATATTTGTTTTAGTTTTTAAATTTGGCAGTGACAATAAAAGATTATATATGTTGACGTCGTTTTTCGTCAACAGTGAAATAAGAGCACGAAAACAATAATCGGTTATGGCCAATAAAAATATGATAAGACAAATGAGATTTTATACGTGGTTCAGTAGTTAGCTCTGCCTAGTCCACGAGTCCTTGTTATTAAACTTAAGATTATCTCTGAAAATTCTTCAAGGATGAATTCCCTAGAGTTTTCTCTTAAGATCACAAAAGTTCCGTCCCTTACAATGATACATGACCTCTCTATTTATAGAGGAGGTTTCAGAATACTATCCCACATATTTCGGGAAGTTATTCTTTATATGCAAATAAATTTAATGGCATTCAAAGCCTGTAATCCTATATACAAGGAAACGTCCCTTGAAGATCAGGGGGCGTATAACTGAACAATTAATATCCCTTGATTATAGGGGATTTATAACAATCAATGTAGACCGCATCTCTCATTGATGATCCACAAAGATATTCAAAATTGTTATCTTATATCGCCAAGGCCCTATTCACCCAGGTCTCTTGTTGACTTTCAAGCTTATAGCATCTTCCCGAGACCACATGACTTCGAGCTCATACGGGTGTCAGGCTCGGAGCCCTAATCCGAGGCCATCCCGAGAACAGACGTACTTCAGGGTCTATCTTTCGAGCTTGTGAGGATCTCGAGGCTACCATCTTCGAAGTCGTCTCTGCTTCGCAGGCTCAATGCCTAGACTTCACAGGCTATTCACCCAGGTCTCTTGTTGACTTTCGAGCTTATAGCATCTTCCCGAGACCACATGACTTCGAGCTCATACGGGTGTCAGACTCGGAGCCCTAATCCGAGGCCATCCCGAGAACAGAAGTACTTCGGGGTCTGTCTTTCGAGCTTGTGAGGATCTCGAGGCTACTATCTTCGAAGTCGTCTCTGCTTCGCAGGCTCGATGCCTAGACTTCGGACGTATTCCAGATATTACGAGTCCATTCATTACGAATCCAGCTTTCGAGGTCACAATTCTCATAGCTCGAAATCTGGGTGTAACAATATATTATATATTTAATATAATATTAATTTTAATTAAATTTTATTTAAGTTATAAAATGTATGATTTTATTATTTTTAAATAATTATTATTGTAAAATATCTCAAAAAATTATTTTTAATTTTTTTAATTATTTATTTATTTAAGTTTGAATCAGGTTTAAAATCTACTATTAAATATAAGAATATTCCGTTAAAATTAACTGAAAAAAATAAAAAAACCGTTAAAACCAACAATTTCCATTATCTACACACTTTTTATATTGAAGAGATATGCTATCTTTTACATACTAAAAATTCATGATAAAATTAATTATCAATTTAGACTTATAAAATAACTTTGTATATTTCCAACATTATATAGATATGTACATTGTAGCTATATCTTGATGTCATTTTCGTTTATCAATGTTTTACATTAAATTTGACTTATTTTAACAATTATTATTTAATTTATATTTGAATGTGTATATTTACAATATTTTATAGATATAATTCTATTAAGTTATAGCATCCTCATAATAATAAAATATGTTAGTCCCAACATTATTACTCTAGAGAGGTTTTACAGTACTTTCTTAAAGACTAACCACAATAAGTGCAATATCATTCGCATTTTATGAATGAGTAATGATATGTATACTCAAACATTATACACAGTGATGCATCACTACTTTTTAAAACAGTATGTCACATTTTTAATAAATATGATTGACTAAGCTAAACTGTCACAATACTGTGTATAATATTTGAGTGCATATTTTGGGTCGACGTATCATTATTTACTTTGTGCATTTTCACCACTTAACAAGCTCTCACCCTTAAAAAAAAGTATATTGCTTCTATTATTATGCACAATATATAATTGTTAATAAGCATTTAGGGCTATAATAAGCCATGACGTATTTGATGAGGCATACTATCCACTAAAGAACATAGAATAAAATAATACCTCTATTATTTGTTATGGGGCATTTAACCAAAATGATAGACTAATTAATTTGATAATTAGTCTTTTTTTTACTATGCTATATCTTAATGTATAGCAACACTATCTACTTTGTCTTTGTCCGACTAGAAACATTGAATAAACTAAACTAAACTTTACATTATAATATTTTTCTTTGAATAAATCTACAAGAATTTGACTCTTTGGACTATAAAACCTTGGATTTACATATCAATCAACTCACACCATCTTCCACTTTTCACAAACTTGCTCACTTGTTCTTGTTATTGTTACCCTTTTTCGAAATTTTGAGTACTAAAAAAATGGCAGAAAGAAGAGTGATAGGTTGGGCTGCCAGAGACTCAACCGGTATTCTGTCCTCCTATTCATTTAGTCTCAGGTTATTATGTTTTTGAAACTGGTTTTTTCTTGTTGTTGAATTTTTGTAACTGGTTCTTATAAAGTGGGTAAGTGTTAATATGCTGAATATTGTTGTAATGAACAGAAAAACAGGTCCAGAAGATGTAGTACTAAAGGTATTGTACTGTGGAATTGATCATACAGATCTTCATCAAATGAGGAATGAACTTCTTTCAACTAATTACCCTTTGGTACCAGGGTAAAATCACTCTTCTTCTTTTTTTTCATCAAGCTCTTGTACAATTTTGTTATATGAAATGAAGAGTACTATGGTACCCAATTTTGATATAAAAAAATGCATTATTTTTTGGGGATTTTTCATAAATATGGCTTTTATGCAATTAATGTGCAAAAATATGGAGATTATACTTTTTATAATATGTATGGAAAAATTTATTAAAGAAAAAAAAACATTATGAGAAATACAATTGCTAACTAACTAAATATGGAAAACTTGATTAAAAGTAAAATTATGACATAAACTAACTTTTATACAAAAATATAGGAACTAAATCATACAAGTGAAAATTCTTAAAAAAAAAAGTCTAATACCATCTTGTTATGAGTTATTAGTATTTTTCATGCTACAATTTTCCCAAGTGGTATTTTTAGATGAGATATGTCCTTTTAAAGTTATATTGTCGTTTTACAAGTATGACCATCACTTTATACGAATTAACTTCAATGTCGTTTTACCAACTTCTATTGTCGTTTTGCCTGGTTATGTATTTGCAGGCATGAAGTAGTGGGTGAAGTTGAAGAGTTGGGTTCAGAAGTAAGAAAATTCAAAGTTGGGGACAAAGTTGGAGTAGGCTGCGTAATTGGGTCTTGTGCGGACTGCTCTTCCTGCAAATCCAACAAAGAGAACTATTGCACCAAACAAATTTTCACTGTTGGTGGCACCTTCCCAGATGGAGCTCCCTCTCGTGGAGGCTTCTCCTCTACCATGGTGGTTCACCAAGCGTAAGCAATCCCAAATCAGTTTGCTTTTTTTTTTCTGGGTATTTTCTCTTTTTCAACATAATCATTGATAGAGGTGAGCATCGGTCGGTTTGGACAATTTTTTCATAACATAAAATCCAGAATTCAGTTTTCGGTCCAGATTGGTGCAATCCAAAAATCGACCGACCAAACCAGTTAAAAGAAAAAATCGACCAAACCGAATTTATTATTTTTTTTATTTTTGAAAGTTTTAGTTAAAAATCTAAAAAATTTGGATTGTTGGAATCCATGTTTGTGCATTTTTAAAACATAAGTATATAGAACATAATTTCATATTTTTTTATTTTTATCTAATAATTTTAATAATTAATAATTATATAATATTATATTAGTATATATTATATTGTTCGATCGGTTTCGGTTCCGCCGGTCGGTCCACACAAAATTTTCAAACCAACCGATCAGTGGCAGTTTGCGCCGTTGACGGTTTTTTTGGTGTTCGGTTTAATTGGTTTCGGTTTTTTCAGTGTTTGGAAGGTTGGTGTACACAGTTTTTTCGGTTTTTCGGACTTTATGCTCAGCCCTAATCATTGAAACTAGTGTGTATCTATGTGTACTACTACCACAGGTTTGTTGCAAGGATACCAGACAAACTAGCATTGGAACAGACAGCTCCACTATTGTGTGCTGGTGTGACAGCTTACAGTCCTTTGAAACAACTCACTAAAGGTTCTTCTAATGAGGTGTTGAGAGTTGGAATATTGGGGTTAGGAGGAGTTGGGCATTTGGGGGTGATCATAGCCAAGGCAATGGGACACCATGTGACAGTAATAAGCACTTCTGGTAAGAAAAAGGCGGAGGCTTTAGAGCATTTAGGGGCTGATTCTTACCTGGTTAGCTCCGACTCGGCCGAGATGGAGGCGGCAGCCGCCAGTCTAGACTATATTTTGGACACTGTTCCAGCATTTCACAACATACAAGCCTACCTTTCATTGCTGAAAATTGAGGGAAGGCTTGTGATAGTTGGGGCATCTCCTCAGCCACTTCAGTTTATAGCTAGTGAATTGAGTCTTGGTATGTATGTCTGACTTACTTTAATACTTGCTTGTTGAGTTTTTGCATTGAAAATTTGCTGAGATTGATCTTGTTTATGAATGAAGGCAAGAAGACTATTGGAGGGAGTTTCATTGGAAGCATGAAGGAGACTGAGGATTTATTAGAGTTTTGGGCAGAGAAAGGTCTGAAGACAATGATTGAGGTGGTGAAGATGGATTATGTGAACAAGGCTTTCGAGAGAATGGAAAGGAACGATGTTAGATATAGGTTTGTGCTGGATGTGGCTGGAAGCAATCTTCATTGATGACACAATAATGTCCTCTCTAAATCTTCATGTCAAAATTGCCGATGAGAATCGACAATTTTCGTTTTTTCAAATAAAAGCAGTACTCATGTACAATAATATGTATGGAGAAATGGAGAGATGAGACTAAATATGTTCTGTGAAGAAGCCAACACAATAATGGAGGATCAAGATTTAATCAAACGTCTTACCCCTAACTTAAACATTTATATATGCAAGATAATAACACCATCCTTTAACACAAATAGAGTTTAATTGAACTGGAAAGCTACTAGAGTAGTAGAGTAAGAGTTGTCATTTCTAACAGATTCAAAGTAGTGAATTATACAGCAACGCCCATTTTCCATTTCCAAATGTTATGCAGAAAATAACAGCGAGTGACTTCATGAATCTCTTTAGGAAAGAAAGAATGAACTAATGCTACTAGTACAACAATTGGAAGATATATCTACCTGGATTTTGAGTTCATAAGTCAAAAACAAAAAGGATTAAGATGGTCATCGAACTTGCCACCGGACTTCGATATCTGATGATGGCAGATTAGTTTTAGGGATAGATGTTCAGTCATCTTTCCCCTTGCCCTTTCCTTCGACACCTTTCGTGCTATCGTAGGTTGAAAGGAAGAATGTACTCTGATTTTTCTGCAAAAACCTGCATGAAGCATATAGTGTTTAACTCGTAGGAGTGTTGTTTTTCAGAAGAAGATCAAGATGAACGTTCTGTCATAACAAAATCAATTGGAAATTAGAATGAATATGAAACTCGAAAGTGTACGTACTTAAGAAAATCAAGCAGTTTCTGTTGCAAGCGGGTCAGTGTTTCCTCCTCGATGTTTACATAAGCCAATAACTCTGGCAACTTAACTGCAGCCCCAGAAATCTTCATTATCAGATAAAAAATTCCAAATATGAACGACAGAATTCAAAGACATAATTTACTTTTAGAAAATTCCAAGTAACTTGAATAATCTTAGTAGCATGGGATGCAGGACATATTTGGAATCCATATGTTCGGCCGACGGTGCAAACCGCCACTGTTCGGCCGGTTTGGAAATTTTGGGTGAACCGACCAAAAAAACCGAAACCGACCGAACACAATAAAATAATAATATAATATTATATAATTTTAATTATTAAAATTTTTAATAAAAATAAAAAAAAAACTTAGGGCACTTGTAAATGTAATTATGTTCTATATATTTATGTTTTAAAAACACACAAAAATGGATTCTAACAATCCAAATTTTTTAATTTTTTAACTAAAACTTTCAAAATAAAATAAATAAATAAATAATCAATTCGGTTTGGTCGGTTTAACCGACCAAACCGCAGTCCAAAACGGTCGGTTTTTTTTTTAAACTGGTTTGGTTCGGTCGGTTTTTGGATTGCACCAATCCGAACCGAAAACCGAATTCTGGATTTTTTTTGTGAAAAAACCGCCCAAACCGACCGATGCTCACCCCTAGTTATGGCATCAAAGACTTGGCCACATCAGTGAAAGAGGTATTGCTGAACTGTTAAAACAGGGTGTTCTCAGTGGAAAACTTAGTGGCAAGCTAGATTTTTGTGAAGAGTGCATCTATGGGAAGCACTGCAGAGTGAAATTTGGCCAAGGTACTCACACTACAACAGCTCCATTAGCTTATATTCACTCTGACTTATGGGGACCCTCCAAGGTTCCATCTTTGGATGGAGCAAACTACTTCATGAGCATTGTTGATGATTACTCAAGGAAAGTTTGGGTAATGCTCTTGAAGTCTAAAGATCAAGCCCTAGAGAGTTTCATTGCTTGGAAAACTCTCACTGAAAACCAGGTTGGTTTGAGAGTCAAGAAACTCAGGACCGATAATGGGCTTGAATTCTGCTCCAAGGAGTTTGATAAATTCTGTAGTAGTGTGGGAATTGCAAGGCATAACACTGTTAGAAAAACCCCTCAGCAAAATGGAGTTGCTGAGAGGATGAACAGAACTCTCTTAGAGAGAGTGAGATGCATGTTAAAGGGTGCAAACCTTGAGAGGAAATTATGGGGAGAAGCTGTCACTACAGCCAACTACTTGATAAACAGGTGTCCCTCAGTAGCTTTGAAATTCAAAACTCCTCAAGAAGCTTGGACTGAGAAGAAACCAAGCTATGAACACTTGAAAGTGTTTGGCTGCACAGCATATGCACATATAAGACAAGATAAGCTCGAGCCTAGAGCTATCAAGTGCATATTCATTGGATACCCCAATGGTGTTAAAGGGTACAAACTGTGGTGCCTAGAAGAAGGTTTTAAGAGGTGCATCATTAGTCGAGATGTGGTTTTTAGAGAAGAAGAGATGCCAATGAAGATCAGTAAAGATACTGACAGCAGAATAAATCATGCCACAACTCAGGTGGAAGTCGACAAAGGTGCAAATGCTCAAAAGAAACTATTGGAGCAGATCAAACTGAACACACTCAACGAGTTGAGACAACAAGTGAGTTGAGTGGTTATCAGTTGGCTAGGGACAGGAAAAGAAGGGAGATCAAGGCACCAGAAAGACTGGGATATGCAGACTTCATTGCATATGCTCTGTCTGTTGCAGAAGAAGAAATCAATTCGGATCCCCTAACTGTCCAAGAGGCTCTCAACAGACCTGAAGGTAAAGCCTGGAAGAAGGCTATGGATGATGAACTGGAATCTCTAAAGAAAAATAGAACATGGATTGTAGTAAACAAACCTGATCATGCTAGACTTGTAGGCTGCAAATGGATCTCGAAGGTAAAGGAAGGGATACCTGGGGTTGAGCAAACAAGATTCAAGGCTAGGCTAGTAGCAAAGGGCTTCACTCAGAAGGAGGGGTTAGATTTTAATGAAATTTTCTCTCCAGTTATAAAACAAACATCAATTTGAGTCATGTTAGCCAAAGCAGCCAAAGATCACCTTGAGGTGGACCAAATGGATGTGAAGACAACATTTCTTCATGGTGAGCTTGAAGAAGAAATCTACATGGAACAACCTCAAGGATATGACAATGGTAATCCTAATCAAGTCTGTCTACTCAAGAGGTCCCTATATGGACTGAAACAGGCTACCAGGCAATGGAATATCAGGTTTGACAGCTTTATCACTAGTATTGGTTTCACTAAGAGTCAGTATGATCCTTGTGTGTACATCAATCAACATCTATACTTGCTTCTGTATGTTGATGACATACTGATTGTTGGGAAAAACAAGAGTGAAATCAAGAGAATCAAAGAAAAGCTGAGTGAGGAATTTGAAATGAAAGACCTTGGCAAGGCCAAGAAAATTCTGGGGATAGAGATTGATCAAAGCCAAAAAGGGGTGATCAAACTATCACAAGAAAGCTACTTGAAGAAAGTATTAGAAAAGTTTGGTAGAGACAACTCTAAAGTTGTGTCCACACCTCTAGCTCCATACTTCAAACTTTCTCAATCTCAGAATCCTCAAACAGAAGCAGAAAAGAAACTCATGGAGAAAATTCCTTACACTAGTATTGTGGGAAGCCTAATGTATGCCATGGTCTGTACTAGAGCAGACCTGGCACATACTCTAAGTGTTGTGAGCAGATTCATGGCTAATCCTGGAGATGCTCATTGGTCAGCTGTCAAATGGATACTCAGGTACATCAAAGGCTCACTTAACCTGGGGTTAATCTACAATGATAAAACAGAGACAACGGAAGATGTTGTAGGTTATGTTGACAGTGACTATGCAGCAAAAATAGACACTAGAAGGTCTCTTACTGGTCTAGTGTTTACTGCATTTGGTGGAGCAGTCAGTTGGAAATCAAACCTGCAGAAAGTTGTTGCCCTCTCCACTACTGAAGCAGAATACATGGCAGCAACTGAAGCTTTCAAAGAAGCTCTTTGGTTAAAGGGTCTAACACATGAACTTGGCTTAAACTCGAGCAACATAACTGTCTACTGTGACAATCAAAGTGCGCTGCACTTGATTAAAAATCCTATGCTACATGAGAGGTCTAAGCACATAGACATAAAGTTTCACTTTATCAGAGAAATTGTAGCAAAGGGAGATGTTCAAGCCAAGAAAATCAGTACTGATGAAAATCCAGCTGACATATTGACAAAGAGTGTAAACTTGACAAAGTTCAAGCACTGTCTAAGTCTACTCAACATCGACAAGTGCTGATACTTCAAACTCATTATCAGGTTCATCAGCTCATCAGCTTCATTTCAGTTTAAAATGACTAATCTAAGGTGGATTTGTAGTGTTAGATCAGTCATTTAAAACATTCTCTTGCTGATGTGTCCTTATTTTCTTTTAATAGCTTTCTTAATCAGCATTAGTAACAGATTGTACTAACTGCTCTACTACTTTAAATAGACCTTGTACTCATTATACTGTTATGATTGAGATTAGAAAACCAGAGAGAGAACGAGAGTTTTACAGAGTGTTTTACGAGGGTTGTAAACGGATTCAAGTGTATCTGATCTTGATTCCCCATTGGTGAGGTATTGTGTAATTCAGAAGCTAGTTCTCGTGTATGTTTCTCTCTCTCTCTTGTACTGATTTCAATTATCAATAAAGGTCTCATTTTCTATTCAATGTTCTGGTAATTCTATTAGCTCTACTCTCTGTTTTTTAGTTTGCTATTATTACAGTTCAGTTTACAAACTGTTTGTATATTTTTCTTTGTCTTCCATTGCTGCTATGTTCTTTTGCTCTAGTTCTTGAGGGTGATTCCAATCACTACATATATCTACCTGGATTTTGAGTCCATAAGTCAAAAACAAAAAGGATTAAGATGGTCATCGAACTTGCCACCGGACTTCGATATCTGATGATGGCAGATTAGTTTTAGGGGTAGGTGTTCAGTCATCTTTCCCTTTGCCCTTTCCTTCAACACCTTTCGTGCTATCGTAGGTTGAAGGGAAGAATGTACTCTGATTTTTCTGCAAAAACCTGCATGAAGCATATAGTGTTTAACTCATAGGAGTGTTGTTTTTCAGAAGAAGATCAAGATGAACGTTCTGTCGTAACGAAATCAATTGGAAATTAGAATGAATATGAAACTCGAAAGAGTACGTACTTAAGAAAATCAAGCAGTTTCTGTTGCAAGCAAGTCAGTGTTTCCTCCTCGATGTTTACATACGCCAATAACTCTTGCAACTTAACTGCAGCCCCAAAAATCTTCATTATCAGATAAAAAATTCCAAATGTGAACGATAGAATTCAAAGACATAATTCACTTTTAGAAAATTCCAAGTAACTTGAATAATCTCAGTAGCATGGGATGCAGGACATATTTGGAATCCATATATGTTAAAGGACTATTCAAAAAAGTTTGTATGTTTTAGTATCAGTATATCATATCATAACATAACATATCATATCGTATCATATCATATCATTCTGTTTGTTTGGTGAGAAAATACATGAAACCAAAACAGAAAATGATGTGAAAAAAAAAAGATAGCATAGTGAGAGAATTACTTACTGTATTGAAGAACAAAAAAGCTTTAAAACTGGTTTCAAGGCAGAGAGTGCATGTAACGCCCTGGCTACCCCAGAACAGTTACGGTGAACTGTGAACCGGAAATTTGACCCGCTACCCGAGTCCTTTGGTTAAAATGTGATCTAGGTGTCATTAACAGGTTAAGGTGCAAAACCAGTAAAAAGGAAAGGGCACTTTTCATTAAGTAAATAAACTGCTCATGAGCCTTTTAAAATATTTACAAGATGTTCGTAATACAAAAGAGTTGCTACAGTTCCAAATTTACAATCCCCGCCGGCCTAAGCGGCAAAAATAGGGTAAACCCCTAGTCCCTCTGAGAACTCCTTGACCGTGGCAGTCAAGCGGCCCTGTATGTACATTACATCGCCCAAGCTCTCCACTCAAGGCTGGCCAAGCTTTTCCTTTCCTTTACCTGCACCACATAGCACCCATGAGCCAAGGCCCAGCAAGAAAACATAATAAAACATGATGTAATATCAACAACATTCATAATAACCACTCAGGACTATCAGTCCCACAAATAGGTGACAATAGCCAAAAGTCACAGTAATGAGCATCGCTCCCTCTAGCCATGTGACGATAGGGTCACCAGGGCTTAATTGACAGGTGATTTCTTTCATAAGCTTGATCAGGACAGGTGCATGGTGATTGGTCACCAACATAACCTTCCTCACGACTCTAGAGTCAAAACTATGGACAACGTCCCTTAGCCTTGTGACAGACAGTCACCGGGGTCATATACCTTGGCTATAATCATCTGGCCGTAGACCAGGCAAGCACTTATAAGTTTCTCGACCCTAGGGTCGGTCTGGCATTAATGCTATAGAGCCATTCAATGCATGATTCTCGACTTTAGAGTCAGTCCCTGACTAGTCAGTGTCTCAAACAGGTAACCAACGTTCAACAGCATTTAATATGCAATCCACGTCCACATATATCAACCAACATGCTTCAAGTATCAAACCACGCATGTCATATATCTATACAGGGTGCAACTGTACTAAAACACCGTTTTCTTACCTCTGGTTCAAGTGAGAATAATTATATGAACGACCCCTGAGAACGATCAACCTTTAAATTCCTCGACGGTCACCTGGTCATAACCAAAATATAGGATTCATCAATAAAAATGATAACTGAGGGTTCCCAAACCAAATCCCAGCCCCCGAGACCTCAAATACTACCCAACCGGGTACTAGGTCCAACCCCGAGGCCTATGGTTTGAATCCCTAAGCTAAAAACCACTTTTAGCAAAGTTTGGCCTTATGGGCCGCGGCCCCAAAAAGCCGTGCCGCGGCACGCCCCCAAGCCCTATCTGCCAGACACGCATGGGCCGCGGCACACAAAAGCTGTGCCGCGGCACCCAGCCCAGAAAAGCTAGAACGGCCACACACGAACTAGATTTTCAACCCTGCATTTCCCTTCACAAACCAGACCTTCTAACCCTCTCTAAACCTCTTCCAAACATCCAATTCAACCCTTAAACCTTACCCATACACCTCCTCACAAAAACCCAATCAACTAACACCAAAAACCTCCTTTGATTCTCACTTCCCACATCAAACTCATGATTCAAAAGCTAGAACAAAAACAGAGCTTAACTTGAATTCAATGGTCAAAGCTTACCTTAGAACCTGTTTTGAACTTCCCACACAAGCAGAAACAAGTCTCCAACCCAGCCCTAAGTTCCTTTAGCTTGAATCCACAACTAGAGCTCAAAACACCAAAGAAGGAAATGGAGGAATTTGTACGGGAAGAGAAAAGAAACTAACCCCTGTTTTACTCTGTTTTATTCTACAGTCTTCAGCCACTTAAGTTCATATATATCCACCCCTAAAAAGACCAAAATGCCCTTGTGTCATCTAAAGCCTTTCAAACTACTCTAGGGGTAAAATTGGTACTTCTAGCTTAACCCATTAATCATAATTAACGCTTCCCAATTCCCGCTAATCTCAATATCCTCAAACACCAATGTTTCGTAACCCATTACCCTAAAATCCCCGGTAACGCTATAACCTTTAATATCACCTCGAGACTCACCCCGAGCCCCGAGCTCAAACCTGTTATGACCAAACCGATAAATCACGTTTAAAGATCGTCTCATGTCGAAATACTCGAACCAATCCACATTATAATGTGGTCTCACAATATATCATTATCGCACATACAAATATACAATTATACCCTCAACGGGCCAAATTACCATAATACCCCTGTAAACAAATGTGGACTCGCATGCATGCATTTAACATTCTATTATAATATAATTCTCATAAACATGCATAAACACATTTAATGGCATAATTAAATAGTTATGTCCCTCCCGGCCTACTAACCCAGCCATTAACCATAATAGGGAATCCGGGGCATTACAGTGCAAAAATGGCTTCCAATGAGAAAAGAGAGAGAGAGAGAGAGAGAGCCGGCTGTGAGAGATAGTAGCTGTGCCGGCTGGTACATTTAAAAAATCCAACGTTCACTATCAGTATTAGAATATTATTATAATAATTAATTATTTGGGCTAATTAGTATTAATATAGGATTTGTTTGAATAGTCGTTTAGCTAATGACAAGAGTATTTGGCTTTTTGGCTTGATCACAAGAAAACTGTGTAATAAACAACTCCAAACATTTTTGCAAATATATTTTAATGAGATTTGGTTTTTTGGGTTAATTTTTGGTGTGCCTTTTGGATTAGTCTCTCTGTCTCAACTATGCTCTCATTGCGCCACAGTAGTAGACGAGTGAGTGAGATTTCTTATTACTGATTTGCATATTATTGGGTTGTTTGGATTCTAAGAAAATGGACATGCATTATTGGGTTGATTATTCATTTTTTAGAATGAAAAGTAACATCAAGCATATACTGATATCTAATATTGGTTTTTTTTTTGGAATTTTTGAGGTTTTTTTTTGGAGTATTTGTAGAAAATGATTTTCCTCCTCATAATGAAGGTTGTAGTTCTTTATTGTTTCTCATGTTATATATTAATGAAGATCTTATGGGTGACTAGTAGTTGTTTATTATGTTGATTTTTAGACTTTTTGAATATATATATATATATACAGGAATTCTCTTGTAGGGTTTCACTTTAAGCTTTAACGGTAGAATTCTTAGTGTTTACAATCCGTTAACAATTTTCGGCGCAATTTTGTTTTTATGACCGTATATATTGTAGCTATTTAGAGCATCCTACAAATTTTCAGAAAATTCCGAATAATTTACAATATCGAAAACTAAGTTCAAACATGTAGTTGCACGTGTGACTAATTTTTTTTATATAGGTTTTAACTACTATTTATAGGTTCTTTAGTTGTCTAACAGCCTTTTGTTCTTTTTTTTTGGTTTATTTAAGGTTTCCTTTATGAACATCTCTTATGTTATTTGACTTTTCTAAAAAAATTGCTTCTAATCTGTAAAATCCCGATTTTGAGGGATTTGTTTCTATTTTTAGTTTATTGGCATTTTTGTTTTTAGTCAAAATTAATATTGTATTTATTGATTAAATCCTTTTATTGTGTAATATTCTCTGCTGTAATGTCTATTTCCGTATATAGAATAAATCTGGAATTATCTTGGAAATATTCTTGTCATTTATTCTTTTTGTCTCGGTTAGGAAAGTCTGGGTATTTTTGGTTCCAGCAGAATCCGGTTCTGTCTAAACAGGTGGATATTTACCCTATTTAGAATTATCTTGTGCATCAAGTAATCAATGGTGAATATTCATTATTTATGCTTTTGTTTCTCTATATAAGCTTCTGACCTAGACGATTAGGTTATGACTTCAGAGATTGATTTCATATTTTGTTGAAGTGCCGTTTTCATGTGCAGAGAGCTTTTGTTCTAGAGCTCTTTGTGTTTTGTTTTCTGTTTTTCTTGCATATGTTTTATTAACTGTTTTGCAGGTAAAATTCTCAAGGACACCTTGTTTAAGAGCTTCGGGAGAAGCTTGTAGTGTGAGTCACTCTTCGGGATGACTAGTGCACGGACCAGAAGTTGAAGGGAGTTCAAGTTTCTGAGTCATTTGGAAGTGTTATTAGGAAGTGTCAAATTGCTGGGATTGCGACAATTTAAAGAGGGAGTCTTTAAGATTGTATAAGTCAATTGGTGATTGTAATTTGAATAATTCTTATCTAATAAACTTCATTCTCTGGGCGTGGCCCCGTGGATTAGTAACAACCTGCAAAGGTTGTTGATACCACGTAAAAATTCGTGTGTCCTTTATTTTTTCGTTTCTGATTAAGTAATTCTGTTTACACATATCATACATCTGTTTAAGCATTTCCGCAATCTGTTAAAACGTGTTTTTACATACATCCTTGGATTAATTATTTGAATTAACCAATTAATTTAATTCAAATAAGAGACTTTCAATTGGTATCAGAGAGGTTCACTAAACTCTTAGTGAGATCTTGTGGTTATTTTCCGTTTGATTTGATTTGTGTGAAATGTCTTTCTTTGCAGAAGGTAGTTCGGTGTCTCGACCTCCATTGCTAAATGACTCAAACTACCCATATTGGAAAGTTAGGATGAGAGCCTTCATAAAAGCTCAAGATGAGAAAGCATGGAGAGCAATTTTGTCTGGATGGTCACCTCCTACTAAAAAAGGTGAAGATGGAAGCACAATTATAAAATCTGAACTTGTTTGGGACACAGAAGAAGAAAAATTATCTAGCTATAATAATAAAGCTCTTCACGCCATATTCAATGGTGTTGGAGAAAGTTTTATAAAGCTTGTTTCCACTTGCACCTCTGCTAAAGAAGCCTGGACAATCCTTCAAACTCAATTTGAAGGAACAGCTGATGTCAAGAGATCTCGATTCATTATGCTTCAAACTAGGTTTGATGATCTCAGAATGTCTGATTCTGAGACTTTAACTGAATTCTATGAAAGACTTTCTGATATTGCTAATGAATATTTTTCCTTGGGTGAGAAACTTGATGATTCTGTACTTGTTAGGAAAATTGTTAGAGTTCTACCTGACAGGTTTAATGTGAAGCTCACAGCAATGGAAGAGGCAAAAGATTTCAGCAACATGAAGGTGGAAGAGTTGATGGGATCACTACGAACTTTTGAGCTTAACCAAAAGATTCGTCAAAAGGACAAACCTAACCCATCAAAAGAAAAAGAAAAAACGATTGCTTTCAAAAGCACGGAGATGGAGACTCTTGATGAGGGAGACGGTGATAATGAAATGGCTTTGCTCTCAAAAAAATTTCAAAAATACATGAAAAAGATTTGGAATAGGCAAACCATTGGAAAGGCTCCTAGAGGTAATTTCTCTTACTCTAAACCCTCTTTCTCTAACAAAAAGGGTATTCAGTGCAGGGAATGTGAAGGCTTTGGGCACATCCAGGCTGAATGTGCAAACACTCTCAAAAAGAACAAGAAAGGTATGATCGTTACATGGAGTGACGAAGACTCGGATAACAGTGAAGAGGAAAAAGAGAACGTTGCATTCACAACCAGCGTTTCTGAGTCAACATTGAGAGAGGCCAAAATGGTGTGCCTAAACAATTGTACCAAAGGTGAAAGCTCGGATAGTGATGAATCCGATCTAAATGATGAGTCTCTAGGAGAAGCATACAAAAAATTGTATGAATCATGGGAGAAATTGTGTTATGAGAATCGATCATTGGTTAGTAAGAACAAAGAACTTTCTGCTGAGATTAAAATACTTGTTGATCAAAATGAATTGCTTGAAAATGATTTTAATTCGAAAATTAATGAAATAAGCAAATTGACAAAAGATCTTGAGAATCTCAATAAGAATGTTAGCATGCTTAACCCTGGATCTACTGTTTTTGAGGAAATTCAGAATGCAGCTCAACAAGGGCACATAGGACTTGGAGCCTCAAGTTCTCAAAAAGTGCAAAAAACTGTGTTTGTTTCTGCAGGGTTATTGGCACCTGAAAGTTCTGCTCCCACAGGTATAGTGTCTGACTCAACAGAAAACAAACCTGTTGTTACAGAAAAAAGGTTCACTGGTCGTAAGAACAAAGGTAAGAGTACTGTGTTTATTCCCACATGTCACTTCTGTGGGAGAAAGGGACATATTAGACCAAGATGTTTCACTCTCATGAATTTTGCTAAAAACAAATACTTTGAAAATTTGAATTATTTCAAAGAAAACATGAAAGTGAAAAGATCTAAATCAAAAAATGTTTGGATTGAAAAGACAAAATGTTTTGCTGGAATTTGTGATGATAGACTTCCTTCGTCTTACTTATGGTATTTTGACAGTGGTTGTTCTAGACATATGACAGGTAACAAGACAATTCTCACTGACATAAGACCTATGCATTGTGGATCAGTCACGTTTGGTAATGGTATTGAAGGTAATGTTCTTGGAATAGGTACTCTTGATTTTGATGGGTTACCAAGAATTAAAGGAATTTTACTTGTTGAAGGACTTAAGGCTAATCTCCTTAGCATTAGCCAAATTTGTGACCAAGGTTTCACGGTCAACTTTGATAAAGAAAATTGTGTTGTGGTAAATCAAGATGGTGAGGAAATTCTTGAAGGGTACAGGTCTAGAGACAATTGTTATACCATGTTACCCTCTTTCATGTGTTATTCTGCCTTAGGTAACAATACTGATGTGTGGCATGCCAAACTTGGGCATATAAACTTTAAACTGTTGAAAAAGTTGTCTCATGCAGGGATTGTTCGTGGCTTACCTAGTTTGGGTAAGGAAACTGAAGGCAAGTGCAAAGAATGCCAACTTGGTAAGCAACTAAAAAGCACTCATAAAAGTGTCTCTGACATTAATACTTCGAAAGTGCTAGAGTTGCTTCACATGGATCTAATGGGTCCAATTCAAGTTGAAAGCTTGAATGGTAAGAGGTATATATTTGTGTGTGTGGATGATTTTTCTAGATTCACATGGGTTGAATTCTTAAGGGAAAAATCAGATACGTTTGATGCGTTTAAAACCTTGTGTACTAAGTTGTAGGTAGAAAAAGATTGCACAATTGGAAAAATTTTGCGCATACGTAGCGATCATGGGAAGGAGTTTGAGAACTCGGTCTATGATGAATTTTGTAAGGCTGCAGGTATAACTCATGAGTTCTCAGCTCCTAAAACGCCTCAACAGAATGGCGTAGTGGAAAGGAAGAATCGTACCCTGCAAGAAATGGCTAGGGTAATGTTGAATAGCAAGAAACTAACTAAGAGGCTATGGGCTGAAGCCATTAGTACTGCTTGCTATATCATAAATCGTGTCTTTCTTTGTCCAGGTACCTCTAAAACCTCATGAATTTTGGAAAGGTAAAAAACCAAGTGTTGCTTATTTTCATGTGTTTGGATGTGCTTGTTACATTTTGAGGGATAGAGAACATCTGGGAAAATTTGATAACAAAAGTGATGAGGGTGTATTTCTTGGGTACTCCACTAATAGTAAGGCTTATCGTGTGTATAACATGAGAACCCAAACTGTTATGGAGTCAATTAATGTTGTTATTGATGATGTTCGAGATTTCTCTGAATTCTCTACAGAAGAAGAAATTGACAGGTTTGTGGACGAATCCGATGAGCAAGTTGACGGTGAACCTGTTCATGACCATGCTGTGGGAACCTCCGGAACATCTGTATCCACAGATCCTGAGTCTGATGACACAGATACTGAACAGACAGAAAAAAGGTTTCCAGGTATTATATCTGATGAGATTCGAAAAGAACCTTCTAGCAGAGTCAAACTGAACCATCCATCAGATTTAATTCTGGGGGATCCTAAAGACAGCATGGTGACACGAAAGAGGTTTAGTAATGTTTCTCGTTTTGCTTGTTTTTTATCCAATTTTGAGCCTAAAAATGTTAAAGAGGCATTAACTGATGCTAATTGGATTGAGGCTATGCAGGAAGAATTGGAGCAATTTTTCAGAAATAAAGTGTGGAATCTTGTGCCCCGTCCACTTGACACAAATATTATTGGTACTAAATGGATCTTTAAAAATAAATCTGATGAATTTGGTACTATCATAAGAAATAAGGCAAGATTGGTGGCACAAGGATACACACAAGTGGAAGGGATAGATTTTGATGAAACATTTGCCCCAGTTGCAAGACTGGAATCTATACGTTTGTTACTCTCTATTGCTTGTTTGATTGGTTTCAGGTTGTTTCAAATGGATGTGAAATCCGCATTCTTGAATGGTGTTTTAAATGAGGAGGTCTATGTTGAACAACCTAAAGGGTTTGAAGACCCTCATGCACCTGACCATGTCTACAAGCTAGACAAAGCTCTTTATGGGCTCAAGCAGGCACCAAGGGCATGGTATGAAAAACTTACAAATTTCTTGGTGTCACATGGGTACAAAAGGGGAGGAGTTGACAAAACATTGTTCATCAAGACTGTTGATTCACATATCATAATTGCTCAAATCTATGTGGATGACATTGTTTTTGGCTCTACCTCTGAGTCAGAAGTGAAAAAGTTTGTGAAACAAATGAAAGACGAGTTTGAAATGAGTATGGTGGGTGAACTAACGTTTTTTCTAGGTCTGCAGGTAAAGCAAATGGAGGAAGGCACTTTTGTGAGTCAAAGCAAATATGCAAAGAATTTGGTCAAGAAATTTGGTCTTGAAAGCTCAAAATTTGCAAAAACACCAATGAGCACCACAACTAAACTCACAAAAGATGAGAATGGTGTCAAAGTTGATCCTACACTCTATAGGAGTATGATTGGTAGTTTGCTTTATCTCACTGCTAGTAGACCTGACTTGTGTTATAGTGTTGGTGTGTGTGCCAGGTACCAAGGGAATCCAATGGAATCTCATGTGAAGGCTGTGAAAAGAATAATTAGATATGTTCATGGAACATCTGATTATGGGCTTTGGTACACCAAAGAAACTAATCCCACTCTTGTGTGTTTTAGTGATGCAGATTGGGCTGGCAACACCGATGATCGAAAGAGTACTAGTGGGGGATGTTTCTATCTAGGGAACAATTTGGTGTCATGGCACAGCAAAAAACAAAACTCGATCTCCCTCTCCACTGCTGAGGCAGAATACATTGCTGCTGGAAGTTGTTGTGCTCAACTCTTATGGATGAAACAAATGCTGAAAGACTATGGGTTTGATCTTGACACCTTAACTGTTTTTTGTGATAACACAAGTGCCATCAACATTTCAAAAAATCCGGTACAACACTCTAGGACTAAGCACATTGATATTCGACACCATTTCATAAGAGAATTAGTTGAGAATAAAACTCTTGTGCTTGAGTATATTGAAACTGAAAAACAACTTGCAGATATTTTCACCAAGGCCTTGGATTCGGTTAGGTTTGACTCCCTCAGAAAATCCTTGGGAGTTTGTCTTGTTTAAAGTATTGGTTCTTAGTTGTTGGCACGAGCTTAGAATCTGTTCAAACATTTTGAGAATCTGTGTGTATGACTTAGAATAAATTATTCTGTGTTGTATGAATTCCTGATTTGCATGCCTAGAGTAAAATCAAATAGCAATCCCTTCGTAGTATATTTCTGTGAATCAAGCATTGGTTTATGTGACAGTGGTGTTTAGTGTTTCACAATTTCAAGCTCCTATGAATGAATAGAGCTACCTTCCTAGTGTGTGAAAGCCATCTTTGAGTAAATTGGAACTTTGTAATTCGGAGTTATGAAGAGGATACTCTACCATAGAAAAGGGCTACCACTAGGGTAAGTGTGAGAGCGTCTTCATAGGGTACAAATTTTTGAAAGAGACTTTCTGTCAAATTGGGCAATGTTCCCTTGCTACACTCTCACACACATATGCTTGAAGTTGTGATTCACCGAATTTTAAAAAAAAAAAAGGAAAAAGAAAAATTTATAATAATTGTTCACATAGTGTTTGATTCATTTTGAAATATGCTTAGTAACTGGATTGTACTTGATTTGTGTTCAGGTATTGCTCAAGACTTCATCTTCACAAGTTTTTTTTATTTTAAGGTTCTCGTACACACATGATTCTCTCATTGATTGTTCAGATTGTTTGTCACGTGCCCATAATTCAAGATGTATTTGATTAGTTTTATTCTATTAAATTTAAAAAATAAAATAAAATAAAAATAAAATAAAATAAATAAAAAAAAGGAAAAGGAAATATGTGGGAATTGTCTTGACCGAATCTTGGTTTTATGAATATTGCTTTGATGAGTTTCTTTTCAATATACCAAGTTATTCAAGTTTTTTTTAAATTCTTAGCATCTCACGTGAATTGATTGAGAATATTGTGTTGCTTAAAGTCTTTGATGTGGTTTCTTTTTTTTTTTAAATCATATGGCTAGGGTTTGATCTCTCTTATTGTGTCATGATCTTCACCATTAAATTCGGTTTCCTTTTATGTTCTTCTATTGTTGTATTTTTTGAAATAAAAAGGGAAAGAAAATTGTAAAGGAAGGGAGAAAGGAGATCGTGTGCCATGATGAGGATATTTGGTCTTAATGAGAAATTTTTTTGAAAAAGGAAACATCACTTCCATATGAGATTTGAGCAGTTATTTCAGAGAGATGTGACAGATTTTTGGGCAATTAACCGTCCATTTTGAGTAATGGAAAGATCACGATCGGTTTGGTCCTTTTTATAAAGGTTTCTTCCTCTTGTCTCTCTCACACGATTTCTCTAATTCTTCTTCATCTTCTTGGCTGTTATTTCTTGTCTTTGTTTTTTTCTTGAGTTATAGATACCATGGTGAGGACCAGAGGAGCACGCTCAAAGAAAACTCCAACCAATCTCTCGAAACCTCTATCTGAAACACCTGACAGCACAGCCTTGCCGTCTGCCTCTGCTCTTCCCAAGTCCGTCTCGTCGCCTAGTTCATCTGCGGGGAAAAGACCCAAAATGAAGCCGTGTAAGCAGACAACTCCGGTTCCCACAGCGACCCCTCTGGTGTTCCCCGATGTTGCTGCTGCTGTCCCTGTGTTGTCACCACCACCTAAAGGGGTGGTGACCGAAAAGGAATCTGTTATTCCTTCTTCTCAGAGAGCTCCAACCAAAAAGACTAGGGCATCCGAAAAAGGGTCTGTCGAACCCTCTCCACCAAAGAAGTCGTCTCTCCCACCAAAGACATATGCCAAAGGTGTTTTGAAGAGGAAAACGCTCTCAGAATCGACTGTCTCTCCTCTATCCTCGGTCAAGAAACGTCTCAAGGACAACCCACCATCACCGTCCACTTCTGAGGCAGATGAAGAAGAAGAAACAGTGGCTGAAGAATCCACAGAAGATATCCCAGAGAAAGTGGCTTCTGACAAAGAGCTGTCTCAGGAACCTGAAGAATCAGCCACCGAAACTGAGCCAAGGGCAAAGGAAGATGTTGCGTCGTCTGATCCAGATGTGGACACAGTCCCAAGCCCTGTCGCCGTTGTTCCCAGTCCTGTGGTAACAAAACCCTCATCCGAGGGAAAAGGCAAGAAACTCATCTCTCGGTCTGGTACTCCTCTTACTAAGTCAGTGGTAAAATTTCAACCTCACTCTTATTCCTTCTGTTATAATGATAATGAACGAGATATGATGCTGTATTCCCATCGTAAGTTCCTTCCCGAGAGGAATTTTGTTCTTAGTGATCATAGGTCCTTCGGAGTTCTCATCTTGCTTCAAACCCGTGAGTGGGTTGGGTCCCTGGTAAAGCTTTCTGGCTATGTGGAGCGTGTTGTGAAGGAGTTTTATGCCAATCTTACCCATGATGTGCTTGATCCAAAGTCCCCTCACTTCGAAAAGGTTTATGCCCGCGGACAATGGTACTCCTTCACTCCTAAAGATATTGCAATCGCACTCCAAATTCCGATTGCAACTGTTGAAGACCAAGCTGCTGAAACACTTGATCGCGATGAAGTATTGTCCGAGCTCGTGGGACAACGAATGCAGTGGTCTCCCAACACTGTTCTGCTGGTCACCAACCTGACAAATATGTATGTTGTGCTCCACAAGTTCGCCACTTCCAACTGGAAGCCTACATCTCACACTAACACCATTTCTTTTGACCTGGCCGCATTCCTCTATAAAGTTGGCACATGCATAGAAGTTGATCTGGCAAAACACATTTTTGATCAAATTGTTGGTTTCCGCAGAGGTAATCGTAAGTCTCTTAATTTGCCATTTCCCCATCTCATTTATAAGATTCTTAGCATGCAGAATGATGACATCAAACTGGAGACCGAAGACTTGGTCCTAGCTTCTACTGCCGTTTCATTCCGATCAGGTGGTTCTTCAAATGAGTCTGGCGAAGCACCAAGCGCCAAGAAAGTGAAGCCTCAATCACTCAATTTCGCATCAGAGGACCTGCCCCCTGATTCTGTCCCAACAGATTCACCTGCTGTGGCTACTGAATTGGCGTTCCTTCGTTCTAGTATGGCTGATCTTCACACAAAGTTTGCCATCATCCAGCAGTCCATTCATGACCTTCGGCTGCTTGTCACCCGTGCTTCAAATTTCTGACCACTGTTTTTATTTTGTTTGTTTATTTTGCCATACAACATTGGTCTTTTGGGGTCTTTTATATTTTTCTTTGGTACTTTGACAGACAAATAGGGGGAGAAGCACACTCCTGGTTTATTTTTTATTAAGTTTTTGTGTTTTTGTGAACATCAAACTCTGGACCCTCTACTTTTTGAGGGGGAGTTTTTTATGATTACTTGTTTTTTATTACTTGTGCTTACTTGTGCTTTTTCGCAGGGGGAGTTTTATTTGGTAATCACTAACTTGTTTTTCTTGCAGGAGTGTTATATTAATTTTGCCTTCCAAAGTGCCAAAGGGGGAGATTGTAAAATCCCGATTTTGAGGGATTTGTTTCTATTTTTAGTTTATTGGCATTTTTGTTTTTAGTCAAAATTAATATTGTATTTATTGATTAAATCCTTTTATTGTGTAATATTCTCTGATGTAATGTCTCTTTCCGTATATAGAATAAATCTGGAATTATCTTGGAAATATTCTTGTCATTTATTCTTTTTGTCTCGGTTAGGAAAGTCTGGGTATTTTTGGTTCCAGCAGAATCCGGTTCTGTCTAAACAGGTGGATATTTACCCTATTTAGAATTATCTTGTGCATCAAGTAATCAATGGTGAATATTCATTATTTATGCTTTTGTTTCTCTATAAAAGCTTCTGACCTAGACGATTAGGTTATGACTTCAGAGATTGATTTCATATTTTGTTGAAGTGTCGTTTTCATGTGCAGAGAGCTTTTGTTCTAGAGCTCTTTGTGTTTTGTTTTCTGTTTTTCTTGCATATGTTTTATTAACTGTTTTGCAGGTAAAACTCTCAAGGACACCTTGTTTAAGAGCTTCGGGAGAAGCTTGTAGTGTGAGTCACTCTTCGGGATGATTAGTGCACGGACCAGAAGTTGAAGGGAGTTCAAGTTTCTGAGTCATTTGGAAGTGTTATTAGGAAGTGTCAAATTGCTGGGATTGCGACAATTTAAAGAGGGAGTCTTTAAGATTGTATAAGTCAATTGGTGATTGTAATTTGAATAATTCTTATCTAATAAACTTCATTCTCTGGGCGTGGCCCCGTGGATTAGTAACAACCTGCAAAGGTTGTTGATACCACGTAAAAATTCGTGTGTCCTTTATTTTTTCGTTTCTGATTAAGTAATTCTGTTTACACATATCATACATCTGTTTAAGCATTTCCGTAATCTGTTAAAACGTGTTTTTACATACATCCTTGGATTAATTATTTGAATTAACCAATTAATTTAATTCAAATAAGAGACTTTCATAATCTATGTGGGAAATATATATTATGTATCCAAAATTTGGTTAAGACCCCTATTTTTATTAAAAATTAATATATAATATATTTTTTTTTAAGTTATACTCATATTTTTTTAAAAAAAATTTCTTTGTCATGTTCTAAAAAATACATATAAATAATATTTATCTAAAATATTTAAATAAAAAAAAAATTTTAAAAAAACTAAAAATTATACATCAAGTAAGAGTTTTTTTCTAAAGTTTATGAAAACAAGATATAATAAAATTATTAAATTAACTAAAAAAAATTAAAGAATGCGAAAAGAAATATTGAGAAAAATGTTAAAAATTATTATTTTTTAATTAATAGGTTGCCTATATATATTCATCTATATATATATATATATTCATCTATATATATATTCATGGTACCCTAGAAACAATTATTTTTTAAAAAAATTCTTCCTTGTTAGTTTGGTGATGAGTTCACACTTCAAATATTGAAAACAAATTATTAAGGTAAACCAATCAACTCACTTTTGTTTCCCTTTTAGAAATTTTGAGTACTAAAAATAGCATAAAGAATTTTGGTGCGGGGAAATCATCTATTTCTTTTGGGTTATTGACCACAAAAATAATAATTTTTTTTAATTGTTACACTTTAATATTCAATTTTTTATGGTAATAATACATAAATTTCATATTTTAGTATAACGTTAGTACTTATTACTAATTATTCGTTAAATATGCACACGACACCTTAATTAGACCAATCGAACGATAATATGTTGTACTTTAATTAAACCAATAGAAAGGTAACATATTAATACTTAACATGGTTATTAATGGTGAGTACTAACAGTTGTACTAAAAATTTAATTTAAATATTAATACCTTCATAACCAAAATTTGAATTTAAAGCGTAACAATTAATTTTTTTATTTAGTATTTTCACCGTGAATAACTCTTTCCTTTTTTCCAATCTCTCAATCTCTTCTTATGCTACTTAGTTCTATGAACACTCAAACAGGATCATACATTTATGTAGCAGCCACAGTATGTACTCTTGAGTTGACTGCATTATTGGCTTAATTTGGTCTTTTATGGAGTTGAATGTTCCAGCATTTTTTGAATTATTTTTGCTTGGAGTTGGGTCTTAAAAAGAGTACAAAAATCCACAAAATTATACCATCTGACTCGTTTTTCTAGTTTAAACGAATTTTATCTAAGTTATACATATAAGATAATGAGACGAAATGACAATAATAATGGAAAATGACGAGGGAAAACGGCAATTATATAAATCAACGGCATAAAAAGAAAAAACGACAATAATAATAATAACGATACTATTACCAAACGACAATGACAAGAAAACGACAGAAGCTATGAAATGACAATAATAAATAAATAAGACATTAATTTAAAACACAATGAGAAGAAACTACCACAATAATATAAAAACGACAATAATAATAGTAAACGACAACAATAATGAAAAACGACATAAATATTTCAGATAACAGATTATTTGATGGCGTTGAATATAGGATGCAGAATCACATATCATCTCTCCATTCTAGAAATCAAAAAATAAGATTTTGCTAAAAAAATACACTTAATTTCGCTAAAAGTTTACATTTTTACGGACTCATAAAGTTTTTTTTTTTTTCAATTTTACGATTTTAAAGAATTTTTTATGGTTTTTTTCGTCTTTTTTGTTGTTTTTATAGTATTGTTTAAGTTTATCTATAGTTGTAGAGGGAAAAATCTACAATGCTCGGAAAGGATGGATCACGAGCACTAACAACCTGTAGAACAAAGAAAAAAAGACAGTGAAAGCCTTGGGACACCGGGGTGGTGCCAGCCGAAAGGACTCTGATGGTTAAGTCAGTAAGCAATTCGAATATAGAACAAAGAAAGTAAACAATAGTAAATAAATCCACCGTAGAGTGGCGGCGAGGGGATGATATATAAGTGATCGGTCTGATAGTATTAGAAAGAGATTGAGAGCTTTTCAATGAATGCTTCCTTGGACCCCTGTTAGTCAATTCGTCATTTGTATTTATAGAAGCCGTAGTGGTCAATTGCCTAGCTCATGAAGGATGGACGTGAGAAGTGATCTTCCTCCTTTGTAGGAGGAAGATTGATTCTTTGGGGCGAGTTAGAGACTGCTTCAGCTAATAGCATTTCTCCCACGTGTTTGACATGTTCTGGGGGAATGTTTGAATAGTATTTTTGGGCTTAGGGCGTGGTCAAAGCTCAACGTTATTCTTGACATGTGGGCTCAAGTTTGTTTGGTGCTGAGATTGGGCCTAGTTGTTCAAAGTAGCTTCTTACTGATTGGACTTGACGGGCTTTTTAATGTTTAATGGGTTGTGGGCTGATGACATAATTGATTGGGCTAACAAGCAAATTAGCCCCCAAATCAGACATTATTTAGATAAATGTCTCTCTTTCAAAAATAATCAGTAAATGACCCATTCCAAAAAACTAATACAGTGAAATTCCATATGTACCCTTCCCTCTTTACCGGAAAAAATGGAGAAAAGTAGATTGAGATTCAATTGCCGGCGACCACAGAAGTAAATAGTCGACTTCTTCCTCTCCTTCTCATTGTTTTTTTTTTGCTGAGAAATTTTTTGGTAATATCACTCTCATTCACATTGTTTTGCTAAGAAATATGATAGAAATGATACAGTAAGGTAATTTAGTACATTAATGATCTAAAATGCCATTTTTTTACAATTTTTAAAATAAAGACATTGGGCTTCAAATGCACTTAATTTAGGTCATTTGTTATAAATTCTCTAATTGTTCGGGCCTGGTGCAATTTTTGGCCACTCCAATAGTTGTTTTTTTAGTTGTTAGTTGTTATGTTGTTGTGTTATGTCTAATTGGTGTTTGATTGTTTTCAGATATATGTTAAATATTTTTTAAAAAACATGTTAGTATGCAATGAATTTGACTTCTAATTATTGTCAAATTGTTGTTATTTAATACAGTGGGTTAATGTCTAATTTTTGTCCAACTGTTATTTTCTAATACAACGGGTTAATATCTAATTGTTGTCCAGTTATTATTTTTTAGTTACTTTTTTTATACTGTATTTTTGTGAATAAAAAACTTTGAAAATCATATTTTTAAATACTTAAGTTAATATTTTTTTTAAAAAATCACGAACCCTAAAAGGTAAAAAAAAACAAAAAAAATTATATATTTATGAACGAAAAAAAGCACACCCAAACATCCAATCCAATGTATTTTCGATTTATGATGAAATGACTTTGGCCCTTAACGTTGTGCATTTTTTGAATTATTACTTGGGTTCTTCTTAAAAAGAGTATAAAATTCACAAAAATATTATACATTCTGATTTATCTTTCTATATTTTAGTAAAGAAAATGGAAGAAACAAGGGCACTATATATTAGGCTAATTGGCTGCTAATTAAAGACAACTGGTTAGTCCCTTACCTAATTATTATTAGTGAAAATTACATTTAATATGGGTTTTTTAATAAAATTTTAAAAAATATGGTTTTTTTTTTTAGTATTATTTTATGGCTTTTTAAAACTTTTATTCTATTCTATGGGATTTTTTTCCCATATTTTTGTATAAAATCATTATTATGCCATAGTTAAATTTCTAATTATATTTATAAATGTAGAAAGGTAATTGTGTAATTTCGTGTGTAGAATGGTTATTATGTAATTTTGTAATTATTTATTTAAGTTTTTATATTATGTGGAAAAAGTAATCTTTTCAGTTTTTATATTATTTAGTTTTATTTTAATTTTATATAAGGTATTTTTTACTTCTAACTTTTTTACTTTTTATTTTTGTCTGTTTTGACTGAGAGGTTTCGCCCTTTCTTGTTCTGCAACGGGTGCTGAACAGTGTTGGCGATCAGTGAGAGTGGCAGGCGGACGCTTGTCTTCTCGGGCGGACGGCTGTTGTCTCAGGCGAACGGTGGGTGTTGAGCAGAGTTGTTTGAGGGGTTTCCATTCCTCTGTATTTCACGGTTACTGTTTCTCAGGCGAACTTTGTGTAAGGATTTTCGTTTTTCCTTCTGGTTTTCATCATCTACACACACACAGTTTCTTTATAATATGTGATTGATTTTGATTTTCTCTACATATAACTTGATTGCAAGGGAAATGGCTCGTGATAGGTTAAGATTTTGTTTATGTGGTATTTTAGGTTTTCAATATTTTAGGTGTTATCTGATTTTTATGATGGTAAATGTCATTGTTGAAAGCAGATCTATAGTTTTGACCATATTTCTTGTTATATATATCCTTCACTCTGTATATCTCTTCTGTTATCTATGGTGCCTGTAGTAATAATCATGTGTTTGTGTGTGTATATATATATATGTTTATCTTTTTTCTGACTTGTGTGTGTATATGGTTTTTATGATGAGTCTTGTTATATATATCCTTCACTCTGTATATATTTTCTCTTATCTATGGTGCCCGTACTAATAATCATGTGTTTGTGTGTGTGTGTATATATATGTTTATCTCTTTTCTGACTTGTGTGTGTATATGGTTTTTATGATGAGTCTTGTTATATATATCCTTCTCTCTGTATATCTTTTCTCTTATCTATGGTGCCTGTAGTAATAATCGTGTGTTTGTGTGTGTGTGTGTATATATATATATATCTCTTTTTTGACTTGTGACTCTGTATATCTCTTCTCTTATCTATGGTGCCTGTAGTAATAATCGTGTGTTTGTGTGTGTGTCTATATATATATATATGTATATATATATTTATATCTCTTTTTTGACTTGTGATGGAGTAATTGTGATGGAAAAAGTCATTGTGGGAGGCAGTAATTGTGATGGAAGCAGTAATTGTGGGAAGCAGTTATATTTTATATCCTTCAATCTGTCTCTGTTTTTCTCTTCTATATGGTGCCTTGTAGCAATATGCGTGTGTGTGTGTATATATATATATATTTATATCTCTTTTTTTTTTCTGTCATAGGGTGGGGGGACAGTGTAACATGGCTTATAATGAACATTCCCATGTTGTGTACTTTTAATGATCAAATTAGCTATGAGATCTAAGGGCTGTCTTTGGTTGTACTTTTTCTTTTCTTTTGAATATTCATGTTTGTTTATTCATGTTGTTTTATAATGCTACTTGTTAATAATAATATATTTTATTGAAGATTTTTCTAATGACAAGTAATGATTATTTTAATTATTAGTAAATAGAAGTTACTTTTGCAGTAGGATTTGGTTTTGTATTTTACCTCTACTATGTGGAAGTTAATCATTTTTTTGCCTATATTATATTTGTTCCTCAATTATTTATCTAAACTTTTTAATTCCTGATGGTTTTTTGTGTTTTCTATTTGTGTAGCGATGGTTCAAAAGGGAGGTGATGCTGGCTCTTCTAAGCCCTATGATCATGGTGGACCCTCATTAAAATTGCGACGTTCTCCTCGAAGTCCTGGGGGAGGATTGAAGTCCTGTGGTCCTGTGATTATTGATGAGACAAACAAGCAGGTATTTTAGTTTTCTTATATTCCTGGTTCAATTTTGTTTTTTTTCTTAGTTGGGTGTTTAGTCATTTTATAATGAACAAATTTTTATATAACCAGTAACCGGTTTCTATCTTTTTATTTTGTTTATTGTGATTTATTTATATTTATTTCTGTTATTGGTAATTGGTTGGATTGAGGTGATTGATATTTTAATTATGTTGTTTATATTTTAAGGTGACCGGTTTCTTTGATGCATATTTTGTTCCTTTTTTATAGTGTGTTTTTTAGTGATTCTAAGTGATCATTTATTTGTGATTCTTTACTATTCTTGTTTCTATATTTGATATGTTTTTGGTTTGTATATGTTGTATGCTTTTTTCTTTTGCTCTATAATTTTATAGGTAACTGGTTACTTGTAGGATCAAACTAGTTGCTCTTCAAGTGTATTCATTTGTAATTGTTGTTTAATGTTTAAGGTAACTGGTTACTTGTAGGATGTATATTGGTGTTTAATGTTTAAGGTAACTGGTTAATTTGTAGTATGTATATTGTTGTTTAATGTTTAAGGTAACTGGTTACTTGTAGGATGTAACTAGTTACCCTTCGTGTATTCATTTTTAATTGTTGTTTAATATTTAAGGTAACTGGTTACTTGTAGGATGTATATTGGTGTTTAATGTTTAAGGTATCTGGTTACTTGTAGGATGGAACTAGTTACCCTTCATGTGTATTCATTTTTAATTGTTGTTTAATGTTTAAGGTAACTGGTTACTTGTAGGATGTATATTGGTGTTTAATGTATAAGGTAACTGGTTACTTGTAGTATGTATATTGTTGTTTAATGTTTAAGGTAACTGGTTACTTGTAGTATTCCTGTTTTCATTTCAATTTTATTTTTTAAATTGTATATGTTGTAATGTCGCTGGTTACGCTTTAAAGTAACTTGTTTCCTTAGATGTGTATGGTTTGTTTAATGTTGTAGTAATTATTTATTTTAATATTCCTTTTTGTGGTATTTGTGTTATATTTTTATTCAGGCTGTGCATTATATGATCAAACCAGAGTTTCGGTTTGGAAGTAAGGTTCAGCAATTGAATAAACAAGAAGTTATAACTGATTTGAAAAAAGTCTTCACCAAGAAGCAGAAAGCTATGTTTAGAAGGACTCATTTTGGTCATTTTTTGGATTTGCCAAGTACTGCATGGCAAGCACAGCTTGTGCATAGTGTTTTGATGAGGGAGGTCCATCAGGAAAAAGAAGAATTTGAGTTTTGGTTTAAGCTTGGTGATAAGGTAGTGAGGTTTTCTCTTAGTGAGTTTGGATTAATTACTGGGCTAGACTGTGCTGGTAGTGTTGATTTAAGTATGTTTCCTGATGGTAAAAAAGGTCTTAGGACAGAATTTTTCCCTGGTGTTAAAGCAAATGACAAAGTTAGCAAAAATGAAGTTAGTAGCCTTTTTAATTCAGACAATTTTAATGCTATGGGGGATGAGCTTGTTGTGAAGTTGGGTATTGTCTACTTTTTGGCTAGTTTTTTGTTTGGGACCCAGAATGAGACAAGGGTAGACAATAAGTTTTTTGGTATGGTTGATTGTGAGCTTTCCCTGTTGAAAAAGTTTGCATTTGGCAAACATTTATGGCAAAGAACTAGGTGTTATATGCGCTCTGCTTTAAAGGAGAGGAATGCTCTTTATATGAAGATTCCTAGAAAAGCAGATGGGTCTCTTGATAATTGGAGTTACAAGTGTTTTGGTTTTCCTCTTGCATTCCTTATATGGATTTATGAGACCCTTCCAAGTTGCTCATCGTTTTTATGTCGGAGGATTGGTTTTTCATTTCCAAGGATATTGAATTGGCATAGCAAGGATAGTGTGAGTTATCATGAAGTTCTTGAGAAAGTTTTTATAGATGAGAAGGTAGTTTTTTTCCTCTCTTTGTTTTGTGTTGTATTTTTATATCTGTTATATTTGTAAGTAACTGGTTACTTCTCATTTTTTATAACTTTTTGTTGCTATTCATGTTTTTTTTTTTTGATTCATTTTTTTTTAAATTTAATGCAGTTTGATGTCAATCTTGTTGTTCCTAATGCGGAAGAAAAGAAATTGGGTATATTGAAGAATTTATCATTTGAAAGTGTATTCTGTCCAACCCCACCACCTATAGGTGATGACATTTCCCTATCGGAGATGCCTTTGTTGAGGCCTGGACTCTTTCTTCCAAAGAAGCGTTTGGAGGTTTTTTTTTTTTCCTTTTTTATTTTTTTTAAACCCTTGTTATATGTCATTATGTTTTAATGTTTTTGTTATCTTGTTAAATTGTATGTAGGATCAATATAACAAGGGGCTTCAAGATCAAATCAAGGAGTTGCATGTTAAGTTGACTGAAGTTCAAGCGTCGCAAAAGTTGATTATTGGTGAACTTGGTTGCCTCAAGAAAAGTTTTGAAGCTGATTTTGCTACAGCTATTGGTTTGCTTGTAGACATTAAGTCTGCTGTGTCTGTGAAAACTGATGGTGGAGATTTAGATTCTGAAAATCAAGTGGACTTTGACCATGTTTATCATGTAAATAGTTTATTGCGTAATTTTCTTTTCTTGTATTATTTTGTTTGTATACCTTGATTGAATATTTCATTGCTTTTCTACAGGATTATGTTGATGATGTTTGTGTGGGGGGGTACCAAGATGTTCAAGTTGATGAAAAGTTGGGGGCCGATTTGGAGCATTCTGTGAAGATTGCTTCAGATTTTGTTACTCCTGTTAAGGTATGTTGTTTAAATAAAATTTTGTCTAAGGAAGTCATTTTTTTTATATTTGTTATAAATTTTAATTTTTTCCTTTTTGTTTTTGCAGAGTCAATCTAATGAAGCCTCGTTGCGATGCTCGAGTCCTTCAACTTCTACAGTTCATGTGTCAAATGAAATGTGGAAGATGATAAATGAGTCTACTAAGAGATCATCAAAAGATAGTAGTAATATGGAGGGTAAGAGCGATTGGTCAATTGTTGTCTATGATTCTTCAAGGTTGTCTGATCCTGTGGCTATTTTGCCTAAGAAAAGAGAGGCGAAGCCAAGTGCTGTTGTCAAGTCTCCTTTCATGACAAAGTTTGGTTCTTCTGAAGATGAAGGTAAACATAAAAGAAAGAAGACTGTATTGGATAATATATGCCCTTTTTCTAATGATCTTGGTCAGAATCACACTGAAGAACAAGCTTCTGAGTTTCATAGTTGGATTGAAACTAAAGTGAAGCACAATAACAAGTATGTACAATTTGTTTTTTTTTGTGATTTTTTTTTTTGGTTTTGTGTGAAATTTTTGGTTTAATTTTCTAAATACTATTTTATTTTTTTGTTTTGTAGGTATAAGAAATATGATGATAACAAGGTTGAGCCATCGATCGATTTCACTTTCATTTTTATTGACGAGAAGACTTGGTTCTACCGTTTGTATCATCCTGGGCAGTTTGTTGATTCATCGGTGAGTTTCTTTTTCTTTTTATGTTATGTTTCTCATTTAAAAAAAAAATCTTTTGATGTGCTTGAATTCTATATTTCTGTGTTTTGATGGGGGTAACTAGTTCCCTCTGTCTTTTTTGTGTTTCTAAATGTATAACTGGTAGTTTAGCTGGGGTAACTAGTTACCTAAATGTATAATCTAGTAGTTTAGCTGGGGTAACTAGTTATCGCAGTCATCTTTTTGTGTTGCAATGCTTTGTGTAACTGGTTACCCAAATTTACACATTGATGTTTAGCTGATGGTAACTTGTTACCCACACTTTTTATTATTTGTTGTGCAGCTGATTGGAACTGGTTACCCTATGTTTTATTTATTTATTATGATTTGTTGTAAGTGGTAATAGGTTTCTACATAGTGGTCTTATAAGCCTTTATTTTTTTAAATGCAGCATATTGATGTCATGATGTATTATTTGAGGAGAAAGGTTAAGTTGTCCAAAGGTTTGATGAGGAGGGTCTCTACTACTGATAGTTGTTTTCCCCAAAATATTGTTTTCATGTATGAGAATTTTGTGAAATCAGGCAGTGATACATTGAACATTGATGACAGTTGTGTTGCTTTGAAGATTATGAGGGGCAACTCATTATTTTGCAGTAGTCACTGGAATTTTCTTGATCATGTTCTTATGCCTGTTAATGTTAAGGATCTTGCTCATTGGCTTTTGCTACATTTTGACATAAAGAAGAGGTTGCTCATTGTTTATGATTCTATGTCGGGGGCGACGCATGAAAATTTGAGTTTACCTGTAATTGAAGCATTTGCTGTAATGCTTCCTCTTCTATTGGAGAAGATTGATTTTTATGATCGTCGTGACATAAATCTTGATATTAGTCCTTATGATGTTGCTGAGACTGATGCTTTGCAATTGAGTATTGCTAGAGACATTCCTCAACAAGTTGAATGGTGAGGTTTTTTTTTTTAAGTTTGCTTATCCTGTTTGTTTCTGGTTTTGTTTTTATGTTCTTAGTTTTTTATGTGTTTGTAATATTGCAGTGACTGTGGGATTTTTACAACGTATTTTGCCGAGCAATTAATTCTTGGAAAGGAAAACAAGATGCCAAAAGAAATTGATGCTCAGTTGCTTCGCCAAGACATTGCTGTTAGCTTGTATTTTCATGGGAAGAAGAAACAAGAAGATGAATATTTGACTAGCGATGAGTTTACTGAAAAGGTTTTGGATAGGAAGCAGAAGAGGAGGAAGACTGCTGCATAGGTTCTCTTAAGACTACTGCATAGGTTATTTAGGAAGTTTTATGAAAGGATATTAGACTTTTTTTATTTTGTCTATACTCTAAATCAGATCATCTTTTAGAAAAGGATGTTTGACTTTTGGAAATGATTACCAATAGTTAGTTTGATACTTGTATATGTTAAATTGGTACTATTTGTAAGACCTTGGTTACTTAAGGATATTATATATATCTTTAGATCTTTTCTGTGTTATTTATTTGAATATGTATCAAAGTTATTATAATACTCAATATCACTGTATGAATATGAAAGTCAATCATTTAATGAATGAAGCGACTAGTTACTTTTTTGGTGTTTGTTGATTTTCATTTTTTTTGTGTGGCAAATGTTAGATCAAAGTACCTACTTTATTGTTTTTTTTTTTTTTTGTATTTCATGTTTAATAGTTATATATAATAATATTCAACTTTTTAAAAGTAACTATGATATACAAAGCAATTGAGATATAATAATCAGGTACCCAGCTGGGTCATCATGTTATATACTAATTGGTAACTGGTTACCTCACCCAGAATATTATGTTTTATTTAAAAAAAACATGTTTTCATGGTGTTGGTTGCATAAATATTTGACATATATCAACAAAAAACCAACAATTTATTATAAAGGGAATCTTATATGCTTTGGTAATCATTCAATTTATTTGAATATGTAACAAAGTTATTATAATACTCAATATCACTGTATGAATATGAAAGTCAATCATTTAATGAATGAAGCTATGATATGGTTGTTTTTCTGTAATATATCAAGCTATGACTTTTGTTTTTTCTGCTTGTTTGCCTTGTCAATTGGTGGATTCCTGCAAGTCTTCCTGTTATGTCCTGGTTGACCACATTTACCACAGGTGATTATCACTTTTGGTTCTCCTCTTGATCTTATTCTTTTCTTTCTTGGTCTTCCTGCAGGGATTGTTGCCTTTGGAGGTAGCACCACTATGTCTAAGTGTTGTGGTAGATTCCATTCATCTTTATGGGGCAAAGGATGAACATTTTCTTCATACATTGCTTTCAAAGTTTCTGTTTTGTAAAACTTTGCACAGTAATCATATACTCCCAAGTTTCTCTTTGCAATTACAGCTACTGCATGCCCACAAGGCATTTCATCTTCTTGAAACCTATTGCATGTACAAGTTCTATTGTGAATATTTACTGTGAAATTGGTCCCTTTTTCATCACGAACTTGATATTCTATTGGGTTGAAAGGCAAGACCTGAAAATAGTTTTGTGATGAATTAAAATAAAATAATAAACATTTATGTACAATTAACATCGAATGTATGTTGTTCCCACTCTGTTTAGTTTATTGTTTTGTTTTTGCTGTTACCCAGAGTAACTGGTTACCATATATTGACAGAATAAAGAATAGTAAGAATAAGTTTAGTTGCATACCTCATACTTCATTTTTGAAACAATGTCATGTCTCAATTCATTTTCTGTTGCTGTAGACACTTTTGTGAATGTTCCATTTGCATTATTTGAATTGTTCCAAACCCACTTTTGAACCAAACTTCTAAGACATTCAACCAATATATCAATTGGGAGATTTCTTGCAGCTTTTAGTGCAGCGTTGAGCGATTCTGCGATGTTGGATGTCATCATGGTGTATCTTTTTGTTGGTGAGTATGATCTTGCCCAAGTTTCATATTTGGCTTTCTCTAAATAGGGTCTAATGCGCCTGTCAAGTCTATCAAGGCTTCTCATGTAGTGTTCACATTCTGTTTTTGTATATGCTTTTGCTGCTGCAATGAAATTCATTTGTAGCTGTTCTCCATGGTTTCCATACTTGCTTTTCAAATTATTGAGCAAGTGATACATGCAAGCTCCATGGAAGGCATTTGGGTACACTATATGTACTGCATTCTCTATGCTCTTGTGTCTGTCAGAAACAATAGCCAATCCTGTGAAGTAACCAGTTAGTTTTATAAGATACTAAATGAAATAGCATGTATTTGTGTATTGGTTTTGGGTAACCATTTCCTTTTTATATGTAAACCATATGATAAAATTGAAGCTACCATACCTTCAATTTTGGAGAAGAACCAAAGCCAAGAGTTATCATTTTCTGAGTCTGCTATTCCAAAAGCCAAGACAAAAATGTTGTTGTTTGGATCTAATGTTGATGCTGAAAATAGTGTGCCGCCATGTGCATTTTTTAAGAAAGTTCCATCAACAACAATGATAGGCCTCAAGTATCTCCAACCTTTGATTGAGTTGGAGAAAGCTATGTACAAGTATTTGAATCTATCTTCATTGTCTGTGAGCAGATGTGTTACTGTTCCTGGATTTGCTTGCTTCAACATATGAAGATACATTGGCAACTTTTGATATGAATCATCAGGGTTCCCTCTTACTAGAAGCAAAGCTTTTTCTCTTGATCTCCATGCTTTTGTGTATCCCATGGTTACTCCAAAGTCATCATTCATGTCATTCATGATGTCATTTGGAGTATAATTTCCTTTGACTGACTTGTACTTATTCTTTATTAATTCCCCAATTATGATGCTTTTTGCTTGCCTATGATCCTCCATAACAATTTCAATAGAGCAAGTATGATTTGGAATGCATTTTTGTACCTTGAATAAATCTTGATTTCTGTATTTAGAAGCTCTCACAAACCAGCTGCATGTGTCATCTGCGCAGGTAACCAGGTACTCTCTTGGTTCTGATCTTTTTGTTTTGAACTGAAAGTTATGTAGCATTGCATGGTAGCCAAAAGCTGATTTGATTGTGTTCTTGTCCTTGTAAATCTGTCCTTGCTCTATTTTGTTCACTCTGTAATCAGATATTACTATTTCAATTTCCTCCAATCTCTTTTTTCTTTTTGAATTGTCTTCAATTATAAAATCAGCTACTTCTTCAGCAAGGTGAGGTATGTATGCCACATTGATTCCCTCATTTGTTGTGCTTGACATTCCTTCTTCAAGTAACATATGTTCATTGATGGAAGCTTTGTTTGCTTGCATTAATAATGTTCCCACCTCCATTTCTTGTGCTGTAGCTTTCTGATTTGATAGCTGAAGAAGATTATTTTCATCCATTGATTCTTGAACTATATTCACACACAATGGTAAGTCTGTTATTTTTTCTGCAATTTTTTTCTTTATTTCCAAGTAGAACAACACTGAATTATCTGATTCAATCTTCATTGGTGGTGTTCCTTTGGCTACTTGATAATAAACTTCAATGCTTGCTCTTGTTTCCTTTATCTCCTGTTTTACCAAATTCACCAAGTTGTCAAGAGAACAATTTGGTGGAATCAATATTCCAGTCATTGTGTACCCTTCGTACTCATTTTTTTCATTCCACTTGCCTCCAAATTGAACCAAAGAAGTAGTATTTTCCATACCTGTAATATTTTGTAAATTTTTAAGTAGTTATTTGGGTGTATCTGGTGAAGGTAACTGGTTACTGTAGTCTGCAATTACATACTTCAGTGGAAAACTTAATTGGAAAATATGACAGTTTTCAAGGTAATTGGTTACTTTGTTGTTACTGAAAGTTTTGACAATTAGAATTCAGACCAATAGGCTAATATGAAATGTTTTTTTATCGCAAAGACAAAATTGAATCTAAAATAATCATAGTTCTTGTTTTTTTGTATATTTTTGCTCAATCAATATAACTATATTAGTAGGTTTAATTATTTTTTTCAAATTTCATGTTAATTATTATGTTTTTTTTTTTAAAATGGACATAATGAACTTCATGATTACCATTATAATCTGTAAAATAAGTATGAGAAAGATATGAAATCAATGGTTCTATATTATGTAGAAGAATTATGAATTTAATAGATATTAAGTTGAATAAAATTACAGTAATATTATGTAACGTCCCTAAGGTAGGGTACGTCTGCCACATACTCGTAATTCTAGGGTTTACGAGTATGTAAGGCACTTGACCAAAAGAATTAAATAAAATGATACGAAGAAATACAGAAAAATTTAAAACTTTTATATAAACTTATTAGAAGAAATTATTACACGTATGAATACTTTAAATTTAAGGCAGCCATATGAAAACTCTAAACCATTATTGCATTGCTACTGAGTCCGTGCTCCACAAGTTGCTCAACAGCTAAAGCCACACCTGGAAAAATGTTGGAAAATAACATAATGAGCTAACGCTCAGTAAGCAAATCTCATGCATACACATACACATGAATGTCGTGAGTTTGTAGTGCATATATACTAATATGCTGACTTATATACTTATGCATTTCATTTATTGCTCATGCACTTTCAAACTTTACTTTTATGCTCTTTCTTTTAGTTTCACATTTTTATGGGCCCAATATCACTTGTGCACACTGTTTGATTCAGCCAATGCCTGCAGGGCTTGTTACACATATCATATAGAATCCCATGGGTTCTCCTCCGGCTAGCCATCATCTCAGCTAGGCTCATCATAACACTCATTTCATCGTTGCCATAGCTGCCATACTTATTACACATATGGAGGAGAAAGACGGAAACATGGCAAACATATCTGAATGGTCAACTCTGACCTAGCCCACACTAGTGGGCAGCCACTATAAGTCTTATAGACTTCCGTCTTCTTTACTGAACTTACTTGATTGCTTCATCAAAACAGTGGCACCCTTTTTAAACATCTTATTATCACTTTGCTTAAGCCTTGTGTCATTAAAATGTTTAACTTTACATAAGACTTTTCAAGACATTTCATAACTTTTCTCATATTCATATGCATGGTCTTATATCACATAATAATGTATCACATAACTGTACATGCCATGCATACATGCTGATGCTGAAATGCCAATGTTCGTGTTCATGACTCATGTTGATGGTATTCAATCAAGGCATTGTATCACATCTCATATAACTCAAAACATCTTTAGTCATAATACATGAAGCTTTGGGTTGGTGGCGTTGTTATACCTTAACGTAGAGCTATGGCTCAGGTCTAAGGTTTCCAGCCTAAAAACTTAAACGCTTCATATATCATAACATATAACAAATCATGAACATAGAGTAATCCACATATCCATCAACATAAGAACACATACTTGCACATAATTCATATCATTCTTAACCAAGTAAGACATCTTTCACATATCACAGAATTCATCAATTACATATCACACAACACCCTTATGGTGTTCATAAAACCATTTTTCACATACTTATCATATGCATCATCATCATACCATACTTAACTCATCAGATGTACACAATCAATGTAGTCATGCATCTTACACTTAAGCACAAAATGTGAGATTTACTTACCTTAGGTCCTTAGCTTATTTTAAAATTCCTCACCAAGAGTCAATCAATCAAATCCATACAAATCCTATTCAAGGCACATCATTTATTAAATTCTATCAAAATCATAAATATACACTATTGATAGTGTATATTAATAATACCAGAAACTATATAAATGATAATAATAAATTATTATCAACGTAATGCAAATAACTCTTCATATAAAACCATGCTTTAAACCTTGTTCATAAGATAATGTACCCTTATGATAATAATAATAATAATCCCAACAAAATAATAATTATCGTCTATAATTAAACTTATTTCGATATTAATAACAAAATACTTAAATAGCAATACGTATATGGATGTATATATTCAAATAGTCATTTTATAAAAGAAATCATATTTTTAACATAAAGTTGTAATAATCAATATAATGATAATAATATAAATATAAATATTTATATTATTATTAATTAGTCATAATATCAATTCCAGTGATATAATAAATATACTTTCTCCAAACTTCACTGGTCTTACAAATATCAATAACTGTAAGAAACTAATATTTGATATTATTTTAATATTCAAATATTAATATACAATAATAATGGTTAGATAATAGGTTTACTATAAATCATACTTTTCATATATATATATATATATGAATCTGTATTCTTGATTTACTTAACAAAATAATAACAATAATAATTAAAATTACTTAATCATAATAATTTCCATATTAATATAAAATCAATTAAATATGTATTTTTATACTTTATTTAATATCTAATATTTTCTAGAAAATTAGACAGCACAACGGCTATAAAGTGGACAATTCCAAAATCAAAACCTGTATCAAAAATATATATAACCACAGACAGCCAGTAAATTACAGAAAATATTCCATATATCAATAATATATAATTATATACTATAAATACACATAATAACAATTACTCTAATCAATCACAATTAAATCACAATATATAGGTTAAAGAAATTATACCAAAATGATCGGGTTCCACAATAAGTCAAACGATGATTTTCAGAGACTCAAAACGTACTTCGGAACCTCGAACACTAAGTTTCGACCGTCGATCTACAGTGGATCGCGGTGGCTCGTGGTGGGCCCACCACCCAACTATGGTAGATGTAGGAACAAGGTATTGGGTTTTGAAGCCCACAACACGAGGAGCACGATGGTGGTGACGGATCGGCAAACGGATGCCCGAGGTGGCCGAATCGCAACTTTGAAGTCGCGGGGTGGCCGAACTTAAATCGAGTGGTTGAGGCGTTTAATCGGCGAGTGAGCTCTAGATTCCCGCGTAGGTCGATAGTTCGGAGGCCTCTGAATCCAACGGTCCGGCGCGTGGCTAAAAATGGTGGCCGGAAAGTACTCCTGCGTCGTCGGCAACAGTAATACGCAGAGGAGAGAGAGAGAGAGAGAGAGAGAGGGGTTTTTTTGAGGAGAGAGAGAGAGAGACTCGGGTAAAAAAAGAAAGGCTGAAGCCTTTTCTTTTCTTTTCTTTTTTTTTTAAAATTATTTTTAAAATTACACTTGGACCCAAAATATTAAAATTCTTTTCAAATAAGCCCTTTAGCAAAACTTTCTTAATTTTATAAAAATCCCCAATTAAAATTATATGACATTTGGGTCCAATACTTGACTACTCAAGTTTCTCTCTCTTTAATCTCATTAAAAACATAAAATCATATTTTAAACACTATTTTTCCATTACTATTTCTTAAATTTGTAAACTTGTACCTTTTATGTATTAAAACTCTGATTTATTATAAATAAATGTATTATGAAAATGTTGGATATTACATATTATTTGACAGAGAAAGATTTTTAAACCTGGTTTTCTTGGATGCTTTGGATGATGAACAAGATCGTCGCCGGAGATGGAGGACGTCGCCGGTGATGGAGAAGGACGTCGCCGGAGATGGCTGGAGGTGGCTGGAGGTTCGGGTTTGTGGTTGCCAGAGATTGGTGTTCTTGCTGAATTTTTTTTTTTTTGGCTGGGTATGTTTTTGATCGACTGAAAATTTCACCATTGTAGGATGTGCATCTTTAATTACAATACTACCCTCCTTAGTGGCTTATTTGTTTTATTTTTCAATGTGGGATAACTTTTCCCATATTCTAATTTTCTGTAGTTAAGTTTTTCCATATAAAGTAAGTAAAATTTAATTACCATATTTTTGCACATTAATGGCTAAAAAGCCATATTTATGAAAAATCCCCTTATTATTATTCCTTCAATCTCAGGTCTCTTAATAATGTTCTAACACTTATCTTCATCAAATGAGAAATGAGATTTTGTAATTTTAGTAAGCCATTGCATTGTTGTTTAGCTCTTTTGCTTCTTGTATCTGCTTATCTATTTCCAATGCGAGATGTAAATATTGTGTTGGATGTGATTCAAAAAAATAATATGTGATATATTTGATACAATTTTTAGCATTATGCTCCAATGAATAATTGTAAAATCTGATGAAAAAATAATCTTTCATTAATGTTCATTTAATATTTTATTGAAAATATACAAAAAATAATAATTTTCTTTATATTTTAGCGAATATATCATTTTGGTCCCGTGAGTTTATACAAAATACTAAATATGTCTCTCAGTCTTCATAAATATCGAAATGGTACTCTCTATTTTGTTGTTTCTACCAAAATGGTACCCAAAATCTATTTTTGGTCAAAATTATTGTTTTCAAAGACCATATAACCTACTTATATATTTTGTCTCTAATTAAAATTATTTTGAATTCTTTTAATAAATTAATAATACTTAAACTTTATTTTTAAAAACATATAAACTTAAAGAAATAATAACAAAATGAGAATAAAAATAATTAAGTTGTATTTCTAATTATTTTAATAAATTAATAAACATATAAACATACATATATTTAAGTTTTATTTATTTAGGTATGTATGTACTGAAATAAATAATAACGTTTTAAGTTTATTTAAGTTAAAATCAAATGTTAAATAATAATAGATTAATTTTCATTATTTATTTATTTTATTCTTATTTTTTATTTATTGTTATTTCTTTAAGTTTATATATTTTAAAAAATATATTTTTAATTATCAATAAAATATATAAGTAGGGGTAAAATGCTATTTGAAAAAATAATTTTGATCAAAAATAGAAGATGATACTATTTTAGTATTTATGAAGACTAGAAGGTATATCTGGTATTTTGTATAAACTCAGTGCGAAGCAAAATGGTATATTCAAGTAGAAAAAAAAATATTTATATTATAATTATTCAAATAGTAAAAATAAGCAAAAAAATTCAATTATCTTATGCTATTAAATATAAGCAAAATAAGAAGCTTTCCCAACCATGAAACAAATTATCAAAGGGGCAAATAAAATTGTTGTTGTTAGAGCTTGAATATTAAGCCTGAGAAGAGTTGGTCATGGGGTTCAACAAATAATTCAAAGTATCCTTATATGACTATTTTAGTACACTAATGTTGTTAAGATCTTTTGGTTGTTTCTATTGATGTTTTTTTGGGTGTTTATTTATTTATTTTATTACTATTATTAGTACTAGTAGTATAAAAAAACAGGAGATATTTGATTTTTGGGCTAAAACAAACAAGTACAAATTATACCGAATGCTCAGTTTTAGAGATTTTATTTTATTTTTAGTTAATTTTATACCTAATATTTATATGATAGTACCAATTATATCCTTTCAGACATACGTGAATTATATGTTTTTAAGCAGAAGTATTATGAGAAATATCATTATAATAATGAGTCAAATTTAACTAAATTTATTTAATGATTAATTTTAGTTAACTAATTCTAAAAATAGATACTAATCAACTTATACCTAAAACTAAAAACAATGATAGAGATAGTGAAGATGGACTATAAATGCAAACGAGGATTTTGAGAAAATGGAAAGTTTGTGCTTGACTTGGGTGGAGGCAACATCGAATGTTAGATAAAGTTTGACTTTGTCGTTTCAAAGAACAAATGTCGTTTATAGTGTTTTGGTGCTATGGTTCTTTGTGTTATGGAGTATGGTTCAAGAAAGCAAAATAAAGCATTTATTTTATAGGGTTATAATTTCTCGTATAAATAAGCCATGACGTATTTGATAAAGCATATTTATTCACTGAATAGCATAAAATAAAATATCTCTACATTTTTTTATTATTTTTTTAGGTTCTACAAATAGATATTATAATGTGTTGAAGATCTTCTATTTCATATCACAATATAAAAACAATATTATGGTTGGACGAAACAACTTTTGTGTTATTTTCATATATTTATAAAAAATTATTCTCTTCGTGTTTTAATATTAATAATGAAATATACTTATTTGGTACTATGTGTTTTTGCAAAGTATTATTTTGGTACCCTTTGTTTTCAATAATGCTCATATGATACCCTGTATTTTAAAATCGTACATATTTGGTACCCTAAACTCAAATTTGATAGATAAAATTTTGTTAATATGATCAAACAATCATCAGTTATATGTAATTATGTAATTAAATTTAAATTTATAACTTACATAATTGACAGCAGTTTGATTATATTGACAAAATTTTATCTATCAAATCTGAGTTTAGGGTACCAAATATGTACGATTTTAAAATACAAAGTACCATATGAGCATTATTGAAAATAGAGGGTACCAAAATGATACTTTGCAAAAACATAGGGTACCAAATGAGTATATTCCCTATTAATAATTATATATATAGGACAATTTTTTTATAGGGGCTTCACTTTAAGCTCTATCGGTGGGGCTCTCAGTGTTTCTCAACCCGTGAACAGCTTTCGGCGTTATTTTTTTTTTATGACCATGTATATTGTAGCTATTTAGAGCATCCTGCAAATTTTCAGAAAATTTTGAATAGTTTACAGTACCGAAAACTAGGTTCAAACATTTTGCTTTCCATGCACATAAAAAAAATTAGTCACGCGTGCAACAATATGTTTAAACCAAGTTTTCGGTACCGTAAACTATTCGGAATTTTCTGAAAATCGCTTTTTTATTTTATATAAAAAATAAAGAAGTTTATTCTTCAATTATTGACGTGTAATTTGAATAATATCATTAATGTTTAGTATTTTAAATATGGCAGTTTGTGATCTAAAAAGTGATTGTATTATTATAAAAAAACCGTAAACAGTGTTTTTAAAAAAAAAAAATTAATATGTTTATGTCATTATTTTATGTATTGTATTTTTTATTTACTTAAAATTTATATGACAATCATAAAAATTTATTAAAAATAATTAATAAATTTTCTAAATAAAACTAAGTAAATGTGCATTGCACGTTGCTTGCTACTAGTAGTCATAAAAAGTTTTAGTCTCAATTTAGGACTAGTTATAAATAGGAATAAACTCCACATTGTAATAAGTTATAATATTTTTTGATTCCGCCTTTAGAAAATATGCATCAACATAATAATAATTATCTTAATATTAAATATATTTATATACTAGATAAAAACAACATGCAATGCACGTTTACTTAGTTTTAAAGTTGTAAACATTGTCTATATTTTTAATAAAAATTGGCTCACTGTTATCATACACATTATTATAGACATTGTCTATAATTTTAAAAATAGAATGAATTACAATTCTATAGTATATATTATATCAATAATCTTTACATATATGACATCTAAACACAACACTGACATATATGTATATATATTTACATGACATATATATAAAATACAATAATATTTAAAAATAAATTAATAATAGAAATAGAATAAGAATAGAAAAAGTCATAGTGTAGACAGTAGTATATATGCATGAACTATATATTTTTAGTTTCTAATATATCTCGCAATGTGTCATTTGGTGAATTTGATGAAGAAAAATAGCTTCAATGACTTGATAAAAAACAAACTATCGCACAAATTTATGAGATAAAAAACTATATGTATGTCTTTATTATTTTTAAATAAATATGATTTAAGTATTTAAATTATCAAAAAATATCTTAAAAATATCCTATTTTAATAAATTAATTAATTTATTTTTTATTAAGGTTATGTTTGTTATAGTTTTTAAATTTGGCGGTGACAACAAAAGATTATATATTATATGTTTAATATAATATTAAATTTAATTAAATTTTATTTAAGTTATAAAATGTATGGTTTTATTATTTTAAATCATTATTATTGTAAAATATCTCAAAAATATCATATTTTAATTTTTTTAATTATTTACTTATTTAAATTTAAGTCAGGTTTAAAATCTACTGTTAAATATAAGAATTTTCTGTTAAAATTAATTGAAAAAAATAAAAAACCGTTAAAACCAACAATTTCCGTTATCTACACACTTTTTATATTAAAGAGATATGCTATCTTTTACATATTAAAAATTCATGATAAAATTAATTATCAATTTAGACTTATAAAATAACTTTGTATATTTCCAACATTATATAAATATGTACATTGTAACTATATATTGATGTCATTTTCGTTTATCAATGTTTTATATTAAATTTGACATATGTTGACGCCGCTTTTCGTCAACAGATAAAAGAAGAGAGCACGCAAACAATTAAAGACAATGGCTAAAACAAACAAACGAATCAGACACGCGGTTTTTACGTGGTTCAGCAGTTAAATCTGCCTAGTCCACGAGTCTCTGTTATTAAACTCAAGATTATCTCTGAAAATTCTTAAGCATGAATTCTTCAGAGTTTTCTCTCAAGGTTCAGAACTTCGGTCCTTTACAATGGTGCATGCCTTCTCTATTTATAGAGAAGGATGCAGAATACTATCCCACATATTTTGGGTAGTTACTCTTTTGTGAATAAAATAAATGGCTTTAAATGCCTATAATCAGATATTCAAGGAAACGTCCCTGAAGACCAGGAAACGCATAACTGACCAAATAATATCCCACGATTCTTGGGGATTTACATTAATAAATGAGGATCATATCCCATATCTACAACACTTGTAGATATTCAAGGTAGTCATTGCGTATCTCCAAGGCTTCACGTCATTGTGCGAGCCGCTGACACTTCCCGAGCTTACATTTCTTTCGAGATGGCATATCGAGCTCGAGATCCCTGCTCCGAAGTTGCTTCTGAAGATGAGGGGCTCACTGAGCTATCCTTCGAGATCGAGATCATTTCGAGGTCACCATATTCGAGATCTGTACCATACTTTGCAGGCTCCGATTTACAATCGTAGAGCATACCCTTAACCCTCACGAGACCATTTAATGCAAACTCAGCTTTCGAGGTCATATTTGCTACGGCTCGAAATCTGGGTATAACATTTTGCCCCCTCAAAAGTATTTGTTCGAATCCTAAGAGAAGGAGACTTTTGAACTACTCTTTTTGGGAACCATACTGTCACTCTCTTAAAAACGGACACGTGCCAGATGGGTATTGCTCACTTTAGGTACTTGAGTACCTTGGGAACATGCCCACGATCGTTCGTCTGACAGCTTTTCGGCGCTATCTCATCATCGACTCCCCTCCATTCGATCTGATGAGGATTTCAATCAACGTTCCTGATTAATTCAGTTTTCCCACCTATTTATGCAAGACTCCCTCTTCGTCTTCTTCACATTTTCTCATCACAGACCAGAAAAAAGAAACACTCCCTAAACCTCTTACCACAGTTCATGCTCATTGCATGTTTTCCAGGCCGAAGAAACAAAAGAATCCTGGTTTGTACGACTCAGTGAGTTCTTTCCTGCAACCTCTTCTCCACTCGACGATTTCGCTGCACTCCCCATTACTGTGTAAGTACGCCATTTTTGTTGTTCCTTTTATATTGTGCTGGCTGTGTATGTTAGTTTACGTTATTAGCATGATGCGATAGGAGGGTTTGAACCGATAGGTTTTTAGGCTTTCTGGATTTTCACTCTGGAAGTTCGTCTCTGGTTTATATTCAAATTCAATCGTTTGAATGTGGTTTCAACTTTCTGGGTTTTGAAGATTTTAGGCTATGATTCTTGTACACCAAGTTTTCGGGTAAAAACCCTTATTCTTGACAATTACACAAAACCCGAAGAAGCCCTTTCCTGGCTAACCGCCACCTTTCTTTCCCTTGAACTTCGGAATTTTCAAAAAATCATCCACGTTCTTTTTCTTCCCTGTGGAACACGCGCTCGGGTCTTAATATTTAGTTTCTTGCCCTTAGTTATCCGAGCTTATCTTATCGAGTTCGTGATCCTTGCATGCATGGCCCTCACCATTTTTTCTTTCTCGTTAGATGTCACAGAATCTGGAAAGACGGTGGGGGTCATTACGAGCAATCCCTTACGAGCCCAAATCTCCGAGCCCGGAATCGGTCTTTGTCCGGAACCAGCGTCGGATTAAAGAGTACGAGATCGCACGCGAGCAAGAAGACATCCGAGCCCACTATCGCCGCCAGATTAACGAGGTCATCGAAAAGAAGAGAAGGGTCCTTCGGGAAGCCATCTATCCGGAGCCGAACCCCGGACCTAGGCCAGTTCCCCTTGACCCCGCGTTAAAAGTCACGGTAGCATACTATCCGGGGGAACTTCAGTTTTCCTTAATGGCGGAGCCTTCGTCTTCGCAGCCTAGGAGGGAGATGTTTGAAGCCGAGTTCTACCAGAGCTCGGTTACCACCTCCGACCAGATAACTGACATCCTGGCCCTTCATGGCCTTAGCTCGTTGGACACACTGAACTGCCGAGCTCCGACAAGACATGAACGGAGCTGCTTCGCTCCTGGGGGCCGTGATTCCAGTGTGAAGTACGCGGCCTGGAGCCAGGAACACCTAAAGGCAGGAGCTTTGCTGCCCCTGAAGTCCTTTTTCAGAGATTTCACCGATTTCGTTGGGTTGGCTCCATTCCAACTCAACACCAACTCATACAGGGTGTTGTCTGCCCTGAGGTCCTTATTCCACGAGCTGGGGTGGATAGGACCTTCACCCCAAGAGATTTTATACCTCTTTTGTTTGAAGAGTAATCCCTCCCGAGCTCGGGGAGGAGATGGTTTTTACTACCTTTCGAGCTATCCCAAAGAGACAAAAATCTTTGAAGACCTTCCGAACCATCCCCCTGACTTCAAAAGGGCTTTTTTCTGGACAGACGGTCTGTTCCCGTCTCGACATCGTTCGTTTAGGCGAATTCGTAAGTATTCTCGTTACTTTCTATTTTTGAGCTCGAATCTTTAGTCCTTGTATCCATGTTTAGTTGAAGTGTATCTCGCCTTTCAGCTAACTTTCAGCGTCCCACCCCCGACGAGACAATGAAGGAGCACAGAGGGAGCCTGCTCCGACTCCCTTATGGCAGGAGGTCTCTTTCATTTCTGTTACATGAGGACAAGCTTCGAGCTTGTGGCTTGCTGGGACAGGGCCAGTCAACCTCTGACTGGTCTAGTAAAAAATACGAACGCTGGGAGGAAGTGCCTCTGCCCACAGGCATCCTTCCTCCGAGGAGGGAAAGGAAAGCACCTCTCCCAATTCGCTCGAGAAGTCCGCGGTCAGGGAACGAGGCAAATGATGAAGCCTCGGGTTCGGACTCCGATGGAGGTAAAACCCTTCCTACTTCGCGAATGTGGTCTCCCACTTTATTAAAACACAGGCCCAATAGACTAGTCTCGTGCCCACAGGATAGATATCACTTCTATATATGGAGTTGGGTAGATGACTGTGTCCATAGGTTTGATAGTGGGCTCGGGAAATACGACACTATGTATACCACAGACGAGATGTGGAATGGGATAGCTGTGCAGTATGGGACCAATGACTATAGGGACCTTTCGAGGTTATCACCAACTTATAGGGAAGGCCCTCCCCCCGCCTCTTCTGAAGACGGGGGAATTTCATGGTCCCCAAGCTCGATCTCGGGGGAAAGTTCCAGTTAGGTTTTTCCTTTCACCACTCTATATAGTGTTGGAGTAACTTGTATTTCTTTCACTGACTCACTGTGATGACTTGTGCAGGCAACATGGACTCCGACCTCGACGCCCTCATCGACAATGCGGGTGCCAAGAGGAGCAAGCGCCCCAGGGCAAGGGGACTGACAATCAGTCAGCCTGGGAAAAGCTCCAAGAGATCCAGGAAAACGCCTCCTCCTCCCCCGCCGGCTTCGAGCTCTGCTGCTGCGTCGACTGGCCAGACTAACGTCTCCACGACGATACCACCCTCGCAGGCCGTCGTCCCTGTGGTGGCGCCGGCCTCGCAGACTGATATCGCTGCCGTGGTTGAATCCCAACCTCCTGTGGCGGGTCAAATGCCTTCTACCCAGCTCGTCAAAAGACCTTCTGCTTCCCGAGCCCAGAAGCTAACTATTTCCACCCATATGGATTCGTATGTGGTGGATAATGCTGCCGGTCCTCACGGGTCTACGCTGATCTCGGATGTAATGTCCCGGATTGGCCAGAGCTACCGCAATTTTGAGGCTCCTCAGTGGCAGTGTCTAACTGGCACTCGGGACCGCACTGTCCTGTACGAGAAGAGTATCGAGCACACTGCCGCGGTAAGTATCCTATATATTCCCTTTGCTTACATTCATGCTGTCTCGAGGCTAATGATGGTTTCTTCCTTTTTTCAGGCTCTTGCTTTCACTGCCCAGCTTAATTACGAGCTGAACAACGAGGTCCATACGAGCAGGACCCTCGCCCAAGAGGAGAGGGACCTCCACCTTAAAGCGAATGACGACCTGAAGGCAGTGAATACTAAGCTCGAGGCAGTGGTTAAGGAGCGTGAGGAAATGGCCAAGGAGCTCGGAAAGCTGAAAAACGAACTCGAGGAGCAGAAGAAAGACAACATCCAGCTTCGGGAGACCAATAAGAAGCTCGAGGAAGACAAGGCCGTCACCCTCGACCTCATGGAGGATATCAAAACCCGCCTTACTGCTGAGTTCAAAGAAAAGAAGGAAACGGCGGTCGATTCAGCCATGTACCGGATGTGGGCCTATAACGAAGAACTGGACACCAGTTTTTTGGGTCCCCTCGAGGCGTCCTTCCTCGAAAGATGGAATGCCCGGCTCGAGAAGGAAGAGGCTGACCAGCTCGAGAAGGATAAAGCTACTCCGAGGACTGTTTCGGAGGGAGCTCAGGAGGATAGTCATGCTATTCGTCCTGAGGGGTCCGGTGCCACTGATGCTGAGAAGGCCAAGGAGACTCCTCTTCTTTGAATCTGACCTCGGGGAGATCAGTTTTCGGGGCTGCGTCCCATTATTTCTGTAATTATTTCAACTTGTGCCCACGGGGCTGATACAATTCCCTTTATTATTCTTTTATATACTTACATTTCTTGGTTCGAAATATTTTGCATATTTTTATAATTGATGGACCGGTTATGTTTATTTATGCATACAAACATAGTTTGGATTTAGGCTCGAAATTCGATGCATTCATGCATAGTTTATTCGATTTATCCGTTTCCAACCTCGTTATTTATCAAGGTCGGACATTACTGTAACCATGAACTGAAAAGTACTTATATGGCATGTAATATGAATGATTTGGTTAATCTTTTTAGTCACTTTTCCTCATCCTTAGTATCTTAGCTCCGAGGTTATGAGTTCGAAACTATTTTAAGATGTTCCAGCCTCGATCTCGACATATTTTGTGACGGGTTTAGGCTCCCATTCATCATTGATCGATAATTTGGCTGGTTTGTTCCAAACCTGTTATGCTTGCACATCTGGTTAATTCCAAACGTTTTTGGTTTTTGGTAGCTCGGTAATGTCCGAACTATCTAAGCCCGCGTACTTGGTTATTTCCAAATACTTAATGTTTTTTATAATTCGGTTAAGTCCGAATTATCTAAGCTCGCTCGGTTAAGTCCGAACTATCTAAACTCGCGTATTTGGTTATATCCAAATACTTTTTTGTTTTTGATAACTCGGTTAAGTCCGAACTATCTTAGCTCGCGTATTTGGTTGTATCCAAATACTTTTTGTATTGTATTTTATTATTTTTTTTTTTTTAAAGCTAGAGGTATGTATACCAATGTTGCCCCCTTAATATCCTATGAGTGTGACCATAGGTTATTAAATTAAGAGAGATTGCAAAAATAAAAATAAGTTACATGTGAAACAAAGTAGACCCTTTATTTGGAATTCAAAAACAAACTAAGTACAGAAAATCATGGTTACGGGCGACACTTCCTACACTATTGATAATATGGTCTAAGGTGTTCGCCATTCCATGCTCGTGGTATGAGGTTCCCATCTAATCTCGCAAGTTTGTATACGCCAGGGCGGATGACTGATTCTATCTGGTATGGTCCTTCCCAGTTTGGCCCGAGTACTCCTGCTGCTGGATCTCGGGTTGCTAAGAATACTCTTCTCAAAATCAGGTCTCCTACTCCGAACTTTCGACTTCGGACCCTTTTATTGAAATATCTTGTTGTTCGTTGCTGGTAAGCAGCATTTCTCAGCTGAGCCTCCTCCCTTTTTTCTTCGATCAAGTCTAGGGTTTCTTCGAGCTGAGTATGATTGGAACTTTGGTCGTAAATCTGAGTTCGAATTGTCGGAATTTCGACCTCAATGGGCAACATTGCCTCGCAGCCGTATGCTAGAGAAAACGGGGTATGCCCTGTTGATGTCCGAGCTGTAGTTCTATATCCCCAAAGGACTTGGGGTAATTCCTCAGGCCATCGTCCCTTTGCTTCTTCCAACTTTTTCTTCAAGGAACTCTTGAGAGTTTTATTAACGGCTTCGACCTGACCGTTCACCTGAGGGTGAGCCACTGACGAAAAGCTCTTTATTATACCGTTCTTGTTACAAAAGTTGGAAAATAAGTCGCAATCAAACTGGGTTCCGTTGTCAGACACAATCTTTCTTGGCACTCCATATCGGCATACGATGTTCTTTACCACGAAATCCAGGATCTTCTTCGAAGTTATGGTCGCCAATGGTTCAGCCTCCGTCCATTTTGTGAAGTAATCAACCGCGACCACAGCATACTTTACTCCTCCTTTGCCAGTTGGGAGTGAGCCTATGAGGTCGATGCCCCATACCGCAAAAGGCCATGGGGACGTCAACATGGTTAGTTCGGAAGGTGGAGCTCGGGGTATCGTGGCGAATCTCTGGCACTTGTCGCATTTTTTCACGAACTCGAAAGAATCCGTCTTAATGGTTGGCCAGAAATATCCTTGGCGTATAATTTTCTTGGATAGGCTGTGCCCCCCGGTATGATCTCCGCAAAACCCTTCGTGAACTTCTCTAATAATCTTCTTTGCCTCGGGGGGAGTCACGCATCTGAGCAATGGCATGGAATACCCTCTTCTGTATAGCCTTCCATCCAGGATGGTGTAACGAGGAAGTTGATACATTAGTTTCCGAGCCTGACTTCGATCTTTGGGAAGAATTCCATTTTCGAGGTATTCAACGATCGGGCTCATCCAGGTCGGTTCTGTCTCGATCATGCACACATCTTCCTTGTCTGACTCAGTAATGCTGGGTGCTGACAGATGTTCTATGGGTACGACATTCAGCTCCTCATTTTCAGTGGAAGTGGCGAGCCGAGCTAAGGCATCTACATTTGAGTTTTGTTCTCGGGGAACTTGTTCGATTGCATAAAACTCAAAAAACTCCAATGCGTACTTTGCCTTCTCCAGATAAGCTGCCATTTTTGTGCCACGAGCCTGATATTCTCCCAAGATTTGATTAACTACGAGCTGGGAGTCGCTGTAGCAATGTATAGCTCTGGCCTTGAGTTCCTTTGCTATTCGTAGTCCCGCCAGTAAAGCCTCGTACTCAGCTTCATTATTAGATGCTTTAAAGCCGAATCTTAATGCAGAGTGAAATTTGCTCCCTGCAGGGGTGATCAGAATAACTCCTGCCCCCGCTCCATTTTCATTTGACGACCCGTCGACGTAAAGTTTCCATAGCTCGTGGGCCGTGGTTGTTACTTCGTCGTCGGCTGTACCGGTGCATTCTACTATAAAATCTGCCAACGCTTGTGCCTTAATGGTTGTTCTCGGATGGTAGGTGATCTCGAATTGTCCGAGCTCAACAGCCCACTTAAGGAGTCGACCAGATGCCTCTGGTTTGGACAAGACTTGCCTTAATGGTTGATCTGTCAGTACATGGATAGGATGTGCCTGAAAGTAAGGGCGGAGCTTTCGAGATGAGTGGATCAGACTGAGGGCGAGTTTCTCCATCAGTGGATACCTTGACTCTGCCCCCAGTAATCTTTTACTGATGTAGTAGACGGGTTTCTGTATTCTCTCTTCCTCTCGGACGAGCACCGCGCTTATCGCGTGTTCAGTTGTTGAGAGATATAAGAACAATACTTCTCCCGTCTCAGGTTTCGATAGGATAGGTGGTTCGGCTAAGTGCCTTTTTAGCTCTTGAAAGGCTAGCTCGCATTCGTCTGTCCATTCGAACTTTTTACTTCCTTTCAATAAGTTGAAGAACGGGAGACCGCGGTCCGTTGACTTCGAAATGAACCTGCCCAGAGCTGCCATCCTGCCAGTCAAGCTTTGAACATCTTTATGCTTCCGAGGTGACGGCATATCAATCAGGGCCTTTATTTTATCGGGATTAGCCTCGATTCCACGAGAGTTGACAATGAAACCCAGAAATTTCCCTGAAGACACCCCAAAAGTGCACTTCTGAGGATTCAACTTCATGTTGTACTTTCTGAGCACGCCAAAGCACTCTTCGAGGTCATCAACATGGTTCTTGTTAAGTTGAGACTTTACGAGCATGTCGTCAACATAAACTTCCATGTTGTTCCCTATTTGCTCTGAGAACATCATGTTTACGAGCCGCTGGTACGTTGCTCCGGCATTCTTGAGTCCGAATGGCATGACATTGTAGCAGTAGAGCCCTTTATCCGTAATGAAGCTTGTATGCTCTTGGTCGGGGGCATGCATGGGAATCTGGTTATATCCAGAATAGGCATCCATGAATGACATCAGACCATGCCCCGCCGTGGCATCCACGAGCTGATCAATTCTCGGTAGGGGAAAACAGTCTTTCGGGCAGGCCTTGTTGAGGTCTGAGTAGTCAATGCACGTCCTCCATGTCCCATTGGGTTTCGGGACCAACACTGGATTGGCCACCCAATCAGGGTAAAAAGCGTCCCTTATAAAATTATTTGCTTTCAGCCTGTCCACCTCCTCCTTTAGTGCTTTCTTTCTGTCTTCATCCAGCTGCCTTCGCTTTTGCTGCTTCGGAGGAAAGCTTTTGTCTATATTCAATGCGTGGCTCGCTATATTAGGGCTTATTCCCACCATGTCAGAGTGGGACCACGCGAAGACATCCTGGTTTTTCTTCAGAAAGAAAATTAATTGCTATTTTGATTCGTCTAGGAGGTGTTTCCCGACCTTCACCTTTTTCGAGGGACTAGATTCATCGAGCTGAACCTCTTCGAGCTCCTCCAAAGGTTGGAGATCAATCTTCTCTTCAATCCTTGGATCGATCTCCTCGTCAATTTTTAGAACTGTCCCGTCTTTATACTGTATGACAACAAGTGCTTGCGCGCTTGTTTGTTTCTTTCCCCTTAAGGAAATGCTGTAGCACTCCCTTCTTGCCACTTGATCTCCTTTCAATGTTCCGACCCCGCTTGGAGTTGGGAACTTAAGGGCTAGATGCCTTACAGATGAAACTGCCCCCAGCCCGACCAGGGCGGGTCTCCCGAGCAATACATTGTAGGCAGATGGTAACTCTACTACCACGAACTCCATCATCTTGGTCACCGAGACTGGATAGTCTCCCAAGGTCACAGGGAGTTCAATGGACCCCATACAAGCGGTTCCTTCTCCAGAAAAGCCGTACAAAGTGGTTGCACAAGCCCTCAGGTCGCGAAGGGAGAGCCCCATTTTCTCTAGGGTTGCTTTATAAAGAATGTTAACTGAGCTCCCATTGTCTATGAGAACTCGGCGCACTCTTTTGTTGGCAAGCTGTAGGGTGATGACGAGTGGATCATGATGAGGGAACTGGACGTGAGAGGCATCCTCCTCGGTGAAGGTTATAGGCTGAGTCTCAACCCTTTGGCTTTTTGGTGCCCTTGGTCCGGGTTCATATGGAGACCCGTCCCCTGTTTTCAGCTCATTCACATATCGTTTTTGAGCATTTCTGCCCCCTCCTGCGAGATGAGGACCTCCCGAGATGGTTATTACGTCCTCTCCATCTATCGGTGGAGGCCTATCCTCATCCCGAGATCGGGAGTTATTATTCTGTGTCGCCGGAAGTGCGGCTACTCTCTGGCTGGCAGTAGTCTGTCCAGTATTCTGGTTTTTGACATACTGCCGGAAATAACCTCTCGAGATCAATCCTTCGATCTCGTCCTTCAGCTGTCGGCACTCATCAGTTGTGTGGCCGGTGTCCCTATGAAATCGACAATACTTGCTGGAGTCCCTCTTGGACTTTTGATTCCTCATAGGATCTGGTCGCCTGAAGGGGACCTGGTTTTCATTAGCCAGGTATATGTTTTCCCGGGACTCGTTGAGCTCGGTATGCACTTTATATACGGAGAAATATCTTTCTCCTTTTTTCTTCTTTCCTCCATCAGCCTCGGGATTATTTCCCTCGCTTTTTTTTCTCTTGGAAGGATTCTCCGAGGCAGGCTGTGTAACTAGAGGGTCAACCGAGGTTGAGGCGGAGTTAATGTTTATCGTTGTAGTTTCGGTCTGCGAGGTCGCTTTGAGTGTTGACCTCGCTTCCTCTACATTAACAAATTTCTGCGCCCGTCTGTTAAACTCGGTTATCGACCTCACCGGTTTCCCTTGTATGTCATCCCAAAGTGCACTCCCGGGTAAAACACCAGCTCGGATGGCCATCAAGTGCCCGCTGTCATCCACGTCACGAGCTCGGGCGACCTCTAGATTAAATCTTGTCATGTAGCTCTTTAGTGTTTCGCCTGGTTGTTGTCGGACGTTAGTCAAAGTGGATGCTTCGGGTCTGACTCCCACCATAGCCCGGAACTGCTTCTTGAAGTCTCTAGATAATTGATCCCACGAAGTTATAGAATGTCTCTTGTACTTCTCGAACCAACTCTTGGCAGGCCCGGCCAATGATGTTGGAAACAACATACATCTGAGCTCGTAACCTACGTTACTAGCTCTCATAATAGTGTTGAATGTACTCAGATGGCTGCATGGGTCGGTTTTTCCCTCAAACGCTGGGACATGAGGAATCCGGAACCCTTGGGGGAACTGAGTGCTAGAAATATTGGGAGCAAACGGCTCGAGCTCCTCATCAGAGTCCTCATATCGACCGTTTCCTCGCTCATTCTTCAAAAGCCTAAAGGCTTTTTCGAGCTGATCGATCCTTTCTTGTACTGGGTCCTTAGGCGGTGTTTGGAATTGATAGTCATTAATCGCGATCCCAGGCTCGCGTCTCCGTGAGGGATCTCTACGCCCATTCAGATGATTCCTAAGATCCGGGTTTGTCTGATCTCCCTTTCCCCTGCTCTGATTCAGGTGATTGCGCAAGTCGGGATGGCTCTTGTGATTCCCAGTATTTTTACGACCCCGGTCGTGTTTACTGACAGACCTTGTTTCTCCGGACTCATCGCTAGTGAAACTCATCGATCGGTCATTTCGTGGTGGATCCTTTCTACGTCGCCTCGTCACTGCAGTACGAGATCGGGACGTCTGACTTCTCTCGGATGGCGCGCCTTTCCGCCCCTGGAACGTCTCCCCGTTTCCTTGTCTCTCCCCTGTACGCCCTTGATCCTGATCTCGACCAGGTTGAGCGTTCCTGCGGGGAGGTGAAGGATATCTTACGGGAGACGGAGGAAACCGTATAGGTGACGGTGGTTGCCGTCCTTGCCTCGGCCTGGAAGGTCCAGAATTTGCCCGAGATGGGCCGGTTGCGTTTGGTGCGCTACCAGGAACCTGAGTCCGAGCCTCGACAGGAGCTTGGTTGTTCTCAGTTCCTGTAGGCACTTCCACGGGTGGATTAGGCGGGACCCGAGCTCGAGTACTCCTCTGAGGCCTAGAAGGAGCAGATGGCTCTGTTGGTGCTGGAGGCTGAGCTGGCCTCCTTGTGTTAGCATTTTTTCGTGGACGTCCACGGGGCTTCCGGGGAGGAACGTGCACGTCCCTTGGAGGAGGGGCTCGGTCTTCGCGCGGAGGTGGGGGCTGAGCCACCTGCGCCTCCGCGGCTATCCTAGTCAACTCCTCGTTACGTTTGTTGGCATCTGCCAGCAGTTGTTTCAGCTGCCGATTCTCCAATTCTACAATAGGGACATAACGCTCAGGGTTATAGTACATGTCCTCATCCCTTGGTTGTGGAGGTGGTCCCCGGGAATCAGAGGACCCACTCCTTTCATCAGCGTCCGGGTTCTCCATTGGCTGTTTTCCAGGACGCCTTGGGTAATTTTCTTCAGGAGTGTTCTGATTGTTTGTAGCCATGAATCTCTCAGGGATGGATGCTTGAGGCTCTCAATGAAAGCACCAAACTGTTGACGCCGCTTTTCGTCAACAGATAAAAGAAGAGAGCACGCAAACAATTAAAGACAATGGCTAAAACAAACAAACGAATCAGACACGCGGTTTTTACGTGGTTCAGCAGTTAAATCTGCCTAGTCCACGAGTCTCTGTTATTAAACTCAAGATTATCTCTGAAAATTCTTAAGCATGAATTCTTCAGAGTTTTCTCTCAAGGTTCAGAACTTCGGTCCTTTACAATGGTGCATGCCTTCTCTATTTATAGAGAAGGATGCAGAATACTATCCCACTTATTTTGGGTAGTTACTCTTTTGTGAATAAAATAAATGGCTTTAAATGCCTATAATCAGATATTCAAGGAAACGTCCCTGAAGACCAGGAAACGCATAACTGACCAAATAATATCCCACGATTCTTGGGGATTTACATTAATAAATGAGGATCATATCCCATATCTACAACACTTGTAGATATTCAAGGTAGTCATTGCGTATCTCCAAGGCTTCACGTCATTGTGCGAGCCGCTGACACTTCCCGAGCTTACATTTCTTTCGAGATGGCATATCGAGCTCGAGATCCCTGCTTCGAAGTTGCTTCTGAAGATGAGGGGCTCACTGAGCTATCCTTCGAGATCGAGATCATTTCGAGGTCACCATATTCGAGATCTGTACCATACTTTGCAGGCTCCGATTTACAATCGTAGAGCATACCCTTAACCCTCACGAGACCATTTAATGCAAACTCAGCTTTCGAGGTCATATTTGCTACGGCTCGAAATCTGGGTATAACAACATATTTTATCAATTATTATTTAATTTATATTTAAATGTATATATTTACAATATTTTATAGATATAATTCTATTAAGTTATAACATCCTCATAGTAATAAAATATGTTGGTCCTAACATTATTACTATAGAGAGGTTTTACGGTACATTCTTAAAGACTAACCACAATAAGTACAATATCATACACATTTTTATAAATGAGTAATGATATGTGCACCCAAATATTAGACACAATGACGTATCACTGCTTTTTAAAATAATATGTCGCATTTTTAATAAATATAATTGACAATGCTTAATTGTCACAATACTATGTGTAATATTTGGGTCCATATTTTGGGTGAACATATCATTATTTACTTTGTGTATTTTCACCCCTTAATAAGATCTCACTAAGTATATTGCTTCTATTATTATGCACAATATATAATTGTTAATGTAAGCATTTAGGGGTATAATAAGCCATGACGTATTTGATGAGGCATACTATCCACTAAAGAACATAGAATAAAATAATACCTCTATTATTTTTTATGGGGCAATTTGATAATTAGTCTTTTTTTTACTATGCTAGATCTTAATGTATAACAACATTATCTACTTTGTCTTTGTCTGACTAGAAACATTGAATGAACTAAACTAAACTTTACATTATAATATTTTTCTTTGAATAAATCTACAAGAATTTGACTCTTTGGACTATAAAACCTTGGATTTACATATCAATCAACTAACACCATCTTCCACTTTTCACAAACTTGCTCACTTGTTCTTGTTATTGTTACCCTTTTTCGAAATTTTGAGTACTAAAAAAATGGCAGAAAGAAGAGTGATAGGTTGGGCTGCTAGAGACACAACCGGTATTCTGTCCTCCTATTCATTTAGTCTCAGGTTATTATGTTTTTGAAACTGGTTTTTTTTTTTTTTTTTTGTTGAATTTTTGTAACTGGTTTTTATAAAGTGGGAAAGTGTTAATATGTTGAATATTGTTGTAATGAACAGAAAAACAGGTCCAGAAGATGTAGTACTAAAGGTATTGTACTGTGGAATTGATCATACAGATCTTCATCAAATGAGGAATGAGATTCATTCAACTAATTACCCTTTGGTACCAGGGTAAAATCACTCTTCTTCTTCTTTTTTTTTCATCAAGTTCTTATACAACTTTGTTATATGAAATGAGGAGTCCTATGGAACCCAATTTTGATCAAAATGCATTATTTTTTTTGGAAGATTCAATTATTTATACACATATATATATAAATAAATAAAGAAAGAGTAATACAATAACAAGTAAAAAATAAAAAATCAATATAAATAAATTGAAATTTTAATAATTACTCATTCTTTCAACAAAAAATTATAATTGCACTATTTTAAATAAGAGTATATGCAGATATGATAAGTTGCCTTATATTTAATTAATTATTTATAATAAAATTTATTTATTTATTTTATCTAAAAAAAAATATATTTATTAAAATATACTAAGGGTATATTTGTAAAAAAACTATTCATTCTTTTATCTTTCTAGTTTCCATTCCAAAACTTAAACAAACAAAATAATCTTCTTTCTTTTCCATTCCATTCCTATTACCATTACCACTACCATTCTTTTTCCATTTATATTTTGCAACCAAACATCACCTAACTTCAATGTCGTTTTACCTGGTTATGTATTTGCAGGCATGAAGTAGTGGGTGAAGTTGAAGAGTTGGGTTCAGAAGTAAGAAAATTCAAAGTTGGGGACAAAGTTGGAGTAGGCTGCGTAATTGGGTCTTGTGGGGACTGCTCTTCCTGCAAATCCAACAAAGATAACTATTGCACCAAACAAATTTTCACTGTCGGTGGCACCTACCCAGATGGAGCTCCCACTCATGGAGGCTTCTCCTCTACAATGGTGGTTCACCAAGCGTAAGCAATCCCAAATCAGTTTGCTTTTTTTTCTGGGTATTTTCTCTTTTTCAACATAATCATTGAAACTAGTGTGTATCTATGTGTGCTACTACCACAGGTTTGTTGCAAGGATACCAGACAAACTAGCATTGGAACAGACAGCTCCACTATTGTGTGCTGGTGTGACAGCTTATAGTCCTTTGAAACAACTCATTAAAGGTTCTTCGAATGAGGTGTTGAGAGTTGGAATATTGGGGTTAGGAGGAGTTGGGCATTTGGGGGTGATCATAGCCAAGGCAATGGGACACCATGTGACAGTAATAAGCTCTTCTGGTAAGAAAAAGGAGGAGGCTTTCGAGCATTTAGGGGCTGATTCTTACCTGGTTAGCTCCGACTTGGCCGAGATGGAGGCGGCAGCTGCCAGTCTAGACTATATTTTGGACACTATTCCAGCATTTCACAACATACAAGCCTACCTTTCATTGCTGAAAATTGAGGGAAGGCTTGTGATAGTTGGGGCATCTCCTCAGCCACTTCAGTTTATAGCTAGTGACTTGATTCTTGGTATGTATGTCTGACTTACTTTAATACTTGCTTGTCAAGTTTTTGCATTGAAAATTTGCTGAGATTGATCTTGTTTATGAATGAAGGCAAGAAGACTATTGGAGGGAGTTTCATTGGAAGCATGGAGGAGACTGAGGAGTTATTAGAGTTTTGGGCAGAGAAAGGTCTGAAGACAATGATTGAGGTGGTGAAGATGGATTATGTGAACAAGGCTTTCGAGAGAATGGAAAGGAACGATGTTAGATATAGGTTTGTGCTGGATGTGGCTGGAAGCAATCTTCATTGATGACACAATAATGTCCTCTCTAAATCTTCATGTCAAAATCGCCAATGAGAATCGACAATTTTCGTTTTTTCAAATAAAAGCATTACTCGTGTACAATAATATGTATGGAGAAATGGAGAGATGAGACTAAATATGTTCTGTGAAGAAACCAACACAATAATGGAGGATCAAGATTTAATCAAACTTCTTACTCCTAACTTGAACATTTATATATGCAAGATAATAACATCATCCTTTAACACAAATAGAGTTAAATTGAACTGGAAAGCTACTAGAGTAGTAGAGTAAGAGTTGTCATTTCTAACAGATTCAAAGTAGTGAATTATACAGCAACGCCCATTTGCCATTTCCAAATGTTATGCAGCAAATAACAGCGAGTGACTTCATGAATCTCTTTAGGAAAGAAAGAATGAACTAATGCTACTAGTACAACAATTGGAAGATATATCTACCTGGATTTTGAGTTCATAAGTCAAAAACAAAAAGGATTAAGATGGTCATCGAACTTGCCACCAGACTTCGATATCTGATGATGGCAGATTAGTTTTAGGGGTAGATGTTCAGTCATCTTTCCCCTTGCCCTTTCCTTCAACACCTTTCGTGCTATCGTAGGTTGAAAGGAAGAATGTACTCTGATTTTTCTGCAAAAACCTGCATGAAGCATATAGTGTTTAACTCGTAGGAGTGTTGTTTTTCAGAAGAAGATCAAGATGAATGTTCTGTCGTAACGAAATCAATTGGAAATTAGAATGAATATGAAACTCGAAAGAGTACGTACTTAAGAAAATCAAGCAGTTTCTGTTGCAAGCGGGTCAGTGTTTCCTCCTCGATGTTTACATACGCCAATAACTCTGGCAACTTAACTGCAGCCCCAGAAATCTTCATTATCAGATAAAAAATTCCAAATATGAAGGATACAATTCAAAGACATAATTCACTTTTAGAAAATTCCAAGTAACTTGAATAATCTCAGTAGCATGGGATGCAGGACATATTTGGAATCCATATATGTTAAACAAAGCATACCAAAGAGTCTTAGTAAATGTTCAGCGCCATATATGTTTGATGGAGAGATATCATCTTGGACAACATCATGAAATTGCTTGCGCTCTTTCCTGTACAAGAGCATAACTGGCAGTGCTTTGTCAAAGTAACATCTTATTCCTCTCAAGATTTCTGCTACTGAATCAGAAGTCCTGTATTCAAGAAAAACAGAGCACTCGAATCATTAGTATTGCATGGTGGAACTCCAAACTACATCCTAGAATCCAATTATAACTACATTGTGATTCACAGTAATATTTAAACTAAACAAATATATATTTATGAAAATTTGAGGAAGTAGAAATAGAAAAAACAATTCATTATTTACAATCGTGATTGGGCAGTAAGAATAAAAAAAAGTTTTGGATAAAAGTGTCTGAATGGAAAAATGAATAATGAAAGCGAAAAATAAATTAATGGGCACGGGCACAAATAGAACAAGAGCAAACACATAATTAAAATGCAGTCCTCAAAGTATACTTACGTGTTTTCCTTTTTTGAACGATAATCAAGGTATTTTGTTAATATGTCATCAACAGTTGGCGAACGAGGAAGTTTGACAAGCTACAGAAAAGTCCAATGCGTAAATGGAAGTGAAAGAACAGAAAGGAAAAAAAAACACAGAACTTTGATAAAACCAACTAGGCAGCTGGCTAGATAAAACACAAAATAATTAAATATTGATAAATAAATAATCAGCAAAGTAATTGACACTGCAAATCCTTCTACTTATCTCAGGTCATGTAATATTAGTCCAGTAAACATTCATAAATAACGATGCACAAAGAAGTGCCCTGGCGCATAATCAGCTCTGGTTAGACTGAATTTGCAGAATTTCAGGCATAAAGTTATTGACTGCTTTTATATCGTTCAACAGAACAACTCTCTGAATGAAGCTCAATATAAATATATGATATAAGTTACTGACACCCTATATTTTTAAGTAAAATGATTTTCAAGTATTAATGAAATATAACATGAGACAAGTGGTTCAACAACTTGATACATACCTTTTCCTGCTGATTAACAAATTCCCAATCATCAACAAGTTGCTTTTTTAGCGTTGATGGGATTTGAATCTTGACAGCCTTCTCCAAAGAAACACCGTCCTTCTAACAATGATCAAACCACACTTAGTCGCTTATGTCAAAAGAAAGCTAAATCAAAACATTTAATAATAGCTAAGATAATTAATAAGTTTACAGGTAAAGCAATCTAGTTGTCTCTCTATTGGAAATAGTATATGAAGACTAAACCTCTGTTTATTGTCTTCTTCTTTTCTTTTCTTTTCTTTCAATTCTCCGTAATGTACATGAACAACTACCATTGTATGCAAAGAAAAGTCTAAAAGATGGGGAATTAACAATTTCGAGCAGCAAGTATATAGAAGTCAATGCCACTGCATCATAACAAGTCCAGACAAGACAACCAATAAAATAAAAGTACCAAAATTCTAGATCTGAAAATACAAACCGGACCTCGGCGCCTGATTCATTCTTCCGTTTCTTCCCTTTTGACACTGCAAAAATATTAATAAATTAAAGGAGGAACCTTTTTACTGTCAAATTGATATGTTTGTAACACACCTAAAAAATATTATTGGATTCTTGAGGATAAAGTTAATATACCAAAAAAACGCAAAGAAAATGAAACTTCTAAAATAATACATACCACTGGTCTTAATGTCCTCTTTCTCAACCTTTGCATCTACCAAAGAAAAAGAAAAAGAAAAAAATTATAAAATAACGAGTACATAAGGAATAAAACAACAAGACTAATAACTATAAAGTTGCAACAATCGCTGCAAAACTTAGAATGAACTCCTACACTTACATTTTAAAATAAATAAATAAAATCTGCATAAATCATTTGTTGCTTTGATGGAGACATAAGATGCATAAGGAAATAGAAAATTGAAGAAAATAATCTAGAAAGTGTTACCTAGCTTCTTTTACAATAATATCATATCAAAAGATGAAAAATTTACCAGCAGAACCTTTAGGTCTTGCATGTGCAGAACGTCCTGATTTTACATTCTTGTCCACACCCTGCTTTTTGTCCAGCGCCTGCTGCTTTAACACATTCTCTTCAGAATGTTTCATCAATCGATCAGCCCCTACCCATTCGTCCCAACTGTTGGCAAGATGTCCAAGCCATAGTAATGATTTCTGTATCCCCTTTTCGAAAGGGTATAATTATCAAATGAAAGCAAATATTTTCATCGAACTTTCACGAGTCTAGGTACTCCCTGCTCTCTACATATCATAAATTGGTAACTCTAGGATTCTATGATGAACAAGGTTGGTAGTAAGATAAGAAAACGGTTTTCTAGCTATAGTTGTATAAAGGGTGAATCAACTGCCTGAGTTTGAATCACAGTTAAAATCTCCATTGTTATCTGTAAAGCAACACCAGTTATCTAGTCTATCCATTATAGTGTCCCTCCTCTCCCATCTAAATTTATACCATCGTTCATGAGCAAAATATACACAAGTCCTTACGAAAGGCCCATCCTAAAAAGTTACTCAAAAATAAGGTAGCACTTCAAATTAAAATCCCATTTACTTCTTGCAGAGACAGAAAAATATAACTTACTTCTTGTACCCATCCATGTTCATCAATTATGAATCTGAGTGCTGACCTTTAAAAAGTAAAAATATTTGATATAAAAGATGACATACTTACTTTTTATTCCAACCCTGCAAAATAGCAAAAGGATACACACCATTAGTATCACAATCAAAATCCCATCATCATATCAATTTGTTCTCAGCCATAAAAAAAAACACTTACAAGATAGTGAACGAAAAATTTCCATTCTTTCTTCCTCAGCTCGGCCTTTTGAACCTATAACAGAGTTGCAAAACCTAAGAAAACCCTAAGCACAAAACCTAAAGCAATTCCCGAGAAATAGTAAATCGAATTCACATGTACCTAATCAACTTCTAGAAAGAAAAAATAGAACTGAAAGAAAATGAACTCCATTGATAATACACCAACAGAAGAACCCAAAGAGGGAAATTAGGAAAACAAGAGAGAAAAAGGAGCAAATAAAGAGAGAGAAGTGGGTGGTTGCCTTGGCTTCGTAGATGCGAGGGCCATGGTAAGCGAGGACCTTCTCACCCTCGGAGTAGAGACTGGTTTTGGAGGGAGGAGCGTCGCCGCTGGAGGTGTCGCCGTCGGTGGCAGAGTCGTCTTTGGATGAGTTTCCCATAATAGTTTTTGAGTTTGGATCGATTCTCTCAGATTTCTGACTCAACTCAACTCACTATCTCAGCAACTCGACTCGTTTCCCGGTGGTTTTTTCCGCTTTTTCCTTTTCTCAAAATTGGTTGACACTTCAAATTTTGTCCTTTTAGTTTCGTTTTGGGCCTTACCTGCGTCTTCTTTTGGGCCTTAGCTTTTTTTAGGTAAATTACATTTTATATGGTATTTTTTAAGAAGTTTACAAAAATATGACTTTTTTCAAAAAACCTATTTTCTGGCTTTTTTTTTTTAAGAATTTTCAATTTTATTGGTTTATTTTCTCTTTTTTTTGGTACAAAAACTTTTTTATGTCATAGTTTTAATCTTAATCAAGTTTTGTTAAATTTGAATGGTATTTTTGTGCTTTAATTATTATTTTTAGCTTAAGTGATTTTATTTATATTAATATTATATTGTATAACTATTTTTATATTAAATTTTATTGTGATTGTTTTGAAAGTTTTTTTGTAATATGAATTGTTTTTTATTATTTATTGTATCAATTTTTTTCACTTTCTTTTTTAGACTCTTATTGCACGTTTTTTTTGGAGAAATTATAGGAAATGGCCCAAAATAAAGTCATCAAGAAGCTAATGTCCTCATTTTTAAAATTGTAGATAAATGACCATTTTACATTATTGATTACCTAAATTTCCTTTTTTTATAATTTATTTAGGACTGTATGACTTTAATATAGTGGTATATGTATATTAGTTTTGTTTAATTAGTTTTTATTTTAAAGTTATATTGATTTTTTAAGTTTTTTATAGGTTGTTGGTATATTATTTTCCAATTAGTGTATATATTTTTTGTGGTATGGTATATAATTTTTTTTTTTGTGATATTTAATTTCTATTTTATTATACATAGTGGTAGTATTTAATTTTGTATCATGGTATATACATTTTAATGGTAGTATATAACTTTGTTAGTATAGTATATACATTTTTTAGTAATAATTTTGTAAGTTTTGATGGTATATTATTTTTTAACTCAGTATATATATTTTGTAGTATGGTATATCATTCAACAACCCATAAAAAACGAAAAAAAATCAAAATAACTTTAAAATAAAAACTAATTAAACAAAACTAATATACATATACCATAATATTAAAATATTTAGAATAAAATAGTAATTTGTTAAATGGTGTATTTGGTAATATGTGATATTAAATAGATGATTAGGCTATTTTACTACAAAATTAAAAACATGGACATTTACTTACTTTCACACAACATTAAGGGTCATTTTGCACCATGCCCTTTTTTTTTTCCAAGACTGGATAAGGTAACTAGTTGTTTAATTGATTACATTTCACGTTTCTACCTTGATTTTTTTTATTACTATAACTAGATTAAATAACATGCTATCATGTGGGGTAACCAGTTACCTAAAAAATCTTAACTTATACATATAGCAAAATGTGTTGGTATCTGGTCACTTATCTCGAATAAAAAAAATCAAATTTGAAAAAAAAAACTTGGTATGATCTTAAAAAAATTGTTAAAAATAAAAAAAAAATATATTAAAAAATACGAACACTTCATCAAAAAAAACGAAGAAAAAGAATCTATATTTTTAGTAACATAGGTAACTGGTTCCCTTGAAAAAACCCTAAAATGTACACATGCTTCAGAACATGAAGATAGTCAGTTACCTATCACAGATCTGAAGAAAAAACACATATCTAAAAAAAATAAACGAGCAAACCAGATCTGATCTACAATACAAGAGGAGAATAAATCATGTTTATAATATATGAGTAATCATTTACCTAAAAAACTTAAAATTTAAGGCATGTTAGTGGCTACTTTGTAGATTTAAAAACAAAACAGAAAAGTTTTTATCTAGTCTTTGGTAGATCAATCTTTGGTAGACAAAAGTTTTAAAAACCCTAAAATGATAGATTATGATGCACGTTATTGTGACTTTGAAAGAGTCGACCATAGGAATCATAATTCTAGTTGGACCAACTCCATAGATTTTAGTTGGAAGCCTGAGTACAACTACCATGCACCGCCTCACATGAATTTTGAGCAAAATTTTCCTAACTTCCCACATGCACCTCCATATAATGTTTGCACTAATACGAATTCTTTAGATGACACTTTACACACATTTATAGAGGAGCAAAGAGAATTCAATAAACAATTTGTAGAAGATTTTAGGGAAACTAGCAGTCAACTTTCAGAATTGACCAACGCTATCATTTCACATAATTTAAGTCAATTCCCGTCCCAACCTGAGGCCATACACCATCCCCTACTCTCAGTTCTAAACCCGATGAGGATGATGCTATTACCATTTGGAGTGACACTCTTTCCAATACCGAAATTCTTCCAACCACTCCAAAGAAAAATGGAACCTATCATAGTGATGTAATAGACTTAATCGTCGAGGAAATCAAAAGCATATTTTCCATGAAACATTCACCAAATTTCCTCCACGATTTTGGACCCGAACATTTTCTTTATCTTGAAAATGTTACTAACGCTTCTATTTTTGAGACGCAAGATAAAAGAAAAATCATTTTTGATACAGGATAGTACGCAAATATGCAGTTGGTAGACTTACCTGAGAGCGATGCTTTTGTCTACCAAAGATTGATCAGGTTTTATCTTTCTTTTTAGTGTGTTTTATTTTAATTTGTGTCTTTATTTTATGTTGTGAATTTTACTTTTTGAGGTTTTGTTGGTTATCATATTCTTTTTTTCTCCCACAATGGGCTTAACGGTAGACATTGAGGACAATGTCTCGATTAAAGTTGGGGGTAGTAGGCATATTCATGCGTTTAAATATATTTTGATTACCATTTTGAAATTTTGAGTTAATTTTTCGCAAATTTCATGACAACAAAATCTTGGTGAGATAGTTTTTGTTATTTTTACTATTAGGAAGTAATTTTTTAGAGTAATTTCATGCACAACCAAACATTGAAAAAAAAATTCATACATTCAATTGAGAAAAGTCCTAAAGTTTTAAACTTTTAATTTTTGTGAGATGTGAGATGTGAGAATGAGAAAACAACTTTGAAAACTTTTATTGATCATTTGAGTTGGTAAAATTATTTTTTGGGATTAAAAACATGAGATTTACTAGATGGATAATTTTTGTTTTAAAGAGCCTATGTTGTATTAAATTGTAATTTCCTTTTAAATTTATTGTATTTTTATGTTGTCTCTTGTAAAAAAAATTATAAAAAAAAGGGAAAAAGAAGAAATATAAAAAAAAATGAATGAAAAAAGAAGAAAAAGAACAAGAGCAACATTTTTTTTTTGTAGTTTTGTTGAAAAAAATTGTCAAATAAAAAAATATCAACATTACTACATTTGTTTTTAATTTATGTCATTAAAAAAAATAGAAAAAAAAAGGTTTGTGTATTGTGTATTGTTTATTTTTATTATTTTGTTTTGTTCTTTATTTTGGCTCTTAATATCATTTTGAAAAATCCCGAAAGTTCTTATGTCATTTAGATTCCAATTAATTGATTAGCCTATCTTTTGATCAATATTCGTTAATATTGTTTGTCTTAAAATGATAACATCCATTTTTGAGTGTGGATTGATAAATTTACAACTCCAAGAGTGCCAACCATCTCCCATAAAAATATTTTCAATACATTTGTGAAGATTTGGAGTTGAGACTTTATTCTTTGGTGATTTTTTAATATTGTTTGTGTTGTAAATTTTGGAAAGAACGATATGGTTTGGTGCACACACACAAAACTCTTGAATTACAACTTTGATAGTTTTAAATAGCATTTTCTAAATTCTCACTAAACATTTTGTTAAATGATTTTGCATTATTTAGCTCACTAATTCATCTTGGTAATAATTTTTATCCGCTTGAATTGCTAGGGACTAGCAATAAGCTAGTTGAGGGTTGTGATTAGTGGTAAAAAATACATATTTATTGATTTTAATGGCCAAAATAAATTAAGTTTTAATTAATATTTTTCGTGGAATTAATATGATTTATTTTATAAATGAAAATATTTGATTATGATTTAATTTATTATTATTTTGTAGGAATTAAAGATGCATTTTGTCATAAAGAAAAAAAAGAAGAAGAAAGAAATGAACAAAAATTGAAGAAAAAAAGAAAATGGTGATATTTTTGAAAGAAGAGGCCCAAATAGCCCAGGCCCGTCTTCCTAGCCGCGAGTCGAACGCTTGACACGCCTGCGAACCGCCTGACGCGTCCGAGCCCCCCTGCCAGCCTCCCTGCCAGCAGGCCACCATCCCTTCAGCTCTCCCACGGCCCAACTTGCCTCCTTCAGCTCAGCGGCCCAACTCGCCTCCTTCAACATCTAGGGGCCCAGCATCCCATCAACCCGAACCAAGCCCTTTTCCTCCTTCATCCAGCTGTGCCATGTGTCCTCCTGCCATTGGCTACAGATTGGGTCAAATTTCCAGCTACAATAGTCATTCCAGCCCAACCTTTTATGCACCTTGAGCCTTGCAAAATTGTCATTTTGAGCTTTAAAGCTCATCTTTTTTTGTGCTTTAGAAAAAATGCATATTGACCATACACCAAAATAACTAGGTTAATATTTATAATAAGATTTGATTTTTCAAAAATCATATTTTATTATTAATATTTCAAATTTATTTTGTAAACCTCATTTTGTTGTTTAATTTCTTTTTAGTCATTTTCTTCCTCTATAAATAGGGATTCTCATTTCATATTATGTATGTAATTTTTAGGTAGCAAAACTCTACCAAATTTTAGTCTCATTTATCATATTTTCTCTCAAGAATTTCATGAGAATGCCTAGCATAATAGGCTAACCTTCTTAGTAAGGTTAGGATGATCCTATATGCACTTTGACTTTGTTTGGTATTTTTGATTCACCATGTGCTTAAAGTTTATATATTTGAGTGATTTATTTTCTTTCATCTCTATTTCTTCTTCTTGTTATCTATATTTATGTTTACTAATAGTATATAGATTTTGTCAAGCACTTTTTATGTATTATCAAATTAGTGAAAATAATATAGATAATATCTTTATTATTTTCTCCATCTCATTCATATATATTTACTTTTGCTAAAATCTATATAGAATTAATCATGCTCTTTCTATGTATTTTATAAATGGTAAAAGTAATATTTGTGTTAGGTTTTATGTCTAATCTTTTATTGCATTATTGCCAATGGTATAATGTCATTTTTAGATTTCTCATCAGATTTATCTCATCTTTCCATGGTAAAGAATAATAATCACTTGAATACATTTTTGTTAAATATATTTGTGCTTCAATGTTAAATCTTCTTAATGAATAGTTGAGATGTGAACTATCCATTTGTGTAATTTTTGTAAATCAAAGATCCAAATAAATAAGTATGCATATTGGTGATTCTTGATCTTCCCTACTTGTTACCTATTGTTACATCACACTCTTGATTTCCAATCTTTAAATCTCAAAATATATATATATATAGATATCAATTGTCCTATTTTCTTCATATTATTTATCTCTAACATTTATTTATTGATTGATTTTATTCATTTACCTCATTGTGAAATCGACCGCCCGATCTATACTACAACCACGGCTAAGTGGAAGTCACGTTTGAGCGTTAACCTTATTTATTTTAAAAAATGTACCTTTACATTAAAACTTCTTGCTTACAATCTCATCTGTCTTCATTATTTTAAGATGAACTATGAAAATTAAATACCAATTTAATATTCACATAACTTATTTCAATGTAATAAGATTATTATGAAATTCCATCATTACAAAATAGACACAGTCTACTAATACAAAATAGACACTGTTGTCCGTATTTTCGCCAAATAATACATGTCATACTTTTAGGATGATTAAGATTTCACGTTTGCTGATAAAAGTCTCACAGAGCCTATTTTGGGCTCCACGGGAGTTAAGCTCATCCTTCATTACAGTTCGCCAATGCCGGAGGAGTACACACTACAACAATTTTGACATTCAATGTCTCCCTACAATGTCTTACACCATTAGTGTAAGATATTAAAATCATGAGAGATTTTAAATGTCTAATGTTGGGAGACATTAAACTTTTTTTATTAATTACTAAAATTGTAAGACATTAAAAATACAAGAAGACGTTGAAAGTTTGGGGTCTAAACACGTGCCCAGAGGATATCCAATGTCTCCCACCAGGAGACGTTACATGTAAAAAAATAATAATCTAACAATCACTTTTTCATAGTTAAAATTTCTCACTCCTACATTTTCATCATTTATAATCATCATCATCATTATTATTATTATTATAAATAAAATCATTTCAAATCATTACTCTCTCTCACGTTACTCTCATCTCTCACACTCCCATTAATTCCTATGTTTCTCTCTCTTCTCTTATCATATCTATTTTTCAAACTTTTTATATTAAAAATTAATAATAAATGAATAAATAAAAGAAACCCTAATCTCTCTTATCTCCTTTTCTCTCTCTTTCTCTCATACTATATGTCGCCTCTCTCTCTATCTCTCTTCTTTTGAAAGCAATTACGACTGGGGTGCGGAGGCAAGGTTGGGTGCAACAGTGACTGGAGCACGGCAACAAGGCTAGGCGCGGGGACTAGTTAGTGCATACGTGGTTGAGATTTTTCTGCAAAGAAAAGATAGAGAGAGTTTGTAATTTTTTGATGATTTGTTTGTAATTTTTGTGCTCTTCTAGTTCTTGTGGTGTTCTTGATATGGGTTTTGTTTGTTCTTTTAACTTATTTGTTGAAATTATTTGGATTAATTTAGTTTGCTTGCTGATTTTATAAACGACATTTGTGTTTTGTAATTCTTGTTATCTTCAAAGTAGAGAAATATGAGGAAGAGAGGATTAAAAAAAATAGAATTAAGTTTTTAATTTTTTTTATAGATTCGTTTTTTAATTTAATTAACTGAAATATTTTATTAATTATTTGATAATTATAATAAAATATACTAAATAATAAATATATATAATTTCATTTATTAGTAAATATACATTTCATATTAATTAATAATACAATTATATATTATTTAAACATTAAAAAAATGAAACACTTTCAATCTCTCCAATTGAGAGACGTGAGATGTGCACTTACAATGTCTCCCGGGGGAGACATTGTAGGCTTTTAATGTCTCACAAATAAAGTCATAAAATCCTTATATTGTTGTAGCAACACCTTCCTAGAAGCATCACCTCTCGAGGACCATGTCACAAGATGGTGCTCCAAGTCTAGTTACAAGATACTCTTCCCTCATCACCTCCTCTGGGTCTGCGAGGACCTTCCTCTAGCCCAGGAGAGCATTTGCCAGGTGTCATGCACAGCGACCCAACACTGGACCACATACAGTTTTCTGACAACCACTGTCACATAGATTGTGGTGTCGACTTCGTACAAGCGTCAAATTTGATATCCCACAACGCCGCCTGACATGGAAAACGTGCATCAACCACTTTGACAGTGTCAGAGAGGTTTCCTCCAACACAATAGTGGGTTGACACTTCCCACAATGGGCCTACCAAGATACGTTAGAGCCCACCAGCTCATTTACTATTAGAATATTCATTATTTATCATGTAATAACTCCTCCATTAAGAGAGAATTACTGTAATCAGCTCCAGTTAATGAACTTAATTGCTCCAACAACCTATAAATATACTTGGGTACACATTGTAAATGATCTCAAATTTTCTACTTTCAAAGCAAGCTTATACATTGTTTGAAACCCAAGAAAACTTGAACTGAGCAAGTTCTAAGCATCTTAATACAATTGACTTATAGACTAGTATTAATTCATAACCCGAACCACATAAGAACTTATGCTTCAATCTTTAACAATTTGTTTTTCATTTGATCCCTAACATACAAGTCTAGTTCCGTCCCTGCATGTTTGACATATCTAAGTTTTATTTTTTTTAGTATAATAAATTGCGTTGAGAATCAACAATAATATTATGTAAATAATATAATTAATTGTTTGAATGAGTGAGTGATGGTGAATATATATATATGAATGTGATAATAGTGATAATGATAGGGTTAGGCAATTGAAGTGGAGAATAATATGGATTTTAATTTCAACTTTCAACGTTCAAAGGGTAGAAAAAAAGAAGAGAATCAATTTGAGAATGATGAAGAGAAGAGAATAATTAACGCATTGCATGGCATGGGAATGAGTGCATATTTTTGGGCGGTCTCTCTCTGTCCAAATCACACACGTACGCACCTTTGCCGGTAGATCTAATTAACAAAATACAATACACACAACTCATGCCTTGGAAAAATATTGTACTACATCATCTCTCACCTACCTCTATATATATATTGCTATAATAACTTATACATATATGACAATTATTTTATAGATACTTCATTTTAATCTCTAACGGTGGAGCTTTTAGTGTTTTCGATCTTTGAATAGTTTTTGGAGTGATTTTTTTTTTATGACAGTGTATATTGTAGTTATTTAGAGCATCGATGCGATTTTTAGAAAATTCTGAATAGTTTACAGTACCGAAAACTAGGTTCAAATATTTTGTTGCACGCGTGACTAATTTTTTTATGCGCTTGGAAAGCAACATGTTTGAACCTAATTTTCAGTATTGTAAATTATTCGGAATTTTCTGAAAATTTGCAAGATGCTCTAAACAATTACAATATACACAGTTATAAAAACAATTATGTCGAAAACTGTTTACGAATCGAGAACCTACTAGGATTTACAGTAAAACCCTGAGAGAATTATCACATATATATATATATATATAAATGCGTTTGGGGCACGTTAAACCCATGAAAAGTATACACATGTGTAATATACATAGTAACATGGGCACCATATATATATATATCATTTCAAATGGATGATATTTATATATAAATACTTATACAGTACCTTTTGACTCTTTTGCCAATTAGCTTGCAATGATAAGTATAGCCATATATGTTGACCAAGGGTTTTCATCAATAATGTATATGTATATGTTTAGAGCAATTCGATATGAATTATGTAAAATTGATGTTTCTCGTCTCTTTCCCATAATTCTCTTCTTATTATTTCATACATTTGAAATGAATAAAAAAGATAATATTTAAATAATATATAAGGAAAAAATAAACAAGTCAATGAATAGTGTGATGTAAAAGTAAAAGTAAAAAAATTAGCTATGTATTTTGAAGAATAGATTATAAACATTATTGAGCCGAAGTGCTCTTAATAGTGGATAAAAAAAATCTACAAGGGGTAATTTTTTTAATATTATAATGAATAAATAAAATTATTTAGAATAAATAAAAATTTATCATCTGCACTTTTGACACTATTAGATTGACACTATTAGATTGTGCCCCGTAAAATATACAGTCTGTTAAAATTTTCCCATGAACCATTGATATTATCAGATTGTGTCCCTGTTATGATTTGCATAAAATAATTAACATTTTTGCCTCCACTCCAAACTTTTGACAATTACTAAATTGTGTCCCCTTTAAATATAAAAATTTTAAAATATATTTTTCTATTAGTTCTTAAAAAATGAAAGAAAAATTATTAAAAAATTTAAATAAAAGACTAAAATTATTTAAAATTCTTTTTAAATACATTTAAGTTTAATATATTTTTTAAAAGAAAAAGTAAATTGTTACAACTAAAAAAAAACATATTCCCTTCTTCTTCTTTATTCTTTTTCTTATTAATTTTTCTAATTAATTACTTTCTATTCTTTCATTTTTGCCTCCTAAAATATTTTTAAAAATTAAATATATATATATATATAAAATATTATAAATTTAAAATAAATACATAAAACTTAATTAATTAAAAATATTGGGCAAAAATGAAAGAATACAAAATAATTAGAAAAATATATTAAAAAAGCATAAAGAAGAAGAAGGGAATATATATTTTTTTATTTGTAACAATTTAGTTTTTCCTTTAAAAAATATTTTGAAACTTAAATGTACTTAAAAGGAATTTGAAATAATTTAAGTCTTTTTATAGAATTTTTTAAAATAATTTTTCTTTAATATTTTAAGAACTAATAGAAAAATAAAATTTTCAATTTTTATAATTAAAAGGGGCACAATTTGGTTGTTGTTAAAGTTCGGGGGTAAAAATATTAATTATATTATGCAAATCGTAACATGAGGCACAATCTGATAGTATCAATAATTCAAGAGAAATTTTAACAGACCGTATATTTTAGGGGGCACAATCTGGTAGTGTCAAAAGTTCAGAAGGCAAAAATACTATTTATTCAATTATTTATTGGAGTAAAAAATTATTAAAAACATAGTACTAAATATATAAATAAGAAAATATACATATATATATTATATGTAAAAATTTATATATATAAAAAAGGGCCCCTTAGCAAAATGAGCTATTTTTAAAGAGAAATTTATGAAAATAACATATTTTTTTAAAGTAATTTTGCACTCTGGTACTTTTGATAATTTTTTGTAAAATGACCTCTGTCTAAATTCGACCAGTTGTTTAAAATTTTCGACCAATTGTCTAAATTTTTTGACCGGCTGTTTGAATTTTTCAACCACTAGTCTAAATTTTCGACTAGCTGTCTAAATTATGAAATGTCATTTTGCAAAGAATTATTAAAACTAGGCTAGAGTGCAAAATAACTTTAAGAAATAGACCATTTTGCTAAAGGACCCATTTTTTTAAAGTGATTTTGCACTCTGGCCTAATTTTAATAATTCTTTGCAAAATGACCTCTCATAATTTGGATAGCAGCTAGTCGAAAATTCAGACTGGTGGTTGAAAAATTCAAACAGCCGGTCGAAAATTTTAGACAGCTAGTCAAAAAATTTAGACAACTGGTCGGATTTTAGACAGAAACCATTTGTAAAAAATTATAAAAAATAAGCCAGAGTGCAAAATCACTTAAAAAAAAATCATTTTCACTAATTTTTCATAAAAAAATTCAGGAGCACATAACATTAAATTTTTGTGCAAAAATGATCAAATTTAAAAAAGAATAATAAATTACATTGAAGATATATTTACTTAAAAAAAAAAGAGCAGCTGTCCCTTGTTCAAAGCTGGATCTACGAGTACACATACATATGTTGTAACCAGTTTTTTTATACATTGACTCGATCGCAAATTTTATTAGTGAAATACTTTGTGCATTTATGATAATAAGATGTGTTTATTAAATACATTTGTATTATTTATTATTATTATTATTATTATTATCTAATATGATAAGATTCTTCTTATTTTCGTTTTCTTCCAAGTATTTTCTATGTCTTCACTCGGGAGCACATTTTGTTGACTGATATGGTTTTGAGTTTTTGTCAAAACCATATATATATATATATAAATATATATTTATATATATATATCTATATCGTGATGAGCAAGGCAATTACCTCAAAGAATAGTAAAAAGAAAGACGTGAATCAACTTTCTAGTTTATTTTATTAGTGGAATATATATACAAATACATATATTTAGATATTTAGTGTAACATCAAACATATTCATATCTAAGTTTAATTTAAAAAATCAATATTTAGTCAACCTTTGTAGTTTCGAAGCAAAAGTTAGCCAAAATGTATATATATGAATATATCAAACCTTAACTTTTATTTTATTTCTCTTAAATTCAATATTAATTCTATCTTCACTTTTGACTATATATATAGTACTTAGTGTGTTTACTTTAAATTCAATATCAAAGAACTAAGAGTTTATATTTTTTTGGACTCTGTGTTTTGTCTCATTATTTGTTTGGATCTTGTGTTTTGACAAATTTCTTTTTGGACTCTATGTTTTGTGAAACGATTAAAATAGAACCCTAAATCCAATTTTGGTCAATAATTGCTCAACTAAAATCACAAATAATTTACCAAACTAACAATTCAGAACAAAAATAAAATCATTCTGCTTAAAAATTGTGTTGTTATATTAAATTTTTTTTTTATCAAAATTGAGTTTAAGGTTCTATTTTAACTATTTTACAAAACATATGGTCCAAAAAGTAATTTGTCAAAACATATGGTCCAAACAGATAATGAGACAAAACACAAAGACAAAAAATACATAAACCCAAGAACTAATAATAATTAACTTTAGGAAAAAAAAAAAACCACTAACTACGTTATTGTGTACGCATGCACTAAATTTACGTATGCAATTACTTAATAATTAAAAATAATATAATAACAAAACTTTATTGCTTATTATAATCAATATCACTTTGAAACACCCAAGTGAACAATACACCTCATCATATCATATAAATTAATTTATATATATATATAATATTAAAACTAAGGTAAATTATGGAAACCCACATATGCATACACACAAACATATATATATATATATAATGTTATGTCTCTTTGTTATTTATTATTACTTTCTATAGAGAGCAAATCGTTACATGACAAACGTAAAGTTTGACTTGAGAAAATATAAATTGTGTAACAAATTGGGTAATTGACCCCTCCATCACTAATAAAGATTACAAAAGAATCATATAATATTAATCGAACACACTACTATACCAATTAAAAAATAAATTTAACGATAATATGTCATCAAAATATGGTGTTTAACTAATCCAATAAATTAAAGAAAAGTGACCATGACCATCAATCAAGGGTGAGTGCCTGTAACTGAGCTGTGTCCATCACCAGGGCTTGGTCCCGAATCTTTGATTCCTCCAAGGATATCAACATTCGTAAACTTGTGTCCATCACCGGGGCTCGGTCCCGAGTTTTTGATTCCTCCAAGAGTCTTGGCGTTGGTAAATTTATGTCCCCCACCGCCAGAGCTCGGTCCTGAGTTTTTGATTCCTCCAAGAGTCTTGGCATTAGTAAATTTATGTCCCCCACCACCAGAGCTCGGTCCCGAGTTTTTGATTCCTCCTAGAGTTTTGGTGTTGGTAAACTTATGTCCCTCACCAGGGCTTGGACCGTCCTTGATACCTCCAAGGGTCTTGGCATTAGTAAATTTATGTCCCCCACCGCCAGAGCTCGGTCCCGAGTTTTTGATTCCTCCAAGAGTCTTGGCATTGGTAAATTTATGTCCAGCACCACCAGAGCTCGGTCCCGAGTTTTTGATTCCTCCTAGAGTTTTGGTGTTGGTAAACTTATGTCCCTCGCCAGGGCTTGGACCGTCCTTGATACCTCCAAGTGTCTTGGCATTAGCAAATTTATGTCCCTCGCCAGGGCTTGGGCCGGCCTTGATGCCTCCAAGTGTCTTGGCATTACTAGATTTATGTCCCTCACCAGGACTCGGACCAGAGTCTTTGATACCTCCAAGGGTCCGGCCATCTACGAACCTGTTACCATCACCTGGGCTCGGCCCAGATTGCTTAATGGACCCAAGAGAAAGCCCATCAAAGAATCCCACAATCCCTCTACGAACAATATCACTTTTCCAGTCCTTCTTCCCATTCAAGATCCGGGCTTCTGTTCCATTAACGAAGGAGTTGATCAACAGAAGAAATAAGAAGAAAGTAAAGCATCTGGGCAATAAAGTATTCATCATAACAATGTTTGGGAAGTGAGAAAAGAAAGTAATGAGAGAAAATGAGAAAGACCCAGAAAGGAGAAAAAAAGCCAACTTATTTTCTCAAGTGTGTGTGTGTGTGTATGAGTTTGGTTGAAGCAAAGAAAGAGAAGTAAAGAGCTATTTATAACACTTTGTGAGGTATGAGATTATGCTATAGTATGTAGGGGACACAAGGAATTTGTAGATTTTCAAAACGTGAAGAAATTAAATTTTAGAGAAAAGGAAAGATCTAGGAGGGTTCGTATGGAGACTACAAAATGGAAAAAAAAAGAAGAAAAAAACCCATTAATTATGGAGTCCAAGTAAGAAGATTCATAGAAAAATATAATACATTTGATTTTGGAAAACAAGTATTGAATCTATTTAATATTTATTTTATGTAAACAAAAAAAGAATGGAATTGCCGGCGGCTCAAGTGATGGTTGTATAAGTTTGGTTTTGGTGGTGACCGAAGACCATGCGTAAATGAGAGTTTGAATTCCAATAGTAAGAGACGGCAAAAATGTGCCATTGGCATAGTGTGACTTGTTTTTCTCTTTGGGGATTATAAGGCATAAGCAATGACTTGTCAACACCACTGAATTGGGTTATGATGACTATTGGGCCATGTTGGCTTGGCTTGGCTTGGCTTGACTTGAATGCCCTAAAGAAAGATTCTATTTCTATATACTCATTACTACTCATCCCTCTACCCTTTTTCACAATCAATATCTCTATATCTACTTATCCCTAACTTTTAGCTTCCACCTTTTTAGATGCTAAGCTTGAATAGTATTCCATCAATTAGTACACAATTAAGTCTTAAATCAATAGCACACTTTAATATTGTCAATCAAGGTGATGAGTGTTTTAGTTATGTCGAGTTTAAATGATTTTATTCTAATTTTTATGTTGTTGATGTATTGAGCTGGACTCGGTTGTAGCTTAGGCCATCTCCAATCGCAACTTTATTTTATCACATTTTTCGCTTCAAATTATTATTTCATCTCAAATCACCACTTCAAATGTTACTTTAAATTTTACTTTAAAAAAAATATTCTACTTTTATTCTTTTTAATCATCGATAAATTTTAGTAACAATTGTTGATTTTTTTAATTGTTGTTGATTTAATTTAGTAATTTAAATTTGATAATGTTATTGGTTTTTTTATTTTTATTATTAATTTTTGTGTTGTATATTTTTTTTATTTTAATTACTAGTATAACATAAATTTAAATTTTATATATGAAATTTAATTGATATAACAAAAATATATAATTAAAACTTATAATATCATATATGAGGATATATTTGTATTTTAAAAAAAATTATTAAGGCTAATTTAGACATTTAATTTTAACTTTAAATGAATAGTAGTGTCTTCATTAATGAAGGTAATAATATTTTCTTTTCATTATAAAGATAAAATTGAAGCTTGGTTGGAGATAAATTTTTGATAAAAAATGAAGAAAAAATAGTTTTAAAGATAAAAATAGAATCTCATTGGCATCTTATTATGAATTTATAAACAGTATAAGAATTCAATAAGATTCCATTCATTTTCAGTAGCATCTGAGATTACTAAAAAAGCAAATGAGTATAGTCACCAATTTAACAATTATTAATTATATATATTTATCTATTTGTGTACTCTTGAATTATCATGATTCTCACCTATTAGAGTCAAAAAATTCTATCTAAATCATTTTGACATTAGAAAAAACAAAACAATATTAAAAAGAAAATTGTATATCTTTTCAATGAAGTTTACTAAGAAAGTGGAGTTCAATTGAAACAAAGAAGATATTAGAATAATTTGCTCAAAAACTGCTAGTCAAAAATAACTTTTTCTAAGCATATTTTTAGCTTTGGGCACGTTATTGTAAACAAGAAAATTACCTTTTTACTTCTATAAAAAAGAAGGGTTGGATTGGTCATTGTCCTAAACATACATTAATTGTCAAATTTGTTTGTCATGTGACTAGTCTTATGAAAGCTATACTTCATTATAAAAATCTCTATACACTTATCTAATGTATTTAAAATTTAATTATTTTTTTTTGCTAAATATATATAATTTTCCCACTTTGTTTTACATTTTCTTATCATCTCAAATTTGATCAATAAATATAAATATTTATTATTATAGCAATGACTTTAGCTCCCAAAATAGACTGACGTGTTATACCCTTTCCTTTCAAAGTTCTCGTCCATGGATTTCCCAAACCAAAGAATTTTTGGTCCACTTTAAGGTGTGAGCAAAATGTGATTTGGGTTTGGTATATATTTGAATTAATATATTAATATAATATTTACAAATTTGAATATCATGTATTTCACACATGCGGTGTATTTCAAATTTATTAAATTTATTTACCAATATATATATGTATATATATAAATATATATATAGGGGGAGTAATTTCCTAGTGGGGTGTTTGTCTCTACTCGTAGGAATGTCTCCGAATTTAGCACGTAGAAAAATGATAACCTACTTTTTTTTATGTGACGGTGTACGTTGTAGTTATAGTAGACATTACACTAATTTTTGAAATTTTTTAAATAATTTATGGTACTGAAAGCATGGTTCAAACAATTAGTTTCATTTGTGCTTGTTTTTTTATGAGTAATGATATATACATCCAAAATATACACCAAAATATTACACACAGTGATGTGACAATTTAGCCTAGCCAATCACATTTATTAAAATTGAGACTCGTTGTTTTAAAAAACAGTGATACGTCATTGTGTGTAATATTTGAGTGTATATTTTATGTGCACATATCATTACTCTTTTTTATTAGCATACAAATGATTATTTTAAAGTTTGTTTTTCAGCACTGTAAATTATTTAGAATTTTAAAAAAAATTGGTAGGTAGTCTGCTATAACTACAAAGTACATCGTAATATAAAAAAAATTGGATTATGATTTCTTTATGTGCTGAAAACAAAAACACCCCTTCAATAGGGACAAAAGTAGCACCCTACTATAAAATTTCCCTATACATATATATATATATATATATAGAAAATTTACGTTGGTAACACCACTTTTGCCCTTACTAGTAAAGATGTCTCTATTTTTGGTACATATAAAATTATAACCCAATTTTTTTAATATGACGGTGTACTTTATAATTATAGTAGGTATCCCACTAATTTTCATAAAATTTAAAATAATTTACGGTGCCTAAAAACAAAGTTCAACTAATGAGTTGCATGCGCATAAAAATAAATAAATACACGTGCAACTAACTATGTTTTCAGCATTATAAATTATTGGGAATTTACTCATTTGGTACCCTGTATTTTTACAAAGTATCATTTTGGTACTTTCTATTTTTAATAATACTCATATAGTACCTTGTATTTTAAAATTATACATATTTGATACCCTAGATTCAGATTTGATAGATAAAATTTTGTCAATATGATCAAACTGTCATCAGTTATATGTAATTAAGTAATTAAATTTAAATTTGGAACTTACATAATTGACAGCTGTTTAATTAAATTGGTAAAATTTTATTAATTAAATTTGAGTTTAGGGTACCAAATATGTACAATTTTAAAATACAGGGTACCATATGAACATTATTGAAAACAGATGGTACTAAAATGATACTTTGCAAAAACACAGGGTACCAAATGGTTACTTCCCTAAATTATTTATAATTTCTAAAAAATAAATGGGATAACTGATATAATTACATTGTACATCTTTATATAAAAGAAACGACCTCCTAGTAGCCCCTACTCATATATATTATGAAAATCATTTTGGACAAGTATTTTATTTTTTTAGTAGAGCCTAAGTGAAGTGGAGAAAGAATAAGGAAAATATATGATCATTTGGTGTGGTGGGGCGGGGTGGGGAGCCGTCGGCGGAGTTTGGAGGGACAACCAACCGACTGGGCCGACAGTGATGAGGTTATTAGGGGGATGAGTGATGCGAGCGGTGTACGAGTGGAAATGGGACTCAACAAACATAACAACAACAACGTAATCTATGTCTATCACTCAATACCCATTTTTGTCTATGTTCCAAATTCTCATATATATACACAAACCCACACCACCCCCCACGTGTTTCTCCCAATTTTCTTTCTCTTTCTGACAAGTGTTGAAATGCTAGTTGAATACAACTTGAGAGTACATAACTCATAATTTATGGTGAAATTTTCTACCAAGCTGATAAGGATGTCAATTTAACCTGCCATGTCCTAAACTTGTGGGTACTCGTCCTAATCGGGTGGGGCAGGAGACATGATCCTTGCCCCGAACCTGCCTGTTTATATTTTTCTAATAATGTAATTTTAATTTTTTTTAATTAAATGAGTATTCTTTGAGATTGTTAGAGTTGTTGGAACCCGTAACTACGACACGTGACGGGGGTGGGAGAGCCATCCCATACCCCCGTCTGCCCTACTCCATTCACATTCCTATTAGTTAAGCTAAGACATGAGCAGTAATATTACAATTATACAATATATGAATCAGATTTACGCTTAGAAAGACAGATAATAAGGATCTAATGTTCCTAAGACAATCCAAAAAATTATCTCTCTTTCCTTGCTTTCAACAAATTAATTCAATTTTTTTAAATGCATTAAGAGAAAGAGTCATTTCAAAATCTTTACAATTGATTTGTGGTACCCCAAATCGCTAACAAATTGAAGAATATAGAGATTACATAATGTAACAAATTGAAGAATATACATTTTTAAATATATATATATATATTTATTTATAAAAGAAATCAATTGTAAATTAATAACCTCAACTAGTTGTTTGGCCACAACTCACCACAAGATAGGTGAAGTGACTAGTGGAAGTCACATTAGTCAAAAATAATAAAAGTGCAAAAACAAGCCTCCATGAAGTAGGTGTTAGTGTCCAATCTTTTTCTTAAAAAGTATATTTAGTTGGCCCTTTTTCCAAGCATCATTGTAGAGTTTTCCTTTTCTCTTCTTTACTATGGTTTTGCAAATAATAAAAATATTTTTATTATTATTATTATTAATAATTAAAAAAATTATTATTATTTTCCCTAAAAAAAGGCTGCTCCATTGGAAATATTATTCATGGAAAAAACAGTGAATAATATCAACTAGTAGTGCCTCTTTTCCTAAAATGACTTAGATCCACCCATTCTGATTCTCATGATTTTAACATCTGTGGATCCAGTTTGGTCTCAATGTTGCATCACTCCTTTAATTTTTCCTTGTATTAATTTTTTTTATTAAATCAAAAAACAAAAAGAATGAAAATATATATATTTATTTATATTTTTTTATATATATTTATATAAATGTATGGAACAAGACATAAAAAATTCCCTAATTACCATATCCTCTCCATGTGACTACTAGTACACAAACTATTCTTCCCCACATATAGTTTTGATTTCATTTTATAAAATAATAAAGTATCAAATTATACTATCCTATTCAAATAATATCCACACGTAGTCTAACATAAAAATGTAGGTTCATTTGAAAAGGAATCAAAACTGTGATCACAAATTAATTCAATATATTTTGCCTTTAAACACAAATTTGATTTGGATACTATTTGATCGATTTTTTTTTTTTTGGATGATTTATATCTTATAAGAGTACAAAAAATATTGTATTGAGATGCCCTTTTTATTTTATTTTAAGAGAACTTGGATATAGAGTCAAAATTAATTTTGTTTAAATGGATTTATAAGCTTTTCTTTTTTTCAAATTTATTGCAATATTTGACTTAAAATTTTAATAATATATTAAATAACTAAAAAATTGAATTAGGACCCCCTTGTCACATTTTAGAATTAATAAAGTAATAATTCACTTTGTAAAATTAACCCCTTCCATCCAAAAAGTTTCATTATTTTACCATTACTTTAGTGGGTCTACACAAGTTGGAATGAATTTCAATCCGAGAATCTTGTTTATGCATGAAAGGTTCTTTTTTTACTTTCTTTCTTTTAAAATGCTAATCAATATTATTAGACTATATATGCTCTAATAACAAGGATAAGCATATTATTAGTATTATTAAATGAAACGACAATACCCAAAAGTTCAAAACCATTAATATTGGTACATTATAGAGTTTTTAATAATCATTTTATATCCAAAAAGAATGTGGGGGGTTTTATTATTGGTTTCATATTGATTTCTTTTTTATGGATATTTCTTTACATGTTGAGTCTGACTGATTGACTATAATTTCGCCTTAATTTCTCTGAGAGATACATATATATTTTAATACTAGGTTCTTTATTAAAGAATATTACAAGTTTGTTATCTAATTTTCCACTGATAACTTAGTAGTACATGTTTTTAGATTTGTATTATACTTGGATTATTTTCCAATGAATATTATTGATAAAAATCTTTTTTGATATAATAACATTGGGTACGTCTAAGGTGCACCCCCTCAAAATGGGCATGCACCCCCTCCTGTTTTTTGATACCGGAATGATTTTCGACAAATTTTTTTTATAACTATGTATAATATAATTATTTAAAGCTTCATGTAAATTTTCAGGAAATTCCGAATAGTTTACAGTGCCGAAAACAATGTTCAAATAGTATGTTACACGTTTGATTGTTTTTCTTATGCACGTGAAAGATAACCTGTTTGAACCATATTTTCGATTTCGTAAATTATTCAGAATTTCTTAAAAATTTGCAGGATGCTCTAAATAACTACAACGCACACGATCATAAAAAAAATTTACACAAAAAATCATTCCAGTACCGAAAACAAAAAAAATAGTGCAGTGGTGCTCCAAAAAACATGGGTTGGACCCTAGAGTTTTCGAATAACATTTATATTTGAAGAGACCGACCATACTATAATATTAATAATAATAATAATGTGAAAGTGAAACTCAAGAAAAATAATGGAGTCAAAGACAAACACTAACACTACTTCTACTACTTCCTCTTCATATTGAGAGGACCCACAAATGAAAAGCTCTTCACCGTCCTTTACTACCACTCAAAATCAAACCAAGACTATAAAAAGGGACAGAAGCTTATAATATGGAGATGCTAAACCAATCTCCTTCTGCTCCATCCTTTTTGGTTTACAGAATATTATATATATACATATATATATATATATATACACAACTCCAAAAGAAAGAATCATCATATATATAGTTATATACAAACCCATTCACCAAAAAACCAAACCCTAATAAACTCTAGCTACTACGCTCAACATGAGAAAACAACTCTTATTACCCTTGTTTCTCTTGACCATGTTACTCTTCACAGAGCTAAATATGGTTCGAGTGGCCGAGACCAGAGCTCTACGACGATCAAAGACGACCAAGAAGAGCCATAATAATGTTGTGGCTAATAACTCAGTCTCCAAATCCAAGTCTATATCGTCATCTGCTCAAAACGGCCGCGTTTTGGCTGATGATAGTAATAGTAGTAGTGATCGAGTCTATAATAAGTTCGCTTCTGGTCCTAGTGGGAAAGGCACCGGTCACTAGATAATCTCTCTTTGTAATTTTCTCTCTATTCGATTTGTAATACTATTTCTCTCTCTCTCTTTTTTTTTTTTATTATATCGATTTGTACACATTTTTAGTTGAGTTTTTTCTTTGAGTGTATATGCATGTAAATCAATATATATAAATGGGTCTTATTGCCCTTTTATTTGTAAATAATAACATTGGCTATTATTTCAATATTGAACAAAAAAAATATAATTTTATTGTTTATTGTTCTTGATATTCTACTCATCTTTTTTGGTATAGAGAAAGGAATAAGTAACAGAAATGAGGGGAAATATCAGTCTTTGATGATTTAAAAGAATATATACTTGGTTTATCATAATATGGTTATGTGAGATTGTTATAATTTGCTTAAGAAATTTTTTATTTTTTATTTTTATATATATATATATATGTAGTGGGAGTGGGAGTGGGAGTGGGAGCCAATTAAAGCAAATTTGGTACATTGCTAATAAGTCTAAGAGAATAAGAAAGCTTTATGCTTAAACCAACAAAACTAGCTGTGATATTGGTTGGTTCCTTGATGATTGGAGTCAAAGCTATGAATATATATAAATAATATATATATATATATGTGTGTATATATTCTCTTGCTTCTTTGGGAGAAAGTACCATGGCCATTGGTTGTAGCTGAAAGCCGTTCTTTTGTACAGAGCTTTTACTTGGAAAAATAAGTTAGAATTTTCTTAGGTTTAGTCATCACTTTTGATCTTAATTTAAGAACGTATTTTTATATTTAGTACTTGTAGAAATTATAACATTTTTTTTTATGCATGATAACTTATATTATAGTTATAATAGATATTCTGCCAATTTTTAAAAAATTTCAAATAATTTGCGGTGTCGAAATTAGAGTTTAAATAGTTAGTCGTACGTGTGTGTGATTTTTTTTATATGAGTGAAAAATAAACTGTTTGGACTCTGATTTCGGCATTGTAAATTGTTCGAAATTTCTTGAAAATTGGCGGGATACTTACTATAACTATCATGTACGTTCTCATATAAAAAAAATTGGATTATGATTTCTCTAAGTGCAAAAAATATAAAATGTTCATTCGGTAGAGGCAAAAATAGTGTCACTATCTAAGAAATTCCCAAAAAAAGTTAGTTTTTTTCTTAAAATATATTTATTTTTATTGTGAGTCAAAATAAAAATTTGAACCATTGGAAGCAAAAAGTATGCCATCTTTTTTATTTGAGGAGTTTGTACCGATTCCGTTTTAATTATTTTATTATAGATTATTCCAAAGTCTTTTGAGTATAATATAGTTGAAAATACTCTTTTATAGTGTTTTTTTAAATAATATTTAATAAAAGAATATTTACACCTTACCTTGTAAATTGAACTTTAATTACAAATTTACCTTATCTTTTTTTATTTACAAAAATATCTTATGGTCTTCACAAAAGTGACTACTTTTTAAAAATATTCCCTAAAAAAAAACTTCAAAGATAAGAGCACATCCCACAAAAATTGGGCTAAATCCCACAAAAATTGGTAATTATTTTGCTTGCTCGTCGCCCAAATTTTTTTATTTTTCTTGGGTTTTTCAAAAGCAATATTTTAGTTGCTTAAGACACCGATATTAGTTACATTTTTATAAAAAGACTGCATTTTTAGGTTTTATTATCGTAATTTAGTTTTTAAGAAACTTTTTGGTCACCTTAAGACACTGATAATTAATTATCTTTTAAAGCATAATTTCATTTTTATGTTATATTATGATGTTTTATAATTTAAGAAACTTGTTAGGCTAAAGAGTGGTACTATCGCGATCTACTATTCGAGATGATTATTTTGGTATATTGCAAACATAGGTTTCTTGTCTTCATCGGAGAAGATGATTGGAATGAGTTGTTTTTATGTTGTGTTTGAAAAGTAACTTTGTAGTTGGTTTTTAATTTGGTTAAACATAAATTAATTTTAAGAGTTACCGAAATGTGTATTTTTTGTTATAATTAGAAAGTAACTTCTAAGTTTTTCTTTTCTGATTGGTTAATAAAAAAACTACTATTTACATGTAAATAACATTAGTGACTAAAAAGTGTATTATTATTTTTTATTTTCAAGTTACCATGTATTATAATAAGCTTTACGATAATAACAAAAAAATAACTAATTAGTTTTTAAAATGGATTGAGGTAACAAAAAAATATTTTACATAATAAGATACCATAATATAACATAAAAATGAGTCATGCTTTAAAATGTTACTAATCCACATATTAAGGTAACTCAAAGGTATCTTGAATAATGAGATACTATATTGTAGCCTAAAAATTAAGTTTTTTTTTTTTTGAAAGTTAGCCAATAAGTAATTTAAGCAACCAAAATGTAGCTTTTGAAGAACCTACACAAAAGGGGTTGCAACCAGGCTTTCCCTAAGTCTGATCTGGCGAAAATCCCCAACTTTTGTGAGATGTGCACCCAACTTTCATATTTTTTTCTTCTTCAAAATCATGTATAGATTATTTTTAAATAAGGTAGTTGTTATCCTGTTTTCCCCTCGGGACACGTGGCATGACGCAATGGGTCCATGGGCTCCCTCAAAGAGATCCAGGCCCATCCGGAGGCTGAAGAACATGGAAGAAGAAAGTCCTGACGGCCCAATAGTCAATGAGCCCAACAATATTCGATGGGCGCGACCATAACAAGGGAACCCGGACTAAGATGCAGGCCTAACTCATCTTCCCGCCCCAACCTATCCGTATCCTTCGGGATACCAATAGAGGTAGCAGGCTCGCTAGTCTGGGAATTGACCTTATCAAGAATGAACCCGTCCTGGTGAGCGAACTAGGAATCCGGTAAATGAACCAAGATATTAGTAAAGGAACGCGGACCAGACATTCGGATAAGGCAAGTTTGATCTTCCCTGACACTGACATGTCCCCGAGAAACACGGAAGTTGGTCTCCTTAACTAACCTGCAGAAAATGGCACACATGGAACATACATTGTTCCTAGGAAACAATACTGCCACTACTCTAATAGATCCTGTCCCCAGGATCTCCTTAGAAGCCCACGCGAACCAGTCCGAGCTAGCGTACTAAGGCTTGGCCATGCCCAAGCTGGCCAAATGGGCCCAGATTACTATATTTTATTATGTAACATTATTTGTAGTATGACTCCATTAGTGATTAAACCGTGATTACACCTCTATTGGGTCCGAATTAGTCCGGCCCAAGCCCATTGCACTTGACTACTTATAAATATGACCAGTTGTGCACTGTGGTAGGGATCCGACATTTTTTCTTGTAAGCAATTATTCTGCTAAAACTTGCAGAAAAACTCATTGTCAAAAGCTCTCTAAAATCTAATACAATAGACTCGTGGACTAAGGTTTATTAACGCCCCAACCACGTAAAAATTATGTTTGTTTCTCTTTGATCCTTTCTTCCTAGCTCTTATTTCTTAATCTATTTCTAGTTTCCAAAAATCTCGGTAAACAGTAGTTTTATGTTATTTCCTTTAAATTCAAATAAGAATAATAGTTGATTTTTGTAAATAAAGTTTGTTTTAGGTATACTATTGTAAAGATCCCTTTAATATAATATATACATATATTTTGCAAAGTAACACCTTCAACACCTTGTTGATGTTGTCTGCGTGTTGGAAATAACATTTTATAACCCCTTTATTTAAAAATAGACCTTTTGATGGATTGACATAAAACATGTTTTTATGGCAAATACGCTTATTGTTTTAAAAATTTGATAATTATCCTGATTACATTCTAGTTGAAATTCTGTGAAATACAATCCTAATTAAATCTTGAAAAAACATTCAAAACTACAACAATAAAAATATGAGCTAGAAGCTATTGGTATTTTCTTCTTCTTCACAAGTATAGGAATTTTTATATACTTTACATACATATGGCAAAATGATATTTTTAAAAAAATATGAGAATGATCTTTTGAAATATGAGATTTTTTTTAATTCATATATAAAATTATAATCCCGTATTTTGCGAAGTACAAGAAAATGAGTTTCTGCCACAGAGATCACCCCAACCCTCAACCACCATCACACCCATGCCTAAGATCCACCACCCCAAGTCCTCGATGATGAAGACGTTGAAGACCTAGCCACCAACCAACGACATCTCACTCTCGTTCTCTCCCCCTGCTACTTCTTCTATCTCTATAAGTCATGATTTCGGGAAATCTGACAACCACGAATGGACTTGAAGAAAGTGATAACATAATCTAGGAAGTTTTTATGGCGAAAGAGTTGTAAAATCAATGGATGGATGTTGCGATATTGGGATCCTAATATAATATGTATTATAATAGGATCATCACAACGGTGGTTGGAGGAAGACTCCAATCCATTAAATTAACAAAGTACTAATGTGGTGGTGGTGGCTATAAGAGTGTAGGATTTTGGGTGGTAATGCAATATTTCCCAATATAAGAAATTTGGTCTATTGAGCCATATATTTGTTTGTAAAAATTTCATGTGCTTACCTTTGGTACATTTGTGATCCTCTTACAAAAAATGTCTGCTCATGTAGAGAAAAATTGCCTCTAAGGCAACTAGTGACTAGTATACTCAAAAGGAGATTTACATTAGGAGTCATGATCTTTAGAAACATTCATTGAAGCACCAGTCAATTACTTTGATTTTCCACCAAAATCAAATCATGTCATAGTAATGTTATCATGTAATTCACATCAAGGAAGACAAAATAATTTGATAGTGGTAACTAATTACCACCACAACACTATCTTAAATAATTTTTTTGAAAGTGGTAATAGGTTACCCTCACATAATTTTTATTTAATTTCAAAATGTAAGGTAATCAGTTACCTATATTTGTAGTAATATAGGTAACTAGTAACCCAAAAATTAAACACAGGCATTAAGCGTAATTTGTTATAAAATTCTTAGTTTTATATTGTATGCTAACCGGTTACCTGAAGTTGCAAAAATTAAGGGTGTGATTGGTTTATGATTTGAAAATAAAATATTTGGATTTTGAATTTGATCTGAAAAGAACTATTTGAAAATAATATTTCAGCTTTTGCAATTATTGATTGGTTTGTGATATTGTATTTATAATAGCAGTGGGGCCCATTTATTTTAGTCTAAATTTTGAGGATTTGTAGAAAATTGTTGTTTTTTATTTGCATGTGTAATTGTTATTAAATTTCAATTTTTTTTTTGAATTTAGTTTTGGAAATGACCTACCAATCAAGAATTATGTGAGCCCATTTATATTATAGTTTTAAAAAACCTTTGAGGAAATTACATTTTATATGAGTTTTTTATAAAGTTTGCAAAAATATGGCTTTTTTTCAAAAAAAGTTATTCTATAGCTTTTTCTAAGAGTTTTTACTTTTATGGGTTTAGTTTCCCATATTTTGTGTAAAAGTTATTTTAGCCATAGTTTTGCTCTTAATCAAGTTTCCCGTATTTAGTTAGATAACAATTATGTTTCCCATACTTTGTTTTTTTCTTTAATAAATTATTCCATACAAATTAAGAAAAATATAATCCCCATATTTTTGTACAATAATAGCATAAAAGCCATATTTATGAAAAATCCCCAACTTAAAATTGTATATAATAGCATAAACCAACCACTCCCTAAGTAACAAGTTACTTGTGGACTTAAATTAGAGCCAACTCCATCCGGTCTCTTGCGAAACCACTAGGCCCAGGCCTATACAGGCCCATTTTTAGGCCCAGCCCAATATTACTCCCTATTGCTATTCATGGAGTTTCAGAGGGAAAGGAATCGAAGACTACAGTGTATATAAATACCGGTATCAGAACAGAGTTCTTAATCCATTGCAAAGCATTTCGTTCAAGAAAAAGATAATACAATTCAATACATTTCACATTATCCATACAAACCCTAATTTTTCGTTATCGAGCGGAATTCTCAGTCCTCATTTGGGGGAACGATTCACCAGCTGTCAACTCCGACAAATTTTCGCTCAGAGTCGTGGTGTCATCGTCAATGTCGATGGTGGAATCCAGTGACGGTAAACGCCGGACGTCAGGCATTACGAACGCCAATGAATGCGTTATCGTACTGTCTTCGTGGAGTTCTCTGGGCACCGGCGTTTGTTGATACCGCAATGCGTACTCAAGGTCCCAAATCACGTCGACCATGGAGGGTCTATCAGCTCCTTCATCTTGCAGACATTTCTCCGCCGTTTCGATAAATTTGTTCAGAGAATTAGGGTTTATCTGGCCCTTAAGTGAAGGGTCGATGATTTCTTCGATTACTCCTTTGTTCTTGCAATGTTTTGCCCATTCAGCTAAATTGATTTGATCTCTTGGTAGAAGGTTATCAATGACGGGTCTTGCGCACAGAACCTCCAGGAGAACAACCCCAAACGAGTAAACATCAGATTTTTCTGACAATTGTTGGGATTTGAAGTACTCGGGATCAAGATAACCAAAAGTGCCTTTTACTTTTGTGCTTATATGGGATTCTTCGGGAGGACCTGATTTGGAGAGTCCGAAGTCGGCGACTTTAGCTACGAGATTTTGGTCTAGCAAGATGTTGGTAGACTTGACATCTCGGTGGATGATTACTTGAGGTGAGTCGTTGTGGAGGTACTTGAGGCCTCTGGCTGCGCCTATACAGATTTCGAGTCTTTGTTTCCATGGTAACCGAGGTAAGTCTGAGTTGCAAAGGTGGTCTGTTAAGGAACCTTTTTCCATGAATTCATAGACCAATATCATCTCTGATCTTTCTTCGCAATACCCAATTAAGGAAACTAGATGTTGATGGCGGATTTTGGAGAGAACCATTATCTCCGTTTGGAACTCAGACAAGCCTTGGCCTGAACCAGGTGCGCTTCTCTTTACGGCTACTTGTGTGCCGTCTGAAAGGGTTCCCTTGTAGACGATACCGAATCCACCTTTGCCTATTTGCTGCTTCGGACTGAAGTTCTTCGTTGCTGACTTAATTTCAGAGAAAGAAATTGTCAGTCCCAGGTTTAGATTTGGAACAGGGTGTCTTGTGGTGCTGGATCTTCTGCTTGAAATTATCCAGCCAAATGAAGCATGTCTCCAAATGGAATTTTCGATGGAGTTTGGCCTTCTGCATTTTATAAAGAAGCAGAACCCAGTTGCCAAAATGCAGAGAAGTGCAACACTTCCCAGAACTGAACCTACAACTAAAGTCTTGGTTGAGTGGTCCTCTGTGGCTGTGGGCATCGAAGCCAATGCGTCCATTATCTCGAATATTTCTAGCCCATTCAGAAAGGGATTTTCTCCATATTTTGGAGTGGTATGGCCTATGCTCACGTTCATGACTCCAGAATCGTAGGAACCAACTTCAAGATCAATGTAAAATGGGATTGAGGAATCCTTGAGATAGTTAGTGTAATTGATCTCTCGGCTGATGTTACTATTTATGTACACATTGAACGCTAGGAGATTAGCGGCTTGAGTAGCAAAGTCAAAGAAGTGTGCTCTTACAAGGTGTCTCGCAGTCTTATTAACCACAAAACCCCACGTGACGTTTGAACTTCCGTTTATTGCTCTGGCAGTTTGGTAGACCCATTGTGGAGCAGCATACTTCATTTCCTCCGACTGATATCTAATAATGACGGAAGAGGTCTGAGTAAATGTTTTGTCTTTACCATAGAGATAACTGTCATCTGTTTCCCAGTTTCTCCATACGGGGTCTTTATCTGAATCAACAATTGATGTGGCACCAACGTCGATCCTGTATATTGTTTGCAGAAATGTAGTGGGTGCAGTTTTCAAAATACCCCTAGTGCTCTTAGCTTCCCCGAGGCTAAAGTTTAGTGGAGGAGCAGGGAAAACTTCTATGGCATTTACAAATGCAAAGGATGATTGATTAGGTGTAAAAGATATTTGGAACTTGCTGGTGTTGGTTGGGAGAAAAAATTCCTTTATTAATGGAGATTTTTTACTACTTTGAGCAGTGAAATTATGCAACAACAAGAACCCAGAAGCCGAAACATCAAAAACTGCAGTAGACAGATCAGTGTGGGAAGAGAAAGCAAAGAAATGGAGGCGTACCAGGTAAATAGTAATAACACCTTCGACACTAACACTTTCGAAATTAAACACATATGAAGATTGTTCCTGGAAAATTCTTGCTGTTTTGTACAGACTAGATATATTTTGCTGATTTTTGCTTGAAACGGCGCTGCTGTGCTTTGTAAAGAAGAAACCAGTTTTTGAGTAGCCAGAGTTTCCGTCCCCAGTGAAGTTCCGACTGCCATTGTTTACGGTTTCTTTTGAGCCACAGTTGATGAAATACTCGTCTGGGATTTCGTAAGCTGAAGAGGAGATTGAATGAAGGGTTAGGAAGTGGAGAAGGAAAATAAACAAAGGAGGTTTAGGGATATAAGTTCTGTGGCTATGACGCTTCTCCATGAGACAGAATGGTATGTTGTATGAATTGGTTGATTTCTACTAACTTTAAAAGACTAACTATGGCTATGCTCATCTGAGAATGGTAGAGATTTGAGTTGAACGATCATCATACATATAAAGCAACTCAGGTCGAGAGTCGGGTCTAGGGTGAGTTGAGCTTTGGAGTTGACTCTTCACCTATCAGTTCTTAACTAGTCAATGGTAAATTTTCAATCCAGAAATATCAAAGAGGAAGAAGATTGTGGCCGTCAAAACAGTGGACCAATTGGGTTTTCATTTGATGCTTTTATTATTTATTGTGATATAATGAAATGAATCCCACCTAAAAAGGCAGGACGAAAGGGACATCTACTTTGGTTCTTAGGGATAAAGAAAATGGACATGTTTAATAGGTGGGACAAGTTTGCTGCTATATCCTAGTAGCTACCACTAACTGCCATGTGTACTCGAGTTTTTTTCTCCAATATATATCCTTTTGGAATCTTATATACTATAAAATTAGTTAAAAGTAGTCTAATTGTCTTTGTGTTTGGCCTTTAGTTGATGAAACAAGATTCCATTAGCAATATAACTTCAGAGCCCCCCCACCCACTAGATGTATTAATGAGAGAAATAAAGCTTGAATAGTGCTAAATTCACCCCAAATTATAGGTTATTTGTGATTTTTTGTTGGTTCCATGATAGTTGAAATACAAGGCATATTTATGATTTTCTCATATTGATTGGGAGAGGGAGAGAAATGTGGTTAATTTCATTGAAGGGATGGGGTGAAAGAGCTACAATATAAAGAGAAATGGAGCTTCATGATCCAAACTTTGTGCTTTTCCCTTTAAAAAAAAAAGAAAAAAGAAAGAAAGAAAGAGAGAGAAAGAGATGAGAAAGAAAAAAATCCTATGTGCTTTGTCAAAAAAATGGAGCTTCACCCTCACTTTATCTTTATGAAGTCATTAAATGTATTCAAATATATAATTAAATTAAATAATATATAATAAAAATATCTTGAATTCGAAACCAAATTTAAATTCAAATTTTAAGATATTTATATTATTTGATAAATTCCAAACATAAAAGAGTAAGATTTTATCTCAAAATTTTAAATTCAAATTTAAAATATAAAATTTGAATTTTAAAATAATGATATTACCTGATATAAAATTTTAGATTATTCCCCATAAATTTTGGAATAATCAGTTAAAATTTTGATTTTTTAATAATCTATTTATATATAAAATAAATTATTGATAAACAAAAATATATAAAGAGATTTCAAGACATAAAATTGTCGCCAAAATGATCAAATTCTAAAACTATGTGAAATTGTATGAAATTTCCAAATCCCAAATGAGTTCATCAAAATCAATTCAAATGATGAAATATCATTCCAAAATTTCAAAGAGGTCATTAACATCACAAAATCTCAAAAATTGTAATTTTACCTCAAAATTAAAATTGTACTAAAATTCAAAGCCATAATAAATGGTATCCCAAAAAGAAGTCATTCACTTCTTAACTTTCAAAGCATCACAAACATACTCTTGAACTACGTTTGACTTGATTCGTATAAAAAGATACGTAGGCAATTTAGTTGCTGAAGCTAAGTGCAGTCACAAAATACCACAAAACGGTATAAGACACAAAATCTCAAAATTCCATAAATGGTCATTCACCTCGGAATTTTTTCCAAATTTTCGAAATGACAAGGATTTCCTGAAAAAAATGGTTTGATCATTCATAAAGAATATATGTAGGCAGCTCAGTTAACCAAAATTACTGAGTTCAGCTGCAATTCCAAATGGAAAATTTGACTTTTTATGCTTAATATGGGGTTGTAATTCAAAAAAATGCTAGGCATTTTTATTATTACAAAATAATGCCAATTCATTTTAGGATACCCAAAATGCCCCTCTCACAACTATCTCCTCTCTTCCCTCCTCCTCTCTTCTTTCTTCTTGTTTCTTCCTCACTCTCTTTCACTCACCTCACCTCACCTCACCTCACACCACCACTAAGAGCACCACGGTAGAACCCCATCGAGCAAGGGACTGCCACTAAGAAAGCCATTTGTAGAGGGGATCAAGACCAAAGTAAAGGTTGAGAAATCTTGGAGAAAAACTTAATGGGTAAGCAATTTTTTCTTAAATACTTGGATTAGTGATGTTTTCTTTAAAATTTTTGAGCATTTCGAATAGATCTGAGCAATATTTGTACATTTTTTTGGGTTTTTTCTGGTTTTTTGTCAATCTGCGTTTTCTGGGAATTTTCTGGGTTTGTGTTGTGCTCGATGCCTGCTCGATGCAGGCTCGATGGCACATCAATTTTAGGGTTGCATGTTGTAATATCCAACATTTTCATAATACATTTATTTATTATAAATCAGAGTTTTAATACATAAAATGTACAAGTTTACAAATTTAAGAAATAGTAATGGAAGAATAGTGTTTAAAATATGATTTTATGTTTTTAATGAGATTAAAGAGAGAGAAACTTGAGTAGTCAAGTATTGGACCCAAATGTCATATAATTTTAATTGAGGATTTTTATAAAATTAAGAAAGTTTTGCTAAAGGGCTTATTTGAAAAGAATTTTAGTATTTTGGGTCCAAGTGTAATTTAAAAAATAAATAATAAATAAATAAATAAAATAAAATAAAAGGCTTCAGCCTTTCTTTTTACCCGAGCCCCTCTCTCTCTCTCCTCAGAAAATCTCTCTCTCTCTCTCTCTCTCTCTCTCTCCTCTGCGTGCTACTGTTGCCGACGACGCAGGAGTACTTTCCGGCCACCACTTTTAGCCACGCGCCGGACCGTTGGATTTAGAGGCCTCCGAACTATCGACCCATGCGGGAATCTAGAGCTCACTCGCCGATTAAACACCTCAACTGGTCGATTTAAGTTCGGCCACCCCGCGACTTCAAAGTTGCGATTCGGCCACCTCGGGCATCCGTTCGCCGATCCGTCACCACCATCGTGTTCCTCGTGTTGTGGGCTTCAAAACCCAATAACTTGTTCCTACATCTACCATAGTTGGGTGGTGGGCCCACCACGAGCCACCGCGATCCACCATAGACCGACGGTCGAAACTTAGTGTTCGAGGTTCCGAAGTACGTTTTGAGTTTCAGAAAATCATCGTTTGACTTGTTGTGGAACCCGATCATTTTGGTATAATTTCTTTAACCTATATATTGTGATTTAATTGTGATTGATTAGAGTAATTGTTATTATGTGTATTTATAGTATATAATTATATATTATTGATATATGGAATATTTTCTGTAATTTACTGGCTGTCTAGGATTATATGTTTTTTTTTTTATACAGGTTTTGATTTTGGGATTTGTCCACTTTATAGCCGTTGTGCTGTCCAATTTTCTAGAAAATATTAGATATTAAATAAAGTATAAAAATACATATTTGATTGATTTTATATTAATATGGAAATTATTATGATTAATTAATTTTAATTATTATTGTTATTGTTTTGTTAAGTAAATCAAGAATACAGATTCATATATATATATATATGAAAAGTGTGATTTATAGTAAACCTATTATTTAACCATTTTTATTGTATATTAATATTTGAATATTAAAATAATATCAAATATTAGTTTCTTACACTTATTGATATTTGTAAGACCAGTGACTTTTGGAGAAAGTATATTTATTATATCACTGGAATTGATATTATGACTAATTAATAATAATATAAATATTTATATTTATATTATTGTCACTATATTGATTATTACAACTTTATGTTAAAAATATGATTTCTTTTATAAAATGACTATTTGAATATATATATTCATATACGTATTGCTATTGAAGTATTTTGTTGTTAATATCGAAATAAGTTTATTTATAGAAGATAATTATTATTTTGTTGGGATTATTATTATTATTATTATCATCATAAGAGTACATTATCTTATGAGCAAGGTTTAAAGCATGGTTTTATATGAAGAGTTATTTGCATTACGTTGATAATAATTATTATTATCATTTATATAGTTTCTGGTATTATTAATATACACTATCAATAGTGTATATTTACGATTTTGATAGAATTTAATAAATGATGTGCCTTGAATAGGATTTGTATGGATTTGATTGATTGACTCTTGGCGAGCAATTTTAAAATAAGCTGAGGACCTAAGGTAAGTAAATCTCACATTTTTGTGCTTAAGTGTAAGATGCATGACTACATTGATTGTGTACATCTAATGAGTTAAGTATGGTATGATGATGATGCATATGATAAGTATGTGAAGAATGGTTATATGAACACCATAAGGGTGTTGTGTGATATGTAATTGATGAATTCCGTGATATGTGAAAGATGTCTTACTTGGTTAAGAATGATATGAATTATGTGCAAGTATGTGTTCTTATGTTGATGGATATGTGGATTACTTTATGTTCATGATTTGTTATATGTTATGATATATGAAGCGTTTAAGTTTTTAGGCTGGAAACCTTAGACCTGAGCCATAGCTCTACGTTAAGGTATAACAACGCCACCAACCCAAAGCTTCATGTATTATGACTAAAGATGTTTTGAGTTATATGAGATGTGATACAATGCATTGATTGAATACCATCAAACATGAATCATGAACATGAACATTGACATTTCAGCATCAGCATGTATGCATGGCATGTACAGTTATGTGATACATTATTATGTGATATAAGACCATGCATATAAATATGAGGAAAATTGTGAAATGCATTGAAATGTCTTATGTGAAGTGAACATTTTAATGACACAAGGCTTAAGCAAAGTGATAATAAGATGTTTAAAAAGGGTGCCACTGTTTTGATGAAGCAATCAAGTAAGTTCAGTAAAGAAGACGGAAGTCTATAAGACTTATAGTGGCTGCCCACTAGTGTGGGCTAGGTCAGAGTTGACCATTCAGATATGTTTGCCATGTTTCCGTCTTTCTCCTCCATATGTGTAATAAGTATGGCAGCTATGGCAACGATGAAATGAGTGTTATGATGAGCCTAGCTGAGATGATGGCTAGCCGGAGGAGAACCCATGGGATTCTACATGATATGTGTAACAAGCCCTGCAGGCATTGGCTGAATCAAACAGTGTGCACAAGTGATATTGGGCCCATAAAAATGTGAAACTAAAAGAAAGAGCATAAAAGTAAAGTTTGAAAGTGCTTGAGCAATAAATGAAATGCATAAGTATATAAGTCAGCATATTAGTATATGTGCACTACAAACTCACGACATTCATGTGTATGTGTATGCATGAGATTTGCTTACTGAGCGTTAGCTCATTATGTTATTTTCCAACATTTTTCCAGGTGTGGCTTTAGCTGTTGAGCAACTTGTGGAGCACGGACTCAGTAGCAATGCAATAATGGTTTAGAGTTTTCATATGGCTGCCTTAAATTTAAAGTATTCATACGTGTAATAATTTCTACCAATAAGTTTATATAAAAGTTTTAATTTTTTCTGTATTTCTTCGTATCATTTTATTTAATTCTTTTGGTCAAGTGCCTAACATACTCGTAAACTCTAGAATTACGAGTATGTGGCAGACGTACCCTACCTTAGGGACGTTATACATGTTCTGCTCGATGGTTACTCGATACCTACTCGATGGTAATGTGCATTCTCACTATTTCATGCATGCTCGATGGATGCTCGATGCAGGCTCGATGGCACATCAATTTTAGGGTTGCATGTTCTGCTCGATGGTTACTCGATACCTACTCGATGGGTACTCGATGGCAATGTGCATTCTCACCATTTCATGCATGCTCGATGGATGCTCGATGTAAGCTCGATGGCACATCATTTTTTACGTTGCATGTTGTGCTCGATGGTTACTCGATACCTATTGGATGCAAGCTCGATGGTAATGTGCATTCTCACTATTTCGTGCATGCTCGATGGAGGCTCGATGCCTACTCGAGGGAGGCTCGATGGTCATGTTTTTCAGCATCGTTAAGATACCATTTCCTACCATCTGTTTTTCAGCTAATTGTATTTGTGTTTTTTTATTTCAGGTTCTACTGTTTACGTATTTGTTTCTTACAATGGTGTTTGGGAAATGCATGGTAGGAAATGGTATTTTAAGGATGCTGAAGGTGAAGTGATACCAGTAGAGAATGATGTCACTTACTTGCAACTACTTGACATATTGCACGAGACATTTCAAGTGGATAGAGAGGTGTATGAATTGAAACTCGAGGTGCCATACGTATGCGGCGACCAACCATTTGCACCAGTTCAATTGAAGAATGATCGTCAAGTTCGTGTATTCTTAGGAATAAGCTTGAAAGAACGGGTAGTCTTATGTGTGACTCCAATTAAGAAGAATGTCATATCAGATCCTTCTCCTAGTGTGAACAAAAAAGACACGACCAGTGTCGATCCATCTCCTGCAGGTAGCAATTACAAGCATCTTAGCGAGGTGGGCACTTTTGTTCCAGTTACTGATCCGATGGCTACTATTCAGCTTGATATACCACAAAGAGGTTCCACAGGTGTGCTTGAGGCATATGAGTACGATCCCTATGTGAATGATGATCCAGTTGGTAATTGCTTTGAAGATAATGATGATGGTTCCGAGGATGACTCGTATTATAGTGCAGATGTTTCAAATGAGGAGTTAGACATTTCCCAAGCCCAACAAGTAGAAGAAGAGTCAGGGCTGCCTCTTGCACAGGCACACCTCCCAACTCAAGGACGCCGAGCACTTGCTCAAAGCAATACTCAACCTGCTAGGACAGAAGATAACACTGGGTGGAGGGAGACAATTGTATCAAGAGAAGATCACACCAGATGGAGTGCCCCAATGTTTACAAAAGAAGATATTGAGGCATCTGCTAAAACCCATTCCTCATCATCTGGTGGACCAGTGGGAGAAATATATGTTGGGAAGACTTTTGAGGACAAGATTGATTTAAAAACCAAAGCTGCTCTATTTGCAATGAAGAATAACTTTGAGTATATGGTGAAAAAGTCTGGTACTTACGTGTGGTATATCACATGCAACGATCTTGACTGTTGTTGGAGACTGAGAGGAAAAAAACTACCAATGTCCCCCATGTTTGAGATCACGGTATACAAGAGCGTACACACATGCTCACTAGAAGTGCGACAAAAAGGTCATCGTCAAGCTGCACCGTGGGTCGTTGGACACCTCATAAAGAACAGATACGCAGTTGATGGGACCGGTTACATGGCAAACAACATAAATGAGGATATGAAGAAAATTTTTGGTATTGATATGAGTTATGAAAAGGCATGGAGATGTAGAGAGAAGGCACTTACGTATGTTAGGGGGACATATGAGGATTCGTATTGCAAGTTACCATCCTACTTGCACATGTTGCAGCAAAAAAATCCAGGTACAATTACTGATTTTGTCACTGAAGATGATCGTTTCCTATATTGCTACTTTGCCCTTAGAGTTTGTAGGAGGGGATTCAGATTTTGTCGTCCTGTGATATGTGTGGATGACACGTTCTTGAAGAATAAGTACGGTGGCCACATGCTATGTGTCGTTGCTTTGGATGTGAATAGTCATTTATATCCAATTGCATTCGGGTTGGTGGATAGTGAGAACCACAACTCGTGAAAATATTTCATGACGAAGTTGAAGGAAGCCATTAGGGACGTTGATGACTTGGCTTTCGTGTTAGATAGGCATGCTAGTATTATTCATGCTCTAGAGGTTGTCTTTCCTGATGCCTACCACGGCGTATGCTACCATCACATCAGTATGAATGTGAAAGCCAAGTTTAAGACTGATCACTGTCACAGTGAGATGTGGGCAGCAGCCTATGCATGGAAGAAGACCGAATTTCTAAAGCATTTTGAAAATATTAAGCGAATGGATCCTCCTATAGCGCCTATTTGGAGAGAATTGGTTTCGATAAGTGGTCTCGTCCTTTCTTTCCTGGAAAACGATACAATATAATGACAAGCAACTACGCTAAAAGCTTCAACAACAAGACCAAGGATGCAAGAACCTTTCCAGTTACAATTTTTTTAGAATTCATTCGGTTCACACTACAATCTTGGTTTTCTGAACGACGTAGTGTGACAGAGAAGACTACCACCAAATTATCCACCCTGATGGAGGCAGATGTATCGAACAATGCTGACAAAGGAAGGTTCATGAATGTCTATGCCCTTGGTCAATTCGAGTTTCATGTAACTGGTGCAGACAGCGATGCTGAGGTGAATTTGATGACGAAATCATGCTCATGTGGGGTATTCCAGCTCATAGGCACACCTTGTCCCCATGCAGCTGCAACAGCTATAGAGCGTGGAGTGAACCTTTACTCTTTGTGTTCACCGTTTTACACCATTGAGTCATGGAGGAATTCGTACAATGAAATCATTTACCCAACTGGGAACGAGGATGACTGGATACTTCCAGATGACATTAAGAATATGGTAGTTGGTGTATCCATAGAGAAACAACAATTTGGTCGACCAAAAAAGCCAAAGCTAGGAAGACCAAGGACAAACTGTTGGCCATCTGGCGGGGAAAAACCAGTTACAATGCGTAAGTGCAGTAGATGTGGTGGTCGTGGCCACAACAAGTCCTCATGCAAAGCTCGGCTTTGAGTTTATTTTTTGTTGTATTTTATTTAAAGTTGAAGGTTATTTTTCGTTTTCTTTTTTTATTGTCGTTAATGAATTTTGGTCGTTAATTGTCGTTAATAAAAAGATGCTCGACTCAAAAAAATTTCTTAATAATCTAGATTTTAAGCAAATAAATATAACAACAAGAGAATGTTCAATGTCTAACATCCTGATACCATAAGTCAACTGTCCATTTGTTTCTGAACAACTCCATGTTGTCATCGCAAATTGTGTCAAGTGGTAGCCTACCCAATAAGTGTTCGATGTGCTTGATGGCATACACACCACAATCTCCATTGTAACCAAAACATAAATTGCATTAGTAACAAAATCAACATAGAATTTAATTTAAAAAATTTGAATAAAAACTAGACTTTTGATTACCTGACTTTGGTTTGGGGTACTGAATCAACTGGCATGCGGTGCACATTGAACTCTTTGCATCTTTTAGCTCCAGGTGGAATCGTCAACCGAGGGTGATAAATGAGTTTTAGACTCATTTATCTATGTGTTTTTAAGGTAAAGTATTAGGTGTTTGTTTTTGTTGACTGTGTTTTTAGCCAACGACGTGAGAATGTCAAATACGACAAACCTTCAAGAGAATTTAAATAACACATACAGTTTAATCAAGAAAAGTAAATAACACACAAGATTTTATAGTGGTTCAGCCCCGATCAGTCGGTAATAGCCTAATTCACTTAGAGTTGTGATTATAAATCTGTACTCAAGATCAGATGGACTGAGCCAACTGAGTTTCTTCAGTACAGATTACAAGAATACAAGAATCCTTTCAAATACTAACACTTTCTCTCTCTAGAATACTCAGACCCAAATTTTCTTTCTCTAGAATACTCAGACCCAAATTTTCCCAAAAGTCTAGAACGAAGAAGCAGAAGCCCCTCTCTAATCCCATAAGCCCTCTATTTATAGGCTTAGGGTCATACATCTGATATCCCCTAGAATCGGGATATTTTATTATATTTATTACATTTAAATTACAAAAAACATTCAAAATGTAACAAAACCCCCCATTTGTGGGAAGAATGAGAGATTCTCGCATATCTTGTTGAAGCTGTTTCTGGGAATCTTGACTTAGTCCTCCTCTAGCTAGTTGATCCACCTCACCTCCACTCTGGTCGATCATACACATGCTGGTCGGACATACACTTGCTGGTAGGACATGCAAGTGCTGGACATGCATTTCTCTCCTCTAACATGACACTCTTCTCTAGCATGCCATTTCTTTATTTGGACAACCATGCACTGGTTGGACATATGCATAAAGACCAAATTCTTGGGCTCTCCTAGGACCACTCTCTTGGGGTCTCCTAGGACCACATCCTTGGAGTCTCCTAGGATCACTCTCTTGGGGTCTCTTAGGACCAAAGTCCCCTGGGCTCTCCTCGGACCGCATCCTTGGGGTCTCCTAGGACCACTCTCTTGGGGTCTCTTAGGACCAAAGTCCCTTGGGCTCTCCTCGGACCACATCCTTGGGATCTCCTAGGATGCACTCTCCTTAGCTTTCCTAGGGCCACCCCCTTGGGGTCTCCTCGGACCACACCCTTGGGATCTCCTAGGATGCACTTGGCTTGGTTATGACATCTTTCAAGCAGTCCAAACTCTTCACTAGTCTACCGGGTCACTTTATCACAACTCTGAGGAGTCAATGTATTTATTGACTATTAATCTGTCTTTTACTGACCATGCACTGCCACTTGTCACCTTTATTGCCACGTCATTGATCTCCAATTTTTGGGGATAACAGTTTTGTTTTGTTCTATTTTATGCTGGTTTTTGTATGTTTTCAGGTGTCGAAGGGCTTAGGTGACTTAGGTGTGGAAACATGGTGGAAAAATCGACAAAATGACAAAAAGTGGTGGAAAATGTGTTTCGGAGTACTTCCTGCGACCGCAGGAAGTGTGCCTTGTAGCCGCAACTTCAGAGGAGTTTTACATTTCTAGAGCATTCCTGCGACCGCAGGATGTGTCTGAAAAAGAGAAAAACGCAGATTTTTAATTAAGGGTGTTTTAGTCATTTCATGTTTAACAAAACACTAATTAGGTTTAAATGACAATAAATGAGAGGGAAGGAGGCACTTTTTGATATCTGGACTGGGAGAGGAGGCTAAGGAGGCTTTGGATTGATCATCTAGAGTTCTTTTATTTTATTTTCTTTTTAATTTTAGTTTATCTTAATTTCATGTTTATGGATTTCTTAATGATAAACATGAACTAAATTTCTGTTTAGGAGTTCTAATTGACTCTCTTGAAACTCTATTATGATTTAATGCATTTATCTATTTCTTCTTCATCTGAAATTTATTCAGTTTGTGTTTATGGTTTATGTAATTGATTGATCACCTTTTACATATGAATTATGAATTTGAATCAAAATCTGAAAAGTGAGATTTGAATATGCTAAAATTGAATAGACATAGATTTCAATTTAGAACAAAAGTATCAAATTGGTTTATGTGATTTATGGCTGTATTCATTGCTTCCTATTGTTTGAATTGACCATAGAAATATAGGGAATTCACATTAGGTCGAGTTTTCTATTTCTTCATTCGAATAGTTAACACTTTTGCATGCCTATCATTTCAGTGAGAAGAATTTTAGTAACAATTAAATTAAAGAATAATAGAGTGGATAGTAGAGAAGATTAGGATTCCTAATTATTTTACAGTGAATTTAATCTTGTGTTTTTGTTATTATTTGATTTATGCAGTTTTTATTTATTTCTATTTTCTTGTTTTAAAAATTCACAAATCTAGGTTTCATTAGTCAAATAGAAACTAAAAATTAATTATTTGGTAATTGATAAATCAGTCTCTGTGGGAACGATATCGGTCTTACCGGAATAAACTACAAAAGCGATTACGTATACTTGCGTAACTTAATTTTCGCAACAGAGGGTTGTCCTTGAAAAGTTGTGACTGCAATAACAACGATGGGAACAAAGTAGACCATGACTTCATAAACGATTGCAGTTGTTTATCACTTATCACTGTCACGTCCGAATCATAAACATTCAGAGTCTAAGTAGAAATGGAGGCTTCAACTGCAAACCAATGCGCTTGAAGGTAGTTCTGGCACCAATATACAGTGTCTACTCCTTTCCACGATGCTAGAAATTGATTGTCAATTCCCGTAATCATTGATATCACATCTGAATCCCACAAAAACCTTTTCTTATCCCCTTCCTTGGCATTCTGATATGCATCATAACGGGCCGGTACCACTTGTGAGAACATAATATTCATCACAACAGTATCTTGCCGATACGCCCCGGGATAGAACTGTCGACGCCTACGTAGCATATGCTTGGCCGCATCAATATGCTGCAAAAATGATAGGAAATCAATTAATCAGCCTATTGAAACCCCTATCGAAACCATATCGAACCCCATCAAAACCCCTATCGAAACCCCTATCGAACCCCATTAAACCCCATGAACCCAAAACATCTGCCTATATAACCCCCATCGAACCACTATTGAAACCCCTATCGAACCCCCATCGAAACCCCTATCGAACCCCATGAACCCAAACCACCTACCTATCGAACCCCATCGAACCCCACTCGAACCCCATGAACCCAAACCACCTGCTATCGAGCCACTATCGAACCCCATCGAACCCCATGAACCCCCATCGAACCCCTATCGAACCCCCATCGAACCCCTATCGAACCCATGAACCCAAACCACCTGCCTATCGAACCCCGTGAACCTAAACCATCTGCTTATTGAACCCCTATCAAACCCCATCGAACCCCAATCGAACCCCATGAACCCAAACCATCTGCCTATTGAACCCCTATCGAACCCACTGTTTATACCAGATAACAGATATTAATAAAATTACTTACCCCATCATCGATCCAAAACTGTGGTGTCTTCATCGTCAGAAACTAACTCGAACCATACACACCAGTTTGGACATCCCTCTTCGTCTTGTTCAGAATATCTCCAAGAAACCACTTGCCGACCGTCCTGTACTGTGTAGCAAGTGGCTTCTTTAGAGGGACGAGGACTAATGGCACGTCATCAATCGCATCCAAACGAGTTTTCTTTCTGGTTGGGTCGGTGTAGTCTTCAAATTTCTTAGGTTTGCGTCTTTTCCTCTTGGCCAATTCAAACTCTACACCAACAACATCCCCAGGTTCTAAAATAGCAACACCTGGGGTCTCAGGATTTGCTGTGAGTACTATCGGGGGAGGAGTGCCTATGTCATGTGAGAGAAAATCATCTGGGAGGTCAAGTGAGTCGGAATCAGAATCATTTGGAAGATCTTGTATGAATGTCAAGATCTTATTGACAGCATCCATGATGACCGCCTGATTCTTTAGGATGGTATCTTGACGACTCTCAACTTGCTCCAACCTCTCCAACACCTCCCGTAAATCAGGTTGATCAGGACTGGGGTGTACCGATGGGGCTGGGGCCGAGGGTGTGGGGCCGATGGGGACTGGGGTATCCTCATCATCAGGGCCATCAACAAAAATATTAGCTGCCTTCGCAACCTCAGCATCTATCTCCACCACCTTCTCAAAATCAGTGGGAGTTTCTACCTCTTCTTCTTGGCCCAACCCGGGATACAAGGGAGCATCACCCTCCGTTAGAGCGCTATAATAATCTATCTTCGATGGCTTGAGCTTCAACATGGACAACACAATCAACTGCATCAAATACAAAGCATTAAGTTAGTTTGAAACCACCAAAGAATACACTATTTTGACATAATATAGCATAACTTACACTCGTCTTCTTGAACATCGGTGCAAGGTCGGCCTTCGAAATAGGACGCTCCTTATTGCTCGACCAACTGAGCATCCTCGGAAACTGGTTTCCATGGTTAATACCATACTCATGTGCAAACTGCTGGATGACTTCGTATGCCCAATACTGCAATGTAGGGACATAACCATACAAACTGTATTTTGCTTCTTTCTGTTTCCCCTTAACTTCCTTCTTCTTCTCATAGTTCCTCTTTTGATGATGCATGTCTTTTTTACATGAATCCATAAGCTTGTTAAAAGACACCTTCCCCCATGAGTAAGTAAAGAAGTACTCAGTGTCCTCCACCATCTTCAGCGAATCTATTCAGACATTTAACTTGCCCTCTCGTGCAAGTAAAACCCCCTCAACAAAGAAACATAGGCCCAACTTATAGGCATCTTCAACTACAGTGTAGTTTTTTAAAGCACCCTCCAAATGTATTATCTTCACTGTTTCTTCATCATTAAAGTACTCCTTGATTAAGCGGTCACTAGTCAAGTGTTTCTTCAAATCAGTCTCAGATGGCCCGGAACTGAAGTTCAACCCCGTAACCAAAGCAAACTCGCCTCTACCAAATCTACAGGTTCTAGATCCCAAATGTAAATGCAACTCATCCTCTTTGATGCACTGGATCTTGCGCAACATTAATTGATGTATGAGAGATGCAGAGAAGTTTAACTTCTCAGCCATGAAAAATTGTTTGAAAGGGGATTCCTTCACCTTTTCTATCAACCCGAGATCCTCAAACTTGTCCTTGATTGTTTTAAAGTAACCATTGCCCCTATACATGACTCGTCCAGGAAAGTGATCTGTCAAGGGTAAAAGAAACTTCAGCATCTGCAAAAAATAAAGATAAAAATAATACAGTTAAACAAAGTCGCGTGAAAAATCCATAAATAAACATACATGCAACCATCGAACCCATATCGAACACCCATCGAACCTCTATCGAGTACCCATCGAAACCCCTATCGAACCCCTAGAGCATGCATCGAACCACCATCGAACCCAACATAAGACCTAATCCATCGAGCCCCCATCGAGCATGCATCTAATTTCTTAGGTTTAAACCTAGAACCCATAATGGGCCTACCCCATCGAAGAACCCCTAAGGCTTACCCTATCGAACCAACATCGACAACCATCGAACCCAACAAATACCCAACCCATCAAGCATGCATCGAACCCCCATCGAGCATCGAACCTAAACTTGGAACCCTTAACGGCTTAACCTATCAAACCCCTATCGAGCATGCATCGAACCACAATCGAGCAACCTTACCAGACCCACAAAAATCCCAGACTTCACTCTCACCATAGCCACACTAATCCATACCCAAAACAAACTAGATTCAAACCGAAAACCAGACACAAACACACAAACAATCCTAAAATATAACACTACAAACACAAATTCAATGTAATAAGCTTACCTTTGTTTTGGGTATGGAGAAACTCGAACCGTGAGTTTTGGATGACAGACGGACGGCGAGAGGCTATGGGTTTTGACGGACGGACGGCGAGAGGCGAGACGACGGGCAACAGGGCGGGGTTTCGACGGGGGCTGCGACGGGTTTGGGTTCTGGTTAGTTGAACAGTCGGGGGAGAGTTTGAGAGAGAGGGAGAATCAAAAGGGGGATTGGGGGGAATTGTAACAGGGGCATTTTGGGTACTAGCAAAACTTTTGACATTATTTTGTAATGATAAAAATGCCTACTATTATTTTGAATTACACCACACCATTAAGCATAAAAAGTCAAATTTCCCTTCCAAATTCCTCAAAATTTTTCCAAAATTACACAAGTACTTATTATCATCATAATTGGAATCAAAATGTTTTCCTTTAAATAAAAAAAAGTTTATGCTATAAAATTGACATAGGTAAAATTGCCTTGGGCATTAATTTTAATATATTAAATTAAAATTTTTTTTTCATCACACAAGAAATGTACATAGTATTAGAATTACAGCGAGAGCTTTAGGAAAGGACTTTTATGCGTTTCAGTTCGATATTAGAAGAAAAATGAGGAGAAAACAGATGAAACCAAGGGGACTCGGAAACTGAACAAGACTTATCTAGCGTCGTCCATTTTCAACTGGGAAAACACTTCACCAGCTGTCAAGCTTGAGAAATCGGCGCTCATGGCAATCGTATCATCTCTTTCATAGTTGGACCCGATCGATGGAAGCCTCCGGGCATCCGGTAACACGAACGCCGAAGCTGTGGTTGTACTGTCCTCTTGAGGTTCTCTGAGTCCTGACGTTTGTTGCAGCTGCAATGCGTACTCAAGGTCCCATATCACGTCGCTCATGGCAGGCCTGCTAGACCCGTCTTCCTGCAGACACTTCTCAGCCGTTTCGCTAAACTTTCTCAGTGAGTTGAGATTGATATTATACTTTATAGAAGGATCCAAAATCTCTTCGATCACCCCTTTCTTCTTGCATTTCATTGCCCAATCAGCTAAGTTCATTTGCTCTCTTGGTAGCTGTGTGTCAATGGCGGGTCTCGCGCTTAGAACCTCCAGAAGAACAACCCCAAATGAGTAAACATCTGATTTTTCTGTCAGTTGTTGGGACCTGAAGTATTCCGGATCTAGATAACCCAGAGTGCCTTTGACGTTTGTGCTCACATGGGTATCTTCGAGAGGACTAGATTTGGAGAGTCCGAAGTCAGCCACTTTAGCAACATGATTTTCATCGAGCAAGATGTTGGTGGACTTGACATCTCTATGGATAATTCCCCCAGATGAGCCTTTGTGGAGATAGTTGAGACCACTGGCTGCGCCTATACAAATTTCAAGTCTCTGCTTCCATGTTAAACGAGGAAGTTTCGGATCATGAAGGTGGTCCCTTAAGGTTCCTTTCTCCATGAATTCGTATACCAATATCATCTCTGAACTTTCGTCGCAGTACCCAATTAAGGAGACGAGATGGCGATGGCGGATTTTGGAAAGAACCATTATCTCCGTTTGGAACTCAGAGAAGCCTTGACCTGAACCAGGCGCGCTTCTCTTCACAGCTACTTTTGTACCGTTTAAAAGGGTTCCCTTGTAAACCTGTCCGAATCCACCTCTACCAACTACAAGTTTGGAGTTGAAGTTCTTTGTTGCTAACTGGAGTTCAGCAAAAGAAATCTTCAACCCCAGAATTAGATTCGGAACAGGAGAGCCGTTGATGGTCAGCTCTGTCACCCTGCTGTGAGAGCTCCCTCCTCCATATGTAGGGACATGACCCCAGCTTGAATTTTCGACTGTTTTCGGTTTTCTACGTTTGTAACATACGAAGAATCCCATCATCAAAACCAAAACAAGAGCTAATCCTCCCAGAGCTGAACCAACTATTGTAGGAATGCTTATCTTACTTGGCTCATGCTCTATGGGAACTGGAGCCGTTCCATCCATTATCTCTAATATTTCCAGTCCATTTAGAAAGGCATTTGGCTCTGAACTTGAATTTGAAAGGCCTATGCCGATGTTCATGACTCCAGAATCGGAAGAATGAACCACAAAATCAATGGTAAAAGGGGCAGCTAGCTGGGTGACATAGTCCATTGAATTGATCTCCACGCTGAAGTTGCCATTTATATAAAGTTTGAACACAAGAACATTGAGCGAAACACTAATTATGTCACAGAAGTGTACTCTTACAAAGTGTCCAGCAGTCTTGTTTACATCAAAACTCCAAGTTATTTTTGATCCTCTGCTTGCGCTGGGATTCATTTCTTTTGAAGTCTGGTAGACCAAATCCGGAGCAGCATACATACTATCTGGTAACTGGTAATAAGGCTTGTTGGAGTAAAACTGGCTATTCATTGCAGTGTTCTTAGTTTGGAGATAAACATCATCAGTTTTCCAGTTTCTCCATATTGTGTCGCTACCTGATGCAATTTCATCTCCTCCAACATTGATTCTGTAAACTGTTTGCAAAGATGAAGAGGATGGTATTTTGTAATGATCACCAACTTTGTGAGCTCGATCGAGGCTGAAATTCAGAGGAGGGGCAGGGAAAACTTCTATGGCATTTACAAAGGCAAAAGATGATTCTTTAGGTGTAAAATTTATTCGGAGCTTCTTGGTCTGGGTGGTGAGAAAAAATTCCTTTATCGATGGCAAGTTTGTACTGTTTTCGGCAGTGAAATTATGCAAGAGCAAAAACCCAGAAGCTGAAACATCAAAAACTGCTGTAGAGAGATTAGGTTGGGATGCGAAGGCAAAGAAATGGAGGCGTACCAGGTAAGTGGTTTTAACATTATCAAATTCGAACCCGTATGAAGATTCTTCTTGGATAGTTCTTGCTGTTTGGTACAGGGCTGATGTGTTCCCCAACTGGTTGGTGGGTTTGACAGTCTTGCTTGACTTTGGAGTAGAGAAAGAACCAGAGTTTGCATCTCCGATGAAGTTTCGGCCGTTGTCGTTAACACCTTCATTTGACCCGCAATTGATGAAGAATTTATCTGGAACAACATAATCTGAAGAGATCAAGTGAAGAAGGGTTGAGAAATGAACAAGGAAAAGAAGTAGAGGATATACTGGGATATGGATTCTGTGGCTCTGAGATTTTTCCATGATTACTACTATTACTACTACTACTCTCTCAATAGTTTAAGGCACAAGTATCACTCTCATTTGATAATGGTAGAGCTTGTAGTTGAAGAAGGACCATACATACACACAGAGTAGACTCAGTTGTTGACTTTTCATCTATACAATTAGAAGAATATTCAACCGAGAAAAATCAAAGAAACAAAGAAAGGATGCTATCCTACTATTACGTATGCTATTGACTCAAGTACCCCTTTTTATTTATAGATCAGACACGTGAACCAGAGGTCAATATTGGTTTTTTAAAATACTTCTTTGAGCGTTTGATATTGGCAAAAGCTTGGATAGTAAAGATGACTCCGATTGAAAGGGACTGGTACTTAATCTGGTGGGACAGGTTATGCAACTAGCTTAATTGAAAGCTTTAGTATCGCTTCACAATTGGTTTCATTGAAAGCTTTAGTATTGCTTCACAATTGGTTTCACTTTTCTTTTGTAGTCTTTCTGCTCTATGATGTATTTAAAATTGCAAGTCATAATAACTTGAAAGAAGGTTTATATAACAGTTGTACATATATACGTGTATGTTGGAAACGAGGATAAATTTCTCACTTCAAGAACTTCAGATAAATCTCGGTAAACTAAAGATAAATCTAAAAATACAAATCAGTAAGACTAATTATCAAACAATTAGAAAACGAAAAATATGAAAGCATAAATCAACACAAGTATATATACTGGTTTAGAACAAGATCATTGTGATCTTGAACCTAATCTAGTTTTAGGAACCACTATCTCTTCTTTATTCAATCAACGAAATGAGTACAAGACTTCAATGGAGCTTCTTGGAACAATCTTGGATCAAACTCTCTAAACACTCAATCACACAGGTGTTTTCCTCTCAATCCATGAGCAAGCACTTTCCCAACAGTTGTGCTTCTCATTACAGTTCCCCAAACCCAGCTCTCACAACCTTCTCAATACTCAATCTTGATTTCCACACTTGAGCTCTCTCGTCTAATCTGGCTTTTCTGTTGTTTCATCTGTGTAGTGCTCTTCAATGTGTTCTTCTCTCTTTGTTTTTCTCTTATCTATTTTTGTGTTTTGTGTCTTTCAACAAGTGAATCCCACAAGTCCTTTTATAGACCAAGGACTGAAAGCTAATGAGGTTGTTATGATAGTTGAGAACCAAACAACTCATTAACAGAATTAGTTGGGATTTGGAGAAACTACTCCCACAAATTCCACCTAGACTCTTCAAATCACAACCTAAATAGAATTCCACTTGTAGAGATAGTGATCCTAGAGTTCCAGCATTAGTTACCAAGGTTGAGCAAGTTTAAGCAATGCTTAAACTTGTTCACAGGTAGCACCTTAGTTCCTATATCAGCTGGATTATCCTCAGTACCAATCTTGTCCAAAGATATCACATCATCCTCTATCTTTTCTCTTATCCAAAACAAACGAATGCCAATGTGTTTGCTCTTTTCGTGGTATACTGGATTTTTACAGAGGTGAATTGAAGATTGACTATATGAGTATATCTTAGCTTTACCTTTCATCATCTTCAGCTCTTGTAGCAGTCCTTGTAACCATATTGCCTCTTTGAATGCTTCGGTGGTGGCCATGAACTCAGCTTCAGTTGTTGATAGTGACACCACTGACTGTAGCTGGGACTTCCAACATATGCAATCTCCATTTGTTGTGAATACATATGAAGTAGTTGACCTCCTTGTATCCTTGCTTGCTGCATAGTCTGCATCTACAAAACCTTCAAGTGTAACTTTCTGATTCATCTTCTTGTATCTCAGTCCCATCTCTGTAGTTCCCTTTAGATATCTAAGTAGCCACTTAAGAGCATTCCAATGCTCTAATCCGGGGTTGGACATAAACCTGCTAAGAATGCTTAGAGCATGTGCTATGTCTGGTCTAGTGCTAACCATGATGTACATTAAACACCCTAGCGCCATAGCATAAGGGACTTTTGCCATTTCCTTTGTCTCCTCGATAGTCTTTGGACTTTGATCTTTTGAAAGTACAAATTGTCCTCCTAGAGGTACTGAAACACTCTTTGAATCCTGCATGTTGAATCTCTGAAGTACCCTCTGAATATAACTTGCTTGTTTAAGATTTAGAATCCCATCTTTTCTGTTCCTTGTCACTTCTATCCCAAGTATCTTTTGGACTTGATCGAGCTCCTTCATTTCAAATTCATCTTTCAACTTGTCTTTGATGCCTTTTATCACTGTTTTGTCCTTCCCCATATTGAGCATATCATCTACATATAGTAAGAGAAAAAATGATGTAGATTGCTCAAGTTTTTTTGTAGTAAAGGCAATGATCAAACTTTGATTTAACAAATCCAATGTCTTGAACATAGGTGTCGAATCTCTTATTCCATTGTCGTGGTGACTGTTTAAGCCCATACAATGACCTTCTAAGCTTGCACACCATCTCTTTGTTGCTTGATTCCACCTGAAAATCAGGTGGTTGATGCATATAAATGTCCTCCTCTATAAAACCATTTAAGAAGGCAGTCTTGACATCAAGCTGCTTTACTTTTAAATTTTGTTGTGCTGCAAGAGAAAGCATCAATCTTATAATCTTATACTTTACTACAGGTGAGAAAACTTCATTGTAATCGATTCCTTCCACTTGTGTAAACCCCTTTGCGACAAGCCTTGCTTTGAACCTCAAAGGCTCATCTATACTCAGACCTTCCTTCACCTTGAAAATCCAATTACATGAAATCACTTTCTAACCTTTTGGTTTTGCAACTAAATCCCATGTTCTGTTTTTGCTCAATGAATCCATTTCTTCCTTCATTGCTTGACTCCATTCAGCCTTGTTCTTCCCTGAAAGAGCCTCTTCAACACTGTTGGGTTCTGGTGTGTCAGTTTGCTGCACTGATGCAAGTGCATAAGCCACCAAGTCAGCTTCAGCATATCTTGCTGGAGGTTGTATAACTCTTCTCTCTCGATCTCTTGCCAGTTGATACCCAGATAGATCAGGTTGTTGTTCTGTTGCATCTAGCTCAGTTTCAGATTCACTTTGGTCATTCATATCAGTAGTAGCTTAAGTATTTCCTTCAAAGTTTCTCAGCTTGACTTCCAACTCAGCCATGTTCCTTTTACTTGTTCCACCTGCATCATTTGAAACACTACCAATCTCGGCTTTCAAGTGAGGAAAATCATGCTCATTAAAGATAACATTTCTTGAAATTATAATTTTAGGCTTACCATTTTGATTAACACAAAGTCTATAACCTTTAGTTCCTATAGGGTAACCAAGAAAAATTCCCTTGACAGATCTAGTGCCTAGTTTATCATTGGACTGGTGTGCATATGCTGCACAACCAAAAACTCTCAAATGTTTCAAGCTTGGGGCTTTTCTATACCTCATTTCATATGGAATTTTCAAATCTATAGATCTATTAGGACTCCTATTTATCAAATAGCAAGCAGTAGCAAGTGCTTCTCCCCAATAAGATTTAGACAACCCTGAACTTACTAGCATACACCTAACCTTATTCAGTAGAGTACGATTCATCCTCTCGGCAACTCCATTCTGTTCTGGAGTACTAACTACTGTCCTATGTCTAGTGATACCATACTCATTGCACAATATGTCAAACTCATGGTTTATAAATTCTAAGCCATTATCGGTTCTAAGAGTCTTAATTCTAGAGTTTGTTTGATTTTCCACCTGATTTTTCCATAGTTTAAATTTTTCTAGACATTCATCTTTAGTCCTAAGTAAATATACCCAAGCACATCTAGAATAATCATCTACTATAGATAGAAAGTAATGTTTACCTGAGTGTGTTAGTATTTTGCTAGGCCCCCATAAATCCGGGTGAATGTACTCCAAGACTCCTTTGGTATTGTGCTTTGCTGCAGTGAATTTAATTTTATGCTGCTTTCCAAATACACATGCTTCACAGAAAGGTAATGCACAGGTCTTCAACTTGTCTATGCTTCCTTGTTTGTGAATGTAACGCCCTGTCTACCCCAGAACAGTTACGGTGAACAGTGAACCGGAAATTTGACTCGCTACCCGAGTCCTTTGGTTAAAAACGTGATCTAAGTGTTATTATTAGGTTAAGGTGAAAACCAGTAAAAAGAAAGGATACATTTTGTTAAGTAAATAAACTGCTCATGAGCCTTTCAAAATGTTTACAAGCTGTTCATAGTACAAAAGAGTTGCTACTGTTTCAAATTTACAGTCCCCGCCGGCCTAAGCGGTAAAAATAGGGTAAACCCCTAGTCCCTCTGAGAACTCCCTGACCGTGGTGGTCAAGCGGCCCAATATGTACACAACATCGCCCAAGCTCTCCACTCAGGGTTGGGCGAGCTTCTCTTTCCCTTTACCTGCACCACATAGCACCCATGAGCCAAGGCCCAGCAAGAAAACACAATAAAACATGATATAATATCAATAATAATCATAATAATTGTTCAGGACCAGCAGTCCAAGCAGATAGGTGACAATAGCCAAAAGTCACAATAATGGGTATAGCTCCCTCCTGGCCATGTGACGATAGGGTCACCAGGGCTTAGCCGATAGTGGTTCTTTCATAAGTTTGATCAGGACAGGTGCATGGTGATTGGTCACTAACATAACCTTCCTCCCGACTCTAGAGTCGTAACTATGGACAGCGTCCCCTAGCCATGTGACAAACGGTCACCGGGGTCATATACCTTGGCTATGAACATCTGGTCTTAGACCAGGCAAGCGCTTATAAGTTCTTCGACCTTAGGGTCGGTCCCGCATTAATGCCATAGAGCCATTCAATGCGTGTTCATCGACTTTAGAGTCGGTCCCTGACTAGTCAGTGCCATAGATAGGTAATCAGCGTTCACTAGCATTTAATATGCAATCCATGTCCACATATATCAACCAACATGCTTTAATAACAAACCATGCATGTCATATACTTATACATGGTGCAACTGTATTCATACACTGTTTTCTTACCTCAGGTTCGAGCGAGAAGTAATATAAGAACGACCCTTAAGAACGATCAACCTTTAGATTTCCTTAGCGGTTACCTAATCATAACCAATTATAATCCATTAATAAATGGTTCACAATCTAAAACCACACTCCCGGGATCAATCCCTCACTCTCGGAAATCTTAATATACTCAAACGGGGCAAAGGAACCGAACCCCGAGCCTTAAGGATCATTCCGAGCCCTAAAATAGGTTTGCTGAAAAATGGACCAGCGATGCAACCCTATAAAATGGCGCTGCAGCCCTATTTCCAAGTCAGAGAGCCCAGCTCTCTGTCCTGCCTAGCGCTGCTGCGCTAATTACAGACCAGAAACTTTCTGGTTATTCTTCCTTGCGATTTCTCTTGAAACCAAACCAATCCAAAACCTTACTAAAACACCCAATTCAACCCCTAAACTTCATCTACCTCATACCCTCATCGAAACCCAATCAATCTTACACAAAAACTCCCATTGATTCCAACTATCCACACCAAAACTATAAGCTGAAAACTATCAAGAAAAACAAAGTATGGCTTGTTTTTCATGGATGAATTCTTACCTCAAATGGAATTCAAGTCCTTTTCAATGGATGAACCAAGTCTACAACCTCAACCCTTGAATTTCCTAGCTTAATACCCCACTTGAGCTCAAGAACACCAAAGAAGAATATGGAGAAGAGTGGTGTACGGGAAGGAAAAAGGAAGCCTTGTTTATTCCACAAGCTTCTACAGCCAACTAAAGGGTAATATAAATCCTTCCAAATGACTAAAATACCCTTAAGTCATCTAAAGCTCTAAAACCATTTTAAGGGTAAAATTGGTACTTTCCACTTATCCCGTTAATCATAATTAACGTTTCCCAATTCCCGCTAATCTCAATAATCTCAAACATCAATAATTCATATCCCGTTACCCTATTATCCCCAGTAACGCTTTAATCATTAAAACACCCCGAGACTCACCCCGAGCCCCGGGCTCAATCTTGTTATGACCAAACCGATAAATCACATTTAAAGATCGTCTCATGCCGAAATACTCGAACCAATCCACATTATAATGTGGTCTCACAATATATCATTGACATGCACACAAATATACAATTATACCCTCAACGGGCCAAATTACCAACACACCCCTGTAAACGAATGTGGACTCACATGCATGCATTTAACATCATATTATAATATAATTCTCATAAACATGCATAAATACATTTAATGACATAATTAAACAGTTATGGCCCTCCCGGCCTACTAATCCAGCCATTAAACCATATTAGGGAATCCGGGGCATTACAGTGAAGCTCTCTCAGCCCTTGCTCACTGATATGTCCCATCCGTTGGTGCCATAGATGCATCTCACTTTCCTGGGTCTTAACAACAGATGCTTCAACAATTGCTACAGTTTCTCCTTCCAGTACGTACAGTCCATTAACTTTCTTCCCTTTCATCACTACTAGAGAGCCACTAGTGATTTTCAAGATGCCATTTGTAGACTTGTAGCTGTATCCTTCATCTTCCAAAGATCTGAGAGAAATCAAGTTTCTCCTCAATTCTAGTATATGCCTCACATTTGTCAATACCTTGACCTCACCATTAAATTGTTTAACAGCTACCTTGCCAATGCCATAGACCCTGCAAGAAACATCATTACCCATTAGTACTTTACCACCATTAATTTCTTTATAATAAAAAAATGATTCTTGATTGGGACACATATGGAATGTGCATCCCGAATCAAGAATCCACTCCCTTGTCATGGTGGTTTCTGAGATGGAGAACAGTTCTCCTTCTGAGGCACGTTCATCTTCTCCTTCTGCTACAGCAGCTGAATCATTTTGAGACTTCATTCCTTTCTGGTATTTGTTCTCATTACGAAATTGATTGTAGATGGGTCTTCTCTGGTCCTGGTTTGATCTGGACCCTTGTTGATTTCTTAACAGATTGCAAAATCTCTTGATATGTCCTGCCTTTCCACAGTGGTAACATGTTCTTGAATCCTTTCCTCTTGATTTAGAACTTGAGTGAAATGGTGTATGGCTTCTTGAAGAGCTTCTCTTTGTTGATCTTCCATGAATAAAGTAAGCTTCATCCTTCTTGGATTCTTTCTCCAACTGAAGTTCAAAATCTTTGGACTTCAATGCTCCAAGAACTCCATCCAGTGAGATGATATCTCTTCCATACTTTATTGCAGCTTTCACTTCTTGGTATGCCATTGGTAATGAGCGCAACAAGATTATTGCTTGACTTTCCTCATCCACCTTGTGCTCGATATTTGCCAAACCTACAATGATTTCATTGAATTTGTCAATGTTTTCATCTAGAGACATAACAGGATTCATTCTAAAACCATAAAGCCTTTCAAGTAAATTAATCTTGTTAGAAACAGAAGGCTTTAAATATAATTTTTCCATCTTATCCCATAATCCCTTTGCCGTAGTCTCTGATGTCAATTTCCTTCGCACTCCATTTAATAGGTACATGATTATGGTGTAATAGGCCATTTCTTCCATCTCAGCTATTTCTTCAGGTTTCTTATCAGCCAGCAACTTCTGATCTCCAAGAATCTTGGCTACTTTCTGGTGTACCGAAATTCCTTTAAGACTTTCTCTCCACAATGAGAAATCGTTTGTACCATCAAATTTCTCAAGCTTGAACTTGGCCATGGTTGACATAGTCTTCTAACTTGTGTTTTGTATTAGTTGTAATGCGGAAGCTCTAGGATCTTGAACTTTCTTCTCCCGTTTTGATCTGGAACCTGGCTCTGATTTTGTTGGAAATGAGGATAAATTTTCTAGTTCAAGAACCTCAGATGAATCTCGGTAAACCAAAGATGAATCTAAAAACACAAATCAGTAAGACTAATTATCAAACAATTAGAAAACGAAAAATATGAAAGCATAAATCAACACAAGTATATATACTGGTTCAGAACAAGATCAATGTGATCTTGAACCTAATCCAGTTTTAGGAACCACTATCTCTTATTTATTCAATCAACGAAATGAGTACAAGACTTCAATGGAGCTTCTTGGAACAATCTTGGATCATACTCTCTAAACACTCAATCACATAGGTGTTTTCCTCTCAATCCCTGAGCAAGCACTTTCCCAACAGTTGTGCTTCTCAATACAGTTCCCCAAACCCAACTCTCACAACCTTCTCAATACTCAATCTTGATTTCCACACTTGAGCTCTTTCGTCTAATCTGACTTTTCTGTTGTTTTATCTGTGTAGTGCTCTTCACTGTGTTCTCCTCTCTTTGTTTTTCTCTTCTCTATTTTTGTGTTTTGTGTATTTCAACAAGTGAATCCCACAAGTCCTTTTATAGACCAATGACTGAAAGCTAATGATGTTGTTATGATAGTTGAGAACCAAACAACTCATTAACAGAATTAGTTGGGATTTGGAGAAACTTATCCCACAGTGTACATACATAATTTAAGCTACATGACATAGAACATGCTTCCAGTGGATATTATCATCTTATATATGACCAAATCATAATTAGGACAGGTTCAGAAAGACGACTTGAAATTTTGAGGCAGGAAACGTAAATGTACATAAGTAATTAGTACAATAAAATTAAATAATGTAACAAGAGACGACTCGCTAAAAATTTAAGCTAATGACTTTGAACCCAGAAAAGAAAAACACTCTCATATGCGAATGATTACAAGTTAATTAGTAGAAAACTGAGTGGAGAAAGTGTTTGAATCATTATCATCATACATGGAAGCATCATCATCATCTTCAACTGGGAAGGCATTAGTAGGCATGAGATGAACAGTTGGGAATGCCGATTCAAGTGAAGTGTTGGTAGTAAAAGTGTCTTCAAAACCCTCTCTTCGCGATGCATTTTGATGAAGCTGTAATGCATATCTTAGGGTCCATTCTACCTCATACATTGTAGGCCTATCCGAACCATTTTCCTTCAAACACTTCTCAGCTATATTCCCCACAACTCTCAATGAATTGGTGTCTATTTCAGCAGCCAATGAAGGGTCTATGAGTTTCTCTAGCTGTCCTTTTCTATGCCACTCTATACCCCATTTAGCCAAGCTTACATTTTCCTTCTGGGGTTGAGAGAATATGGCTGGTTTAGCACAAAGTACCTCAAGAAGTACCACTCCGAAAAAGTACACATCAGATTTGACTGTATATTGTGAGGTCCTAAAGTATTCAGGATCAAGATAACCAAGGCTACCTTTCAAAACCATACTTTCATTGTTGGGATCAGGAGGACCTGACTTAGAAAGAACAAAATCAGCAACTTTAGCATTAAATTTTTTATCAAGTAAGATATTTGTTGACTTCACATCTCTGTGAGTGATTTCCTCTGCTGAACCAGTATGCAAGTAGTAAAGGCCTTTGGCTGCACCTATACAAATTTGAAGTCTTTTCTCCCAAGATAATTTGGTCTCTGCGGGTGATATTGGAGATTCACTCTTCACATCATAAAGATGATCTCTTAAAGACCCATTTCCCATGTACTCATAAACCAGTATCATCTCATTCCCTTCATCACAATACCCAATTAAGGAGACAAGATGGCGATGGCGGATTTGAGACAACACCAGTATCTCTGTATGGAACTCTGAAGCCCCTTGTCCATGCCCAGGATGGCTTCGTTTCACAGCGACTTCAATATCTTCTTCTTTATCTTTAAGAGTACCTTTGTACACTTTCCCAAATCCACCTTCTCCAACCAACTTCTTTTCATCAAAGTTGTCAGTGGCACGTTTGATTTCAGAAAAAGATTTCTTCAATCCAAGTCTTAAGTTTGAAGCATTGGGTTTATTTTGATCAGACAATCTTCCTTGAGAACTCATTCCTCCATAAAGGAACTCACTAGAATCTCTTTTAGGCTTTGGTCTTCTACTTTTTAAAACCATCAAAACTGTGATCAATATGCCAACAATGACCACAAAAGTAGCACATGATCCTGAACCAAATATCAAACCATTTTGTTTCTTCTTAAATGGACTTTCCCAAGGTACTAGGCTAGAAGTCCTCTCAATCTCAAAAATCTCCACTCCATTCAAGTAGGCATTAGGAACACTAGACCAATTATTACTAGCCCCAAAACCAATGCTTATGTTGATAAATCCAGAACCATTTGTATCAACAACATAATCAAGGTAAAATGGGGATTGGAAATTGCCAATATCATCATATGCATTAATGGTCCTTTCGAACTTGTTGTAGATAAAGAGACTGAAATCAAACACACCAAGACCTTTACTAATAATGTCACATAAGTGAACCCGAATAAGATGTTTCATAGCACTCTTACTGACCGGAAAAGCCCAAGTTGCCTTAGAGAAATCAGCTTCAACATTCAACTCTCTTTCGGTCCTGTAAACATATTCTGGTGCACTATACTTAGTTGATCCCCCAGGCAAAAACTTAAGAGTACTATCATAATACTGACTCTTCTTCGCAGCCTCTGGTTTTATGAGAAAACCATCATCTTGTAGCCATGTCCTCCATAGCAAATCAGTCTCTGGTGTGACAGTTTTACCCCCAACATTGATTCTATGGATTGTATGGTACACCAAAGAGAGCAATTTACTTTGATTACCCTTTGTTCCAGCTAAAGTAATTACTATAGCAGAGTCTGGGAGAAGATCTTCTTCAGGGACAAGAAATACTTCTATAGCGTTAACAAAAGCAAGAAGTGAGTTCTGTGATTGGTGAAAGTAAAGCTTGAATTTTCCCTTTTTAATGGGGAGAAGAAACTCCTCAACAGGCTGAGTTCTGACACTAAAATTCGATAATAACCAATACCCAGAAGCTACAACGTCGAAAACTGCTTCGGAGAGATTAAACTCAGACGGAAATGAGTGGAAATGAAGGCGTACCATGTACGTACCGTTCTGGTCGACTTCGAGCTCATACGACGATGGGGTTTCGAAAACTCTTGCCGTTTTGTAGAGAGACGACTTGTCGTTTAAAGTTTCATCAGTGATGGCTTTGCTTCGTCGTCCTGGCGAGAGAAAGAATGGTGGGTGTGTTCGGTCTCCGACGAAGGTTCGGCTTTCGTTGGTGGTGACGTTGGAGTTGGAACCGCAAGCGATGAAGTACTTGTCTGGTCGAGTGTAGTTGGATTCGGATAATGAAAGGGTTTGCAGTGAAGAAAAATGGAGGAGAAGAAGGGAAAGTAGGAAGAAAACCAGGTGATTGGAGCTTAACATTTTCCGGGAAAGAAAGTAAGTAGCTTTTTTTCTTTTTTTCTTCCGGGAATGTTAGAACAGAGTAAAGGTAGGAAAGGAAAGACTTGTCGAAATAAAAAAAGACAATTGAAAAAGCAATCAATCATAGACATGCAAAAAAACGTTAATAATTTACAAGAATATCCTTTGTTGAAATGAAAAGTTGTTACTTGAAAATAATAAATAGTATTATGTTATTAAAAATAAATTTTGAGTCTTTGTTTCAATGACTAACGATAGGTAAGTCTATTAAGGAACCTTTTTTCCATGAATTCATATCATCGTCCTTTTCAACGGGGAAAACACTTCACTAGCCGTCAAGCTTGAGAAATCGGCGCTCATGGCCGTCGTATCATCTCCGGACATCTGGTAACACAAACACCGAAACCGTGGTTGTATTGTCCTCGTGGGGTTCTTTGGGCCCCGACGTTTGTTGAAGTTGCATTGCATACTCAAGGTCCCATATCACGTCGCTCATGGCAAGCCTACTAAACCCTTCTTCCTACACACACTTCTCTGCCATTTCGCTAAACTTTCTCAGTGAGTTTGGACTTATAATGTACTTTATAGAAGGATCCACAATCTCTTCGATTACCCCTTTCTTCTTGCATTTCATTGCCCAATCAGCAAAGCTCATTTGCTCTCTTGGTAGCTGTGTGTCAATGGCGGGTCTCGCACTTAGAACCTCCAGAAGAACAACCCCAAATGAGTAAACATCTGATTTTTCTGTCAGTTGTAGGGACCTGAAGTATTCCGGGTCTAGATAACCTAGAGTGCCTTTGACGTTCGTGCTCACATGGGTATCTTCGAGAGGACTCGATTTGGAGAGTCCAAAGTCGGCCACTTTAGCGACAAGGTTTTCGTCGAGCAAGATGTTGGTAGACTTGACATCTTTATGGATGATTCCCCTAGATGAGCCTTTGTGGAGATAGTTGAGACCACTAGCTGCGCCTATACAAATTTCAAGTCTCTGTTTCCATGTTAAACGAGGTGAGTTTTGATCGTGAAGGTGGTCTCTTAAGGCCCCTTTCTCCATGAATTCGTATACCAGTATCATCTCTGAACTTTCAGCGCAGTACCCTGTTGGAGTAATCCTAATGTCACTAGCATATGACGTGTTGTTATTAAGAGATCATTAAATAACTTATCTCTTCTGTTACTCTTTTAAGCCTAGTCAGTTACAACAGATTTTTAATCAGTTAAAACAGAACTGGTTTTTCTTTCAGCACATGAAAGAACTGGAGTTGCAGCTATATATATCCAGGGATTTCATTAGTTGAAGATATAAGAAAATAAGAGGTTTTGAGAGGTTTAGAAAAGAGAGAAAGAGAGAACAAGGGTTAATTTTCTTTGTACATTGTTGAGTGTGTGAGAGTTTACTGTGGTGTAAACTAAGTGCTCATAATTTGAGTTGTACAGAGTGTTCAAGAACCTTTGGAGAGGAAGAAGGGTTGTTTTGTATTGTAACATTGATTCATTATAGTGGAGAAGTGCTCGGACTGGATGTAGGCCTTATTTTAAGGCTGAACCAGTATAAATCTCTCTGTGTGATTCTTTTTATTCCCTTTTCTTATTTTTGTTCTCTAAGTGTTTGTGTTTTAGTACACTTTTCTGTGTATATTTGTTCTTGGTTTGTTTTGCAGGTGAATCTTGGAGCCTTGGGGTCGTGGATTGCTTTACCACAACAATGGTATCAGAGCCAGGTTTCGGAGATTGAAGAACAAGGCTCAGATTAGATTCTTGATTACTACACAGAAAGAAAGGAGAAGCAAGGATGTCGACATTGCGTTTCGATCTCGACAAGTTTGACGGAACTGGGGATTTCAGTCTTTGGAAGGAGAAAATGATGGCTGTTCTCATACATCAAAATCTTGATGGTGCTCTTATAGGAGAAACCAAGCTTGGTGAGAAAAAGAAGTCTGAAGAAACATCTGAAGGTACAAAGGTGATGATGAAGGAAAGCCAGATATGCAATTGTGATGCATCTGTCAGATAATGTGTTGAGACAGGTAATAGGAGAGGAGTCTCCTGCTGGTATGTGGTCGAAACTTGAACAATTATATATGACTAAGACTACATCTAACAAAATATATTTGAAAGGAAAATTCTATAGGTTCACAATGGATTCTAATAAAACCTTAAACCAGAATCTTGATGATTTTAACAAGATTGTTTTATATTTGAGTAATATAGGTGAGAAGGTTGATGAAGAAGACCAAGCTATAATATTGTTATATAGCTTACCTGATCAATTTAGAGAACTCAAGACAGTGATTCAGTATGGTAAAGAAACTCTGAGTTTGGAAGATGTTCTGTCTATTTTGAAGACTAAAGAATTTGAGTTGAATGTTGAGAAAGGCAAGAAAGAAAAAGATGAGTCTTTGTTCATGAGGGTAAGACAACCAAGAAGATCTTTCAGTAAAGGGAAAGACAACTCAAATCGGAGGTCTCCTACTCGATCAAAGTCAAGAGGAAAAGAAACAAGAAGGTGTCACCATTGTGGAAAAATTGGACACCTTAGAAGGTTTTGTTGGGATTTGAAGAAGAAAAGGAAAGACGATCAATACACAAATGAAACTACTGCACTCGTAGATGGAACAAGTCTGGAATATTCTGATGGAGAAATGTTCAACATGACATCAACAAGAGACACAACTGAATGGATACTTGACTTAGGATGTACCTATCACATGAGCCCAGTAAAATAATGGTTTTTTGATTTCAAGAAATTGCACAATAACAAAGTACTCATGGGAAATGATCAAGCTTGTCAAGTAGAAGGAATTGGGTCTATAGCAATAAAACACTTTGATGGGGCAATAAGGATTCTTGAAAATGTGAGGTACATACCAGATTTAAGAAGGAATTTAATATCAATTAGTGCGCTGGATTCTCAAGGGTTGTGCTTCAAAGGAAGTGATGGAAATTTCATAATCTCACAAGGTTCAAGAGTAATAATGAAAAGCATAAAAAAACATGGTTTATATGTACTTGTTGGTAGTACTGTCACAGCTGGTGAAGCATCAATGGCCAAACATGATAGCTCAGAGATACTAGTTTGGCATCAAAGACTAGGCCACATGAGTGAAAGAGGTATGTCTGAACTTTGTAAACAAGGTTTATTAACTAACATAAAATCTTCTTCTCTGCCTTTTTGTGAAACATGCATTAGAGGTAAACAACACAAAGTCAAATTTGGAGTTGGAAAACATAAAGCATCTCAGATTGTGGAGTATGTTCACTCGGATCTTTGGGGGCCGAGCAAAGTAGCTACTCAAGGTGGAAATCGCTATTTTTTGTCCATAGTAGACGACTACAGCAGAAAGGTATAGATTTATCTTTTAAAACACAAGAGTGATTGCTTTGAAAAATTTAAAGAGTGGAAAAATTATGTTGAGAAACAAACTGGTAAGTTGCTAAAATTTATTAGGACAAATAATGGCCTAGAGTTTGATAATGAGGAATTTAATACTTGGTGCAAAAGGGAGGCGATAGAAAGGCATAGAACAATAATTCACACACCACAACAAAATGGGGTGGCTGAGCGAATGAATAGAACTCTTTTAAATAAAGTAAGATGCATGCTTATAAACTCTGGTTTGCCTAAACAATTTTGGGGTGAAGCTGTCACTATAGCTGCTTATTTAGTAAATAGAAGTCCAAACAGAGTAATTGGCCTAAAAACCCCTGAAGAAAAATGGTCTGGTCATCCCCCATCCCTAAGTCATTTGAGAATATTTGGTTGTGCAGCATATGCACACCAAGACACTGATAAACTAAGTTCAAAATCAGTAAAATGTTTGTTTCTAGGATATCCAAGTGGTGTTAAAGGTTTTAGGCTATGCTCATTAGAACAACCAGGGTACAAAATAATTAACAGTAGAGATGTTGTTTTTAATGAGAAAGAATTTCCACACTTGAAAGAGAAATGTAGTGTTTCATGTGATGCAGGAAACCTAGGTGAACAAAGTACCAGTATAGAGATAGAGTTTACGTCAGTTAAGTCTCAAGGAAAAGAAGACGAGTCTACTAGTCAAAGTGGAAGTCAGGAACCTGAGCAACATCCTGATGATGGGATACCTCAAGAAACTCTTGCTAATTATCAATTAGCTAGAGATAGAACCAAAAGGGTCATTCGTGTTCCTTGCAAATTGGGAGAAGCAGATGTCATTTCATATGCTCTAAATGTGGCGAGAAAACTTGATGAAAGTGAGCCATCAACATATCTGAAAGCATTTAAAAGCAGAGATTCAAAGTGGTGGATTAAAGCTATGAATGAAGAAATGGACTCCTTAAGGAAGAATAAGACATGGGAGTTAGTTTCAAAGCCTAAAGACAAGAAGATAATTGCTTGTAAATAAATGGATTTATAAGCTAAAAGAAGGGGCAACAAATGATGAGGCAAAAAGGTATAAAGCAAGACTTGTGGCAAAGGGCTTTACACAAGAAGAGGGGATAGACTATAATGAAGTATTCTCACCAGTAGTTAAGTATAAAACTATAAGGATCATGCTAGCTTTAGCAACCCAGCTAGATTTTTAGGTGGAACAAATGGATGTTACAACAACGTTTTTGAATGGAAAGCTTGAAGAAACCATTTTCATGAGTCAACCTGAAGGTTTTGAGGTGGAACAACCAGGTGGTGAACTTGTATGCAAGCTACATAAGTATTTATATGGTCTGAAGCAATCTCCTCGTCAATGGAATAGAAGGTTTGACAATTTTGTTACTGGTTTGGGGTTCAAAAGGTCTGAGTTTGATACATGTTTATACTACAAGAATTTAGAAACAAGTGATGTTGTTTTCTTACTCTTATACGTGGATGATATGTTACTAATTGGAAAAGAAAAGCAACAAATTGTTTGGTTAAAAGGACAACTCAGTAAGGAGTTCGAAATGAAGGATTTGGGTACAGCAAAGAAAATTCTTGGCATGGTCATTACAAGGAAGAACAAAGAGGAGAAGTTAATTATTTTTCAAACTGGATACTTGTCAAAGGTGCTTGACAGATTCAACATGAGTAATTGTAAACCTGTCAGCATGCCTATTGCTGGGCATTTCAAATTTTCAAATGATCAATGCCCAAAGACTGATGAAGAGACAATAAGAATGGAAAGTATTCCTTATTCAGAAGCAATAGGTTGCTTAATGGACTCAATGGTGGGTACCAGATCTGATCTAGCTTATCCTATAAGTGTACTAAGTAGGTATATGGCTAATCCAGGCGAACCTCATTGGGAAGGTTTGAAATGGTTGTTAAGATACATCAAAGGCACTTTGAATTATGGATTGCACTTCAAGAAAGCCAAGGGAAAGATTCAATTGGAAGGATTCGTGGATTCTGATTATGCAGCAAATAGAGACAATAGGAAGTCAGTAACTTCATTTATTTTCTTGTTGAATGGAAATTGTATTTGCTGGAAAACTCAACTACAACCTGTGGTGGCATTATCTACAACTGAGGCTGAATTTATGGCAGTAACTGAAGCTATTAAAGAGGGAATTTGGCTTCAAGGCTTACTCAAAGAGCTAAAGATGTTGAAGGGAAGAGTTACTGTATATTCAGATAGTCAGTCAGCAATTCATCTCAGCAAAAATCCAGTGTACCATGAGCGTTCAAAGCACATTGACATTAGGATGTACTGGATAAGGGAGAAAATTGAAAACAAAGAGATTGACTTGGAAAAGGTCCCTACTGAAGAAAATGCAGCAAACTTGGGTACTAAGATGTTGCCTTTGAACAAGTTCAAACATTGTTTGAACTTGATTGGTCTTGAAGAATGATGAAGACCGAAATTCGAGTATACTTCTCCACTAATCTAAGGAAGTGTCTTATGCCATTAATATAAGGATTAAGGTGGAATATGTTGGAGTAATCCTAATATCACTGGCATATGACGTGTTGTTATTAAGAGATCATTAAATAACTTATCTCTTCTGTTACTCTTTTAAGCCTAGTCAGTTACAACAGATTTTTAATCAGTTAAAACAGAACTGGTTTTTCTTTCAGCACGTGAAAGAACTGGAGTTGCAGCTATATATATCCAGGGGTTTCATTAGTTGAAGATATAAGAAAATAAGAGGTTTTGAGAGGTTTAGAAAAAGAGAGAAAGAGAGAACAAGGGTTAATTTTCTTTGTACATTGTTGAGTGTGTGAGAGTTTACTGTGGTGTAAACTAAGTGCTCATAATTTGAGTTGTACAGAGTGTTCAAGAACCTTTGGAGAGGAAGAATGGTTGTTTTGTATTGTAACATTGATTCATTATAGTGGAGAAGTGCTCGGACTGGATGTAGGCCTTATTTTAAGGCTGAACCAGTATAAATCTCTCTGTGTGATTCTTTTTCTTCCCTTTTCTTAGTTTTGTTCTCTAAGTGTTTGTGTTTTAGTACACTTTTCTGTGTATATTTGTTCTTGGTTTGTTTTGCAGGTGAATCTTGGAGCCTTGGGGTCGTGGATTGCTTTACCACGACATACCCAATTAAGGAAACGAGATGGCGATGGCGGATTTTGGAGGGAACCATTATCTTGGTCTGGAACTCGGAGAAGCCTTGGTGTAATGCCCCAAATTTCCTAATAAGGTTTAGGACCTTGATTAGGAGGCCAGGAGGGCCATAATTGATTTATTATGGTATTTAATGATTATATGCATGTTTACGTAAATTATATTATTATATGATGGTGAATGCATGCATATGGGAGTATTTATTATTATAAGGGTATTTTGGTAATTTGGCCACTGTGGGCGTAATTGTGTATTTTGGGTGCATGATTGTGATTAATTAATATAGCCACATTATAAGGTGGGTTGGTTCGAGCTATTCGGCATGAGACGATCATGAGATGTAAGTGTTCGGTCTAGTCATAACGGGTTTAAGTTCGGGGCTCGGGGTGAGTCTCGGGGTCATTTTAATGACTAGAACATTACCGGGAATTAAAGGGTAATGAGATATGATTTATTGGTATGTGAGAATATTGAGAATAGCGGGAATTGGAGAGCGTTAATTATAATTAACGAGATAGGCAGGAAATGACAGTTTTACCCTCGGAAGCCCTTGGAGGGATTTATTTGGCCTAGGGGCATTATGGTCTTTTGACCTTAAGGATTTATATCAGCTCATTTAGTTTAGAAGTGTTGATCCCAAAAGAGGGTGTTTTAATAATTAAACTCGCAAGTGCACGAATCGTTTCGGAATATAATGTTCATGTAAGTACGAGGTTGAACCCATGGGAGTTGACTAACATAAAAAAAAACTATTTCAAACAAAGCAATAATATTCTAACCTAGTTCCAAATATTTGATGAGATTTTGTTTTAGAAAAATAAAAGACAAGTAATAAAAAGATTTAAAATTAAATAGAAAATGGTTTTCAAATGATATATGTAAAATAAGATTATTAAGATGTTAGAATCCACAAAATGCAAGTTCAATAGTATTTATAAGTATATTGATTCCCAAGTTTTAATATAGTTGAAATAAATCACACTATATATTTTTTCAAAATATATTTTCTATTCAAGCACAAGTTACTCTTTTAAAAAAAGGTAGGATTTTTCTTCACTTATATAAGATATAATTTCTAAGCATTAGTTGTGTTACAACCTAATAAAACTACAAAAAATCAAAGAGATTATGTTTAGGCAAAATATGATACTTATGCTCTAAGAATTAGATGTGAACAATTTAATGAAAAACATTTAATCAAAGAATATCATATTTTTTGCATAATGAAGAACTAAGTGTAATATGCTTTAACACTCAATAATAGATGAAAAATGCATATCATTGATAGAAAAATCCATAAACAATGTTACACAAATGGGAAATCAACATACAATGAAAAATACTATCTAGTTACATTTTGCTTCATCATCATCTTAATAACCTTTGAAAAAGATTAGAAGCTCATAACTAGATAAAAATTACAAAATAACATACTTGACATGCTCTTCAAAAGATGAAAATGGTAGAGAGAAACTAGTGAAAAGAAGAGAGAAAAATGTGTAGAAGAGGTTGAAAAATATCAAGAAGAAGAGCCCCCCAAATGGTCTTACAAGACTCTATTTATAGGCAAAATATGGAGATTAAATTAATCAAATTAAAATAAATAAATTGATTAATTTAATTGTGTTGGGAAGTGGTAGGATAAATAGAGTAAGTGTAAGAGTATTGGAAAGATGAAATATTTGGTTGGGTAAAAGATTAGTGAAAAGTTAGGGTAAAAATGAATTAGGAATGTTTATTTAGGTAAGAAAAATAAGGAAGAGTGAATTGATATTTGAGTGAAAGAAGAAAGACATTGGGAAGAAAAATGTTATTTTTGGCTATTTGGTGATTTTGACTAATTCAGAAAAATACTAGTTTTTTTCTTTGGGCTGGTCAAAAGGCAGATGGGCCTTGCGTTTTGGCTGTGATTGGAAGATGCATATATGCTTGCTGCTGTTGGGCCTTGGAGGTAAGGCTGGCCCACGTTGGTGAGAGGCACGGGCCTTCTTGCTTTGCTGAAGAGTTGATGGTTTCGGCTGGGAGATGAAGGCTGGTGAGGAGTTGCTTGCTGTGGGGTGCTGGTGGCGACAGCTGGCGATGCTTGCTGAGAGCTTCATGCGGCTTGTTGCTGAAGTTGTGAAGCTGGAACTGGATTGGGCTCCTAGAGCTTGGGCCGAATGGGCCTGGCAGGGCCCAAGGTGGCTGAATGCTGATGGAATGAAGTGCATTCCTGAAGGAAACACGTGAAGGCTGGGAGAACACGGACGCTGATGGCTTTGATGGAGCTGATGCTGGGCCGAAATGGTACTGTAGCTGAGGGGTGTAACGGTCTTGGCTGAAGGAAAATGCCAGCTTTTTACAACCTTTTCTTTGAAAATGCCATTTCTTCTCCTTCAATTTTCTTATTTTTCAATAGCAAAAATACACCAAATTCCCTAACAAAATAAACATAAACTAAATCATAATAAAATATTTCCATTATAAAATAAATCAAGTTAATTCTTTGAAAATATTAATTATAAATTAATTTATATTTAACATTTAAATTCAAGATTACAACATTTTTTTACCTCAAACTAAATAATAATAATTCAAATAATTAACTACAACATTTTACAACAAAATAACTATAAAAACACACAAAAATCTATAAAATTAAAATAAAGCTAATAAATTCAAAAAGTAATTAAAACTTAATAATTTAATTAAAAACTTAAGAACTAAATCATTTTTAGCTTAAAAAGTGTGGTAAAATAACTCTAATTTCTAGAGTTATCAAGAAGGCTGTGGAAAGTGTAAAACAGAGCCCCATCCTCTTCTTCTTCTTCTCTCCCGTACATGTTTTCTCCTTCATTCTTCCTTTTGATTTTTGAGAGCCAACTTGAGGTAACATGCTAGGAGATCAAAGGTGGGGGCTTAGGACTTTGGTTCAATCATTGAAGGGGGTCTAAATCCAACTTGAGGTAAGGTTTCATCCAAGAACTTGAGCTATACCCTGTTTTTCTCTATTAAGTTTTCAGTTGATGATTTTGATGTGTTAGTTGAGAATTAATGGAAGTTCTTGAGTTTGGTTACTTGGGTTTTGATGAGGGTGTGGTGTAGATGAGGTTTGGGGGTTGAGTTTGATGTTTTGATGATGTTTGGGATTGGTTTGGAGGTTTGTTTTTCAAGGGAAATCGCAGGGGAGAAGACCAGAGAAGTTTCTGGTCTGCTGATGGCGCCCCAGCGCTAGGCAGGGCTGATTCTGGGGCTCTCTGACTTTGGGGCAGCGCCCCAGCACTAGTGTATTTTCCAGGAAGCATATTTTAGGGCTCGGGAGGACTTTTAAGGCTCGGGGGTTGGTTCCTTTACCCCGTTTGGGTAGATTGAGAGTCCCGAGAGTGTGGGATGGATCCCGGGAGTGAGGTTTTAGATTGTAAACCTTTTTATGATTTATTTTATTGATGGGATTCCACATTTGGTTATGACTAGGTGATCGCTAAAGGATCAAAGGGTTGATCATTCTCAAGGGTCGTTCTTTTACTAGTTCTTGGTCGAACCTGAGGTAAGAAAACTGCACCCTGTGTATATGAGACATGCATGGCTATTATCGATGCATGTTGGTTGATTATTGAGTATGACACGCATGGTTATTATTGATGCATGTTGGTTGATTATTATGTGTGACATGCATGGCTATTCTTGATGCATGTTGGTTGATTATTAAACGTGGCATGCATGGCTGCTATTGGTGCATGTTGGATTGTTGGATATATTGCATATGATGCATGAGAAACATGTGATTAGGACATGCTTTGTATACTGGGTATGATATTGTTCAGAGCTTGTGCCTCTGTGGTTGTGCATGGTCCTAATTGTACTAGTAACTGTTTAGCAAGCATGTTGAACACCTTAATTATGAGTATTGGACATATGATATATAATTGGTGGCATGACTTACTTGGGTATGGCACTGGCTAGTCAAGGACCGACCCTAAAGTCAAGAATCATGCATTGAATGGCTCTATGGCATTGATGCTGGACCGACTCTAGAGTCGAGAATCATGCATTGAATAGCTATATGGCATTAATGCTGGACCGACCCTAAAGTCGATGAACCTATAAGCGCTTACCTGGTCTAAGACCAGATGATCATGGCCCTGGTGACCCTATCGTCACATGGCCGGGGGACGCTGTCCTTAGTTACGACTGATGGACCCAAAACGGGTATGTTTAAATATTTATACTCGCAAGCGCACGAATCGTATTTATAGAATAGTTTTCGTGTAAGCACGAGGTCGAACCCAAAGGAGTTGACTTAAATCAAAAGAGAAAACTATTTTTACCAAAGTGAAATAAATTTCTAACCTAGTTCCAAAGATTAATGTGTTTTGTTTTAAAATAAAGAAAGAAAATACTAAAAAAAATTAAAATAAATAAACTAAAAAGATTTGTTTTTAATAGTTATTTATAAAATTATTAAGATTTTAGAATCCACAAAATATAAATAATAATATTTATTAATATGTTGACTTCCCAATTTTTAGTGATAATTGAAATTAATCTAATTACCTTTTCCAAAACATTATTCTTCCTTTAAGCTCTCTTTAATTCAAAAAATATAGATTTTCCTTCACTTCAATAGTATAACTTCAAAGCATTAGTTGTGAATCAATTTAATGAAACTACAAAAAAATCAAATAATGTTATTTCTAAAGCAAAATATAGTATTTTTGTTCTAAGCATTGGATGTGAACAATTTAATGACACATCTTAATCAAAGAATACTATGTTTTTGCACAATTAAGAACCAAGTAAAATATGTTCTAACAATCTAAAATACATGATATTATAGATGAAAGAAATATTTAGAAGAAGAAAAATCATAAACTTTATTGCTCATTTTGGGAGGTCAACATAAAATAAACACTATATAGTTATATCTTGGTTCATCCTCCACCTTAATAATTTTAAGTGGATTAGAAACCCATAACTATCAAAAACAAAATAAAAATTACAACATAAATAGGAAAATTTGGAGGAAGAACCTCCAAATTATTCCTCTAAAAATACATAAAAACTAATCTAAGAAAAGAAAAAGATGGAGAGAATAGAGAGATGGAAGAAGTGGTGTAAGAGAAGGTGTGCTTGAAATGGTGAAATGAGACTCCTATTTATAGATAAATTCTTTGGTAAAGGATAACACTCCTATTGGTCTAAAAAAAAGCACATGGATTCATGCTCAAAATTGTCATCTTTTCCTATAGTTACAAATCCAATGGTGGAGAAAGAAGCACATGGATTGATGACATGGCATTGTCAAGAATTGGATTGGGCCTTTCATTTTGGGCTTGCTTTTTTCATTTCTTTATACCAACATTTTATCAACATTTCATTTGCTCCAACAAATACACCTACATAAAGAAATTAAACACACATAAATTAGTAACAACATAATTAAACAAAATAAATACAAAAATTAAATAAAAATACATAAAATCAAAATAAAACTAATAAATTCAAAATTACTTAAAAAATTGATAAATTAATTTAAAACTCAAGAACTAAGCAACAATTGGCTTATAAAATGTGGTAAAATAACTCTATTTTGTAGAGTTATCACACCCCCATACTTAATGTTTTGCTAGTCCTCAAGCAAAAGAAAAATTAAAAACACACATTTTTTTTTTTTAATTGGAGATATCAAATGTTTTCCTCAAAAATTTCATAATGAAAGTAGCTCAAAGAAAATTATGAAGAGACATTAAGCTCATGTAATTAATCCAATAGTCAATCTTGCTTTCAACAACTAATTTTCAATATGGAAACACAAAACTATTTACCAAGTAATCATGTGGAATTTTGGAAAAATTTATGCAAAGATAAAATAATTAAATCTCAAGGAATGATGAATTAATTTTTTTTTCGTAACAAAGTCCCATAGGTTCGTTTTTCTTATCTCTCTCCACTAATGTAGAACAACACAAAATCAAGGATCAATAGGACTTTATAGGCTTGTAATGTGCGGGTAAAGAAAAAGGTGAGAAAAATGATATTGAATTTAAGCTTAGATCACTTTTTCCTAACACATGAGTATTTCCGAACTTTTCACTAGACATCACAATATTTCAAGTATACGCCATAACATTTCCATAGTAATTCTTTCCACCCATTTGGAATCTTCAATTTTTTTTTTTTAGCTTGCCACAATATATATATATATATTTTTTAAGATGTGGCTTTCCGAATTTCTTTCCTATTTTCACTTTGGTAACAAATCAAGATGCATAGCTCTATGATATTTTCTCATGTGTAAAGAATGAAATTTATGAAGAAGTTTTAGATTTCACATATAGGTAAAACAATAACGAGGCTTGTGTTTGGCTCAAATGGGGTAAACTAGGGAATAATGTGCGTAACGGTGATTAAGTAAAAAGGCTCAAACGTTCCAAAGATAGCCTAAATCATTTCCCTAATGATGTGCTTTTCTAGGATTTCGCCTCAAGAGATAATTAATCGAATTCTAGGACTTGTGAGATTTACAAAATTTTATGCTTATATAAATTAATCTAAATTACACAAAAATTCTTAGAAAGATAGAAAGTGTTCTTTTATGAAAAATCTATATTTAAGCAAGACTAACCCAAAGATTAAAAATAGAGCTTAAGAAATATTCACATTTTTCTAAGAACTAAATTCAAATTCAATTTATCATCTAAAAATGAAAAATCACCAAAAAATTTTTTTGAACATTTTATATAAAAAAAAAAACACACAACACTACCCCCAAACTTAAACAAAACATTGTCCTCAATGAGCAATAAATTTGAAAAAGTTAAGAAAACTCCCTTGAATGTATGCTTCCATGATTTGGCTCCTTCGTTTTTGGGCTAGAAGTTTCCTTCAAACTTATTTGAACTTGAAAAACATGAAACAAACACACAACAAACGTGAAATACAAAAGGAAATACAAAATGGAACTTGAAACTTATGGGTTGCCTCCCACAAAGCGCTTTAGTTTATAGTCTTTAGCCCGACTATTTTTTTTTATTTTTTTTTATCCTACACCCAATCGATGGTGTAGAATTTCATTTGTAGGGTGAACTATAATGTTGATGCAAATGCCATAAATAAGAATTGAAAGCATCACACCTACGAAGTAATTAGAGACATGCAATTTTGGTGGTATTTCAATGAAGTAAGAAAATTGCACATCTTTTTTATTCTCCTTTGGACTTTGAGTGAATATGTAAATTGGTTCAACTATTGGCTCATGAAATACAACAATATCTTTTTCTTTTTCATCATGAGCCACAACAATCATTTCATCCAACTTCTTAGTTTCAAGAATTGGTTGGATGCTTATCAACGGTTCTCCTACAACTTCATTCATTTTTTCACTCTCATTTTGACTTAATGGGTCGTGAATGGGTTGACTAGGAAGAACTTGTTTTTCTGACTCGATCATAATAGTTGCAAGTTGACTCATTTGTGTCTCAATTTTCAAAAGGGATTGAGATTGATGATGCAAAATTTGTTGGGTCGACTGCATGAACTGTTGTAGGGTATCCTCTAGAGATGGATTAATTTTTGGTTGAGGAGGATATGACAGATCGGGTTGGGCATAACCCAGATTAGGCGTGTTGAATTGATGCACATGGTTGATTGGAGACATGTTTTGACTCCATGTAGAATTTGGATTATAGGTGGGATCAAATGGGATTTCTGAGGAATTCTCATAAGCATGCACATCATTGGTTTCATTATAATCAAAGTGCGATGATGCATAATAGTTGTACTCAGGCTTCCAACTAAAATCAATGGGATTTTCCAATGGATGACTACAATTCTCATGGTGATGAGAGTGAAATGCACTATTTATCTCCCTATGGTCATCTTGAGTTTGCCTAGCTTGTAAGACATCTAGTGTTCTAGACAAATTTTCTATTTGAGCGTTGATGTCTTCTCTTTCCCTAGGATGATATGCATTGTCAAAATTCCTAGTACTATTCCAAGGGCATCCATTTTGGCTCATGTAACCTATGCTACCAATAGGAAACATGGCAATAACTCAATGACAATTTTTTTTGTGAAAATCTCAAGAAACCTTTTCTGATATGGAAGGTCAATTGGAATTGCAACCATAGAGCATAATTAGAATTTCAAGAGATTTAAATTTTTTTTTTTTTTTTGCAAATTAAAATTACAAGAAATAAACACAATTAAATAACAAAACAAAATTAGCAAACATAAATGAAAAATAAAATTAAATGACAAAGACAAGAAACATTTTCTGATGTGGAAGATCAGTCGAAACCGCAACCACAGAGCATACTTAGATTTTTTTTTTTTTTTTTGACAATAAAAAATAAAATAACTAGTAGAAGAATTTTACTCACCTTGACACAAATTGTTTCTCTTATTTGCAACTCCCCGGCAACGGCGCCAAAAACTTGATGGACCCAAAACGGGTATGTTTAAATATTTATACTCGCAAGCGCACGAATCGTATTTATAGAATAGTTTTCGTGTAAGCACGAGGTCGAACCCAAAGGAGTTGACTTAAATCAAAAGAGAAAACTATTTTTACCAAAGTGAAATAAATTTCTAACCTAGTTCCAAAGATTAATGTGTTTTGTTTTAAAATAAAGAAAGAAAATACTAAAAAAAATTAAAATAAATAAACTAAAAAGATTTGTTTTTAATAGTTATTTATAAAATTATTAAGATTTTAGAATCCACAAAATATAAATAATAATATTTATTAATATGTTGACTTCCCAATTTTTAGTGATAATTGAAATTAATCTAATTACCTTTTCCAAAACATTATTCTTCCTTTAAGCTCTCTTTAATTCAAAAAATATAGATTTTCCTTCACTTCAATAGTATAACTTCAAAGCATTAGTTGTGAATCAATTTAATGAAACTACAAAAAAATCAAATAATGTTATTTCTAAAGCAAAATATAGTATTTTTGTTCTAAGCATTGGATGTGAACAATTTAATGACACATCTTAATCAAAGAATACTATGTTTTTGCACAATTAAGAACCAAGTAAAATATGTTCTAACAATCTAAAATACATGATATTATAGATGAAAGAAATATTTAGAAGAAGAAAAATCATAAACTTTATTGCTCATTTTGGGAGGTCAACATAAAATAAACACTATATAGTTATATCTTGGTTCATCCTCCACCTTAATAATTTTAAGTGGATTAGAAACCCATAACTATCAAAAACAAAATAAAAATTACAACATAAATAGGAAAATTTGGAGGAAGAACCTCCAAATTATTCCTCTAAAAATACATAAAAACTAATCTAAGAAAAGAAAAAGATGGAGAGAATAGAGAGATGGAAGAAGTGGTGTAAGAGAAGGTGTGCTTGAAATGGTGAAATGAGACTCCTATTTATAGATAAATTCTTTGGTAAAGGATAACACTCCTATTGGTCTAAAAAAAAGCACATGGATTCATGCTCAAAATTGTCATCTTTTCCTATAGTTACAAATCCAATGGTGGAGAAAGAAGCACATGGATTGATGACATGGCATTGTCAAGAATTGGATTGGGCCTTTCATTTTGGGCTTGCTTTTTTCATTTCTTTATACCAACATTTTATCAACATTTCATTTGCTCCAACAAATACACCTACATAAAGAAATTAAACACACATAAATTAGTAACAACATAATTAAACAAAATAAATACAAAAATTAAATAAAAATACATAAAATCAAAATAAAACTAATAAATTCAAAATTACTTAAAAAATTGATAAATTAATTTAAAACTCAAGAACTAAGCAACAATTGGCTTATAAAATGTGGTAAAATAACTCTATTTTGTAGAGTTATCAACGACTCTAGAGTCGGGAGGATGGTATGTTGGAGACCTATCACCATGCACCTATCCCGATCAAACTTATGAAGAACTACCTATCAATTAAGCCCTGGTGACCCTATCGTCACATGGCTAGAGGGAGCTGTACCCATTTCTGTGACTTTTGGCTATTGTCACCTACCTGTTTTGGACCGTTGGTCCTGAATGGCTGTTACAGTTACTGTTGATATTATATCATGTTACCTGGTGATATTACATCATGTTATCTGTTGATATTATATCATGTTATATTGTGTTTCCTTGCTGGGCTTCGGCTCACGGGTGCTACGTGGTGCAGGTAAAGGCAAGAGGAAGCTGGACCATCCTTGAGTTGGAGAGCTTAGGTGATGATGTGTACATATGCAGCTGCTCATCCTCCACGGCCGAGGTTTAAAGTGGAACTAGGGTTGAACCCTGTTTTGTCGCTTAGAACGACTTGTTGTAAATACTTTCTGTAATAGACTCTGAAACTATATTTTCGGGATCCCAGTGTATATATTAAACGTTCTAGTGAAACGTTACATCTTAACCAAAGTTTTTAATCCCTAAACCGCTAATCATACTTAGTTCACGATTTTGGCCAAATGACTCGGTTAGCGGGTTTAGCACTGTTTACAAGGCACACCGTAACGGTCTCTGGAGTTTGGGGTGTTACACTTGGCCTGAACCAGGTGTGCTTCTCTTCACAGCTACTTTTGTACCGTTCAAAAGGGTTCCTTTGTAAACCTGTCCGAATCCACCACTACCAATTACAAATTTGGAGTTGAAGTTCTTTGTTGCTGCCTGGAGTTCCGCAAAAGAAATCTTCAACCCCAGAATTAGATTCGGAACAGGAGAGCCGTTGATGGTCAGCTCTGTCACCCTGCTGTGAGAGCTCTATATGTAGGGACATGACCCCAGCTCAGTTTTCTGCATTTGTAACATACGAAGAATCCTACCATCAAAACCGAGAGAGGAGCTACTCCTCCCAGTGCTGAACCAACAACAGTAGGAATGCTCATCTTTCTTGAGTCATCCTCTTTAGGAACTAGAGCCGTTTCATCCATTATCTCTAATATTTCCAGCCCATTTAGAAAGGCATTTTGCTCAGTAATAGTCAAATTTGAAGGGCCTATGCTGATGTTCATGACTCTAGAATCGGAAGAATGAACCACAAAGTCGATGGTAAAAGGGGCAGCCCACTGAATGACGTACTCTATCGAATTGATCTCCTTGCTGAAGTTTTCATTTATGTAAAGATTGAACATAAGAACATTGAGTGAGACACTGATTATGCCACAAAAGTGTACTCTTACAAAGTGTCCAGCAGTTTTGTTCACATCAAAACTCCAAGTTATCTTTGACCCGTTGCTTGCGCTGGGTATTCATTTCTTTGGAAGTCTGGTAGACCAAATCTGGAGCAGCATATATACTATCTGTTGATTGTTAATAAGGCTTGTTGGAGTAAAATTGGCTATTCTTTGCAGTGTTCTTAGTTTGGAGATAAACATCATTAGTTTTCCAGTTTCTCCATATTGTGTCGCTACCTGATTCAACTTCAGCTCCTCCAACATTGATTCTGTAAACTGTTTGCAAAGATGAAGAGGATGGTATTTTGTAATGATCACCAACTTTTTCAGCTCGATTGAGGCTAAAATTCAGAGGAGGGGCAGGGAAATCTTCTATGGCATTTACAAAGGCAAAAGAGGATTCTTTAGGTGTAAAATATATTCAGAGCTTCTTGGTCTGGGCGGTGAGAAAAAACTCCTTTATCAATGGCTAACACTACTTTATAAGTACAAAAAAGTGTTATATAATCTATTTATAAATAGCATAATGAAATACTTATCTAACTATTAAAATAACACAACAAAAGTGTTATTCGTAGGCTATGCCATAACACATGTCTATAATTATGAAAAAGTGTTATGCAAAGTGCTCCGACCTATTATAACACCGCTTTCCTTTGTATTGTTTTTGGCATTGAATTTATGCAAGAGCAAGAACCCAGATGTTGAAACATCAAAAACTGCTGTAGAGAGATTAGGTTGGGATGAGAAAGGAAAGAAATGAAGGCGTACGAGGTAAGTGGTTTTATTAACATCATCAGTTTTGAACCCATATGAAGATTGTTCTTGGATAGTTCTTGCTGTGTAGCACAGGGCTAATGTGTTCCCTAACTGGTTGATGGTTTTGGATTAGAGAAAGAACCAGAGTTTTTGTCTCCAATAAAAATTCGGTTAATGTTAACATTTTCATTAGACCCACAATTGATGAAGTATTTTTCTGGAACAACATAATCTGAAGAGATCAAGTGAAGAAGGTTTGAGAAATGAACAAGGAAAAGAAGTAGTGGATATAATGGGATATGGATGGTGTGGCTTTGAGATTTTTCCATTACTACTACTACTCTCTCAAGAGTTCAATGCACAAGTAACACACTCATTTTGGAGTTGAAGAAGGACCATATATACAGAGCAGACTCAGTTGTTGACTTCTCAACTATACAACTAGAAAAATATTCAACAGAGAAAAATCATCAGAAAAATCAAAGAACGAAAGAAAAGGATGCTATCCTATCCTATTATTACGTATTCTACTGTCATAAATACACCCTTATTATTTATAGACCATGCTCATAAAGCTGAGTTCAGTATTTGTTTTGTAGATAATTCCTTGAGCGTTTTATATATTTGTATGGTGTAAAGCTTAGTAAAGGTTGCTCCAAATGATTGGGACCTGTAACTAGCTTTAGAAAGTTCCCTCGTTGCTTCTCAATTGGTTTCATTTTTTTCTTTTCTTTCTATAGATATAAATATATTTACATTTATCCCTCTATTTATGAAAGCCTAGACCTAAGAACAGGAAATAAAAAGCTTAGACCTACGACCATCCTGACTATTTTATGTGCCCATTATACAAATAAAATATATATAATACTATATCAAAAAATCTTACCTAGATAGAACATTTCTCATCTAATATTTCTCAGAGTATTTTTAAGAATTAGTATATAAAAGCAGCCGTGAATCCATGAACATTTTGCATTGCATTTTATCAAGGATAAACTTGAAAATGACCATTTTTCAATTTTTGTTCTTTATTACTTTACAAAAAGTTTTGGTCTTCATACCAGCTTCTCCTATTTTCATATTTTTCTTTCCTATCATATTTTTCTTTCCTACTTGTGGCAACATGACATGACATGACATAACATAACATGCATCCAAAAGTTCCACAGAAAAATCCAAGTCATTCAAGCACAAAGTCCTCCTCCTACTTTTCCAAGCTAGTATATTTCATGCCATGAGTATCAGAAGAAGAAAACGAAAATGGAGAAGAAGATGACACGCTTTTTTGGTATTCTTATTTCTGTGTTTCTTGTCCAGTTTTTGTATTATCTTCCACTTGCCTTGGCAGATTATGCAAGTTCCACTAAGTACTTCGTTAACTGTGGATCAATGTTCAATGTTCATGTTGCTGATGAGAACTGCAACTTTGAAGGTGATACCTTCTCTGTTCGACCAGCCAAATCTATCAAAGACGAAAACCCATCTCTAACTACACCTCTTTGATAGGCCACCACTTACTTTTGTGTATGCTAGAAGGAAGGGAAATAGTGGACTGGCTGCAAAGCCAGCCGAGGGCAGTATAGGGAATTAGTTTAAATATGGTTAAGTAAATTGTGTAGCCTACGAGCATGTGCAGGGAGTGCATGGGTGTATTGGGCAGTGGGGAAATAAGAGAGAGGAAATGTGTAACGCCCTAGTTACCCCAGAACAGTTACGGTGAATGGTAGACCGGAAATTTGACCCGCTACCCGAGTCCTTTGGTCAAAAACGTGCTCTAAAAAGGAAATGGATATTTTCATTACAAACTGCTCTGCAGAGCTAATTAAAACATTTACAAGTTGTTCTCAGTACAAAACAGTCATTATAGTTTCAAATTTACAATCCCGCCGACCTAAGCGGCAAAAATAGGGTAAGCCCCCTAGTTCCTCTGAGAACGCCTTGGTCGTGGTGGTCAAGCGGCCGCATATGTACACATCACCACCTAAGCTCTCCACTCAAGGCTGGGTGAGCTTTTCTTTCCCTTTACCTGCACCACATAGCACCCATGAGCCAAGGCCCAGCAAGAGAACACAATAAAGCCTGATATAATATCAACAATGATCATAATAATCATTCAGGACTTTCAGTTCAAACAAATAGGTGACAGTCACAAAAATCACAAATATGGGGACAACTCTCTTTAGCCATGTGACGATAGGATCACCAAGGCAAAATAGATAAGTGAACATTTCACTAGCTTTAACAGGATAGGTGCATGGTGATTAGTCACCAACATAACCTTTCTCATGACTCTAGAGTCATAACTATGGAACATCATTCCCTAGCCATGTGACAAGCAGTCATGGGCCTTATGCCCTGGCTCTCAGTAACTAGTCTTAGACTAGCCAAGCGCTTATAAGTTCATCGACCTTAGGGTCGGTCCAGCATTAATGCCATAGAGCCATTCAATGCTGATATCGATTAGATCTAATCTTCATTTGGCTCGACGTTCATAACGCTATGCCATTTCTGACCCTTAGGTCAGTGTCCCTGACTAGTCAATGTCATAAACAAGTAAGCAACATGCTCTAGCATTTAATATGCAATCCATGTCCACATTTATCAACCAACATGCCTCAATAACAAGTCACGCATGTCATATATATATACAGGGTGCAACTGTATTCATACACTGTTTTCTTACCTCTGGTTCGAGTGAAAAATTAATATAAGAACGACCCCTGAGAACGATCAATCTTTTAATTCCCTGGCGGTTACCTGGTCATAACCAAAATATAGGATTCATCAATGAAAATGATAACAAAGGGTTCTCAAACCAAAACCTAGCCTCCGAGACATCGAATCTTACTAAATTGGGTAGTAGGATCGATCCCGAGGCCTAAGGCTTGAATCCCCAAGCTAAAAACACATTTCTGGCCAAAAATGCCCTTATGGGCCGTGGCTCACCACAGCCATGCCGCAGCTCACCTCTCTGACAGAGGCAAATCCACCCCAGAAACCAACATAGGCCGCGGCTGTAATGACCCACTAATCTAGACTATTTGGACCATTAACGAAACTATACATAAAACTTACATTTTTATGAAAATACCATAATTTATTGAGTAACTTGCAAAATAAGAGTTATTTACAAATAAACAGAATACTAAGAAGGATTATGGGATCCCATTGTCTTTAAAACAAAAGATGATTTAAAATAAAAGACATTACATCATTGGTGCGGAAAATACACATAAAACCATAGAAAACATAAAATGAGACTACATCCTCGAATCGAATAACGCTCGGACCCTTGACTCCATTCATGATCGATACACATCCTCCAAGCGTCACGAATCTTACCGCCTCTAAGCTTATTTTCCTGCACATAAACAGAAAGGAGTGAGCCTAATGCCCAGCAAGGAAAATCTAACACAAAGTCATATACATAATTTCATAAAAACATAAAGACTTAACATAATACATATAACATACACTTATTATAATGGCCATTATTACTTGGGGTCCCATAGACTAAACAAGCATATGCCCATGGGATTAGTGGGGTCCTACTAGCTAAGTAGGTCATATGCCCATAACCCTTTTGGGGTCTTGTTAGTCATATGGGTCATATGCCCAAGCCTACAAACATACACATATACATATCATAACACATTAATAACATAAAACATATAAGCACATAACATACTGATTCTAGCCTATTTTCCTTACCAAAGTTACCGGGATATAATGGACTGAGTTGGGACTTTTTGGAACACTCCTAAAACCATAAGAAAGAGTGAGTCTAAAGAAAGGAGATGTAATGAAAGAGATGGAAAGACTAAACCATAAAAACATACTTACCGACTTATATGCTTAAGAACTTGGATTCCCTAACCAAAATAAGAATGAGGTTAGGGGACTGAGTAGAAGGTTTTGAGAAAGGAAATAACATGAAATAAATGAAATAGAGTTTCAGGTTTACCTCAAAGATTTGCAAGATCAATCTAACCTCCACCGAAATACTATAGAACTCACTTCCCAAAGTGTTTGATAAGCTTATGATGTTTAAGCTTATAGTTTTTCCCCAAACCAAGTGTTTACACTCTCACACTCACTTAACACTAGCAGCTTCTGAACTTAGAGCAAATGGTGAATAATGGCTGGGTACTAGGTCCTATTTATAGAGTTTGGGAATGAAAGTATCTTGATTTTACTTGAATAAAAATAATGGCTTTTTAGGTGAAAATCATTTGAATAATCGTTCAGCAGAGGCTGAAGACTCGTTCAAAAGATGCTGGACTATTGAAGGAGTTTGAATGGCTGAAAGGAAAAGAATTCAAAAACGTTTGAACATATGCTGGAGGAGGCGATATATCGCCCCCTATAGGCGATATATCGCCTGGACCATTGTTCCCGAGGCGACCGTGCATCGATTCGTGTTTTCCGTATCTACGTGCTGCGATATATCGCCCCCTATAGCTGCGATATATCGGCACACGCTGAATATTTAAACACGAAATTACACATTTTTAGCTAAGTTTGAATGGAGTAAACAGCCTTGACTAAGCCCTCAACGTACTCAAAGCTGCTGACTGACCCTATAACATTCAAACTTTACTCCTTATTAAATTAAATCCTCAAAAATCTTTAATCCTTAATCACCATTCATAACATGTGCTTAAAATCCTATTGGTTGATGTCTAAACCTTATAATATAATAAATATAATCCTTAATATCAGTCACATCAATCAAACCTTAGGTTATACTTAATATTCTTAAACTATAGATTAAACTTAGAAAATCTATAAGTACTACTATGAGTGTCCAAATAATTCCCGGTCTGAACCAAAAATCCATAGTAACAAAGATAACACTAAACATACTATAACACTACAAAACAATTAGTTAAGTAAAGTTCTTGGACTCTACAGCGGCTCACCATAGCCATGCCGCGACCCTTTACACAAACCAGCAAGCACCAGCTTTCTTCCCCTGCGTTTTTCCTTGAAACCAAACCTTCAAACCAGTTCCAAACCTCATCCAAACACCAGTTCCAAACCTCATCCAAACACTCAATCCAACCCCTAAACATCATCCATATCAAACCCTCATCAAAACCCAAGTTAAACATCAATCAAAACTTCCATTAATCCAAGCTATCCTCAACAAAATCATAGGTTGAAAACAAAAAGAAAACAGAGTAAAACCAGAAAACTTATGGCTGAAACTCACCTCAAACTTGAGATTAAATCCCCTTCAATGACTGAACCAACTCTATGAACTCAACCCCTTGATTTCCTAGCTTGATTCCTCAATTTGGGCTCAAAAACTCCAAAGGAGAAATGAGAGAAAATGATGTACAAGAAGGAGAAGTAAGGACTCTGTTTTGTTCTGTTTTTCTACAGCCAACTAAAGTTTCATATAAATCCAAACCAAATGACCTAAATGCCCCTAGGTCACTTAAGCTTTCTAAAGTCATCCCAAGGGTAAAATTGGTATTTTCCACCTATCTCATTAATCATAATTAATGCTCTCCAATTCCTGCTAATCTCGATAATCTCAAACACCAATAATTCATATCCCGTTACCCTATAATTCTCGGTAACACTCTAATCATTAAAACCACCTCGAGACTCACCCCAAGCCCCGAGCTTAAGCCTGTTATGACCAAACCGATAAATTATATTTAAAGATCGTCTCAGGCCGAATAACTCGAATATATCTCCATAATAATGAAATCTTATTCACAAATCACGTTATGCACCCAAATACACATATTCACCCTCAATAGGCCAAATTATCAAAATAGCATAATTATTCAAATGTGGACCCACATGCACGCGTATAGCATCATATCATAATATAATTCACACATACATGCATAATGTCATTTAATGGCATAATTAAACAAGTATGGCCCTCCCGACCTACTAATCCCGCCATTAAACCATATCGGAGAATTCGAGGCATTACAACTATCTCCTCCTTACAGAAATTTCATCCTCAAAATTTACTTGAACAGCTCGGGATACTGATTCTGCATGTCTGACTCTAGCACCTAGGTCGCTTCCTCGACCTTGCTGTTCCTCCACAATACCTTAACCAAAGGTATCATCTTGTTCCTGAGGTCCTTATCTTTTCTGTCAAGTATCTGGACAGGCTGTTCCTCATAGGAGAGAACTGCCTCAAGCTCCAGATCTTCATAGCTCAAAATATGATTAGCATCAGGCACATACCTCCGAAGAGCTGAAACATGAAATACATTATGCACGGTAGACAACGCCGGAGGCAAAGCTAACCTGTAAGCCACCTGACCAACCCTCTCCAGGATCTCAAATGGACCTACATATCTGGGGATCAACTTGCCTTTCTTCCCAAACCTTCTCACCCCTTTCCATGGCGAGACTCTAAGGAAGACATAGTCTCCTACCTGGAACTCCACGTTCCTGCGTTTGGGATCCGCATAGCTCTTCTGTCTACTCTGAGAAGTAAGCATTCTAGCTCTAATCTTCTCTATGGCCTCATTGGTCCTCTGAACTGCCTTAGGACCTAAGTATCTCCTTTCACCTGTCTCATCCCAATGAATGGGAGACCTACATTTCCTACCATACAGCATCTCATAAGGTGCAACCCCAATGGTAGACTGATAACTGTTGTTGTAGGAGACTTCTATTATGAGATGCCCTCAGCAAGATCCACCAAAGTCCAGCACACATGCCCTCAGCATGTCCTCCAAAATCTGGATCGTCCTATCAGATTGCCCATCTGTCTGAGGATGATAAGCAGTACTGAACTTCAACTGCGTCCCTATGGACTTCTGCAAACTCCCCCAAAACTTGGAAGTAAAAGTAGGGTCCCGATCTGACATAATCGACCTAGGCGCACCATGGAGCCGCACGATCTCTCTCACATAGAGATCTGCGTACTGCTCAACTATATAAGTAGTCCTCACTGGCAGAAGTGAGCTGACTTGGTGTAGCGATCCACTATCACCCAAATAGAATCATGCTGACCAACAGTCCTGGGTAAGCCCATCACAAAATCCATTGTGATGTCTTCCCACTTCCACTCTGGGATATCCAGAGGCTGCAGTAGCCCTGCCGGCCTCTGATGCTCAACCTTGACCTGTTGACATGTCAAGCACTTAGCCACATACTCTATTACATCTCTCTTCATCCATGGCCACCAATATAACGATCTCACATCCTGATACATCTTCGTGGTGCTTGGATGCAAAGAGTAAGGTGTAGTATGAGATTCATCCAGAATCTCTCGCCTCATTGCAGTGTCTAACGGAACACATATCCACCCCTTGTATCTCAACAAGCCTAGCTCAGACACTGAATAATCCCTAGATGCTCTAGCCAGAACATCCTCTCTGATCTTGATCAGCTGTGGATCACTCAGCTGACCCTCCTTAATCCTCTCTAACAGCATAGACTGTAGTGTAATGTTAGCCAACTGGCCCACCAGCAACTCTATACCAGCTCTGGTCATATCATTAGCTAATTCCCTAGCTATCAGCCTCATACCATAAATCTGGCCCGGACCCTTCCGGCTTAAAGCATCAGCTACCACGTTGGCCTTTCCTGGATGATACAGGATCTCACAATCATAATCTTTTACTAATTCCAGCCAACCCCTTTGCCTCATGTTCAAGTCTTTCTGGGTGAAGAAGTACTTCAGGCTCTTGTGGTCTGTATAAATCTCACACTTCTCTCCATAGAGATAGTGTCTCCATATCTTCAAAGCAAAAACCATAGCTACTAACTATAAATCATGAGTAGGATACCTCTTTTCATACTCCTTCAACTGACGAGAAGCATAGGTAATAACCCTCTCTGATTGCATCAAAACACAGCCCAAACCCTGATGAGAAGCATCGCAATTAATCACAAACTTCTCCTGACCTGTCGGAAGACTCAGGATTGGAGCTGTAATCAATCTCTGCTTTAGTTCCTGGAAGTTGTTCTCACACTTATCCGACCACACAAATTTCTGATTCTTGCGTGTCAGTTCAGTCAAAGCACTAGCAATCTTTGAGAACCCTTCCACGAAACGTCTATAATACTCTGCCAATCCAATGAAACTTCTAACCTCAGAAGCATTCTTTGGCCTTGGCCAATCTCTGACCGCTTCGATCTTTGATGGATCCACTTTAGTCCCCTCCTTACTGACAATATGTCCAAGAAAAGATACCTGAGACAACCAGAATTCACATTTCTTGAACTTAGCAAACAGTATGTGTTCCCTCAATCTCTGTAGAACCAATCTCAGGTGGTACTCATGTTCTGACTCTGACTGAGAATATACCAGAATGTCATCAATAAAGACAATCACAAACTGGTCCAAATAATCCTTGAACACTTTGTTCATCAGATCCATAAAAGCAACAGGGGCATTAGTCAATCCAAATGACATAACTAGAAACTCATAATGCCCATATCTGGTACGGAAAGCAGTCTTGGGTATATCTCCCTCCTTGACCCTCAACTGATGATAACCAGAACGAAGGTCGATCTTTGAAAATACCTTCTTGCCTTGCAACTGATCGAACAGATCATCTATCCTTGGCAAAGGATGCTTATTCTTAATTGTCAGCTTATTCAGTTCTCTGTAATCAATACACATTCTCAGAGAACCATCCTTCTTCTTTACAAACAGAACTTGCGCACCCCAAGGTGAGAAACTAGGTCTGATGAAACCTAAGTCCAACAGTTCTTGTAACTGAACTTTTAATTCTTTCAACTTAGCTGGGGCCATTCTGTAAGGCGCTCTAGACATTGGCTACGTCCTTGGTGCCAGTTCTATAACGAACTCAATTTCTCTATGCAGTGGCAACCTTGGCAAATCTTCTGGAAACACATCCAGAAACTCACAAACTAACCTGGTATCCTCTGGTCTCACTGGCACGACTTGGGTGGTATCAACCACACTGGCTAAGAACCCAATGCAACCTCCTTGCAATAAATCCCTAGCCCTCAATACAGAAATCATAGGAATACGAGGTCCATGCACAGCACCAACAAACACAAAAGGATCCTCACCTTCAGGCTCAAAGGTGACCATCTTCCTTCTGTAATCAATGGTTGCCCCATACTTTGCCAACCAATCCATACCCAGTATCATATCAAAGTCAGTCATAACCAACTCTATTAAATCCACTGATAACTCTCTGCCCTCCACTGCCACTGGCAAAGATCAGACCCACCTCCTGGATACCACTAACTCTCCAGTGGGTAACAAGGTACCAAACCCCACAGCATAAAAATCACAAGGCCTACACAGTCTATCAATAACACCACTAGCAACAAAAGAATGTGTAGCACCAGAATCAATCAACACATTATAAGGGGTTCCAACACTAAGAAGCTGACCTGTAACAACTGAGGGATAAGCCTCATCTTTTGCTTGAGTCAACGCGAACACTCGAGCTGGGGCCGAGTTGTCCGTTTTTCTGGGTTCTTCCTTTCTTGCCTTAGGGCAATCCTTTTTAAGATGACCCACTACTACACAAGAGAAGCAGGCCTTTGCCCTACATTCTCCCAAGTGATGCCTCTTACATCTGGGGCACTCAGGATAAGACTTCCAAGCTTCACCACCACCCAGACGACCCATAGAAATACCACGGGGCCTCCTGTCAGGACCTGGAACTGGGAAGGTGTCAGGAACCTTCCTCTTCTGATCACTGGGGCCAACACCCCTACCAGAACCCACAAATGGAGGACCTGGCCTCCTGAATTCCTTCCTGGCTGCACTGTCACGCCAGATCCTGTTCTCTGCACTCTCAACTGTGAGTGCCTTCTCCACCACCTATGCATAAGTAGTAACTCCTGCCACAGTGGTGATACGTAGATCTCAGGCTAACCTGGGCTGTAGACCCTGCAAGAATCTCTCTCTCCTGGTCCCATCAGTGGGCACCAGCTCCATGGCAAACTTTGCCAAACGATCAAACTTCAAGGCGTACTCAGTGACTGTTAAGTTCCCCTGAAGTATCCTAATAAACTCTTCGGCCTTCACCGCCCTAATAGCATCATTGTAATATTTTTCATTGAATAGAGTCTAAAACTCTTCCCAACTCAGGGCATTTACATTCTTGGTATGGGTAATCACTTCCCACCAAATCCGGGCATCCCCCCGAAACATATAGGTAGCACATGCCACCCTCTCATTACCAGATACCCTCATAAAGTCAAGGATAGTGGTAATCATGCTCATCCATTGTTCAGCCTTGGCAGGATCTGCACTGCCCTCAAATACTGGAGGTTGCTGTTTCCTAAACCTTTCGTAAAGAGGCTCCCATTTATTTCCAACCTCAGGCTGCTGCCCAGCTGCTGGCACCGACACAGGAGGTGCCTCAGATACACTGGCCACTGAAGGCCTTTGCAGTTGCTTCAAGAGACGAAGCTCTTCCCCCTGTTTTAATATAGTAGCTTGCAGATCACTGACTATCTGCTGCCTGTGGAATCTGAGACTGGTCATTTTCCTAACCCTGGCTATTACCGCCTTACGGTCCAAGAACAAGCAGACAATTATCAAATTCCATAGTCATACAGATATACAAGCAGATACATGTCTATAGCATTTAACACTCAGCATGTATCACATAATGGTTCACAACCAATCATACTTATAAGTATGTTCTAGCAATTCCCAGTACTAATAAGCACACAGTTGCTGAGGATATAATATTTCAGGGCACGGGTTTAACATAGTGCTTCATGCATACAGGTAAAGCATATATGCTGTATTTAAGCAGTCACGCGTATAACTACATAAATAGTTACCAAACCATGAGTCGAGCTTGACTTTAGTGATGTGTGTACATGCCTAGCCAGTCTACAGAAACCCTAACCTTGGCATTGCTCTGATACCAAGTTGTAACGCCCTGGTTACCCCAGAACAGTTACGGTGAACGGTGGACCGAAAATTTGACCCGCTACCCAAGTCCTTTGGTAAAAAACGTGCTCTAAATGTAATTATCAGGTTAAGGTGGAAAACTAATAAAAAGGAAATGGATATTTTCATTACAAACTGCTCTGCAAAGCTAATTAAAACATTTACAAGTTGTTCTCAGTACAAAACGGTCATTACAATTTCAAATTTACAATCCCGCCGACCTAAGCGGCAAAAATAGGGTAAGCCCCCTAGTTCCTCTGAGAACGCCTTGGCTGTGGTGGTCAAGCGGCCGCATATGTACACATCACCACCTAAGCTCTCCACTCAAGGCTGGGTGAGCTTTTCTTTCCCTTTACCTGCACCACATAGCACCCATGAGCCAAGGCCCAGCAAGAGAACACAATAAAGCATGATATAATATCAACAATGATCATAATAATCATTCACGACTTTCAGTTCAAACGAATAGGTGACAGTCGCAAAAGTCACAAATATGGGGACAGCTCTCTTTAGCCATGTGACGATAGGATCACCAGGGCAAAATAGATAAGTGGACATTTCACTAGCTTTAACAGGATAGGTGCATGGTGATTAGTCACCAACATAACCTTTCTCATGACTCTAGAGTCATAACTATGGAACATCGTTCCCTAGCCATGTGACAAGCAGTCACCTGGGCCTTATGCCCTGGCTCTCGGTAACTAGTCTTAGACTAGCCAAGCGCTTATAAGTTCATCGACCTTAGGGTCGGTCCAGCATTAATGCCATAGAGCCATTCAATGCTGATATCGATTAGATCTAATCTTCATTTGGCTCGACGTTCATAACGCTATGCCATTTCTGACCCTTAGGTTAGTGTCCCTGACTAGTCAGTGCCATAAACAAGTAAGCAACATTCTCTAGCATTTAATATGCAATCCATGTCCACATTTATCAACCAACATGCCTCAATAACAAGTCACGCATGTCATATATATATACAGGGTGCAACTGTATTCATACACTGTTTTCTTACCTCTGGTTCGAGTGAAAAATTAATATAAGAACGACCCCTGAGAACGATCAATCTTTTAATTCCCTGGCGGTTACCTGGTCATAACCAAAATATAGGATTCATCAATGAAAATGATAACAAAGGGTTCTCAAACCAAAACCTAGCCTCCGAGACATCGAATCTTACTAAATCGGGTAGTAGGATCGATCCCGAGGCCTAAGGCTTGAATCCCCAAGCTAAAAACACATTTCTGGCCAAAAATGCCCTTATGGGCCGCGACTCACCACAGCCATGCTGCGGCTCACCTCTCTGATAGAGGAATTTCCACCCCAGAAACCAACATAGGCCGCGGCTCACCATAGCCATGGCGCGACCCTTTACACAAACCAGCAAGCACCAGCTTTCTTCCCCTGCGTTTTTCTTTGAAACCAAACCTTCAAACCAGTTCCAAACCTCATCCAAACACTCAATCCAACCCCTAAACATCATCCATATCAAGCCCTCATCAAAACCCAAGTTAAACATCAATCTAAACTTCCATTAATCCAAGCTATCCTCAACAAAATCATAGGCTGAAAACTAAAAGAAAATAAAGTAAAACCAGAAAACTTATGGCTGAAACTCACCTCAAACTTGAGATTAAATACCCTTCAATGACTGAACCAACTCTATGAATTCAACCCCTTGATTTCCTAGCTTGATTCCTCAATTTGGGCTCAAAAACTCCAAAGGAGAAATGAGAGAAAATGATGTACGGGAACGAGAAGTAAGGGCTCTGTTTTGTTCTGTTTTTCTACAGCCAACTAAAGTTTCATATAAATCCAAACCAAATGACCTAAATGCCCCTAGGTCACTTAAGCTTTCTAAAGTCATCCCAAGGGCAAAATTAGTATTTTCCACCTATCTCGTTAATCATAATTAACGCTCTCCAATTCCTGCTAATCTCGATAATCTCAAACACCAATAATTCATATCCCGTTACCCTATAATTCCCGGTGACACTCTAATCATTAAAAACATCCCGAGACTCACCCCGAACCCCGAGCTTAAGCCTGTTATGACCAAACCGATAAATTATATTTAAAGATCGTCTCATGCCGAATAACTCGAATATATCTCCATAATAATGGAATATTATTCACAAATCACGTTATGCACCAAAATACACATATTCACCCTCAATGGGCCAAATTATCAAAATAGCATAATTATTCAAATGTGGACCCACATGCACACGTATAGCATCATATCATAATATAATTCACACATACATGCATAATGTCATTTAATGGCATAATTAAACAAGTATGGCCCTCCCGGCCTACTAATCCCGCCATTAAACCATATCAGAGAATTCGGGGCATTAAAAAATGAGACATTAGGGGTATCGATGAATTGAGTAAGGCTTTGTATTTGGAGAGACACAGGCTCTCAAATTCCTGTAGTTCAATGAAAAGCTGCCCAGATTTCTATCTGGTTTCTATTACTTTGCATCTGTGAGTGTTATTTTGACAGGTTGAGTCTATCAATTGGCATCAGTGCCATTTCGGTCCTCCATGGCAAAGAAGCTGGAAGCAGTAGTCGAGGGGTTAGAAGGAAGGTTTTCAGAACTTCAACAGGAAGTTCAGTCGGAAATGAGCGCGATGAAGATGGATTTGGGCTCGCTGAAGGACGATATAGCTCGCTTACCTGCAATTGAGCAGGCGTTGCAGCTGATAGCGGCACAATTGCAGTAGTCGGGGCCGAGGGACATTGGAGACTCATCGTCTGTGAGCACTGACCAGGCTCGCTGAGCTCTTAATGGAGATACGATGAGGGGTAGCCAACCCGCGGGCTCGCCAGAGGGTCGATCGACGTAGGTTCTGCCAGCTTCGCAAGTTCACCAGACGACTGCCGATTCAATGGTTGGCCGTGACTTCCGTCCTCCGCGGATGGAATTGCCCTTATTTTCGGGGGAGAACCCAGAGGGATGGGTTTACGGGGCTGAGAGATATTTTTTATTATCTCGATTGACTGAAGCTCACATGCTGGAAACAACCATAATCGGCTTAGAAGGAGATGCACTGACTTGGTTTCAATGGGAAAACCAAAGAAGAAGGATAACATCTTGGGCGACTCTCAAATCCCTGCTCCTGGCGCGGTTCCGAGCTCAACTAGTTGGGTCTCTGTCCGAGGAGTTCCTTTCAGTCCGGCAAGAGTCCACCGTCAAGGAATATCGACGAAGATGGGAGGCCTTGGCATCTTAGGTACCCGATACCCCAGAGCACATTCTAGAGGGTAACTTTGTAAAAGGGCTGAATGGTGAAATTAGAGGAGCCATCCATATTCTGAAACCCTTGGGCCTGGCCCAAGTCATGGATATGGCCCAACGGATAGAAGAAGGGCACCAGCTACTGGGCGGCCCAAACACCAACCATAGGGCTGCCACTCTAAAGCAAAATCTTAGCCTTATTTTTCCAGCTCGGTCATCCATCTTCGCCTGGACACCCAAACCGCCGCCGCCGTTGTCGTACAGTGGAGCATCATCATCCTCGTCAGCTCCGGCCCCAACTCCGGCGGCCACCAACACAGTTCTGGCAGCAAGAAACACGTAGCTTCGAAGGATATCCGAGGCTGAGTACCAAGATCACAAAGCTCGGGGTGTTTGTTTTAAGTGTGAGAAGAAATGGCATCGTGGACATGAATGTGAATTGAAGTCCCTGCAAATGATTCTAGTTTTAGATGAGGAAGAAGGCAGCACACCGGTTGAATCTCCTCCCCAGACGCCTGAATCGATTGAAGACATGGTTACCGATGAAACTTTGGCCACACTGTCATTGAACTCCTTGGTGGGTATCACTTCAGTTAACACAATGAAGTTGGCAGGCCAAATTGGGCAGCAGTAAGTTACGGTCCTTATTGACAGCGGTGCAACGTATAACTTCATTTCGACGGACACGGTGAAGGCAACGAACATTCCCATTACAACAACATCATGTTATGGGGTGTTATTGGGCACGGGTGGAAATGTGCGCACGGATGGGGTTTGTAGCTCGGTGCCGTTGGATTTAGGGTCTATTCGGGTGGTCACCGATTTCATACCACTAGAACTAGGCGGGGCTGATGTGATTCTTGGCATTAAGTGGTTGGAAACTTTGGGCAATATGCAGGTCAACTGGCACACTATGCTTATGAAGTTTGAGGTGGGCGGTTCATGGGTTTCGCTGCAAGGAGACCCCAGTTTGTGCAAATCGTAAATCTCTCTCAAGGCAATGATCTACACGGTACAACAAGAGGGTGAGGGCTTTTGGGTTGAGTTGGGTGCACTAACAACAGAAGACGGAATGAAGGATAACCCAATTCCACCATCGGTGGGGAAGATTCTCGACAGTTTCACGGCTGTTTTCGAGATGCCGCAAGGGCTGCCACCACCCCGAGCACGCGAGCATACCATCTCATTACAAGAAAGGCAGGGCCCGATTAGTGTACGTCCCTACCGATATGCTCAAGCCCAGAAAGACAAAATTGAGAGGTTGATGACGGAGATGTTGCAGGCGGGTATTGTGAGGCCGAGTACCAGCCCATTTTCCAGCCCGGTCTTGCTAGTCAAGAAAAAGGACGGGAGTTGGCGATTTTGTGTGGATTATAGAGCCCTTAATCGAGCTACAATGGCAGATAAGTTTCCCATACCGGTCATCGATGAGTTATTGGATGAGCTCCATGGTGCAAAATTGTTTTCAAAGTTGGACCTAAAGTCCGGTTATCACCAAATTCAGGTGGCTGCCAAAGATGTGGAGAAGACAGATTTTAGAACGCATGAGGGCCACTACGAGTTTCTTGTCATGCCATTTGGCCTTACAAACGCCCCCGCCACCTTTCAAGCATTGATGAACGAGGTATTTCGAGACTTTTTGAGGAAGTTTGTTCTTGTGTTCTTCGATGATATTTTAGTATACAGTGCCACTTTGGAGGACCATGAACGTTACTTGAACATGGTTTTGGAGAGATTACAGCAGCATCGATTGTACGCTAATCGCAAGAAATGCTTATTCGCGCAAAGACAGCTAGAGTATTTGGGTCACATTGTATCCGAAGAAGGGGTTTCGGCAGACCCAAACAAGATTCAGGCCATGGCCGAGTGGCCTATTCCGAGGACCCTGCGCGAATTGAGGGGTTTTTTTGGGTCTTACGGGGTATTACTGTAAGTTTGTGAGAGGGTATGGGAAGATTGCACGACCACTAACCGACCAGCTTAGAAAAGATGCCTTTGGGTGGACAAACGAGGCTCAAACGACTTTTACTCAGTTGAAGAACGTAATGTGTTATGTGCCTATTTTAGCGCTGCCTAACTTCTCTATTCCCTTTATATTGGAGGCTGATGCTTCAGGCAGCGGCTTGGGAGCGGTACTTATGCAGAATCAACGACCTATAGCCTTCTATAATCATGTTTTATCGACTAGAGCCCATACTAAGTCGGTCTATGAGCGAGAGTTGATGGAAATTGTGCTCCCTGTCCAGAAATGGCGTCCTTACTTGTTGGGACGTAAATTTATGGTTCGAACAGACCAACAAAGTCTGAAATACTTGCTGGAACAAAGATTAGTTGCTTCTGAACATCAAAAGTGGCTAACGAAACTCTTGGGATATGATTTTGAGATCGTATACAAACCTGGTTTGGAAAATAAGGCAGCTGATGCTCTGTCCAGAATTCATCAAGAGGTGTCATTGGCTGCCATATCGGTACCAACATTGATTTCCATGCCCGATTTACAGGCTCACGTGCAGACTGATCCAGCTTTAGCTCAGATAATACAGGCTATCAGCCATGGGCAGGACACAAGCGGCTACTCAATGGTGCAATGGTGTTTGAAATTCAAGGGACGCTTGGTCATTCCCTCATCCTCGCCCTTTATCCCTATTCTCTTGCAGGAATACCACGACAGCTGCATAGGAGGGCACTCGGCGATATTCAAGACCTTTCATCGGATTGCAAGGGACTTATATTGGTGGGGTATGCGAAAAGATGTGCAGAAATACGTCGCGGAATGCGCTATCTGCCAGCAAAGTAAATATCTAGCCCAATCTCCAGTTGGTTTAATACAGCCACTGCCTATACCGAAACAAGCTTGGGAGGACATTTCTATGGATTTCATCGAGGGGTTACCGCTGTCCAATGGCTTCGATACAATATTTGTTGTGGTTGACAGATTGACCAAATACAACCACTTTATACCACTACGTCACCCGTTCACACCACCACGGTTGCTACTGTCTATGTGCGGGAAGTGGGGCGTTTACATGGGATACCGAGGTCCGTAATCTCAAATAGAGACAAAAAATTTCTCAGCTTGTTTTGGAAGGAGTTATTTCGCCTCCAAGGGACTCAACTCAAGCATAGTAAATCTTACCACCCCCAGACCGATGGCCAAACGGAAGTGGTCAATAGATGCCTAGAAACTTATTTGAGATGTTTTGTTAGCACTAAACCCAAGCAATGGGTAACGTGGCTTCCATGGGCAGAATTCTGGTACAACACGTCGTACCATTCATCCGCAGGAATGACCCCTTTCCTAGCTCTATATCATCATGAGCTGCCCCCGGTGGTGAGATTTGAATACGAAAGCACTAAGGTTTCAGCGGTGGAGGAAAGATTGAAGAGTCGGGATGAAGTATTAGAGTTACTCAAACTGAACCTTCACAGGACCCAACAAAAAATGAAGTCCCAAGCTGACCGAAAAAGAAGAGAGATTCAGTATGAGGTTGGGGACTTGGTTTATGTGAAACTCTGCCCATATAGACAGCGATCGGTGGCTAAATGTCGCAATGAGAAGCTGGCACCCCGTTACTTTGGTCCTTTTCCAGTATTGGCACGAATTGGCCAGGCTGCGTACCGTCTTCAACTGCCCCCTGACTCCGCCATACACCCAATTTTTCATGTCTCACTCCTTCGACCTTCGTTGGGACCAAGGCAGCAGGCATACAACTTACCGCCAAAGGTGGCAGCGGACTGGGAATGGACCTTAACACCCGAGGCAGTCATGGATGTGCGCCCAGGCACGCATAAGACACCTCCACAGGCCTTGATCAAATGGACCAACCTGCCGGCATTTGAAGCAACGTGGGAAGATTTTCCAGCTATCCAACATCAATTTCCAGATTTTAACCTTGAGGACAAGGTTAGTCTTTGGGCAGGGGGTATTGATAGGCCACCACTTACTTTTGTGTATGCTAGAAGGAAGGGAAAGAGTGGACTGGCTGCAAAGCCAGCCGAGGGCAGTATAGGGAATTAGTTTAAATATGGTTAAGTAAATTGTGTAGCCTACGGGCAGGTGCAGGGAGTGCATGGGTGTATCGGGCAGTGGGGAAATAAGAGAGAGGAAATGAGACATTAGGGGTATCGATGAATTGAGTAAGGCTTTGTATTTGGAGAGACATAGGCTCTCAAATTCCTGTAGTTCAATGAAAAGCTGCCCAGATTTCTATCTGGTTTCTATTACTTTGCATCTGTCAGTGTTATTTTGACAGGTTGAGTCTATCACTCTTCTATACCAAAATTCCAGAATATCATACAAACACCAGTTTTCTTACGAGTTCAATATCATTGAAAGTGGCACACACTTCATACGTATTCACTTTTTTGTGTTCAGCTCATGGAAGACTAATCTCTCTAATGCTTTGTTCAATGTTTCAACCCCCAAATCTTCACTTCTGTCCAATTTCTCTCTTTGAAACAGTACTAAATCTTTTGTGATTAAAGAGTTTCTACTCGCCAAAAACGCTGGCAAGTTCAATATCTACTTCACTCCTGGTAAACCATCTTTCGCTTTTGTCAATGCCATTGAAGTCTTCTCTGCTCCAAACTTAGCTAAGGATGGTGTTATTTGAATGGCATAGAGATTATGGAACTAATAAAGGGAAGTGATTTAGTCTTGGAAATAACTAAGGCTCATAAGCCTATCTTAGTTGGTTCAGTTTGTGGTGTGGCTTCTATTGTGTGTTTGGTGGTAGTGTTAGTGCTTTGGCGATTTAAATGGAAGAAGGATAAGGTTATAGAAATGACTAGAAACACATCCAGTACTCTTCCTAATTGTAACTTAAAGTTAAAGATGGAATATGCCGAGTTACTGTATGCAACTAATGGTTTTGATGAGAAACTTTTGATTGGTGAAGGAGGATTTGGTAAGGTTTATAAAGGGATTCTTAAGAGTGGTCAACAAGTACCAGTGAAAAGAAGTGATTTAAGGCATGGCCAAGGCCTTCCTGAATTCCAAACTGAGATCATGATCTTATCGAAAATTCATCATCATCTCGTTTCCTTAGTTGGGTATTGTGATGAGAGAATGGAGATGATACTTGTTTTTGAGTTCATGGAAAATGGGGCTCTCAGGGATCATCTATACGATGATGCAGACAGTTTACCTACTGCAAAACACAAGTTGCTTTGGAATCATAGGCTTAAAATTTGCATTGGTGCCGCCACTGGACTTCAGTACCTTGATACCGGAAGAGAAGGTGGAATTAGGGGTGCACACGAGACGGGTTTTCGGGTGCATCGGTTTCGAGTGGAAAAATAGGGAACCGAACCTGCTCTAAAGTTTTCGATTTTTGGGGTGAATTTCGGGTGTTGGATTTGGTCAGGTCGGATTCGGTCAAAAATGAACTTTGGCCTGAAAATAGGCCTCGGTAAAGACATTTAAAAAATACAATTTTTTTTATACTTTTGTATTCTATTATTTTTACTTTTCACATGTTTTTTTTAAATTTTATTATTAGTTTACTAATGTTGATTTTTTACAAATTGGGCCTTGTAATTTTTTTTTTTGAAAAATACATTAATCTTTAAAGTCTATTTTTTGAAAAAAATTATGTTCGGGACCCGAACCCGCGTGTGCTTAGTTTCAAAACCCAAACCCGACCCGAACCATGTCGGGTTCGGACTGGATTTCACTCGAATCCGACAAGTTATGCAAAAAACTAGGTTTGCAGGTTGCGAGTCAAGCGGGTTTGCAGGTTTTTCGGGTCAAATATTTACCCTTAGGTGGAATAATCCATCGTAATGTCAAGTCAACAAACATCTTGCTCAATGATTTCATTGCAAAAGTTGCTGATTTCATTTGAGGAGGTGAATTTAACTGAGTGGGGTCTCCTTTGGCTTAAGAAAGGTCAACTTGAGGAAATTGTGGTTCCATCCCCGGTGAGTGAAGGTAGTCCCAATTCCATGAGAAAATTCGGTGAAATAGTTGAAAAGTGTTTGAAGAGAAATTCAGCTGACAGACCAACAATGCTTTGATGCACTTAGGAGAGGGTTCAGTAGTAGTCCCCCACTTCATGTTCTGAAAATATTAGCTCATAATGTACTTGTATGAATTTTACATTGTCAAATTGAAATGGTTGACTTTATAATAGAAACTCTTTTGTATCAGATAAATAATAAAAAGATCACAAAACAATGAACTGATGCAATTTGTAAGTTTGTTCTCACTGTTTGGCAAGTTTTTTTATTTGCTATATATAGTTGCATATGCTCTAAGAAAAAATGACTATTTTTTTTTCTAAGGGTAAGTAACTATTTTGTACTTTGTGTTTTTGCAAAGTATCATCTTGGTATTTTGTGTTTACAAATAATGATCATTTAGTATCTTGTATTTTGAAATCGTACATATTTGGTACCTTGTATTTTAAAATTGTACATATTTAGTACTCTAAACTTAAATTTAATTAATAAAATTTTACTAATTTAATCAAATTACTCTCAATTATACAAACTACAAATTATATATAACTGCTGATAGTTTGATCATATTGATAAAATTTTATCAATTAGGATACCAAATATTTATGTTTTCAAAATATGAATACTATATGAACATTATTGAAAACAGAGAGTACTTATTTGTAAAATTAAATGATACCTATGAGTAAATTTTTTTTTCCCCTAGTGATTCAAAACTTTTTTTCACGCTACTGTTTATAGCAGCATGATCCTCTTAGAGAAATGACAACTTTTCCTATATCTTAAAGCAAATCTATCTTAATAGGAACCAACAATGATTGGGGTCATAATACTTTGAATTGAAATTTTGGTAATGAAAATTAATTCAGGTTATGTATTTTGTTTGCTTTGATATATATATATATATATATGGAAATTTTATTAGGGGGCTTCACTTTTAAGTTATATAGGTGAGACTTCTGTTCTCAACCCATGATTAATTTTTAGTACAATTTTTTTTTATGATTGTGTATATTATAGCTATTTAGAGCATCCTTCAAATTTTTAGAAAATTCTAAATAATTTAGAGTGCCGAAAATTAGGTTCAAATATGTTGTTTTTCATGCATATAAAAAAAATTAATCATGCGTGCAACAACATGTTTAAACTTAGTTTTCGGTATTGTAAACTATTAAGAATTTTTTGAAAAATTTGCAGGATACTCTAAATAACTACAACATATATGATCATAAAAAAAATCATGCCGAAAATTATTTACGGAACGAGAATACTGAGAACCCCACTAATAAGACTTAAAATAAAGTTCAATAAAAAATTCCTATGTATATAAATATATATATATAATAAGCAATAATTATAGATAAAATCACTAAAAGCACGGTCAATCTCCACGCCTTTTTGATTGTCTTTCTTATCTTCAAATTTTAGAGGAAAAAGACAATAATATTATTATTTAATTCAAAAGTAGTGTGTAATAACATTGTCTGTCTCGTTCAAAAAAGAAAAAGAAAAACATTGTTTCTCAATTTATAAAGTATATAACTTTAAATTTCTTCTTCTCCCAAAAAAAAACTTTAAATTTCAATAGAAGGATATTTTTGTAAATTAATCACTTTATTGCATGTCTATGATTGGTTGCTTTTTCCCACGTCTTTTTGATTTCGACAAGTCTTTCCTTTCCTTTCCCGGGAAAAAAAAGCTGTTAACTTTCTTTCCCGGAAAATTTCAGCTTTGTTTTCTTGTCACTCTCTCTTCTCCTCTTCCCAGCCAATTTTCTTGACAAGTCTTTCCTTTCCTTTCCCGGAAAATGTTAAGCTCGAGCCACCTGGTTTTCTTCCCATTCTTCATTCTCATCATCCATTTTTCCTCGCTGCTAATCCTTTCATTATCCGAATCCGACTATACTCGACCAGACAAGTACTTCATCGCTTGCGGTTCCAAATCCAACGTCACCACCAACGAAAGACAGAGCTTCGTCGGAGACCGGGCACACCCACCATTCTTTCTCTCGCCAGGACGAAGCAAAGCCATCATCACTGATGAAACCTCAAACGACATGTCGTCTCTCTACAAAACGGCAAGAGTTATCGAAACTCCGTCGTCGTACGAGCTCGAAGTTGACCAGGACGGTACGTACATGGTACGCCTTCATTTCCACTCATTTCCGTCTGAGTTTAACCTCTCCGAAGCATTTTTCGACGTTTTAGCTTCTGGGTATTCGTTATTATCAAATTTCAGCGTCAGAACTCAGTCTGTTGAGGAGTTTCTTCTCCCCATTAAAAAGGGAAAATTCAAGCTTTACTTTCAGCCATCACAGAACTCACTTCTTGCTTTTGTTAACGCTATAGAAGTCTTTCTTGTCCCTGAAGAAGATCTCCTCCCAAAATCTGCTCAACTAATCACTTTAGATGGAACAAAGGGTATTCAAAGTGATTTGATCTCTTTGGTGTACCGTACAATCCATAGAATCAATGTTGGGGGTAAAACTGTCACACCAGAGAGTGATTTTCTATGGAGAACATGGCTACAAGATGATGGTTTTCTCATAAAACCAGAGGCTGCGAAGAAGAGTCAGTATTATGATGGTACTCTTAAGTTTTTGCCTGGGGGATCAACTAAGTATAGTGCACCAGAATATGTTTACAGGACCGGAAGAGAGTTGAATGTTCAAGCTGATTTCTCTAAGGCAACTTGGGCTTTTCCTGTCAGTAAGAGTGCTAATAAACATCTGGTTCGAGTTCACTTATGTGACATTATTGGTAAAGCCCTTAGTGTGTTTGATTTCACTCTGTTTATTTACAACAAGTTGGAAAGGACCATTGATGCATATGATGATATTGGAAATTTGCAATCCCCATTTCATCTTGATTATGTTGTTGATACAAATGGTTCTGGATTTATCAACATAAGCATTGGTTTGGTGGCTAGTAATAATTGGTCGAGTGTTCCTAATGCCTACTTGAATGGAGTAGAGATTTTTGAGATTGAGAGGACTTCTAGCATAGCTGTTTTTGAAAGTCCACTTAAACAAAATGGCTCGGTTATTGGTTTTGGATCATTTGTTGCTTTTCTGGTCATTATAGGCATGTTGATATCTGTTTTGATGGTTTTGAAGAGTAAAACTGCAAAATTTAAACGGTATGCTTTTCAGTTCCTTTACGAAGGAATGAGTTCAGATAGGCCTAAGATTGATAAGGTAGAATGGGCCCTAAGAAGAGAGGGTTTTGAAGACACTACTACTTCTACCAAGACTTCACTAGATGATGATGATGGTTCCAAGTATGGTGATAATGATTCAAACACTTCCTCCACTCAGTTCTCTACCTAATTAAGTTGTAATCATTTCCATATGAGATTGTTTTTCTTTTCTGGGTTTATAGTAATTAGCTTAAATTTTAGTGAGTCCTCTGTTATTTTTCTATATAATATTAGTGTACTAATTAGTTAAGTTCATTTGTGGTTCCTTGATCAAACAAAAATTCAAGTCTTCTTTCTCTGTATGTGTGAACCTGTCCTGATTATGATGTCTTATATAAGATGATAATATCCTTTTATACATATATACATGCTGACTGTGATCTTAAGGCCATAAAGCATCTGTTATAAAAACCTTTTTTCAAGTAATATGACTTACAAGTCACAGCTTTCAAACATGGATGAAACCTCCTAATTGTAACTTAAAGTTAAAGATAAATTATGCTGTAAGCAACTAATGGTTTTGATGAGAAACTGTTGATTGGAAAAGGAGGATTTGGTCTATCAGTGAAAAAAAAGTGATTCAAAGCATAGCCATGGCCTTCCTGAATTCCAAACTGAGATCATGATCACATCGAAAATTCATCATCACCATCTTGTTTCCTTAATTGGGTACTGTGATGAGTTCATGGAAAATGGGACTCTCAGGCTGACAAACACACAAATTGCTTTGGAATCAAAGGCTTAAAATTTGTATTAGTGGAATAATCCATCTTCTATTCCAAAAGGTCGAGCTGAAAATAGTGAGACAGAGCAGGCTTTCTTGAAGCTCTTGGTGAAAATTTCTCTTCTCATATGATTCACTTGGGAGAGAGTTCAGTAGTAGTCCCCACTTCATGTTCTGAAAATTTTAGCTCAGTGTGTACTTGTATGAGTTTCACATTGTCAAATTGAAATGGTTGATTTAATAATGGAAACTCTTTTGCATCAGTTAACTGATGAAAATCAGAAAGCAAAAGCAATGAAAACATGTAAGTTTGTTTATTTGCTATAGTAAAAAAAAAAGACTACTTTCACACAACTGTCTTGTAAGTTTAGTTAACTGTTTTGTAAGCTATCTTAACAGAGCTGGTTTTGGTAATGAAAATCATATCGAACTTGATTGGGGTACTCATGATAAGCAATATATCTAATAAACAAAATATATAGAGGACAATTCGCCTTCACTTTAAGCTATACCAGTAGAGTTTTTAGTGTTTACAACCCGTAAACAGTTTTCGGCGCAAGTTTTTTTTATGACCGTGTATATTGTAGCTATTTAGAGCATCCTGCAAATTTTCAGAAAATTTCGAATAGTTTCCAGTACCGAAAACTAGGTTCAAACATGTTGTACGCGTGACTAATTTTTTTTATGCGCGTAGAAAATAATATGTTTGAACCTAGTTTTCGGTACTGTAAATTATTCGAAATTTTCTAAAAATTTGCAGGATACTCTAAATAGCTACAATATATATGGTCATAAAAAAAATTCGTGCCGAAAACTGTTCACGGGTTATAAACACTGAAAATCCTACCGGTAGACTTAGAGTGAAGCCCTTGTACAAAAATGTATATATAATTATATAAACATTTAAGCAAAATCAATCTCCATGATATTTCAATTGAAGTCACCTCTCTTTATTGAACCTACATCAGCAAACTTCTTTTGATTCTCTTTCTTTCTTTCACATCTAAGTTGGAATAATTTTAGTGGAAATAAACGATAATATTAGGGTTGGTAGCGTTAAAATTCATCGATTTTTTTGACAGTAGTAGTATTTAATTCCATAATTTTTCTTAAGGCAAAAGTTGATGGTATTTTGATATAGTGACATTTAAGTTTTTAATTTTTTTTAAGACAAAAATTCCCTGCTTTAATATATTGGTGCACGTTTTTTAAGGACTTATTAATTATTTTAATTAATTTTAAAATTATAAAAGTTAAATAAAATTATATTTTTAATTAATAAAAATATAAATTAATTTAAATAATAAATTAAAAAATATATATTATTTAAAATAATTAAAATAAAATTTTATTCATTAACATATATACTAAAATATTTTTTTTACTTATTAATTAAATTAAAACTGTGTTATTTTATTTTATTTTATTAGATTTCACACCAATCAAATAATTTTAATTTAAGAACATTAGAACAAAGGAAAAAAAAAAGTAGCGTGAATAACATGGTCTGTCTCATTCAATTAAAGGAGAAAAAAACATTGTGTGTCAATTTATGACTATATAAATAAACTCTAAATTTCTTTAGAAGGATATTTTTGTAAATTACTCACTCTTTTTTGTATGTCTTTGATTGATTGCTTTTTCCCTCGTCTTTTTGATTTCGACAAGTCTTTCCTTTCCTTTCCTTTCCCGGGAAAAAGCTGCAAACTTTCATTCCCGGAAAATGTTAAGCTCCAGCCACCTGGTTTTCTTCCTACTCTCCCTTCTCCTCCTCCATTTTTCTTCACTACGAATCGATTCATTATCAGCATCGAACTACACTCGACCAGACAAGTACTTCATCGCTTGCGGTTCCAAATCCAACGTCACCACCAGCGAAAGCCGGGCCTTCGTCGGAGACCGGACACACCAACCATTCTTTATCTCACCAGGACGAAGCAAAGCCATCACTGATGAAACCTCAAACGACGTGTCGTATCTCAACAACACGGCAAGAGTTTTCGAAACCCCATCGTCGTATGAGCTCGAAGTTGACCAGAACGGTACGTACATGGTACGCCTTCATTTCCACTCATTTCCGTCTGAGTTTAATCTCTCCGAAGCAGTTTTCGACGTTGTAGCTTCTGGGTATTCGTTATTATCGAATTTCAGTGTCAGAAAAAGTAGTACTGGGCCTATCGAGGAGTTTCTTCTCCCCATTAAAAAGGGAAAATTTAAGCTTTACTTTCACCCATCACAGAACTCACTTCTAGCTTTTGTAAACGCTATAGAAGTCTTTCTTGTCCCTGAAGAAGATCTTCTCCCAAACTCTGCTACAGCTACAGTAATTACTTTAGGTGGAACAAAGGGTAATCAAAGTAATTTGCTCTCTTTGGCGTACCGAACAATCCATAGAATCAACGTTGGGGGTGGAAATATCACATCAGATAATGATTTGCTATGGAGGACATGGTTACAAGATGATAGTTTTCTCATAAACCCAAAAGCTACAAACAAGAGTCAGTTTTATGATGGTGAACTCAACTTTTTGAATGGAGGATCCACTAAGTATAGTGCCCCAGCAAATGTTTACAGGACCGGAAGAGAGTTGAATGTTCAAGCTAATTTCTCTAAGGCAACTTGGGCTTTTCCGGTCAGCAAGAGTGCTATGAAACATCTAGTTCGAGTTCACTTGTGTGACATTATTAGTAAAGGCCTTGCCGTGTTTGATTTCAGTCTCTTTATTTACAACAAGTCCGTAAAAACCATTAATGCATATGATGATATTGGAAAATTGCAATCCCCATTTTATCTTGATTATGTTGTTGATACAAATGGTTCTGGAGTTATCAACATAAGCATTGGTTTTGGGGCTAGTAATAATTGGTCTAATGTTCCTAATGCCTACTTGAATGGAGTGGAGATTTTTGAGATTGAGAGGACTTCTAGCCTAGTTCCTTGGGAAAGTCCATTTAAGAAGAAACAAAATGGTTTGATATTTGGTTCAGGATCATGTGCTGCTTTTGTGGTCATTGTTGGCATATTGATCACAGTTTTGTTGGTTTTAAAAAGTAGAAGACCAAAGCCTAAAAGAGATTCCAGTGACTTCCTTTATGGAGGAATGAGTTCTCAAGGAAGATTGGCTGATCAAAATAAACCCAATGCTTCAAACTTAAGACTTAGATTGAAGAAATCTTTTTCTGAAATCAAACGTGCCACTGACAACTTTGATGAAAAGAAGTTGGTTGGAGAAGGTGGATTTGGGAAAGTGTACAAAGGAACTCTTAAAGATAAAGAAGAAGAAATCGAAGTCGCCGTGAAACGAAGCCAACCTGGGCATGGACAAGGGGTTACAGAGTTCCATACAGAGATACTAATGTTGTCTGAAATCAGCCATCGCCATCTTGTTTCCTTAATTGGGTATTGTGATGAAAGGAATGAGATGATACTGGTTTATGAGTACATGGAAAATGGGACTCTGAGAGATCATCTCTATGATGTGAAGAGTGAATCTCCAATATCATCTGCAGAGACCAAATTATCTTGGGAGAAAAGGCTTGAAATTTGTATAGGTGCAGCCAAAGGCCTTCACTACTTGCATACTGGTAAAGCAAAGGAAATCACTCACAGAGATGTGAAGTCAACAAACATCTTACTTGATAAAAACTTTAATGCAAAAGTTGCTGATTTTGGTCTTTCTAAGTCAGGTCCTCCTGATCCAAACAATGAAAGTATGGTTTTGAAAGGTAGCTTTGGTTATCTTGATCCTGAATACTTTAGGACCTCACAATACACAGTCAAATCAGATGTTTACTCGTTTGGAGTGGTACTTCTTGAGGTACTTTGTGCTAAACCAGCCATATTCTCTCGACCTGGGGAGGAAAATGCAAGCTTGGCTAAATGGGGCATGGAGTGGCATAGAAAAGGGCAGCTAGAGAAAATCATAGATCCTTCCTTGGCTACTGAAATAGATACCAATTCTTTGAGAGCTGTGGGGGATATAGCTGAGAAGTGTTTGAAGGAAAATGGTTCAGAAAGGCCTACAATGGATGTGGTAGAATGGACCCTAAGATATGCATTAGAGCTTCATCAAAATGCATCACGAAGAGAGGGTTTTGAAGACACTTTTACTACCAACACTTCACTTGAATCGGCATTCCAAACTGTTCATGATATGTCTATTAATGCCTTCCCTGTTGGAGAAGATGGTGATACTTCCATGTTTGGTGATAATAGTTCAAACACTTTCTCCACTCAGTTTTCTACCTAATTAAGAGTTGTAATCGTTTGCATGAGCATGTGTGTTTCTTTTCTTTTCTGGGTTTAAACTCATTACCTCAAAAGTTAGGGAGTCCTCTCTTATTATTCTGTTTACTATTAATGTCCGTACTAATTAGTTAAGTTCATTTGTGCTGATTGTATGTTTTCCATAAATTATTTCTATGCTGATTGTAACTTAGAAAGTCCAAGATAAATTATGCTGGTTTTGATGAGAAACTGTTAATAAACAAACTTACAAAACAGTAGTGTGAAGAAAAAGTTATCATTTTTCTTAATTTGATCAGGAGCATGCTACTATAGCAAATAAATACACTTACAAAGCAGTGTGAATAAAGTTTGAAACCTTAGGAGTTGTCATTTTTCTTATAGGAACATACCACTATAGCAAATAAATAATCCCACTTTATATTATTATTGAATCACAACTCTTTTAAAATAAAACAAACTGTTCCACATAACACATTTGATAATCTTTTACTCTTCAGTTCCATCTATAAATTTCTAGGTGGGAATCTTGAGTCCAAAATCTTTATCCTCTGTCTGGATGGATCTTGGATTTTGGAAAAGAAAAACAATGAATTTTTAAGAGTTTTGGTTGTGTTTGGTAACTATTTTCGTTTTTTGTTTTTAAACAAAAAATAATAAATGTGTTTGATTACTTTTATTTTTATTTTTTATTTAACAATATGAAATGAGATGTTGATTTGAAGAAGAGAAGAAAAAAACGAAAAAGTCGAAAACGGTTTAAAAAAAAAGTGAATTTTTTTTATTTTTAAAATTTAATAAATTTAAAAAAAATAATAAATAAAAATAGAGTTACCAAACACTATTTTATGTTTAATTTTCAAAATTTTAATTAATTAAATAAAAAACTATTTTTTTTTAAGTATTACCAAATAACTCCTTTATTTTCTCTTATGTATTATTTCATATACATTTTGGTTACTTCCAATCAAAATTTATTTGTTGAAATTTTTTTATCTTAAAATACTAATTAGTCTTTTTTAGATTATATTATAGTGTCTTATTATTTAAGATACTTTTATTTTACATTCAAATTTGTTTTATAAACTAATGAGTTACAATAAAGTATAACAAATTACTATATAACTTATCATCAAAATTTACTTTTAGTATACTATATAGTAACTTTTTTTAATGAAAAATTTTAATTCATTTTTTAGTCACTAATATAATTTACATGTAAAAAATAGTATTTATTTTATTAATCAAACAAAAAAGAAACTTAGAAGTTATTATCAAATTATAATAAAAAATGCACATTTTGGTTTATTATTATGAATTTTGTTTAACCAAATTAAAAATCAACTACACATATTTGTTTTTTAAATACAACACATAAGTTAGTTATTACAATTATTGAATACACCATTCCATTTTTTTTAAACAACGTAGAAAAGAAACTTTTAATTAACTAAATATAAAAGAAACTAAGATGTTAATTTTAATTGTGGTCATTTTTTCCAGTAACAGCAAAAAATTTATGCTTCCCACATATTAAAATGTTCGCCTTAAGAATGAGTTGCAATGGTACTACTTTTGAGTCTAAACAACATGCTATGTGACCAACATTATTGTTTAAAGTTGTGGATAAAAGATAAAAAATAGAGAGAGAAAAAATAACATTCTATATATATAGTTATTTATATATATATATATATATTAAAATAACTGTATCAAAAATTCATTAAAGACAAAAAAAAGTAGTTAATGCACATAGAGAGGAAGAGAATGCATAAAAGATAGAAAGAAAAGTAGGTAGGGAAGAGATAATATAGCAATAGATAATAAATTTGTGAAGAAATAAAAAAAAAGTATAATAAAATTTGAAATAGGTTATAAAAAACGATAAATTTGTAAGTAAAATAATTAAGGTGATTATTGTAAATAAAATAGTGAGTACCACATGTAAATTTTCTTTTAATTTAATAAGAATTTCATCTTTTTTTTTTTTCAATTTTTAAAATCACAATATATATTAAAATAAAAATTAATTAAATATAAAGTTTCTAAACGAGGATAGCGGAGAATGGTCACCCCTCCCAACCCCCAATTCTCAGGGGAATGTATATGTTCTCGCTATATTTTTTTATGAGTATTATTAAGAGGATCAATGATATCCAACAACACAATAATTAAGCAGGGAGTCTTGCCTAAAAAAATATTAGAGAAGATGAACGGTGTTGGAGGGAAGGAAGAGTTAAGTTTAACTAGATAAAATTTTATTTTAATAGAAAATTAGTTTGAAGATTTGTTTTTATTTTATTGGAGACATGGGCAATCTAAAAAGATATAGGATCCTATCCTCCTTTTTTTAGATACTAATTGTAATGCCCCGAAATCCCTAATGCGGTTTAATAGCTGGATTAATAGGCCGGGAGGGCTATAATTGTTTAATTACACTATTAAATGATAATATGCATGTTTTATGTGAATTATATTATAATATGATGTTAAATGCATGCATATTTGTGTATTTTAGTGCATATTGTGAGTTATGGATGAGATCTCATTATTATGGAGATATATTCGAGTTATTCGGCATGAGACGGTCTTATATTATAAATTAGCGGTTTTGTCATAACGAAGTCATTTATTGGGATATTGAGTAATGGGAATGTTTATTTGATGATAAATTGGGAGTTTTTGAGATCAGGAGGAAATTCTGGAAATTTTGACTATAATGTCCTCGGGGATGTTTTTGGGACCCCAAGCACTAGGTTTTATTTGAGGTTACTTAAGCTTAAAGTAGCTTGTCAGATAGAACCGTACATTAGAAAAACACTTTCTCTCTCCCCATTAGTTCCTTTTATCGTTCGAGGCAATTTCGAAGAAATCTTGAGTTCTAGGAGTTGGAATCAAGTGAGGATTGAGGCATAGCGATCCTAGGAAAGATTAGAAGCTTCTTGATCGAAGGATTTGACGAGAAACAACCCAATCAAAGGTAATCTAAGTTTTAAGTTTTGAGTTTTTAAGCTTTGAATTGGATTTTGTGAATCGTTGAGTTTTTGATTTGTTTGAGCCTCGGGATTTGATGATTTTGGATCATTGGGATGTTTGGGAACTTTGATTTTTGGATTTGGAAGTGTTTAGGTATGTTTTTGGAAGGTTTGGGATGAAGAAAATTGAGTTTATGGCTGGTTTCTGGGTGGGGGTCGCGGCCCTGTTCTTGGGCGCCACGACCCAAGCTCGAAGAAGCAGCTGGGGGAGTTTGGCCTGTGCTGGGTGCCGCGGCACTGGGTACTGGGTGTAACGACCCGGATTTTCAAGACTCGATAATGCGGAAATATAAATGTTTTCATTTAACAAAATGTCTCAAAAACCCATAGAAAAAAAAACTTTTTAAAAAGTCGTATGGCCATACTTAACATTTAGTTACAAACATGTTTTATAAAGATTAGAGTGAGCCTAGTTTAGGAAAATTACACAACATTTCCAAAAATAAAAAGGCTTCCCAAAAGGTCGGTCCACATGTACATTTGCAAGGAAATCTCCAGCGCTCACTGCTCTGCCTTGCCCTTGCTCTTACCTACAACATGAAACAACTAGGTAAGCGAAAACGCTTAGTAAGATCAACTTTCAAACAAAGCAGACAGAGAAATAGGGATCCGGACCCTACACAATCATTTTCAAGAACGCTAAAACGTCCTGGCAAACTTATGGTCATGCCTGATAACCAAGGATAATTTAATTCATATCTAGATAAAAATCCTGCACTCAGAAAATCCCAGAACAAGCAGATATATTATATCACAGCTAATTCTTATCAACAATTATATCCCTGCACTCAGAAAATCCCAGAGCAAGCAGATATATTATATCACAGCTAATTCTTATCAACAATTATATCCCTGCACTCAGAAAATCCCAGAGCAAGCAGATATATTATATCACCAAATAATTCGAGACCAACGCTCGACAATTTCCAACAATTCATGCGTAACGCGCCCTCCAACATAATTGCTAATCTGTAAAAGAGAACTGAGTCCCCACACTAAGATCTAGCCAATAAATATTCTCATCAAGGGTAACTATCGTGTTACCTAGGGCATCGCTACATATTCAAGAGTGTAATCCAATTTACACGATTTTATGGAGACTTCTATGTTAATCAGTGGTGCTGGTGAGCAGCTGCCCCTAGGGTGTTCAACCTCACTCTATCTTGGCAACCCCTAGTATCTCTAGGCACTCTCACGGAATGGCCAATATTCACGGCTGCTATCCGGGAATAACTTATCAGAGCACTTGCTCGGATTCTAACCGTCCAATGATTAAGTAAGCATGAGGGCCCCTAGGTCCCATTTATCTTGGCGCCCCTAGGTTTAACCAGCTTATCCTCATCTCATGGCCACTCGTCTCGGTAATGAACCGGACATAAATAAAATCAAGCAGTGTGACGGGGATCAACCGTCTAGGATATGACGGACTTCTACCGTTCATATTTTCTAAATCAGCACTCACTAGACTAACGTCTCTAAGCAACTTTCTATGACAGCCTATATATATGCATGTATCCCTATACTAACATACAAGACAATAATCATTTCATGTTGCAGCCATACAATATAAGTTGACTTACTTGGAGTCCTTAGCGCTCAGCAGGTTTTCACCCTCCAACGTTCAGTCCAGTTACGCTTAGCCAATACTGTAGTTATCCATACAGTATACTCGGATTAATTATGGCACTAATAATTCATTATTATTATTTTGGGCAGTTTGGTCATTTTAATAAAAGTCATTTGTAAGGATTTATAATCCTTATTTGGTTTTAAACCTATTAAGGAAAGTTATACAAAATATTCGAGACTAAACCCTAAGTCTCGGGGAGACCTATCCTAAGGTCTCGATACCTAGGCTCGGGTATCACAATGGTATTTCCCACAATCCGCTAAAAATCTTATTCTTTCAAGGTATCGCTATTAACCCGCACTTTCGAATAGTCGGTTAAAATATGTAAGATTTTAGCCGGTATTATATCCAGAAAATACAAATAAATTCCTTAATTATTTTTAAAGAAAATAAACTCTTTAAATTTTCCTTTTATTTTTCTTAAGGTTTTAATATTTAAAAACCGTTTTAAGAAAATTGCCTAATTTGTCTTAATTAGGAAAACCGTTATAAATTTCTCATCTTGACTAATTAATTTTCCAAAAGCAATTAATCAATTTTTACTTACTAGAAAAATAATTCATTTAATTATTTTCTCAAAATATAGGGTTTTAAACCCTCTTTTAATTTATTAACTATTAATAAATTAAATCTCTTATTTTTAAAAAGAATAAAAACTCTTTAATAAAAATAATTCATTCAAACTCAAATGGTTAATTTTAGTGAAAATATGATTTCAAGACTTACCATTTTATATCTTGAAATAAACAAAATTTTACTTTTTACCTTATGTTCCAAAATCTCATTTTTACACTAAGTGTGAAAAACCTAATTTTCACATTTTTAACTACATAATTCGTTAGTTCATAACTTGAAATTTACTTACCCAATTGTTACCAAAATTTCTCAATTCCATTTTTGTTATGCCATTTAGGTCTTTGTAAAATCTTAGGTCAAAATGAGCATTTTTGATTGGTGAAATCATTTTCCAACAATGAGGTAAAAATGACCTTATTTTCAAGTCCTTATTTTTTCCAAACTTTGGCAGTTAATAACTTTCAAACCGTTTAATATTTTCTTACCAAATTTTACAGTGGACTAATAGGTTATTCCAGCAATATGTCCACAAAATTTTAGAAAAAACTGGGTTCATTTTCCCTATACAGTGGCTGTCCAAACTTGGTTTTTGACACATTTTTCACTCTTATTAAGTTTTAATCACCAAACTTAACATTAATTAATTAAATTAAATGTCTCTCACATTTAATTTAATTAATCACATAATAAAATTTAACCTAAGGTCCATTCATGGAATAAAATTCCCCATTTCGGTAAAATTAGGCATTTAACACAAAATGCCCTAAAATTTCCATTTTCTTTTAGGTTTATTATTTTTGACCAAACTTTAACTTTTATGAATGTATTTTATGCCCAAAATATAATTGCCATGATTTTTCGTTTTATTTTCCGAGATTTTTACCCGATCAGGGTTTTTGTGTCGGTCTAGGACCGAAAGTCTTATCTTGACTTTTAAAATCACAAAATTCATATTTTGGCTAGAAATAACTCATGGAATACTTACAAACAAAATATAATATTATTTAAAATAATATTCTTAACCCGGGGGAAAAATCCCGACCCGAGTCGTTTAAAGGTACCCGAAAATGCAGGACGTTACACTGGGCGCCGCGGCTCAAGGTGCTAGGGCTGCGGCTCAGGCAGGGTTTTGAGGCCGTTTGAGTGTTTTGACCTCGGGAACTTGGCTTTAGGCCTCAGGATCGTTCCTACTACCCAGATTGGTGTGATTCGATGTCCCGGAGGCTAGATCTTTGTTCGGGAACCTTTGTTATTCATTTTATTGATGGTGTCCCATATTTGGTTATGATTAGGTGACCGCTAAGGAACTTAAATGTTGATCGTTCTCAAGGATCGTTCTTTTATTCATTCTTGCTTGAATCAGAGGTAAGAAAACTGCACCCTGTGTATATGACATGCATGATTGTTGTTGAGGTATGTTGGTTGTTAAATGTGGACATTGATTGCATATTAAATGCTAGCAACTCCTGTTTACTTGTGTATGGCACTGACTATTCAGTTTCGGCACTGGTTGCGTATTACTGACCTAAGAGTCAGAAACGGCATAAGCGTCCTGAATGCAGGGCCGATTAAATATTAGATCTAATCGATATCAGCGTTGAATGACTCTAGGGGCATTAATGCTGGACCGACCCTAAGGTCGATGAAACTCATAAGTGCTTGACTAGTCTAGGACTAGTTACTCAGAGTCAGGGCCAAAGGCCTAGGAGACTGCGTGTCACATGGCTAGGGAGTGGAATCCCATGGTTATGACTCTATGGTCATGCGGTAGGTTATATTGGTGACTAGTTCATCGAGCACCTATCTTGATAAGCTAGTGAAATGATCACTTATTTTTAAAGCCCAAGTGACCCTATTGTCACGTGGCTAAAGGGAACGGAACTCACCTTAGTGACTTTTCAACTGTCACTCATCTGTTTTGGATTGAAAGTCCTGAATGATTATTATGATCATTGTTGATATTATATTCATGCTATATAGTGTTCTCTTGCTGGGCTTTGGCTCATGGGTGCTATGTGGTGCAGGTAAAAGGAAAGAAAAGCTCACCCAGCCTTAAGTAGAGAGCTTAGGTGGTACTGTGTACATATGCGGCCGCTTGACCACCACGACCAATGAGTTCTCAGAGGAACTAGGGAGTTTACCCTATTTTTGCTGCTTACGTCGGCGGGTTGTAAATTTAAACAGTAATGACCATTTTGAGTTGTAAATAACTTGTAAACGTTTTGATGAGCCCATGAACAATTTTATATTTTAAATAAAAATATATCTTTTCATTTTGATTGATTTTCCACCTTAGCCTGTTAATAATATCTAGAAGCACGTTTTTAACCAAAGAACTCAGGTAGCGAGTTAAATTTCCGGTTCACCGTAACTGTTCTGGGGTAACCAGGACGTTACACTAATATTGGTATATATTTTTTTAGATAATGGTATAAAGTCCTATGCTTAAATAGTTGGTGGAACCAACTACAATAGTCCTAATCAGGGCCGGCTTTAAGCCATTTGGGGCCTAAATCAAAATAAATTTTTGGGTCTTTATATAAATATGTTTATAATTTATCATTAAAGTTTATTATTTGGTGTACTGGTAATACATTTTCTACATTTTCTCAGAGGACAAATGTTCAAATATACTAACTTTTAGGTTTAATATTTAAAAAAAAATTAAAATAAAATTACTGGGATTTGAACCTGGTCATTTGTGTAACAAGAAGAGACGAAATACCACACAAATGCTTATTTTATGCAATTTACGTATTAGTGAATATTTTATTATTTTTAAGTCTATCAAAACTTAATTTAATCAAAAGCCCAAGCTTAGTTAGGGGCGGCAAAACGGGTCAGACATGATAATACGATTCGAAATCCACGCGAAATTAACGAGTTTGTGTTATTTTTGGGTTGACCCATCTAACCCATTTAATAAACGGGCCGGATATTGATATGCTTCATATGAAACTGACCCGTTAGTGATATATTTAAAATTATATACTTTTATTTATCATATTTTTGTATTTAAAATAGGTGTATAATTTCGAAATATGCTAATTATAACCCAAATTCAATGCGATATTTATATAAACTGGTTACACAGATCATGTTGGGTCAACCTGTTTATAAACAGATCGGGTTTGAGTTTTAATTTTGAGGAAATTATATTTTATACGAGATTTTTAATAGAGTGTGCAAAAATATGATTTTTTTTTTTTCAAAAAAAGTTAATCTAGGACTTTTTTTAAGAATTTTCACTTTTATAGGTTTATTTTCTCATATTTTTGTATAAAAGTTGGTTTATGCCATAGTTTTACTTTTAATCAAGTTTTATTAATTTGGAAGGGTATGTTTGTAATTTGATTATTATTTTTTTAGCTTATTTATTTTTTTATATTGTTTTTATATTACTAATTTTATATTAAATTTTTCTTTGGTTGTTTTGCAAATATTTTTTTTGTAATATGAAATGTTTTTAAAATTATTTTTTATTTATTATAATTATTTTTTTTAGATTGTACGTTTTTTTTCTTCAAATTTTGGGTAAGGTAACCAGTTACTTGATTGATCTTTGATAGTTATATAAAAAAAAAATCCTAGAGCTAGGTTAAATAACATGTACCAGAAGGGGTAACCAGTTATCCTGAGAGGAGTAACTTTCTGTCGTAAGAGGGGTAACCAATTACCATAAGAGGGGTGGCGAGTTACTCATATTAAATAAGAAAAGAAACATCAAATTTGAAGAAAAAAGAGGAAGAACACTTCATTAAAAAAGGAAGAAGAAGTAACTATGATTTTAGTAACATAGGTAACCAGTTACCATAAAGAACTCATAATATACACACACTAGAATGTGAAGGTAACCAGTTATCCCCAGAAATATACACACAAAGAACGTGAAGGTAACCAGTTACCCATTCACGTTTACATATTTTTATTAGTTTTATTTCTAAATTTTGGTATTCCTATAAGTGTTACAGTAAAAATAAAATACTGAAAAAATTGATTTGAATTTTTTTACATATAATGAAAAAAACTATAAAAAATTACAATAATAAAATATAATAAATTAAAAAATAGTAAAATAATTATGTAATATTAAATATATGTGTGAAAAAAATAGAATGATAAAAGAATAAGTACTAAAATGAAAAAAAAAACAAAATAAATGATGAAGGAAAAAACATATGAATAAATAAAATGAAAAGAAAAAAATATAAATGAAAAATTGGTAGAAAAAAGTGAAAAAAAAAAAGAAAAGATGAAAGAAGTAAGGATAAAAAAAAAGAAAAAATAACTAAAAAAATAATAAAATAAAATAAAATAATTATGATAAACAATAGTGACATTTTCATATTTTAGTTAGCTACTAATTGTGTTTCTCGTACTTTAATTTTTTCTTTAATAAATTTACTCATTCAAATTAAAAAATATATATAATTCTAATTTTTTTTCACATTAGTAGGATAAAAACCATATATTTTTTTTTAAATCTCTTTAATTTTCGAATAATAAATGGGATGGGTTTGTCTCAAACACTTTTGATACAACGCAGTAGCCCATGAACACTAATTGCGATCACAAAGCCTAGGGACAGGTCTGGCCTGGTCCTAATGTCCTGTTTAAATAGTTGGTGGAACAACTACAAACCAATTCATATGAATAAGCGGTTTCACTGTATATACGCCCATAGTTTCAGCTCATTTTATTAATTAACTACTTTCTTAGTTTACTCATCAAACATTCAAACCAAACATCATCATGGTGGAGCAGTGGACTACGACGGCGACTAAGCCAAGCCGAAGCGACGACGTTTTGGACCCAGATCAGCAGCTGAAGATCGCCGAGCAAGTGAGAGCTCAGTTCGATTCCATGGCCCCCAAAAGACCATCCAAGCCCAACAGAAGCGAACCCGATCTGTCGTCACCAACCCCTCTTGATCACCACGCCATAACCATTCCCGAACTCCACAAGTTTCAGTCTCTTCAGCAGTCTCAATCTCAGGTAGTGCTTTCTACGGAAGGAGCTCCAGCAGCGGCGGCGGAGGAAGAGTTTGTCGAGACTGAGTACTACACAGAACTGGGTTCCATCGATAAACAGCATCACACGGTGAGACTAGTCGAGTCGAGATATGATTGATTGTGATGAGTTTAATTGTCGTTTTTTGTTATGATGTTGTCGTTCGATGAAAAACGTTTTGAGTATTGGAACAGACCGGAACTGGGTTTATAAAGGTGATGAGAGATCAAGAAGGAGAAAAAGGGTACGGTGATTTGGGTCCGGTTGGTACGGTGGTGCCTCCGGTTGTTACTAGAAGCAATCCGGCGACCAATGATTGGATTCCGAACATGGATGCAGATCGGGTATGGCTTAACTAGATCATTATTAGAACAAACCCTTTTCATTTTACTGATTAAAATGGCTTGATTTTATCAGATTTTTATCACATCAAAACCAAATCGGAGTGAGAGTGAGAGCTCTTAGATCTGCATACAGAGAAAAAGATACCATCTTGGCTTGATTTTAACGGTACCAACTTTTTGAGAAAAACATGTTTTTGATGTCATTTTCTTTGATTAAAAAAAAAGAAAAGAAGAAGAAGAAGATATATTAGATAAGGATGCGTTTGATTGAAGCTTGAATATTTTAATGTTACGTATTAAAATAAAAATGGCTTTTGGACTTTTCTTGGGCATTATTATTATTATTATTTCTTCTTTATCCATTTCAATTGCCAATATTTTCCTCTGTTGTGGATGTGGTGTAGTCTAAGAGTAGTGGTCTTTATCAGCTCCCAGAAGTTGAAAAAAATAACCTAAAAGAAGTTCTTAGAGAAGAAGGTTATAGAAAATTAGGCGAAAATTCACTAAAGAATGGTAGATAACTGTTTGGTATTATGTGTTTTTAAAAAATATAATTTTGATAAACTTTATATGCTCATTATCAAAATATAATTTTAGTATTATTTGTTTTTGATAATTATTAATTAGTATCCAAAAATTACATAGTATGGTATTATTTGTGTGTTTAAATTTTTAATATTCTCGTATTACCTCATATTTTAATAATTTATTTAATTTTTAATTGTTTTATTGTTTATAAATGATTTAAATATATTTTTAAAATTCATAAAGTAAAATAAATGTTTAATTAAAACTTTAAATAATTTTAAATAGAAAAAATATTTTTAAATTAAATTTAATTAATTAAAAACAAAAATATTAAAAACTAATTAAAATCTTATTAGTTAACTTTAAATAAACCTAAATTTTAATTTAAGTAACGGAAAAAAACTCATATTTCACTCAATCTCATCATTACCATCTCAGTTCCCTACCCTCTTAATCTCACAATTATTTTAGTAATTTATTTGATTTTTAATTATTTTATTATTTTTAAATGATTTAACTATATTTTCAGAAATCATAAAATAAAATGAATGTTTAATTAAAACTTTAAAATAATTTTAATAATTTAAAAAGAAATTTAATTAATTAAAAACTAAAAATAGAATTAAAAAACTAAAAAAATAATTAAATTTTATTAATTAACTTTAAATAAACCTGAATTTTAATTTAATTTATGAAAAAAATACATATTTCACCAAATCTCACCCACACCATCTTAGTACCCCACCCTCCCATTCTCACCAACATTTTTTTTTGTTTCAAAGTGTAATTGATTTGTTTATTAAATTAAAATTTTAGGTTTATTTAAAGTTAATTAATAAGATTTTAATTAGTTTTTTTTTAATTTTCAAATTCAATTTTTTAATTAATGAAATTTATTTTAAAGTTTTAATTAAAGATTTATTTCTTATATGAAATCTGAAAATATATTTAAATTTATTTAAAAAATATAAATCAATTGAATATCAAATAAATCAATAAATAAGGGGCAATATAGGAATATTAAAAATTTAAACGCACAGAGGGTACCAAACTATATAGTTTTTGCAAAAATAGAGTAGCGATTGATAATTATCAAAAATAGAAGATACTAAATTTGTGTTTCGATAAAACACAAGGTAGCAAATGAACATTTTCCCTTTTTAATGATTATCATTGGACACTTTGTATTTACAATATTAATATAAAATAGTACTATCGGCTTAAATTTAGTTAATTTTTTTAATATGATCAAATTACCATCAATTATATATAATTAAGTAATTACAATTAATTTAAAAACATTATTCTGCACATTCCATAATTTCGTCGGTCTAGCTTATAATTTTTAAAATTATAAAAATAAATAGATATATTATTATAAGATAAAAGAATTAAAACAAATAAAGTAAAAAAATATATATTTCTTTCTTTTCCCCCTTTCTCCTCCCTTCTTTCCCTTACTCTCTGTCCCTCCTTCTTATTTTCACCATGACACAACAACTATGGCCATGGATCGACATTGGATTCTACGACGACATGAGGTGGGTTACACGGGTGGTTGGATGGGCGATTGTTGTGTACGCAGATGAGATTTAACATTGAAAGATTTGTTCTTCGATGGGTTGTGGAGCCTTGAGGGCGTCAACAAGGGTTGATCATGGAGGAGCTTTGAGGGCATCTGATGGACCCAAAACAAGTATGTTTTAAATATTTATAGCCGCAAGCGCACGAATCGTATTTATAGAATAGAGTTCATGTAAGCACGAGGTCGAACCCAAATGAGTTGTCTAAAATCGAAAATGAAACTATTTTAAACCAAAATTAACAAATTCTAACCTAGCTCCAAAGAATGATGAGATTTTTTAATAATGAAAATAAAATAAAAGACAATAATATAGAAATTAAAGACAATATATATTACTAAATTAATAATTTTAAACAAGATGGTAAAATAAAGATTATTAAGATAATAGGATCCACAAAATATAAGTTCAATAATATTTAAAAGTACATTGATTCTCAAGTTTTAGTGATAGTTAAAATAAATCAAATTATCATTTTCCAAATAGATTTATAATTTTAAGCACAATTTACTTCTAAAAAGATAAGATTTTTCTTCACTTTTCTAAATTATAATTTCAAAGCATTTAGTGTAAATCAATCTAATGAAATAACAAATAAATCAATGAACATTATTTATAAGACAAAACATAATATTTTTGTTCTAAGCATGGATGTGTACAATTTAATGACACATCTTACACAAAGAATATTATGTTTTTGCACTTATAAAGAACAAAGTGTAAATATGTGCTAACAATCCAAAATACATGATATTTAAGATGAAATAATATATTTGAAGAAGAAAGTTCCATAAACTTGGTTGCACAAAATGGGAAATCAACATACAAAATAAATACTATCTAGTTACAAATTGTTTAATCTTTACCTTAATAATCTTAAAAAGATTAGAAACACATAACTAGAATAGCAAATACAAACTAAACATTAAAAACATAAATAGGAAAATTTGGAGGAGAAACCCCCAAATTTTTCTTCTAAAAATACATAGAAAATAATCAAAAAGAAGAAGAAGATGAAGAGAATAGAGGTTTTGAAATGTGTATAATTTTTGGTATGGTAACCTCCCCCTCTAAAATTGACACAAACTCCTTTATTTATAGCAAAAAAAAAGTGTTTAAAATAATCAATTTAAATTAATTAAATTGATTAAATTAAATTTGAAATGATGAATAATATGACATATATGGGTAAATTTGTAGGAGTGATGATGAGTTTGGGTAAAAATGTGTAGAAAGTGGGGTAAAAATATAACATTTTTAGACACAAGAATTTGAGGCATGCATGGGGTGGTGGCTGTTAAAGGCTGCTGACAGTCTTGGGCGCATTGGTGGAGCTGGCTGGGGTGAGAGGCAGCTGAGGCAATGGGCCAGGCGGGCTGGGCCACGGGTTGGGCTGGTGTTGCTTGAAAGTGGCATTCTTGTTGATGAGGGAAAACTTGATGCTACTGAATGGAGAGAAACCAGCTGGGACAGGTGGCGGCAGTTGGAGATAGCCAGGCGTTGGCTGTTTTGGTGATGGTTCGGTTGGAGGCAGGGTCATTTGGCTTGGATGATGGGCAGAACTGAAAGGGGCAGGTCACTCAGAAGTTAGTGGAGAGCTGAAGGCTTTAGGAGTGTACGGCTTGGAGGCTGCTGATGGGCCAAATGGCTGGGCCTGGGCTGAGGCAGGAGGAAAAAAAATGCCACAATCTCTTTGCTTTTTCCACAAAAATGCCACTTTTAATTCCTTTTCTCTTCTTTTTCAAGCATAAAAAATTGCAAAGTACATCCTACAAAATAAGTAAATATTAAATTAGAATCAAATATTTTCAATTATAAAATAACTCATATAAAGTCCATGAAAATAATAATTGAAATTTAATTTACTTTGGCAATTAAGTTCAATAAAATCACATTTTTAAACTTATAATCTAACAACACAAATTTCAAATAATTAAACTACAACATATTATAATAAAATATCCATAAAAACATATTAAAATCTAGAAAACTACAATAAGACTAATAAATTAAAAATTACAAAAAAACATAATAAGTTACTTAGAAACTCAAGAACTAAGCAACAATTAACACATAAAAAGTGGTAAAATAACTCTATTTTGTAGAGTTATCAGCATCATGTCGGGTTTGGACCAGATATCACCCGAATCCAATAGGTTTTGTAAAAATCAGGTTTTTGGGTTGCGGGTTGGGCGGGTTTGCGAGTTTTACAAGTTTTTCAAGTCAAATGTTCACCCCTAAGAAGAAGCAGGCAATGGGATAGCTTTCTGGGTTTGAATTTTTGAATTCTCTATTTTAATTTTTGAGTTTGTGTATGAATTTTTGGTATTTGGGTTTGAATTTCTAAGTTTCAAATTTTTTGGATTCTTTATTTAAATTCTCCTCATTAGATTATGCGTGTTATGAAACTGATAATATCAAAATTTTGTCGTTGAAATGAGCAATAAGTTATGACCTAACCAGAACCTCAAATTAATTTTGTTAATTATTCTTGTTGTTATTGTGAATTCCCTGTTATTTTAGATTTTTTGGGTTTGATTTTGCAGATAATAACGTGAGTTTGATTTTTCAAGATGTTATTGGGTTAAATACTTTCTCAATTTAGACTTTTTTGGATTTGAAAGTTATGCCGACAATGGTGAACATTCTTGGGAAGAAGGATAGAGGGAAGGAGAAAGAGTGGGAGAATAATAAAAACTATTTTATTCATTATAATTAGTTTTGTTTTTATAAAATTATATTTTAAATTAATTTTTTAAAAAAAGTTATATAACTTGGACCAATTAAAATATGTCACGTGTCAAGATATCTTAAAAAATAATTTTAATATTATTAATATATAATAGAGAGTATAAAAGTTATACTTTATAAAATCACTAATACCAAATGTGTAGATTCCCAAATAAAAATAGGGAAAATTACATCCTACACGGCAATTTAAAAAAAAAATCGTTTTATACGGCAATTTAAAAAAATTACAAAATTACTGTGCTCCTCCCAACTAATGTGTACACACATATTTTTTTTCTCCCTACCGTATCTTATTGATATGTAATTTTGAACACCATATTTTTTTTTGTCAAATCACTTTAATATTTTTTTGTCAAATCAATACAATTTTGATCTTATACTTTACTATTTTAATTATATTAATTCCTATAATACAAATATTACAATTTTCATATTATATATTTAAAAAAAAGTCTCAATACTTTAATTTTTTTTTGTCTTTTTGTTCATAGATACTTTTAGTAAGATAATAATAATAATTACAAATAAATTTATTTTACTTATAAATATTTAAAATAAATATAATTATTAATATTAAATCAATATTTTTACTTACATAAAATATTATATATTTAATCAATATAATCTATTTCTTTATTAGTTGTTACAGTTTTTTAAAAAAAAAAATATACGTTACTTGTTTAATGCAATTTAACATTTTTGTATGTACTAATTATAAAATTATTTTAGTTACAAACTTAGTTTTAGATATTTTTGTTACAAATATGTTAACTAAATTCACAACTTACTTTTTAAAAATATTAGTCACAAATATAATATTTTTTAGTTATAAAATTAGTTAAGTAAGCCATTGTTACAAAAATAAAAACATTTAGCAATGAATTATTCTGTAAATGTTGTCTACAAAAATGTAAAACTTGTTTACAAATTTATAAAACTTGGTTATATATTTGTAAATGTTGTTTACAAAAATGTTTTTATATAACTGGTTTACGCATCTGTAACACATGTTTACGAATTTGTAACTGTTATTAACAAAAAAAATTGTATTTCACTGCTACTCCGTATTTACACTTGTCATTCTGTGTTTTTCATAATAATTTCGTATTTTTGTAATCTACCGTATTTTTCATATTTTTTTTAAATGTCAATGTATTTTTGTGAATTTTCCTAAAATTAATCTCTTTAAATAATATTAAAAGATGAGTAATTATTGAAATAATAACAAGATGTTACAAATTAGTAACGTTGTGTTACGAATAATATTGGGAGAATAAATAACTATTAAAATTATAAAACTAGTAAATTTTTATTACAATTATTTTAAGTAAATATATAAATTATGGACAATTCTTCTATAGAGGCTTCACTTTAAGCCCTACCGGTATGGCTCTCAGTGTTTCTCAACCTGTGAATAGTTTTCGGCACGACTTTTTTTTATGACCGTGTATATTGTAGCTATTTAGAGCATCCTGCAAATTTTCAAAAAATTCCGAATAGTTTACAGTACCGAAAACTAGGTTCAAACATGTTGTTTACCACGCACATAAAAAAAATTAGTTACACGTGCAACAATATGTTTGAACCTAGTTTTCGGTACTGTAAACTATTCAAAATTTTCTGAAAATCTGCAGGATGCTCTAAATAGCTACAATATACAGGGTCATAAAAAAAATCGTGCCGAAAACTGTTCACGGGTTGAGAACACTGAGAGCCCTACTGGTAGGGCTTAAAATGAAGCTCCTATAGGAGAATTCCCCCATAAATTATTTATGCAACTATTAGTTGAAAAATATAATTTTATTTGTGAATTAGTTTTGTAAACTTTTGTTACAAAAATAGACATTTTTTTGTTATGAATTAATCTGTAATTGTTGTTTACAAATTTTTTAAAAATTATTTACTTATTGTAATAGTTTTGTTACTACTTGTTACAATCTGTTATACCCAGATTTCGAGCCATGGTAAATGTGACCTCGAAAGTTGGATTCGCAACAAATGGTTTCGTAAGGATTAGAGTATACTCCAGGGTTGTATATCGAGCCTGCAAAGTACGAAATATGACCTCGAATATGGTGAGCTCGAAACGATCTCGATCTCAAAAGGTAGCTCCAAGAACACATTCAACTTCGGGGACGACTTCGGATCGGGGGTCTCGAGCTCGATGTACGTACGATCTCGAAAGACACGTGATCTCGGGAGATGTCATTAGCTCGCACAATGACGTGAGACCTGGGATGCTAAAGCCTTAGAGATACGCGATAACCACCTTGAATACCTACAAGTATTATAAATATGAGATGTAATCCTCATTTATTAATGTAAATCCCCAAGAATCGTGGGATATTATTTGGTCAGTTATGCGTTTCCTGGTCTTCAGGGACGTTTCCTTTTATATCTGATTATAGGTATTTAAAGCCATTTATTTTATTCACAAAAGAGTAACTACCCAAAATATGTGGGATAGTATTATGCATCCTTCTCTATAAATAGAGAAGCCATGCACCATTGTAATGGACCGAAATTCTGAAGCTTGAGAGAAAACTCTGCAGAATTCATGCTAAAGAATTTTCAGAGATAATCTTAAGATCAATAACAGAGACTCGTGGACTAGGCAGATTTAACTGCTGAACCACGTAAAAATCGCGTGTTTGATTTGTTTTATTTCATTTAGCCATTGTCATTCATTGTTTACGTGCTCTTCTTTTACTGTTTGACGAAAAACGGCGTCAACAGTTTGGTGCTTTCATTGAGAGCCTTAAGCATTCATCCCTGAGAGATTCATGGCTACAAACAATCAGAACACCCCTGATGAAAGCTACCCAAGGCGTCCTGGAAAATAACCAATGGAGAACCCAGATGCTGAGGAGAGAAGTGGGTCCTCCGATTCCCGGGGACCACCGCCTCCACCGAGGGATGAGGATATGTACTACAATCCTGAGCGTTACGTTCCTATTGTAGAATTGGAAAACCGGCAATTGAAACAACTGTTGGCAGAAGCCAACAAACGGAATGAAGAGTTGACTAGGATGGCCGCAGAGGCGCAGGTGGCTCAGCCCCCGCCTCCGCGCGAAAACCAAGTCCCTCTTCCAAGGGACGTGCATGTTCCTCCCCGGAGGCCCCGTGGACGTCCGCGAAAAGATGTTGCCACAAGGAGGCCGACTCAACCTCCGACACCAGTAGAGCCATCTGCTCCTCCTAGGCCCCAGAGGAGTACCCGAGCTCGGGTCCCGCCTAATCCACCTGTGGAAGTGCCTGCAGGAACTGAGAATAACCGAGCTCCTACCGAGGCTTGGACTCAGGTTCCTAGTAGTGCACCGAACGCGACTGACCCATCTCGGGCAAATTCTGGACCCTCTAGGCCGAGGCAAGGGCGGCAGCCACCGTCGCCTATACGGTTCCCTCCGTCTCCCATAAGATATCCTTCACCTCCCCGCAGAAACGCTCAACCTGTTCGAGATCAGGATCAAGGGCGTACGGGGGATAGACAAGGACACAGGGAGACTTTCCAGGAGCGGAGGGGCGCACAATCTGAGAAAAGTCAGACGTCCCGATCTCGCACTGCGGAGACGAGGCGACATAGGAAGAACCCATCGCGGAATGACCGATCAATGAGTTTCACCAGTGACGAGTCCGGAGAGACCAGGTCCGTCAGTAAACACGACCGAGGTCGTAAAAATACTGGAAGCCGCAAGAATCGTCCTGACCTGCGAAATCATCTGAATCAGAGTAGGGGGAAGGGAGATCAGACAAATCTGGACCTAAGGAATCACCTGAATGGGCGTAGAGATCCCTCACGGAGACGCGAGCCTGGAATCATGATCAATGACTGTCAATTCCAGACACCACCTAAGGATCCAGTCCAAGAAAGGATCGATCAGCTCGAAAAAGCCTTTAGGCTTTTAAAGAATGAACAAGGGAATGGTCGATATGAGGACTCTGACGAGGAGCTCGAGCCGTTTACTCCACATATTTCTAACACTCAATTTCCTCAAGGGTTCCGGATTCCTCACGTCCCAGCGTTTGAAGGAAAAACCGACCCATGCAGTCACCTGAGTACATTCAACACTATTATGAGAACTAGTAACGTAGGTTACGAGCTCAGGTGCATGTTGTTTCCAACATCATTGGCCGGACCTGCCAAGAGTTGGTTCGAAAAGTACAAGAGACACTCGATAACTTCATGGGATCAGTTGTCTAGAGACTTCAAGAAGCAGTTCCGAGCTATGATGGGAGTCAGACCAGAGGCATCCACTTTGACTAACGTCCGACAACAGCCGGGCGAAACACTGAAATGCTACCTGACAAGATTTAATCTAGAGGTCGCCCGAGCTCGAGATGTGGATGACAGTGGGCACCTGATGGCTATCCGAGCTGGTGTTTTACCCGGAAGTGCCCTTTGGGATGACATGCAAGGGAAACCGGTGAGGTCAATAACCGAGTTTAACAGACGGGCGCAGAGATTTGTCAATGTAGAGGAGGCAAGGTCAACGCTCAAGGCGACCTCGCAGACCGAAACTACAACGATAAACATTAACTCCGCCTCAACCTCGGCTGACCCAGCAGCTCCACAGCCTACTTCGGAGAATCCTTCCAAGAGGGAAAAGAGCGAGGGAAATAACCCCGAGGCTGAAGGAGGAAAGAAAAAGAAAGGAGAAATGTATTTCTCCGTATATAAAGTGCACACCGAGCTCAACGAGTCTCGGGAAAACATATACCTGGCTAATGAAAACCAGGTCCCCTTCAGGCGTCCAGACCCAATGAGAAATCAAAAATCCAAGAGGGATTCCAGTAAGTATTGCCGATTCCATAAAGACACCGGACACACAATTGATGAATGTCGACAGCTGAAGGACGAGATCGAAGGGTTGATCTCGAGAGGTTATTTCCGGCAGTATGTCAAAAACCAGAGTACTGGACAGACTGCTGCGAGCCAGAGAGTAGCCGCGCCTTCGACGGCACAAAATAATAACTCCCGATCTCGGGAAGAAGACAGGCCCCCGCCGATAGATGGAGAGGACGTAATAACCATCTCGGGAGGGCCTCATCTCGCAGGAGGGGGCAGAAATGCTCAAAAGCGATACATTAACGAGCTGAAGACAGGGGACGGGTCTCCTTATGAACCCGAACCTAGGGCACCAAAAAACCAAAGGGTTGAAACGCAACCGATAACCTTCACTGAGGAGGACGCTTCCCATGTTCAGTTCCCTCATCATGATCCATTGGTTATTACTCTTCAGCTTGCCAACAAGAGAGTCCGCCGAGTTCTCATAGACAATGGGAGCTCAGTCAACATTCTTTATAAAGCGGCCCTCGAGAAAATGGGACTCTCCCTTCGCGACCTGAAGGCATGTGCAACTACTTTGTACGGCTTTTCAGGAGAAGGGACTGCCTGTGTGGGATCCATTGAACTCCCTGTGACCTTGGGAGACTATCCAATCTCGGTGACCAAGATAATGGAGTTCGTGGTGGTAGATTTACCATCTGCCTACAATGTACTGCTCGGGAGACCCGCCCTGGTCGGGCTGGGGGCAGTGTCATCTGTGAGGCACTTGGCCCTCAAGTTCCCAACCCCAAGTGGGGTCGGGACATTAAAAGGAGATCAATTGGCAGGAAGGGAGTGCTATAACATTTCTTTGAGGGGAAAGAAACAAACGAGCGCTCAAGCACTCGTCATCATACAAAATAAAGATGGAACGGTTTTAGAAATTGACGAGGAAATCGATCCAAGGATTGAGGAGAAAGTTGACCTCGAACCATTGGAAGAGCTCGAAGAAGTTCAGCACGACGAAGCTGATCCCTCGAAGAAGGTGAAGGTCGGAAAACACCTCCAAGACGAAGCAAAATAGCAATTAATTTGCTTTCTGAAGAAAAACCAGGATGTCTTCGCATGGTCACACTCAGATATGGTGGGGATAAGCCCGAATGTTGCGAGCCACGCATTAAACATAGACAAAAGCTTTCCCCCGAAGCAACAAAAGCGAAGACAGCTGGACGAGGACAGAAAGAAAGCATTAAAGGAGGAAGTTGACAGGTTAAAAGCAAACCATTTCATTAGAGATGCCTTTTACCCTGACTGGGTAGCCAATCCAGTGTTGGTCCCAAAGCCCAATGGGGCGTGGAGAACCTGTATTGACTACTCGGATCTCAACAAAGCTTGCCCAAAAGACTGTTTTCCGCTGCCAAGAATTGATCAGCTCGTGGATGCCACGGCGGGGCATGGTCTGATGTCATTCATGGATGCGTATTCTGGATACAACCAGATTCCCATGCATGCACCCGACCAAGAACATACGAGCTTCATCACAGATAAAGGGCTATACTGCTATAATGTTATGCCGTTTGGGCTCAAGAATGCTGGAGCTACATATCAGCGGCTCATAAACATGATGTTTTCAGAGCAAATAGGGAACAACATGGAGGTTTATGTTGATGACATGCTCGTAAAGTCTCAACTTAACAAGAACCATGTTGATGACCTCGAAGAGTGCTTTGGCGTGCTCAGAAAATACAACATGAAGCTAAATCCTCAGAAGTGCACTTTTGGGGTATCTTCGGGAAAATTTTTGGGTTTCATTGTCAACTCTCGTGGAATCGAGGCTAATCCCGACAAAATAAAGGCCCTGATTGATATGCCTTCACCTCGGAAGCATAAAGATGTCCAAAGCTTGACTGGCAGGATGGCCGCCCTGAGCAGATTCATCTCGAAGTCAACGGATCGTGGCCTTCCATTCTTCAACTTATTGAGAGGAAGAAGTTTGAATGGACAGAAGAGTGCGAGCTAGCCTTTCAGGAGCTCAAAAGACACCTCGCTGAACCACCCATCCTGTCAAAACTCGAAACGGGAGAAGTATTGTACCTATACCTTTCAACCACCGAACACGCGATAAGCGCGGTGCTCATTCGAGAGGAAGAGAGGGTGCATAAACCCGTCTATTACATCAGTAAGAGATTACTGGGGGCAGAGTCAAGATATCCATTGATGGAGAAACTCGCCCTCAGTTTAATCCACTCATCTCGCAAGCTCCGCCCCTACTTTCAGGCACATCCCATCCATGTACTGACAGATCAGCCACTTAGGCAAGTCCTGTCTAAGCCAGAGGCGTCAGGTCGACTCCTTAAATGGGCTGTTGAGCTCGGACAGTTCGAGATCACCTACCATCCAAGAACAACCATTAAGGCACAAGCCTTGGCAGACTTTATAGTGGAGTGCACTGGTATAGCCGACGACGAGGTAATAACCACGGCCCACGAGCTGTGGAAACTTTACGTCGACGGCTCGTCAAATGAAAATGGAGCGGGGGCAGGAGTTATTCTGATCACTCCTGCAGGGAGCAAATTTCACTATGCTTTAAGATTTGGCTTTAAAGCATCTAATAATGAAGCTGAGTACGAGGCTCTACTCGCAGGACTACGAATAGCAAAAGAGCTCAAGGCCAAAGCTATACATTGCTACAGCGACTCCCAGCTCGTGGTTAATCAAATCTTGGGAGAATACCAGGCTCGTGGCACAAGAATGGCAGCTTATCTGGGGAAGGCAAAATCCGCATTGGAGTATTTCGAGTTTTATGCAATCGAACAGGTTCCCCGAGAACAAAACTCAAATGCAGATGCCTTAGCTCGACTCGCCACTTCCGCCGAAAATGAAGAGCTGAATGTTGTACCCGTAGAACACCTATCAACACCCAGCATTACTGAGCCAGACGAGGAAGATGTGTGTATGATTGAAACAGAACCGACTTGGATGAGTCCAATAGTTGATTATCTCGAAAATGGAATTCTTCCAAAAGATCGGAACCAGGCTCGAAAATTGATGTATCAACTTCCTCGTTACACCATTTTGGACGGAAAGCTATACAGAAGAGGATATTCCATGCCGCTGCTTAGATGTGTAACTCCTCCCGAGGCAAAGAAGATCATTGAAGAAATTCATGAAGGGTTCTGCGGAGACCACACCGGGGGGCATAGCCTGTCAAAGAAGATCATACGCCAAGGATATTTCTGGCCAACCATTAAAACAGATTCTTTCGAGTATGTGAAAAGGTGCGACAAATGCCAGAGATTCGCAACGATACCCCGAGCTCCACCTTCCGAACTGACCATGTTGACATCCCCATGGCCTTTCGCAGTATGGGGCATCGACCTCATAGGCTCTCTCCCAACTGGAAAAGGCGAAGTGAAATATGCTGTAGTCGCCGTTGATTACTTCACGAAATGGACGGAGGCTGAACCATTGGCAACTATAACTTCGAAAAAGATCCTTGATTTCGTGGTAAAGAACATCGTATGCCGATACGGAGTACCGAGAAAGATTGTATCCGATAACGGAACCCAGTTCGATTGCGACTTATTCACCAACTTTTGTGACAGGAACGGCATAATAAAGAGTTTTTCATCAGTGGCTCACCCTCAAGCGAATGGTCAGGTCAAAGCAGTTAACAAAACTCTCAAGAGCTCTCTAAAGAAAAAGTTGGAGGAGGCAAAGGGAAGATGGCCCGAGGAATTGCCTCAAGTCCTTTGGGGATATAGGACCACAGCTCGGACATCAACAGGACATACTCCGTTCTCTCTAGCGTACGGCTGCGAGGCAATGTTGCCCATCGAGGTCGAAATCCCGACGATCCGAACTCAGATTTACGATCAAAGTTCCAATCACACTCAGCTCGAAGAAACCCTAGATTTGATTGATGAAAAGAGAGAAGAGGCTCAGCTGAGAAATGCTGCTTACCAGCAACGAACTACACGATATTTCAATAAGAGGGTTCGAGATCGAAAGTTCGGAATGGGAGATCTGGTATTAAGACGCGTATTCTTGGCAACCCGAGATCCAGCAGCTGGAGTGCTCGGGCCGAACTGGGAAGGACCATACCAGATAGAGTCAGTCATCCGACCTGGTGTGTACAAACTTGCGAGATTGGATGGGAGCCTGATACCGCGAGCATGGAATGGCGAACACCTTAGACCTTACTATCAATAGTGTAGGAAGTGTTGCCTGTAACCATGAATTTCTATCTGTACTAGTTTGTTTGTTTGTTTTTGAATTTCATCAAATAAAAGGTCTATTTTGTTCCATATGTAATTTCTTTTTATTTTTGCAATCTCTCTTAATTTTATAACCTATGGTCACACTCATAGGATATTAAGGGGGTATCATTGGTATATATACCATCAGATTAAAAAAAAAAAAAAAAAAACATATGGAGATAAAAGTATTTGGAGATAACCAAGTACGCGAGCCTAGATAACCGAGTTATCAAAAACATATGAAGTATTCGGATATAACCAAATACGCGAGCTTAGATAGTTCGGAGAAAACCGAACTACCAAAAACCTAAAACGTTTGGAGTTAACCAGATGTGCAAACTTAACAGGTTTGGAACAAACCAGCCAAAAAACTAATTGATGATAAGTAGGAACCTAAACCTATTTCGAGATAAGTTGAGATCGAGGCTGGAATATCTTAAAGAAAAATAGTTTCGAACTCTTAACCTCAGAGCAAAAAACTGAGGATGAGGAAAAGTGACTAAAAAAAATAAAAAAAAAGATATAACCAGATCATTCACATTACATACCATATAAGTACTTTTGAGTTCATGGTTAAAGTAATATCCGACCTTGATAAGTAACGAGGTCGGAAGCGGATAATTCGAATAAACTATGCATGAATGCATCGAATTTCGAGCCTAAATCCAAACTATGTTTGTATGAATAAATAAACATAACCGGTTCATCAAATATGCAAAATATTTCGAGCCAAGAAATGTAAAGCATATAAAAGAATGGTAAAAGAAATTGTATCAGCCCCGTGGGCATATATTAAAATAGTTACAGAAACAAGGGGACGCAGCCCCGATAACTGATCTCCCCGAGGTTAGATATAAGGAAGAGGAGTCTCCTTGGCCTTCTCAGCATCAGTAGCACCAGACCCCTCAGGACGAATAGCATGGCTATCCTTCTGAGCCGCCTCTCGAGCAGCTGCACTTGCCTCAAGACGGGCATTCCACCGCTCAACGTATGTGGCCTCGAGAGGACCCAGGAAGCTGGTATCGAGGTCGACATTGTCAGCCCAAAGTTTGTACATGGCTTGGTCGACCGCTTTCTCCTTCTGCTCCTTATACTCGTCCAGGAGGCGGGCTTCTCGCTCTCCATGAAGTCGAAGGTGATAGATTTCTCTTATTCGAGCTTGGCATTGGCCTTCTCGAGCTCGGCATTCGATTTTTCCAGCTCCTCGAGATGGGTCTTCATTTTTTCAAGTTCAGACTTCGAGTCTTTGAGCTCGTCAGCCATCTTAAGCTCGAGATCCCTCGATTTCTGGGCCAGGGACATGCTCGTTTGCACCTCGTTGGTCAACTTATAGTTGAGCTGTGCTGAAACGACAAGGGCCTGAAACACAAAGAACGAATCAGAATTGCGAATTGAGGCATAAATACTTAAAATAGAGTTGCGAAGGCTACCGCGGCGGTGAGTTCGATACTCTTATCATAAAGAGTATTGCAGTCTGAGGCCTTGCGCATGAGATCCCAGTGGTCGGCGCCGAAGCCAGAAAAGCTCTGACCCACTCGAGAAAGGATATCCGAGCTGAGTACAGCCCCTTCTATCCCAGCGGCGCCATCAAGTACGTACTCCTCAGTATGAGTTCGGGCCGTTGGCAGCTGAACCTTGGAGGTAGAAGGTTTCTTCGGGGGCCGAATAACTGCTAATTGGGTTTCGGTGGGAGGCAGTGAGATGGGTGCGGTCGAGCCAAACCCATCAACCTGGACAGTCGGTTCCTTGGAGGTGTTTGCAGTGGTCTGGGCCGTGGGAGTCGTCTCGCGGCGTCTGGGTACCTTGGACGGTCGGTCGGACCTCCCTGGTATCCTCGGACGTTTGCTCCTCTGGGCGCCAGCTCCCCCATCGCTAAAAAGCACAGCGTCGAGGTCGGGATTCATGGCACCTGCACAGTGACAATGGGTTAGACAATAATAATAAGTTTGAAAAGAGATGGAAACCAGGTAAAGAAAAAACCTAACTGGGACTCTCCCCCGAGCTCGAACTTGGGGACCAAGAAATTCCCCCGTCTGCAGAGGAGGCGGGGGGAGTGCCTTCCCTATAAGTAGGTGATAACCTCGAGAGGTCCCTATAATCATTGGTCCCGTACTGCACAGCTATCCCATTCCACACCTCGTCCGTGGTGTACATGGTATCGTATTTCCCGAGCCCACTGTCGAACCTATGGACACAGTCATCTACCCAACTCCATATGTAGAAGTGGTATCTATCCTGTGGGCACGAGACTAACTTATTGGGCCTGTGTTTTAGTAAAGTGGGGGACCACATTCGCGAAGTAGGAAGGGTTTTACCTTCATCTGAGTTCGAGCTCGAGGCTTCATCGTTGGCTTCATTCCCAGAACGCGGACTTCTCAAGCGAACTGGGAGTGATGTCTTCCTTTCTCTCCTCGGAGGAAGGGCGCCTGTGGGCAGTGGCACCTCCTCCCAGTGTTCATATTTTTTACTGGACCAGTCAGAGGTTGACTGGCCCTCTCCCAACAACCCGCAAGCTCGGAGCTTGTCCTCATGTAATAGATATGAGAGAGATCTCCTGCCATAAGGGAGTCGGAGCAAGGCTTCTCTGTGCCCCTTCATTGCCTCATCGGGGGTGGGACGCTGGAAATTAGCTGAAAGGCGAGACACATTTCAACTAAATATGGATTTAAGAACTAAAGTCTCGAGCTCAGGAATAAAAATAACGAGAATACTTACGAATCCGCCTGAACGAATAATGCCGAGACGGGAACAGACCATCTGTCCAGAAGAAGGCCCTTTTGAAATCAGGCGGGTGGTTGGGAAGATCCCCAAAAACCTTCGTCTCCTTGGGGTAGCTCGAGAGATAGTAAAAACCATCCCCTCCCCGAGCTCGGGAGGGGTTACTTTTTAAACAAAAGAGATATAAAATCTCTTGAGGTGAAGGTCCTTCCCACCCTAGCTTGTGGTACAAGGACCTCAGGGCAGACAACACCCTGTACGAATTGGTGTTGAGTTGGAACGGAGCCAACCCAACAAAATCAATAAAGCCTTTGAAAAAAGACTTCAAGGGCAGCAATGCTCCTGCCCTCATATGTTCTTGGCTCCATGCCGCATATTTCACTGTGGCGTCACGGCCGCCAGGGGCGAAGCAGCTACGTTCTTGACCAGTCGGAGGTCGACACTTCAAGGTGCCTGACAAACTAAGGCCATGGAAAGCCAGGATTTCAGATATTTGACTGGTTGTGGTAACTGTGCTCCAGTAGAGCTCGGCCTCGAACATCTCTCTCCTCGGCTGTGAGGAGGAAGGTTCCCCCATTAATGAAAATTTGAGCTCCCCTGGATGATATGCAACAGTGACTTTTAGCGCAGGGTCGAGGGGAATTGGCCTAGGTCCTGAATTGGGCTCCGGATAGATGGCCTCCCGAAGAACTCTTCTCTTCCCCTCGATGACCTCGTCTATCTGGCGGCGGTAGTGAGCTCGAATGTCTTCTTGCTCGCGTGCAAGCTCGTATTCTCTTATCCGACGTTGGTTCCGGGCAAAGAGCGATTCCGGGCTCGGAGATTTCGGCTCGTAAGGGACTGCCAGCAATGACCCCCACCGTCTTTCCAGATTCTGTGACATCTAGCGAGAAAGAAAAAATGGTGAGGGCCATGCATACAAGATTCACGAGCTCAATGGAATGAGCTCGGAAATTTAGGAACGAGACTAAATACTAAGACCCTTATTGAAGAGTCAGGGGCGTGTATTCCACGAAAAAGAAAAGGAGCGTGGATAATTTTTTGAAAATCCCGAAATTCAAGGGAAAGAAGAATGGCGGTTAACCAGGAAAGGCGTCTTTGAGTTTCGTGCATTTGTCAAGGCCCATGTTTTTATCCGAAAACTTAATGTACAAGAAACGCTGCCTATGGTGCTCTCCATTTTCAAAACCCAGAAAATGGGAACCACGCTCAAACGTCAAAACTGGGTATAAACCAGAGACGAACATCCAGAATGAAAATCTAGAAAGTATAAAAGCCTATCGGTTCAAAACCTCCTATCGTATCATGCTAAGAACGTAAACTAGCACACACAGCAAGAACATTTTAAATGGAGAACAAAAATGGCATACTTACACAGTAATGGTGATTGCAGAGAGATCGTCGATTGAAGAAGAGGTTGCAGGAAAGAACTCACTGACTCGAACAGACCAGGATTCCTTTGTTTATTTGGTCGAGAAAACATGCACGGAACAGGAACTTTGCAAAGAGGTCTCTGGGCTTGTTTTTCTTCTTTTTTTGCTTATGGCGAATGAAGATGAAAGTGAAGAAGATGAAGAGTGGGGTCTTGTATATATAGGTGGGGAAAAGGAATTAATCAAGAGCGTCGAATGAAATCTTCGCTAGATCGAACGGATGGGGATCAATGACAAGAAGGCGCCGAAAAGTTGTCAGACGGACGATCGTGGGCGTGTTTCCAAGGTACTCAAGTACCTAAAGTGAGCAATACCCAGCTGACGCGTGTCCATTTTCAAGAGTGTATGATGGTACAGTTCTCAAAGAAAGTAGTTCAAAAGTTTCCTTCTCTTAGGATTCGAACAAATACTTTTGAGGGGGCAAGATGTTATACCCAGATTTCGAGCCATGGTAAATGTGACCTCGAAAGTTGGATTCGCAACAAATGGTTTCGTAAGGATTAGAGTATACTCCAGGGTTGTATATCGAGCCTGCAAAGTACGAAATATGACCTCGAATATGGTGAGCTCGAAACGATCTCGATCTCAAAAGGTAGCTCCGAGAACACATTCAACTTCGGGGACGACTTCGGATCGGGGGTCTCGAGCTCGATGTACGTACAATCTCGAAAGACACGTGATCTCGGGAGATGTCATTAGCTCGCACAATGACGTGAGACCTGGGATGCTAAAGCCTTAGAGATACGCGATAACCACCTTGAATACCTACAAGTATTATAAATATGAGATGTAATCCTCATTTATTAATGTAAATCCCCAAGAATCGTGGGATATTATTTGGTCAGTTATGCGTTTCCTGGTCTTCAGGGACGTTTCCTTTTATATCTGATTATAGGCATTTAAAGTCATTTATTTTATTCACAAAAGAGTAACTACCCAAAATATGTGGGATAGTATTCTGCATCCTTCTCTATAAATAGAGAAGCCATGCACCATTGTAATGGACCGAAATTCTGAAGCTTGAGAGAAAACTCTGCAGAATTCATGCTAAAGAATTTTCAGAGATAATCTTAAGATCAATAACAGAGACTCGTGGACTAGGCAGATTTAACTGCTGAACCACGTAAAAATCGCGTGTTTGATTTGTTTTATTTCATTTAGCCATTGTCATTCATTGTTTACGTGCTCTTCTTTTACTGTTTGACGAAAAACGGCGTCAACACAATCTTGTAACATATTTATACTTTTTAATGAGTTTTAGTTATTGCATGTAACAATTTTATTATTAATTGTAATAGTTTTGTTACTCATTGTTATAATATTAATATTAGTTGTTCCTAACATCTAACATTTTTGTAAATTTTTTAGTTACAAAAATTGAATATTTTACTTATAAAATTAATTTTGTAAATCATTGTTACAAACATGTTAATAAAAATAAAAGAATTTGTTACAGTGATAATGAATTTTCAAATTACTAAATAAATTATGACCAAATTTTAAGTATTAAAATCTATATTTATTTGTTTGTTAAAAAAAACTAATATTTATTTAGATTGGTTTTCACGAGTAACATTTTATTTTGCGAATATTTTTTTGTTCTGATTAATTTAGTCAAAAGAGAATACGTTAAAAAAAAAATCAAACCAACAAACTAATTTATGGTGATAGATTTGGCCATATTATAATATTATTAAATAAATAGTTTTCAAATTATTAGATTCGTCTTTATAATACTAATAATTAATAATTATATTATTAGTTTTTAAAATCATTAATAATTTATTATGACGAAAAATTATATGTGTTATTGAATGGGTTTGGGTGTCATATTTACTAATAGATTATTTATTAGTTGGCATCATTTGAGTGCCGTATATTTGTAATTAATTTTAATTACCGTAAATTTAGATTTTTTTTATTAACTTGCCGTATAGATGCAAATTTCCCCATAAAAATATGGGCTAGGCATAGATGGTCTTGATATTATATTAATAATATTTATGTATTGTCTTTATAAATAATATAAAATTATATTAGGAATATTATTATATTAATTATATGTATACTCACATCAAATAAGTATAATTATATTATTTTATATAAAATATGATATAAATATACTTAGTTAAGTAATAGATACATCCGGACTTTTTATTATAAAAGATAAAAAATTGAGAAGGTTTTTCATAATAGAACATGCTTTTCTATATTAAAGTCAAAAAAGGGGCAACAACGCTAAACAAGTATATACAAAAGTGAGTAATTAGCGGCAAAACCTCCAATCTTTATTTTCTTATATACTTAATTTCTACTTTTTTTAATTTTGCCGGTTAAACCTCCCAAACTTACGTTCTATTACCATATTTATTGTTTACGTCGATTCCCCCCATTATCTCCCCGAACCCTTCGAGTGCCCTCAACCTCTTCACGCACGTTCGATTGCTTTTTGGAGAGATAGAGAAACTTGTCTCCATCCGAGTGTCCTTGAAATTGGCCGGAACGAGAAACACCTTGCTCCCGTCAACTCTTCCTATCTACGCAACTATAAGTATTGCAAATCAAAATGCAAAAGGGTCGAGAAAAAAATCAGTAATTGTTCCTCTTCAAGAGAGCTCTCACTCTCTATTGTTGTAACTGCCTCAAGAACATAATCAAACTTGGTGTAATTGTTCTTGTTTCATCTTAAATACTACTGACTAAAGTGGGTGTATGTCATCTTTTTGGGATCGAACTACTACAAACCTGTGTCTCTTTCATTTATTACTACATTTACTTCTCTTTCTTTGGTTCACTATTCACAATAAGTATTCCACTTTGAATTTTACAAACAAAATAATTCTTCATTCATTACTCCGTATAACTTGAAGAAATAATTAGTCAACAATATATAACTAATACCATTTTTTTCTTTCGATTGCAACATAATGTAATTTTGTTTTCAAAGGTTAGCTTGTTTAAAGTTATATATTTATAGGGAAATTCTAAGGTAATTAAGACATGCTATGGTAGACACCTAAGTTAATTTTCACCCCATTTTTTTTATGATAATGATTTCATTGTAGTCATAGCCTCTTGTAAAATTTCAGTAAAATCTTAATAATTTATGGTGCTGAAAACATGATTAAAAGAGTTTGTTTTTCCAAGCGTATAAAAATAAAATGTACAAGTGTAACAGACTATTTAAATCCTAATTTCGGTTTTGTAAAATATCCAAAATTTTAAAAGAGAAGGCTTGCTATGACTACAATAAATACCATTTTAAGAAAAAAATTAGGGTCCAAATTAATTTATATGGCTAAAGCAAGACCTTCCCTTACCGTTTACATATAAGCGTGCCTTTTCTAATAATTGCCTTATATTTATAATAATTATGCTTAAAATATATAATATAAATTTAACTTGACTGAAAAAGAGGTGGTTTATATATACAAAATAAATATAGCGTTAAGCACAGTAGAAAAAACAAAAGTTAGCGTTTGAAAAAATGGGAGTAAAATACATTTGAAAACAAAGAAGAGCTTGAGATAGAATAAAAATTAGTATACATTTATAATATTGTGCAACTGACTCTTTCAGCCAATAATATTAGACAAAGGGTAAGGATATGAATGCACAAAATATTACTAAAGTGACAATTTCATTTAACTAATTAAATTTATGTCAGTCAAGCTCCTTACATTAAAAAATAATGTTTAGAAGACAAGATAAAAATGAATAAACGATGGAGTGATAAAAATAAAGTATTTGTTTGAGGAATATATTTATTTAAAAAATAATAGTTATGTTATCAAGTTATATATTTATGCTTATAAGTAGATTAACATGTGTGTGAGAAAAAAATCTTCCAAAATTTTGAAATATAATTTAAATTAATAAATCAATCTCTTTCAATGCTATAATATCATAAACACATGGATGTCCTCTTAACTTTAAAGTTACAGAACCATATTAGATATATAATTATATTTATATATTAATGTATATTTGATATACTTTCTTCATATAAACGAGATGGTTCTCTAAATGGAAAGTTTTAATTATATAACTTCAAACATTTCAAAAAAATTATATAGCTTAAAAAAAGAACATGAAAAATAAAAATACATATATTATGGTTTTAATTTTAATGTTGTTTTACTCCTTTTAATTTTTATTTTCTTTTCAATTTAAATTTAATTTTAAAATTTTAAATCTAATATTTAATATTTAAAACTCAGTGGTATTTTGATTATATTTAAAAAAATTGATTAAAATTGGGCTCAGGATATTATTTTGTTTTATTTTGTAAAATTTAAGGGATCCGAAGTGTCATTTAACAAAACAGATGATCCGATTAATAATTTTTGCACAACACAATGACCAAAATAATATTTATCCTACAATAAAATAAAATAAAAATGATATAAATTGGATATAATGAATCCCAATTTTTTTTTTAACATTTTAAAAGATAAAGAGAAACAATAAAAATTAAAGAAAAAACTATAAGAAATACTTATTTGATAAATTAATTAAAATAAGAGTAAAAGAAAAAAAATGATAAAAATATGGAAGCCTACAAATAATAATTCACGAAGGATAATGAATAAAAAAAATTAGACATAGTATTTTTTTTATTTGTGCTCACTTAAATATAATTCAGTAAAATAATTGTTTTTTTTAAAAAAAACGCTTAAACTAAAATAAGGGAACAATTTGTACAAAAGGAAAAAAATAAAATAGGGAGAAAAGGCATATAAGAATGATTAATGCATGCAATACTATTATTTATTTATTTTTATTTTTTTGGTAAATCAGAAATCTTTGTATTCACATCAAACTCCTTTACAACCTAACAAGAATCAAAGAACAATTAATTACAAGCTCTCATGAGTATTCCTACCCAATCTCTATCTATACTATTGAGTTTATGTATATTCATTAAATGTAACCTATTACAAACAACATGAATAATATTCTTTACAACAACTGAAACCATGGGAAGCACATGATCCCAAAGAACTCTATTTCTTCCCATCCAGACATAGTAAACTGTAGCAGAAACAATACTGAACAGAACAGCTCTTCTACCTTTCGAAATCTTTTTTTTCAGCAACCACTTCAACAACTTTTCCAAGTCAGTACATGTATAGGTAATATCACACCAACTAACAACTTCTAGCAAGACTTTCCTACTGAAGCAGCAGGAAAAGAATAAGTGACTATGATTCTCTTCAGCAACTCCACAAATTAAGCAATCGGCTTGAGGAGTGATTCCAAACCTGTAAAGCCGATCTCTAGTGTGAAGTTTTCCAAGTAAAGCCATCCAAACAATAACTCTATGTTTTGGAACATTAGATCTGTCCCAAATCAAGGAGTACTTCCACCTTTCTAACTGAATAGACTGCATCTTGTTACGAAGACCCTGGATGGAGAAATTGAAGAGCTGAAATTCTATTTGAGTAAACATATTCTTAATTTTTTCTTTAGTTTGCACAATACGCTTCCAATACCAACTTGCATCATTTGGAGCTATATGGTTCCACCAATCATCATGTTTAATATAGACGGAATTCACCCACTTAACCCACAGTTTATCCTTCTTCTTGGTGACATCCCAAACATGTTTACCTATAGCACAAAGATTCAACATAGCTATATCTTTAAACCCCAAACCTCCTTTTTTTTTCCTTACAAACATCCTCCCAAGAGACATTACCCGGGCCATTAAGCATCTCACTGCCCTTCCAAAGAAAGGCTCGACACACTTGGTTAATCTTTTGAACAACCATCTTAGGAAGGATAATAGTTTGAGACCAAAAAGAATTTATGGTAAGCAAAACAGAATTAATCAATACCATCCTGCCGGCATAAGAAAGGTTTCTACTACTCCAAACCTTAATTATTTTGGTCATTTTATCAACTAAGCAATCACAGTCAGCCCTTGTAATCCTTTTTTACAGATTTTCATACCCAAGTATTTAAAAGGCAGCAAACTCTTTTGAAAACTAGAAATATCCACTATTCTATCAAACAGCTTGAAGCCCCTTAGCAACAGGGTTGCTGAAACATAATCTCCTATACAAAACAAAAGAAGATCATCAGCAAAACAAAGGTGAGTAAGAGCCAAACTCTTACATCTCGGGTGGAATTGAAATTTGCTGTCTTTTGTTATCTTTTTTAAGATCCGGGACATATACTCCATTCCAATTACAAAAAGAAGAGGCAACATAGGATCTCCTTGTCTCAAACCCCTCTTGGATTGAAGATACCCATGTAAAGCTCCATTAATGCAAAAAGAGAACCGAGGAGTAGTTACACAAATCATGATCAACTCCACAAATTTTTGGGGAAAGTTCAAAGCTTCTAACATTTCTTTAAGAAAATCCCAATCAAGAGTATCATAAGCTTTCTGAAGATCAATCTTGAAAAGGCAAGTCGACTTAGCACTTCTTCTATTATAACCCCAAACCATATCTTGGCAAATCATGATGTTGTGAGCAATTTTCCTTCCTTTCACAAAACCACTTTGGTTTTCCAAAATTATGTCAGGAAGAATATCTCTAAGTTTGTTACAAATCATCTTAGTGGCTATTTTATAGATCACATTGCAACACGCAATAGGTCTATAGTCACTAACTGATTCGGGACAAATAGACTTGGGCACCAAAGTCACTGTTGTAGCATTAATTTCTTTTAGAAGCTTCCCTGTGTTAAGAAAAGATAAAATGGCCTCTTTAACCTCCTTACCAGTTATCTCCCAAGTATCTTTAAAGAAGTTACTATTATATCCATCAGGACCTGGAGCTTTATCATTAGGAATGGACTTCAGAGCCGCTTCTACCTCTTCACCAGTATAATCTCTTCACTAGTATTTTTTTTTTGTTTTTGCAAACTTTATTCTTATAGTTATAAGATTAATTATTATTATTATTATTATGATAATTTTAATCACAAATATAACTTTTCTTACCTTCAATCTATATGTTATCACAGAAGATAAATTATAGTAACTAATTAGCATCGACAATAATTTAATATAACTTTAGAATTTTTCTCTAATATCTTTATTTATTATTTTATTAGTCTAATATATTTATTATGGCATTATGTATAGTAATTTATTGTGAACAAAAATCACTTTAACGATAACTTATTATATGAGTATAATAAAAAATAAATAAAAGTATATTACTAAACTTGGGTAATTGGAACTTTAAAAAAAGATGGGCAATTAGATATTACATTTTTAATTACATTTTGGTTTTCTCAGAATGAACTCCACATTTATATATGTTGTTTGATAGAGATGAGTAGATAATATATATATATATATATATATATTGGGGAATTCTCTTCACTTTAAGCTTTACCAGTGAGGCTCTCAGTATTTTCGACTTGTGAACAATTTTTAGTGCGATTTTTTTATGACCGTGTATATTGTAGCTATTTAGAGCATCCTGCAAATTTTCAAAAAATTCCGAATAATTTACAGTAACGAAAATTAAGTTCAAACATGTTATTGCACGCGTGACTAATTTTTTTTATGCGCGTGGAAAACAACATGTTTGAACCTAATTTTCGGTACTGTAAGCAATTCAGAATTTTCTAAAAATTTGCAGGATGCTCTAAATAGCTACAATATACACGGTCATAAAAAAAATTGTGCCGAAAAAAATTCACGAGTCGAGAAATATTGAAAGATCTACTGATAGGGCTTAAAGTGAAGTCCAATTCTCTTATGAATATAAATGAAACGCAGACATATATGGCTGGTGTGTTTTGTTAGTAGAAAAATGTATATAGCACAAAAAGGAAATTGAAAAAAATTAGAGATAGTGATGGAGAATCTAAGAACCATAGCAAAAGCTATATAAGAAGAGTTTATACCTTTTTGGACCCTGTGTTTTTTCCCATTACCTGTTTAAATCTTGTATTTTGACAAATTACTTTTTGGACCTATGTTTTATAAAATATTTAAAATAGAACCCTAAACTCGATTCTGGTCAATATTTTCTCAACTAAAATCACAAATAATTTATCAAACTAACAATTCAGAACAAAAATAAAATTATTCTATTTAAAAACTGTGTTGTTATATTCAATTTTTTCTTCATCAAAATTGAGTTTAGAGTTCTATTTTAACCATTTTACAAAACATAGGGTCCAAAAAGTAATTTGTCAAAATACAGGATCCAAACAAGTAATGAGACAAAACACAGGATGCAAAAATATATAAACCCATATAAAAATAGGGAATATTCCTACATTATTAGGGAATATTCATATATAATATACTTTAGATATAGATATAGGCACATCATGAGATGGTAATGACTACAAGTACGAAATACAAAAATAGGGATACCAACGGAATGATTTGACGAATTTTTCAACTAAAAGGGTACGTATATGTAGATGGATATACATTTTATAGCAACAAGACTACTAATAGTTAATAGTAATAATTCATTGCTGATCACAGCACAGAGTATACTACCACTACACAAAATGGATGAACTAGGAATATTCCTTCATATATAAATATAAATGTATATATATATATATAAATATAGGGTCTGTTCGGCAATTATTCTATTTTTTATAATACAAAAATTAAAATATTTTTTCAATTTTGTTTATTTGTTTTTAAAATAAAAATATGTTTTGTTAGAGTTTTTATTATTTTGTTTAAAAAAATAAAAATAAACTACGGCTGTAAATATGACCGATATCAATGGCACCACTATTGTGTTCTATAGCAAATTTTTTGACAAGGAATGGCATCAGAGCCGACAAAAAATGTGATGGAGGTTGCAGTTTTGTAAGGTAGAAAAGATCTGAAAGTGAGGTTTGACAGATAAAAAGATGAAAGTCATTCTAGGAGTTCATGATAGCCGATCTTGCTCCGACGGTCGGAGAGCATCTCTCCGATGACCCAAAAAAGAAGAACACTATTTGAGTTTGAGGAAATCGACTTATACCTCACTAGTCGATCAAATAGGAAAGAGCAAAAAGTGTTGAAAAAAATTATGATAGTAAGAAAAATATATTTTCAAAAATTTATTTAAAATTAAAAAAAACAAATATATGTTTACCGAACAAATTTTTTTTATTTTATATTTAGATTTTTAATTAAATAAATATAAAATTATTTTTTTAATGATTACCGAACATACACGAGAGCTATTTGACATTTTAGAGTACCTAATATCATATAAGGTTACACCGCATTAGTAATACCTCATAATACTTATTAAATTTAAATAAATAAGTAAGACTCGATATTAAATTATATAACTATGCCTAGTTGGCACCAATGCCTATTAGCAATTCTCTATGCTATAAGACTACTGATTCATTACTCTAAAAAAAGAATATAGTTCAACTACACAAAATGGATCAACAACTCTTACTATACACCTCTCTTTCCTTTATCATCATCCTGATCTTGGCTTGTTACAAGCTCTTCTTCCAAACCAAGAAACGACACTACAAAAACCTACCACCATCACCACCCTCTCACCCCATAATCGGCCACCTCCATCTCCTCAAACCACCACTCCACCGAGCTCTGCACATTCTTTCATCCAAATACGGCGACGTTTTCACACTCTGGCTCGGGTCACGCCGCGCGGTCATCGTCTCATCCCCTTCCGTCGTAGAGGAATGCTTCACTACAAACGACATCGTTTTCGCCAACCGCCCACCTTTCCTCATGGGCAAGCACGTAGGCTACAACTACACCACCATCCTCTCCTCCTCTTACGGCGACCACTGGCGGAACCTCCGCCGTATCGGGGCCATCGAGATCTTCTCCTCCGCCCGTCTCAACCTCTTCCTCGATATCCGTAAAGACGAGATCAAGCGACTCCTCTTTAAAATCTCGCGAAGTAGAAGCAGCAGAGTGGAGCTGAAGTCAAAACTACAGGAGCTGAGTTTCAACATCGTACTGAGAATGGTGGCCGGAAAACGGTACTACGGCGATGACGTCACAGATGAGGAGGAGGCTGAGAAGTTTCGAGAGATTATGAAAGAGGTTCTTGCGAATTCCGGAGCTGGAAATCCGGCTAATTTTTTGCCGATACTGAATTGGATTCCGAATGGTTATGAGAAGAAGGTGAAGAGGCTTGCGAAGAAGACAGACTCATTCTTCCAGGGTTTGATCGAAGAGCAACGGAGTAACAAAGATGGGAAACGGAACACCATTATCGACCATTTACTTTCTTTGCAGGAGTCTCAACCTGAATATTACACTGACCAAATCATCAAGGGCTTCGTACTGGTAATTCTCTATATATATATATATATATATTATATATATATAATGAAGTTAAAACCTCTCGAGAAATTAAGAGTAACTGACGGTCGAGAAATTAAGAGTCTTGACACTTTAATTAAAAATACTGTTTTTTTTTGTTTTTAAAAGCTTTTTTTGAAAATAATTTTTAAAAATAAAGTTACAAAAAACAGAAAATTTTGAGAATAACAAAAAGTTGTTTTCTGTTGTTCTCAAATTTTATTTCCTTACTTTCTCACTTCATATTTTTCATTATTTTTTCATTTAAATTATTTTATCTCATTATTTATTACAAACTTTTAAAATATTTTTCTCTTTGTAAATATATTTGTTAATTTTTTATTTAAGATTTTAAAAAAATAAACTTAAAAATTATTTTTAGAAAACATTAATCAAACACCTCTTGTTTTTTGAAAACTACAAAAACAATTTTATGTTCTCATTTCTGATAATACAATTTTCAAAACAAAAAACAGAAAACAATATCAAACAGTGTTTTTCTTTTTATATAAACCCATTAATTATAACATATATAATTTTCACAGAAGAAAAGTATTAAAGGCTTCGTAATGATACTAATTATCTTTTATTTGAAAAAATATAAAAAAAATTATATATCTTTTGGCATAAATTTAATTAAACTGAGTGATATCAAACCAAATCTATGTAGATTTTTAGTTTATTTTTCATACGTAATAATTCCATATATTCTAAAATATCTCACTTGTGACGGTGTTAGAAATTCATAAAACACCATGATACAAAATTGTATATAATTTAGAATATAATGAGAAATTGAAAAAAAAATTAAGAACATACATACCTGATTCTTCCATAGTAATAACCGAGTTTTGTTAATGTAATACTAACCAATTAAGTCTTCCTTCTTAGATTTCTAAATCTGAAGCAAATCAAATAGATCAACCAAATACCACCATACAATTGTGAAGAGACAATATATATTTATAGAGTTAGGGATGGTACTTAGCTACATAACCCTAGTTGACTGGGTCTCCTCTTCAAACATCTATAATTAACTATACTTCACACACTAATTAACTATATTTCAACTATATTTCACGTAGATGCTAAGTCCATTAACTATAGATCACTAATTATATATGTTAATTCAGCAAAGAATTATCTAACAACCCATATTTTAATAAAATAATTAAAATATTAATGTAAGCCCAAATAAAATTCTTACAATAAATCCATGCAAATGCAGTACTTAATTCAAAATTAACTACATATATATCTCAAGCTATATCGCACACCCTTTTCAAACAAATTAAACACATCTTTTAATTTTGTTGGCAGTCTTGCAGGTAAGTTGTAATAATAATTGATGTAATTTAATATCGTACTCATATATTATAATTTAAAATAAAATATGCATATGACTTAATATTAACTTACACACTAACTATAATATCTAGTGTTAGACACCATATGATATACCAAATAACAATGCCATGTTATATGATATTTTAAATGATGTAACATCTTATATATAATTGATGATACCCATCATAACTTATTAAATTAAAATAAGTGGTACCATTTTTAAATTTAATATCACTCATAAAATGTCACCTCATCCTAAGTGTTTGTTCGTAAACACACATGTGTTTTATACAAAATGATCGATGTTCCACTCTAATAATAATTATATCATTTTGAAGTAGACTATCATTTATTAGCAAATAGGAGTTTGTGTGTAAATATTATATGTCTCAGTTATTACTCTGATATTAGTAATATTATTTTGTAGATATTATTGTTTGCTGGAACTGATACATCAGCAGTGACACTAGAATGGGCAATGTCCAATTTATTGAATCATCCTTATGTTCTAACAAAAGTCAAAGCTGAGCTAGACTCTCAAATCGGTCAACAACAATTGGTGGATGAATCAGATCTTTCTAAACTCCCTTATCTCCAATGTATCATTTCTGAGACCTTACGATTGTATCCAGCTGGTCCACTTCTTGTACCTCACTACTCCTCAAATGATTGCACCATTGGCGGATACGATGTGCCATGTGACACTATTTTATTGGTCAATGCATGGGCCATACATAGAGATCCTAAATTGTGGGATGACGTCGAGAGTTTCAAGCCTGAAAGGTTTGAGAACATTAATGGAGACGAAGAAGGATACAAACTAATGACATTTGGACTTGGAAGACGAGCTTGTCCTGGAAAAGCCCTAGCCCAACGCATGATGGGCTTGACATTAGGGTCCTTGATTCAATGCTTTGATTGGGAGAGAGTTGATGATGATAAAATTGATATGGCGGAAGGTAAAGGACTCTCTATGCCTAAAGCAGTGCCATTAGAAGCTTTGTTTAAAGCTCGCCCTATCATGAGAAACTTTTTCTCCCAGTCCATTAATAATGACATTTAAATTTGTTTAGGCTTTTGGATAGTGGAATCTTTTAAGTTAGTGGGTAGTATCTTTGTATGCATTGTTATATTTATATTTTTCTACTTTTTATATAAGTGTAGTTCGTTCAATATTTGTAATTAAGTTATTTAAATTATATGTGTCTGCATTAATAATAAGTGTTAGGGAATTCACCTTCCTCACACCAGCCTCATCTACAATCACAAAATCAACAAACCAGTAGACACAACATGCACAAATTCAACAGAAAAAATCAGCAAGAAAAACAATAAAATCAACACCAAGTATTATAGAGGTTCAGCCCAAATAACTTGAGCCTACATCCTCTTTGAACTCCCCTTGGGATGTTCTTCTCTGCACTATGAAACAGTAATGGAGATTACAACTTGTCACCAATAGATAACTTCTACACTTGATGGATTACAATGCCTTGAACCCAAGCCAAACCCCAAGTACACTTGACCATGTACAAAGAAATCTCTCACCCAAGACCCAAGTGTTTCTCTCTCAAGCTCTCTCTCTTTCTCTCTCTGAAATAACTCCTATTTTTTACAAATGAAATATGTACTATTCTCACTCTTAAACAACTGAGATAATAAGACCTATTTATAGGGATTTTTACAATTGTCATCAAACTTAAAAAATACCAGAAATAAACACAGACTCATCTGGCGAAATGGTAGACAAGACTAGAAGAAAAAACGTAACTTTGCTGATGTGTTTTGATGTTTAATGCAGACCAAATATTCTAACAAATTTCCACCTTGGTCTTCATTAAACATGGATTGCAGAGATAAACATAACTTCCCAAGGATCCCAGTTTAGCCATCAACTATCATCCATGATCAATTCCGAGCAAGTTTAGGCAGTAGTTAAACTTGCTCAATGGCAATATCTTAGTTCCAGCATCAGCGGGTGTTATCCCAAAAATTTGGAAAGAATGACGTGGCGGTGAAATGGACACGTGGCATGAGTTAGTAGGGAGATCTGGCTTAGTAATAGCCTAATACATTAGTTAAGGAATGGGACAGAGGGTCAAGCCAAATACGCCCAATCGAAGAGAGTATTTAGACTGGGGGTTGCTTGGCTCAGACCTCAGTTTAAAGACCCATATAATTAAATTGGTGCCAAGACCGAGAAAGTGAAAGGGAGGTATGAATTTTGGTTCAAGATATAAAAGCAGTAGGTCCGATCGGACCTAAGCTTAGGAGACCTCTTGTTAAGCTTGGTTCGAATAAGTTCAAAAAGAATAAGGCTCAAGTTTTACTCAAGGGGAAAGCCACATAGTGGCCGATCGGGTATGATATGGAAGAAGTGAACTTGGGCTTGAATGAGGTGAGTAAAAATGGTGGTGTCTGATCGGACATGATGCGTGTGGATACTTTGGACCATTTTGGTCCAAAGGGATGACTATGACCGATCGAACATACACATAGGAGGTACCTTGGACCATTCAGGTCAAGGAGAAGTAGATGGTGGCTCGGACCACCTTGGTCCGAGGAGAAAAGTCTAATGCCCGATCGAGCATTTGGTTGAGCGAAGAGGTTTGAACCTTGTTGGCCCAAGGGGAAGGATGTGTGCCCGATCGGACGTGGTACTTATGAGTACCTTGGACCATTTTGATCAAGGAAAGGTGGTGGCTCAGACCACCTAGGTCCGAAGAGAGAGGACCAAGGTCCGATCGGACCTTGGTTAAGCAAAGGAAGCTTGGACCATTTAGGTCCAAGGGGCATTATGCCCGATCGCGTAAGACCTCCCCCGATCGCACATGACCTCCCCCGATCGCGCAAGACACCTGCAGGAGCGCTCGGACCATGTTGGTCCGAGGATATGCTAGGAAGAAGATGGCTCGGACCATGTTGGTCCGAGGAGCAAAGTGTAAGGTCATTTTGGACCTTGATTGAAGGAGTCAAATAAGGTGGTTTGAACCACCTTAAGCCAAAGAAGACAACCATTGTGTCCGATCGGACACAATGGAGGAGTATAACTCGAGTGTAGTTGGCCTTTGGTCCAAGGATAGCCATGCGTATGCCACCTTTGACCTACGTAAAGCTTGAAGAATAGCCAACATGCATGAGAAGCTACGTCAAACTGCCCAAAACTACTTCAGTGAGAATCAGTCCAAGCATCCGGGAATCACTCAATCCTCACTCGAAATTAGGGATCAGTTATATTTTGAATGTTTATTTTGTAATATAAATATTAGGTAAATAATAGAATATCCCTATTAAAAGGGGATATCAGTTGAGAACCCAGGTCTATAAATAGGGACTTGGGACGATCGTAAAAGGACTTTTTGGCAAAATCAAGAGTGAATCTGTATTCTAGAGAGAGAAAGTGTGTTGTTCTTGAAAAGAACCCATTTTTGCGTTCTAGAATATCTCACACTGAAGAAACTCAGTTGACACGGTTCATCTGATCTTGAGTGCAAATACAGTAATAAAATCTCTAAGTGGATTAGGCTATTACCGATCATCGGGGCTGAACCACTATAAAAACCTCGTGTTATTTACTTTAGTTCATAAAAAACTGTCTGTTGTCGTTTATAATTCTCTTGAAGGTTGTCGTAGTTGACGTTCTCACGTCGTTGGCTAAATTCACAGTCAACATTTTGGTGCTTTCATTGAGAGCCTGAAGAGAAAACAGACAGTCCCTAAAGCGATATGGCGCCTAAGAACACCACCGCGGCCTCCAAGAGGGCAAGCACCTCCAGGGAGCATGCTAGATCGGAAAATCCTAACGTTCAAGATCGTGAGAATGAGCCTAGGGTCGTGCTTGAGGATGTAGCTCCTGAAGTTGAGGAGCTCCAGGAGACCATGAGCGCGTTCCAGGATGAGTTGGCCCAGTTCAATGCTAGGCAGGAGGCCTTTGCTGAGGAAATGGCCAAGCAGAGACAAGAGATGGACGCTAGGAGCGAGGAGATCCGTCGACAGCAGGAGGAGGCCGACAGGCGACACCGCGAAGCTGCACTTGCTCTGGAGGCAGCTGCGCAGTTGACCCGAGCCAATGCTCAAGCTATGCCTGGGGTGATACCCACTCAAGAAGCAAGGACCATAGAGGCTGGTCAAAAGAAAGCTGATAGACCAGCAAGAGGTGGTGGTAACCCGCCTGGTCATGAGGAGGAGGGAGTACGATCACGCACTGCCACTACCCAAAGGGGGAATTCTAAGACCCCCTCAAGGAGCCATAGATCAGAGACTTCCAGGTCAGGAAGTCATAAGTCTGGCAGTAAGAAAACACCTTCTGAGCAGGGGCACAACAAAGCCCCTCGTGGCAAGGAAACTTCACACTTCAAAGATGGACATGGGCGTGATGAAGGTGACAGTTACCACACCAACCAGTCGAAAGAGAAGAATAATAACCGACGAGGGGGAGATAATCAACCAGCTCAAACGGGGAAGCCACCACGACATCCCAACCAGCGTAATGGCAAGGAGCACGCTCCACCTAATAGACCCTCCGAAAAGACTCGGAGTACGGTGTTCGACCGGTTGGGAAAGAACACTGCTCAGAAGGACCTAAGGGACATCATTGATGACAGAAGGAGGACCGCTCCGTTCGAAGGGCAGGAGCCAATCCGTCCTACTAGTCGAGTAGAAATACTTGACGTAGATACGCTGGATAGGAGTGCCCGACCTAGCGGTCCCGAAAGTTCATCCCCAGCAGTGGCCCCAGCCATCCAAGCCCAGCTTGATGCTTTGACGGCGGCAGTACAAGGTTTATCCAAACAACCAGTTATTGATCCAGTAGACCACAGAAGTGGTAGCCCTTTTTGTGCTAGAATAAGAGCAGCCCAACCACCAAGGAAATACAAGGCGCCTGTATTGCCAGTTTATACAGAAAAGGCAGACCCGGTGAGACACGTTGGAAAGTTCGAGGATCAGATGGAGCTGCTTGGGGTGAGTGACGATTACCGCTGTAGAGTCTTCCCCACCACCTTGTCAGACACTGCCCAAGAGTGGTACTGGAAGTTCAAACCCGACTCCATCACCTCTTGGGAGAGCTTTAGGAAGGAGTTCTGCAGGCAGTTTAGCACTGCCCGAACCCCTCCAGTTTATGCCAACCACTTGGTGGATATTAGGCAAGGCAAAGATGAATCTCTCAAGAACTACATACAGAGGTTTATGAGAGAAGCCAATCGGGCTACCGCTGTTGGAGATGAAGGGAAGATGGTTGCGATCTCCTCGGGTATTATTTATCGAAGTCCTTTGTGGGACAGCATTCACCGCCATCCAATTTCAACTTTACAACAATTCTTGGACCGTGCAGATAAGTACATGAAGTTGGACGATGCCATTGAGAAAGGAGAGAACGGGTTGAACAACCCAAGTGGATCGGGGGATACTCCAAAGGATAGCGGAAATGATCAAGGCGGTAGTAAGAAACGTGGGAATAACGGGTCTGACCACCGCAGTGAGAAGAAAGCTAAGTCTGGGTCGAATGACAAACCTACGAAGTATGAACCTCGATTCACCAACTACACTACTCTTTCGGCAACCCGAGCGGAGATCTATCTAGCCAGCCATCAGGAGGTCCCTTACCGAAGGCCCCCTCCAATCAAGAAGGAAATGAGTAAGAGGGATAAGAACAAGTTCTGTCGTTTCCATGGAGACTATGGTCATGACACGAACGAGTGTAACCACCTTAAGGATGAGATAGAGTTTCTCCTCCGTTCGGGGAAACTAAAAAAATATAAGGCAGAGAAAACCCAGGGAGAGGGAAGCAACAATAATCCTGGGTTCAAGCGACAACGGTCCCCACCTTTGCAACCTGAACCTGTGGACTTCACACTAGATACAATATGTGGAGGACCACATCTTGCGGGTGATAGCAGCAAGGTGAGGGAAAGATATGCTCGCACCCTTCGTCATGAGTTGGAGGCAGCGTCCACATCCGAGGTTATGACGATGGAGGAGAGACCATCAAAGAACCCAAGGTATGAAAGTGAGTCCCTCACCTTCACTGAGGAGGATGCCAAACACGTGAGGTATCCTCACAATGACCCTCTCGTAGTGACAGTTCAAATAGCTAACATGAAGGTGAAAAGATGTCTGGTTGATACGGGAAGTTCCGTAAACATTATTTATAAGTCCTCTTTTGAAAAAATGAAGCTATCCATCAATGACTTGAAACCATGCTCTCACGTCATTTACGGGTTTACTGGAGAGGGACTATCACCAGCTGGAACAATAAAGTTACCAGTCACCACGGGGGAAGCTCCCAAGCATGAAACCGTGATGACTGAATTTTTAATTGTTGACTGCCCGTCTGCCTACAATGTGGTTATTGGTCGACCACTACTCACCAACTTGCATGCGGTAGTTTCAATTTGGCACCTTTCTATGAAGTTCCCGACCAGCGCTGGCGTAGGCTACGTCCAAGGAGACCAAAGGGAAGCTAGAGAGTGTTATAATGCCTCCATAGCTAAGGCAAAGAAAGGTGCCAAGGAAAACAACATGATTGTGTGTGTTGAAGGAGGGGAAGTGGATGAGATGGACGTAGACCAGAGTCTTGTCGTAGTAAACGATGAAGAGGTGTTGAAGGAGTGTGACCAGGAGAGCACTCCCAGTTTGAAAGAGCAGAAGACCCCATCAGGTGATGAAGTCACCAAATAGGGCGTTGCCCAAAGCGAGGAAAGAGATATCGATCCTCGCTTTGGGGATTATGAGAGTGATGTGGGACCGTCCGAGGAGTTAGAAGAGGTCCCTATAGATAAGAATGACCCGACAAGAGGGGTCAAGATTGGGAAGAAATTGAAAGCTGAGGTGAGAGCACAGCTGATAGAGTTCTTGCGAAGGAATCAGGATGTCTTCGCCTGGTCTCACAAGGATATGGTGGGTATCTCACCAACTGTGATCAGCCATGTGCTCAACGTAGATGAAAGGTATCCAGCGGTACAGCAGAAGAGGAGGTTACTTGACAAGGATCGAGCAAAGGCTCTTAAGGAGGAAGTAGAGCGGTTGAAGGAAAACGGGTTTATTAGAGAGGCATACTACCCAGCTTGGGTTTCAAACCCAGTCTTGGTGCCTAAACCCAATGGAAAGTGGAGGACTTGTGTAGATTTTACTGATCTAAACAAAGCATGCCCGAAGGATTGTTTCCCTTTACCGAGAATAGACCAGTTGGTGGATGCAACCTCTGGTCACGAGACCTTGTCCTTCATGGACGCATATTCGGGATACAACCAAATCAGCATGCATCCTCCTGATGAAGAACATACCAGCTTCCGAACGGATATAGGGCTCTATTGCTATAGAGTGATGCCCTTCGGGTTAAAAAATGCAGGAGCTACCTACCAGCGCCTGGTGAATGGCATGTTTCGTGACTTAATCGGCAAAAGCATGGAGGTATACGTAGATGATATGCTGGTGAAGTCGAAAGAAGCTGGGGGGCACGTGGGAGACTTAGAGGATTGCTTTGCAATCTTGAGGAAGTATAACATGAAATTAAACCCCCTCAAATGTTCGTTTGGAGTGGGTTCTGGGAAATTCCTTGGGTTTATTGTCAACTCCCGAGGAATAGAAGCAAACCCTGAAAAGATCAAGGCTCTCATAGAGATGAAGTCTCCCACAAGAATAAAGGAGGTGCAAAGCTTGACTGGGCGGATTGCGGCTCTAAGCAGGTTCGTCTCAAAATCAACGGACAAGTGCGTCCCGTTTTTTAACCTGCTTAAAGGAGGAAAGAAGTTCGAGTGGACCGCAGAGTGTGAACAAGCTTTCCAGGAAATAAAGGAACATTTGGCTCAACCTCCTGTTCTTTCTAAACCAATTGATGGAGAGGACCTACTTGCATATCTAGCAGTCACGGAACACGCTGTTAGCGCTGCTTTAGTACGTGAGGAGGATAAGGTGCAGCACCCAGTGTATTACGTTAGCAAGCGTTTGATAGGAGCGGAGTCCCGATACCCCATGATTGAGAAGTTGGCTTACTGCTTGGTACTTGCATCACGAAAGTTGAGGCCGTATTTCCAAGCACACCCCATCAAGGTCCTCGCTGACCAGCCTCTTCGCCAAGTTTTGCAAAAACCGGAGTCGTCTGGTCGGCTACTTAAATGGGCGGTCGAGCTAGGCCAATTTGAAATCAAGTACCAACCAAGGACTGCTATTAAGGGTCAAGCCTTGGCGGATTTCATCGCTGAGTGTACCGGAATCGTTGAGGTCCCTAATCAACAGGAGAGTGTTACTGGGTTAAAAGAAGAAGTTCCTGCTTGGCAACTTTTCGTTGATGGATCGTCAAACGAGCACCATTCAGGAGCTGGGATTATACTAGTCACACCAGAGAAGCACCGAATTCATTGTGCACTGAGGTTCGGATTCAATGCTTCTAATAACGAAGCAGAGTATGAGGCCCTCTTAGCAGGCTTGCGACTGGCTAGAGATGTACGTGCCCGGTCGGTGGAGATAAACAGTGATTCCCAATTGGTGGTTTATCAAGTATTAGGGGAGTACCAGGCGAGGGGCCTACGCATGGTGGCATACTTAAACAAAACTAAATATTTACTAGCCCAGTTCGAGGAGTATACCATTAAGCTAGTACCAAGGGAGCATAATTCCAATGCTGATGCTCTGGCAAAGCTTGCAAGTGCGAAAGATGCCGAAACACTGAATATAGTTCCAGTAGAGTACTTGGCAGAGCCAAGTATTGATAGAGAAGAGGCCATGCCGATTACGATAGTCGACACCTGGATGACTCCCATCATTGCCTACCTTGAACATGGGACGCTCCCAGATGGTCGTAATGAAGCAAGGAAAGTTATGAGGCAAGCTGCTAGGTACACCATGGTGGATGGAGTGTTATATAGGAGAGGATACTCCTTACCTCTCCTCAGGTGCATAACCCCCGACCAGTCAAAGAGCTTATTAGCTGAAGTGCATGAGGGGTTTTGTGGAGATCATGCTGGGGGGCAGAGTCTATCTAAAAAGATCTTGAGGCAAGGATTTTTCTGGCCTACTATGAACGAAGACTCTATGGAATATGTGAAAAGGTGTGACAAATGCCAAAGATTCTCTAAGGTACCCAGAGCACCACCAAATCTTTTGAGGCAAATGCAAAGTCCGTGGCCTTTTGCAGTATGGGGCATTGATTTGATCGGGAAGTTACCCAAAGGAAAGGGAGGAGTGCAATTCGCTGTGGTCGCAGTAGATTATTTTACTAAATGGACTGAGGCCGAACCATTAGCCACGATTACATCGAAGAAAGTGTTGGACTTTGTTGTTAAAAATATAATATGTCGCTATGGTCTACCTAAAAAGATAGTGTCTGACAATGGCACCCAGTTTGACAGCGACATATTTACCGATTTTTGCACTCGGCATGGCATCACCAAAAGTTTCTCCTCGGTGGCCCATCCTCAGGCCAATGGGCAGGTTGAAGCAGTGAACAAAACATTGAAGGACACTTTGAAGAAGCGCCTGGAACAAGCTAAGGGTGCTTGGGCAGATGAGTTACCAGAAGTCCTTTGGTCGTATAGGACTACCGCTCGGACGGCAACTGGCCATACCCCATTCTCTTTAGCGTATGGGTATGAAGCCATGTTACCTGTGGAGATAGATCCACCCTCTCATAGAAGGACCGTTTACAACCAAGAGGAGAACCATCAGTTGTTGGCAGAATCATTGGACTTCCTCGAAGAGAGAAGAGAGGAGGCAAGCCTCAGAGTAGCAGCTCATCAGCAAAAAGTGGCACGCTACTTCAATTCCAGAGTGCGAGATCGAAAGTTCCAGGTCGGAGATTTAGTCCTAAGGAAGGTGTTTGTTAGAGACCCAGCAGCTGGTGTGCTAGGACCGAACTGGGAAGGACCATATCAAATTGAACAGGTCTTACCGCCCGGCACTTACAAGCTTGCTCGATTGAATGGGGAGCTGATCAGAAACTACTGGAATGGCGAGCACTTGAGAAAATATTATCAATAAATACTACTTGCAGAGTAGTAGCTTTGTATCAAGTGCTTAACTTGTTATTTAAGTTTTTTGTTTGTGAACTGGTTATTTGCTACCCAGTCGCATTATTTTGAACAATGTTATTTTGTTTGGAACTCGTTGTTAGACACGTTTTGTCATTTATTATTACGAGTAATAAAAGAGACCACACGCATTGTGGTCGTACCTTGCTACAAACTTTGCATATGTGTTGATTATTTTTGTTGGGCAGTGTTCAACTGTCATAATAATTTAAACAAAACAGGTCTTTTAAAAACTAATGTACTGGACAGTGTTCAACTGGTCGGTATCATAATATGGAGGACCAACGTTTAGATAATATTTATGTAGTGGTCAACTACTGATATATTTTCGTATATTTCATGTGTTTCACGAGTAGTACCTACTCGAACAAATCCGATCAAGTAGTAAGTGATCAAGGATTTATCCACCCTCAATCACTTGGGGGGCACATAGGGTATACTGGTATGTATTTCAACACAGGCAATAAGAGCACGAGCAAATATGTTTGTTTTTGGGCTGACTTGTAAGTTTAGGAGTCTAAAATAGCCGTTAAGCTAACTTGTTTTACAAAGCTTAAGTAACTTAGAATTTTTCAAATTCTAAGTTAAAAAACTGATATTCGTGTAACAAGACATTTATGCTCATAAAAAGTTAGAGCAATAAGAGCATGAGGAAGTATATTTGGTGTGAACTTATGGAATGGTAAAAATTTCTAAGTTAAAAAACTGATATTCTCATGTGAAATTAAAGGCATCCAAAAACTTTGCTATGCACAATAAAAACTTAGAAGTTTGAAATTGTCAGCAAGGAAAGAGTAAAGTGCTAAATGTCAAAATAGCTCACTAGTTCGAGCAACAAAATACAAAGTAAAGTAGACTGTGATGAACTATGAGAGGGAGTCACAGGCGAGCTCCTCTAGAGGGTTGATCGACTCCCTCCTCTGCATCAGCTGCTCCTCTCGCTCGAAATGATATAGCAGAGCAGGTTGGGGCGAGTGCAGGAGGGTTGGCAGCTTCTTCAGCGGCTCTTGCTTCACATCTGGCAAGATCCTCTGCTTGGGCCTCCTTGGGGAAACAATCAAGATTAAGAGGCTTGTTCAGCTTCCAGACCTTATAGAAGCAGTCAAAACTGGCCTCCTCAAAGCGAATCAAGTCAAGCTCTTTTTCTTGCTTCAGCTCTTCGTTCTCGCTAATCAACCTCTCATTGTCTCGAACTAACTCTTTAATATCAAGGGATTGCTTCTCCAATTGAGTGGTCAAGGAAGCATTGTTTTGAGCCTGCTTTTTGAGAGACTCGTCCCGTTCAACTATAGTTCTCTCTGCTTGCTCCAGCTTGGACCTGGCCTCCACCAGTTGATCGTCCTGCACCTTGATCAGCTCCTTGTAATCCACGGCTCGAAGCTGAGCATGACCAATGGTGACAAGTGACTGCATGGAAGACAAAAAGTTAATACAAGTAAAAATACTAATAACAAAGTATCTCGAGGAAAAATGCTTACCTTCATCAATTGAGCGAGTCCTCTCTTCAAGACAACTTCGACACTAAGTCGAGGGTAGGAGTCTAGGCTTTGAAGCGTCGATGCATCACGGCCAATATCCTCAAGAAGCCCCTTGCCCAGGTCGCTAACAGCACGAAAGAGCTCACTCGAACTACCCTGGTGAGTAGGAGTTAGGCTCGCAGAAGGAGGAAGGGAAGAGGGGGTCAGTGGCGGAAGTGTAGTCGGTCCCCCAGGTTGCCTCCCTTGACTTGGCGGTACTACCTTCTGAATCTTCTGTGGAGGCATAGAGCCACTTCCATCACCAGTTTTCCTCTTTGAAGCAACGCAATCTCTGAACATGTCTGAATCTGCCAAGGATGAAAAAACAAGATTGTTAGAGAAATAAACATAATGAAACATATGCAAGTGTATACTACAATTGTGATACTCTCTAATTACCAATTATAAAAAATATGCCTATTTTCACTAAGCATGTGTTACCTGCGTTGAAGATCTGATCAAGGAACTCATCCTCGTCGTCCGAGGATGAGCTAAGTTCCCCTTCAACCTGGATAGCTTTTCCTTTCCCAGGTTGAGCGGGAATAGTAGATCTACGCTGAGGATCAGGCTCTCTAATGACTAAGTCGCCAGGTCTACGGGAAAGCGGAGAAGGCCCAGGAGAATGCCGATCAGTCATTTGCTCTGTGCCCTCGGTAGACCGACCAGGCGTGTCGTTCTCCCCGGTGGTACTTTGCACCACCAGATCCTGCTCACATGGCACCAGACTCACCATCTGAAGAAGGTCCAGCGTGACCAACTTTTTTACATCCTTCTCTTTAAGACTCATGTTAGCCAATTTCTTGGCCCGCCTAAACATCCCTTCAGTAGGCAATGGTCGCTCAAACGGACCCGAGCGCGTAAAAGCCAAATTGTTGGCCTCAATATCCAATGTGAGGAAGTATTCCTTATGATATTTCCCGGCGTTTGACTTATGGGAGATGCCATTGAGATATGTAACCCCCCTATGCCTGTGATAGAAATGGAAGAAACCTGAGTTGTTGTGAGAAGGGTTGGTCCGAAGATCAAACAGGTAATGCACCTCATGAGGGGTGGGCTCGTCCCAACCATTCAGAAAATAAAGAATATACAGCGCAGAGAGTGCCTGTATCCCATTCGGCGTGATCTGAAATGGGGAGATGTTGAAGTAGTCTGCTACGGACCGGAAATAGATGTGCAGCGGGAGTGTTGCTCCAGCTTGTACATGGTGCCTGGACCAGGCACAGTACCTTCCACCGGGCCTATTGGCTCTTTGATGCGAGCCCGGACACGTCACGTTTGCCCCACTCAAGCCTAAAGCTTCAATGTGTTTCTGGAATAGAGCGGGATTAAGTTTTGAGGCTTCGGCAACGAACCAGGAGGGTTCTTCTTCTCCCTCATCACGTGGCTTCTGAACAGCCAAATCCTGGATCGCAGTAGCAAATTTCAGAGAAGGCTTTCTTGAAGCTGTGGTAGTGCAGGTTTGATTGCGCTTTGCCACCTTCTGTACTGCTCTGCGGGCAACCTGCGGATCGTGTTCCTGAGGGAGCCTGTTAGATTGCTTCACCCTCATCGTCGACTGAGAAGCCTGTCGAAGAAATTGTTCCTCGTGAAGAAGATATAAGGCTGAGCGAGGGAGGATCTGCTTGAAGCGGCGAAGACGGTCCTCTGGAGTGTAACCAGTAGACGAGCCTGGTGAGGAATCGCTATTCAAGGGAGTCTCGATTGTTTGCGGGGCAGATGATTCGGAGTTCGTATGATTGTCACCTCCCCTATAGTCAGAGCGATTCATCTACAAAAATGAATAAAAAATGGGGAGGTGAGTAACCATACAGAAAAAATTCATCAAAAATAAGAATTATTTATATACTTGGAAAATTTTGTCCAAGTTATAAAAATATAACACATATGGAAAATATAATTTTAATGCTCAAAAGTGCCTAAAAGTACTTAAAGTATTGAACTTATTAAAGCTTATAGAAGGAGGCATTTTTGGGGTTTTCCTATAAGGCTAAGTTCCTTATGTGTGTAGTAACATACAGAGGTTGGTTATACATTTGGAAGGAAAAGAAGCCAAGGTCTAAGGAGTTAGGTGTGGTCCGATCGGACCACATTTTAGGCTCAAAGGAATGGTTTTATACCTCCGATCGGATGCCTAGAGGCACTAAGTGGACATGACCACAAAGGTGTATAAACCAAGGAAAATTGAAAATGGTCTGATCGGACCGTGTGCTTACTCTAGGGGATAACTTAGCATATTGCAGTCGATCGACTGCCAAAATGTGTTGGATACTCATTACCAAAGGGGTGTTCAGAGCAGATGGGAGGAACCATATATCCACACACGCCCAGAACAAAATAAAACTGGTCCGATCAGACACATTCTGGCCAGGAGACGTCCTGCCTCGCCACCGCACGAGCCTCACGCGAAGTCCCTAGGACGTCCGATCGGGCGTAGCGTGCCCGAGGAGAAGATGTGCACCCAGGGTCTGAGAATCCGCCTGGTGTGCCTCGTGCCTCCAAAACTCCTAGCCACCAGCAGCAACAAGTCAGGTTCGATCGGGCATGGGTGTCTAGGGAGGTTCGGAATTGACTGTTAAAGACTTGGGCACTTAAAAGCGAAGGAAGGAGCGTGTGGTCCGATCGGACCACACATTTATCTGAAACTTTTCAAGGCCCGATCGGAGGTGGTTGTCTCATCTCGTTCAGAAGAGATACACGCCTCAAGCTTGAACCATGGTTCATCATCCCCGATCGAACATGGGTTCACCATGAGGACAAAGTGTGGTCCGATCGGACCACACGCTTATGCCCAGAATTTCTGGGCAAAAACCATGTACAAAATGGTCCCTAAATGGCATACTTTGCCTACCCCGAATCCAAACCAAATGGGCAAAGCCCTAAAAATCCCTAGTCTAAACACATTCCATCATTTACATAAACAAAAAACAAGATCAAAACATATAAATGAAAGGTTTTCTTCATGTTCTTAAAAACCCATTACACCATCAAAACCCTCAAAACCCATATTCATGTTTATGTCAAAATACCAAAAATGTCTTGAAATTCCTAAAAGCTTAAGGGAAAATTCGGGTTACCCATGCCACAAACCTCATCAAGGCAATGAGCAAACACATTGAACAAGACATATTCAAGAACTTCAAGAACATCCAAGGGACAAGCATATTCGGCCATGGCATTTTTTTTAGAAAAGAAAATGTAGCAATCTAAGAGGCATGGAGAAGAAGACTTACCCAAGGTTGGAGAGCTTTGATTTTTCTTGGAGGATGCTTGAAGATGAGGAGCTCCCCTTGAAGATTGTAAAGTCGGCAAGAGGAGGGAGTCCTTGAGAGGGTTTCGGCCAAGGGAGAAGATGAAGGGTTTTTAGAATATATTTTTTTTTTTTTGTATGTGTGAAGAATAGAATGTAAAGTGGGGATATTTGAAGGGAAAAAAGTGGGTTTTTCATTTACTTTTGGACCTTTGATATTCTGGGACAATTTTTCTCCCCACGATCTTGGGTGGATTTTTGCAAGTGATCGTGGGTCTGCTGCATGAAGATGAACAGTTATTATTTTTCATAATGGCGTCAGCTGAAGAAAAAGTTTATTACGTGAATAAATCATATAATAAACTTGGGGGGCAAATGTTATCCCAAAAATTTGGAAAGAATGACGTGGCGGTGAAATGGACACGTGGCATGAGTTAGTAGGGAGATCTGGCTTAGTAATAGCCTAATACATTAGTTAAGGAATGGGACAGAGGGTCAAGCCAAATACGCCCAATCGAAGAGAGTATTTAGAATGGGGGTTGCTTGGCTCAGACCTCAGTTTAAAGACCCATATAATTAAATTGGTGCCAAGACCGAGAAAGTGAAAGGGAGGTATGAATTTTGGTTCAAGATATAAAAGCAGTAGGTCCGATCGGACCTAAGCTTAGGAGACCTCTTGTTAAGCTTGGTTCGAATAAGTTCAAAAAGAATAAGGCTCAAGTTTTACTCAAGGGGAAAGCCACATAGTGGCCGATCGGGTATGATATGGAAGAAGTGAACTTGGGCTTGAATGAGGTGAGTAAAAATGGTGGTGTCCGATCGGACATGATGCGTGTGGATACTTTGGACCATTTTGGTCCAAAGGGATGACTATGACCGATCGAACATACACATAGGAGGTACCTTGGACCATTCAGGTCAAGGAGAAGTAGATGGTGGCTCGGACCACCTTGGTCCGAGGAGAAAAGTCTAATGCCCGATCGAGCATTTGGTTGAGCGAAGAGGTTTGAACCTTGTTGGCCCAAGGGGAAGGATGTGTGCCCGATCGGACGTGGTACTTATGAGTACCTTGGACCATTTTGATCAAGGAAAGGTGGTGGCTCAGACCACCTAGGTCCGAAGAGAGAGGACCAAGGTCCGATCGGACCTTGGTTAAGCAAAGGAAGCTTGGACCATTTAGGTCCAAGGGGCATTATGCCCGATCGCGTAAGACCTCCCCCGATCGCACATGACCTCCCCCGATCGCGCAAGACACCTGCAGGAGCGCTCGGACCATGTTGGTCCGAGGATATGCTAGGAAGAAGATGGCTCGGACCATGTTGGTCCGAGGAGCAAAGTGTAAGGTCATTTTGGACCTTGATTGAAGGAGTCAAATAAGGTGGTTTGAACCACCTTAAGCCAAAGAAGACAACCATTGTGTCCGATCGGACACAATGGAGGAGTATAACTCGAGTGTAGTTGGCCTTTGGTCCAAGGATAGCCATGCGTATGCCACCTTTGACCTACGTAAAGCTTGAAGAATAGCCAACATGCATGAGAAGCTACGTCAAACTGCCCAAAACTACTTCAGTGAGAATCAGTCCAAGCATCCGGGAATCACTCAATCCTCACTCGAAATTAGGGATCAGTTATATTTTGAATGTTTATTTTGTAATATAAATATTAGGTAAATAATAGAATATCCCTATTAAAAGGGGATATCAGTTGAGAACCCAGGTCTATAAATAGGGACTTGGGACGATCGTAAAAGGACTTTTTGGCAAAATCAAGAGTGAATCTGTATTCTAGAGAGAGAAAGTGTGTTGTTCTTGAAAAGAACCCATTTTTGCGTTCTAGAATATCTCACACTGAAGAAACTCAGTTGACACGGTTCATCTGATCTTGAGTGCAAATACAGTAATAAAATCTCTAAGTGGATTAGGCTATTACCGATCATCGGGGCTGAACCACTATAAAAACCTCGTGTTATTTACTTTAGTTCATAAAAAACTGTCTGTTGTCGTTTATAATTCTCTTGAAGGTTGTCGTAGTTGACGTTCTCACGTCGTTGGCTAAATTCACAGTCAACATTTTTGGCAAATGTTATACCCAAAAATTGGAGAATGCATCCTAGGAGGCTAAGGAGAATGCATCTAGGAGAGTGCCTCCTAGGAGGGCTAAGAGGGTGGTCCTAGGAGACCCCAAGGAGGGTGTGGTCCTAGGAGACCCCAAGGGTGTGTAGGAGGTAAGCCTCCCAAGGTTTTCTAAGTGTTGGCTCGAACGTGCCCAAGGTAAATAGCTAAGGAGGAGGAGTCTCATGCAAGAGAATGGAGACTTAGACTTTCATAAGGAAAGTCTATACAATGTTCGATCGGACATGTTTGGGAGATGCTAAAGGAGGTTGCCTCAATGTTGTCCAAGGTGGGGTTCCCTCAATGTTGTCCAAGGTGAGGTTCCCTCAATGTTGTCAAAGGTGAGGTTCCCTCAATGTTGTCCAAGGTGAGGTTCCCTCAATGTTGTCCAAGGTGAGGTTCCCTCAATGTTGTCCAAGGTGAGGTTGCCTCAATGTCGTTCAAGGTGAGGTGCCAAGGAAGTTGCCTCGAACCACCTTGGTCCGAGGAGAAGCCAAGGAGATTGGTTCAAGGAGGAACATGGCATGCTAGAGGAGAGTACATGTTCGAGGAGAACCATGCACGTTCAACCCACCCAAAGCATGTCCTACCACCATGCATATCCTACCACCACTTGCATGGGTAGTGGGTAGGAGGTGGACCAACTAGCTAGAGGAGACTAAGTCAGACACAACTTCAACAACATGCGCGGGAATCTCTCATTCTTCCCACAAATGGGGAATTTGTTACATTTTGAATTTTGAATGTTTATTTGTAATATAAATGTAATAAATATAGTAAAATATCCCTATTATAAGGGGATATCAGTTGAGGATCCCATCTCTATAAATAGAGAGCTTATGAGATGAGAAGGGGGTCCCTTCTGCTTATTCTTTCTAGAGAGATAAAATTGGGTCTGTCTATTCTAGAGAGAGAAAGTGCTGAAATTAGAGAGAATTCTTGTATTTTCACAATTTATACTGAAGAAACTCAGTTGGCATAGTCCATCTGATCTTGAGTATAGATTTATAAATCACAACTCTAAGTGGATTAGGCTATTACCGACAATCGGGGCTGAACCACTATAAAAATTCTGTGTTATTTACTTTTCTTGTTTATACCGTCTGTTGTCGTTTACATTCTCTTGAAGGTTCGTCGTATTTGACGTTCTCACGTCGTTGGCTAAAAACGCAGTCAACAGCGGGGTTCTCTTCTGTGGAGACTTTTTCGACATTGATTACACCTTCAGTGACCTTTTCACGAATAAAGTGATACTTGATATCCACATGCTTAGTCCGGTCATGAAATACCGGATTCTTACATAAATGTTTGGCACATTGACTATCTGAAAAAATTGTAGCTTTTCCTTTGAGCACTTGTAGCTTTTTTAGAAGACCTTGAATCCAAATACCTTCTTTGATTGCTTCATTAGCATCCATGTACTCAGCTTCAGTAGTTGAAAGTGAAACTACAGATTGTAGTTGAGACTTCCAACTCACACAATTCCCACTTACTAGAAAGTAATAGGCTGTAGTAGACTTTCTAGTGTCTCGGTCTCCAGCATAATCCGAGTCTACAAACCCACTGATTTCCACCTGATTATGATGCCGCTTGTACACCAACCCATGTCTAGTAGTATTAATCAAATAACGCTGCAACCACTTCATAGCATCCCAATGAATTCTTCCGGGATTTTCCATGTATCTACTTAGAGGACTAATCGAGTGTGATAAATCAGGCCTAGTGCAAATCATTAGATACATTTTAGCTCCAACAACATCAGAGTAAGGTACCTTGGCCATATCTTCCCTTTCAAACTCAATTTTAGGACAATCAACATTTGTAAGCTGATATTGACTTGTCAATGGCTGTTTGACAGCTTTAGCAACCTTCATAGAAAACCTTTTAAGAACCTTTTCAACATAAGACTTTTGACTGATGAAGATTGTAACACTCTGGTTACCCCAAGACAGTTACGGTGAACTTTGAACCGTGATTTAACTCGCTAACTGAGTTCTTTGGTTAAAACGTGCTTCTAGGTGTCATTAATAGGTTAAGGTGGGAAACCATTCAAAAGGAAATGATATATTTTATTTAAAACATAAAACTATTCATGGGCCCATAAAAACGTTTACAAGTTATTTACGATACAAAATGGCCATTACAGTATAAAATTTACAACTCGTCGATCTAAGCGGAAAAAATAGGGTAAACCCCCTAGTTCCCCTGAGAACTCCTTGGCCGTGGTGGTCAAGCGGCCGCATATGTACACATCGCCACCTAAGCTCTCCACTCAAGGCTGGGTGAGCTTTTCTTTCCCTTCACCTGCACCACATAGCACCCATGAGGCAAAGCCCAGCAAGAAAACTCAATACTGCACGAATATAATATCAAACGATGATCATAATAACCATTCAAGACTTCTAGTCCATAACAGAGGAGTGACAGTTGTAAAGTCACCAAGGTGGGTTTCGTTCCCTTTACAGATAAGTGATCCTTTCACTAACTTAAACAAGATAGGTACATGATGAAATAGTCACCAACATAACCCTATCGAGTGACCATAGAGTCACAACTGTGGGATTTCGTTCCCTTAGCCATGTGACAAACAGTCACCTAGGCCTTTGGCCCTGGCTCTGGGTAACTAGTCATAGACTAGACAAGCGCTTATAATTTTCATCGAACTTAGGGTCAGTCCTACATTAATACTCCATATGAGTCATTCAATGACGCTGTCAATTAGATCTAATCTTTTATTGGCTCTGCATTCATGACACTTATGCCGTTTCTGACTCTTAGGTCAGTAACACAATCGACCAATGTCGATTCTGACTAGTCAATGCCATACACAAGTAAGCAAGATTTGCTCAGCATTTAATATGCAATCAATGTCCACATTTAACAATCAACATGCCTCTATAATAACCACGCATGTCATATACATAGGGTGCAGTTTTCTTACCTCGGGTTCGAGCGAGAATTAGTAAAAGAACGACCCTTGAGAACGATTGACATTTTAGTTCCTTAGCGATCACCTAGTCATAACCAATTGGAAACCATTAATAAAGTAAATCAATAAGAGATTCACAATCTAAAACCTCACTCCCGAGATCAATCCCGCACTCTCGGGACTCCCAATCCACCCAAACAAGGTAAAGGAACCCATCCCCGAGCCTTAAAAGTCATCCCGAGCCCTAAAATAGGTTCGCTGGAAAATGGACTAGCGCTGGGGCTCTGCTGGGTAGCGCTGGGGCGTTGCCCCAAGTCAGAGAGACCCCGCTCTCTGCCCTGCCTAGTGCTTGGGCGCCATCTACAAGACCAGGTTGTTCCGGGTTTCCTCCCCTACGATTTCCCCTGAAAAACAACCCTTCAAACCAGCCCTAAACATCACCCAAACATGCCATTCAACCCCTAAACTTTATTCATACCTCAACCTCATCAAAACCCAATCGACCTTACTCAAAAACTTCCATTGATTTCCAACTAAACACCTCAAATTCCTCAACTGAAAAACCATAAGAAAAATAGAGTACAACTAAAATTCATGGATGAATTCTTACCTCAAGCTGGATTTGAGTCCTCTTCAATGGGTGAACTGAGGTCCTAAGCTCCAAACTTTGATTCCCTAGCTTAGTTCTTCAAATTGGGATCAAGAACTCCAAAGGAGGAAGGAGGAAGGTGATGAATGTGAGAAGGGGAAACTTACTCTGTTTTGCTTCACTTCTTTCTACAGCTTACTAGAATCCCACATATCCCTTGCCAAATGACCATATTGCCCCAAGGTTAAATAAAACTCTATAAAGGCTAGTAAGGGCAAAAATGTCATTTATCATCTAAACCCGCTAATCATAATTAACGTTCTCCAATTCACGTTATTCTCGATACTCTCAAATACCAATAATTCATATCTTGTTACCCTTTAATTCCTGGCAACGCTCTAATCATTAAATCACCCCGAGAGTTACCCCGAGCCTCGAACTTAATCCTGTTATGACTAAACCGCTAATTTGCACTCAAAGATCGTCTTATACCGAATAGCTCGAACAAATCCACATTATAAGTGGCCTCAACAATATATCACCGACATGCATACAAATATACAATTACGCCCTCAGCGGGCCAAATTACCAAAATACCCCTGTAATGAAATGTGGACGCACATGCATGCATTTAACATCATGTTATAATATAATTTACATAAACATGCATATAATAGTTTAATGGCATAATAAATCAATTATGGCCCTCCCGACCTACTAATCCAACCATTAAACCACATTAGGGATTTTGGGGCATTACAACTATCCCCTCCTTACAGAAATTTCGTCCTCGAAATTTACCTGAACAGCTCGGGATGCTGACTCCGCATATTTGACTCCAGCTCCCAGCTCGGGATGCTGGATCTAGCGTTTTCATAGACGGAACTCCTGCCATTTTGTTTTCTGAGCTAGAGATAGCAGTCTCTAATGTGACCAAGCTTGCCACAATGAAAATACGCCCTTGAATTGTTTGGACCTCTGGAACCAGATCTACCTCTGCTCTTGTTGTGCCTTTTACCATGGTAGCCATTTGAGTTTTTGTGTGGTGATCGACCCCTTGCATAGTAGCTTTCTCCAAGGTTTGATGAAGAAGATTTCTCTGATTTTAATTCTAAATCCTTTGATTTCAATGCTGAAATTACTTCTTCTAAAGTAATTGATGTACGACCATAATTGATAGCACTTTTGACCTCTTTTAACGATTCAGATAGAGAATTTAAAATGATAATTGCTTGGTTTTCATCACTTAAAGCTTCTCCTTATCCTGAGTTAGCCAACTCAATGTTCATCCTTAGGAACTCATCCAAATTATGCTCCAAACTCTTGCTAATGCTCATCTTAAATCCAAAGATTCTTTCCTTAAGAAAGATTTTGTTGGTGAGAGTCTTTTGCTGAAATAACTCATCTAGTTTCTTCCAAATCTTGGATGGAGTGTCTTCTTTATCAACCATTCTAATGATGGAGTCCGACAAATGAAAAATCATAATCCCAATGGCTGATTTGAGCATTTCTTCTTTTTGATGTTTTGTAGTACCTTCAAGCCATGAAATGGGATCTTCAAGAACACGCGATAACTTTTGAGAAGCCAACATTCCTTTAATATTCCTTCTCCAAATTCTAAAATCTCCATTACCATCAAACCTCTCTATTTCAAGCTTCATATTACTCATATTGTTGCAATAACTCCAATCCAAGAGACCTTGAACAGATTCTTGAACCTTCGAACTTGATTCTTGGACTTCTTTCTTGAATGAAATTTTTTCTATGTCACTTTCTGATGAATAACTTGATTAAGCCAGTTCTTCCCTTCTTTGTCACCTTTGATCTTGAACCTGAACCTTTCCAATTGACCTGGCTCTGATACCACTGTTAGAAAATTCACCTTCCTTACACTAGTTGTAACTCCCACTTCTTTCTACAAATGCATTATAACAATTATGAAAAATAAGACAAGATATTCATACTTTTGAGTGCATTACAATGTTAATCGAATGCTAGAGCTATTAAGTAAAGTGGAAGAATAACTAATGAATATGCAAATATAATATTCATGGGCATTTCATTAGTATAATACCCATAGAATGATGCTAAATACAAGCAAACAATCACTAAAGTTATGAACAATAAAGAGAAATTCATGATTTGATGATGAATTTTATCTAGAAGGTTAAGAGATGAAGAAGTTGTGCAAGTAAATGGTTGAAGGAACAAGTATTTATAGGACAAAAACTAGCCGTTATGAGCGTTGGTGAATAGTTATATGACCGTTGGAAACAATAACCTGGCCGTTGGGGATATAATTGTATTTCTATTGTGGGATTTTAACAATTCTAAGTTGTTGAAGTAACTAACAGGTGAGAATAATTAATTTATGGATGTTAGAGAAACTTTTTCAGAAAAGTTTGTGAGTAAAAAATGCTAGACTAAGTAATATAAGAAGATTGGGAATTTTTCATTTTTTTTACTACTATTCACCGGGTACTATTCATAGTGGGTTCCACAATGGGGTCCGCATGGGTCCCATAGCGGGGTCCATCCCATGGTTCCCACATGATGATGCAGTACAATGATGACTTTAGCAAACCACCATGCTTATATTTTGAATATTTTATTATTCCACTATGCTTGATATTTTAAATATTTTATTAGCATAGTATCCTAAGTTTTTCCTATAAATAGCCATTCCAAAACTCATTTTGAATCACAAAACCTCATTTTCTTTCTCTCCCTCTACCCAAAAATCTTCTTAACACCCTTCTAAAGTTCTAAACCTCGAAGATATATGCGAAGTTCTATCCGTAACGCTAGCCTACGAAAACCTTTTAGGTAATCTCTTTCCCGAGCCTTTCATTTAAGTTATTTAGTTATTATATATATACATATTATTTTACTATGCCGTTATAATGCCAAAATTTATATTTAGATTATTTTACTATGCTGTTATAATGCAAAAATTTATATATAGATTGTTTTACTATGTCGTTATAATGCCAAAATTTATTTATAGATTATTTTACTATGCCGTTATAATGCCAAAATTTATTTATAGATTATTTTACTATGTCGTTATAATGCCAAAATTTATATATATAGATTATGTTACCATGCCGTTAAAATTCCAAAATTTATATATAGATTATTTTACCATGACGTCATAACTTACAATGCCAAAATTGAAATATAAACTATTTTTTCATGTATCTTTATAATACTAAACTTATATAGGCTATGGTCACACTTTGGACTATTATGGACTTTCATTATATGACATTATTCCCTATTATTACAGACTTTTATTATATGACCTTATTCCCTATTATTACGGACTGATACTATGACCTGGACATTTCCGTATGACCATGACCATGACCACGACTTTTAGATCGGGATCTTGCCATGGACAATTATAGTATGACCATATGCCTGGACATAAAATAAACAATAAAATAAGAAAAATAGAATAACAACAATTATAAACTATATTACATCATGTAGATTTTATGTAAGTTAATAGTTTGTGTTTTTATCAGGAAGCTAACAATTTCGGTTGTTTTATCAAGACGCAAGGTAAGTAGAATCCTCATCTACAATACAAGTCTTTTATGTGTCTTATGTGCATTTATATGCTTTATACGTTATTCTGCCATGTTGTTATGCATAATTTATTTTTAAGAATGTTATATTTCTTATGCATAAGCACGCTTAATGTTCACAAACAAGTTATTGAAAGTGTTAAAGTAGATGTGCTGCTTGGGAGACCTACGTCCCAAAAATGTAAGGAGGGAGATGTACTTCCCTATATAATGAATGTTTATGAGGGAGAAATTCCCTATTATCATGTTTATGTACAGGTGAGAATGTGATTCCCTATGTAATGCCGGCAGCAGCATCCTCTAGGGCCCAAAAGAAAGGAAAGTGAAAGAAAGAAAATACATAACATGTTGCACGTTTATTTTAATGCATATGAGGTAGTTATTCTGCTTACTGAGCCTTAGCTCATCAGATAATGTTTTGTATTGTAGGTAAGATGCCCCAAATATAAATTGTTGATGAGTATACGTGGAGCCAACATGACTGTACATATGGGGCTGACCTGAAGGGAGTGGAGTTCTGCTATGCTATTGTATAAATAAACGAGAAACTTGATTTTATATTTATATTTCATAAAAAGTATTTTGTGAACTTTATAATTTACATAAAGCCTTAAAAGTATTTCATGAACTCTGTAATTTGCATAAAGCTTTTCAATTTATCGGTTGGATACATCTCTATTTCTACGTTAAGGTATAGTAACGACACGGAAATTATTTATAAAAGTATTAAGATTTGTATGTAAAATAAAGTTTTTAGTTAGTTGTGGGTATTGTATGGTTTGAAGTTATAAACATTAATTTATGAATTAATAAAGTTTTTTGTAAATTCAGAATTTCAGTATTGTCGTATTTAGGTTAAACTTTGTTTTTACACTATATAAATGTATGTTAAGAAAGGAGGTCGTTACACCAGCTTTATCTACAATCACAAAATCAACAAACCAGTAGACACAACATGCACAAATTCAATAGAAAAAATCAGCAAGAAAAACAATAAAATCAACACCAAGAGTTATAGATGCTCAGCCCAAATAACTTGAGCCTACATCCTCTTTGAACTCCTTTTGGGATGTTATTCTCTGCACTATGAAACAGCAATGGAGATTACAACTTGTCACCACTAGATAACTTCTACACTTGATGGATTACAATGCCTTGAACCCAAGCAAAACCCCAAGTACACTTGACCATGTACAAAGAAATCTCTCACCCAAGACCCAAGTGTTTCTCTCTCAAGCTCTCTTTCTTTCTCTCTCTGATATAGCTCCTATTATTTACAAATGAAATTTGTACTCTTCTCACTCTTAAACAACTGAGATAATAAGACATATTTATAGGGATTTTTACAACTATCATCAAACTTAAAAAATACTAGAAATAATGTAACGACCCAAATTCGCTAATAAGGCTTAAGGGCCTTGATTAGTGTGCCTGGAGGGCATATTGGGATTTATGTGTGACTTTAATGAGTAAAATGCATGGTTATGATTTAAAGCATGTTATATGACTATTTGAGATGCATGACTATGTGTATTAGTATGCATGTAGGCCCTGATTGTGTTAGAAGGGCATAATTGTAATTTTGGCCATTTTGGGCATAACTGTATTGATATGTGATGATTGTTGAGACCACATTGTGATGTGGATGTATCTGTGATTTGTGACTCGAGACGATCCCAGAGAGCAGATTAGCAGAAAAGTCCAGGCGGGAATTTATACCCTGCTCGGGGCGGGCCTTGGGGTATAAACAAGAATTTAGAGAATATATTGAGATTAATTTTGATGATGAGGAATACATATTTGGTGATTTATCAGGTATTGGGAAGCAAGCGGGAAAATATTAGAGACACTTGAGGAATTAGCGGGAATTGGGTAAAATGACTAAAATGGCCCTACGTGGACAAAAAGGGTTTAGATTTGATAGGGAGGGCATTTTGGTCATTATACTTCTTAGAGATAGATTAAATGAGGCTTTATATACTTAGTGGGATTGATAGAGAGAGTTAGATGGCTGTGGAAAAGAAAGAAAAAGGAAGAAAAAGAAAAAGAGAGAAAACAGAGGGGTTTTTCCAAAAGGGGCGGTTTGTGGATTCTAGCACCATTTCTCTTCAATTTTTCTTGGAGCTAAGCTCAGAGGAGAGCTAGGATAGGCTGAGCATCAAGGATCCTAAGCTAGACTTGAAGATTGGCAAGGGATTAGCAAGAACACATCAATGATTGAGGTAAGTTTTTAGAGTTTTCAGTTTTAGGGTTTGACTGGTTTGAGCTATGTATCTAAGCTGAATTGATGGGGATTTTAGGGGAATTCAGGCCAAGGTTGAGAAGGAGCAAGCTAAGGAGGTCTAGGATTTAACTCAAAGTCGAAATTTGCATCAACGGTATGAATTTTGAGCCTCCAACTTTGATGTTTGACTGATTTTATTTGGAATTTCTGGGTTTAGGGTCATCTATGGTAAATCTTGAGATTTGGGATGCGTGAGCTTGGGTTTTGAGATTTGGGGATGCTTGGGATGAGTGGAGAGTGTTTATAAGCTTTATTTTGAGTTTGATAAAGATTTGGGGAAGTTTGGGTTGAGATTGGCTCAAAGAAATCGCAGAAAAAGAATTTGGGTGTTGCCTGTCTGCAACTAGCGCTAGTCTTTGGGCGCTGTAGTTCTAGGCCCTGTTTCTGGGGATGCCGGTTCTGCTTGTAGCGCTATAGCGCCCTCTTTTGAGCGCTGTAGCGCTACCCTGTTCCCATAAAGGGGTTTTTGGGTTATTTTTAAGGGATTTTGACCTAGGGTACGGGGTTCGATTCCACCACCTTGTTTTGTGGATCTAGGACTTCCCGGGGGGCTCGGGATTGGTCCCGAAGCTAGGTTTTTGAACTTGAGGTTCGGTGATGACTTTGACCTATGGCAGTGTTTAGGTGTGTGCTAGGGCTCGAGTGGGATCGTGCTCAAGGAGTCAAGTGATGAAAGCTATTAATTTGACAGGTAAGAAAACTATAGCACCCGTAGGACAGGGCATGGGCCCATAGTGTGATTGCAGGGCACGACCCTATATTGCATTACATGTTAGGGTGCAGACTTAATTGAATTGATATATGTTTGAATGTTATTTGAGTTATACTATTTGTGATTATAGTAAGAATGAATGGCAAAGGAGCCGGGAACGGCAAAAGAGCCGAAACGGCAAGGAGCCGAGAACGGCAAGGGAGCCGAGAACGGTGAAGGGCCGAGAACGGCAGCTGGGCCGGAAGTAACACTTAGCACGTGAAGTGCTTGTAGACAGGGTGGGACCCCAATGGATACAGGGGATATCCTTACGGTGAGGACCGAGACCCAGGCTTAGGTAATGCCTCTGGGACGGCATGGCCGTGTTTGTTTAGTTTGATGGAATACTTGTTTATCTGTGGATAATCTGATATGTTAACTATATAATTCGCATATGTTATATACTGTATGAGTTTTCTTGCTGAGCTTCGGCTCACGGGTGCTCTGTGTTGCAGGTAAGGGCAAAGATTGAGTCAACCAGCCATGAGTACGGAGAGCGTGAAGCGACGCGTACATGTTTGGCCTGCCCGACTGCTTTGGTTGGGGGTTTATTCGAGAAATGGCTGTAATAATCTGTGATTTTAATAATTAATCGACTGTAAACTTATTTTAAGTTGTAAATAGTTTTCAAACCTTATTTTGGGATCCCAAATGTTAAATACTAGAAGTTTTCAATGAAACAACGCATTTTTTTTTTAAAGATTACAGCCTTAACTTTTGCTTAGTCACACTTTTGTTTTAAAAACCTCGGTTAACGAGTTCACTGCACATTTTTTCGTTTTAAAACTCACTTAGTAGCGGCTCTAAGAGAGTAGAGCGTTACAAATAAACACAGACTTATCTGGCGAAATGGTAGACAAGACTAGAAGAAAAAACATAACTTTGTTGATGTGTTCTGATGTTTAATGCAGACCAAATATTCTAACAATAAGTTACATAGTTGTGCATCAATATTATGTATTATTAGATGTGTCATTTTCAATTGAAGTATTAACCGAGTAAAAAATAAAAAACTTACACATGAATTTAGAATCAAAGATAGCACTAAAATAATGGGCTTTTTTTGTTAGCATACAACTAAGGGAAAGTATCAACACTAATGATACATAATTTTTTATTTGCATAAATAATACTCTAATCACCCTATCTGATAGTAATAGTACAAAGTCAAATCAAATCAAATTTTGACTTACAATTAAAAAGTTATTACATGATAAATCAAAAATAAAAAGAAAATCATTTTGCAAAAGATAATACCTTATGCCTCCCGAAGGTGATGAACTGTTAACAGAAAGATGCTAAACATCAACATATACACTAAACTAAGAATTATACTCTTAATCTCACATAAAGAAAATTCTCAAATATTACAAAGAAATAAAGGAATAGAAGTTGTGTAGATTTTAATATACCATTGAGTACGTAGGGATAATGACTAGAGGCTGTGGCATTTTGACTCTAATATGGTACTTATACAGTAATATCGGGCTATAAATCTATTATGGATTGTGGTAAAGAAGCCTCATCCTCAAACATATGCATGTCAAAATGGTGGAAGAGACTATGGAGACTCCATTTAATCTCTAAGATTAAAATATTTTTGTGGAGGGTACACCATGGGCTATTTCCTACTGCCCAGGTGCTTAGTAAGAGAGGGATCAACATCAGTCCGAGATGTTTTCAGTGTGGGTCAGCTGCTGAAACAATTAAACACTCTCTCTTCATGAGCCTACCAAAGTGTGTGAGGCGGCTGGGCACTTTGTTTATGAGTTCCAGGAAAGTATAAACTGCACCCTAGTTGACTATCCATCAGGTAAAGTGGTTCGTCTAGATAACAGAAGCAAGGGTGGAATTCTCAATACCATCAACAAGGTTAATAACACTAATGAAGTTGATGCAGCTACCCTGGTTGAGAACCGAGCTCGTAGGTTACTACTCGTGGTGATGGAGGAAGGAAAACAATGTCTATTTGGAAACCACCAGACCATATGCAATTCAAAATGAACATGGATGTTGCAATATGTACTAGTCGAGGGCTGCTTGATTTTGGGGCGGTCATACAAAATGGGCATAGCCACGTTGCTGAAGAGGGGAACCCAACCCAAGTTATAGGATGCATCGAGGTGTGTGTGTCGTGTGGTACTCAGATCAGACGAGGGTTGGGGCTGGGTTTGATCCAAAGAGGGTTGCATCATCGGGGGCTCAGATTGTTTCCACGCTCGGGCTGGGTCATATCGTTTGAGGGCTAGGCCATGTTGGTTCCTCATTGTTCTTCAGATTTGGTTTAATTTTGGGTAGTGGGCTGATTTTGGGTTAGATCTAATTTTATTGGTTGCTTGGTGTGAAATTTTTTGAACAATACTTCTACCAGGTCTTTGAAATCAGATTTGGATAATAGGGACGACACCCAACAAAGCTATTAGGCGAACAAAGACATGGACTTGGATCTGAGGAAGAAAGGTGTCACGAACGGAGATGAGGACATTGCAGTTGACGATGCTCTATGAATTTTTATTCTATGTTCTAGTTTGTTTTATTCATTGTTTATACCAATTTTTATTTATTGTTCATGTAATATATTTCTGGATTTGTTCAAAATCTGATAAACATGATAACTTTAATTATGTTCATAGTCAGTACTTTTATGAGTTTTAGTTTATGTGTTCTTAGATCAGTTTATGTGTAATTGTGTCTTGAAATGTGGATTTGTTCTTAGCTTTTCATTTCAATTTTTTAAATAAAGTAAAAAAAAAAACAATTAATGTTCAAATGAACTTTAAATAATTTATTAATAATTTTGGGATTTTGTATGATTTTTATTTAATTTTTTAATATTTAAATGAATTTTTTTAAATTAAACATAAAAATTATGTTACGTGGACTAATCGAAGGCTGTCACATATGTATCTACAAACATTTAATGACCAAGTACCATCGAAATAAAACTTACACGTAAATTTAGAATCAAAGATATTGTTGGGGAAAAGTCACATATACCACCCAAATAATATGAATCTAAACTAAATTATCCTTGAAAGAGACCAAGAAAATATTGAGTTAGATGATGCAAATCCGAGTTGTAGTTCAAAGTTCTTCATCCTTCTTGAAGCTTTCAAAGCCCTTCTTTAAACACCACCTTCTTCCTTTTGAAAAACACAACTAAAGGTTTATACACGAGTATATCACTATCCTAATTCTCTATTTCCTAGCCTTCCATTGATGTTTCAGGCTTTTTCTAAGAGGAAATAGGAATTGTGAATGAACAAGGCCAAGCACTTTCTTTATGAGTTTCCTGGAGAAAATTTGAGATCTTGAAAGCTAGAGAGAGATTTGAGAGAGTGATCAAGTATTCTAAAACTCTATAAGAACCCCTTTATTGTGTAGGCACTGTCAATAGTTCCAACCAATAGGATGATAATCTCAAAACTCATCATTTGGAACGTAAAACACGTGTCGCTTGCCTTTATATAGGTGATGCATCGCCTGCTGGGGTTTTGATCAAAGCCCTTTCCATTTAGGCGATACAACGCCTCTAAGGAGGTGATGCATCGCCGCTTTCAATGCACAAACGACCCCCATAAGAGGCCTAAAAATACTCCAAATGCTACCAAACCTTTTGGGCATCCTTAGATATCTCCATGCATCACTTTGGACCCAAGCACACAATTTTTGAGTGCCTACAATTGAAACTCAAATTTCATAAGTGCTTTAAACCTAGCCTGTATAACAACATTTATCATTTATATTTAACCAATCATAACACATGCAAGGTCGATCAGCCATGAATGTGCCACCAAGGCCACGATGCTGATGGGGAAAGACAATTTGTTTTATTTTCAAAAGTGTTCACAACAAGTTCAATAGTTGTCCTGTCGTGAGACAATTAATGTTTTCTAAGTTCTTGATCTTTTTAAAAAAATCAAGTATATTTAATGTGACAATTTTTTTAACGAGAAGGGTTCCATTATCGTCAAAATAACACCGACAACCTTGTTGGGTTTTATGCCCTTGTAAAACCATGTCGGATATGTAATGAAATTTTACATTATTAATAAATGTAGTAGAAATCATTTAGTTTGACAACCGTGTTGTTTACCGAGATTTTCGGAAACTATACTAATGAATATTAGATAAGACTAATGGTATGGAATTTAGAAGATTAACACGGGATTTTTACGTGGTTGAGGCGTTAATAAGCCTTAGTCCACGAGTCAGTTGTATTAGAACTTGGAAAGTATTTTACAATGGAGTTTCTCTCCATTTTTTGACAGAGTAACTGTATACAAGTCGAAGAGAGATCCTTTTTTCAGTGCTCTATCGCCTGTATTTATAGGCTCATAGGAGCGCTGGATCTGGGCTGGGCATGACCCGGGCCCATCAAGGATGTGAATACTCTTGGCTTCTCTGGCGAAGGCCCAATATAAAAGATAAAACATACATAGGTTCAAGACTAATTAAGGCCCACTAGGGCGGCCCAAGAACTATATTTCGCCCAACAAAATGGTGCTTTTGGTCTGGGCACTTCGAGTTACGAGGCAGATTCAGGGGACAAAGCCAGTCAGAGTACTTGGCAGTGCAGGTTTGAAACAGCGGCGTGCAATCCCAAGGTGGCCTTTTCCGCAGATGAAAAGTGGGGACAACCCCCACGCGTCGTGGGGCGGCTTCAGGGTCACGGATGCTTTTCCTTGCCAAACCGGGAGGACCTGATCCGGGTTCGTTTACCTTTGTCCCTCTTCGTTTACCACAGTCCCGGACCGTTTACCAGGCTCCAGGATCGTTTATGTATACTTAACCTGCAATCCGAACTGTCAGTACGTCTCCCGGACGACTGTCCTGGATCACCATCCCGGACACCATCCGGGTCCAGAATCGTACTTGGGCCATAGCCCTTGGTTATCCCTGTACCAAGCGGGCTTGGCTGGGCCCACATCCGAACGCCCCAGACCATGGGCCTGGACCATCGTCCCGGGCCCATGACAGGAAATGGGGATAACACGTGTTGCTTGCTTGTTTTATTACATGATTATTGGAATGATACAAACATTTATAAAATCTCGAACATATAAATAATTACAATTATAGTGACTAGATCACAGTGGATTATAATTGTAATTGTATGTTCAAAAGAATGGGTCCTAAGATTAAGTAAGTGCATTGAATTTTCATTGATTTGAAAATCTACAAACGATTTACTTACACATTTGGGGTGTGATGTCTTATCCAAGGCATTGGCCAAGTAAATAAGATCAGATGTATATGGGTACATTAGACTAGGATCGATATTGATTATTGATAGATAAATAAGTATCGTTGTTATCGAATCTAATCAACGTCACAACGTTGACCATAGGTCAAGTTGATCTTAATTTTGAGTGATAATATTCTGCTAATTATATTATTTAAATCTCTTAACTTGTTTGTTACTAGCTTACCCTACAGTCTATCCCATACTAACATCTTGGAGATTTAGTAGTGTAATTGAGTGAGAGTATTATTCATAGATACGAAAGCTATATCTTCTATATGAAAGGTGAAAATATAGACTTCCTTAATAGTTTAGTCCAAAAGGGTAAATGATTGAGCGCTCATGTTTGTGATTAAGTTCACAAATTTACCATTTACAAGAGAATTAGTGGGAGTTAAAGATGAAATACAAATGAGGGGCAAAACAATAATTTACACCCAACTCTATAGTAAGTCATCGATAGAGGATTGACTGACTATAATGGTTATAATAATGTATAACGTATTTGTGGTTTGGAAAATACGTTCTATGAATTCAAGAGTTCAATTTTGAATCTATAGTGGAGTCATGAGGAATTAATAAATTGTGTGATAATTTATTTAATAAATAAACTCACGGGAATTTATTGTAGCTTGTATTCATGGATCCATGGTCTACATTTCGTCTCTTATCGAATCAAGTTTAATAGTCTCAAACAATTGATTTAATCATCAATTAGAAATATCAATTTGACTAGGTCAATTTAGTAATATTTACATGTAATAAGAATTTGGGAATAAAAGAGAATCTTTGGGAAAATTTATTAATATTGATAAATTGGTGTCAATATAAATAAATAATATTAAATCAAGTTTCAAATTATAATTAGTTAGTTTGAATAATGATTTAATTATTTATTTAAATAATTAATTGAAAGATAAATAAATAATTTTTTTTTGAATTTAGGTCCAATTGTAGTGATTTAAATTCAAAATAAAGAGATTGAGCTCAAATCCATTTGTGAGATGTTAAGACTTTGATTTTTTGTTTATTATTATAATTAATTTAAATTTAAATAAAGCCCATTAAGTTGCCTATATAAAAAATGTGATATCTAGGGTTTTCATAAGTTATTCTAAATTGATTCATTTGGGTAAGTGAAAACCTAGTCTGTCTAATTTCCTTTTTGGTCGCTCATTCTCTTGTTCTTCCCTCACTAATTCTATCTCATGTGTTGAAAACTTGCCAACTCTTTGTTAGTCTTGGTTTAGAGATAGACTTGGATGACTTTGGCACAATTCAAGTGGTTTAGATTATTGACAATATCTTGCTACCACCAAGAATCAAAGGTTAGAGAATCTAAAGGAAGTAGTCATTGTTCCACTATGTATTCATAAGTTTTTACATATTTGTGTTTGTTTTAATTTACAAATGTGATGTTCATATGTATGTCATGCTATTCTATGTTTCTATTATGTTTTTAGAAAAATAATAAGAAGCATGCACCTAGATTTAAATTTCAATATCCTACCGACCTTTCCTAACACATGATTATTTTTTCTTTTTTTGCCTTTCCTTATACAAAATAAGGGTTTTTCCTAATGAAAAAAGTGCAAGGGAAAATGCCACTTTTTGTAGTGCTTGTGGCATGCCTCCCATCCTGGCTATCTTAAGTGACTGTGGATGCTGCAATTATTTGTGATTTTGATAGATTTTCTTTAGGTTGTCTTGCAAAGCAGTTGACAGGTCTTTCTTACACTTTATATTGGTGCTTGGAGCTTGGTTTAGTATCTTTTTTGAGAGTGATGATGCAAAGTTTATTGTTATCTCTATTATCTATCCTTCTGAGACTGTTTCTCAATGCGGTTGTATAAAGGAGCATTATTATATATATATATATACATATATATATATTTTGTCTTTTTAGGTGTATATCTTATTCATGTGTTACTTAATAGTAATAGAGTTTCTCATGACTTAACTAGATATATATTGTAAATAGAAAACGAAGTTGTTTGTAGTGTATTTTATAATTTTAATCAATGATCATCTGTTAAAAAATAATTAAATAGTGACTTTATGTTTAACTAGATATATATATATATTGTAAATAGAAAACGAAGTTGTTTGTAGTGTATTTTATAATTTTAATCATTGATCATCTGTCAAAAAATAATTAAATAGTGACTTTATGTTTATGTAGAGTCCAAGAACTTTACTTAGCTAGTTAGATAGTAATATAATAGTAATAGTAGTAGTATTTTTATGACTGTGGATTTTGGTTCAAACTGGGATTTAATTGGATACTCATAGTAACACCTGTAGATTTTCTAAGTTTAACCTATAATTTAAGAATATTAATTTTAATCTAACGTTTGATTAATATGACTGATATTGATGGTGATATTTATTATATTATAAGGTTTAGATAAACCTAATAAGATAGTAACACTTGTCATATGCATGATTATTAAGGAATTATTATCTTAATGATAAAATAAGGGAAATATAAGACTTAGTCTTCACCAAAATCTGATAGGAGCATGATATTTGTCACAATTTTATTTATTTGTGGATTAGGTTGTGTTGGAAAAAATTATATTTTATATATAATAAATAGCCAATTTAGGCTAATGTGTGAATGAAAAATTGATGCCTTAAATGTGGTCCATTGATAGCTGCTAATAAATGCAGATTTTGTCAAGGATGTAATCACCGTAATAATGGTAAATATTCTGATTGATATCAGAAATTATGGTAAATATTGTGATTGATCAATATCACTAATTTTGTGGGATTTTTGGCATTAATTCCCTTGTGTCCACACTTGGTATTCCACCCCATATGAAGCCTATAAAAGGAGGCTTCACCTTTCATTCTAGAGACACCAACAAATAGAGTCACTCACTAAAAAGCTCTATTGTCTTCTTCTTTGTTTTTGTAAGTCTTAAGGTGATAGAGTGAATGTATTAATCCGAGTTCGCTGGAGTAGTGAAAGTTGTGTATTCCTCTACTCGTTAGTCGTTGTATCCTGGGAAGTGGTTGCTCACGTATCCTCTAACACCAATCAGGTAGAGGGAGCAAATCTGCTTTAAGGAAAGCGTGTTTTACGTGCCTCGGCTTTCTTTTCAATTACCAGTTTTATAATTTATTATTTTGTATTTTTTTTTTCTGTTCTTCGATTAATAATATATTATTATGTTTGTTAATTTTCTCCATACTCTTTATTTAAATTCTAACAGGTTGTAAATAGATTTTTCGTAACTTTAGGGTACTGTAACTTCTGACCTATTTTTGACCCAGTTATGTTATGAATTTCGAAAAATATTATTTCAAGAAAGTTGTAGATAATTTAATTAGCTTTCTAATGGTATAAATAGAGTCCAAATCGGAGTTCTACAGCTCTAGATATGTTGATTTTACTGCAAGGGAGTTTAGTTACGAGATTTAGGGAGTTAGAAGTTATGATTCTATTTGTTTTTATTATTTTAAAAATAAAGCTTTGAATCCTTAAATCTCTCTGAAAAATTTGACCAATTCCTAAGCCTTTGGCCGAAGGATATACAAATATTTTCAATTAAATTTATTATTTTTATTCAAAGCCAAAAAGAAGATTTTTATTCCTAGAACTCTATAAATAGGACCTAGCACCAAGCCTTTTCATTCATTCTTCAAGCATTGATCAGAGCCTTCCATGTGCTAGTGAGACTATAGAGTGATAAACACTTGGATTGAGATTATAAGCTTAATAAACACTTGGGAAGTAAGGTTATAGTGTATTTCGGTTTTGAGGTATAGTTCGGTCACAGAAGCATTCAAGGTATTCCTAATTCTAGTTCCTTTCTGTATTGATTCTTATAGTTCTTCTTTACTCAAATCCTAACTCAGTCTTTTCTATTCTTGGTTAGGCATCTAAGTTCTTCGAACTTAAGGTTTTCGTTGGTAAGTATCGTTTCGATGGTGTAGTTTATTCTTTCCATCTCTTTTCTTTAGTATACTCACCTCTATATTATGGTTTTTAGGAGTGTTCCAAAATCTCGACTTTGTTCTCATCATCTCGGTATATTGGTAAGGAAAATAAGATAGGATTTTATATGTTATATGATATGTGATATGTTATCTTATGTTATGTTGTGTTATGAAATGTTATATTGTGTATGTTTGTAGACTTGGACATATGACCTGTACACTAACAAGCCCCAATAAATTTATGGGCATATGACTTGCTTAGCTAGCAAGCCCCACAAATCTAATGGGCATATGACTTGTTTAGTTATGGGACCCCAAGTAATAATTGTCATTATAGTATGTGTGACATATGTTTATGATATGTTTTATTATATGCTACGTTATGAATTTTATGAATATGAGTTATGTGTTAGGTTTTCCTTGCTGGGCATTAGGCTCATTCCTTTATTTTTTTAGTGTGATGCAGGAAACTAGATACGGAGGCGGAAGGATTCTTGGAAGCTTGGCATGTGTGTTAAGGATGAACGAACTGAGTGGACTGCGTGTCGATCGAGGATTAAGTTATTTATATTTAGTCTTTTAGATCATGTTTTTTTGCATTTAGCTTTTTTAAACAATTGAATTAAAGTTTATGTTTTTCTTTTAAACAATGGGTACCCATGCCATATTTTCTATTATTATGTATTTGATATAATATTTTGAGATTTAATAAAGTTATATTATTTCTTATGTATCTTTCCTAAAATAGTAACTATGTATAGTAGATCTAATGGTCCAAGGTCATAGAAATAGTTGGGTCATTACAGTTTAGTTATGACTTTTAAAAAAAAAAATAATAATAATTAATTTAGTATAGAGTTGCACTTAAAGACAAATGAATCATTAATAGTTGGGCTTCTTGGCAAATTTAAAGTTATTTTGCACTCTAGCCTAGTTTTAATAATTCTTTTCAAAATGATCTCTCATAATTTAGAGAACTAGTCGAAAATTTAGACAGGTGGTCAAAAATTTAAAATAACTGGTCGAAAAATTTAGACAACTAGTCGAAAAATTTATACAACTGATCGAATTTTAGACAGATGTCATTTTGTAATAAATTATCAAAAGTAGAACAGAGTGCAAGAACACTTAAAAAAAGAAACTATTTTCACTAATTTCTCTTAATAATTCTGTTTAAAATAAGTTTATTAATTTTAATAATTTTTTGTACTACCTTCAACCATTTTTTGTTTGTTATTGTTAATGATAATTTCTCTTGAATTCTTCCTTCCATCTCTCCTAATTTAATTAATATATTCATACATATAATTTCTCTTGGGATTATATATATGAATCAAAAGCAAATTAAATTATATAATAATAATAATAATAATAATAATAATAACAACAACGTCCTTGTGATTGCATTTTCCATGTACATGACTAATAATATATGTATGACACAATTTGTAAAGAGTAATGATATGTATAAATTAATATTGACCAAATCTATGGAGACTTTTACGAGTAATCCCATAAAGTCTAACATGATAATGACCGTTTGACTGGTCAATCGAACTTTCTCTGATCACAATTTAATAAGGATCACTCTTTTTCTCTAGTTCTTTCTCGAATATTGCTTGTGCCGTGGCCACACATATCTATACATTTTTATAGTTTGAAAATTAGTCCATACACTCACCACACACATATTTTGACTAATGAACTCTCTCCCATTTGTCTATCTTTATATAAACATATTTTGAATAGTACATTTTTCTGAAAATATTAACATATATATATTATTTACGTATTCAAAATGATAATTTTTTTTATTATTATTATGTTATTTTATTTGGCGTAGTTATATGTGAATTAAGGGGAAAAAAAAGTTAGATTCGTGTAACATTATCTCAAAATTTATAACTTTTATACTATTGATGCAACAAACTTAGTCATAATAGATAATACACTAATAAATGTGAATAAGATATGTATAGGTATATATAATTTGTCAATATATATATATATGTGAATAAGATATGTATAGGTATATATAATTTGTCAATATATATATATATATACACGAGAATTCTATTACGGACTTCACTTTAAGCCCTATTAGTGGGGCTCTCAGTATTCTCAATCCGTGAACAGTTTTCGACGTAATTTTTTTTATCACTGTATATATTGTAGCTATTTAGAGCATCTGCAAATTTTTAGGAAATTCTAAATAATTTACAGTACTAAAAACTAAGTTCTAACATGTTGTTGCACACGTAACTCATTTTTTTATGCTAGCTACAATATACACAATCATAAAAAAATCACGTCGAAAACTATTCACATATCGAGAGCTAGGGCTTAAAATGAAACACATAAAAAAAAATTGTCATATATATATATATAAATACACATTTCTCTATCTTATTGACTTAGAGAATCACTTAATTCTTTCTCCATAAATTGCATGTGTGCCGTGTCCCGCATATATACACGAATTCTATATACACAGCATCAATTATAGAAAATTTCTTTTGACTGATCAAACTTTCTCTCACATTTCTTAATCTTACTTTTCCTTGTGTGGATCACTTCTTTTTAGTTCTTTCTTCACCATACACATCTTCTTACAATTCAAAGTGTTATTATTTCAAATATATAATTGAATTCCACCCATAATAAATAATACAAAATATCCATTTGACAATAAACAACTTTGGTATTTGTAAACAATACCCATTTGACATTTCTCATTTCAAAATTGTCCATGCATATAAATATATATATATATATACATATACATATAATTCACAAACACAAAATGGATCAACAAGTCTTAGTATACACATCTCTATCCTTTATCATCATTCTCTTAGCTTACAAGCTCTTCTTCCAAACCAAAAAACGACACTACAAAAACCTACCACCATCACCACCCTCTTACCCCATAATCGGCCACATCCACCTCCTTAAACTTCCATTCCACCGAGCTTTGCACAGTCTCTCCTCCAAATACGGCGACGTTTTCTCACTCCGATTAGGGTCCCGCCACGTGGTCGTCGTCTCATCCCCTTCCGCCGTAGAGGAATGCTTCACCACAAACGACATCGTTTTGGCCAACCGCCCACGTTTCCTCATGGGCAAGTACACAGGCTACAACTACACCGTCATGGCCGAAGCTCCTTACGGCCCCCACTGGCGCAACCTCCGGCGAATCGGCGCAGATGAGATCTTCTCTCCCAGACGGCTCAACCTCTTCGTCGGGATCCGAAGAGACGAGGTCAACCGACTACTCTGCAAACTCTCTCGCCGTAATGATTCGGAGAAGGTAGAGCTAAGATCGATGATAGAGGAGTTGACCTTCAACATCCTAATGAGAATGGTAGCCGGAAAACGGTATGAGACGGCGAATGAAGGTGAAGCGCGACAGTTTAGGGATGCTGTTAAAGCTACTTTCGAGCTCGTCGAATCAGGGAATCCAGGGGACCTTTTTCCGATCCTGAATTGGATTCCGACTGGTTTTGAGAAGAAAGTGAAGAGAGTTGCGAAGAGGTTGGACCTGGCTTTACAGGGTTTGATTGATGAGCATCGGAGTCACGAAGATAAGAATCGGAACACCATTATCGAACATTTACTCTCTTTGCAGCAGTCTCAGCCTGAATATTACACTGACGAAATTATCAAAGGCTTCGTATTGGTATGCTATTTTCATTTTTTTTTCTACAGTGAATATCGAAATACACATTTATAAAGAACTACATTTCATAAACAATCTAAATATACCATATTTATATTTATTAATTCAACAAATCAAATTATTATATATTTTAAATATAATTAAAAAATAAGTAATTCATTTTGTCTTGAATTTAATCAAAATATTTTTAATTATGTACAAACAAATTAATTCTCATATAAAAAAAAATATAGGTTAATTTAGCATATTACCTTTTTTCAAAAAATAAAAAAAAACTATTTTGATTTAAACTTTCATATTAAATCTAAGTTTGCTAATTTTTCCATTTTGAATCATATATTCACCACAAAAAACTTTAGTTTTAGTGACAATAATCATCTTACCTATATCATCACTAAAAAGTCTATGAATTTTGTAATAGTCACAAAAATTACAATTTCTTGTCACTAGATATATTTTTAGTCACAATAAAATTTATTATTAAAAGTTATAGGTTGTGACTAAAACTATATTAGTGACAACTTGTAATTAAATATGACATTTTCGTCATATAAATTTTTTTGTTGTAGCTAAAAGAGACGTTTAGTCCCAAAAAATATAAGTTGTGACTAAAATGTTGTCGCTACAGTGATTACGAACACTATCCATATAGTCGGCACTCTAAAAAACTAATTTTATTTTGCAGGTAATATTTTCAGGTGGAACTGATACATCTGGAGCAACAATAGAGTGGGCAATGTCCAACCTATTAAATCATCCTCATGTTTTAAAAAAGCTTAAAACTGAGTTGGACTCTAAAATCGGTCAACACCAATTGGTAGACGAATCAGATCTTTCCAAACTTCCTTACCTCCAATGTGTCATTTCCGAGACTTTACGATTGTACCCAGTAGCTCCATTTCTTATACCTCACTACTCCTCCAAAGACTGCACCATTAATGGATACGATGTGCCATGTGATACTATATTATTAGTAAATGCATGGGCCATACATAGAAATCCTAAATTTTGGGAAGATGCCGAGAGTTTCGTGCCCGAAAGGTTTGAGAACAACAATGGTGACGGCGAAGGATTCAAGCTAATGCCATTTGGGCTTGGAAGACGGGCATGCCCTGGAAAAGGCCTAGCCCAACGAATGATGGGCTTGACGTTGGGGTCCTTGATTCAGTGCTTTGACTGGGAGAGAATTGGCAATGATAAAATTGATATGATTGAAGGTAAAGGAATCACTATGTCTAAGGCCGTGCAATTAGAAGCCATGTGTAAATCTCGCCCTATCATGAAAAATATTCTCACATTCTGTTAATGGTATTTAAATTTGTTTAGGCCTTTGAATATGTTGTGGGTTTTTTCTTTTAGATTAGTAGGTGGTATGGTCATTATGATGTTTGTATCAATAATAAAATATACGTATATAGTTGTGTGTCAACATTAAGTATTAATATATTTGTCTCTTTCAATAGGAGTAGCGTGTAAGAAGTAAAACTCACCACTAATTAGTAAATTTAGAGTCATATATTTATGTATTAATTCTCATTATATGCAATAAAATATTGAATATATTAAATGTGTAAAAGTTGTAGATCCCTATCTAACTATTTAGCTAGTTATGTTGTAGCTATTATACACTTCAATTTGTCATAATATAAATTTTTTATAATAAAATGTCACTTTTATTACAATAAAATTAAAATTTATTACCTCCTAAATTAGTCATCTTTAAGAAATTTATATTTTACTCAACGTTACTACAATATACTCACATTTGGCCGGTGTAGTCACCCTTTGGCGTCAATCAACAGCGTGAGGCTCTTAATGGTCATGAATTATAGGCATCATTGAATGATTGATGCCCTATACCTAAAATGCGAGATAGGCATCATAGATCAATTGGCACTTATAATCCGCGACTATTAAACTCGGTAGTCAATGTTGTTGATTCTCCCTGTCATGAAAAGTTTTCTCATAGTGTATTAATGGTATTTAAATTTGTTTAAGATTTTGGATATGCAAAAAGTTTGGGAACATTTGGAGGTGTTTAAGGTCAATTTTGAGAATTTTGACCTGCCTACGTGGCGATGCGTCGCCACCTTGGAGGCGTTGTATCGCCTAAAACCCTAGGGTTTTGGCGATGCCCAGCAAGCGATGCATCGCGTCGCCTGACGTGTTCGTACATACATGTGTTTTAAGCTCCAAATAATGTGTTTAAAAATCCTAATCCCATTGGTTGAACTTAATGACGGTGCCTACACTATATGTAATATCCATCTTTTCATTTCATGGGTATATTGGTATTTTTGTCATGTGATGACAATTTGGTAATTTAATACTCTTGGTGAGTATTTTTGTAATTTTGTGAAATTATGTATTATGTGATTATATGAATATGTATATATGATATTGTTATCCCTAAAAAATACGAGGATGACGTAGCGAATGAGAATGGGACACGTGACATCACAAATTAGGGAAACACGACGAAGTATTGAAAAATGACCGACAGGCAAAAAAGATAAGTCTAGGACCTATAGGGAAATCGACCAAGCCTAACCCCTACCCCAGGGGTGGTCGGCCCCAGTATGCCCAGGGACCCCTAGGGGTGGTCGGCCTAACATGCTCAAGAACCACCTGGGTGGTCGGCCCACCCTATTCTTCATAGGGTGGTCGGCCTAAACCCCCAAGTACACTTCACTGAGAAATACTTACTCTCGTTCAAACTGAAATCAACAGGCCTAACACCAAGAAGGTCACAGGCCTAGCACCCAGAGGATCAACAGGCCCAGCACCTAGAAGGTCATAGGCTTATCACCCAAGCTCGGGTCATAGGGCCTAACACCTAAGTCTCATAGACCAATTAAGACTTAGCATTTTCTTGAGGGTCTCAATCGTGCACTATCAATCACGATCCAGAGAAGACAACAGGAAGACCCACGATCTCATAATCATGGGGAGGTGGACACGTATCTCCACTCACAGTGATTGTGTACCAAACCATGATCCCCAGTACTACTAATCATGTAACAGCCCCTGAGTACTATAAATAAAGGACCAAGAGCTTCAGAAAGAGGACTTTTGGGCTTTTTCCTAAGATCTTTATATTTCTGGAAATTTGGGAGAAAAATCTTTCTGAGGAGTGAACTCATCAGTTCGTACTTGTAATTGTCGAGTAATTCAATACTAAAGACTAAGTGGATTAGGTTATTATTGTTCATCAGAATAGGGCTGAACCATTATAAAATTCATCTGTGTTTATTTAAGATAATCATACTCTGTCGTTTATTCTATTTATTTTGTTCAAAATGTGTTGTATACTGTACATACGACCGTTGACCAATTTTACAGGCCAACATATATTATATCAGTGTAAGATATTTGACATTGGAAAATACTAAAAGTGCTCGGGATATGTGTTAAAGTGGCGAATCACAGTTTCCTTCATGTGTTAGGGGCTTTACTATCAAGAATTTTTGAAATAGGGGTCATAACGGAATAAAGATAACTTATGGGGAATAAGTTAATAATGGATTATGAATACTGACAGTTAGTGGAGAATTATTAAAAAGGGTTTAGAGAAATTGTTAGAATGACTTATATCAAGGGTAGGATGGTAATTTGGCGATAATGAGTCATTATAAATAGAAAGTGAGAGAATAGGGTTAGGGTTAGACTCACAATTTGAATATGGTGGCTGTTCAACACATGATCAAAGAAGAGAAATCTCTCTCACCTTTTCTCTAGAATAGGGTTCAAGATCTAAGGAAGAAGAAGGATGATGATCTCTTCATATGCGTATGGATCACTAGGCACTTGTGTGGGGGCTCAATTAGGATGCTTTGGGAGGAGATTTTCAAGGATTAGGTTGTTCCACATGATCTTGGCAAAAACTTCTCACACTTTTAAAGTTTCTTTGATAGTTCTTGAAGCTTTGAGCTATGTTAATGGTGGAATTGATTAGAAAGCATAGGTTGGAATGACTGATTTTATATGCACGTTAGAGACTAGGTGGTTAATAAATAATGGTTAGAAACATATTAGGGATGAATTAATGATGATATAAGGTCTAGTTTTGTGATGTATGTTCATAGATTGGGGAAGAAGAATTTTTAATCATAAGAATGACTAGGGTTATGGATTTTAGGGGCTTATCATTAATTTTTGGTATTTTATTTATCTCTAAAACTTGTATGATGATATAGAGGGATTTGAGAAGAGAAAAACCCAAAAAGAATCATCAAAATCATATTTATATTGAGGGAGATATGTCCTTTCGAAGTTTAGTCGGCGTCAGGTTTTCAAATTAGAGTCACAGCTCTAAATGATAGGGGCGCGGTCACCGCGTCGGGGTCATTTTTGGTTGTTTTTAGGTCGTTTTGAAGCTGTTTCATATAGGGTTCGTTGGGAACTTTCTCCCTAACTTCTTAGGGACATTTTTAGGACTTCCCTAAAGGACAATATAAGGTTGATTGGGTTTTAGGAAGGGTAAGGTTTGGTACATGACCTTTGACTTAAGTTATGAGTCTCTAAATGATATATGTTGTATGTTTTGGATTTAGGACTTGGAAAGACACGTGAAGGGAGGTGATTGCGTCGATATTGGACCTAAGGTAAGAAGAGTAGACACCTGCACACAGGGTGTACGCACGACGTACTTTTGTTTGGTAAACTTTGTCTGCTATGAATTATATTTTGAATTATGTCAGGAATTATGTTTTGAACTTTGCTAAGAATTATGCTATGAACTATGATGTGAATTATGTTATGAGTTACATTAAGAATTATGTCATGGGTTGTGCTATGAGGTATGTTATAGGTTATGAATGTTATGTGTGACTATATTATGTGTGAATATGTTGTATGTTTGTGTGGCATGCTTACCATATGAAAATGCATGCTTACGTTAATTCATGCTCGGTTGCACAACTGACCAGATTAGCACTAGTTTACGACTGAACCGACACTGGTAATACGTGTTATGAATGTTTTGTGATATGTTATGATTGTTGCATGTTATAATATGCTATTGTATGTAAAGTTATGCTACAAGAATGATATGTTACAATATGAATTATTGTTGAACTTTATAATTTATGTAAAGTTATAAGATAGGAGTTGTATAAGTTTTAGGTTGTGATCATATGAGTTAGTTTATCTTTATGTTTTAAATCTCATATTGTTGGGCTTAGGGATTGTGTCCTATATAGCTCTTCTTGCTGGGCATTAGCTCATATTGTTGGGGTTTTATGCCCTAATTAAAACCCAAATTCTTTGTAATCTCATTTTATTATCAATAAAAGAATAGAAATCATTTTTTGACTTGGTCAATCACTTTGCTCGCATGTTTTATTTTCATGATTATTTGTTTAATATAAACTTCTATTAAATCCCGAGCATATAGCTAATCTTATTTATAGTGACGTAATCACAGTGGAATATAAATATGATTATATGTTCAAAATAAGTTAGTCCTAAGATTAGTCAGTGCACCAGATTTACACTGACTTGCCAATCTACGATATGATCTACTTACACATTACAGTGTTATGTTCTTTCCAGAACATTAGCAAAGTAGATAAGATCGGATGTATTTGTTACATCGGACAGGACCGGTATTGACAGTTGATAAGATAAGTAAACATACTGTTATTATCTATTCTAGTCATATCATATAGTTGACCATAGGTCAATTCAATCTCAATTCTGAGTGGTTAGTATTCTAACTGATTGTATTATTTGAGTTCTTTGACTTGTTCGTTACCAGCTTACCCTACGGACTAGCCCATACTTACATCTTGGGAACTCGGTAGTATAATTGAGTGGGAGTGTTAATCATAGATATGAACATCTATAGCTTCTGATGAAGAAGTGAAACGATGGTTTCCTTTTAGTTTGGTTCAAGGTGTTAAATGATAGAGATCTCATTTCAATAATTAAATTAGTTTACTGAAATATCATTTACAAGGAACTAAGTGTTTTAAGGATAAAATACAATGAGGAATAAAACGGTATTTTAGTCTTATCTCAATGTAGACCGTCTATAGAGGATTGAGTGACAATTATGGTTGTAACAATGGATAATTAATAGCGTATCTATATTTGTTATAGAGCGTTCTATGAATTCAAGAGTGCAATTCCAAGTCTATAGTGGAGTCACGAGGAATTAATAAGTTAGTAAATTTATTTGTTAGATTTATGATAACTTATTGGAGCTTGATTTCATAGGCCCATGGTCCCCATTGTACCATGGATAAAATCATCTAGATAGTCTCAATTAATTGATTTAATCATCAATTAGAATTATCAAAGTTGACCAGGTCAATTTTGGATAGTTTCACAGAGTTGTGTAATTTTGAGAAAAAAAGAGAAATTGTGGCAGATTTATTAATTAAGATAAATTTGTGTCTAAATTAATAAATAAGTTTAAATCAATGTTCAAATTATAAATAATTAATTTGATAAAGGATTTAAATAATTATTTAATTAATTAAATCAATAGAAAATAATACAGGCCTTGATTTTAAGTCCAATGGGCTTATAATCAAATGGGAAATTTCACGGGCCTATAGCCCATGATAATTTCGACCTAGGGCTTCAAAATGGCTATTATTTTATTGATTTTTTAAATTAAATTAAATGACTTAATTGAGTCTATAAAAGGAGTGCTTATAGAGAAGTCAAAACATAAGTTTGTAAGTCACAAGTCAGATTTTCTGATAGTTTTAGATTCTCTCTAAACACAAGTCCTTTTCTAAGCCTCTTTGTTATTTTCTCTTCTTCTCTCTATATCTATCTCATGTGTTGAGAATTGCCCACACTAGTCTAGGTGGTTCTAAGGATACATTGGAAGATTGTGAAGAAAATAGAAGATCGTTCAGTTTCTTGATAATACTCTGCGATAGAAAGGATACAAGAGTTAGAGAAACTGAAGGAATGACTCTTAATTCCGCTGTGTATACTGTAAGTATTATATTATTTATTTTTCTTTGAATTCAATTTTAGAAACATGTTTTAGGCTATCTCGTATTAATTTGTTTAATATTAGATATACATGAAAATAAATAAAGATCTTGTATAAGCTAATCCAACAACTGGCCTCAGAGCCTTTGGTAATCTTTATTTTCATGCATGAACATGTTTAAAATTGGATTATTTGATATGTTTGAATAATTGGATGGTTTTCATGTTTTTATTAGCATATTGATTTTATGTGAATTTTAGCAATTTTTAGGTTATTTTGTTGTGTTTTCTATGCTATTAATTTTTATATATACTTTATTTTGTGTAAAACATGTTAAAAATTAATTAGAAAATAGTTTTGGTTTGAAAAATTGCTCAAAAAAAATTTTGGAAAAAATTTGGCCTGGCTGCCCATGCGCCGCGCACCTGCGCGCACACCCGCGCGCCCCGCGCGCACCCGCGCGCACACCAGCCACCAGCGTGAACAGTACCACAGGTACTATTCATCTTTTTTTTTAATTTATTTTTTTGAAAAATAAATAAAATTAAAATTGTGGAAATTTATTATTTATAATCAAAACCTAAAATATCTTTTTTGTTTTATCATTTAAATTTTTTAAAATAAGATATTTTGGTTAGTTGAGATTTAAATAATTAGATATTTTCTACAAACATTCAAATTCAAATTTAAAAATAGACTAACAACTTAATTTTAAATCTTTTAATATATTAAAATATTAGAATTTTGATATCAGATATTTAAGACATTTTCATTTAAATTCTTGATTTTTTTATTAAATCTTTATTTGAAAATATAAATATCTTTTTATTATATAGTTTTTAATATTTAAATTATTTGAAATTTGAATATTGTTAGTTAGATATTTTTATGGATATTTGAATTTGTTTAACTATTTTGAGATATTTTAGGATTGTTATAACTATTTATATATATATATTTTTAAATTGTTAAAATATTAGCTAATAGTTATAACAACACAAGATATTTTGGAAAATAGTTAAGATATTGATTTTAAAATTTAAAATTGGTTAAATTTTGAAAAATATCATTTTTTTTAGCCAATTAATAAAATATTTTTTTAATGGGATTTAAATTAACTTTGGTTAATTGTTGATAAATCTTATTTAAATTAAATTAATATTTTTTTTATCAAATTAACCTAAAACCAAGTTGATTGTTGATAAATGAAACTTAAATTAACTATTGTTAATTGTTGATAAATTTCATTTAAATTAACTTATTTTTTGTAAAAATTTAATTAATTTGAATTTTTTGATAAATTCTATATAATTAATTGTGGTATTTTTGCAAATGAAATAAATTGTGGTATTTTTGCATAAATTCATAGAATTGCTCATATAGTAACATGATTAGGCCCATCCAATTATAACATGTTTGTTTGCACTATATGTGGTATTTTTTGCAATTGGGCTTAGATGCATATAGTGGCCCATATGTTTGTTGGATATATGGTATTTTGCCAAATAAAATATTCATAAAATGATAGGTTTTATTTGGGCCCATTAGAAAATGTAAAGTTTAAATTCCTCTCTTGTGCGCGATTCCACTTGTGAAGGCCCATTTGCTTTGCATGACTATAGTGGGCCTAATCAATTAATAACAATTAATAAAATGAAGGTTTAAATTCCTGTCTTTTGGACCTTGTATGGAAGATAGGGGGCCTTTGTAGTGGGAACAACATACTGGACCCAACCCTCCTCCATACAAGCCTAATTGTTAAGGCCCATTTACCTGAGTTGGACTTAATTGTATAGGTTCATTATATTAGTTAAACCTAAATATTGATTAGCAACAAATTAATTCTAAGTTGATTGAATTTGTTTCAATGTGACACTTTAGAATTAATAAGAAATTATAGGACTTTGGTTTTAAAAATTTTAATCTGTTTAATTTTTTTTGGAAAACCATAGTCATTAATTTTCTAAAAATAAATACTAAAAATACTAATTTTAATTTTATAATGAGCTTAATTTAAGGATTTTATTCGATCTCCACCGTTGGTTTAACATAGTCAATAGCTTAATGGGGCCTCAAGGCGCTTTGATTCATCCCCCTACGGAAGGTGTTCATTAGTTATTTTGACAATGTTAGATTTCGAAAGATAGATAATTATAGGTCAAATTCTACTAGACTCACCCCTACGGTGACTACTAGGACTAAATCTATGATTATTGAAACCGTGGGTCTAGCTCATAAAATAAGAGATTTTGTTTTCTTATTTTGATCGAATAGTAGGTTGTTAATAGTGGTGTCCATTATTAAATGAGTTTACAACTCTATTTAACTAGTGGTATTTTTTACTCTCGCCAACCGGGACAAGAAAATCATAGATTAGTTAAAAACCTAAAGAAATAGAGATATGATTGTTTTTGGTATTTTTTTCTTATATCTTACATATTTTTGGTATATGTTGTGCTATTTCTTGAAATTTGTGTGAATAGAAGTTTTATTGAGCAAATGTGATTGATTTCTATTTTATTGATAATTTGTAGTTTTAAGCTAAGTTGTGTCTGTGTCTACTCCCATCCTTTCTCAACTTTCGATGGAGAAACTCACTACAGAAAACTTCCTTAATTGGAAGCAGAATATCAACATAGAGTTGATTGGTGACAACTCTGAATTCGTCATGATTGAGGAATCCTCAGAACGAGCACCGTGTCCGCACGTTAGTGATGGCACCGTCAATGCTCGTGATGGTACCGTAAATGCTTGGATAGCACCGTCTCTGCTCGTTCGTGATGGCACCGTAAATTCTCGGATTGCACCATGTCTGCATGTTCGTGCTCAACTCAACTATGGTCTGACGCAGCTCATGAACGAGCTTCAAATTATTGAACCTGTCATGGGTGGACCTAGTAAATGAGGTGAAAATAAGACTACTGATGTTGTTGCTCATCTAGCTAAGGCTGAAGCTAACCAAGCTTCGTCTTCGAAAGCTGGAAACAAGAGGAAAGGTGGACAAATAAACAACCCCAAGCCTGCAAAGGCTGCAAATACGAGTGCACAACCAAGTGCACAGACGCCTAAGGGGAAGAACAAGAAAAACAAGAAAGGTAAAGATAAGTGCTTTCACTGCAAAGAGAATGAGCATTGGAAACGAGATTGCCCTAAGTTTCTAGCAGTGAAAAACAAAGGTAATGATTATAGTTCATTTATCTTGGAAACATGCGTTTTAGAGAATGATAAATCTGTTTGGATTCTTGATTCTGGATCTACTAACCATGTTTGTAACTCTTTATAGCTTCTTGAATTGTGGGAGGAAGTGAACGAAGGCGGCTTAAAGCTTAGAGTTGGGAACGGAGCGTTCGTTGCAGTCCAAGCTAGAGGAAGAGCTCGTTTGAAGTTCATAAATAAATTTTTAATTTTAAAAGATGTATTTTTTATTCCGGATTTTAGTAGAAATTTAATTTCAGTTTCCATGTTGCAATTAGAACGATTTGTTATGACTTTCACAAGTTTTAATATATTTATTTCTTTCAATGGATCACAATTGTGTATTGCATGTTTGGAAAACGGGCTTTATATTCTGCGACCTCACGAACCCCTCGCTCTTAACAATGATTTATTCAAAATAGCAAAACCTAGGACCAATAAACGTCAAAAGACCGATAACAATAATATGACGCATTTATGGCACTTGAGACTAGGTCACATTGGCTATGATAGGATTTAAAGACTTACAAAGGACGGACCTTTGAGGGAACTCACCTTAGGTGAATTACCTGTCTGTGAATCTTGTCTAGAAGGCAAACTGACCAAGCGTTCATTCTCTGCAAAGGGTGATAGGGCCAAAGAACCACTTGGTCTTGTGCATTCAGATTTTTGTGGACCTTTTAATATACAAGCCAGGGGTGGTTTTGAGTATTTTGTCACTTTCATTGACGATTACTCTAGATACTCATGTCTTTACCTAATGCATAGGAAATCATAAACATTTTCAAAGTTTCAGGAATTCCTAGCAATGGCTCAGAACCAATTAGGTAAAAGATTAAAGATCTTGCGATCTGATAGGGGTGGAGAATATTTAGATATGCAGTTCCAAGATCATTTAACTGAACTTGGGATTTTATCACAACTTACTGCCCCAGGTACTCCGCAACAAAATGGTGTAGCGGAACGCCGAAACAGAACTTTATTGGAAATGGTTAGATGCATGCTTAGTTACTCAACTCTACCAACTTCGTTCTGGGGACATGCAATTGAAACCGCAAATGACATTCTCAATGTCGTGCCGTCAAAATCAATCCCCAAAACACCTTTAGAACGCTGGAATGGTCGTGAACCTAGTTTATGCCATTATAGAATGTGGGGGTGTCCCGCTCACGTCCTGAGGAAAAATGAGGGAAAGCTAGAACCTCGAACTGAAGTTTGCTTGTTTGTTGGCTATCCTAAAGGTACTCGGGGTGGACTTTTCTATAGTCATTCAGAAAAGAAAGTGTTTACTTCTACAAATGCTACTTTTCTGGAAAATGACTATGTCCAGAACTTTAAACCTCGCAGCAAAGTAGTTTTAGAGGAGATGGTTAAAGAATTGACTCCAACCAATGTTCCATCGTCATCAACTCGAGTTGATGATGAAATTCCCACTCTTCATGTACAACCGACGCAAGTCGATTTAAATGAAGAAAGTACCACTGTTCCTGAGCAAACAGTCACGGAGCTTCGTCGTAGTGGGAGGGTTTCTAGAAACCCAGTTCGCTATGGTTTAGATGGTGAAACCAATATGGTTGTTGGTGACACTAGTGATGATGATCCATTGTCTTTCAAACAGGCAATGGCTAGCCCTGAAAAGGAACTATGGCTCGAAGTTATGAAACAGTAAATGGATTCTATGTACTCAAATTCCATCTGGGATCTTGTGGAAGCACCTAGTGACTTTAGGGCCATTGGGTGCAAGTGGATCTACAAGAAGAAACGAGGTGTTGATGGAAATATCGAGACTTATAAAGCTCGATTAGTGGCAAAGGGTTATACCCAAAGAGAAGGCGTGGACTATGAGGAAACTTTTAGTCCGGTAGCCATGCTCAAATCCATTCGCATCCTCCTATCCATAGCAGCCTCTCTCGACTATGAGATTTGGAAAATGGACGTCAAGACAGCTTTTCTTAATGGAAAGCTTGATGAGGTCATTTATATGGATCAGCTAGAAGGATTTAAAGTATTTGGATAAGAAGGAAAAGTTTGTAAGTTAAATATGTCCATCTATGGACTTAAGCAAGCTTCTCGTTCCTGGAATCTTAGGTTTGATGAAATAATCAAAACCTATGGCTTTGACCAAAATATTGATGAGCCCTGTGTTTACCAACTGAAGGCAAATTAAATAGTGGTATTCCTGGTTCTTTATGTAGATGATATCTTACTCATTGGGAACAATGTTAAGAAATTATCAGATGTGAAGAATTGGCTGAGTACTCAATTCCAGATGAAGGATTTGGGTGAAGCAAGTTATGTTCTAGGTATCCAGATCATCAGGGATAGAAAGAACAAACTTTTAGATCTATCTCAAGCAGCTTACATTGATAAAGTGCTTGAACGTTTCTCAATGACAAATTCCAAGAAAGGGCGTCTACCGTCCCGTCATGGAATTCATTTTTCAAAGAAGCAGTCTCCCCAGACTTCTGAAGAGGAAGATGCAATGAGAAAAGTTCCTTACGCATCTGCAGTTAGAAGTCTGATGTATGCCATGTTGTGTACTAGACCAGATATCTGCTATGCAGTGGGAGTAGTGAGTAGGTATTAGTCAAACCTAGGACCGGAACATTGGATAGCAGTTAAGCATATCCTGAAGTATTTGAGACGGAGTAGGGATTATATGTTAGTCTACAAGGGTGGTGTTCTGAACCCTGTAGGCTACACCGATTCAGATTTTCAGACTGATGTCGATGACAGAAAGTCTACTTCTGGAATGGTGTTTACTCTTGGGGGTGGAGCTGTGATTTGGAGAAGCGTAAAGCAGTCTGCAATCTCAGATTCTACCATGGAGGCTGAGTACATAGCCGTGTCAGAAGCAGCTAAGGAAATAGTCTGGCTAAAGAAGTTCTATTCGGATCTTGGTGTTATTCCAGAAATGGATAAACCGCTTGTGTTGTTTTGTGACAATACAGGAGCGATAACCAACTCAAAAGAACCTCGAAGTCACAAGAGGAGTAAGCATATAGAAAGGAAGTATCACATTATTCGAGAATATGTGGCCAGGGGAGATGTGAAGGTTATGAAGATTGCAACTGAAGACAATCTTGCGGATCCATTTACAAAGACACTACCAGAAGCTACATTTGATAAGCATTTCAAGGATATGGGATTAGTAGAATTAAGGCATTAGTTTCAATTAGTGAAAGTGGGAGTTTGTTGGGGGTTTTATGCCCTAATTAAAACCCAAATTCTTTGTAATCTCATTTTATTATCAATAAAAGAATAGAAATCATTTTTTGACTTGGTCAATCACTTTGCTCGCATGTTTTATTTTCATGATTATTTGTTTAATATAAACTTCTATTAAATCCCGAGCATATAGCTAATCTTATTTATAGTGACGTAATCACAGTGGAATATAAATATGATTATATGTTCAAAATAAGTTAGTCCTAAGATTAGTCAGTGCACCGGATTTACACTGACTTGCCAATCTACGATATGATCTACTTACACATTACAGTGTTATGTTCTTTCCAGAACATTAGCAAAGTAGATAAGATCGGATGTATTTATTACATCGGACAGGATCGATATTGACAATTGATAAGATAAGTAAACATACTGTTATTATCTATTCTAGTCATATCATATAGTTGACCATAGGTCAATTCAATCTCAATTCTGAGTGGTTAGTATTCTAACTGATTGTATTATTTGAGTTCTTTGACTTGTTCGTTACCAGCTTACCCTACGGACTAGCCCATACTTACATCTTGGGAACTCGGTAGTATAATTGAGTGGGAGTGTTAATCATAGATATGAACATCTATAGCTTCTGATGAAGAAGTGAAACGATGGTTTCCTTTTAGTTTGGTTCAAGGTGTTAAATGATAGAGATCTCATTTCAATAATTAAATTAGTTTACTGAAATATCATTTACAAGGAACTAAGTGTTTTAAGGATAAAATACAATGAGGAATAAAACGGTATTTTAGTCTTATCTCAATGTAGACCGTCTATAGAGGATTGAGTGACAATTATGGTTGTAACAATGGATAATTAATAGCGTATCTATATTTGTTATAGAGCGTTCTATGAATTCAAGAGTGCAATTCCAAGTCTATAGTGGAGTCACGAGGAATTAATAAGTTAGTAAATTTATTTGTTAGATTTATGATAACTTATTGGAGCTTGATTTCATAGGCCCATGGTCCCCATTGTACCATGGATAAAATCATCTAGATAGTCTCAATTAATTGATTTAATCATCAATTAGAATTATCAAAGTTGACCAGGTCAATTTTGGATAGTTTCACAGAGTTGTGTAATTTTGAGAAGAAAAGAGAAATTGTGGCAGATTTATTAATTAAGATAAATTGGTGTCTAAATTAATAAATAAGTTTAAATCAATGTTCAAATTATAAATAATTAATTTGATAAAGGATTTAAATAATTATTTAATTAATTAAATAAATAGAAAATAATACAGGCTTTGATTTTAAGTCCAATGGGCTTATAATCAAATGGGAAATTTTACGGGCCTATAGCCCATGATAATTTCGACCTAGGGCTTCAAAATGGCTATTATTTTATTAATTTTTTAAATTAAATTAAATGGCCTAATTGAGTCTATAAAAGGAGTGCTTATAGATAAGTCAAAACATAAGTTTGTAAGTTACAAGTCAGATTTTCTGATAATTTTAGATTCTCTCTAAACACAAGTTATTTTCTAAGCCTCTTTGTTATTTTCTCTTCTTCTCTCTATATCTATCTCATGTGTTGAGAATTTCCCACACTAGTCTAGGTGGTTCTAAGGATACATTGGAAGATTGTGAAGAAAATTGAAGATCGTTAAGTTTCTTGATAATATCCTGCGACAGAAAGGATACAAGAGTTAGAGAAACTGAAGGAAGGACTCTTAATTCCGCTGCGTATATTGTAAGTATTATATTATTTGTTTATCTTTGAATTCAATTTTAGAAACATGTTTTAGGCTATCTCGTATTAATTTGTTTAATATTAGATATACATGAAAATAAATAAAGTTCCTGTATAAGCTAATCCAACACATATGTACTCTGTGTTGTAGGTAAAGGTATATGCGTAGTTAATGAGACGATGAGTTGGAGCCGGCTCGGTTAGATGTGTGCATGTCATGATTGGTTGACCTGAGGGTCATGGGGTTGCTACTTATGTATTAATATTATAAAGGTTTTTAACCTTTGGTTTATGTTGTGTCTTAAACGTGTATTTTTACTTACGTCGCGCATGTAAAATATGATTTATTTTATATATTGAGATCTTGAGTTGCATGTGTTTGTAAAAGGTGTAAAAGCTCAAAAGAGAAGTGAGAAATGTGGCAAATCTGCAAAAAGGAGGAAAGAAATTGAGTTGGAGAGCCAAGCCCAACTTTTTGTTATGTGCTTCTAATCATTTTCATAAGATCATGATGAAGTAACTTGTAACTAGATATTATTTATGTTGTATGTTGATTTTCCTTGTAATGCAACAAAGTTTATGGATTTTTCTTCTTCATATATGTTTTTCATATTTAATATCTTATATTTTAGATTGTTAGATAATATTACACTTTGTTCTTCATTTTGCAAAACATAACATTCTTTGTGTAAGATGTGTCATTAAATTCTACACATTCAATGCTAAGAACAAAAATATTATGTGTTTTGCCTTATAAATAATGTTATTTGATTTTTTTTGTTTCATTAGGTTGATTCACATTAAATAGTTTGAAATTATATTTTTTTTTAAGTGAAGAAAAATCCTATATTTTATAAAGAATTTGTGCTTAAATTATAAATCTATTTGGAAAATGATAGTTTGATTTATTTTAACTATCACTAAAACTTGGGAATCAATATACTAATAAATATTATTCAACTTACATTTTGTGGATTCTAGTATCTTAATAATCTTTCTTTTACAACTTATTTACAAATCATAATTGGTTTATTTTTCTTTTCATAAATTGCTTTATTTTCAATCTTTTATTTTAATTTATTGACATTAAATCTTATCAATCTTTGGAGCTAGGTTTGAATTTATTTAATTTTGGTTTAAAATAGTTTATTTTTTTATTTTAGACAACTCATTTGGGTTCGACATCCTTACTTATACGAACTTTATACTATATATACGATTCGTGTGCTTGCGATTTACATATTTAAAACATACCTATTTTGGGTCCATCAACCATGGCTAAATCTTTCTAGTGGAAAATCCATCGATATATCTTTATATATTATAAATGTGAGTTTAATGGAAATTGTTGGTTTTCAACATTTTTTTATTGTTTTCCAACACTATTAGTTAAAAGTCATCTAAATAAGGTAAATAAATAATATAATAATAAAGTCATCTAATCATATAAATAAATTGAAAATAAAAATAATAAATAATCTATAATAATTTATCATCACATATTTAAAATTTCTTATTAAAATATTTAAATTACTCTGTCACTTATATTTTCAAAACTATAACCGAAAAATATTTATGTGGTTTATTTTATTAATTATTTATTTTGTTATTTAATGTATTTTGTTTATCCAAACATATATATAATTATGACATAAGACATAAATATACATATTTATTATTTTATCGTTTAATTTTTTTAATGAGAAATTACTTATTTTAATTATTTTAGTCATCAAATAAATAAATTTATACATATATATGTCGTTTATGCACGTTGATTGCAACTAGTATATATATATATATATGTATATATCTATATAAATAAGAAAATTGGTAAGGTACATACAGCATAAATATATATATTTATTATTTTGTTGTTTAGTTTTTCTAAGGAGAAATTACTTACTTTAATTGTTTTAGTCATCAATTAAATAAATTTATACATATATATGTCGTTTATGCATGTTGATTGTAACTAGTATATATATGTGTGCGCGTGTATATATCTATATAAATTAGAGAATTGCTAAAAATATTACTAGTACTCAGTGGGTTATTGGTGCAATCCATAAGGTCCCATTTATTTGAATTTAAACCACTCATGTGTATTGTACACATTAATTAAGTTGCTAAATAACAACATCCGAAAAATTAATACATGTAACTAAGAAAATTCCGGGTAATTTGAAGACTTCATTGGGTGTTTTTCTTTGACTGGTCGAAATTTCTCATTTCTCTCCCATAATTTATGTCTATATACATCTTTATAGTTGAAAATTCAACGTTATATACATACATACATGCATATATCTATATATATCAATCTATATAGGTATATATAAATCCATAAGACTACTCACATTCTTGTGCCATGGCCACATCTTTATAGTTAAAAACTCGTCGACACATACATGTCTATATATACTTAAAAATTCTTGTGGTAAATTGAAGACTTCAATGAGTGTACGTTTTTTCTTTTACCTTTTTCTTGAGCTGTACGTGGACCATTCATGACCTTATACATCTTTATAGTTGAAAATTCATCCTAATATACATACATGCATATATCTAAAAGTATATATATGACAATTTTTTTTAACGAGCTTTACATTATTGGCTCTTAGTATTCTTGTTGATCTGTGAATAGTTTTCGGCAGAAATTTTTTTTATGACAGTATATATTGTAGCTATTTAGAGCATTCTGTAAATTTTTAGAAAATTCTGAATAATTTACAGTACCAAAAACTAGGTTCAAACATATTGTTTTTCACGCACATAAAAAAAATTAGTCACGCGTGTAACAACATATTTGAACTTAGTTTTCGGTACTGTAAACTATTCAGAATTTTCTAAAAAGTTGCAGGAGGCTCTAAATAGCTACAATATACACAGTCATACAAAAAAATCATGCTGAAAATTGTTTACGAATTGAGAATACTGAAAGCCCCACTAATAAAACTTAAAGTAAAACACCCATAAAAAAATTCCAATATATATAAATGGCCATAAGAAACTACCCATATTCATCACACGGAATAAAGATTAAAGAATAATACCACAACACACAATGGATCAACAACTCTTACTATACACATCTATATCCTTTATCATCATTCTCTTGGCTCACAAGGTCTTCTTCCAAACCAAAAAACGACACTACAAAAACCTACCACCATCACCACCCTCTTACCCCATAATCGGCCACCTCCATCTCCTCAAATCTCCACTCCACCGAACCTTGCACACACTCTCCTCCAAATACGGCGACGTTTTCTCACTCTGGCTAGGGTCTCGCCGCGTGGTCGTCGTCTCATCTCCTTCCGCCGTAGAGGAATGCTTCACTACAAACGACATCGTTTTCGCCAACCGCCCACGTCTCCTCTTGGGCAAGTACATGGCATACAACTACACCGACGTGGGCAATTCTCCTTACGGAGACCACTGGCGAAACCTCCGTCGAATCGGCGCCATAGAGATCTTCTCCTCTAAACGACTCAACCTCTTGGCCGGGATCCGAAGAGACGAGGTCGAACGACTACTCTGCAAACTCTCTCGCCGAGAAGAATCCGAGAAGGTGGAGCTCAAATCGGCGCTACAGCAGTTGACTTTCAACATCGTAATGAGAATGTTGGCCGGAAAACGGTACTACGACGATGATATGGCGAATGAAGAGGAAGCACGGAAGTTTAGGGATGTTGTGGAAGCTTCTTTCGAGATTGCCGAAGTTGGGAATCCGGGGGACTTTTTGCCGTTCCTGAATTGGATTCCGAATGGGTATGAGAAGAGGGTGAAAAGGGTTGCGAAGAGAATGGACTTGCTTTTACAGAATTTGATCGACGAGCATCGGAGTCACGAAGATAAGAATCGGGACACCATTATCGCACATTTACTTTCTTTGCAGGAGTCTCAGCCAGAATATTACACTGACGAAATTATCAAAGGCTTCGTATCGGTATGCTATTCTCCTTTACGTTATTATTTCTATATATATTTGAGTGTTGCTACTTTGCCGAGCACAAGTGAGATCTATCGATACTTTATATACTTTATAATATTTATTAAATTTAAATGTGTGGGATCTAATATTAGGTTGCACTAATAAAGCTATGACACTTACTTGTGTTGGCATCTCTCATTCATATACTTTATATACCCACATATTAATTCTTATATAAAAAAATAGGTTAATTTAAATTTGACATATAGAATTACTAAGAGGCACCACTATTGGTGCCCAACACAATAAATAGGTGACATACTGTTATTGATGCAATCCAATATCAAGTCCTATTTATTTGAATTTAATAAAAATTATGGAGTATCGCTAACTAATCATGAGGCGACACCTCATATGGTGTTGTGCAACTTAAGGTGTCAAATATCAACACTCTTTCACATATGACTTCCTCACATTCAAATAGATGTTTAATCTATTTTGCTTCGAGCATATTTATATCAAATCTAAGGGCATTAATTTTTGTTTTTATTTAGACACTCAAAACCTTATTTTATTTTGTAGGTAATAATTAGTGCTGGAACACATACAACATCGGCGACATTAGAATGGGCAATGTCCAATCTATTAAATCATCCTCATGTTATAGAAAAACTCAAAGTTGAGTTGGACTCTCAAATCGATCAACATAAATTGGTGGAAGAATCAGATCTCTCCAAACTCTCTTACCTCCAATGTGTCATTTCTGAGACCCTTCGATTGTACCCGGTAGCTCCACTCCTTGTACCTCACTACTCCTCTAACGATTGCACCATCAATGGATGTGATGTGCCACGTGACACTATTTTATTGGTTAATGCATGGGCCATACATAGAGATCCTAAACTGTGGGAAGATGCCGAGAGTTTCAAGCCTGAAAGGTTTAAGAACATCAAAGGTGACATCGAAGGATTTAAGCTAATGCCATTTGGGCTTGGAAGACGAGCTTGTCCTGGAAATGGCTTAGCTCAACGTGTGATGGGCTTGACTTTGGGGTCTTTGATTCAATGCTTCGATTGGGAGAGAGTTGGCAATGAAATAATTGATATGGTTGAAGGTACAGGGGCCAGTATGTCTAAAGTCGTGTCATTGGAGGCTATGTGTAAACCTTGTCCTATCATGAAAAAGCTTCTCCCACATTTTATTAATGGTATTTAAATTTGTTCAAGGTTTTTGATATGTTCTGAGCTTGTAAGTTAGGTATTGTCATTGTACAATAAAATTTGCTAATTAGACTATTAAATGTTTGCATTAATAATAAAAGCTGCATATTTAGTTGTGTCAATATTACATATTGGAAAAAATTTAGGCTACTAATAGGTATTTTTAGTATATGAATAAGTTGTAATTCTATTTTTTTTACATGAATGTATATAATGTACTTATATGAGACCTTTTGCAAATTTTCAGGAAATTATGAATAATTTATAATGTCGAAATTAAGATTTAAATAGTCTATTGTACATGTGCATACATATTGAAACAAGTACGCGTGCTAAAAACTGTTTGAATATATATTTCGGCATCTTAAATCACTACTATAATTATAGGATTTTTCTGCATTTTTTTTTCAACATTAATTAAAAAGCGCAGAGGAAACGTTTGAAGAATTCTTAGGCACTATGTTATTGAAGTTTTTTTTTTTTTAAAAATGCAAAGTAAAATAGAAAACGTCAGGAGTGAAAACTTTTTCTCTGCGATTTAAAAAGTTGCACTATTTTTATATGCGGTTTTTTAAAAAGAAAACTACAGAGAAAAATAAAAAAAAAAGTATTTTCTTTAAATAGATATCAAAAAAATACTCAAGTTAAAAAAACACTCAATACGGACACCCAAACATAAAATTATAATTGTTGAAAGTTTTAAAAAATTATAAGACTTTTGTCCGCCATTTTTTTTAAGAAAATTGTGGTCTCTAACAAAAATTGAAGAGAAAATGACTTTTTGGTACAATATGTATTTTTTATGTGACTATTTTAATCAAAGATTAGAATTCGTTGGCAGTTGGGACTATAGACCAATAATCATTCAAAACTATGATATTTTTATTTCTTTTGAGAAGATTACAAATTCAATATAAAAATAAATAAAATAAACATATTGATGGACCACACTGAAAAAATTACTAACAATTAATAACGACGCCACCATACAATAAAAAGTTGACTAATATGAGTTGTCAGAAAATGATTAGACCAAAAAAGTTTTTTTTTTTTTTTTACTTTCTTAAATTAATGAGTGATTCATATTAATGAGACTATCTCCAATTCTGAAAGATACACATTAATGAGATTATCTTCAATCCACAACATCACCGACGCCAAAATTAAATAATCTTAGCACTTTCTTAAATTAATGAATAATATACATTAATAAATAAAATAAATGAGTTTTATTAATTATTTAAATAATAATAAAATATAAAAAATTGAATAAATACATACGAAAGAGACTGTAAATGAGATAACATTACAAAATTTGTTAAACAAATCCTTTTATATTAATTTCTTTGGTGAGAAATAGTCATATATATATACAATAAATATATTATATATCATAATTCTTAATTTTAACAATGTATTAAGATAATATTCTAAATATTTAACCCAATATACTTTTAAAACTAACTAAACAAATAGTATTAGCTATATAAATAAGTATACTAGCTACATTGATCATTGAACTACACAAAATGAATGAACTAGAAGTCTTTCTATACACATCTCTATCCTTTATCTTCATCTTCTTAGCTTACAAGCTCTTATTCCAAACCAAAAAACGACACTACAAAAACCTACCACCATCGCCACCTTCTTACCCCATAATCGGCCACCTCCATCTCCTCAAACCTCCAGTCCACCGAGCTTTGCTCAGGCTCTCCTCCAAATACGGCGACGTTTACACTCTCTGGTTCGGAACGCGCCGCGTGATTATCGTATCATCCCCATCAGCTGTAGAAGAATGCTTCACCAAAAACGACATCGTTTTGGCCAACCGCCCACTTCTCATCATGGGCAAGCACGTTGGCTACAACTACACCAACATCGTCAACTCCCCTTACGGCGACCACTGGCGGAACCTCCGCCGAATCGCCACCGTCGAGATCTTGTCCTCCGCCCGTCTCAACCTCTTCCTTGGCATCCGTAAAGACGAAATCAAGCGGCTGCTCCGCAAAATCTCGCGAAGCTGCGGCTCCCCTGGAGGAGAGTTCGGAAGAGTGGAGCTGAGGTCAAAGCTAACGGAGCTGACTTTCAACATCATAATGAGAATGATGGCCGGAAAACGGTACTACGGCGATGACGTCACGGATGAGGAGGAGGCTCGGAAGTTTCTGGAGAATATGAGGGAGGTTTTTGACAACGCCGGAGCTGAAAATCCGGCCGATTTCTTGCCGTTATTGAATTGGATTCCGTGGGGATATGAGAAGAGGGTGGAGAGGCTTGCGAAGAAGACAGACTCGTTCTTGCAGGGTTTGATCGAAGAGCATCGGAATCACAAAGATGAGAATCGGAACACCATGATCGACCATTTACTGTCTTTGCAGGAATCTCAACCGGAATATTACACGGATCAAATTATCAAAGGCTTCGTAGTGGTAATTATTTATTATTTGTTTTATTATTATTATAAAAAAATTATTATTATTAAATTACTTCAATAATTTATTAAGTATCAAAATATTACAAACCAATCATAAAATATTATAAAAATCATAAAATATCATCTAGTTGATGTTGACACCACCAAATAACAACAATAAAAATACTAAAAATTATATGATAAAAGTGAGAATGTCCCTGTATAATCAATGACTTAGTAGAAAAGTTCAAGCCTAGTAAAGTAGGTAGTGCACATTCGCACGTAATTTGAAAAGAAGCACATGGAAAATTTATGATTGTATCGATATATATTCATTTTTGTTTTTTTGTTATACAGTCCATCATGACATAGTGACATTTAGTTATACATATCACTTGTTAATTAATTCTTTTGGATTTTGTATGGGATTCAAATGGATTTTGTTATAGCAATCAAATTTAGTGTGTTTTAATTAGTATATATGCGACTAATTATCATAAGACAAATCAATATCATGTTTTTTTTCCCACACAATAATAAATACATTCATGAAGTGTCTTATTTTAATTGCCAACAGTTAATTAAGATATAGGAATTGAATATTTTGTATACTTCTATATAATTTTATTTTCTTTATATTATTAATTTTTCAACACTAATAATAAACTTGTTTTGTTTAGATATTACTACTTGCAGGAATGGATACATCTGCTGTGACATTGGAATGGACAATGTCCAATCTACTAAATCATCCTCACGTTTTACAAAAACTTAGAACTGAGCTCGATTCTCAAATTGGTCAACAACAATGGGTGGATGAATCGGATCTCTCTAAACTATCTTACCTTGAAAATGTTATTTCTGAAACTTTACGATTGTACCCAGCAGCTCCGCTCCTTATACCACACTATTCCTCTAATGACTGCACTATTAGTGGATTCGATGTACCACGTGACACAATGGTAATTGTAAATGCATGGGCCATACACAGAGACCCTAAGTTATGGGAAGACGCAGAGAGTTTCAAACCTGAGAGGTTTGAGAGTAGTCATGAGAGTGAAGGATATAAGTTAATGCCATTTGGACTTGGGAGACGAGCTTGTCCTGGTATTGGCCTGGCTCAACGTGTAGTAGGTTTAACACTGGGGTCATTGATTCAGTGCTTTGAGTGGGAGAGGATTAGTAAGGAGAAAGTTGACATGGTTGAAGGTAAAGGACTCACTATGCCTAAACTTGTGCCATTAGAGGCTTTGTGTAAAGCTCGCCCCATCATGAATGTCATCCTCTCAGAATCCATGGAAGAAATTTAACATTTGTTGATGGCTAAATACTTTCATTATATAGGGTTCTTTTCATAGACTAATACAATATATATTTAGTATAATAATTATATATATATTCTACAAGAGTAATAAAATGTAACTTAATCTCTTTTACTCTTATTTTCAATTTCTTGGCTATGAATATATCACCGTTGTAAAATTTCACAGATAATCATGTATTAATATATATAAAAAAGAAAAGTAATTTAAGGCAAAAATATTCTAAATTCTACACTTTGTAGCATGTAAATACGTAATTTTTTGTTTTTTTAGGGCTAAAATACATTAAGTCAATATTTATTTGTTGTCTACCTGGTCGTTAAATCCTAAGTAATCGCCTACATGGAAGCATAAGACTAGTCTAGATCATTTATTTCAAAATTTATCTAAATCTTAAATAATCAAATAAAAATTATTTAAAATTCATATAAGGTTTCGCTTAAAATTATTTAAATTCTAAAAAATTAGAAAACTTTATCAAGAAAAGAACAAAAATAAATCTCAATCGATTTTTGGGTATCATCTTCATCGACTTGGTATGGATCATCATCCAATCCGAAGAAGAAGGCATGCGTTGAGGTGGCGGGCAGGATGATAGCACATACAAACATAAGATTTTAAGGAGAAACAGAGTAATTTATTATAATTATCTTTGATTTAAAGAAGTTACTGAGTAATATTAATATTTTAACTATTTATTAGTATCATCAATTTTTTAATAATTTAGCACTATTTTTTATATGGAAAAAAGAAGGTAAATAATTAATTTCAAGATAGCATAATTTGTATAGAAATTATATATAAAATATACATATATATATATATAAATGTATAGATGTTATGGAAAATTATCAATTTGACTTCCTTGATTTAAGTTCATTTCGAAGTTTAACCTTCAGCTTTTGAAGAAACTAAAAAATAACAAAAAAAGTATTAAAAGCTTACTCCTTCTATCTGCTTTAGTCCAAAAAAACAAAAACAAAAATCAAAATACAAAAATATTTTTACTTAAAATACATTAATAGATTTTTTATATAAATAATCTATAAAGTTTATTAATAATATCTAAATCCAAAATTAAATATATTTATTTTTGCTTTAGTTTTAGTTTGGAATTTTATTTATTAATTTTATTAATCAAGTTTATAAATTGTTTTTTTTTAAATATTATAAAATATATTAATGAACACAAAAAAATGACACATATATATTAAATTTTAGGTTTTGTTAAATATTTATAAATTATATTTACAAAAGAAATATATATATATATATATGAATATATTTTAAGTGAGCATTGCAGTTTTGTTTTACATAAAATACTAAATTTTGTTAAAAATTTACGTTTTTACGGTCAAATTTTTTTCTTTTTAATTTTACTTTTTTAAGAAATTTTTTACATTTGTATGATTTTGTCTTTTTTCATTTTTTGTGTTGTTTTCACATTGTTTTTAGTTTTTTTATTGATGTTTAGTTGTTATGATATATATTTATATTATTTTTGTTATTTTTTGTTGATCTTTGTTTTCAAGTTGTTTTTTAGTAGTTTTTCCTAAAAACTGTATTTTCGTAATTATGAAATTTTAAATAGCGTATTTTTTAAAATTTGAATGCGTATTTTTGAAGAAGAAAAATAAAAATCGTAAAAAAACAAAAAAAAAGAGTGCATATGCATGGCTAAGAAAATAAGCGTAAGAGCAGAAAAACTAAGTTATTACATTACTTATGAAAAATTTATAAATTTAATTATTCTATTAAAAATGCATATATATTGGTCTTAGAAAAGTATGTTACCTAGGCAAAGTATTAAATTAGTCTTTAACAAATTTTAAATTCCATCAAAGGGTTTCGAGAGGACATTCATGATGGGACGTGCTTTACATAAGGCCTCCAATCCCACAACTTTAGGCATAGTAAGTCCTGTACCTTCTGTCATGTCAACTTTTTTCTTGCTAACCCTCTCCCACTCAAAGCATTGGATCAATGACCCCAATGTTAAACCCACTACACGTTGGGCCAATCCAATACCTGGACAAGCCCGTCTTCCAATTCCAAATGGCATTAACTTATACCCTTCACTCTCACCATTATTCTCAAACCTCTCGGGCTTGAAACTCTCTGCGTCATCCCATAACTTAGGATCTCTGTGTATGGCCCATGCATTCACTAATATTATTGTATCACGTGGCACATCAAATTCACCAATGGTGCAATCATTGGAGGAATAGTGAGGCACAAGGAGTGGGGCTGCTGGATACAATCGTAAGGTTTCAGAAATGACATTTTGAAGGTAAGGCAGTTTGGAGAGGTCAGATTCGTCCACTAACCGTTGTTGACCAACTTGAGTGTCTAGCTCATCTTTGACTTTTTGCAAGACGTGAGGATGGTTGAGCAAATTGGACATTGCCCATTCTAGGGTCACAGCTGATGTATCAGTTCCGGCCAATAGTAATATCTATATATATATATATAAATAAGTTTATCGTTAGTAAGGAATTAATAGTAAAAAGAAGATAAAAATGTGTTCACCAAGGATTTAATTTTTTTTTAGTTGGGTGTCTAATCATTTAAAATAAAATAAGATACCTTATTGATATATTTATTTTACACAAACACTATTTTAATGATGAGTTACTTGTGCCTAGTTTAAGTGGTTGGGTGTGAGTGGTAGGAGTTAAAATCTTAATATATATATATATATAGATATATAAAGAAAATATTGGGTGATGATATTAATTTACACCCAAAAATAAAAATAATTAAATTATTTTATTAATTGAGTCCTCACATTTTTATCTTTTTCACTTGCTTTTATTTTTTGATATAATTTTTTTTTGTCTCCATATCTTTATAAATTCCTTCTTTTTATATTAGTGTTTGAAAATAATTACTATACATTGTTTCTAACTAACTATTGGATGATAATGTATAAATAGAATTAAAAAATTCATTACAATAATAAATTCTAAATTATTTATTTACTCCATTTAAAAAAAATATTTAGTCATTTTGTTCCTATTTTTTCTTTTCACTCTTTCAATAAATCAAAACTTTTTTTTAAATAATACCCTTTGATTTTTTAACAAATAAAAATATAAAGAAAATACAATTTATTTAATTTTATCATTTTGGTTTTATATTCTCATTTTTTTATTTTTAAAAAATATATGTAAAGTCATATTAATATAAAAATTTCAAATGAATTATAAAAATAAATGTGTATTTAAATTTATTATATTAAACACTATATTATTATATTTTTAAAATAGTATATATTCTCTCCATAAAATACTTTTTTTTTTTAAAATACTTATCATAAAAACTTATTAAGTATAGGTAGTGAGTTAAAAACCGAATAATTTTCCATATATAATTTTTTTAATTTTACATAGTTTTGTTATATCTTTTCTTTTTTAGTTTTTTTATGTCTAAGGATTTAAAATATTATTATTTATGTGTTTTTTTTAATAAAAAGTAGTAGAAATAGTATCTCAACAAAATATTGGATGCCGATTATTTATATATGCACATATATATTTATAATTATTGAATAATCTTCCATCCAATTATTAATCATTATCATGTGCCTGACATCTTTGAAAAAGATATCCTAACAGGATCTTTACAAGTTGCTGGGTCCCATAATTAATAACAAGAATTTGTCTAATAAATATTTGTATAGAAACATATAACCCATAATTAATAATAAGATTTTGTCTAATAAATATTTGTACAGAAACATATAAAAAATAAAAATTGCTGAGGAGTATTGTTGTGTAAAATGAAGAATTATATTATTAATGTATTTTAATATCGAGTTATATATATTAAAATTTAATAATTATAATAAAGTATCACTTAAAAAAAATAATAATAATTTAACTAATTTTTTATATTTTAAAATGTCAAATACCAACACTAAAATAGAATTTTAAAACCATATTATTATTATTATTATTATTATTAAAACCAATAGAATTTTATCAAAAATAAAAAAGTATAAAAAGTAACCAGGGAAAATAGAAAATAATTACCAGTACGAAGCCTTTGATGATTTGGTCGGTGTAATATTCCGGTTGAGACTCCTGCAGAGAGAGTAAGTGGTCGATCATGGTGTTCCGATTCTCATCTTTGCTACTCCGAATCTCTTCGATCAATCCCTGCAAGAACGAGTCTGCCCTCTTCGCAAGCCTCTCCACCTTCTTCTCATAACCATTCGGAATCCAATTCAATATCGGCAAAAAATCAGCCGGATTCCCAGCTCCGCCCTTCTCGAAAACCTCTGTCATAATCTCCCTAAACTGCCGAGCCTCCTCCTCATCCGTGACGTCATCGCCGTAGTACCGTTTTCCGGCCATCATTCTCATTATGATGTTGAAAGTAAGATCCGGCAACATCGATTTCAGCTCCACTCTTGGCGAGATTTTGCGAAGGAGTCGCCTGATCTCGTCTTTACGGATGTCGAGGAAGAGGTTGAGACGGGTGGAGGAGAAGATCTCGACGGCCCCAATCCGGCGGAGGTTCCGCCAGTGGTCGCCGTAAGGGGAGGCGACGATGGTGGTGTAGTTGTAGCTCACGTGCTTGCCCATGATGAGAGGTGGGCGGTTGGCCAAAACGATGTCGTTTTTGGTGAAGCATTCCTCTACGGCAGCTGGGGATGACACAACGACCACGCGGCGGGTTCCGAACCAGAGGGAGTAAACGTCGCCGTATTTGGAGGAGAGACCATGCAGAGCTCGGTGGAGTGGTGGTTTGAGGAGATGGAGGTGGCCGATTATGGGGTAGGAGGGCGGTGATGGTGGTAGGTTTTTGTAGTGTCGTTTCTTGGTTTGGAAGAAGAGCTTGTAAGCCAAGAGGATGAAGATAAAGGAGAGAGATGCGTACAGCAATGGATCCTGAATCTGATCCATTTTGGGTCGTTTAATCGATGAAGAAGATGAAAGCATGTGGTGGTTGCTATATATATATATATATATTACTTTAAAAGTCTTTGGTTCACACAAATTAACCGTTTAAAATATATTTGGCTCTATATTTAATGCTGCAAATTAATAAAAATAAGTATATAATTAATTTAATATTTATTGATAATTTTAAAAAAATTATTAATTGTAAAAAAAAAAATATATAATTATTTATGAATTGTTAACTAATAAATGAAGATATTACTTACCAATATTTTGTAATATTTATTAAATTTTAATATTTTATAATATTTATTAAATTTTAATATATGAGACTCAAAATTAAATTATACTATTAATAATATCTCACTTTTTTATAATATTAGACAAAATAATACTCTTAGCAATTCTCATAAATTAATAATATAGTAAATAAAAAAAGTGTCATTTAATTTGACATAACTTTTAAGCTTATTTGAAACAACAAAAATATGCTAAATTTATCAATGTATTATCTTTTCGGAAATAAATAAAATTAGATCCATCCACACATTATGTGACACGTGCATGAAACGTGCTGCATATATAATATATATATATATATATATATATATATATGTATATATATGTATTATCTTCGCCTTTCATCACAAGGAAGTCTAATTATTCTTTTCATTCCATATAGTTTCATATAATTTATATTTATATAAATAAAAATTTATATGTTTTTTGTAGTGTAGACCTGTCTATGTATTTTCACTTTATTTATGTGGTGGAGCCTTGTTTGTCAAGTTCTTTGTGGAATGATAATGGAGAACTTTATTTGTCAAAATAATAATAATAAATAAATGGAGCACTCTAGATATTAAGTATACGACTTCTCTTCCATCAATTTTAGTCTTTATTTGACTAAAGCATGAACGAAAAATTTACTTTTATTTTTGTTTGTTTGTTTAAGCCACACTTATATATAAGGATCGATTTTAACGCATTTTTTTTAATATAATATTGGTGTTTTTTTAGTCTATTTTGAATTTGTAAATTATTTATAATTTTTTAAAAATTTATATAATATTTTAAATAATTATAATGTACAATATCATATAAAAAAAAATTATATCTATCTAGATACCAAAATTAAAAAAACTACATTAATATTGCAAGAAAAACGATACATATAATTATTCATCATATATATATATATATATATGCATAAAAAAATTTGTTGGGTATTGATTGACATATTATTCATATTATTTGGTTATTTATATACAGGACAATGACATATTTATTTCACAATATAAAAAAAATAAAAATGAAAATTTATGTTATGATACTGTGAATTATTTTAAATTTTTAAAAAAAAATTCGAATATATTAAATGACTATAATATACTAGGTACTTAAATACACAAATAGTTGGCAACCCCTATTTATATATATATATATAGGATAATGACATATTAATTTCACAACAAAATTAAAAAGAAATAAAAGACTATATTTGAAGTGAAAAATTATGTCACTTTACATAATTAATATAATTAATGACTAGGATCCCCCTATCTACACAATGAGAATTACATAATATTATGCATTGTCTATTTTGCCACTTCTCGAAGACATGTCCACACTTTCCACTTTTGTCGCTTACACTTTTATTATATCAAAAATTTTGAAAAAGAAATGTGATTGTGAATATTCCTTATTAATTGTTTTATATTATCTTTTTCTTGAAACAAAATCCTTCTGAAATATTTATTTACATGAGCTTCTTTCAAATTCCTCAAGCCATCGTCAGCAAGTGCGTGTATATATATATATATATGTTATGACACTTTTGCACTCTCTTGCTTAATACATTAAATAATTTCAATATTTTAACTTTTTTCATATTTCTTAAGATATATATTAATAAATATCAGGGTATGTATTGTGCAAAAATTACTAATTAGACATTCTGCTATGATACAAAATAAATAGGATTCTGTATTTTTTAAAATAGAACAAAATTTTATTTTAAATATGACCAAAATGACATTATATTTTACTAATTAATGAAATATAAAATATTTTTAAATAAAAGATAATCAAAAAAATATTTTAAACAATAAAAAATAACATAATTAAATAATAATGAAACATAGATTTGCAAACCCTGTATCTTCTTCTTATAACAAACTAATTCTAAATTAGATAAAATTAAAAACTAACACTAAAATTTAAATTTGTCTTCTCTTTTTCTTCTTCACCTATTTCTTTTGTAGGTGCTCCAGAACAGCATCGCGATATCTGAAACCGATATGAGAAGGGCTTGGGACGACAGAAAAGTTGGCTCTTCTTCTTCTTCTTTTTCTACTTCTTTTGCTGGTGCTTTGCATCGGCGTTGCGAGAGTTGAAGCGGATCTGAAAAGTGCTTGGGACCAGGAAGGGTTCTTTCAAGCTCGATGACGATCTACACTGAGCTGAGGTTCGATCTACACCATGTTATGATTGGTTAAATACAAATGATAAGTGTTAAAATACAAACAACGTGTAAACACTTAGTAAAATTCACATATTGAAGATATGAAATTTGAGCTTCAATTGTAGGCACTTATAAAATGTAATTTTGGGTCCAAAGTGGTGCATGAGAGTATTTAAGGGTTCCCAAAAAGTTTGGTAGCATTTAGAGCATTTTTAGGACATTTGGAAGTGTCCACAAACAGAGAGGATGGTGATACGTCGCCACCCAAGTGGCAAGGCATCACCTGATGTTTAAGGTTTCAAGAAACTCTAACAGGCGATGCATCGCCTACTGCAATACGTGAAATTACGTAAAATGCTTATAATGATGTATTTTTCAAGTCTAATCATATTGGTTAGACCTAATGACAGTGCCTACTCTATATAAATGTCAAAATAGTGTTTGGGAAGACTTGTTTACTCTCTCGAATCTCTCTCTAGCTCCAAGAATCTCTAGTTTTTTTATCCAAGAACTCTCAAAGAAAGTGGTTGACTTTGAGAATCTCAATCCCCATTTCCTCAAGAGAAGGCCTCAAGCATCCATGGTGGCTAGGAAATAGAGTATTAGGCCAATGTTTTGCAACGTGTATAAGCCTTGGTTTTGTGTTTTTTATTTGCTCAAAGGATTTGCTCAAAGTGGTGGTTTTGCCAAGAGTTTTTGAAGCTTCATCAAAGTTGAAGAACATCATTGATCTACTTGGGTTTGCGAGTTCTTTCTCAATATTTTTTTAAGTCTCTATCAATTCATTTTTTGTGTAGATTCTATTTTTTGAAGTAGTGTTATCTCACTCTCCCCCAACACAGCATGCAGCGACTTCGACCCAGATCTAGGCATAAGGCACGTTGGGTCGACAAAGACTTCAACCTTCAAGCACAGTGGTCGATGACAACCATTTCGAAGGTGAATCTAGGTCGAGGACCTTCGATGGTAGTTTTAGTTAGAATGGGGTTTGTAAATCTTTAATCAAAATCAGATTTAGGGTATTATTTTGTTTTATTTTGTAAAACACTTAGTCTGAATTGTCATTTAGCACAACAGAAGGTCCAACCGGTAACTTTTGCACAATAAAGAGACACAAAAATAATATTTACCCTATATTAAAATAAGATAATTTATGTTCAATGTTTCTCGAAGTCACTAGTCAAGAAAATTTACTTAAGTAATTCTTAATATACGGTTGGTAGCAGATGATGCCAGGATATTTCCTACACAAGTGGTCAAATTATCTTTTCTTGTTTTTTACATTTCTCTTAACAAAAGATGGAGTTGGTCGGTCTAAGTACTCTGACGTATTAATCAATTCATAACTTCCTTTGGAATATTTATTAATTTCTATCTTTAATCTGGTCAATTGTTTTGTAAAAGTCGTTACAATCGATTAAATAAAGGAGTAGATTTGTATAATATATTATAACTTGATACTATAATACTATAACAAAATTAGATGGATTGGAACCCACACAATACTATTTGTCAAATAGACTTTAAATAATAAGGTGTCAAGAAATTTTGACATGTAAAGAAATTTTTTACATATTGTTAAGAAATTTTCACAAAGTGTTGAGCGTATACGAAAGTTATTTTAGAAAAAATTATAAAAAATAGGGCCGGGCTTTTGAGCACGGTACGAAACCGGCACGAGTACGACACGGCACGAAAAAATATGGGCTTGGGCCAGGCACGGCACGAAAAAATATGGGCTCGGGCCAGGCACGGGCACGACACGGGCTTAGCACGGCACGGCACGACAAGCCCGAAAGCACGACATGTAAGCACGAATATAAAAAGCCCGAAAGCACGGCACACAAAAAGCCCGAATTAAACTCAAATAAATAAAAAAATTATTATTATATCATCATTTTTTTATAGTATGTAAAAATATCATACTATTTTTATAGATTTTATTTCTTAAACTTTTTCTTGGTAAAGTTTTTAATGAGGCAATGTTTATTTTATTTTTATTTTTAAATTTGGAATTTTTATTGTGTTAATTAAGTAAATATACATATATTTATATACGTAAAAAGTAAAACAGGAAAAAAAGTAAAACATGTAAAAAAAAGTGGGCTCGAATTAGGCCCAGATTTTGGTTGACTTGAGGCCCATTTTTAGGGCACGAAAAAAGCCCATTTTAAAAAATGGGCTGGCCCACTTTAGAAATATGGGCTGGCACGATCTGGGCCCGGTCCGGCCTGGCACGTGGCCCGTGTGGGCCGTGCTGGGCCTATATATTTTTATGCGGGCTGGCCCGGCCCGAATTTACCGGAGGCACGAAAAATGTGGGTCGGACCGGGCGGCCCACATTTACAGCTCTATATGGAAAGTAACTAAGGGTGGAGAATATCCAAACCAATCTAATTACACCAAACTAATTCAATCTAATTACAAAAAATTAGATATCTAATTATAATTGAATTTGATTGGATTTGAATAATTAAATTTTAATTGGATTACATCGAATAGCGGATGACACTGTCAAAATTCAATTAAAAACTAATACAATCTGACTACATATAATATAAATTAAAAAATATTTAATTACATATAATTCTTTATATACATTAAAAAAGTATTTATATTTCTTTTAATACATTATTATTTTGTGACTATTAGTTTTTTTTTTATACATTTTCATACCTAATTAGATAAGACACTACTAAAAAAAAATAAAAAATCAGTTGGGGTAGTTTTTAGCTACCGCAATTGATTTTTTCCATCAGGGTTTACGTCAGTCAGTCTCAAATCAAAGATATGGAGTGTGCTTTGCAATTGGTCTTGAGTGGCATAGCTAATGGCGTGATAAAACCTCTACCTTCAGTCATATCAATATCCACCTTGCTCACTCTCTCCCAATCAAAGCATTAGATTATTACGAGACTTTTTTGCATCTAACCGAAACATCAACTTTGTTTTCTCAAAATAACCACATCAGCATTTTTTTCTTCTAAAATACAGTTTCCTCTTCAAAACAATTGATGTTGAAGTCTAAAGTTGTGATTGTTTTTGAGATTTTTTCTTAAATACATTTTTTTTTTACTTTTTTATGATTCTTATTTTTTTTTCTTCTAAAAATACAATTTTCAAACTTTCATAATTACGAAAATATAATTTTTAGGAAAAACAACTAAAAATCAACTTAAAAACAACTCACTCGACTAACTAAATATCAACAAAAATAACGTAAACACACAAAAAAAAACCTAAAAATAACGTGGAAACAATAAAAAAAAGACAAAACTATAAAAATGTAAAAATTTCTTTAAAACTGTAAAATTGAAGAAAAAAATTGTTTGACGGTAAAAACGCAAATTTTTATAAAATATTAGTATTTTAAGTAATATTTTTTTCTTCTTAATTTTCTATTGGATCAACGCACCCTGAAGTCTAGCCCAGTACACGTTGGGTCAGGCCTTCTACGGAGCAAGCTCTACTTCAAGATAGTTTGTTGACCAACTTTATCATCTTTGACTTTTTTCAAGACTTAATTTGGGAAGAGTTAGAAAATTGGACATTGCCCATTAGATATGTCATCCACGAGTTTTCAGTACCCACTAGTAGGAAAATAAACTTCATTATATTGTTATGGGAATGAGATTAAATATCATTAATTATTGTTGGGTTGATTACACAAAGTTAATAAACTTTGTCTTATTGACAATAAAAGTATTATATTGTTAATCTTTGTATATGTGGGAAAAGAGTCAAATATCACAGTTATATGGTTTTTTTTATTTTGAATTTTCTTTGGTTTTAATGCTATGTTATAATATAAAATGTAGTTTAAAAAGTAAACTATGGTACATGGTAAAAATGGTAAAAAGTATGAGATTTAATTTCAAAATTAATTAGATATAGTATGATGATCTCTGACACTTTTTACAAGTGAGATTCTCTAACAGTTTTAGAAAGCCTTCTCTTCCTCTTTTTATAGCAATACTCACTTCCAAACAAGTTCAACATATATATACTTTATTTTTTTAGTAGACAAAATCTAAACCTTATATATTGTGACTAGTGTAACAATATTATTACATATTATATCATTCAGCCTACGATATATTGCAAAAAAAAGAGAAAAAAAACTAGATATACAGACGAATATACCATTTCATATATAAGTGTTGCAATGTGATTGAAAGATATTTTATCATAAGTGTTATTTTATGTGTATATATTCAATGGTGTTTAACTCTATTTATTAAGACTTATATATATATATGTGCGTTCTTAATTTCATATATGAGTGTACTCTTAATGGTTACTATTCATAAATGATTACTTTAATATTAATTATTAGATTAAGATCAATGTTGTATATATATATATATATAGTTGTTAATTAATATTTCTAAATATAAATTTTAATTTTTTCAAATTTTTGGAAAAGTTACATAATAAAAAAATGTGTATTTATTATAAAAATATAATATTGTAAATTTTTCATTTTTCAAATGCATGTCAATTTTTAAATATAGCTAGTGTCTTTCTTTGATTAGAAACAACATTAATTATGGAAAAAAATTAATAATAAAATTCAAAATTAATGTATAAAAAAAGTATTTACCTGTTGGTAACTTGCTATACCAAATTACTATGCTGTTACACTATCATAATTGTTAGTACCCATCAATGGGTAGTAACCATTGAGAAGTCTTCTATATATATATATAATAGAAATAGAATAAAATTTATCGTTCCACATGAGAAAAATTAAAGAAAGCAATAGAAATTGATTGTCAATTTTTTACTCATCAATATCATAGCTCTTGGCTCTTGCAATCCTTTTTATGTTCAAGCAAGGAGGAAATGATAACACATGAAATTGTTGATTACTATAGTGGATGATGGAGACTTTGTAAATGATTATTGTAAACTTATGGAATTGACTCTTCTTACATTATACTTAGACTAATAAGAAAAAGACGCAAACCGTAATTGTTTCTTTTCTGGATTGGATAGGATTTTAAAAAATTGAATGTATACGTTTTAAGATTATTCATATTTATTCTAAAATTTGTATTTTTAGATTTGTAACTATCTCATTTAATGTATAAGTTTTGTTATTTCAATCTATAAGTTTTCTGCTACAAAAAAAAAAAAAAAATCTATAAGTTTTTTTATTTGTATATATATGTTTCATTTATAAATCATAATTTTTAATTTAAAATAAATATAAATTAATTTTTAAAAATTTAGAAATATAAATTTTAATCACACGCATTGCACGCCCTGAAAAATCTTTTAGGGCACGCGAAGAGAGCCCTAAAAACTTTATTTAAATGCACTAAATGAGATCTTTTAGGACACATAGTGCAAGCCCTAAAAACTTTATTTAAAGGCACTAAATGAGATCTTTTAGGACACATAGTGCAAGCCCTAAAAATATTATTCTAGGACTCGGAACGTGCGCCCTATAAATATTCTTTTAGGGCTCGCAACCCACGCCCTAAAATACTTCACTTTTTAAGGCTTTCAAATAGAGAGTTCGGTGGGGGTGCGCCCTTGCGAGCCCTAAAAAGCCTTTTTTGTAGTCGTGTGTTAGTACGATGTAATTTTTGTCACTCACACGACACACCATCAAAAATTATTTTGATTCAACCATAAAAAATTAATAAGCTCTCGCGGACATATATATACTAGTTGCAAGTAACGTGCAATGCACGTTTGTTTAGGTTTATTTAGAAAATGTATTAATTTATTTTTATTATATATTTTAATTGTTGTTTAAATTTTAAATAAGTAAAAAGAAATAACATAAATATATTGTTATCCAAAAAATTAGAAGTGAATGACATGACAAGCATTAATTACACGTGGCTGACACCTGGAAGAATTTGTGTTCGACTATCGACCAGGAAAGCATCCCGTATCAGACGATCAGTTTTTTCCATACGACTAGCCTAGTCGTACGCACATTATATGCGGAAAAGATCTTGAGCAGTTATGATAGAATCCGAGATTTTCTCCCATGATTTCTTGAATATCCGATTGTTTAGGAAATAATATCTGTAACAATTAATGTAAATTTTCTCTGAGCTTATAAATAGAAAAGAAGGGCTCAAGGAAAAGGGATCCAATCCAAATCTGATTTTTTATATCTTGAGCTTTGAGATTAGAGAAAAACAAACGAGAATACTTGTATTTTTCATCAGAGATTAGTGAAACTCATTGAACCCTAGTTCTTTGATCACTCCTTTAAATCTCAATCTAATAACAATCTAAGTGGACGTAGGTCATTACCAGATCCTGGGGCCGAACCACTATAAAACATCATGTTCTTATTCTTTTCGTCATTACGTTCTTTTCAACGCATTCATACACGTCAAGCATATTTTGACTCCGTGTCAGTTGCCCAAATCTAGGGTCAACATTCTGGTGCTTTCATTGAGAGCTTGATTTATCACTGTTGAGAAAACCAATGGCGAAAACTGCAAGGAAAACTGGACAGGCGGTCGCCGCTGCACCATCAAACTCACCTCCTCCTCCTCCTACAAGCGTGGCTGAGGATGAGTCACATTTGGACTTTGAGGAGGAAGAAATGGATGACGCAACGCTGAAGAATACCCTGGGGGCGTTGCATGAAGAGCTGGCTAATTTGAGGGCCAGTCAAGAAAGTGCTGCTGAAATTATGACGCGGCAGTAGCAAGAGATTGAATGGCAGAGCGCGGAGTTAAGCGAAAGGCAGGCGGAGATGGACCGTCGCCAGAGTGAGGCCATGGCAGCCCTAGAGGCAGCCTTGCAATTGGCTAGGAATCAGGCTGCACCTGCCACGCACCCTGATCAACCCACAAATGGGCCACCCCACAGGGGTCCCAATCCTAGTCCTCCTATCCAACCCTTAAGTCCCCAAAGGCTCGAACAGCCTCAGGTGCCCCATGATGATGTCCCGCAGGACCCTGAGGCACAGCCTCCATCCCAAGCTGATCGCGGCAATCCCCCACATGAGAGGCAGAATAGGACCAGGCATCAGCCTCGCAGTCCTAGATGCCATAGGGGCGACGAGCCAAACCTTCTGAACAGAGGACAGCATCCTCCTAATAACAGGAGGAACTCAGAGTTAGGCTTTGCGGTCCGTGGTCCCCAACGGCATGGTAATGCACGGGAACCCAACGACCAACGCAGGCTATCCGCTAACGCTCGGGACGTTTCAGCCCGGGATGGAAATCGAGGGAACAGTCAATCCCGTCATGGTCAGTCACGATTCAGAGATGGCAATGGTTATGATGAAGCCGATTCCGGCAGAGGAAACGCCGGTCGTAGGAATGATGAAAGAGGTGGAGGCAGGAGTCAGCCACCTCAGGATGACCAACCCGACAGACGGGATGCTGGGGGGCAGCCTAGGCAAAATAACGTCTTCAACTGGCTCGGAGCTAGCGAGCAGCGGAAAAGAGACGTGGATTTGAGAGATGTGCTCAATGATCGCCGTGAGCGACATGGCGAGAACATCCCCCAGCAACAGAGGCCACAGCGATTCCTCTCGTGGTACAGGCCCAGATAGATGCCCTCAACCAGGCGGTGCAACAGCTGGTCGAGGGAAGAACATCTTATATCGACCACGACAGGAGGAAAGGCACTCCTTTCGTCCAAAGAATAACTATGGCAGAGACTCCTAGCAAGTTTAAAATGACTACGCTTCCTAAATTTGACGGGTACGGTGACCCAGTATCTCACGTCAATAAGTTCGAGATACAAATGGACATTCAGAAAGTGTCTGAAGACGCTCGGTGCAGGATCTTTCCTGCAACACTTTCTGATGCCGCACAGGAGTGGTTTTTCAAGTTCCCTCCTGCAAGCATAGTTTCCTGGGAGATGTTCGTAAGGGAGTTTTACGGACAATTCTACGCAGGTCGTGTGCATCCGACCCAGGCAAACCAGCTGGTTGAAATTCGCCAGCAAGATGGAGAATCGCTTAAGGATTACATCCAGCGCTTTATGCGAGCAGCCGCTGGAGCAAAAACGGTGGGGGACGAAGGCAAAATGATGGCCATAACCGCAGGGGTTAGGCGTCGCTCCCCCCTCTGGAAAAGCCTCCGAAAGGAAGGGGTTAGAACTACCCAGGAATTCTTGGACCGGGCTGATCGGTACATCAAACTCGAAGATGCCATTGCCGATGATGGAAAGCATCCGAGCAAGGGTAAGAAGGCTGTCGAGCCCGCCAAAGCCGCCAATGGGTCTAAACCTAACGGCAACGGCAACGGCAATGACAAGTATGGTGGAAAACGGCCACACAATGAGCCTTCCACCTCTGACAATAAACGAGCCAAGGGTAATCATTATGAACCTCGGTTCACTAACTATACTGCCCTTGTTGAGTCTCGGGGAGAGGTTTATCAGGCCACGAGTTCCAGTGTGCCCTGTAAGAAGCCTGCCCCCATTCGAAAAGATATTTTGAAAAGAGACACTTCCAAGTTCTGTCGTTATCATAACGACTACGGACATGATACCAACGAATGCAACCAGTTGAAAGATGAGATCGAGTTCCTTATTAGACAAGGACACTTGAGAAGATACGTACGGGCCTCGGGAAATTCCCAACGAGAAGCTCCAGGTGGCAATGAGCAAGCGCCCACGCACCAACGCTCGCCACCTTTGCAGCCTGCCCCTGTGACTGGCACATTATTAACCATCTGTGGAGGCCCGCACCTCGCGGGAAATAGCAGAAAGGCCAGAGAACGATACGCTCGAACTCTTCATCACGACCAGGACATCGAGATGATGACTGTGGAGGACCGCGCGCCAAAAAGGCTCGATCAGAGGAAGGTGAGATAACCTTCTCTGATAGCGATGCCCAACATGTTCGGTTCCCACATTCTGATCCGCTGGTCGTGGATATCCAAATGGCCAACATGATGGTGAAGAGAGTGCTAGTCGATACGGGAAGTTCGGTGAATATCCTGTATAAGTCTTCGCTGGAACGCATGAATTTGTCTGTCAAGGACCTGGAGCCTTGCAACCAGACGATATACAGCTTCTCTGGTGAGGGACTCGCCCCCGCAGGATCAATCAAACTACCAGTAACGACAGGTACATCGCCTGCTACCAGGACATTACTCCCTACTTTTATAGTAGTCGATTGTCCTTCGGCGTACAATGCCATCATTAGGAGGCCCATACTAGTTGATCTACGGGCCGTCACCTCCATATGGCACTTGGCCATGAAATTCCCGACAGACGCAGGAGTAGGATGCGTATTGGGAAACCAGAGGGAGGCCAGAGAGTGTTACAACGCCTCTATCGCGAAGGCAAAAAAGGGGACGTCAAAGAGCACTACCTCAGATAGGTTGCAGATGGCAATAGATACGCAAGCCCAATTCGGTGATGAAGTCACCAAATAGGGTGTTGCCCAAAGTGAGGATAGAGATCTAGATCCTCTCTTTGGGGATTTTGAAGAAAACGTTGGACCCGTCGAGGACCTGGAAGAGGTCCAACTCGACGAAAAAGACCCGGCCAGAGTCGTAAAGGTCGGGAAAAACCTAGAACCAACCACAAAGCATGCACTGGTGGAACTTTTGCGGAAGAACCAAGAAGTCTTTGCCTGGTCGCACAAAGACATGGCTGGGATAGACCCTGCAGTTATCAGCCATGTCCTGAACATAGACAAGACCTTTCCACCCGTGCAACAAAAAAGAAGGCTGCTCGATAAGGATCGATCGAGAGCCTTAAAAGAAGAAGTTGAAAGGTTAAAGGAGGATGGGTTCATCAGGGTGGCATTTTATCCATCGCGGGTCTCCAATCCAGTGCTGGTTCCCAAGCCTAATGGCAAATGGCGAACCTGTGTGGATTTTACAAACCTTAATAAAGCCTGCCCAAAGGACTGCTTCCCACTCCCCAGAATCGACCAGTTGGTCGATGCTACTGCAGGAAACGAGATCCTCTCATTCATAGATGCATATTTAGGCTACAACCAGATTAGCATGCATCCCCCTGATGAGGATCACACCAGCTTTCGGACCGATACGGGCTTATACTGCTATAAAGTAATGCCCTTCGGACTGAAAAACGCAGGTGCGACTTACCAGCGGTTAGTTAACCACATGTTTAAGGAGTTGATCGGAGTGAACATGGAGGTATACGTGGATGACATGCTGGTAAAGTCTAGAAAGGCAGAAGGACACGTGAAGGACTTGCAGGAATGTTTCGACGTATTGAACAAGTACCAAATGAAACTGAATCCTCTTAAGTGTTCCTTCGGAGTCGGATCAGGGAAGTTTTTGGGGTTTATTGTTAATTTAAGAGGAATCGAGGCCAACCCCGACAAGATAAAAGCCCTGATCGATATGAAGTCGCCCGAAAAGATCAAGGATGTACAAAGTTTGACCGGGAGGATTGCAGCCCTAAGTAGATTTATTTCGAAATCAACAGACAAATGTGTCCCTTTCTTTAATATACTTAGGGGCAATAAGAAATTTGAATGGACGGAAGGCTGCGAGTGAGCCTTCCAGGCTATAAAAACCCATATGGCACAGCCTACCGTTCTATCGAAGCCCATAGAAGGAGAAACTTTGTTTGTTTACCTGGCGATCACTGAAGTTGCTGCAAGTGCGGTACTAGTACGAGAGGAAGAAGGCGTACAAAAAGCAGTTTACTATGTAAGCAAAAGGCTAATCGGAGCAGAACAGAGGTATCCGCCCATCGAAAGGTTAGCGTATTGCTTAATTTTGGCCTCTAGGAAACTACGTCCTTACTTCCAAGCCCATCCAATCATAGTTTTGACCGACCAGCCCCTTCGACAAGTCCTCCTGAAGCCAGATGCGGCTGGGCGTCTGTTAAAATGGGCAGTCGAACTAGGGCAGTTCGATATCACATATTCACCGCGAGCAGCAATAAAAGGACAAGTCTTAGCTGATCTCATTGCGGAGTTCACCGAACTCACAGATGACGAGCAATGCAAAAAACCTAATGCACCTGACCCTCATGATGAAGCTCCCTCGTGGAAGTTCTTTACAGATGGATCGTCAAACGAATCCCACTCAGGGGCAGGAGTGATATTGATAACGCCGGAAGGGCATCGATTTCACTGTGCCATCAGGTTTGACTTCGTAGCCTCGAACAATGAAGCAGAATACGAGGCCCTCCTCGCAGGATTGAGATTGGCGAAAGACATGAATATAAAGGTGCTCGATATTTACAGTGATTCACAACTGGTGGTGAATCAAGTTCTAGGGGAATATCAAGCGCGGGGTCTAAAAATGGGGGCCTACTTAAATAAAACTCGAGATCTATTGGCACAGTTCCAAAAGTATACCCTCCAGCAGATACCTCGAGACCTGAATTCAAATGCAGTCGCCTTAGCAAAACTTGCAAGCGCTAAAGATGCTGACACTTTGAACATCGTGCCAGTAGAGAGATTGAGCGAGCCGAGCATCCGAGCAGATGTGACTAGTATGGAAATTCGGATGGGAGATACCTGGATGGCACCATACTTGGAGTATCTTACCAGTGGTGCCCTGCCAACAGATAGAAACAAAGCCAGAACTCTTCAAAGGCAAGCCGCGAGATATATACTGGTCGATGGTATTTTGTACTGAAGGGGTTATTCCATGCCACTGCTCAGATATGCCTGAGAAAGCTAAGGAACTGATGAAGGAGGTGCATGAGGGCTTCTGTGGAGATCATGCTGGGGGGCAAAGTTTGGCGAAGAAGATCCTAAGGCAGGGCTATTTCTGGCCAACGATGAAGGAAGACTCTGCGGGATACGTGCAGAAATGCGATAAGTGTCAAAGATTTTCCAAAATTCCACGCGCAGCTCCGAACGAATTAAAACAGATGCAGAGTCCATGGCCTTTTGCAGTATGGGGCATAGATCTGATTGGCTCACTGCCAACAAGAAAAGGTGGAGTAAAGTATGCAATTGTAGCCGTCGACTACTTCACCAAATGGGCCGAAGCTGAACCACTCGCCACCATAACGACCAAAAAAGCTCTTGACTTCGTCATCAAGAACATAATTTGCCGATATGGTTTGCCCCGAAAGATTGTCTCAGACAACGGAACCCAGTTTGACAGTGATCTATTTACAGACTTCTGCGAAAGGCACGGGATTATTAAAAGCTTTTCTTCAGTTGCGCATCCACAAGCAAACGGGCAGGTAGAGGCCGTGAATAAAACTCTTAAAGATACCCTGAAGAAAAGGCTTGAAGACGCTAAAGGAGCATGGCCAGAGCAGTTTCCTGAAGTCCTCTGGTCGTATAGAACATCACACCGAACAGCGACAGGTCATACCCCATTTTCCTTAGCCTACGGATATGAGGCTATGTTACCTGTCGAGTTAGATCCCCCCTCACATCGACGCATTACATACGACCAGGATCAAAACAACCAATTGATGATGGAGACCCTAGACTCAATTGATGAAATACGAGAAAGAGCCCAACTCCGAGTATCTGCATACCAGCAAAAGGTCGCTCGGTACTTTAATTCAAAAGTAAAAGAAAGAAAATTCCACGTCGGAGACCTAGTGCTACGACGAGTTTTCTTGAATACCCGCGACCCCACTGCTGGAGTACTCGGATCAAACTGGGAAGGACCGTACCAAATCGAAGAAGTCCTTCACCCAGGCACCTACAAACTTGCACGCTTGAACGGAGATCTCGTTCCACGTTATTGGAATGGAGAACACCTGCGCAAGTATTATCAGTGAACAGTCCCTTTTAAAGGACTGGCTTGTATTAAATTTTCCTTTTTTGCAAGTTTTGGAAAATCGCTTATATGGCTAATCGCTTATATATGTAAAATCCTTTTTTAGGATTCCTCGTAAAGACATGTTTAGTCCATTTTAATACGAGAATATAAGGGACTGTGCGCAGCCAGTCATTCTTGCCAACTTTTGTGAATTTATTTTTACAAGTATTTGTTCATTACGTGTGTTGTTTTGCTGTATTACAAGTGTTGAATTTCATACCGAACAGTAATGTTCGAACAGGTCGTGGTCAAGGCAAGTGACCAAGGGCCTAAAGCTCCTCGATCACTTGGGGGGCATATAAGGTACATCGATAGCAAAGCATACCATGAGGTATGTAAACACATGAACAAAATAAGTGAAAGCATGCTACAGTACTTAGAGCATTTTTCAAAATTTATGATTTTGTTAAATCAAGCGAAAGTATCATGCTAAGTTCGGTCATGCGAACAGGTATTACAATAGAAATACTATAATATCATTAAGGCAATCGTTTACACCGCAAGCATTAGTGCTCGGATGTAAATATGAAATTAAAAGGAAAAACCTTTACACTGCGAGCAGTACTGCTCGGATGTAATTGTTCAAACATATGTAAAATAAGCTGCCCATGCAGCAATAAAAGGAAATTGTCTTTACAAGTAGGCCTGTGGGCCGCAAAAATTGTGAAAAATATAATAGTTATTTTGGAACAGGAGGGTCCTTTGGAGCAGGAGCATTCTTGTCAGCTGGAGGATCAACCTTGGCACCAGCAGCAGGGGTCTTGGCCTTGGCCTTCTCTTCTGCCTCCAGCCGAGCAGTGCATTGCGCCATTAGCGACTGTTGCAAATTCTCGGCTAAGTAGTCGATTCTAGCCCCCTGGTTGTGGTTCCAGAAATCATAAAAGCTTAGGAAGGTGGCTTCCTTATACTTCTCCAGATTTCTGGCACCATCCTCCTCAAGCTATTGAATGCGCCCCTCGAGTTCCTGTACCTGCTCCCCGAGCCTTGTCACCTCATTTCTGCTGGCGGTCAGATCAAGAATGTACTGCTTACACTCTTGGGTATTGAGGACAACACTCTCCTTCCATTTTTTCCGCTCCTCGAAGGCTTTATCTCGGGCCTCTTCACTCTCCTGAAGCTCCCGGGTAAGAGTGGATTAGTGCTCGCATAGCTGCTCGTTCAGCTTAGCCAACTCCTTGTTCTCCACAAGCAGCTTATTTTTTCCTCGAGCAGCTTTGTCTTCTCATCCTCAAGCGCTTGCTTAGCCTGGGCAAGCCTGGAGTCAAAGTTCTTCTCTCGAGAGACCATTGGCCCAGCTCGACGCCAGCTAGCAGTTAAGGAAAAAAACCCCTGAAGAAAGGAAGAAATGGGTTAAGAAAGGAAGTTTAGCATAAATGACAAAGCAGCAAACGACTACTTACACTAGTTATCTCGTTCAGCCCTCTGTTAATGATTTCGTTGATGTCCATTGTGGCAGTGTCATTGATGGCGACCTGGGAGCGCTTGTGCTTGGAGAGCCGATATATTCTCTCCCTGGCCATGCTAACTGTGTGGCTGGGCAGGGAGCCTTCGGAAAAATGGTTCGTGGTCTCTTTGTCTATGGCCTTCGAGGAGGACCGAGGATCAGTAGGAGTGGGAGTTTGCTGCTCAGGAGCAGGCGGACGTGTTAAGTCCTCTTTGGAGGGGGCGTCAGTGGGAGCATCTTCTGTTCGGGCTTTCTTCGAAGGGGTCTTGCTACTTTCCCCTCGAGCCCTTTTGCCGTCCTTCTTCGGGACAGAAGCTTCGGCAGCAGCTTGGTAGTGTGCAAAGAAGTCCCCGGAGTCCATGCCTGCACAAAGAATAAAATTTCAAACAATGAGATTAAAGAATCACAAAGAAACAGAAGTTAGAGTATAAGAGTTGCAAAAGTAAGGTACCCGAGCTACACCTACTGGTCGTAAAATTATCTACAGAACTACCTAGTTCCTGGAAGAAATCTGAATTTAAAGAAGGAGCGTTCCTAAAGTTGCCATCCCCATAAAATAGGTGGATGGGAATTGGCAAGTTATTTAAAAACGAGAATGGTGTACCGTATACATCCGACGAGTCGTCAGACTGTTCGGCAGGCTTAGCAGCCTTTTGTTTCCCCTTGCCCTTGGGGACCGACGGTTCTGCTGCTCGGTGGGTAGCAGCAGGTTCCCTGATTGTAACCCCAGTTGGCCTCCTCCTAGGAGGAGGTGACTGAGGTTGCTGCTCGGGACCCTGCTCACGTCCCCTAGGATGGACACCACCCGTCGCAAGTTCACTGGTCGCAGGTGGGGAGCCCTTAAGGCCAACCAACCTAAGGTTAGCCTCGGTGATCAAATTTTTTACACTCTTAGCAGCATTGGACATACTGGGTAAAAGTGCTACCCTCGACTCCATTCTTGGAGTGGGGGTCGGGCGCAACCATGGACCTGAAATACAGTGGAACAGTAGAGTATTATGACAAGAAAAATTTTAAGGGCAAGAACTACTAGTTTAAGGCTCGTTATTCCCCTTACCTCCTCGGGTGAATGCCAGGTTATCCGCAGCAATGTCAGGTGTGAGAAAGTACTCCAGATGATACTTCCCCACATTGGAGATATGGGTGGTCTAGGACAGGAAGGTGCGTCCGGTCTCTTGATGGCAAGAATGGAAGAACCCCGTACCGTCTTGGTTGGGGTTGGACTTGAGGTCAAATAGATAATTGACCTCATGAGGGGAGGGGGCTGGCCATTTCATGAGTTTGTAAAGGATATAGAGCGTGGTCAGCATCCTATATCCGTTCGGGGTAATCTGAAAAGGGGCCACCCCGAAGTAATTAACCACCCCTTGAAAAAATGAATGCAGAGGCAGGGTGGCACCTGCCTCAAGGTGGTATCTTGACCAGGCGCTATAAGCCCCCCCTGGCAGGTTGGCTCGCTGGTCGATGGTAGGTCTGACTAGGGTCACCCCCGTCAGATTATACTTAGTTAAATAATTGGAAACCATAAGAATGGTCACCGTGCTCGGAGATACCACGTGCCATTCGACAGCCGGCTGGTTGGCATGACGAGGACGGGCACGTGCCTGAACTTCGATCTCGGGAGGGAATTCCCCTCGACCACTGGTCGAGGGGGCGTCAGTAGAAGGCTGACTTTGAGAAGGGTCGCGTCTTTTTCTGGCCTTGGTTTTTGTTCTGGCCATTTTCTGGGCAGGAGCTGGTGGAGGATTTGGGTTAGAGTGTGAAAATGGGATTTCTGGAATCAATGTGGATGGATTCTCTTCGCCTTCGAGCAGTTGGGCTAAGAGTTCGTCTTCGATAGGTCTCTCCCCCCCCCCCCCCCCCAAGGGTCTTGCATATGAACTGCAAACAGACAATGGAGGAGATAAGACACAATCCACGAAGTAGTGTGGGGAAGCTGGGATAACGTTGCTCGTGCCTAAATAGCCAGCAGCATCCTAATCCTACGATAACTTCAACGTGGGAAAATAAAAAAAAAAGGGAAAGAATAACGTTTTCTGAAAAAAACTTTTTTCAACTCCTAGAGGGCGAGAAAAAAATTCAGTTTTTTTTTTCCGTCTAGCTTAAAGGTTGAATCTTTCGACAACCTAACGTCCCAAATCAGAAACTCTATCTATCAAAGTATTGATCTAACCCATACAAAGTATAAAGACGCATTTCTACATACTATTAGGCGGTTTATACCAAAAACCCTAAAAACCCTATTCAAGAGCGCAGGCACATCATAGTAGAAAAATAGCATGCATGGTGTAATACAGATCTTAAAGGAACAAAGTTCTTACCTGGGCAAAATGAAGATTCGAAGGAAGGTGAAAACTTGAATCGGAAGACCTGCGACACGACGTCGGACTGGTTTTCGAAGCTCTGAACACTGGTGCGAGTTCTTGAAGATTTTAGCAAAGTTGATGGGTAAAAATTTCTTGAAAGAGAAGAAAGACCTACTTATAAAAAGCGAAGGGACAGCCAAAAGGCGGTAATCATCACTTCCCACTTTCGAAACGCGGGGAAGTGGACAAGCCGTCAAAATTATCTTTTTGGAAGCTGAAAAGGTTTGATTAAACATAATTATGTCACGATTTCCAAGAACACACGGGGGTTCTGACAAACATCGTGGGGATATGAACGGTTGTTCCATTAAGTTTCTTCATTGTTAGTCGCAACAAACAAACTTGGGGGGCAAATGTTATCCAAAAAATTAGAAGTGAATGACATGGCAAGCATTAATTACACGTGGCTGACACCTGGAAGAATTTGTGTTCGACTATCGACCAGGAAAGCATCCCGTATCAGACGATCAGTTTTTTCCATATGACCAGCCTAGTCGTACGCACATTATATGTGGAAAAGATCTTGAGCAGTTATGATAGAATCCGAGATTTTCTCCCATGATTTCCTGAATATCCGATTGTTTAGGAAATAATATCTGTAACAATTAATGTAAATTTTCTCTGAGCTTATAAATAGAAAAGAAGGGCTCAGGTAAAAGGGATCCGATCCAAATCTGATTTTTTATATCTTGAGCTTTGAGATTAGAGAAAAACAGACGAGAATACTTGTATCTTTCATCAGAGGTTAGTGAAACTCATTGAACCCTAGTTCTTTGATCACTCATTTGAATCTCAATCTAATAACAATCTAAGTGGACGTAGGTCATTACCAGATCCTGGGGCCGAACCACTATAAAACATCGTGTTCTTATTCTTTTCGTCATTACGTTCTTTTCAACGCATTCATACACGTCAAGCATATTTTGACTCCGTGTCAGTTGCCCAAATCTAGGGTCAACATATATTATAAAAAATTAAGCTAAAACATTGTTTATAGCCTAAAAAAATATGATATGTTTACATATAAAAATATGGTGTATTCTAGTTTTAAAGTAAACTATTTGATGTTGTTTATTAGTTTCAAATTTAGTGTTTACAATAATTTAAATTTTGGTATTTTTTTTATGTTTTGATTTATATACAATATATGGTAATTCTAGTTTTAAAAAAAAATATTCAATATAATAAAATATTCAAAAACTCTCAATTAAAAACTATGAATCCGACAAGTTTATTTGATATAATTTTAATTATTTAATTTAAAAAATTTTGAAGTCAATAAAAAGTTATATATTGTTTACCCAAAAAAGATTCGCATTATGACGTGGCAGGATTAGTACGCATGAGGGATGCACGTGGCTATTTATGCGGCTATGTTTTGGTCGACCATCGACCAGCAAAGAATTCGCGTGACAGAAGACATATTTTGTAAGCGACCAAGATTGAAAGTAGCTTTTCAATTATTTCTAAAGATATTAGATCTTATATTTGTGTAATTTTTATTTGTCTATTTTTATTCAAATATGCTTGAATTAAATGTATTCAAGACCCATCAATCCATAAGATAAGGATGTACATATATAATTAATGCCTAAAAGATAAGGAGAGATGTCCATATATAATCAATGCCTTAATTTGAAAAGAAAGCACATGACAAATTTATGATTGTATCGATATATATTCATTTTGGGTTTTTTTGTTATACAGTCCATCATGACACAATGACTGTAACGCCCCAAACTCCAGGGACTGTTACGGTGTGCCTTGTAAACAGTGCTAAACTCGCTAATCGAGTCATTTGGCCAAAAACGTGTAACTAAGTATGATTAGCGGTTTAGGGATTAAACATTTTGGTTAAGATGTAACGTTTCACTAGAACGTTTAATATATATATACATTGGGATCCCGAAAATATAGTTTCAGAGTCTATTACAGAAAATATTTACAACAGGCCGTTCTAAGCGGCAAAACAGGGTTCAACCTTAGTTCCACTTTAAACCTCGGCTGTGGAGGACGAGCAGCTGCATATGTACACATCATCACATAAGCTCTTCAACTCAAGGATGGTCCAGCTTCCTCTTGCCTTTACCTGCACCACATAGCACCCGTGAGCCGAAGCCCAGCAAGAAAACACAATATAACATGATATAATATCAACATTAACCATAATAGCCATTCGGAACCAACGGTCCATACAGATGGGTGACAATAGCCAAAAGTCACAATAATGAGCATAGCTCCCTCTAGCCATGTGACAATAGGGTCACCAGGGCTTAACTGACAAATGATTCTTTCATAAGCTTGGTTAGGATAGGTGCATGGTGATTAGTCACCAACATAACCATCCTCTCGACCCTAGAGTCGTAACTAAGGACAGCGTCCCCCAGCCATGTGACAAACAGTCACCGGGGTCATATACCTTGGCTGATGATCATCTGGTCTTAGACCAGGCAAGCGCTTATAGTTTTCATTGACTTCCAGTTGGTCCAGCATTAATACCCCATATGAGTCATTCAATGCCGACCTCGATTAGATCTAATCTCCATTTGGCCCGGCGTTTACAACGCACTGCCACTTCTGACCCTTGGGTCAGTGAAACACGACCAGTGCTCAGCCCGTTGTGAACTTAACTAATAAGTCACAGCTTCACAGACGGATCTGACACCATTGTCGATTCTGACTAATAAGTCAGCGCCATACACAGGTAAGCCATGCCACCAAACATATATCACATGTCTATTATCCATAAACAAGGTATTCAGCATGCTTACTTAACAGGTATTAGTACAATTAGGACTATGCATAAACACAGAGGCTCAAGCTCTGAACGATATCATATACAGTATACAAAGCATGTCCTAATCACATGTTTCTCAAGCATCATATGCATAATATTCCACAATCCAACATGCACCAATAATAGCCATGCATGTCACGTTCAATAATCAACCAACATGCATCAAGAATAGCCATACATGTCATACTCAGTAATCAACCAACATGCATCAATAATAGCCATGCATGTCATACTCAATAATCAACCAACATGCATCATTAATAGCCATGCATGTCACATATACACAGGGTGCAGTTTTCTTACCTCAAAGTCGAGCTAGAACGATTAAAAGAACGACCCTTGAGAACGATCAACTTTTAGTCCTTTAGCGGTCACCTAGTCATAACCAAATATAGGATACCATCAATAAAAAAATGATCAACACAAGTTCCCAAACCATTATCTAGCCTCCGGGACATCAATCCCCACTTAACCCAGTAGTAGGATCAACCCCGAGGCCTATGGTAAGCATCCCTAAGCTAAAAACACAATTTTGGTCAAATCTGCCCTGATGGGCCGCGGCTCACCAGAGCCATGCCGCGGATCATCTCCCTGACAGAGGCATTTTTGCCTCAGAAGCCACCTTAGGCCGCGGCACACAAAAGCCAGGCCGCGACTCATTACCCAGATCAGCTAAAAACCAGCAACGCACCAGCTCGACCTCCCCTGCATATTCCCTTAGAACCAAGCCTTCAAACCAGTTCCAAACCTTCTCCAAACACACAATTAAACCTCTAAACATCACCCATAACTCCTCCTCATCAAAACCCAATCAAACATGCACAAAAACTCCCCTTGATTCCCACTTTTTACATCAAAAACCTTAAGCTGAAAACCAAAAGGAAAACAGAGCATAATCTGAATTCAATGGCTAGAACTCACCTTAAAAACGATTTTGAATCCCCTTAAATGTCTGAATCAAGTTCCCTAGCTCCCGCCTTTGATCTCCTAGCTCAACTCCTCAATTTGGGCTCTCAAAATTCAAAGAAAAGTGAAGGGAGAAGCTTGTACGGGAAGAAAGGGAGAGAGGATGAGGAGGTGAGGATAGGCTCTGTTTTGGTTCTGTTTTTCTACAGCCTTAAAGTCATACATATCCAAACCCAAATGACCAAAATACCCTTAAGCCACTTAAAGCCTCTAACACCATTCCAAGGGTAAAATTGGTACTTTCCACCTATCCCGTTAATCATAATTAACGCTCTCCAATTCCTGCTATCCTCAATATTCTCAAATACCAATAAATCATATCCCATTACCCTTTTATTCCCGGTAATGCTCTAATCATCAAAATGACCCCGAGACTCACCCCTTGCCCCGAACTTAAACCTGTTATGACTAGACCGAACACTTACATTTCATGATCGTCTCATGCCGAATAGCTCGAACCAATCCACCTTATAATGTGGCCATATTAATTAATCACAATCATGCACCAAAAATACACAATTACGCCCACAGTGGCCAAATTACCAAAATGCCCTCATAATTAAAATATGAACCCATATGCATGCATTCACCATCATATAATAATATAATTCACGTAAACATGCATATAATCATTAAATATTATAATAAATCAATTATGGCCCTCCCGACCTCCTAATCAAGATTCTAAACCTTATTAGAAAATTTGGGCATTACAGTGACATTTATTTATACATATCACTTGTTAATTAATTCTTTTGGATTTTGTTATGGCAATCAAATTTAGTGTGTTTTAATTAGTATCCGACTATTTATCATAAGACATATCAATATCATGTTTTTTTTCCACACAATAATAAAAACATTCATGAAGTGTCTTATTTTAATGGGCAACAGTTAATAATGATATAGGAATTGAATATTTTGTATACTTCTATATAACCTGTATATAATTTTATCTTCTTTATATAATTAATTTTTCAATACTAATAATAAACTTGTTTTTTTTAGATATTACTACTTGCAGGAATGGAGACTTCTGCTGTGACATTGGAATGGACAATGTCCAATCTACTATATCATCCTCACGTTTTACAAAAACTTAGAGCTGAGCTCGATTCTCAAATTGGTCAACAACAATGGGTGGATGAATCAGATCTCTCTAAACTATCTTATCTTGAAAATGTTATTTCGTAAACTTTACGATTGTACCCAATAGCTCCGCTCCTTATACCACACTATTCCTCTAATGACTGCACTATTAGTGGATTTGATGTACCACGTGACACAATGGTAATTGTAAATACATGGGCCATACACAGAGACCCTAAGTTATGGGAAGACGCAGAGAGTTTCAAAGCTGAGAGGTTTGAGAGTAATCATGAGAATGAAAGATATAAATTAATGCCATTTGGATTTAGGAGACGAGCTTGTCCTGGTATTGGCCTGGCTCAACGTGTAATAGGTTTAACATTGGGGTCATTGATTCAGTGCTTTGAGTGGGAGAGGGTTAGTAAGGAGAAAGTTGACATGGCTGAAGGTAAATGACTCACTATGCCTAAACTCGTGCCATTAGAGGCATTGTTGAAAGCTCGCCCCATCATGAATATCATCCTCTCAGAGTCCATTGAAGAAATTTAACATTTGTTAATGGCTAAATACTTTCACTAGATAGGGTTCTTTCCATGGAATAATACAATATATATGTTTAGTATATAATAATTATATATATTCTACCATAGTAATAAAATATAACTTAGTCTCTTTTACTCTCATTCTCACTTTCTTGGCTATGAATATATCACCGGTTGTAAAATTTCACATATAATCATGTATCAATACATAAAAAAAAAAAAAAAGAGTAGTTTACGGTGAAAATATCCTAAGTTCTACACTTTGTAACACGTTAATACATAATTATTTGTTTTTTTAGGGCTAAAATACATTAAGTCAGTATTTATTTGTTGTCTACCTGGTCGTTGAATCCTAAGTAATCGCCTACATGGGTCCAGATCATTTATTTCAAAATTTATCTAAATCTTAAATAATCAAATAAAAATTATTTAAAATCTAATAAAATATTCAAATTATTTAAAATTCATATTTTAAGGGTTTCGTTTAAAATTATTTAAATTCTAAAAAATTAGAAAACTTTATCAAGAAAAGAAAAAAAAAAATCTGAATCGATTTTTGGGTTTCATCTTCATCTTCATCGACTTGGTATGGATCATCATCCAATCCGAAGAAGAAGGCATGCGTTGAGGTGGCGGGTAGGATGATAGCACATACAAAGATAAGATTTTATGGAGAAACAGAGTAATTTATTATAATTATCTTTGATTTAAAGAAGTTACTAAGTAATATTAATATTTTAACCATTTATTATTATCATCAATTTTTTTTAATAATTTAGCACTGTTTTTTAGATGGAAAAAAGAAGGTAAATAATTAATTTCAAGATAGCATAATTTGTATAGAAATTATATATAAAATATACATATATATATAAAAAAAATGTATAGATATTATTGAAAATTATCAATTTGACTTCCTTGATTTAAGTTCATTTCTAAGTTTAACCTTCAGCTTTTGAAGAAACTAAAAAATAACAAAAAAGTATTAAAAGCTTACTCCTTCTATCTGTTTTTAGTAAAAAAAAAAAAAAAAAAAATCAAAATACAAAAATATTTTTACTTAAAATACATTAATAGATATTTTATATAAATAATCTATAAAGTTTATTAATAATATCTAAATCCAAAATGAAATATACTTATTTTTGCTTTAGTTTTAGTTTGGAATTTTATTTATTAATTTTATTAATCAAGTTTATAAATTGTTTTTTTTAAAATATATTAATGAACACAAAAAAATGACACACATATTTTGAATTTTAGGTTTTGTTAAATATTTATAAAAGAAATACATATATATATATATATATAAATATATTTTAAGTGAGCATTGCAGTTTTGTTTTACATAAAATACTAATTTTTGCTAAAAATTACAGTCAATTTTTTTTTTCTTTCACTTTTACGGTTTTAAGGAAATTTTTACATTTGTATGATTGTCTTTTTTTCTTTTTTTGTGTTGTTTTCACATTGTTTTTAGGTTTTTTTATTGATGTTTAGTTATTATGACATATATTTATATTATTTTTGTTAATTTTTTGTTGATCCTTGTTTTCAAGTTGTTTTTTGGTAGTTTTTCCTAAAAATTGTATTTTCGTAAATATGAAACTTTAAAGATCGCATTTTTTAAAACTTGAGTGCGTATTTTTGAAGAAAAAAAATAAAAACCGTAAAAAAACAAAACAAAAACAAGTGCACATGCATGGCTAAGAAAATAAGAGTAAGAATAGAAAAACTAAGTTATTATATTACTTATGAAAAACTTATAAATTTAATTATTCTATTAAAAATACATATATAATAGCCTTAGAAAAGTACATTACCTAGACAAAGTATTAAATTAGTCTTTAACAAATTTTAAATTTCATCAATGGGTTTCGAGAGGAGATTCATGATGGGGCGTGCTTTACATAAGGCCTCCAATCCCACAACTTTAGGCATAGTGAGTCCTGTACCTTCTGTCATGTCAACTTTTTCCTTGCTAACCTTCTCCCACTCAAAGCATTGGATCAATGACCCCAATGTTAAACCTACTACACGTTGGGCCAATCCAATACCTGGACAAGCCCGTCTTCCAACTCCAAATGGCATTAACTTATACCCTTGACTCTCACCATTATTCTCAAACCTCTCGGGCTTGAAACTCTCTGCGTCCTCCCATAACTTAGGATCTCTGTGTATGGCCCATGCATTCACTAATATCATTGTATCACGTGGCACATCAAATCCACCAATGGTGCAATCGTTGGAGGAATAGTGAGGCACAAGGAGTGGGGTTGCTGGATACAATCGTAAGGTTTCAGAAATTACATTTTGAAGGTAAGGCAGTTTGGAGAGGTCAGATTCGTCCACTAACTGTTGTTGACCAACTTGAGTATCTAGCTCATCTTTGACTTTTTGCAAGACGTGAGGATGGTTGAGCAAATTGGACATTGCCCATTCTAGTGTCACAGCTGATGTATCAGTTCCAGCCAATAATAATATCTATATATATATATACGCACATATAAAAAAATAAGTTTATCGTTAGTAAGGAATTAATAGTAAAAGGAAGATAAAAACGTGTTCACTAAGGATTTAATTTTTTTTAGTTGGTGTCTAATCATTTAAAATAAAATAAGATACTCTAGTGATATATTTATTTGACACAAATACTATTTGAATTATGAGCCACTTGTGCCTAGTTTAAGTGGTTGGGTGTGTGAGTGTGCGTGGTAGGAGGAGTTAAAATCTTAATATATATATATATATATATATATATATCTCTAATATTGGGGGACGAAATTAATTTACACCAAAAAACGTATATAGACACCCATCTACACATAAAATAATTAATTTGTTTTATTAATTTAGCCCTCACATTTTTATCTTATTCACTTGCTTTTATTTTTTGAGATAATTTTTTTTTTGTCTCCATATCTTTATAAATTCCTTCTTTTTATATTAGTGTTTGAAAATAATTACTATACATTGTTTCTAACTAACTATTGGATGATAATGTATAAATAGGATTAAAAAATTCTTCACAATAATAAATTCTAATTTATCAAATATTTATTTACTCCATTAAAAAAAATTATTCACTATGTTCCTATTTTTTCTTTTCACTCTTTCAATAAATCAAAACTTTTTTTAAATAATACCCTTTCATTTTTTTTAAAAATAAAAATATAAATAAAATACAATTTATTTAATTTTATCATTTTGGTTTTTATATTCTCATTTTTTTAAAAAAAAAATATATGTAAAGTCATATTAATATAAAAATTTCAAATAAATTATAAAAAAAATGTGTATATAAATTTATTATATTAAACACTATATTATTATATTTTTAAAACAGTATATATTCTCTCCATAAAATACTTTTTTTGAAATACTTATCATAAAAACTTAGTAAGTATAGGTAGTGAGTTAAAAACCGAATAATTTTCCATACATAATTTTTTTAATTTTACATAGTTTTGTTATATCTTTTCTTTTTTAGTCTTTTTATGTCTAAAGATTTAGAATATTATTATTTATGTATTTTTTAATAAAAAATAGTAGAAATAGTATCTCAACAAAATATTGGATGCCGATTATTTATATATTCACATATATATTTATAATTATTGAATATTCTTCTATGCAATTATTAATCCTTATTATTATTAATAATAAGATTTTGTCTAATAAATAATTGAATAGAAACATATAACCCATAATTAATAATAAGATTTTGTCTAATAAATATTTGTATAGAAACATATAAAAAAATAGAATTGCTAAGGAATATTTTTGTGTCCAATGCTATAAAAAAATGTCTTATTATTATTATTATTAGTATAATCTAATATCGAGTATTACTCATTAGAATTTAATAACTAAAGAAAATGATAATTCAAATAGTATTCAAAACCTTAAAATATCAAATATCAATATTAAAATAGAATTTTAAAATCATATTATTATTATTATTATTAAAACCAATAGAATTTTATCAAAAATAAAAAAGTATAAAAAGTAACCAGGAAAAATAGAAAATATTACCAGTACGAAGCCTTTGATGATTTGGTCGGTATAATATTCCGGTTGAGACTCCTGCAGAGAGAGTAAATGGTCGATCATGGTGTTCCGATTCTCATCTTTGCTACTCCGAATCTCTTCGATCAATCCCTGCAAGAACGAGTCTGCCCTCTTCGCAAGCCTCTTCACCTTCTTCTCAAAACCATTCGGAATCCAATTCAATATCGGCAAAAAATCTGCCGGATTCCCAGCTCCGCCCTTCTCGAAAACCTCTGTCATAATCTCCCGAAAATGCCGAGCTTCCTCCTCATCCGTGACGTCATCGCCGTAGTAGCGTTTTCCGGCCATCATTCTCATTATGATGTTGAAAGTAAGCTCCGGCAACATCGATTTCAGCTCCACTCTTGGCGAGATTTTTCGAAGGAGTCGCCTAATCTCGTCTTTACGGATGTCGAGGAAGAGGTTGAGACGGGTGGAGGAGAAGATCTCGACGGCCCCGATCCGGCGGAGGTTCCGCCAGTGGTCGCCGTAAGGGGAGGCGACGATGGTGGTGTAGTTGTAGCTCACGTGCTTGCCCATGATGAGAGGTGGGCGGTTGGCCAAAACGATGTCGTTTTTGGTGAAGCATTCCTCTACGGCAGCTGGGGATGACACAACGACCACGCGGCGTGTTCCGAACCAGAGGGAGTAAACGTCGCCGTATTTGGAGGAGAGACCATGCAGAGCTCGGTGGAGTGGTGGTTTGAGGAGATGGAGGTGGCCGATTATGGGGTAGGAGGGCGGTGATGGTGGTAGGTTTTTGTAGTGTCGTTTCTTGGTTTGGAAGAAGAGCTTGTAAGCCAAGAGGACGAAGATAAAGGAGAGAGATGCGTACAGTAATGGATCCTGAATCTGATCCATCTTAGATGGATCGTTTAATCGATGAAGAAGATGTAGTCATGTGGTGGTTGATATATACATATAAATAGACAGTGGAATTCTCTTCCAGGTGCTTCACTTTAAGCTTTACCGGTAGGGTTCTCAGTGTTTATAACTCGTGAATAGTTTTCAGCGCGATTTTTTGTATGACCGTGTATATTGTAGCTATTTAGAGCATCGGCAAATTTTCAGAAAATTCCGAATAGTTTACAATATCGAAAACTAGGTTCAAACATATTATTGCACGCGTGACTAATTTTTTTTATGCACGTGGAAAATAACATGTTTGAACCTAGTTTTTGGTACTGTAAACTATTCGAAATTTTCAAAAAATTTACAGGATGCTTAAAATAGCTACAATATACACGGTCATAAAAAAATATCGCGCCGAAAACTGTTCACGGGTTGAGAAACACTGAGAGCCCTACCGGTAGGGTTTAAAGTGAAGCCCCTGTAGAAGAATTGTCCTAAATATATATATTTTACTTAAAAATAAAGCCTTAAGTTCACACAAATTAACCGTTTAAAATATATTTGCCTCAATATTTAATGTTGCAAATTAATAAAAAAAAAGTACATAATTAATTTAATATTTATTGATAATATAAAAAAATTATTAATGGTAAAAAAAATAATATAGTTGTTGACCGCGTTTTTGGCCAACGACAAAAACATTCAAGAGAAATAAACGACATAGACGATTTTTATAGTGGTTCAGCCCCAATGTGTTGGTAATAGCCTAATCCACTTAGAGTTGTGATTATAGATCTACACTCAAGATCAAATGAACCTGAGTCAACTGAGTTTCTTCAGTGCAGATTACCAAAATACAAGAATACAAGAATCCTTTCAAAATACAAGTACTCTCTCTCTCTCTAGAAAATTAGAATTCGAAAATGCTCCAAAGTCCTCTTTATGATGCCATAAGCCTTGTATTTATAGGCTCAGGATCGTATAGATGATATCCCCCATAATCGGGATATTTTGTTATTCTCATTATATTTAATTTACAATAATATTCAAAATATAACAAAACACTATATCTGTGGGATAAACTGAGAGATTCCCACGTATGCCAAGACCAATTCTTGTTGAAGCCATTTCTGGGATTCTTGACGTAGCCTTGCTCTATCTAGTCGATCCATATCACATTCAGTCTGGTCGGCCAAACCTTCACTGGGCAGACATACACCTGGCTGGGCAGACATACTCTTGACTGGGCAGACATTCACTTGACTGGGCAGACACGCACTTTACCGGTTGGACATTATCATGACTGGTCAGCCAAGGTCATGCCTGGTCGGCCAAGGTCATGCTTGGGCAGACAAACATGTGACTGGTCGGACAAGGTCATGCCTGGTCGGTCATGACACTTGACTGGCCAGTCAACATTTTCCACTGGTCTACCGGGTCACTCCTAAGCCAAATCACCCAACCATTCCTTGCCATTTGTCATTTTTATTGCCACGTCATCGTTTTCAAATTTTGGGGATAACATTTGCCCCCCAAGTTTATTATATGATGCTCTCACATAATAAACTTTCTTTCTCCACATCTAACGGCACAATTAAAAAATCAACTGTTCATCTTCGTGCGATGCAACAGACCACGACTCCACAGACCACGATTACTGCAATTAACTGCTCATAGTCGTGGGGAGAAAAAATATCCCAGGAATTCCAAGGGTCCAAAAATAAGTGGTAATTCCCACTTTTTTCCTTTAAATAGATCCTTGCACTCTCACATTTCCACACACACAAGAAAGCAAAAAAAAAACTCTCATCTTCTTTCTTTTCGCTCCTTTGGCCGAAACCCTCTTGAGTTGTTCTTCTCTTGGCCGAAACTTCAAGGTTCTTCAACGCAAAGCTTCTCATTTCTTCAAGCAACTCAAGGGCTTTTCAAGGTTGGGTAAGTCTTCTCCTCCATCTTCACTTATGTTATTTTTTTTCAAAACTTCAAGACAATGCATGATATGGCCGAAACCTCATAGGGAATTTTTTCTTGAATCTATGTGTGAATCTTAGAGATACAATGTATTTGGTGGCTGTTTTGATGTTGTTTAGGTTATGGGTAACTCAATTTTTCCTTCAATTTCATAGAAATTTAGAGAAAAATTAGTTTGTTAACCTAAATTGCTTGTATGTGTTTATTGGTATTTGATGATATGAATGGTCTCAAGAACATTGGAAAACCTTACAAATTCCCCATTTTGATCTTGTGGTTGTGTGTTTTGGATGAGAAATGGTGTTTGTGCTAGACAGAATTTAGGGCTTTATTTTTCGGAATGGGTTTATGGTATGTTGGGGTATGGCCGATTGGTCATTATTCTTGGAATTGTTTGGAAATTCTAGTTTGATCGGATGGGACTTAGTCCGAGTGGTTGTGGTAGGGTCCGATCGAACTCTTGGCTTTGGGCTCGGGCTAGGGTCTCACGCTCGGACATGCACACTTCGGACAGCAGCTACCTAGACTCGGCCTCCCTCGGCTCCTCGGACATAGTGTCCGCTCGGACACACACAGCCCTTTGGACCAGGCGCAGCCCCTCGGACATATGTGCGACAGCAGCTCAGATGACACGCCCCTGCTGCTCGGACGTCTCTGCTCCTCGGATGCTTGGAGCTGCTGCTGGTCGGATGCACGCACCAGCCCACCTTTTGCGCCCCTCGAACCTTGGTATCCGCTTGGACACCACGCCTCGATTCTCCTCGGACACACCCCACACTTCGCACACGCTGGGCCATCCTAAGGTGTTCGTTCGGACACCACGCACATGGGTCACTTTTTAGGCACTCTTAGGCACTAAATTTATTTTTTCTCTTGTATGCTAAAATTTTACTACTTAGACAGATTTTTTTGAAGTAGAAAATTAAACACTACTCTGTTGATTTATATTTTTATGGTAACTCACCTCCCCATTTTTATTTTTTGTAGATGAATCGCTTTGACTATAGGGGAGGTGACAACCACACGAATTCTGATACGTCCGTCCCGCAGTCGATCGACACCCCTCAAAGCAGCAACTCCTCGTCAAAGTCTCCTACCAGTCGCACTCCTGAGGATCGCCTCCGCTGCTTTAAGAAGATCCTTCCCCGTTCAGCTTTATACTTTCTCCACGAAGAGTAGTTCCTTCATCAAGCTGAACAGACGACAATGAGGGTAAAAAAGTCAAACAGACTCCCGCAGGACCAAGACCCTCAAGTAGCCTGCAGAGCGGTACAAAAGGTAGTGGACCGCAATGAGGCCCGAATTGCGGCTTCTTCGAGACCACCACACCAGACGCCAAAACCAAACAAACCTCGGAGAAAGATTACCCAGAAATTTTCTACCGACATCCAGCGTCTGGCTGTCCAAAAACCAAGAAAGGAAAGAGAGGAAACACCTTCTTGGTTTACCGTTAAGCCTACAAAGCTTAACCCTGGGATGTTTGACAAACACATCGAAGCATTGGGCTCGAGAGGGGTGAATGTAATATGTCCGCGCCCTCATCAGAGAGCTAATAGACCTGGCGGACCGTATTGTGCTTGGTCGAGGCACCATATATATGCAAGAGCGACTATCCCACTGCACCCCTTCTTCCGGTCAGTAGCGGATTACTTCAACGTCTCCCCTTTCGAGATCACTCCTAACGGGATTTAGGCGTTGTCTGCTCTGTTCATCCTGTATTTCCTGCAAGGCTGGGATCCGCCTACTCCTCATGACATACATTACTTATTCGACTTCAGGACTAACTCGAGCCATAAGAACACGGGTTTCTTCCACCTCTTTCACAGGCATAAAGGGGTTAAATACCTTTGTGGTATCGTTCACAAGTCGAACCCTGGGAAATACTATACAGAGTATTTTCTCACCTCGAACATCAAAGCCAACAACCTGGCTTTTACGCATGCGGGCCCATTCCAGCAACCTTTGCCCACAAAAGACATGTTTGACCGAGCAGAGGAGTTGGCCAACATGTGCATTGAGGAGAAGGATGTTAAAAATTTGGTTACTATAGAAAATCTTCAGATGGTGGGCCTGCTACCAAGTAACCAAAACATCACAGTAGAGAGCACTACTAAGGAAAATAATGCAACTGATCAGTCTAACGCTGACACTGAGGTAGTGATTGACCAGTTCTCTCCTGGACCATCTCCTCACTCCCGCAGACCAGGCAATCTCATAATTAGGGAGCCCCAGCCATAGGACCAGCATAGACCTGCTATTCCTACACAGCCTGGGAAGGGGAAGGCAATCCATCTTGAGAGGGACTTGAGCTCATCATCCGACGACGAGGACGACTTCCTCGACCAAATCCTCAACTCAGGTCTAGTAGCCATAGTGAGATGTTTTAATAAATTAGTCATATGGGATTTATAGAACTGTCTAGTAGTAGTAATGTACTCATCCACATATTACTTTATTGTTGTTATTTTTGTTTTACTAACAAATCTTGTGCTTTCTCTTTTGCAAACTCAGAGATGTTTAGGCATTACAACGCCCCTCCTGCCCCGAAGAGAAAATCCGGAGAAGGAAGCGGCTCCACCCCACCGAGCAAAGTCCCGAGGACAGTACCGTCCAGCCAAGGGAGACAGCCCGAGGGGTCGATTGTAATCCCGCAATTGACTCCTTCCTCGCTTCCTCCCTTTGCGAGCCTAATTCCTACCCGCTCGGCTAGCTCGAGTGAGGTCCTCCGCACTGCTAGTGGCCTCGGAAAAGAACTAGTCGAGGAGACTGTCCATGATACTTCAATGCTTCAAAGCTTCAAATCCTTTCCTCGGCTTAACGTTGAAGTCGTCTTAAGAAGAGGGCTTGCTCAATTGATGAATGTAAGTGTTTTATCTTAAGACAATTTGTTATTAATATTTTCACTTCTAATAACCTCCGGTTTTCCATGCAGTCGCTTATCACCATCAGTCACGCTCAGCTCTGAGCAGTTGATTATAAGGAGTTGATCAAGGTCCTAAATGATCAACTAGTGAATGCCCAAGCTAAAGTGGAGACTCTAACTGCTTCGGAGAAAGACTCCAAATCCAAGCTGGAATAGGCAAAGAGGACCGTGGCTGAGCGGGATGAGTCTCTTAGGAAACTGTCTGATGAGAATCAACAGCAAGTTCAAAGCAATAAGTCCTTGACTGATCAACTGGAGAAGCTGACTCGTGAGAACGAGGAGTTGACTCGCGAGAATGAGGAGCTAAGGCGGGAGAAAAAAGTCGATCTCGTTCGCTATGAGGACATCTGCTTCAACTGCTTTTACCAGGTGTGGAAGTTGAACAAGCCTCTCAACCTTGACTTTCTCACAGAGGAGATCAAGGCGGAGGAGCTTGCGAAATGTGAGGCAAGGGCTGCCGAGGAAGCAGCTAATCCTGCCGGCACTACATCTGTTTCCCCCACGCTGTCATTTCGACCGGAAAGAGCAGCTGATGCCAAGGAAGGGGTTGATCAACCCGCCAGAGCCGACCAGTGATCCCTCATCCGACCAGAGAGGCCTCCATTTGACCAGTCAGGCTGTCATCCGACCAGCTCTTTAGTAGACTTTTGTTTTGTATTTGTATTTTGCTACTGCACTTTTGCTTGTATGGCCGAGCTGTTGACATTTATACTTTACTTTTTTTTTGCTAACTTAAAACATTCTAAGTCTTTTTAGACTTAAAACATTATAAGTTTACTGTGAATAGCAAAGTCACTCTGATGTATGCCTTATATTTTCGCATGAGTACTTAGTTTTCTAACTTAGAAATTCTATTCATTTCATAAGTCCATACTAAGTATACTTTCTCACACTCTTATTGCTCTTAACATTTTATGAGCATAATGTTTATTGTCATACGAATATCTGCTTCTAACTTAAAATTGTTTTTTTTTTTAAATTCCAAGTTACTTAAGCTTTGTCAAACAAGTTAGCTTAATGGCCTTTTTGGACTTCAAAGATTTACAAGTCAGCCTAAAAACAAATATCTTTGCTCGTGCTCTTATTGCCTGTGTTGAAGTGTACGGCAGTATATCCTATGTGCCCCCCAAATGATTGAGGGTTGAAAAATCCTTGATCACTTGCTACTTGACCGAATTTGTCCGAGCAACTATTACTCGCGAAACACATAGAATATACAAAAATATTTCAGCAGTTAACCACTGCAAAAACATGCAACTATTTAAACGTTGGTCATTCATCCGATAGATACCGACCAGTTGAACACTGCCCGGTTTATATTCAGAAGACCTTTTTTTTTGTTTTAAGTTGTAATGACAGTTGAACACTGCCAAAGCAAGAATAATCAACACATATGCAAAATTTGTAGCAAGATTCGACCACGCTGCGTGTGATCTCTTTTATTACTCGTAAAAAAAAAGGACAAAACGTGTCTAATTACGAGTCTCAAACAAAATAACATTGTTCAACATAACATGACTGGTTAGCAAATAGCCAGTTCACAAACAAACTTAAATAACAAGTTAAGCACTTGATACAAAGCTACTACTCTGTAAGCAGTATTCATTGATAATATTTCCTTAAGTGCTCACCATTCCAATAGTTCCTGATCAGCTCTCCATTTAACCGAGCAGGCTTGTAAGTGCCGGGTGGCAAGACTTGCTCAATTTGATACGGTCCCTCCCAGTTTGGTCCTAGTACCCTAGCTGCCGGGTCTCTGATGAACACCTTTCTGAGGACCAAATCTCCGACCTGGAACTTTCGATCTCTGACTTTGGAATTAAAATAGTGCACCACCTTTTGCTAATGAGCAACAACTTTCAAGCTTGCTTTTTCTCTTCTCTCCTTGGGGGAATCTAAAGATTCAGCTAGCAATTGGTGATTCTCCTCCTGGTCGTACATGGCTCTCCGATGAGATGGGGGGTCTACTTCCACAGGTAACATGACCTCATACCCATATGCCAAGGAAAAAGGGGTATGACCAGTTGCTGTTCGGGCAGTAGTCCTGTATGACCAAAGGACTTCTGGCAATTCTTCCGCCCAAGCACCCTTAGCTCGCTCTAGACGCTTTTTCAGAGTATCTTTCAGAGTTTTGTTTATGGCTTCAACTTGCCCATTAGCTTGTGGATGGGCTACCGAGGAGAAATTTTTTGTGATGCCATGCCGAGTGTAGAAATCGGTAAATATGTCACTGTTGAACTGAGTGCCATTGTCAGACACTATCTTCTTGGGCAGACCATAGCGACATATTATATTCTTAACCACAAAGTCTAACACTTTCTTTGAGGTGATTGTGGCTAGTGGTTTGGCCTCAGTCCACTTAGGGAAATAATCCACAGCAACCACCGCAAATTGTACTCCTCCTTTCCCTTTGGGTAATTTCCCGATCAGATCAATGCCCCATACTGCAAAAGGCCATGGGCTCTGCATTTGCTTCAAGACATTCGGAGGCGCCCTTGGCATTTTAGAAAATCTCTGCCATTTATCACACTTCTTCACGTACTCCATAGAATCCTCGTTCATTGTAGGCTAGAAAAATCCTTGCCGCAAAATATTTTTAGATAGACTCTGCCCCCTAGTGTGATCTCCACAGAACCCCTCGTGCACTTCAGCTAGTAATTTTTTTGACTGGTCGGGTGTTATGCACCTGAGTAGAGGCAAAGAGTACCCTCTTCTATACAGCACCCCATCCATCATAATGTACCGAGCAGCTTGCCTCATAATCTTCTTTGCTTCATTACGATCATCTAGGAGGGTTCCTTGCTCAAGGTAAGCAATGATGGGTGTCATCCAAGTGTCAACTATCGTGATGGGCATGGCTTCTTGATTGCTAATGCTCGGTTCCGCCACGTATTCCACCGGTACTATATTCAGAGTTTCAGCGTCTTTAGCACTAGCTAGTTTTGCTAGAGCGTCTGCATTAGAGTTCTGCTCCCGTGGTACCAACTTAATGGTATACTCCTCGAATTGTGCTAGGAGATCCTTGGTCTTATTTAAGTATGCCATCATGCATAGGCCCCTCGCTTGATATTCCCCTAAGATTTGGTAGACCACCAATTGGGAATCACTGTTTACTTCAACCAACCGGACACGAACATCCCTAGCCAAGGGCAAGCCTGCTAGGAGGGCTTCATACTCCGCCTCATTATTAAAAGCACTGAATCTGAACCTTAATGCGCAATGAATTCGGTGTTTCTCTGGCGTGACCAATATAATTCCGGCTCCTGAATGATGCTCGTTTGACGACCCATCAAAAAATAGTTGCCAAGTAGGAAGCTCCTCTTTCTGCCCAGTGGCACGCTCTTGCTGGTCGGGAACCTCAGCGATCACAGTACATTCAGCTATGAAATCTGCCAAAGCCTGACCCTTAATAGCAGACCTCGATTGGTACTTGATTTCGAATTGGCCCAATTCAACTGCCCATTTAAGTAATCGACCAGACGACTCCGGCTTTTGCAAGACTTGACGTAGGGGCTGGTTGGTAAGGACTTTAATGGGGTGTGCCTGGAAGTATGGCCGCAACTTGCGTGATGAAAGTACCAGACAATAGGCCAACTTCTCAATCATGGGGTACCGGGATTCCGCTCTTATCAAGCGCTTGCTAACGTAGTACACCGGATGCTGCACTTTATCTTCTTCTCGTACCAGGGCAGCACTAACAGCGTGCTCTGTGACTGCTAGGTACATAAAGAGGTCTTCTCCATCTACTGGCTTCGAAAGAACAGAAGGTTGGGCCAAGTGTTCCTTTATGGCTTGGAAAGCTTGCTCACATTCTACCGTCCATTCAAACTTCTTGCTCCCTTTTAGCAGGTTAAAAAATGGGACACACTTGTCTGTCGATTTAGAGATGAACCTACTTAGAGCTGCAATCCGCCCAGTCAAGCTTTGCACATCCTTTATTCTGGCCGGAGACTTCATTTCTGCGAGCGCCCTTATCTTTTCTGGATTTGCCTTTATTCCTCGGAAGTTCACAATAAACCCAAGAAATTTTCCAGAACTTACTCCAAATGAGCACTTGAGGGGATTTAACTTCATGCTGTACTTTCTCAGTATTGCAAAGCACTCCTCCAAGTCTCCTACATGTCCTTCAGCTTCCTTTGACTTCACCAGCATATCTTCTACGTACACCTCCATGCTCTTGCCGAACGCTGGTAGATAGCTCCGACGTTCTTCAATCCAAAGGGCATGACCTTGTAGCAGTAGAGCCCTATGTCTGTTCGAAAACTGGTATGTTCTTCATCAGGAGGATGCATGCTGATCTGGTTATACCACGAGTATGCATCCATGAAGGACAATGTTTCATGACCAGAGGTTGCTTCTACCAACTGGTCTATTCTCGGCAAAGGAAAGCAGTCCTTTGGGCATGCTTTGTTCAGGTCAGTAAAGTCCACACAAGTCCTCCATTTTCCATTGGGCTTGGGCACTAACACTGGGTTTGAAACCCAGGCAGGGTAATATGCTTCCCTTATAAACCCGTTCTCCTTTAGTCACTCTACCTCCTCCTTGAGAGCCTTTGCTCGATCTTTATCAAGCAATCCCCTCTTCTGTTACACTGCTGGCTAGCATTCATCCACGTTGAGCACGTGGCTGATCACAGTTGGTGAGATACCCACCATATCTTTGTGAGACCAGGCGAAGACATCTTGATTCCTTCGCAAAAAACCTATCAGTTGTGCCCTCACTTCTGTCTTCAACTTTTTTCCAACTTTGACCCCTCTGTTCAGGTCATTCTCATCTATTAGGACCTCCTCTAATTCCTCAGACGGTCCCACTTCACTTTCATAGTCCCCAAAGCGAGGATCAAAGTCCCTTCCCTCGCTTTGGGCAACGCCCTATTTGGTGATTTCATCACCGGATAGGGCTTTTTGTTCTCTTAAACCAAGAGTGCTTTCTTGGGCTAACTCTTCTAACATCTTTTCCTGATCGGTTACGACTGAAAAACTTAGGTCGACATCCATCTCGTCTACCTCCTCTCTCTCGGCACATACAATCATGTTACTTTCCTTGGCTCCCTTCCTTGCTTTAGCTACCGAGGCATTATAACATTCCCTAGCCTCTCTCTGGTCTCCTCGGACATAGCCTATGCCTGCACTGGTCGAGAACTTCATGGATAGGTGTTATATTGAGACTACTGCGTGCAAGGCTGTGAGCAGTGGTCGACCAATGACCACATTATAGGCGGATGGGCAGTCAACTATCAAAACTCGGTCATCACTGTCTCATGCTTGGGAGCCTCCCTTGTTGTGACTGGCAACTTGATCATTCCAGCTGGTGACAATCCTTCTCCAGTGAACCCATAAATGACTTGAGAGCTTGGCTTCAAGTCATTGATAGATAGCTTCATCTTGTCAAAGGATGATTTATAAATGATGTTCACAGAACTCCCTGTGTCAACCAAGCATCTCTTCACCTTCATATTCGCTATTTGGACTGTCACGACGAGAGGGTCATTATGAGGATATCTCACATGGCGAGCATCATCTTCAGTGAAAGTGAGAGACTCACTTTCATATCGTGGGTTCTTCGGAGGCCGCTCCTCCACAGCCATAACTTCGGAGGTTGATGCTGCATCCAACTCATGACGAAGGGTGAGAGCATACCTCTCCCTTGCCTTGTTGCTATCCCTAGCTAGATGTGGACCTCCACATATGGTGTCTAGTATGAAGTTCACGGGCTCAGGTTGCAAAGGTGGGGATCGTTGCCGCTGGAACCTCGGATTGTTGCTACTTCCCCCTCCTTGGGTCTTTTCTGCTCGATACTTTTTTCAGTTTCCCCGATCGGAGGAGAAACTCTATCTCATCCTTGAGATGATTGCATTCATTCGTGTCGTGACCATAGTCCCCATGGAAACGACAGAACTTATTCATATCTCTCTTACTCATCTCCTTCTTTATTAGTGGGGGTTTCCGGTAGGGGACCTCCTGGTGACTTGCGAGATATATCTCCGCTCGGCTCGCTGAAAGAGTGGTGTAATTGGTGAACCGAGGTTCATACTTAGTCGGCTTGTCGTTTGACCCTGACTTAGCCTTCTTTTCATTGTCTCGATCAGACCCGTTATTCCCACGTTTCTTACCACCATTTTGATCATTTCCACCATTCTTGGGAGGATCAATTGATCCGCTCGGATTGTTTAGGCCCTTCTCTCCCTTCTCAATCGTATCATCCAACTTCATATATTTGTCTGCCCGGTCAAGGAATTGTTGCAACGTTGAAATTGGGTTGCGGTGAATACTGTCCCACAAAGGACTCCGATAGATTATGCCAGAAGAAATTTCCACCATCTTCCCCTCATCTCCAACTGCAGTAGCTCGGTTAGCTTTTCTCATGAACCTTTGTATGTAGTTCTTGAGAGACTCGTCATTCCCTTGTTTAATATCTGCCAAGTGATTGGCGTATACTGGAGGGGTCCGAGCAGCACTAAACTGCCTGCAAAACTCCTTTATGAAACTTTCCCAAGAAGTGATGGAGTTTGGCTTAAACCTCTAATACCACTCCTGGGCGATGTCGGACAATGTAGTAGGGAAGACTCTGCACCGATAGTCATCACTCACTCTGAGCAGCTCCATCTGGTCTTCGAATTTCCCTACATGCCTTATCAGATCTGCCTTTTCTGTATAAACTGGCAGTACCGGCGCTTTGTAATTTGCTGGAGGCTGGGCTGCTCTAATTCGAGCATAGAACGGGCTGCCACTCCTATGGTCATCTGGATCGATCGCAGAGGGTCGTTTCGACAGACCCTGAACTGCTATTGTCAGAGCATCAAGCTGGGCTTGGATGCCTGGGGCCACTGCTTGGGACTCCGCCTCGGGACCGCCTGGTCGGTTGCTCCTACCCGACATACCATCATCAAGTATTTCCACTTGACTGGTAGGTCGGTTTAGATCTCGCCCTTCGACCGGGACGGTCCTTCTTCTATCAGCAATGACGTCTCTTAAATCCTTCTGGGAGGTATGCTTTCCTAACCGATCAAACACCGTACTCTGAGTTTTTTCAGAAGGCTTGCCATGCGGAACATGCTCCTTGCCACTGTGCTGGTTGGGATGCAGTGGCGGCCTTCCTGTCTGCGCAGGGCGATCTTTTCCTCCTTGATGGTTGTTATCATTCTTCTCCTTCGATTGGTCAGTGTGATGACTATCGGCTTCATCACGACCATTTCCATCCTTGAAGTGTGAAGTTTCTTTACCTCGAGGAGCTTTATTTTGCTCCTGCTCAGGTGGAGTTTTCTTGCTTCCTGACTTGTGACTTCCGGATCTGGAAGTCTCTGATCGGTGGCTCCTTGAGAGGGTTCTGGAGTTCCCCCTTTGGGTTGAGGCAGTGCCCGATCGGACCCCATCGTCTTCCCTGTCGGGTGGGTTTCTACTACTCCTGTTTGGCCCTCGAGAGTGTGGTCTATCAGTGTTTCTGCGACCAGCTTCTGTGGTCCTTGCTTCTGGGTTGACTGCTCCTCGTGTTGTAGCTTGGGCATTGGCCTGGGTCAGCTGCGTAGCTGCCTCCAGAGCGAGTGCAGCCTCGCGATGTCGCCTATCGACCTCCTCCTGCTGTCGTCGGATCTCCTCACTCCTAGCGTCCATCTCCCGTCTTCGCTGCTCAAATGCGGCCTTCTGCCTGGCCATTTCTTCAGCGAACGCCTCCTGCCTGGCGTTGAATTGTGCCATTTCATCCTGGAAAGCTCCCATGGCCTCCTGGAGTTGTTCAACCTCTGGAGTCACGTCCTCGAGCATGACTCTAGGCTCAGTCTCATGGTCATGTAGGCCTGGACCTTCTGATCTGGTAGGCTCTTTAGAGGAGCCTGTCTTCCTGGAGGCCGAATTGGTGTTCTTAGGCGCTATCACGCTACAGGAATCGTCTGTCTTTCTCTTCAGGCTCTCAATGAAAGCACCAAAATGTTGACCACGTTTTTGGCCAACGACGTGTAGACGTCCAAACGACAAAACCCTTCAAGAGAAATAAACGACACAGACGATTTTTATAGTGGTTTAGCCCTAATGTGTTGGTAATAGCCTAATCCACTTAGAGTTGTGATTATAGATCTGCACTCAAGATCAGATGAACCTGAGTCAACTGAGTTTCTTCAGTGCAGATTACCAAAATACAAGAATACAAGAATCCTTTCAAAATACAAGTACTCTCTCTCTCTAGAAAATTAGAATTCGAAAAAGCTCCAAAGTCCTCTTTATGATGCCATAAGCCTTGTATTTATAGGCTCAGGATCGTATAGATGATATCCCCCATAATCGGGATATTTTATTATTCTCATTATATTTAATTTACAATAATATTCAAAATATAACAAAACACTATATTTGTGGGATAAACTGAGAGATTCCCGCGTATGCCAAGACCGATTCTTGTTAAAGCCGTTTATGGGATTCTTGACGTAGCCCTGCTCTATCTAGTCGATCCATATCACATTCAGTCTGGTCGGCCAAACTTTCACTGGGCAGACATACACCTGGTTGGGCAGACATGCTCTTGACTGGGAAGACATGCACTTGACTGGGCAGATATGCACTTGACTGGGAATAATGTACTTGACCGGTTAGACATTATCATGACTGGTCGGCCAAGGTCATGCCTGGGCAGACAAACATGTGACTGGTCGGACAAGGTCATGCCTGGTCGGTCATGACACTTGACTGGCCAGTCAACATTCTCCACTGGTCTACCGAGTCACTCCTAAGCCAAATCACCCAACCATTCCTTGTCATTTCTATTGCCATGTCATCGTTTTCAAATTTTGGGGATAACAATAGTTATTGATTAATTGTTAACTAATAAATTAAGAGTGTTGCTATTTGGCACTTAAAGTATTGGTTAGTGATTCTCTATAATACTTATTAAATTTTAATATGTGGTACTTGATATTAGATTATATCAATAGCGGTCTGATATCTCCTTATATTATGTTGTTAGACAACAATAATATCCCTTAGTAATTCTCATAAATTAATAGTAATAAGATAAATAAAAAAAATGTCATTTAGTTTGACATTACTTTTTGCTTATTTGAAACAACTAAAATATGCTAAATATAATAATGTTCTATCTTTTTGGCACTTAGTTAAATTTCCTATTTCAAAATAAATAAAATTAGATCCATCCACACATTGTGTGACACGTGCATGAAACGTGCTGCATGCTGATATAAATATATATGTTTATGTATATCTTCGCCTTACATCACAAGGAAGTCTAATTATTCTTTTCATTCCATATAGTTTCATATAATTTATATTTATATAAATAAAAAATTATATGTTTTTTGTAGTGTAGACCCGTCTGTGTATTTTCACTTTATTTATGTGGTGGAGTCTTGGTTGTCAAGTTCTTTGTGGAATCATAATGGAGAACTTTATTTGTCAAAATAATAATAATAAATAAATGGAGCACTCTATATATTAAGTAAACGACTTCTCTTCCATTAATTTTAGTTTTTATTTGACTAATAATATTCTAAGCATGTACGCAAATTTGACTTTTTTTTTTTCGTTTAACCAACGCCTAAACATGTACACAAGGACGGACTTAACCCGCCTAATCTGAATAAATCGCCCAAATCAATCCGAAAAAACTGCCAAAAAATACAACCCGAATAAACCGACCAAAATTTAAACTGCCCAATTATTATATTGGGCGGGTTGAAAATAATTATCAACCCGCCCAATTAAGAATTTATTATTTTTAATATATTCAAATAAATATATAAATTAATTAAGTTTTGTTTTAATTTTTTTACTATAAATTTAAAATATTGTTTTAAGCTTAAAAATATAAACTTCACACTATTAGTACTAGTATTTAAAAGAAAAAAATTACAAAAATGTTAAAAAAAAATAATACCACTTTTATTTGGGCGGGTTGACCCGACCAACCGGCCCAACCCGCAAAAAAAAAATACAATTTTGGTTAGGGCGGGTTAACTCGACCAATCCGCCCAAATTATTGGACGGGTTAAAATTTTTTTTTTCTTAATTGGGCAAGTTACGGGTCACTTTTGCTAACCCGATTATGACATTGGACGGGTAAAAATGCCTTGTAACTCGATCAACCCGCCCAATGCTCAGCCCTACTTTAATGCATTTTTTTTTTAAATATCAGTCTATTTTTTTTTCACCTCCATATATATATGTATAATCTTAAATTTTTTATATAACAATGTACATTATAGCTATCTAGAATATCTTATAAATTTTTAAGAAATTTTGAATAAATTATGGTACCGTAAATAGGGTCTAAACTGTCTATTGCCCTCGTGCCTATTTTTTGTGCTCGCATGTAAAATTTGGCAGTTTGAACCCTATTTTCAATTTCGTAAACTATTTAGAATTTCTTAAAAATTTACAAAATATTCTAAATAACTACAATGTACTATCGTATAAAAAAATTAAGATTATATTTATCCAGGTGCCAAAAATAAAAAAAATAATACACCAATATTAAAAAAAAAAAGATGCATTATAATCATTCCTTGTATATATACATGAAAAAACAATTATTGAGTATTGATTGACATATTATTGGGTTATTTATATATAGGACAATGGCATATTTATTTCACAACATAAAAAATACACAAATGAAAATTTATGTTATGATACTGTAAATTATTTCAAAATTTTTAAAAATTTATAGAATATATTAAATGATTATAATATACTAGGTGGTGCAGCCAACCCCTATATATATATATATAGGATAATGGCATATTAATTTCACAACATAAAAAAAAATTAAAAAGAAATAAAAGACTACATCTGAAGTGAAAAATTATGTTACTTTACATATTTAATATAATTAATGACTAGGATGAGGTTCATCCCCGTTTCTACACAATGAGAATTATCATAATATTATTCATTGTCTATTTTGCCACCTCTCGAAGCCCTGTCGACCTCTTTCCACTTTTATAATATCAAAAATTTTGAAAAAGAAATGTGATTGTGAATATTCCTTATTAATTATTTTATAGTATCTTTTTCTTGAAACAAAATCCTTCTGAAATATTTATTTACATGCGTCAGCAAGTACGTATATATAAATATATATATGTATATATATTATGACACTTTTGCTCTTTCTTTCATGATATTATATTGTGCAAAAGTTATTAATTGGGCATGATAATTCGGCCTCTGTTTTCTTTAAAATAGAATAAAATAATATTTATACTTTATTTTAGTTTAAAAATTTTTAAATATGACCAAAATGATCTCATATTTTACTAATTAATAAAATATTTATAAATAGAAGATAATCAAAAAATATTCTAAACAATAAAAAATTAACATAATTAAATAATAATGAAACATAGATTTACAAACCCTATATCTTCTTCTTATAACAAACTAAATCTAAATTAGATAAAATTAAAAACTAACACTAAAATTTAAATTTGTCTTCTCTTCTTCTTCACCTACTTCTTTTGTAGGTGCTCCAGAACGGCGTCGCGATATCTGAAAATGATATGAGAAGGGCTTGGGACGACGGAAAAGTTGGCTCTTCTTCTTCTTCTTCTTCTTTTGCTGGTGCTCTGCGTCGGCGTTGCGAGAGTTGAAGCAGATCTGAAAAGTGCTTGGGACCAGGCAAGGTTCTTCCAAGCTCGATGGCAATCTACACTGGGCTGAGGTTCGATCTACACCATGTTATGATTGGTTAAATACAAATAATAAATATTAAAATACAAGCAAGCTATAAACACTTAGTAAAATTCACATAGTAAAGATGTGAATTTTGAACTACAATTGTAAGCACTTATAAAATGCAATTTTGGATCAAAAGTGATGCATGAGAGTATCTAAGGGTTCCCAAAAAGTTTGGTAGCATTTAGAGCATTTTTAGGACCTTTGGAAGTGCCCAAAAACAGAGGGTGGCGATACATCTCCACCCAAGTGGCAAGGCGTCACGTGATGTTTAAGGTTTCAAGAAACCCTAACAGGCGATGCATCACCTGCTTGCAGGCGACAAATCACCTACTGCAGTACGTGAAATTACATAAAATGCTCATAATGACGTATTTTTCAAGTCTAATCCTATTGGTTAGACTTAATGACAGTGACAGCTCAAAATAGTGTTTTGGAAAAGTTGATCACTCTCTCCAATCTCTCTCTCTAGCTCCAAGAATCTCTAGTTTTTATCCAAGAACTCTTAAAGAAAGTGCTTGACTTTGAGAGTTGAAGGCTTGTTCAATCTCAATCCTCATTTTCTCAAGAGGAGGCCTCAATCCATGGTGGCTAGGAAATAGAGTATTAGGACAATGTTTTGCAACGTGTATAAGTCTTGATTTTGTGTTTTTGGTTTGCTGAAAGGATTTGTTCAAAGTGGTGGTTTTGCCAAGGGTTTTGAAGCTTCAACAAAGTTGAAGAACATCATTGATCTACTTGGGTTTGCAAGTTCTTTTTCAATCTTTTCTAGGTATCTGTCAATCCATTTTTTGTGTAGATTCTATTTTTTGAGGTAGTGTTATCTCACTCTCCCCCAACACACCATGCAACGACTTCGACCCAGATCTAGGCATAAGGCACATTGGGTCATTAAAGACTTCAACCGTCAAGCACAATGGTCGATGACAACCATTTCGGAGGTGAATTTGGGTTGAGGACCTTCGATGGTAGTGGGAAGTTTTTTTTTCCTTTTGTTCAAACCTATAAAAGTTATATGGATTTTGATTTGATTTTCAAAGTGGGAAGGTTAGAAGAAAAAAAAAGTTTGAGTTTTGATATTTGATATTTGAATGAAATAGAACCGAGAAGAAGAATGAGAAAAGAAAAAAGAAGAAAACAAATTGTTTAATTTAGTTTTAGTTAGAATAGGGTTTGTAAATCTAAGTTTTGTTATAATTTAGTTATGTTAATTTTTTATTATTTAAAATAATTTATTTATTTATTGTTAATTCATCAATTAGTAAAATATGAGGGTATTTGGTCATATTCAAAAAAAGTTTAATCAAAATCAGATTTAGGGTATTATTTTGTTCTATTTTGTAAAACACTTAGTCTGAATTGTCATTTAACACAACAGAAAGTCCAACCAGTAACTTTTGCACAATAAAAAGACTAAAATAATATTTACCCTATATTAAAAGAAGATAATTTATGTTCAATGTTTCTCGAAGTCACTAGTCAAGAAAATTTACTTAAGTAATTCTTAATATACGGTTGGTAGCAGATGATGGCAGGATATTTCCTACACAAGTGGTCGTATATTATCTTTTCTTGTTTTTTACTTCTCTTAACAAAAGATGGAGTTGCTTGGTCTAAGTACGTATTAATCAATTCATAATTTCCTTTGGAATACTTATTAATTTCTATCTTTAATCTGGTCAATTGTTTTGTAAAAGTCGTTACAATCGATTAAATAAAGGAGTAGATTTGTATAATATATTATAACTTGATACTATAATACTATAACAAAATTAGATGGATTGGAACACACATAATACTATTTGTCAAATAGACTTTAAATAATAAGGTGTCAAGACATTTCGACATAATATGTAAAGAATTTTTTAACATATTGTTAAGGAATTTTGACAAAGTGTGAGTGTATACTAAAGTTATTTTAGAAAAAATTATAAAAAATATTATATTATGGAAAGTAACTAGGGGTGGAGAACATCCAAACCAATTCAATTACACTGAATTAATCTATTCTAATTACAAAAAATTAGATATCTAATTATAATTAAATTTGAATTGGATTGAATCGAATGGCGGATGACACTGTCAAAATTCAATTAAAAACTAATACAATCCGATTACATATAATATAAATTAAAAAATATTTAATTATTTATAATTCTTTATATACATTAAAAAATTATTTATATTTCTTTTAATATATTATTATTTGGTGACTATTAGTCTTTCTTTATATATTTCTGTTGACGCAGTTCTTCGCCAACAGGTAATTAAGAGAATGAGAGAAAATGATTAGTGCTCAATGTGAACCGAAATAGATGTATGATCTTAGAGGACGAAAGGGGCAACTCAAGACACGGTTTTTAAGTGGTTCGAAGGTTAAAATCCTTCTACTCCACTAGTCACTATTATTGGTCTATACTGAGTATTTTGTTACAAAGTATTTTTTACAAGAGATTATTTTTCCAACCCCTATCAACTCCCAGGGTCTCCATATTTATAGGAGAAGACACCTGGAAGTTGGTAGGGAGGTCATCCCGTGACCTTCTTACTTGTCGTATCAATTCTGTGACATTCATGATTAATTCCTAAACCTGACACATAAGTGTGGTCAAATCAATAGGTAAGGAAGTAATGGGTCGCACGGCCCAACCCCACCGTGGGTGTCTAAACACGCACGTTCCTGCTGCGTGTCCGAGAAGTCAGGGGGATATCAGACACGTGATGCCTGATATATGCACGTTTACCTTGCGTGTGTTTACTTCTCAAGGGGTCATAGCTCCATGTCCAGCTCGTACCGCGAGCTGCATGCTGGACTCGACCTTCGGCCTTTAGGGGTCCTGCTCCAGTCTTGGACAATGGAGGCGAGCCCTTTGGGATTCCTCGAGCTAACGACAGAAGCTCCAGTTTCAGGGGAGTTCATGAGATAACTACGATTAGTCAGCAGCTCGGCTTGCTAATCAGCCCGTGGGAAAACCAGGGCGTACATCTGCCCCCCAAGCTCCTGCTCGTGGTATACCACGTCGTATATAAGACCACAGTAGGGCCTTTTGGACTTCCCCATGAACTCTTCGCATTCCACCTTTTATGCGGGCGTCTGATACGTGGAACATCGTGGGTGGCGACGGTACGTCTTACGAGAACCGCATTTAATGGCCTAGCCCATGCCGAGCCGTCGTTTCGTATTTCGAGTGGAGGGCCTTGGATCTCCCATCAGGGCCATCCAACGGCCCTCTATACGTGATCCTTTATGCATATAAAAAGGGGTGGCCACCCTACTCATGGGCCACCCTTTCATTCGAAATTTTTCAAGCTTCAAGCTCTTCTTCTTCTTCTCTCTATATCTCCAGAAGAACAAAACCCTCGATCCCGCTACTGCTACTCTCAGCGTTCAAGAAGCTTAGGCGCACGGACTTCTCCGAAGCTTTGGAAGCTATTACACTGACGAAGCTCTTACCAACGCAACACCTTCGTCTACCTCCCAGCCACACACTGTAAGTTTCCTGACCCTGTGTGTTTTGAAAATATGTTACTGTAGCTTAGGTAAAAAAAATTTACTATAGCCGCATGCAAGGGTTTGCTGAGTTTTGTGGACATGGAGGGTGACAGCCTTTTTAGGTCTTAGCATATTTGTTGTAGGAAATCGCTTTAGAGTAAGGGTTTCAGGATGCTTTTTCTGGGTAGGAGTTTTGGGAATTTTGGGTGCAAAACCGGGTAGCTTAGGGAGCACGCCTCATAAGCGGTTTTGCAATTTCCTGCCTACTGAACCTTTCCCCCCAAGGCAAATTCTATCCTGACCCTCCTGACACACGAATCCCGAGTAATCAGGGATCGGTTGGGAGCACAGGCGCGTGTTCATCGAACCGCGTGGTCCCACTCTCCACGGGTTGGGCTTACCTTAGCTCGTGTAAATAATAATTGCTTTTCCCTCATGCTTGGGTCGCCTTTTCTGAAATGTTTTCTTTTGTTCGTTAGGCGACCAGATGGCTCCAAAGAGAAATCTTCCACAGAAGAATGTCAGCAGCTCGGCCTCCCAGCAGGACAAAGGGAAGGCGGCGATGCCCAGCTCCCCGATCCCTCGCTTCGGGCCGATAGTGGAGAAGGAGGTCGAGGTGGCCCCTGATGCCTTCTTTGAGGCGGAAAGGATCGTCTCGAAGATAACCGACCAAGAGAAGATTAACAAAATCTTCCTTTCCCACAATATCGCCTTGGGGAAAGCGTCCGTGGTGGCTCGACCTGCTGCGGAGGGCGAGCGGAGCTGTTCGCTGCTCGACGAGTCGTTCACGGCCTGGAGTGGTGAACATTTTAAGGCAGGGGCCTTCCTTCCATTAGATCAGTACTTTGCTGATTTCCTTAATTATGTGGGGTTGGCCCCATTTCAGCTCCCCCCCAATTCCTACCGTCTGCTGGCAGGGTTGAGGTATTTGTTCCAGAAGCACGAGTGGGAGGTCCCCACTCCTGCAGACATTTTATACTTCTTCTGCCTTAAAGCCAGCCTGGACCAGCGGGGGCGAGGTGACGGGTTCTACTATTTAACCCGGTTTCCCAATACGGCGGCGGTCATCGAGCTGCCCAGCCACCCCAATGACTTTAAGGACCAGTTCTTCATGTCGACTGGTTTCCGGAACTGCGAGCACCACTATTTCAATCGTCCTCGTAAGTTTCTTCCGTCCTTAGCTTGCCTTTTAAGTGTTATTTTAGCTCCTCCCGTACTCCATTCTGACTCAAACTAATCTTGCAGCCATCTTCGTGAGGACAGAGAAGTCTGTGACCCTCGGGGGCCAATATGACACGCTGGTGGGCTTTCCCCCCAGTGAGAAGGACTATCGCGCGCTCGTGACGGATGAGACAATGGTGTTCTGCAAGTTGATTTTTCCAAATCAGACCCTGAACCTAAAGAGGCCCCGGGGGCCGCCCCCAGCTCGGGACACCAGACCTATCATCGTGGAGGAGGTCGCGGGAGATGAAGACGAGGAGGACGAGGCGGCCGAAGTTCCGCTCATGAGGAACAGGAAGAGGACCTTGGAGGTCGCCCAGAGGATGGGCGAGGAGAGGATCCAATCCAGAGCAGCTGCGGGTCCTTCTGGCCAAGGTAACCCTTACTTGTTTAGGAGCCTAGATAGGGCCACTACAAACCCCCGGCTGGCTAGGTTCAATCCTAGGCAGCTCATCCATCATCACCGAAGTGATCCGGACCTGAACACACTCCTGCTCCATTGTGTCGACCGGCTCGTGCTAGATCACCAAGAGAGCCGACCTAGGGGTACCGTAGTAGTAGATAACTGTAGAGTCCAAGAACTTTACTTAGCTAATTGTTAGTAGTATTATAGTATGTTTAGTGTTATCTTAGTTACTATGGATTTTTGGTTCAGACCGGGAATTATTTGGACACTCATAGTAGTACTTATAGATTTTCTAAGTTTAACCTATAGTTTAAGAATATTAAGTATAACCTAAGGTTGGATTAATGTGGCTGATATTAAGGATTATATTTATTATATTATAAGGTTTAGACATCAACCAATAGGATTTTAAGCACATGTTATGAATGGTAATTAAGGATTAAATATTTTTGAGGATTAAATTAAATAAGGGTAAAGTTTGAATGTTATAGGGTCAGTCAGCAGCTTTGAATACGTTGAGGGCTTAGTCAAGGCTGTTTACTCCATTCAAACTTAGCTAAAAATGTGTAATTTCGTGTTTAAATATTCAGCGTGTGCCGATATATCGCAGCTATAGGGGGCGATATGTCGCAGCACGTCGATACGGAAAACACGAAACGATGCACGGTCGCCTCGGGCATACTGGCCCAGGCGATATATCGCCTATAGGGGGCGATATATCGCCTCCTCCAGTATGATTTCAAATGTTTTTGAATTCATTTCCTCTCAGCCATTCAAACTTCTTCAACAGTCCAGAATCTTTTGAACGAGTCTTCAGCCTCTGCTGAGCGATTATTCAAATGATTTTCATCTAAAAAGCCATTATTTTTATTCAAGTGAAAATCAAGATATTTTCATTCCCAAACTCTATAAATAGGACCTAGTACCCAGCCATTATTCACCATTTGCTCTAAGTTCAGAAGCTGCTAGTGTTAAGTGAGTGTGAGAGTGTAAACACCTGGTTTGGGGAAAAACTATAAGCTTAAACATCATAAGCTTATCAAACACTTGGGAAGTGAGTTCTATAGTATTTCGGTGGAGGTTAGATTGATCTTGCAATCTTTGAGGTAAACCCAAAACTCTAGTCCTTTCTGTATTCAATGTTATTTCTTTTCTCAAAATCTTCTACTCAGTCCCCTAACCTTATTCTTATTTTGGTTAGGGAATCCAAGTTCTTAAGCACTTAAGTGGTGGTAAGCATATTTTCTTTTAATGGTTTAGTCTTCCTATTCTCTTTCATTTCATCTCCTTTCTTTAGACTCACCCTTGTTCATTGTGGTTTTAGGAGTGTTCCAAAAGTCCTAACTCAGTCCATTTTATCCCGGTAACTTTGGTAAGGAAAATAGGCTAGAATTAATATGTTATGTGCTTATGTTATCTATATGTTTATGTTATTAAAAGTGTTATGATATGTATATGTGTATGTTTGTAGGCTTGGGCATATGACCCATATGACTAACAAGACCCCAAATGGGTTATGGGCATATGACCTACTTAGCTAGTAGGACCCCATTAACCCCATGGGCATATGCTTGTTTAGTCTATGGGACCCCAAGTAATAATGGCCATTATAATAAGTGTATGTTGTATGTATTATGTTAAGTCTTTATGTTTTCTTATGAAATTGTGTATATGACTATGTGTTAGATTTTCCTTGCTGGGCATTAGGCTCACTCATTTCTGTTTATGTGCAGGAAAATAAGCTTAGAGGCGGTAAGATTCGTGATGCTTGGGAGGATGTGTATCGATGATGAATGGAGTCAAGGGGCCGAGCGTTATCGATTCGAGGATGTAGTCTCCTTTTATGTTTTTTTTTTATGGTTTTACATGTATTTTCCGCATTATTATGTAATGTCTTTTATTTTTAAATCATGTTTTGGTTTTAAAGACAATGGGATCCCAAAATCCTTCTTAGTATTCTGTTTATTTGTAAATAACTCTTATTTTGCAAGTTATTCAATAAATTATGGTATTTTCGTAAAAATGTAAGTTTTATGTATAGTTTCGATAATGGTCCAATTAGTCTAGATTAGTGGGTCGTTACAATAACACCCTAGCCTTTAGGTCGATCCTATTCGAGGAGTATGGGACCAACTTACGCACATGGCCATCACTCCAGAGGGGTACCTATGCTCCGGGGCTTAGGCAGTATGTAGAAGAATCTAGCCCTGAGTCAGAACCGGACCTATAACTTGCGCCAGTTCAGGAAACAATCGTCTTAGGTTCTTCCAGCTCGGGGGGTAGGGCTCCCTTAGTATTCGCACACTTTTTATATTTAACCCTTTATCCTTGTCTGTATGGTTGCTAACTTGTACTAACCATGTTTTTGTTTTGACAGAAGAGATGTCTCAGCCCGAGGATAGCTTGCGAGGCGCAGTCTTCGGGGGAAACCCCTCGGCCGGACCAAGACTAAAAAGGCTCCGGGGGTCCAGAAGCGCCGCTTGGACCTCCACCAAGTCTCCGGCAAAGGAGAAGGAGAAAACCCCGGCCGCACAGGACACGGGAGCAATTCTCCCTGCCGCAGGATCCGGCCAAATGCCTCCACCACCCCCGCGAGCTCCAACCGCTACTCAGGTCGCAGGAGCGGAGCTCGGGACTCCGGCAGTGGCGGCCTCCGATGTGCGCATCCCAGTTAACCCTCAGGACCTGGAGAAGATCCCAGAGGCCTTCCGGGGGACAGTGTACGAGTCGGCGAACTACGCCGTCAACCATATTTATAAGTTCACCGAGAAGGAACTTCGGGCCATTGAGACAATGAGCCCGGTTGGGGTGATGGAGTCTTCGATGAGCATGACCCTAACGGTAAGTTGCCCTGCTTTCTCTGTAAAGCTCTTACCCTTACACTTTGCCCTGTTTTTCCTCTAAGGCAATTTTATCTTTCATTTCTCGCAGGGCGTCGTCGCTCTCCACCGGAGCATCATCAGGGCCAAGACTCAGCTCGTGGATATGAGAGCCGAGCATCAGGCTTCCCTTCAGGAGGCTAAGGTGACTGAAGATGCCTTGGCGACCGCGAAGGCCGAGTTGGGGAAAGCCCTCTCGAAGGTCCAGGAGCTCGAAACCTCCCTTGCCACCTCGCGGGCGGACCTCGAGGCTGCGAAGACTGAGATCCAAACCACCCAGGTCGCCCTAGAGGTCGAACGGAACACTTTGGAGCAGTCCATGCAGGATCTGTTCTATCATTGCTGGGCTTACAATCCGGAGGCTGACTTCTCCTTCATGTCACCGAGCCTTTGGGTGTGCTTGCTGGTGAAATTCCAAGCTCGCCTTGAGAAAGAGGCACCGCCTTCGGAGACTGGGGAAGCCTCTGGCGCGGCGGAGCAGGGTGAGACAGCGACCTCCAAGGGGCCATCTGACAAAGCTTAGGGCATTCTTTCCCTGTGGCCCTTGAACATTTTTAAGTATATTTTTTTTGTAACCTTTGCATGAGGTGTTTTCACCTCGAGACAATTTGCTTTAACGTTTTTAATTTACGCTCTTTTATGCTTTTAAGCATTTCAGTTATAATTTATTGAAAAACTTAGTTCGTGTTAATTTTTATCCATATCTCGAGTTCTTTAAGAAGAACAACGATCAGTAGATTTAAATCAACTTCTAAGTTTTATGACCCGGTTAAAACCAGGAACTCAATTTGAAAACTTAGTTCGTGTTAATTTTTATCCATATCTCGAGCTCTTTAAGAAGAACAACGATCAACAGATTTAAATCAACTTCTAAGTTTTATGACCCGGTTAAAACCAGGAACTTAATTTGAAAACTTAGTTCGTGTTAACTTTTATCCATATCTCGAGCTCTTTAAGAAGAACAATGATCAACGGATTTAAATCAACTTCTAAGTTTTATGACCCGGTTAAAACCAGGAACTTAATTTGAAAACTTAGTTCGTGTTAACTTTTATCCATATCTCGAGCTCTTTAAGAAGAACAACGATCAACGGATTTAAATCAACTTCTAAGTTTTATGACCAGGTTAAAACCAGGAACTTAATTTGAAAACTTAGTTCGTGTTAACTTTTATCCATATCTCGAGCTCTTTAAGAAGAACAACGATCAACGGATTTAAATAAACTTCTAAGTTTTATGACCCGGTTAAAACCAGGATATGACTTAGTTAGTGTTAACCCTTATCAATATCTCGCGTTTTTAAGAAAACCACGGTCAATCGATAAGAATCAACATCTAAGTCGTTAAGGAGACCTGGTTATATCCAGGTACCATATGCCCCCCAAGTACCTGGGAAATGGTCTTTCGTGGTTACTTTATAACACTTGCAAATATGCATAAAAAGTTGATTTTCATTAATACATAAGAAGTGGCCTTCCAGGCCTTACAAGTAAATCATTGGTAATATCTCTTTAAGTGGACGCCGTTCCAAGTTCGCGGGACCGCCCCTCCATCAAGTCGAGCTAGCTTATAAGTTCCCTCCTTGATGACTTCGATGACCTGGTATGGTCCTTCCCAGTTCGGTCCCAAAACTCCGTCTTTGGGATCTTTTCCGGCGAGGAAAACTCTTCTCAGGACCAAGTCGCCTACGCTAAAGGTGCGTTTTTTAACCTTGGTGTTGAAGTAGCGGGCGATTTTCTGCTGATAATGGGCGAGCTGAAGTTGCGAATCTTCCCGCCTTTCGTCAACCAGATCGAGGGAATGGCACAAGAGCTCGTGGTTTCGATCTTGGTCGTAAGATTGGACTCTATGCGAAAGAACCTTTATCTCCACGGGGAGGACTGCCTCACTCCCAAAAGTTAAAGAAAAGGGAGTATGACCCGTAGGAGTCCGATGCGAGGTCCGGTATGCCCATAGGACCTGGGGGAGCTGTTCCGGCCAGACCCCCTTTGCTTCGTCTAATCTTTTCTTGAGGCTCGCCTTTAAGGTCTTGTTGACAGCTTCGACCTGGCCATTAGCCTGAGGATAGGCCACGGAGGAGAAACTTTTCACAATCCCATGTCTATCACAGAACTCGGTGAACAGGTCGCTGTCGAACTGAGTGCCGTTATCGGAGACGATCTTCTTAGGCAGGCCGAAGCGACAGATGATGCTTTTAACCATGAAGTCAAGCACCTTTTTAGACGTGATTGTTGCTAACGGCTCTGCCTCAGCCCACTTGGTAAAGTAGTCGATGGCTACCACGGCGTAACGGACCCCGCCCTTTCCAGTGGGCAGGGCGCCTACTAAGTCTATTCCCCAAACGGAAAACGGCCAAGGGGCCGAGATCATTTTTAGCTCGACTGGAGGAGCTCGGGTAACCGCAGCGAATCGCTGGCACTTGTCGCACCTCTTCACGTATGAGATCGAGTCTTTGGATAGAGTCAGCCAGTAATACCCTTGCCTGAGAACCTTTAAGGCCAGGCTCTGCCCCCCAGTGTGGTCTCCGCAGAATCCTTCGTGAACTTCCTGCAGGATGGCCTTTGCTTCACTTAGATGAACGCACTGGAGGAGAGGTAGGGAATGCCCACGTCGGTACAACACCCCATCGACCAGCGTATATCTCGGAGCTTGATACAAGATTCGAAGTGCGTCGTTATGTCCTTCAGGCAGCGTGCCCTCGACGAGATACTCAAGAATGGGGGTCATCCAGGTCGGCCTAGCGTCAATCATTTCGACCTCCGCCCGATCTCCTTCTATACTTGGTTGCTCCAAGAATTCTATCGGCACCAATCCCAAGGTCTCCGTCTCTCCCGAGGTGGCAAGCTTGGCAAGAGCATCTGCATTAGTGTTCTGCTCCCGAGGTATCTGTTCGATCGATCCTCGCTCGAACGCGAACAACTCAGCTTTTACCTTTGCCAGATAGGCGGCCATCTTGGGTCCCCGCGCCTGATACTCGCTCAGGACCTGGTTCACCACGAGCTGGGAGTCACTGAAGTACTGGACGGAGCTCGCCTTTAACTCCCTGGCTATCCTTAGGCCGGCCAGCAAAGCTTCGTATTCCGCCTCGTTGTTGGAGGTCTTGAACCCGAACCTTAGCGCCGAGTGGAATCTATGTCCCTCGGGGGATATCAGAATGATTCCGGCCCCGGAGCCGTTCTCGTTGGATGAACCATCTACAAAGATCTTCCACAACGATTGGGGCGAGGTGAGCTGAGAAAAGTCCTCTGCTGGATTCTCCTGGAATCCCGTGCATTCTGCCACGAAATCGGCGAGGGCCTGACTTTTTATAGCAGTTCATGGGGTGTAGAAAATCTCGAACTGACTAAGCTCGACCGCCCATTTTAACAAACGTCGCGATGCTTCAGGTTTTTGCAGAACCTGCCTTAGAGGCTGATCGGTCATGACGTGCACTGAGTGGGATTGGAAGTACGGCCTGAGCTTTCGCGAGGCCGTGATTAGGCAGAACGCCAATTTTTCCATCAGTGGGTATCGTGATTCTGCCCCGAGAAGTCTCTTGCTGATGTAGTAGACTGGCTTCTGAGCTTGGTCCTCTTCTCGTACCAGTACGGCACTAGCTGCATCCTCAGTGACAGCTAGGTAGAGAAAAAGAGGCTCGCCTGCCTTGGGCTTGGATGGCACAGGTGGTTCAGCCAGATGCGCCTTCAGGTCGAGGAATGCGCTTTCGCACTCTACTGTCCATTCAAACTTCTTGTTTCCTCGGAGCAGGTTGTAGAAGGGCAAACACTTATCGGTTGATTTGGAAATAAACCGGTTTAGCACCGCCACTCTTCCTGTTAAGCCCTGGACATCTTTCCACGACTTGGGCGAAGGAAGCTCGAGCAGTGACCTGATCTTGTCGGGGTTTGCCTCGATTCCTCGGGTATTGACTATGAACCCCAGGAACTTTCCTGACGCGACTCCAAAAGTGCATTTCTGGGGATTGAGCCTCATGCTGTATTCTCGTAATATTTTAAAACACTCTTCCAGGTCGGAAACATGGTTGTCGGCAGTCTTTGACTTGACTAGCATGTCATCAACGTACACTTCCATGTTTTTCCCGATCTGGTCCGCGAACATTCTGTTTACTAATCTTTGGTAGGTAGCTCCGGCGTTCTTCAGACCGAAAGGCATGACCTTGTAGCAATAGACATTAGTCGGGGTCATGAAGCTGGTGTGTTCTTGGTCCGCCGGATTCATCGCGATCTGATTGTAGCCCGAGTACGCGTCCATAAAGGGCATGAACTCGTGCCCCGCCGTGGCATCCACCAGCTGATCGATCCTTGGCAATGGAAAACAATCCTTGGGGCAGGCTTTATTCAGATAGGAGAAGTCAATGCAGGTTCGCTACTTTCCGTTAGGCTTTGGAACTAGTACGGGGTTGGCGACCCAAATTGGAAACTTGGCTCACGGATAAAGCCACATTTTTTGAGTCGGGCCACTTCTTCTTCTAGGGCTTCAGCTCGGGTTGTTCCTAAACATCTTTGCTTCTGAGACTTGGCAGGAACACTTTTATCCAGATGGAGCGTGTGCATGATGACACTCGGGCTAATTCCCACCATGTCCTCGTGGGACCAGGCAAATACATCTAAGTTAGCCCGCAGAAACGTAATCAGACCCGTCTTCCTCTTGCTACAGAGGCTTTTCCCGAGCTTGACCATCCGTGATGGATTTTGTGGATCAAGGTTCACCTCCTCGAGCTCCTCAATAGCCTGGAGCTCGGATCTGTCTTCGCCTACTCGGGGGTCAATGTCCTCACTCAAGGCGACACTTTCCCCTTTGGCGTTTTGAGGTTTTTCAATCTCAGGAGCCGCCAAGGGTTCCTGGGATTCCTCTTCACTCAGAATGGCCATAGCCAGCTGCCCGAGTTTAGATTTTCCCTTCATGGAAATGCTGTAGCATTCCCTGGCAGCGAGCTGATCGCCCTGGATCGTCCAGATTCCCGTCGAGGTGGGGAACTTCATGGCGAGGTGTCGGATGGAAGTGATGGCCTCGAAAGCTATGAGCGTAGGTCGGCCCAAAATGGCGTTGTAAGCAGCGGAGCAGTCTATGACCACGAACTCGAGTAGTTTGGATACTGTTCGAGATTCTTCTCCTAGGGTGATCACCAGCTCGATTGTCCCTATCGCTGCTGATCCTTCTCCCGAAAAACCATACAGCATCACGGAGGTTACCTTTAGATCGGCGATAGTCAGACCCATCTTCTCTAAGGTGGATCGGAATAAAAGGTTCACCGAACTCCCGTTGTCTATTAGCACCCTTCTCACTCTCCGGTTGGCGAACTGGACTGCTACAACCAAGGGATCATTGTGAGGGAACTGGACATGGCCTGCATCTTCCTCCGTGAAAATGATTGGTTGTCTTTCCAATCGCTGCTGCTTTGACTGGCGCTGCTCCGGGATGAACTCCACTCCGTTATGAGCCTTTAGTTCATTCACGTATCTCTTCTGGGCGCCTCTGCTTGTGCCAGCCATGTGTGGACCTCCCGAGATGGTGGATATTTCTCCTCCGACCATGGGAGGAGGGACGTCCTGATCTACCCGGGACCCGGGCTGACTGGCTGGGACCTCTGGAGTAGGTCGACTCGCTGGGACCCAGTTCCGCGAGTATTGAGCTAAGGGGCTGGCTCGGATGAGAGTCTCGATCTCATCTTTTAAATGCCTACAATCGTCGGTATTGTGGCCCACATCGTTATAAGAACGGCAAAATTTGGAAGTGTCTCTCTTTCCCTTGTGGTGCTTCAATGGCTCCGGCCTCTTCCAGGGGACCCGAGTAGAGTTGGCCAAGAAGATACTCTCTCTGGACTGAGTGAGCTCGGTATACGTCGTGAAGACGGGCATAAACTTATCTACGGACTTATTCTTCTTTTGGCCGTGCTGACTGTTGTCGCCATTGCCCTTTCTCTTGCCTCCACCGGGCTGGTTGCTCTGTGCGGCGTTCGGGGTCGTTGCCTCAACCTCCGCCCCTATCCCCGCAGGCTGATCGGGAACCTGGCTGGTTCCCGCAGCTGAGGCCTCGGCTTCTTCCAAGTTTATCCACTCTTGGGCCCTATTAAGGATTTCGTTGACTGAGCTGACTCCTTTCCTCTGTATATCCTTCCATAGGTCTCCTCCGACAAGGATTTCGGTTCTCATGGCCATGAGCTTAGAACTATCATTCCCGTCTCTAGCTCGAGCAGCGACGTTTGCGAATCTGCTCAGGTAGGCCTTCAGAGTCTCACCGGGCTGCTGTCTCACGTTGGCTAGGGAGTCGGCCTGAACACGGGCGGCCTGAGAGGCTTGGAATGCCCTTTTGAAGTCGGATGAGAAGGCCTTTCAGGAGCTGATTGACTGTTTTTTACTTTGCTTGAACCACTGTCTGGCAGGTCCGATCAGTGTGGAGGGGAAGATCAAGCATCTCAGCTTTGGGTCGATATTATGGGCCATCATTAAGGTGTTGAACATCCCTAAATGGTCTGAGGGGTCTCCGTCCTCGTTGAACTTTGACAGGTGAGGCATACGAAAACCAGACGGGTATGCCGTCGCTGCTATGTTGGGGGCGAAGAGTTCCATCTCGTCCCCTGAATCATATTCGTCTTTTTCTTTTTCTGATAGAAGTTTCCTCATCAGCTCCTCCATCTGGGTCAGGCGCTCGAGGGTTTGGTCCTGATGTCCTTGGTTATTCCGGGGCTGTTCAACAGCTCCGGATCCATTATACACATTTGGTAGGTTATTGCCCCTCCTATCTTGAGATAGGTTATTTGGGACATTCCCTCCGTTGCGTATTTCGGACAGGACCCCCCCTGAACGAGCCTGGCCACCACTTCCAGCTCGGTCTTCTCTGTGAGAGTTGAGGCGATCTCGCAGGTCACCTCCCTGGGTTCTCTGGTGACTTTGCGCCAAACTTAACCGCTAACGCAGGTCTCCCCCAGAGAGATCACTCCGGCGACTGCCGGTCCAGTGGCTCCTGCTGGATAGGCTTGGAGTTCGCCTTCGGTGGTGACGATCTGAGTTTTCCTCTGGCGCCCTGCTACGCCGGGAAGGCCCAGTAGACGGTGGGTTTCTCCTACTACTCCCGTAGGCTGGGACGTCCCGGACGAGCCGAGGAGGAGACGGATATCTGATCGGAGATGGAGGATGCCTGACTGGAGAGGAGATCCTAGTTCCGTCTGGACCGATCAAGTTTGGTGGGGGCCTTTCGGCCCTGCCAACCTGCTGGTCTTGCGCCGGGCGATCTGGACGAGGCACAGGACGGTCATCGGGGACGGGCTGTCGTCGCGAGCCCATCCCGGATCTTCTTCGGGAATTTCCTCGAGCTCCCTTGGGTGTCGTCGAGGATGGCTGAGAGCTAGGAGTTGATGTCCTAACCGAACGGCTGTATTGTTGTTGTCTAGTCCTAGGCACTTCCCCGAAGTTTGCCTCTCGATGGTGTGATGAAGGGGTGGAGTTGGCTGTTGGAAGTCTATTCGACCGGCTATACCTGGACCGGTTACCCCGGCGAGACTTAGTAGCCTCACCTTGCCTCTCTCCAACGTTAACGTCGGTTGTGAGAGGGGGTAGTCGGGCCAGGATATCCTTGATTTGCTGACTGGCCGTTGCTAACTGGCTCCTCAGTTGAGCGTTCTCCATCTCCACCGCAGTATAATAGCATGGGTTCGGATTAGGTGGCCGAGGCGCCAAACTACCGGTATCATCTTGGCCCGCCGGCTGTTTTCCTGGCCGCTGCTGGACTTCAGGAATTTGTTCATCAGGGATGGTAGTATGATGAGCCTCCTGCCCATCATGTTGTTCTGTCTCGTTGCCATGCCTGGACCGTGTAGTCACCATAGTTGGATGTTTGCAGCAGCACTAATCGAACTTGCTCTCAATGAAAGAACCAAACTGTTGACGCGGTTCTTCGCCAACAGGTAATTAAGAGAATGAGAGAAAAGGATTAGTGCTCAATGTGAACCGAAATAGATGTATGATCTTAGAGGACGAAAGGGGCAACTCAAGACACGGTTTTAAAGTGGTTCGAAGGTTAAAATCCTTCTACTCCACTAGTCACTATTATTGGTCTATACTGAGTATTTGGTTACAAAGTATTTCTTACAAGAGATTATTTTTCCAACCCCTATCAACTCCCAGGGTCTCCATATTTATAGGAGAAGGCACCTGGAAGTTGGTAGGGAGGTACTTGTCGTATCAATTCTGTGACATTCATGATTAATTCCTAAACCTGACACATAAGTGTGGTCAAATCAATAGGTAAGGAAGTAATGGGCCGCACGGTCCAACCCCACCGTGGGTGTCTGAACACGCACGTTCATGCTGTGTGTCCGAGAAGTCAGGGGGATATCAGACACGTGATGCCTGATATATGCACGTGCACCTTGCGTGTGTTTACGTCTCAAGGGGTCATAGCTCCATGTCCAGCTCGTACCGCGAGCTGCATGCTGGACTCGACCTTCGATTTTTAGGGGGCCTGCTCTAGTCTTGGACAATGGAGGCGAGCCCTTTGGGCTTCCTCGAGCTAACGACAGAAGCTCCGATTTCAGGGGAGTTCATGAGATAACTACGATTAGTCAGCAGCTCGGCTTGCTAATCAGCCCGTGGGAAAACCAGGGCGTACAATTTCCATACTTAATTAGATGAGACACTACTTAAAAAAAAAAAAAAAAGTAATTTGTGACCGTTTCTAACCGTCACAATTAATTTTTTTTTTGTCAATTTTCACATCAGTCTCAAATAAAAGATATGGAGTGTGCTTTGCACTTGGTCTTGAGTGGCATATAGCTAATGGCGTGGTAAACCCTCTACCTTCAGTCATATCAATCTCCACCTTGCTCACTCTCTCCCAATCAAAGCATTAGATTATTACGAGACTTTTTGCATCTAACCGAAACATCAACTTTGTTTTCTCAAAATAACCACATCAACATTTTTTTTCTTCTAAAATACAGTTTCCTCTTCAAAACAATTGATGTTGAAGTCTAAAGTTGTGATTTTTTTTGAGATTTTTTCTTAAATACATTTTTTTTTTACTTTTTTACCGTTCTTATTTTTTTTCTTCTAAAAATACAATTTTCAAAATTTCATAATTATGAAAATATAATTTTTAGGAAAAACAACTAAAAATCAATTTGAAAACAACGACCAACTAGACATCAACAAAAAAAACTTAAAAATAACGTGAAAACCCAAAAACAATAAAAAAAAAAAAGACAAAACTGTAAAAATATAAAAATTTCTTTAAAACTGTAAAATTGAAGAAAAATGATGTTTGACCGTAAAAACACAAATTTTTATCAAAAATTAATATTTTATGTAAATTTTTTTTTCTTCTTAATTTTCTATTGGATCAACGCACCTGAAGTCCAGCCCAGTACACGTTGGGTCAGGCCTTCTACAGAGCAAGACTTAATTTGACTTTATCTGACTTTTTTCAAGACTTAATTTGGGAAGAGTTAGTAAATTGGACATTGCCCATTAGATATGTCATCCACGAGTTTTCAGTACCCACTAGTAGGAAAATAAACTTCATTATATTGTTATGGGAATGAGATTAAATATCATTAATTATTGTTGGGTTGATTACACAAAGTTAATAAACTTTGTCTTATTGACAATAAAAGTATTATTTTTAATCTTTGTATATGTGGGAAAAGAGTCAAATATCACAGTTATATGTTTTTTTTTTTTATTTTGAATTTTCTTAGGTTTTAATGCTACGTTATAACGTGAAATGTAGTTTAAAAAGTAAATTATGCTACATGGTAAAAAGGTATGAGATTTAATTTCAAAATTAATTAGATATAGGATGATCATCTCACGCACTTTTTACAAGTGAGATTCTCTAACAGTTTTAGAAAAACTTCTCTTTCTCTTTTCATAGCAATACTCACTTCCAAACAAGTTCAACATATATATACTTTATTTTTTTAGTGGACAAAATCTAAACCTTATATATTGCAACTAGTGTAACAATATTATTACATGTTATATCATTCAGCCTACGATATATTGCAAAAAAAAGAGAAAAAAAACTAGATATGCAGACGAATATACCATTTCATATATAAGTGTTGATATTTTATCATATGAGGTGTTATTTTATGTGTATATATTCAATGGTGTTTAACTCTATTTACTAAGACTTATATATATATGAGTGCACTTTTAATGGTTACTATCCATAGATGGTTACTTTAATATTAATCATTAGATTAAGATCAATGGTACATATATATAATTGTTAATTAATATTTCTAAAAATAAATTTTAATTTTTTCAAATTTTTAGAAGAGTTACCTAATAAAAAAACGTGTATTTATTATAAAAATATAATATTGTAAACTTTTAATTTTTCAAATGCATGTCAATTTTTAAATATAGCTAGTGTCTCTCTTTGATTAGAAACAACATTAATTATAGCAAATAAATAATAACAAAATTAAAAATTAATGTATAAAATAAAGTATTTACCTGTTAGTAACTTGCTATATCAAATTACTATGCTGTTACATTATCATAATTGTTAGTACTCATCTATGAGTAGTAACCATTAAGAAGTCTTCTATATATATATAATAGAATTTATCGTTCCACGTAAGAAAAATTAGAGAAAGCAATAGAAATTGATTTTTCAGTCAATTTTTTACTCGTCAATATCATAGCTCTTGGCTCTTGCAATCCTTTTTATGTTCAAGCAAGGAGGAAATGATAACACATGAAATTGTTGATTATTATAAATAATAATACTTTAAAGGAAATATATATAGGCATCTTTAAATTCTCCAGTACTTTAAGTTTAATTGTAATATTTTCATCTTTTCTTGTAAGAGAAAAGTTCAAATGGCACTTTTGTACATATATGAAATTTGTTAGGATAAACAAGTGGACTTATTTGTTGTGTGTTTATTTTTTTGTTCGTTTTAAGATATAAAATAAGGTGTAAAGTTATTATTGTGTTATTGTTATAGATATTAAAAATGTCATGACACATTATGCTTATATAATCTATAAAATTTACAGAAAGAAAATAAATGGTCGTGGTAAATAAGGTAAAAAAAATCAACATTATTATCTTTTCCAGTCACGTGGTTCATGATCTTTAATTATTATCACTATTTTGCCACAAAATATTTGTCTAGTTGTCTGAGACATATCATATGTATGGACGAGGTTACGCGCAGGCATGTTCCCCGGTCTCAGAAACTTCGACCCTCGCGAGCCTGCCGACGTATGCGCCCCTTAAGGTCCCCAACTGGGCCATCAAAGTTTGGACGACTGGGTGTACTCCAAAGCTTTCCAAACACTTTTCGGCCACCCTAAGCCACCACTAGCCGAGTCACCACCACAACCACCACCACCATTCTACATATGTTTTGGGCTTCAAAACCCACTGAAGGATCATACTCAACGGTCATCGGAATTGGAATCAACGTTCGCTGGAATCCATGGAGATCCGAGAATACATGGCTATAATCCGGCCATTCTAGGCATTTTCAAGAGAAACCACCACCACCATGATGTTCCTCGAGCTTTGGGCTTCGAAGCCTAGTCACTATTTTCCCAAACCACCACCATGGGGTGGTGGCATCGCTATCATTGCCAAAGCTCTAGCGTGAGCTTCAGGTAGCAATAGTGTTGGGTGGCCCAAGGCTCGTTTTGAGCTCCAAATGTCACTATCCAATCTCGTTGCACTATCTTGAGCGCTATGGTATAAAATTTCTAACTTAGATTTTAACTTTTTTGAGTTTTAAAATTAATTGTGAGCTAGGAAACTAAAATGCAATTGTGTATGTTTATAGTATATTAAGATTTAATAGGTATATTGAGCTGAATTATGATTTTATTGGACTGTTCTGGGACTTTTATATGACTTGTTGCAGGTTTTTAAAATTTGGGAATGTCCATTTTGCAGCTGTTATGCTGCCTGTTTTCTTAGAAAACTTATGAGCTCGTGTTGAGTTATTTTTGTAAAACCACATGCAAAGGGTTCCATGATTGTGTTTGTTAAATGGTTACAACTCATATATGTTTGCAATTCTTGATCTAGTGACTACATAGGAATTGTTTAATTCTGTGTGCCTTGACTATGGTTATGAATGCATTTTATGAATATGCATGGCTTGGAGTGTGTGTTGCTTATTAGATTGTGGATGGTTGACTTTATACCTGAAATTATATGATAATTATGAATGCTAGTCAATGATGGAATTCGTATATTATGATTTGATATGTTGCAAGTCAGTCTTTGACTTTTGTGGTCACTATTTGAATGACTAGTATATTGCTTGTTAGAAGTAGGATTTATGCGCTAGTTAGAGAAAGGTGACTCATTTAGAGACAATGAGTAGGCGGTGCTTACACTCCATATTTCCTATTGAAACCTGATTTATAGTCAACGCGTAGATGCTTGCACTATGTTGTTGACATTATGAAATACAAAACTTAAAAAAAATAAAACAAAAAATCATCTAGATTTATGAAAATATCTCATCAATTCATGTGGTCAACTCACTTATCTTAAACCTTGTCATATATACATGCTAGTATGAACTAAAGTCCTCTTGTGGAGACTTTGAATTCTTTTTTTTCTTCTTTTATGTGCAACTGCAACTTATGAAAGAGCAAGAGAGTACTACTAGTGAACTAATCACCTTGAAGAAGCGAACATTAAATGATGGGTTGATGCTAGCTGAAAGAGGCTAGCATAGAAGGACTTGATGGGAAGAAATGGTTCAAACATCTTGTAAGGCTTATCATTTTTGTTATATTTGCAATGCATAATGCAAACATCAAGATTCCAAGATTATTTGCCTTTGTTCTTGAAACTTTTTCCTCCTAATATTGCCTTTGTTCTTGTAGACTATTTAAAAAGATGATGAATTTGTTGGTGGTTGAAATAAATTGTCATCTAATTTATAGTTTTTTCTCCATTTTCTTATGTATAGTGGATGTTGGAGACTTTGTAAATGATTATTTTAAACTTATGGAATTGACTCTTCTTCCATTATACATATATTGTACTTAGACTAATAAGAAAAAGACGCAAACCATAATTGTTTCTTTTCTAGGATTGGATAGAAGTTTTAAAAAATGAATGTATAAGTTTCAAGATTATTCATATTTGTTCCAAAATTTGTATTTTTAGATTTGTAACTATCTCATTTAATGTATAAGTTTTGTTATTTCAATCTATAAGTTTTCTGCTGCAAAAAAAAAAATCTATAAGTTTTTAGATTTGTATATATATGTTTCATTTATAAATTATAATTTTAAATTTAAAATAAATATAAATTAATTTTTAAAAATTTAGAAATATAAATTTTAATCACACGCATTGCACGCCCTGAAAAAAATTCTTTTAAGGCACGCGAAGAGAGCCCTAAAAACTTTATTTAAAGGCACTAAATGAGATCTTTTAGGACACATAGTGCAAGCCCTTAAAAAATTATTCTAGGACTCGGAACGCGCGCCCTATAAATATTCTTTTAGAGCTCGCAACCCACACCCTAAAATACTTCACTTCTTAAGGCTTTCAGATAGAGAGTTCGGTGGGGGTGCGGTGCGCCCTTGTGAGCCCTAAAAAGCCTTTTTTGTAGTCGTGTGTTAGTACGATGTAATTTTTGTCACTCACACGACACACCATCAAAAATTATTTTGATTCAACCAAAAAAAAATTAATAAGCTCTCGCGTACATATATATACTAGTTGCAAGTAACGTGCAATGAACGTTTGCTTAGTTTTATTTAGAAAATGTATTAATTTATTTTTATTATATATTTTAATTGTTGTTTAAATTTTAAATAAGTAAACGATGTCATATATTATAAAAGAAATAACATAAATGTATTATAAAAAAATTAAGCTAAAATATTGTTTATAGCCTAAAAATATGATATGTTTACATATAAAAATATGGTGCATTCTAGTTTTAAAGTAAACTATTTGATGTTGTTTATTAGTTTTAAATTTAGTGTTTATAATAATTTAAATTTTGGTATGTTTTGATTTATATACAATATATGGTAATTCTAGTTTTAGAAAAAATATTCAATATAATAAAATATTCAAAAACTCTCAATTAAAAACCATGAAACTGAAAATTTTAACTATTTAATTTAAGAAAATTTGAAGCCAACAAAAAGTTATATATTGTTTACCTAAAAAATATTCATTTGATGATGTAACATGATTAGTATGCACGAGGAATGCACGTGGCTATTTATGCGGCTATGTTTTAGTCGACCATTGACCAGCAGAGAATTCGCACGTGGCTATCTATTTCTAAAGATAATAGATTTTGCACTTATCTAACCTTTATTTGTCTATTATTATTCGAATTCGCTCGAATTAAATGTATTCAAGGTACATCAACCTGAGTCTATAAATAAGATAAGAATGAACATATATAATCAATGCCTTAAAAAATAAGGATGTCCATATATATATATATATATATATATATATATAATCAATGCCTTGCTAGTCCAATGATAACGTAGGTAGTGCACATTCGCACGTAATTTGAAAATAAAGCACATGAAAAATTTATGATTGTATCGATATATATTCATTTTGGTTTTTTTGTTACACCCATCATGACATAGTGACATTTAGTTATACATATCACTTGTTAATTAATTCTTTTGGATTTTGTAAGGGATTCAAATGGATTTTGTTATGGCAATCAAATTTAGTGTGTTTTAATTAGTATCCGACTATTTATCATAAGACGTATCAATATCATGTTTTTTTTTTCCACACAGTAATAAATACATTCATGAAGTGTCTTATTTTAATTGGCAGCAAGTAATTAAGATATAGGATTTGAATCTTTTGTATACTTCTATATAACTTGTATATAATTTTGTTTTCTTTATATTATTAATTTTTCAATACTAATAATAAACTTGTTTTTTTAGATATTACTACTTGCAGGAATGGATACATCTGCTGTGCTGTGACATTGGAATGGACAATGTTCAATCTACTAAATCATCCTCACGTTTTACAAAAACTTAGAGCGGAGTTTGATTCTCAAATTGGTCAACAACAATGGGTGGATGAATCGGATCTCTCTAAACTATCTTACCTTGAAAATGTTATTTCTGAAACTTTATGATTGTACACAATAGCTCCACTCCTTATACCACACTATTCCTCTAATGACTGCACTATTAGTAGATTCGATGTATCACGTGACACAATGGTAATTGTAAATGCATGGGCCATACATAGAGGCCCTAAGTTATGGGAAGACGCAGAGAGTTTCAAACCTGAGAGGTTTGAGAGTAATCATGAGAGTGAAGGATATAAGTTAATGTCATTTGGACTTTGGAGACAAGCTTGTCCTAGTATTGGTCTGGCTCAACGTGTAGTAGGTTTGACATTGGGGTCATTGATTCAGTGCTTTGAGTGGGAGAGGATTAGTAAGGAGAAAGTTGACATGGATGAAGGTAAAGGACTCACTATGCCTAAACTTGTGCCATTGGAGGTATTGTGTAAAGCACGCCCCATCATGAATGTCATCCTCTCAGTTTCCTTTGAAGAAATTATAGTACTTAACTTGCTAAGCAAGTCGTTTTAACTCAAATGTGTAATTAAAGACTAAGTCAAGGTCAAGTATTAAAATATTTGGCCTACAAAATAGTTATTTTTCATTAAAATATTAAGTTTATACATGGGATCCCCAAAATCAGTTTGCAGACTAGTAAAAGACAATTAGAATACAATTTAGCCATCCTAAGCGGCAAATCAAGGTTTAATCCTAGTTCCTCCAAAGCTATTCTAACCGTGGCGATCGAGTAGGCCACATATGTACACACCACCGCCTCTGAAGCTCTCCAACTCATGGTTGGTCCCGCTATCTCTTTACTTACCTGCACCACGTAACACCCGTGAGTTGATGCTCAACAAGAAAATGTAAACCATCATGCACAATAAGGAAACAGTATAAAAGCAGTAAATATAAATCATCAAACTCAATTAACAAAAGGATATAAATAAGCAACCAACAATATTATTTAACTCACTCAATCAATAAAAACAATTAAGTGTGAACCATAGTTCTATTTATGGTAAAATATCCAGGCCCAGCGCCCTTAGGCCGAGTTCCCTGGCCTCTTAGCCGATCCCGAAACCCTTAGGTCGGACTGCGTTCCGCACGCTTGCTATCAGCCCCCGACACCCTTAGGCCGGTCTGCAAACATATATATTCACAAATACACAATACATAGCAAGTAATTAATGGCAGTGTATACATGCATGCCCATCCAGATACTCTCAGTTACAGATATGCTCATATTCATAATATATTCATGTAAGGGGTTTAAGCCACAATCACAACTCGGGTGCAGTTTTCTTACCTCAGGTCCCGAGCAACTAGCATATGACAGCCCCGAGCACAATCCCTAATCTTGAGTCCTTGCGGTAAAACCTAGTCACAATGCGATAGTGGATAACCATTAAAATCTTAAACCAATTAAAAGCTTTGGGATAAAATACAAGCCTCCGGAACCTCGATTTCTACTAAATCGGGTGGTAGAAATCGTCCTGAGCACTAAGGTTTAGATCCCTGAGCCCAAAAGCCTAATTTGGCTAAGGTTGCCTAGGCGGGCCGCGACCTAGCCCTGAGGGTCGCGGTGTGCCCCCTGGTCAGAGGTGCCAGCCCCCAATTCCCACAGGCATGCAGGCCGCGACCTGGCCCTGAGGGTCGTAGCATGCTTAAGAGACAGAAAGCCACCCAGGCTCCTAGGGCCACGCGGGCCGCAGCGCCCATGAACAAGGTCGCGGCGCGTTCCCACGAACCTAGAAAACCCAGCTTCCTTCTGCATTTTGTCCCCAATTTAGAGCCATAATCCAACCTAAACCTGTTCTAAATCCATATATGAGTCTACAACTCCCAATAACACCTTACCACAACACAAACAACCCAAAAGATCAAGCCAAATGGTTAGCCCAAATAAAAATACAACCCTTAACTAAATAACCCAACCAAGCTAAGTTACAAAGAAACCCACCAAAATCAAAGCTAGAATTCTTATCTCAACTGCGAATTTGACTCCCATTGACTTGCTCAACCTATTCCCAGCTTCAATCCCTAGCCTCAAGCTTCAATTTCCCAGCTGCTGCAACAATTTTCCTAGTGTTTCACCAAGGTCTTCAAGTATACCAAAACAGAAAGAGAGGAAGAGAAAAAACTGTATAGAATGGAGAGAGAGAGCTGAGAGAGGTTCCTTCCTTTGCTTTCTTTCTTAGTTTCTAGTTTCTTCTCAAACCACCCAACTGCCTAGTCCATTCTAGTAATGCCCTGGTTACTCCAAGACCGTTACTGTGAACTTTGAACCGTGCTTAACTCGCTAACCGAGTTCTTTGGTTATAAACGTGCATCTAGGTATTATTAATAGGTTAAGGTGTAAAACCAATAAAAAGGAAAGGATATATTTTATTTAAAACATAAAATTGGTCATGGGCCCATCAAAACATTTACAAGTTATTTACAATCCAAAATGGTCATTACAGTTTAAATTTACAACCCGCCAACCTAAGCGGCAAAATTAGGGTTAACCCCTAGTCCCTCTGAGAAACTCCTTGGTCATGGTGGTCAAGCGGTCGCATATGTACACATCACCACCTAAGCTCTCTACTCAAGGCTGGGTGAGCTTTTCTTTCCCTTTATCTGCACCACATAGTACCCATGAGCCAAAGCCCATCAAGAAAACTGAATTCTGCATATAAATATTATCAAATGATTATCATTATAATTAGGGGTGTTCGTGGTGCGGGTGGTTCGGTTTTTCTCTAATTTTTTGGACCGAACCGCATATGCGGTTTGAACAATTTTCCAAACTGCAACCCGCACCGCATAGACCTCAAACCGCACCGCAAAAATGCGGTGTGGTGCGGTGTGGGCGGTTTATACCTATCACCAAATAATTTAACAATTAAATATTATAATTAAGAAAGATTCATAATAAATCTCATAACCATAGAGTGTTTAACAAAATAATTAAATGTACAACAAGCTAATAAACTTTAAGCAAAACAATAAAAATATAACAAAGAAAAAATATAATATAAAAATAAAAATTATTTTAATTAAGGAGGAATATATTTAGATTGAAGTAGAATATGTGTTAGCATTGTATGAAACATTATATTTTTTTTCTAGATAATGTGTATATTATATTATACTATATAAATATTTATGCATTAACTTTAAATGTAGTAAAATTGAAAAAAAATAATATAAAAAAGTTAATATATATAATAATGCGGTGCGGTGTGGTTTGAACCGCATTTATAAAATTTAAAACCGCAAACCACACCGCACCGCGCGGCTTGGTAAAAATACAAACCGCAACCGCACCGCGAAGGGTTCCAAACCGCAAATTGTGGTGCGGTGTAGGCGGTTTGTGCGGTGTGGGTGGTTTTATGAACACCCCTAATTATAATCATACAGAGCTTATAGCCCTAAACAAATGAGTGAATATCACTTTGTGGTTATGTTAACCATGAGGGAGCTCATAGCTCTAATCAGATGAGTGATTTAACACTTGAGGTTCTGGTAAACCATAATGAGTGACTGACGAGGAAGTCACTACGGGACTCGACACCCATATCCATGAGACTAAACAGTCACTGGGGCTCTCTGGCCCTGGCTCCAATCAGATGAGTGGCTGATGGGTAGTCACTACGGGCTCGGCACCCACAGCCATGTGACTAAGCAGTCTCTGGGGCTCTCTGGCCCTGGCTCTAAGTGACTAGCCTTAGGCTAGACAAGTGCTTTTAGTTTTCATTGAACTTGAGGTCGGTCCGGCATTAATGCTCATTTGAGTCATTCAATGCAGATGTCGATTAGATCTAATCTTTATTGGCTTGCGTTAAACATGCTAAGACCGTTCTTGACTCATTAGTCAATACCATGTGGCCAGTGCTCAGTACTACTGCCGAACTTGACTAATGAGTCACAACTTCACAGTTAATACTAACACCATTGCCAATTCTGACTATTCAGTCAGTGCCATGCACAAATGAGCAAGATTTGCTAAGCATTTAATATGCAATCAACGTACACATTTAAACACACAACATGCCTCATGAATAACCATGCATGTCACGTATGGGGTGCAGTTTTCTTACCTCTGGTTCGAGCGAGAATTAATAAAAGAACGACCCTTGAGAATGATCAACCTTTTAGTTCCTTGACAGTCACCTGGTCATAACCAAATATGGGATTCCATCAATAAAATGAATCACAAAAGGTTCCCGGACCAAAACCTAGCCTCTGAAACATCGAATCCTACTAAACCGGGTAGTAGGATCGATCCCGAGGCCTAAGGTTTGAATCCCAAGCCAAAAACCTATATTTGGCCAAAATGCCACTAAGGGTCGCGGCCCAACCTCACCATGCCGCGGCCCGCCCCACAACCAGAGGCGGCACCCCTTTCAATTCCCCAGCGCGGGCCGCGGCCCAACGGCCCTACAACTTCTCCCTTCCTCTTCCTCAAGCTTGGGTCGCGGCGCTCTAGAACAGAGTCGCGACCCCACCTCAAACTCAGCCAAAAACCCCTGTTTTTCCCCTTCGAACTCATTCCAAAACCTTATAAAATCTCTCCCAATATCACTGTAATGACCCAACTATTTCTAAGACCTTGGACCATTAAAACTACTAGACATAGCTACTATTTTGGGAAAGATACATAAGAAATAATATAACTTTATTAAAACTCAAAATATTGTATCAAATACATAATAATAGAAAATATGACATGGGTACCCATTGTTTAAAAGAAAAACATAAACTTTAATTCAATTGTTTAAAAAAAATTAAATGCGGAAAAACATGATCTAAAAGACTAAAAATAAATAACTTCATCCTCGATCGACACACAGTCCACACATTCCAGCCATCCTCAACACACAAGCCAAGCTACCAAGAATCCTTCCGCCTTCCAGATTCATTTTCCCAGCAAGGAAAACCTACTAAAAACATACATCATATATCATAAGCATAAAACTACATCATAAACATAAACTATAAAACATATGACTATAAAAACATATATCATATATCATAAGCATACACTATAAAGCATATGGGTATAAAAACATATACCATATAGGACTACAATATTAATGGTCATTAACTCATTAACATGGCATGCGATAAACCATCTAGGGCCCCTGTCTAATATCTGAGGTAGGTTAGATCACATGGTAGTATATGATAACCCATCTAGGTTCCCTGTCTAATATCTGAGGTAGGGTAAACCATAACTATAAACCATGAAAATGATAAACACTAGGGATTGCTAGCTAAGCAACTATGAGCCCTAGACAACATAAAAAAAAAAAATAACATAACATATTATAACATATTATACATAAACATAACACATAAGCATATAGAAACTATCCTATTTTTCTTACCAAAACCGGGATATTTGAGAACAAAAGCGGGACTTGGAACACTCATAAAACCAACAATAAGAATGGTGAGTATTTCTAAAGAGTAAAGAATAAATGTGGAAACTAAACCTTCAAGAAGAAACTTACCAAGAAAGATCTTTAAATTTTAAGAACCTAATCAAAAATCAATATCAAAAGTTAGGATCTGATTAAGATGAACTAAAGAAAACTAAAGAGTTTTAAAGAACTAGACATAAATAATAAGAGTACCTTAGTTGACCTTAAGGATTGGTCTAACTTCAATACCGAAATACACTAATCCTCACTTCCTAAGTATTTTATAAAGCTTAAGAATGGCAAAGCTTTTTCCCAACCCAAGTGTTTATCACTCTATGGTAGTACTAGCACCTTGGAGTCTGATCACAGCTGAAGAGTGAGGAGAATGGCTGGATTCTAAGTCCTATTTATAGAGTTCTAGAAATAAATATCTTCTTTTTGGCTTTGAATAAAAATAATGAATATTAAATGAAAATATTTGAATATTCGTCAGTCAAAGGCTTAGGACTCGGTCAAATCGTTCAGAGGTAGGTCTAAGGAGTCAAAGCTTGTTTTAAAAAATAAAATAAAAAAATAAAAATTGAATCCTAACTTCTAACTTCCTAAATCTTATAACTCTAAACTCACCTGTAGTAAAATCAACATAACTGGAGCTGTAGGACTCCGATTTAGACCATCTTTATACCCTTAGAAAGCTAATTCAATTAGGTCGGAAGTTACAGTACCCTAAAGTTACGGAAAATCTATTTAATTATCTAAATAACAACCTAATCCACAAATAAACAAGATTGTGACAAATGTCATGCTCCTAATGGTCTTGGAAGATTCTAAAGCTTTCTTGAACTTTCTTTTATTTAAACTATAATTAAATCCTTAAATAAACATGCACACGACAAGTGTCATGATCTTATTAATTCTATCTAAATTTTATAGTATAATAAATAACATCTTTATAATCACCTATATTAATCAAACCTTATGTTATAATTAATATTCTTAAACTATAGGTTAAACTTATAAAATCTATAAGTGTTGCTACGAGTGTTCAACTAAGTCCCGATTTGAACCAAAATCCACAGTAACTATCATACACTACTACTACTACTACTACTACTACTACTACTACTACTACTACTACTACTACTACTACTACTACTACTACTACTACTACTACTACTACTACTACTACTACTACTACTAAAGTTCTGGGACTCTACAATCACAAAGCCAAGCCACCAACTATTACCACAACTTATAAAATGGAACTAGAACATTACCTTAAGATTAGGTTGAATCCTCTTCAATGAGCTGAACACCAGTCTAAGACCTCAAGCTTCAATCTCCAAGCTTGAATCCCTAAACTTGCTTCAAAATCCCAAGGAAGGAAAAGAGAAAGATGATGAACGTGAGGAAGGAAACGAGGCTCTGTTTTTGGTTCTGCTTTTCATCCTTCATCCTATATATAGCCTAAGTCAAAAGACTAAAATACCCTCCATGCTTAAATCCTCTCTTAACAACCCCCAAGGGCAAAACCGTCCATTTCCCCTATCTCGTTAGTCATAATAAACGCCCTCCAATTCCCTCTATTCTCAAATACTAATAAAACCACATCCCATCACCTTTTAATTCTCGGTAATGCTCTAATCATCAAACCACCCCGAGACTCACCCCGAGCCCCGAACTTAAACCTGTCATGACCAAACCGATAATTTGTTATTCAAAGATCATCTCATGCCGAATGGCTCGAACAAATCCACATTATGATGTGGTCTCAAAAATAGTTCATCAACATGCATGAAAACACACAATTACGCCCTCAACGGACCAAATTACCAAAATGCCTCTATGATGAAATGTGGACACACATGCATGCATTTAACATCATATTATAATATAATTCACATAAACATGCATATAATAGTTTAATGGTGTAATAAATCAATTATGGCCCTCCCGGCCTACTAATCCAACTATTAAACCTCTTTAGGGATTTCGGGGCATTACAATTCCTAACCTCAAAGACCAAAATACCCTTAGGTTTCCTCTTATCCTTTAATGGTCCCAAGGCTAAATCGTCATTTGCCACAATTCCTAGTAATCCTCAAGTGGCCCCTATAAATTCTCAATTAATCCAGACAAGCCCATTTAATCACCCAATACTTTTCTCGTTACTCAATAAATCTCAACTATATGTTAAACTTCCCAAAATACCCCGAGGCTCTCCCCGAGCCAGGTATTAAACTCAGTTGTAACTATTCTGCTAATCTACTCACTAGGATCGCCCCCGAGCCATATACTGCAATATATATCCACATAATACTATGGTCTCATTCATTTACACACATATAATAACATTTATGCTCGCAACGGACAATTATTACAAATATGCATTTATCATCAAGAATGGAACAACATACATATTTAATACACATAAACTTGCATTTAAATCCATATTATCACATAAATCATGTATGCCACGTAGTCACACATTTATTCAATTAATTCAACATATATTTCCCATTATGCCCTCCAGACACTGTAATCCAGGCACTTAGCATTAACAGTAAATTTGGGTCGTTACCCTTTTTTACTCTCACTCTCACTTTTTTGGCTATGAATATATCACTGGTTGTAAAATTTCACAAATAATCATATATCAGTACATAAAAAAGAGTAATTTACAGCAAAAATACCCTAAATTCTACACTTTGTAGCACGTAAATACGTAATTCTTTGTTTTTTTAGGGCTAAAATACATTAAGTCAATAGTTATATGTAGTCTACCTGGTCGTTAAATGCCAAGTAATCGCCTACATGGAAGCATATGATTGGTTGAGATAATTTATTTCAAAATTTATCTAAATCTTAAATAATCAAATAAAAATTATTTAAATTCTAATAAAAAATTCAAATTATTTAAAATTCATATTTTAAGGGTTTCGTTTAAAATTATTTAAATTCTAAAAAATTAGAAAACGTTATCAAGAAAAGAAAAAAAAAATATCAATCGATTTTTGGGTTTCATCTTCATCTTCATCGACTTGGTACGGATCGTCATCCAATCCAAAGAAGTAGGCATGCGTTGGGGTGGTGGGCAGGATGATAGCACATACAAAGATAAGATTTTAAGGAGAAATATAGGGTCTGATTGGTTCGTGATTGAAAAACTATTTTTTCAAAAAGTAGAATTCTGAAATGAAAATCTGGATTGAGTGTCTGAAAACATGTTTTTTAAAATGTGATTGGTTCACTATCTGTAAATTGTTTTTTAGTTTTAAAAAGTTGAATATGTGATTGGTAGAAAATATGAAAATATAATCCAACCAAAATAGAGTTGAATCTAAAAACTATTTTAATTTAATATTTTTTTAACAAATGATACATGATATTAAATTTTAATTTACCAATAAATTTAGTTAAATAAAATTTAAAATTAGCTCATTGATTAAATATTAAATAATAGTTCACTCACATCTATTTTTTTAATTTTAAATTAAAGTTACATTATTTTAATTGATTAGGATTATTAAAAAAAAAAAAGAGTTATTGTTTATATGGTTAAAACTTAATGTGACATTATTAATATATAAAATGCATTACTCAATTTTTTTAAAACAAAGTTATATATATAGTATTTTCATTATATACAAAACCAAAAAGATATATATAACTAATTTATACATATAACTAATTCAATTGACAATTACATCTACAAACGATGTTGGTTTCTTCAAAAGTGTAACTACTTTCTACACTTCACCCGAAAGTAGTTGACACTGTCAATGTTTTTAGTGAAAACTACTAGTTACCATATCAGCTTGCATTAGCTCTTCTTAACATTCATTTCAAGATTAATTTGATAGGTTCAAAGAACTTCAATAGTGTTATCAGCATTTATCTCATTATAAAAAAAGATGTATTATACCATACTTAAATTATATTTTTCAAATGGGTTGAACTTGTTTCCTAAATTAATAACACTTTAAAAGTCATTGAGTAATTATATCAAACACTTTGTATGCATACAAATTATGTCAAACAAAAAATCTTCCACACTTTATAAGGTACACCTTATCACAACAGAAGATCACAAACAACTTTATTGATTATACAAATATGCCCATAAAAATTTGTATATAAATTAAATCATAAACACAAAATAGAAAAAAAATTTAAAACTCAACCATAAGTAAATTTGCATTTTCCAGTTAGAAAACAACAATAGACTCCAACCCTCTTGCTTTACACAATCCCAAGCTCTTTCTTTTTTTCGGTACCCCTGTAAATCTACACACTTTTTAACATTGTAAGTATCACATATTTATTTGAAATAAAGCCCAATAAAATTACATGTATATGTTGCAGTTACTCAAAGAAGCACCCAAAAATAAATATAAAAGGTACCCATTGAGGATTAGGACAAACAAGGAGTAAGAGTGAGGAATTGAAAGACATTTCTCTCCCCACATTTGGTGCTGCGATCATTCTGCAACTGAGAGCCACCATTGACGAAGAATAAGAGAAGGCAGAACACAAGAAAAGCAACAGAACACAATAGACAGGTTTTTGGATTGGAATAAATGAAAATGTGAAATTTGCGTTTTCTGATTTTAGCTTAGTTTTAGAATTTAAATTTGAAAACAGTATTTGAAATCATTCAACCAAACAAGTTTTTATATGGGTCCCACTAATTTTTTAATTTCAGATTCATAAAATTGTATTTGGATTCTAAACCAATCAGGCCCATAGTAATTTATTATAATTATCTTTGATTTAAAGAAGTTAATGAGTAATATTAATATTTAAACCATTTATTATTATCTTTTAAAAGTATTAAAAGCTAACTCCTTCTATCTGTTTTTAGTAAAAAAAAATCAAGATACAAAAATATTTTTACTTAAAATACATAAATATATTTTTTTATATAAATAATCTATAAAGTTTATTAATAATATATAAATCCAAATTAAATATATTTATTTTTGCTTTAGATTAAGTTTGGAATTTTTTTTATTTATTTAATTAATCAAGTTTATAAATTGATTTTTTAAATATTATAAAATATATTAATGAACACAAAAACATGACACATATAATTTTAATTTATAAAAGAATATATAGTAATATATTTTAAGTGAGCATTGCACTTTTTTTTTTACATAAATTACTAAGTTTTGCTAAAAAAAATTACGTTTTTGCGTTCAAATATATTTCTTTTCAATTTTACGATTTTAAAGAAATTTTTACATTTGTATGGTTTTGTGTCTTTTTTTTTTTTTGTGTTGTTTTCATGTTGATTTTAGGTTTTTTTTGTTAGTGTTTAGTTGTTATGATATATATATATATATATTATATTATTTTTGTTATTTTTTGTTGGTCTAGTGAGTTATTTTTAAGTTATTTTTTAGTTATTAATTTATTTTTTAGTTGATTTTTCTAAAAATTATATTTTCGTAATTATGAAACTTTGAAAATCGTATTTTTGAAAATATGAGTGCGTATTTTTGAAGAAAAAAAAAGTACTATAAGAAAAAGTAAAAAAAAAGTGTATATGCATGGCTAAGAAAATAAGAGTAACATAAAAACTAAGTTATTTTATTACTTATGAAAATTTTTATAAATTAATAATTATATTAAAAATGCATATATATTAGTCTTAGAAAAGTACATTACCTAGGCAATATGAGTGCGTATTTTTGAAGAAAAAAAAAAGTACTATAAGAAAAAGTAAAAAAAAAGTGTATATGCATGGCTAAGAAAATAAGAGTAAGAACATAAAAACTAAGTTATTTTATTACTTATGAAAATTTTTATAAATTAATAATTATATTAAAAATACATATATATTAGTCTTAGAAAAGTACATTACCTAGGCAAAGTATTAAATTATTCTTTAACAAATTTTAAATTTCATCAATGGGTTTCAAGAGGACATTCATGATGGGGCGTGCTTTACATAAGGCCTCCAATCCCACAACTTTAGGCATAGTGAGTCCTGTACCTTCTGTCATGTCAACTTTTTCCTTGCTAACCCTCTCCCACTCAAAGCATTGGATCAATGACCCTAATGTTAAACCCACTATACGTTGGGCCAATCCAATACCTGGACAACCCCGTCTTCCAACTCCAAATGGCATTAACTTATACCCTTCACTCTCACCATTATTCTCAAACCTCTCGGGCTTGAAACTCTCTGCGTCGTCCCATAACTTAGGATCTCTGTGTATGGCCCATGCATTCACTAATATCATTGTATCACGTGGCACATCAAATCCACCAATGGTGCAATCGTTGGAGGAATAGTGAGGCACAAGGAGTGGAGCTGCTGGATACAATCGTAAGGTTTCAGAAAGGACATTTTGAAGGTACGGCAGTTTGGAGAGGTCAGATTCGTCCACTAACTGTTGTTGACCAACTTGAGTGTCTAGCTCATCTTTGACTTTTTGCAAGACGTGAGGATGGTTGAGCAAATTGGACATTGCCCATTCTAAGGTCACGGCTGATGTATCAGTTCCGGCCAATAGTAATACCTATATATATATAAATAAGTTTATCGTTAGTAAGGAATTAATAGTAAAAAGAAGATAAAAATGTGTTCACTACGGATTTAATTTTTTTTAGTTGGTGTCTAATCATTTAAAATAAAATAAGATACACTTATTTTACACAAATACTATTTGAATGATGAGCCACTTGTGCCTAGTTTAAGTGGTTGGGTGTGCGAGTCTCTGCGTGGTAGGAGGAGTTAAAATCTTATTATATATATATTTAATATTGGGTGACGACATTAATTTACACCAAAAAATGTATATAGACACCCATCTACACATAAAAATAATTAATATGTTTTATTAATTTAGTCCTCACATTTTTATCTTTTTCACTTCCTTTTATTTTTTGAGATAATTTTTTTTTTTGTCTCCTTATCTTTATAAATTCCTTCTTTTTATATTAGTGTTTGAAAATAATTACTATACATTGTTTCTAACTAACTATTGGACGATAATGTATAAATAGAATTAAAAAATACATTACAATAATAAATTCTAAATTATCAATTATTTATTTACTCCATTTAAAAAAAGTATTTATTCATTTTGTTCCTATTTTTTCTTTTCACTCTTTCAATAAATCAAAACTTTTTTTAAATAATACCCTTTGATTTTTTAACAAATAAAAATATATAGAAAATACAATTTATTTAATTTTATCATTTTTGTTTTTAAAAAATATATGTAAAGTCATATTAATATAAAATTTTCAAATAAATTATAAAAATAAATGTGTATATAAATCTATTATATTAAACACTATATTATTATATTTTCAAAATAGTATATATTCTCTCCATAAAATACTTTTTTTTGAAATACTTATCATAAAAACTTAGTAAGTATAGGTAGTGAGTTAAAAACCGAATAATTTTCCATATATAATTTTTTTAATTTTACATAGTTTTGTTATATCTTTTCTTTTTTAGTTTTTTTATGTCTAAAGATTTAAAATATTATTATTTACGTGTTTTTTTTTAAAAAAAAAAGTGTTTTTTAATAAAAAATAGTAGAAATAGTGTCTCAACAAAATATTGGATGCCGATTATTTATATATACACATATATAATTATAATTATTGAATAATCTTCTATGCAATTATTAATCACTATCATGTGCCTGACATCTTCGAAAAAAATATGCTAACAGGATCTATCTTTACAAGTAGTTTGGTCCCATAATTAATAATAAGATTTTGTCTAATAAATATTTGTATAGAAACATATAACCCATTATAGAAACATATAAATAAAAGAATTGCTGAGAGGTATCTCGTGTTCAACGTGTATCGTATTACTATTAATATAATTTAATCATTCAATAAAAAAAATATCACTACACAAACAAACGGATAATTCGACTCCTTATAATGTCAAATTCCTGCACTAAAATAGAATTTTAAAACCATATTATTATTATTATTATTATTAAAACCAATAGAATTTTATCAAAAATAAAAAGTAACCAGAGAAAATAGAAAATAATTACCAGTACGAAGCCTTTGATGATTTGGTCGGTGTAATATTCCGGTTGAGACTCCTGCAGAGAGAGTAAATGGTCGATCATGGTGTTCCGATTCTCATCTTTGCTACTCCGAATCTCTTCGATCAATCCCTGCAAGAACGAGTCTGCCCTCTTCGCAAGCCTCTTCACCTTCTTCTCAAAACCATTCGGAATCCAATTCAATATCGGCAAAAAATCTGCCGGATTCCCAGCTCCGCCCTTCTCGAAAACCTCTGTCATAATCTCCCGAAAATGCCGAGCTTCCTCCTCATCCGTGACGTCATCGCCGTAGTAGCGTTTTCCGGCCAACATTCTCATTATGATGTTGAAAGTAAGCTCCGGCAGCATCGATTTCAGCTCCACTCTTGGCGAGATTTTGCGAAGGAGTCGCCTGATCTCGTCTTTACGGATGTCGAGGAAGAGGTTGAGACGGGTGGAGGAGAAGATCTCGACGGCCCCGATCCGGCGGAGGTTCCGCCAGTGGTCGCCGTAAGGGGAGTTGACCATGGTGGTGTGGTTGTAGCCCATGTGCTTGCCCATGATGAGAGGTGGGCGGTTGGCCAAAACGATGTCGTTTTTGGTGAAGCATTCCTCTACGGCAGCTGGGGATGACACAACGACCACGCGGCGTGTTCCGAACCAGAGGGAGTAAACGTCGCCGTATTTGGAGGAGAGACCATGCAGAGCTCGGTGGAGTGGTGGTTTGAGGAAATGGAGGTGTCCGATTATGGGGTAGGAGGGCGGTGATGGTGGTAGGTTTTTGTAGTGTCGTTTCTTGGTTTGGAAGAAGAGCTTGTAAGCCAAGAGGATGAAGATAAAGGAGAGAGATGCGTACAGTAATGGATCCTGAATCTGATCCATTTTGGATGGATCGTTTAATCGATGAAGAAGAAGATGTAGTCATGTGGTGGTTGATATATGTATATATATATACTAGGTACGTTATATTTTATATTTTTTTAGAAACATATAAGGCCAACTCCAACGGGGAGTAGGGCTTAAATTGTCACATCAAAATTGAACCAATCAAACAAAAGAAAAAAAAAAATTAAAAATTGAAGGCAACGTTGCTACTTTTGGGCAACGCTGCCAAATTTCAACACAAAATACCATCTCCACATCAGCTTCTATTTTCAACATTTGACCACCTTTGACAAAGCACTAGGGAGAGCCACTCCCATTGGAGTTGGCCTAATATTAAAAAAATTTATTGGATAACAAATTACATAATTATTAAAATGTATAATATTATTTAAATAGAAAGTTATTGTCTATGTGAAAAATTATTTTGAGACACATTTTCAAACAGTAATTACTTCAATAACATATAATATATTAAAACTATAACTGATTAAAACCAACTTAAATGAAATAATTGAGCTCGACAAATTGGGCAAGAAGGATTTCGACGAAGTCAATTAACAATACAGTCGACATGATCAAACAAATGTAAGCATTGTGGCATATGTGTATAGCTCGTTCCTACTTCAAATTCTTCCAAACACACAGGACAGGTCTGCCCTGCCTGTTCATCACCCTCTCCAACTATAAAAGTAATAACAATCAAATCCACAATCTCCATATTATTCCAATATGGAAACCAATCCTCAATTGCCATGTATGTCTCACAGTCTCAAAGTTCTATCTATCTTATTTATCTCTAAACATTATTTTTTTAATAGTCACGAGACTCTGGTTTATATCCAAAAACATAAAAGTTAGATTGTGTTCGATAATAATGATATTAGTAATTTATAAAAATTATTTTTTAAAAATATTTATAAGTAGCAAACTTTAAAAAGCACAACTAACAATTATTTAATTTAAACTGATTGTTTGGATGATGTTGATCTTATGAGTTATTCATTTATGATTTTATTTTCGATTTTGGTAAAAATAAAGAGTGGTCCCCTCTAATACTATATGAATGTCTAGCCACATCATATTCTTTACCAGCATTGATGAAATTTTTTCTTAACTGGTTTCAAAATTCTTACTCATAATTCACTACTCAGACCAAAAAGTCACTGTAGAATTGAGACTGTGTGTACTTTTTGATTAAGCTCAATTAAATTTTATGAATATCTAATTTTGACTAAATATAATTTAATTAAGCAATAGAATTTTAATTATTAAAAAAATAAAGTAAATTTTAATAATATTAAAAAATTTGATCAACCAATAGAGATTTTAATTTATGTTATGTAAATTTTTTCTAAACTTTTCTTAAATTCCTAAAAATATTCTGCCTATCTTTCTTATTATTTTTCTATTTCTTTAATTAGCTATCAAGAGGCCACATTGATTTCAATTTTAGTTTTTTAAATATAGTCCACAGCACAAGCCCAAGAGCCCAAGAGACAACTCTAAGGAAACCTAATTCCTTCTGTAGACCAAACTGACTCATCTCTCCACAACCGCTTCTTCTACTTCACCAAAATCGTTTCCCTGACTTCAGCCACCTTTCTTTCTAACATGTCATTTCTACGTAATCATCATATTTGAGCGTTCTATATTGTGTGCACTGAACAAGACTTGTTGGCTAATATTCGAAGACTTAACAATCTCGCTCTCTAAATTTTGGTTTCTGTTTTGTTTTGCGTATTCTCTCTGCAATTTTTCTTAGCGGTGCTTTGGCTTCAAGAAATGTAATGGTCATTATAATAATCATATTATAATGACCATTACATTTCTTGAATGCATTGCACGTAATGTCTGAAATTGAGTTTTTTTATTTATATAAAGGAATGAGACGTAAAACTAATGACAGCTCATACATAATTCATGGGTAGAACACGATGCCTCCATTTGGTGTCTTGTTATATGCTTATATATATAAATATATATATAAACACACACATAGAAAAAGAAAAGTTGGGTTTTTTCAATTATAGCCTTCAAAGGGGAGTGAGTTCTTAATAAATGTAAAAAAAAATTGGTAGTTCAGCATAGGACGTGGCCTTGTTTCTTAAGTACACTAATGGCTTGAATGAAACAATGATCGGTGACTATTTGGGTGAGAGAGATGAATTTCGTCTGAAAGTTATGCATGCCTATGTGGATTCCTTTAATTTTACAGGGATAGATTTCGGTGAAGCAATAAGGTTTTTCCTGCACGGGTTCAGGTTGCCTAGAGAGGCACAAAAGATCGATCGCATCATGGAGAAGTTTGCCGAACGGTATTGTAAATGAAATCCGAGTTTATAATGATGATAGAGGAGGTTTGATGAGATAATGATTTTTATCATGCCTGTAAATGCTAATGGTTGTATATTTCTTAACAGTTGCATTATTTGACTAAATTACAGATTCTGTTAAAGTGTTTGTTATCCCCATTTCCTGCCTTGGGCCCAAGACGGTAGTCCAGGCCCATACTCTGGGCAATTGGATTTGGGCCCGGCCTAGGCCCACTTAGTAAGGGAATGACCGGGAACGACGGGCCAAGTGGGGCCCAGACCCGGACAGTGTCCAGGATGGATGATCTAGGACAATAGTCCGGGAGACGTATGGCCAGTTGGGGGTTACGGCCGAGGTGTATGCAAAACGGTCCCGGAGCCTGGTAAACGGTCCGGGCCTGTGGTAAAAGAAGAGGGACAGAGGTAAACGAACCCGGGTTAAGTCTTCCCGATTGGCAAGAAAAGGCATCCGTGACCCTGAAGCCGCCCCACGACGCGTGGGGGTTGTCCCCACTTTTCACCTGCGGAAAAGGCCACCTCGGGATTGCACGCCGTTGTTTCAGACCTGCGCTACCAGTGCACTGCCTGGCTTTGTCCCCTGAATCTGCCTCGTAACTCGGAGTCCCCAGACCAAAAGCCCTATTTTGTCGAGCTAAATATAGTTATTGGGCCGCCCCATTGGGCCTTAATAATTCTTGGACTTGTGTATTTTTTTCCTTTGTATTGGGCTTCCGCCAGAGAAGCCAAGGGTATCCATATCTTTGATGGGCCCGGGTCATGCCCAGCCCAAAACCCAGTGCTCCTATGAGCCTATAAATACAGGCGATAGAGCACTGGAGAAGGGACTCTCCCTTCAACTTGTATACAATTACTCTGTCAAAACATAGAGAAAATCTCCATTGTAAAAGACTTTCCAAGCTCTAATACAACTGTCTCGTGGACTAAGGCTCATTAACGCCTGTAAACACCCTGTTTTTATCTTCCACATTCCATATCATTAATCTTATTTATTATTCATTAGTATAGTTTCTGAAAATCTCGGTAAACATTTTGGTGCTTTCATTGAGAGCTGAAGAAAGCTAGCGCTAACGTCAAACCTATACTACAATGGTGGATACAAGACACACCACTTTCGACCCTGCTAACCCAGAGCAGGGCAATAGAGAGTCGTTGCCTTCCCAGCCTCTTCCTCAGAATCCGCCTGAGAACGCTCCTCCTCAAATATCTCACCTTGACGAGTCACAAGACTATGAGGGTGGGACAGAGTACAAAGAGGAGAACGAGGATGAATATTATGAAGAGGAGGAGAACGAGGGCGAGTACCACGACAAAGCTGCGAATCCCGAGATCCCAGGAGGAAATCCCAACCAGCAGGACTTGGAGGTGACTAGGCTCAAGCAGCAAGTCTTGGACCAGGAAGCCAGGATTGCTGAGCAGGCAGAGGCGCATCGGCGGATGCAAGAATCCCTCCAGGCCCTGCAGGCATTCATAGCCGTGCATGGTCCGACGACCTGTCTCCCAGCTGGCTCTCTTCCGGGAGCGCAATAACACGCTCCGCAAGCCAGAGCCGGAGTCCCCGAAGACGCGAGGTCGGCCCCTCCCCCGGAACAATTTCCTAAGCAAGCCCCAGGAAACCCGGACAGGGATAAAAAGGTCGGTGGAAAGACCCGAGAGAAAAAAACCCCCGTCACGAAAGCCGGGACCCGTTCTCGGCCGCTCTCTAGGAAAGAGAAGGTGCGCCCCGTCCCAGGACGGGGCCACCCGACCGATCCGCAAGGGACGCGGCCGCGGGATGCGTAGCCCCGTCACGCCCCAGGGCGAGACGGACGGGAAAGGTCCTTACATCCAAGCGCCTTGGTAAACCAAAAATCGTCGGGAACGCCCACGCAGCGAGGAACGTCGTGCCCTTAGCTCAGGGGACGACACGTCCCGAGTAGACCTACGCGACGGAATAATCGTTCGGAAAGAGCGGGTTTGTAAGGAAAAGATCCTCCCCCAAGGTGGAGACCTTAGGAACAACATCAACGACTGAAGGAACGAAAGAATCCCCCTGGAGGATGGCACGGCCAGGCAGCTCATGGAGCAGCTGGCTGCTTTGAAAAAGGTCACAGACCGTTTGGTCCACAAGCAGGAAGGAGCAGATACCGACTCCGATGAAGAGGACAAAGAACCCTGCCCGAGGCACATCCTGGATGCTGTGCTCCCCAAGGGATTCAAAATGCCAAGCCTTACTGCCTATACTGGAAACACCGACCCCAGGGATCATCTGTCCCGGTACAACCGACTTATGACTGTGGCCCACGTCAGTGATGACGGCAAGTGCCTCTGTTTCTCGATCACTCTAGGTGGTTCCGCCGAGGAGTGGTGGAAAAGACTTAAGCCGGGATCCATCCAATCCTGGTCAGGACTGCAGTCAGCGTTTCGCAAGCAGTTCGTAACCGCCATGAGGATGTACATGTAAATCATCGCCCTCGCAAATATTAAACAGCTCCCCGCGGAGACACTGAGAGCCTACATCCAACGCTTTACTGAAGAAGCCTCCAAGACCAAGGTGGACGACGAACAGCGCCTGGTGGCATTGCAGTCTGGAATCCGAGCCGGGTCCCCTCTCTGGGATGACATGCAGCGTAACAAGGCGGCTACGGTGGAAGAATTCATAAGGAGGGCCCAGGGATTTATGAATTGGGAAGTGGCTCAGATCCAGGCTTTCGGATGGCCTCTGGGACCACAGCCCAGCGCTCAAGCGTTCCCGGGGTACGAGGTGCAGTTCCCAGCACAGTCCTATGCCACGCCCCCGATCGCCTCGGGATCGGCCGTCACGCCTGGAGTCACCTACACCCCTACAGTGTACGGTCCTGCCTCTTCAGGGTATGCCCCGGTCCAGTCTGCCCACTTTTCCGGATATGGAGTCACGCCGGTGGGTCACAGCGTTGCGCCCGTTGGGGCCCAGCAGTCGCAGGCGGGAGAAACAGAGGAAAGGGTAAACCCCTCCCGGGGGAAGAGGTCTGGCAAAGGTCAAAATCGGCCTGAGCTGGCCAAGAAAGGAAAAAGGGGCTACGAGCCCCAATATTCATAATACACCAATCTAGTGGACAGCAGGGAGAACATCTTCCTAGCCACAGAGAGGGCGGTTCACTACCGGAAGCCTAGCCCCATGTTCAAAGGGGGAAGAAATCCGAGGGATACCAACAAACGGTGCGCCTACCATAAGGATGTGGGCCACACTACCGAACAATGCCGGTAGCTCAAGGACGAGATCGAGAATCTCATCAAGCTAGGGCATCTCCACCAGTGGGTCAGGATGCCCGTTGGAGTCTCGGGCTTGTCAGCAGGTCCCGGGCAGCCCGCGGTTCAGGATGCGCCCAGGGCATATCTGCCTCAGGGAGGATATGCGCAGGGTCCAACGGTACAAACCCCTCAGGGGGGCCCCCATCGCGCAAGCACCCGGCCCTGGAATGCCTTATCCATCCGGGACAGCACCCCCTCGAGTGGCCGGACATGTGGCCACCATCTCGGGTGGACCTCACCTGGGAGGACCGTCCAGGAATGATCAAAAGTGCCACCTAAGCGAGCTGGACCACGATCAGGAGGTGTGCGCCCTTGTCCAAGCCCCAACTCAGTGCCCAAAGTTGATGAACCTCCCTATCACCTTTACGGAGGACGATGCCTGCAACGTCCATTTCCCGCACCATGACCTGCTGGTCATAGATGTGCAGATCGCCAACAAGTTGGTGCCCCACGTGCTGGTAGATGACGGGAGCTCTGTCAACATTCTGTTCAATCCTGCCTTCACTGCGATTGGCCTGACTGAAGCGGATCTGGCATCGTGCCCATCCCAGATCTACGTCTTTAACGGAGACGCGTTACTCCCCATGGGGAAGATCCAGTTGCCCGTGACATTGGGGAGTGAGTTGCAGCATTCGTTCAAGTTCTGCACCTTCGTAATGGTGATTGCCCCACTGCCTACAATGTCATTTTCGGTTGGCCCGCATTAGTCGAGTTTAGGGCTATCACCTCCATCCGTCATCTGTGCATGAAGTTCCCTTGCGACAACGGAGGTGTAGGGATAGTCCGGGGTGATTAGAAGAGCGCCCGAAAGTGTTATTACGTGTCCGCCTGACCAATATACATGGTCCGGGACGAGCCCTTTGAGGACATCGTCGACCTGGTTCCTCCCCCACCTGCTGAGAGAGTGATCTGGGAAGAAGATGATCTAGACCCGAGGATAGGGGACGACCGCGTCCTGGAGCCCATGGACGAGATTGAGGAGGTGTGTATTAGAGACACCAATCCGGCCAGGGTCATCCAGGTCGGGAAAAATCTGCTAGCAGAGGTCCGGGCCGCCATAATCGCCCAAGTTAAGGACAACCAGGATATTCTGGGCTGGTCTCACTTGGATATGACGGGGATCGACCGCAACATCATCTGCCATGCATTGAGCATCGACCCAAACGCGACCCCGGTCCGCCAAAAACAGAGGCCCTTGGGGACGGAGAGGGCCGAGGCCCTTAAGCTGTCTTCAATCAACTTCATCTGCGAGGCTGTATACCCCGTGTGGCTGGCCAACCCTGTTCTGGTGCCGAAACCGAACGGAACATGGAGATTGTGCATCGATTTCACGGATCTCAACAAAGCTTGTCCAAAGGATTGTTTCCCACTCCCCAGGATCGACCAAATGGTGGATGCGACGTCCGGGTACGAGATCTTAAGCTTCATGGATGCTTACTCCAGCTACAATCAGATCTCCATGCATGTGGCAGACCAGGAGCATACCAGTTTCCAAACCGACAAGGGAATATACTGCTACATCGTCATGCCCTGCGGACTGAAAAACGCCGGGGTAACCTATCAAAGGCTCGTCAATCGAATGTTCCGGGCCCAGCTGGGGCGAAACATGGAAGTCTATATCGATGATATGCTGGTCAAGTCCAAGACATCCGAGAAGCATTCGGACAACCTGGCTGAAGCTTTCGCAGTCATTCGGAAGTACGGGATGAAGTTGAATCCCAAGAAATGTACTTTTGGCGTGGCTTCTGGGAATTTCCTAGGCTTCATAGTGAGCTTATGGGGAATAGAAGCCGATCCGGATAAGATCAAGGCACTGATTGATATGCCCTCTCCCCGGAAGCATAAGGACGTGCAAAGTCTGATCGGGCAGATAGCTGCCTTAAGCCGTTTTGTCTCCAAGGCCACGGACAAGTGCATCTCATTCTTCAACGTCCTTCGAGGAGGCCAACGGTTCGAATGGTCGGTCGAATGCGAAGAAGCTTTTCAAAAACTGAAAGAGCACCTGGCCTAGGCGCCGATCCTGGCAAAGCTGGTGGACGGGGAGCCTCTGTACCTCTATCTGGTAGTGACCGAGCACGCGATCAGCGCCGCATTAGTATGGGAGGAGGAAAGGACCCAGCTCTCGGTGTACTACGTGAGTAAACAATTATTGGGCGCTAAATCTCGGTATCCACTAATCGAAAAGCTGACCTTTTGCCTACTGATGGCATATCGAAAAATCCGGCCTTACTTCCAGGCCCACGCCATAAAAGTCCTGACTAACCACCCCCTGCGGCAAGTGTTACAGAAGCCCGAGTCATTGGGAAGACTCCTGAAGTGGGCCATGGAACTAAGTCAGTTCGATATAGCCTACGTCCCTAGAGTATCCATCAAGGTTCAAGCCCTAGCCGACTTCATCGTGGAGTGTTCTGGGATATCCTAGGAAGATGATCCCGAGGCCCCTGCGGTGCCCGTATGGAAGGTCTTCGTGGACGGGGCCTCGAATGAAAACGGGGCCGGGGCCGAGATCATCTTGGTATCACCACAGGGACACTAGTTGCAAAACGCCTTGCGTTTCCAGTTCAAGGCATCGAACAACGAAGTTGAGCATGAAGTTGTTCTGGCCGGCTGCGCCTGGCCCGGGAAGTAGGGGCCACGAACTTGGAAATCCACAGCGACTCCCAGCTAGTCGTCAGGCAAATCTCGGGGGAATATCAAACTAAAGGAGAGAGGGTGGCAGCTTATGTGACTCAGACGAGAGAGATGTTGCAAGCGTTCAAAAAGCACTCCATCCGCCAGATCCCCAGGAAACAAAATGTCTTCGCGGACACACTAGCAAAGCTGGCCACCGACGCCGAAGCAGAACTGGCCGGGCTAGTCCCCGTAAACCATCTCCCCATCCCAAGCATCCGAGCCCCCGCGGCCAACACCGTCAACCACTCCATGTCCTGGATGGGACCTCTTATCTGCTATCTGACAACCGGGGAGATGCCAGTAGACAGGGCCGCGGCCAGGAAGCTTCAGTACCAGGTCCACCAGTATGTCATGATGGATGGAAAACTCTATCGCTAGGGGTTGTCCATGCCTTACCTCAGGTGTGTGTCTGGGATAGAACTAAGCGCCATCATGCATGAAGTGCACGAAGGCTTTTGCGGAGATCATACGGCTGGGCCCAGTCTGTCCAAAAAGATTCTGCGCCAAGGATACTTCTGGCTGACTATGAAGAAAGATTGTATCGATTACGTCTGTAGGTGCGAACAGTGCCAAAGATACTTGAAGGTCCCGCGGGCCCCGCCAACAGAGATAACCTTGATGACTAGCCCCTGGCCTTTCGCGGTGTGGGGGATCGATCTGGTAGGATCGCTCCCGACCGGGAAAGGAGGAGTGAAATACGCCATCGTGGCCGTGGACTACTATACCAAGTAGGTTGAGGCGGAGCCGATGAACACGATCACTTCGAAGAAGGCCCTGGATTTTTTCATCAACAATATAGTGTGCCGGTATGGCCTCCCCTACAAAATTGTTTCTGATAACGGGAAGCAGTTGGACAGCATCCACTTCACAGATTTTTGTGAAAGACGTGGCATCGTTAAAAGCTTCTCCGCGGTCGCCAGGCCCCAAGCAAATGGGCAAGCAGAAGCCGTCAACAAAATCTTGAAAGGGACGCTAAAGAAAAAGCTCCAGGCCTGCAAGAGCAAATGCCCTGAAGAGCTGCCCCGCGTGTTGTGGGCTTACCGGACTACTGAGAGGACTTCCATCGGGCACACTCCTTACTCCATGGTCTATGGGTGTGAAGCCATCATCCCCATCAAAACGACCATCCCGTCTCATCGAAGAGACACATATGATCCCGCCCAGAACCACGCCTTACTCCAGGAATCATTAGATCTCATCAAGGAGATCCGGGAGGAGTCGCAAGTGCAGCTGAAGATGTACCAAGGCAAGATCGCACGACATTTCAACTCAAAATTAAAAAGCCGAAGGTTCGGAACCGGTGACTTAGTCCTGCGAAGAGTCTTCCCTGCTACTCAAGATCCGGGAGTGGGGGTTCTGGGCCCGAATTGGGAAGGGTCGTACGAGATCCAACATGAAGTGTGCCCCGGGACATACCGCTTAAAGCGGCTTAATGGCTCGGAAGTCTCGAGGGCCTGGAACGCGGAACATCTTTGTAAATACTATCAGTAGTCAGGAGAACGTGTTCCAATCTTGTATTTTCGTTGTAAATAATGTACGCCTCAGGGCGACCCCCCTTGAATAATAAAAATGGCATGTGCAAAACGCCATAAAGAAACGTTATCAAACAATGAAAATCTTACTTAAGTGACCCCAGACCAGTCTTCGCTCACTTGTGGGGGGTATTCCGGGTATGAGCAAATACCCGGTGGGGTGCAAGCTTAGGCTAGTCACGGCCCGGACCAATGATGTCCGGGGGATACAAATCCTGTGGGACCAAGCCCAAGGCTGGTCCCATCTCGGACGAACGATGTCCGGGGGTATAAATTAAAGAGGACCAGGCCCAAGGCTGGTCCCACCCCGGACAAACGATGTCCGGGTATAAATTAAAGAGGACCAAGCCCAAGGCTGGTCCCACCCCGGACGAACGATGTCCGGGGGTATAAATTAAAGAGGACCAGACCCAAGGCTGGTCCCACCCTGGACGAACGATGTCCAGGGTTATAAATTAAAGAGGACCAAGCCCAAGGCAGGTCCCACCCCGGACGAACGATGTCCGGGGGTATAAATTAAAGAGGACCAAGCCCAAGGCTGGTCCCACCCCGGACAAACGATGTCTGGGGGTATAAATTAAAGAGGACCAAGCCTCAGGCTAGTCCTACCCCGGACGAACGATGTCCGAGGGTATAAATTAAAGAGGACCAAGCCTCAGGCTGGTCCCACCCTGGACGAACGATGTCCATGGGTATAAATTAAAGAGGACCAAGCCTTAGGCTGGTCCCACCCCGGACGAATGATGTCCGGGGGTATAAATTAAAGAGGACCAAGCCTTGGGCTGGTCCCACCCCGGACGAATGATGTCCGGGGGTATAAATTAAAGAGGACCAAGCCTTGGGCTGGTCCCACCCCGGACGAACGATGTCCGGGGATATAAATAAAAAGGACCAAGCCTTAGGCTGGTCCCACCCCGGACGAACGATGTCCGGGGATATAAATAAAAAGGACCAAGCCTAAGGCTGGTCCCACCCCGGACGAACGATGTCCGGGGGTATAAATTAAAAGAGGACCAAGCCTAAGGCTGGTCCCACCCCAGACGAACGATGTCCGGGAGAGAAGAGCATCCGGTATGCCCCAGGGCAAAGCCATGGCCCGCAGCTGGTAGAGTGAGGGAACTAGGTTTCACAGTATACTATTTGAACCTCATTGGCCCGGGCCATCAGGTTTTCGAAGTTAAGTCAGTGGGTCTAGTCCTGGCCGTTGGAACCGGGACCAAACCCTCATAATCAGTCAGGCACGGTGATAAAAGGAAATTTCTATTTAAGGAATAATAAAAATAAGATAATCCGAAAAAAGTAATGCAAATTATCTTGGACGCGTACGCGTCCGAAAAAGTTACAAAATTGTAAAAAAGAAAAAAAATGGGCGGGGGTGAGGCGAAGATTCGGGCCTAGGCTTCATCCTCCTGAAGCTCCGTGTCTTCATTCTCCTTGGCCTCGAATTCAGCCCTCTTCGATTCCGGGTCGGGAAAGATCTAGAGGTTCATGCTCTTGTCCTTACGCCAAGCCATGTAGATGGCCTCCTCGAAAGTGGCGTGCAGCAAGTCGTCTGCTTGCTCCTTTCCGCGGCGAGCCTCCTCATGCGCCGTCATCTCCTCACAAAGAGAGTTGTCAAGCTCGGGGACCCGGGTCTCCAATTTCTGGATCCTCTCCCTGTCCCGGGCAAACTGAGCCTCAGCCTCCTCCAGAAGGGCTGCCCTCTCGTTGGCCTCAGTTTCTTTCCGGGACAAGGCCTCTTCAAGCCCGGCCTTGACTCGGTCGAACTCTGCGCGGTCTGCGTTTGCCTGAGCAACTGCTTTGCTCAAAGCCTCTCAAGCCTGGGCCGTCTCCCTGGCCAGGGCCATCTTGGCGGCCTCCCTCTGATTCACGGCTGCCTCCAGCTACAGCTGGAGCGTCTCCATCTTCATGGCCGCCTCGGCCACCAAGTCGGCATTCCAATGGGACAGCAGAGCATCCTAGAACAAAGCAAAGTTAAGAGGAATCCTTATGGACAAATAAAAAGAAGCGAGAAAAAGACAAAGTATACTTACTGCGGTGGCCTGATGGCGGAGAGCCTAGGAGATGAATAACATGTCCGGATTGGCGATGGTGGCATACCGTTTGAGCTGGAGGTTAGACATGGTGTTCCCTACCTGGTCCAACAGGTCCGCCGCAAAAGGAGTCGTGTCCTGCCCCAGCTTAGGGCGAAAGCCCGTCTCAGCAGCTGGCCGATCCACGATCGGTTGGGGGGTGCTAAAAGCCGTCGGGCGCTCAGCGAACTCAACCTGACGACGAATCGTCAGGGCCTTGTACGTCTCGTCCTTCCAGTCTCGACCACTCTCCCAGGTTCGGGAAATTAACTGGGACTGCTCATCCCGCATGACGGCTTCCCCATCCTCAGGTAGTGCCGAGTGTATGGGGAGGGCCGGTAAGGCAGGAATCTCTTTCGTGGAAAGGCGACTTTCCCCTTACGACTCACCGGCCGAGCCAGCCCGCCTCGTCCGGGGCCTTTTCTTCCCGGTGTCAGCCTTCGCAACGCCCTGATCCAGGGCCTTCTTCTCGAAACTCCAGCTTACCGCGGGTTCCGGCTCCAGATCGATGACTGTATGTTTGGCAAGGTCAGGGACGGAAACTAGGTCCACGGCTGTAACAGGGACCGCGATAGGTGCACCCTCGTCGGGTCAAGTTTCCGCCCCGGGCATCTCCTTGCTGAGGGATGGGTCCGGACCCAGCGCCTCTGAAGTCTTCTTGGCAGCCTTCTTGGCCGCGACCTTGGCCGCCCTCGCGGCTCGGGCCTCGAGGAGATGCCTCATTTCATCCACGGGGGTAGACATGTTGGAGTCTCCTGCAACAAGTGCAAATAAGAAAGAGTTAGTACAATTAAACAGGAAAATCGAAATCAAAATTAAGAGTGACCCGGGACGAACCCTCATCTAAGCCCCGGGCGTGACTCAACTCATCTAATGAAAAGGAATAGACTCGATCCCCCATGTCGTCCAGGTTCAAGAAATTCCCATACTGAAGGAACCCGGACAAGAACATGAGGACTTTCGAGCCTACGGGGACGGTAGACGAAGGTCTCATCTCCCCGTCAGCCCCGAGCGCGGGGCCTCGAATTGCTAGCCTATCCCTAGCTAAGTCTCAAACTTAGGGAGCATAAGTTTAGAGCAAAGGTGAGTTACCTCGCCCTGATACGCTAGCCCCGGGGGTCCCCGTGTCCGGTAGGGTATCCTCGAAGAGGTCTTCCAGCTCATCCGAAATGGCCGCCTCCGTCTGGGCCAAGTTCGTTTTCCGCTTGGCCGCGTCGGCTCGCGCCGCTTTCTCCACCTCCGCGATATGATCTAGGGCCAGCTGCTCCCTGATGGCGACAATCTTCTCGCATTGGATTCCCCGAAGGTTCGGGATGACAATAGTCTGGTGGGCTGCGAGCATCCTGACCAGACGGAGGTTGTCCGTGTTGACGTAGCCCCCTACGTCCAGGTCCTCCGCGCTCAGCCCGGAGTAAAACCTCCTCCGTTCCAAGATGAACTGGGTGAGGGGAGTCTGAGCAAAAGATCCTGCCGTTTGAAGCAACACGATGAGAAAAAGAAAAAAAACAAATGAGAAAGAGAAACCGGCCGGCTAAGGGTCGGGGAAGCACTTACCCACTCGCTGGAAGTCTAGCAACAGCGTAGGGTTCTTCTCCACGAAGAACCCGGACGTCATGAACCAGTAATGCCGGACGTCCGGGGGATGCTTCCAGGAGCTTGTGGGAGCTGTATAGCTACCTTGCGGCTATTGTCCGTGGCGTTGACCTGCGGTTCCATCTTGTAGAAATACAAGATCTCCGTGGGGGTCGGCTCCTTGATCTCCTTCGCCGCGCAGAAGACTCGCCATCCCGCAAGCAGTCGATAGGCTTGAGGCAGAAACTGGAAGGGTGCGATTCCCATGTAGGTCAGGAACCGCACGAAGTAGTCGTGGAGCGGGAGTGTGGCTCCCGCACTGATATGGCCAGCGCTCCAGGCCCCGAACCCTTCTACGGAAGTGTGCGCCCACTCCTCTATCCTGGCCAGGCGGTTGTAGAAGAGTCCAGGAGTGGACTCTATACCCAAGCGCTTCTCCAGGACGTACATCATCTGGTAGTTCCGGAACAGATTTGGCAGCACGTCCATTTCCCATCTGTTGCCTTTGGGGGTCCGGGACCCGAAGAGGACGACGGGGGCCTTGTTGACTTCCTCCTGTGAATGAAGGGTGACGCCCGTTGCCATGACTGATGATCTGGGAGCAAAGAAAAGAAACCAAGCAGTCAATACCAAAACCCAAGAAAGTCGGTTAAGGTACGGGGGCCTCCTACGGACAGCTTTGAGTCCCCTCCGGATCAGGCCCGGGTTCACCAGAGACCCACGAGACCCAGATCGGGAACGAGGAATGGGCTACTAAATAGGCTCTGTCTGCCCATGAAGCATCAGGACCTGGAGCAACCCGGACCGAGCGGCCATCCTAACGCTACTCCTAAGCATGGGAAAATTCTAGCAGCCTAAAGCTTATGAACAAAAAGACAGCCTACGTTCATATATTTTCTTGGAAGGACAGGAAGACTTACTGTGAGTAGTTGGTCGTGAAAGATGGTGATTGTCCGACGGTAAGGACGGAAAAACCTCGTTCTTCAACTGGTGAAGGCGGTTCAGCAACTCATCGATAGGGCAGGCCCAGGACGTGCGCTCAGACGGAGGTGCAGATACTGGGACTGCTGGAAACAAGTGACGGCGCAGGGTGAGCAGGCGGTGAAAGATGCCGTCGGCTATATCGGACATAAATAACTCCTCAGTTCTTCAAATGGCTAGAGAGTGTAAAAGTTTCAAATGAATGTCCGAGGAGTATTTATAAAGACCCAAATCCTGGTCTCTAATCCAGCGGATAGAAATTCCCCCATCGGACGGTCCAAAATCATGCAGGGGCATTTATGAACACTCGGGAGCTGGATCCTCGCCATTTCAAATCCAACAGCCTAGGAGAGGCGAATGTCAAAGGTTGCCCCATCCTACGGTCCACCTCAGCGCAGATGCATTAATGAAGAACCCCCGTGCGGATGAGACGCTTCGGAATCCGTGCTGACGCACTAGCCTAGGCCTAGCGACCCTTGAGGTGGTTAGGTGACCTTTCGAGGTCAAGTGCCATCTTTGCAGCAGCCGCTTGGCGACACGTGTATCCCTCGCCACGAAGCAGGACTTAGGCAAACATACTCGGATACTGGTAAATGGTCCGGGGCCCGCGTGAGGCCAGCGTCCGAGAGCAAGGCAAGCCTCCACCTCGTAAACCCAGGCGAAGGCTTGGGGGGTAAATGATATCCCCATTTCTTGCCTTGGACCCGAGACGGTAGTCTAGGCCCATACTCTGGGCAGTTGGATTTGGGCCCGGCCCAGGCCCACTTAGCAGGGGAATGACCGGGAACAACGGCCCAAGTGGGGCCCAGACTCGGACAGTGTCCAGGATGGATGATCCAAGACGATAGTCCGAGAGACGTATGGCCAGTCGGGGGTTACAGCCGAGGTGTACGTAAAACGGTCCCGGAGCCTGGTAAACGGTCCGGGCCTGTGGTAAACGAAGAGGGACAAAGGTAAACGAACCTAGGTCAAGTCCTCCCGATTGGCAAGAAAAGGCATCCGTGACCCTGAAGCCGCCCCACGACGCGCGGGGGTTGTCCCCACTTTTCACCTGCAGAAAATGCCACCTCGGGATTACACGCTGCTATTTCAGACCTGCGCTGCCAGTGCACTGACTGGCTTTGTCCCCTGAATCTGCCTCGTAACTCGGAGTCCCCAGACCAAAAGCCCCATTTTTTCGGGCGAAATATAGTTCTTGGGCTGCCCCATTGGGCCTTAATAATTCTTGGACTTGTGTATTTTTATCCTTTGTATTGGGCTTCTGCCAGAGAAGCCAAGGGTATCCATATCTTTGATGGGCCTGGGTCATGCCCGGCCCAAAACCCAGTGCTCCTATGAGCCTATAAATACAGGCGATAGAGCATTGGAGAAGGGACTTGTAACACCCCAAGTTGCTAATAGGGTTTAGGACCTTGATTAGTGTGCCTGGAGGGCAATAAGTGAAATAATATGATAATATATGACTTTAAATGAATATGTGATTAGAATGCATGTTTAGGTGGTATAAATATGCATGTGGGCCCCGTTTGCATGATAGGGGTTAATTGGTAATTTTAGCCCGTTGAGGGCATAAATGTGATAATTGTATTATGTGGTTTGTACCACGTGAGTGTGGTGATATTAATGTGATGCACGTGCCGAGACGGTCCTAGAGAGCTAGTTAATTTAAAAGTCACAACGGGTTTAGCTACCCGGCTCGGGAGGAGCCTAGGGGTACTTTGAGGATTTTGTAAATTGAGTTCTTGTGAGTTAATGGTAACTGGTAATTTGGTAACTTGTGTAACCGTTAGTAACCTCTGAGAGTAACAAGTTTGGTTGAAAGAAGTGGTAGAATTCTAAGAAAGTAGGAATGACAAAAAGGGTCTTGAGGTTTAGTTAGAAGGGGAAATAGATGGAAGGGCAAAGTGGTCTTTTGGTAGGGATTTAGATTTCTTCAGCTAAGGGAAAGATCATTCACGTTATTTTCACATGGGCAATTGGGTTTATGCTGAAATTTGGGGAAAAAGCCAGAAGAAAAGGGAAGAAGAGGAAGGTTGAGGTTGGGAGACCTATGAAGAGAATTGAGGGAGTTTGAGGCAATCAAATTCGAATTTGAGCAAGGATTGATCAAAGGTAAGAGTTTGAACTCTGTTTTTGTTGAAATTAAGCTTGAATTTACAGAGATTAAGTGTGGGAACCTAAAGGAAATATGGCTGGTTTTACTTGGAAAATTCAGTTAGGTTAATCAAAAGGAAAGGGGCTTAAAGCTGGAATTGAGAAGAGTTCAAGCTGAGTTTTGTTTGAGATATGAATTCTTAACATGTTTGAATTTCGTATCTGGTGTGGTTTGAGATTTTAGAGGCATGGTTTATGTTTCTCAAGCTATGGTTTAAGTCTTAGAAGTCATGGTTTAAGTTTCTGAAATTTGAAACTCAAGAGTGGATTTTTGGATATGATTGTGTGATTGGGGTTGTTTATGATGTTTATAGGTTGTTAAAGGGTTCATTTGGGGTTTTGAGTTGATTTTTGGATTTAGGTACTTGTTTGGAATGGTTTAAGCTAGGGGAAAACGCAGGGGAAAACCCATATTTCTGGGTTCGCGAAGGAGTGCCGCGGCCCTGATCAAATTCGAATTTGAGCAAGGATTGATCAAAGGTAAGAGTTTGAACTCTGTTTTTGTTGAAATTAAGCTTGAATTTACAGAGATTAAGTGTGGGAACCTAAAGGAAATATGGCTGGTTTTACTTGGAAAATTCAGTTAGGTTAATCAAAAGGAAATGGGCTTAAAGCTGGAATTGAGAAGAGTTCAAGCTGAGTTTTGTTTGAGGTATGAATTCTTAACATGTTTGAATTTCGTATCTGGTGTGGTTTGAGATTTTAGAGGCATGGTTTATGTTTCTCAAGCTATGGTTTAAGTCTTAGAAGCCATGGTTTAAGTTTCTGAAATTTGAAACTCAATAGTGGATTTTTGGATATGATTGTGTGATTGGGGTTGTTTATGATGTTTATAGGTTGTTAAAGGGTTCATTTGGGGTTTTGAGTTGATTTTGGGATTTAGGTACTTGTTTGGAATGGTTTAAGCTAGGGGAAAATGCAGGGGAAAACCCAGATTTCTGGGTTCGCGAAGGAGCGCCGCGACGCGAGGCTGTTTCTGGGCAGGGGAAACTTCCTGACTTGCTAGGCGCTGCGGCCCTCTAGCGCAGCGCCGCGACGCTAGGCCATTTTCGAAACATAAGATTTTGCAATTTTGAGCCTTTGCTCCGGGGGTTCGGGGAATGCCTTCGATGTATTGTTTTAGGGATTTGGGGGTTCCGAAAGTGTGGGATTGGCCCCGGAAAGTGGTTTTGGATTGGTTAGCATTAAAGGGTGTTTTATATGTGTTGTGACTAGGTTTTCGGAGAGGCTCGGGATAGAGGACCGTGCTTGTGATCTTGGTGCGTCGGAAGGCTCGGGGTACAGGTAAGAAAACTGTAACACCCGTAGAGCAGGGCGTGGGCCCATAGTGTTGTTGCAGGGCACGGCCCTAGATTGTATTATTGCTATGATATAGCTCTAAATGTACTATTATATGTTTGATTGTTGAATGCGAATGCTACATTTGGTTATAGCTGAATGAACGGCGAAGGGCCGAGAACGGTGAAAGGTCGAGAACGGCGAGGGCCGGGAACGGCAGTGGGGCCGGGAATACCACTTAGCACATGGAGTGCCTGTGGTTAGGGTGAGACCCCAGTGGATACATGGGATATCCCTACGGTGAGGACTGAGATCCCGGGCTTTGGTAATGCCTCCGGGACGGCATGGCCGTACTTGTTAAGTCTGAGAGACTATCTGTTTTGTCTGTGGATTGTCTAATGTGTTGATTATATAATATGCATATGTTATGTGCTGTATGAGTTTTCTTGCTGGGCTTCGGCTCATGGGTGCTCTGTGTTGCAGGTAAGGGCAAAGAGAAGATCAATCAGCCATGAGTACGGAGAGCGTGGGGGCGGCGCGTACATGTTTGGCCTGCCCAACTGCTTGGTTGGGGGTATTTTGTAGGAAAGGTTGTGTAAACCCTAATTTTGGTAGTTAGCTACTTGTAAACTTGTTTTGGAGTTGTAAATATTTTATAAACTATATTTTGGGATCCCAGATGTAAGACACTTGAAATTTTCAATGAATTAAGGGATTTTCAAAGATTATAGCCTTAACTTCAGTTTAATCACACTTTTATTCTAAAAACATCGTTTAGCGAGTTGTTAGCACATTTTAAACTCACTTAGTAACGGCTCTAAGGTAGTAGGGCGCTACAGGACTCTCCCTTCAACTTGTATACAGTTACTATGTCAAAACATAGAGAAAAACTCCATTGTAAAAGACTTTCCAAGCTCTAATACAACTGTCTCGTGGACTAAGACTCATTAACGCCTCAACCACGTAAAAACTCTATTTTTATCTTCCACATTCCATATCGTTAATCTTATTTATTATTCATTAGTATAGTTTCCAAAAATCTCGGTAAACAGTGTTAATAACCAACTGTTAAATCATACCAAAATCTATTAAATACAAAATACCGTTTAATAGCCATTTATATAATAGGAAAGATATATATATATATAAATATAAATATATATATTTTACTTGAAAAAAAGTCTTTAGTTCACACAAACTAACCATTTAAAATATATTTGGCTCTATATTTAATGCTGCAAATTAATAAAAAATATATATAATTAATTTAATATTTATTGATAATATAAAAAAAATTATTAATTTTAAAAAAATAATATAGTTATTTATTAATTGTTAACTAATAAATTAAGAGTGTTGCTATTTGATATCTAAAAGTGTTGGTTAGAAGACTAAGAAGCTCTTTTTTTGGAATTTTTTCCCGCGCTTTTTCTCTCGGTGTTTCTGCATTGGCGCCATGGCAAAGGGAACTAAGGTCGGGGGGAAGGGCAAATCGAAGAGCAAAGGCAAGAAAACAGGTCCAACTTCTGCTGATAGGGTCATTAAAACTCGATCTATGGATGCTATCCTTGGGATCCAGGAATTGGAGCTGTCAGAGGATGAGCAAGGAGCAGGGGCAGAGCGAACCTGTCGTGAATATACTCCAACGCCTCGAACTGGAATTTGTACAAATGTCGAAGACTGGATATCGGCTTCTAAGCAAGCTATGTAAGACGTCAATATGGGTAAGGCTGTACCATCTCCGATTTTACAGTCTAACTATACTAATGTCACTACCAGTGGAGGCAAAGAGAAGGTTATTACAGAGAAAGGTGTTATCGATCAGAAGAGGATCTCTGGAGTCAAAATTGATGTCGAGGATATTGCTGAGGAGGTGAATTTTTGGCAATCCTCTTTAGTCTGCTATGTGCTTGGTGCAAATCCACCAATCCGAATCCCGGAGGGCTTTGTGAGGAGATTATGGAAGGATCAAGTTGATAAGGTAGGCATTCTCTCATCTAGTATTTTCATCATTCGCTTTTTATCTATGGAAGTAAGAGATAGAATTTTGGATGGAGGATATCTGTTTTTTGGGAATAAACCTCTCATAATGAAGGCCTGGAATCCGGTTGATGATTTTACTAAGGAAGACATTGATTCAGTTCCAACTTGGGTTCATTTGGGAGGATTGGATATTAAGTACTGGGGTGATAGGTCTCTGTTCAAGATAGTGGGACAAATTGGGAAGCCAATTCAAGTGGATTCCATTACTAAAAACAGAGATCGCTTAGCTTATCCCAGAATTCTCATTGAAGTGACCATGACATAGGACTTTCCATCTCGAATCAGCTTCTTGAATGAATTTGATCAAGAAGTAGACATCTTCGTGGAATATGAATGGAAGCCCACTGTATGTATGAATTGCTCTGGCCTAGGACACGAGGCTCAAGTTTGTAGGAAGAGTAAGACTGTGAAGCAAGAATGGGTCCCTAAACAGAAGGTTTCATCACCTATTGTAAGCAAAGTTAATGTAGATGCTGATGGTTTTCAAACAGTTACTAAGGGAATCAAGATACAGGAACCTAATGCCATCCCAACGAGTGTGAAGAATAAATTTTGCCTGCTTGAGGGAGACCCTGAGATGGAGCTTTTACAGAGGAGGAATACAGTAAGAGAGGGGGGAGGACCCTCTGTTCTAGATGGATAGAATTTTAACTTGGAATGTATGAGGGATTAACAGTCAACATAAGCACAAAGAGATTAAACACTTAATTATGTCAAAGAAGGTTGGCTTGGTTAGTCTACTCGAGACAAAAGTGAAGAATAAAAATATGGGGTCTATTTACACGAATCTATTTTCTGGATGGTGTTTCACAAATAATAACTCTTGGATTGATAAGGGTAGGATAATAATTGCTTGGAATCCGAGTGCCTTTACTTTGGATATCAAGTTATGTACTACACAATTAATTCACTGTCAAGTACAGGTCCCTAATCGAACAGGAAGCTTCTTGATTACCTTTGTATATGGTTATAATGATGCAGCCTCTAGGGAGAGCCTATGGAATGACTTACAAAGTTTGGCTGTGAGTATATTTGTCCCTTGGATGGTGGTTGGAGACTTCAATGAGATTCTATCCATGCATGACAAAATTGGCAAAAAAACCTCCATAAAGTTCTCAAGCAAATTTTCAGACTGTTTGACAGCTTGCCATTTGGAAGATTTGAAATTCTCTGGCTGTTTCTATACTTGGAATAATAAGCAGAGAGCAGATGAGAGGGTTTATTCCAAGATTGATAGAGCTTTAGTTAATTCAAATTGGACTGATCATTTCCCTAACTCGGAGGCTGTGTTCTTGCCAGAAGGGATATTTGATCATAGTCCAATCCGTGTTCATGTCACATTGGAAATGCATTTGGAAAAGAAGCCATTTCATTATTTTCGGATGTGGAAAGAAGCACTCTGTTATGAAAATAAACTTAAGGCCAGTTGGAATTTACCAGTTGATGGTACACCAATGTTCCAAATAGTATCAAAATTAAAAAGGCTGAAACAGGTGCTAATGACCATAAATAGAGAGGGTTTTTCTGATATTCAACAGTCAGAATTCAAGGCAGGAATCATATTGAAGGAGATTCAGGAGCAGTTGCAAAAAGATCCCTTAAATGACAGGTTGATTTCTCAGGAGCAAGTGATTAGAGAACAGTATATGTATTACCATAAAGCTTACATGAGCTTCTTAGCACAAAAAGATAAAGCTTCTTGGATGGCTAATGGTGATGAAAACACTCACATCTTTCATGCTTCCCTTAAGGCAAGGAGAATTCATAACAGAATTTTGTCCATCAGGAATGAGGCAGGGATTTGGGTAGACTCTCCTACAGATATAACAAAAGCTTTTTTGGATTATTATAAAGGCTTGTTAGGGACAGTAATGGTGCACAGGAAGAAGGTGTCTTGGTCAATCATGAAGCTGGGACCAGTTCTAAATGCAGCACTCATTCAGACTCTTTCAATGGATTTCTCAGCTCAGGAGGTTAAGAACGTGATATTTGCAATTCCAGGGTTGAAAGCCCCAGGCCCAGATGGATATAGTAGTAACTTTTACCAGGATAATTGGGATTTGGTGGGTTCGGAGGTCACTACGGCTGTGCTATCCTTTCTTACTTCAGGTAAAATACTTAGAGAAATTAATAACACAACCATCACACTTATTCCCAAACATATTTGCCCAGATTCTGTGTGTGATTTCAGACCTATATCCTGTTGTAATGTCATCTATAAAGCTGCATCCAAGTTGATTTGTTCAAGGATCCGGAAGGTGCTACCTGAACTAATTGCAGAAAATCAAGGGGGATTTGTTCATGGTAGATATATACCCTACAATATCATGATATGTCAAGATTTAGTTCGGCACTATGGGAGGAAAAATAGTAAGCCAAGTTGCATGATTAAGTTGGATTTGAGGAAAGCATATGACACCATAGAATGAGATTTTATTGAAGAAATGCTCACTGGTTTTCAATTTCCACAGCAGTTTATTCAGCTCATCATGGTATGTGTTCGAACTACCAGATTTTCATTGATGATTAATGGTTCATTAAATGGATACTTTGAGGCTAAACAAGGATTGAGGCAAGGAGACCCTATGTCCCCCTTGTTATTTGTACTTGGTATGGAATACTTATCTAGGATCATGCTTAAGGTTGGCTCTTATCCTAGTTATAAGTTTCATGATCGGTGTGCTAATTTGAAGTTGAATCATCTATGTTTTGCTGATGACATTTTGATATTCAGTCATGGAGACTTTATTTCTATCCTTTTGATGCTTAGAGGACTCAAGTTATTTTCCAAGACTTCAGGACTTTTTCCAAATGAGGCAAAGTCTGCAATATATTGCAGTGGCATGAGTGAGTCTGAGATTGAGAGAGTAGTATCTGCTTCAGGATTCTCAAGATCTTCATTACCCTTTAGATACCTGGGCATTCCTATCTGTTCTAAAAGGATTTCTAAGGCTGAGTGTGGGATCATTTTAGACAAAATGGTGGCCAGGATTAAACAATGGAGCTCCAGGAATTTATCATATAGTGCCAGAGCAACCTTGATCAATTCGGTCTTACTGTCCATACACTCTTATTGGGCTCAAATAATGGTGTTGCCAAAGAAGTTATTGAAGGAGATAGATGCAATTTGCAGGGCTTTTTTGTGGAAGGGAGTTGCAGAAGCTCACGGTCCAGGGGCAGTTGCTTGGTCCACTGTCTGTACTCCAAAGTCTGCAGGAGGGTTAGGATTCAGGAAAATTATAGAATGGAATATAGCTGCCTTAGGGAAATATGTATGGGCAATTGCCTCTAAAAAGGACAACTTATGGGTTAAGTGGATACATAGCATTTATTTGCAAGCAAGGGACTGGTGGACTTACTCAGTACAGCAAGGTTGCAGCTGGTACTGGAAGAAAATAGTGGAAATTAAGGATCTTTTTCAAGCTAAAATGGCTGAAGCAGCTTTCATGGCAGTGAAATATGGAATACAATCGGGGCATGCAATATTATATGATCAACAAACTAAGGTCCAATGGAGTAAATATGTCTGGGAGAGATACACTATACCGAAACACAAATTCATTCTATGGCTGACGTTACACCAGAAGCTGAAAACCAGAGACTACCTCAATAAACACTGTCAGGTAGTGGACAAAATGTGCTTGCTGTGTGGGAATCATACAGAAGAGATATCACATCTATTCTTTCAATGTGCTTACAACAGCTTATGTCTTGTGCAATTGAAAGAGTGGATTGGCTGCAGAGCTCAAACAGGGAACTATCACACACTATTGCGTTGGATCTCCAAAGCAAAACACCGTACTAAACTCAGGAGAAGTTTTTACATAGCTGCTGTATCAACTCTAGTGTACCATATTTGGAGAGTCCGAAATGATGTTTTGTGGTCCTCTAAGATATGGCATGTCAATCATACAATGGAGGTCATTAAGAGAGAGCTAAAACTGAGACTTACTGTAATGTATAAAGGGAAACAAAATAGGGATAAGGAATGGTATCAGAAATTGTAAAGTTAGATGTGGAATGTAAGTAACATAGGGGTAGAAGGGAACTATAAGTGAACATGATTTGTTTTGAGCAATACAATGATTCTTATTCACCACAAAAAAAAAAAAGTGTTGGTTAGTGATATTTTATAATATTTATTAAATTTTAATATGTAAGACTCGATATTAAATTGTACCAATAATAATATGCCACATATTGAACCCCAGCAATTCTCATAAATTAATAGTAATATGAAAAATAAAAAAGTATCATTTAATTTGACATATCTTTTAGCTTATTTGAAACAACTAAAATATGTTAAATATAATAATGTCCTGTCTTTTTGGCACTTAGTTAAATTTTTTATTACAAAATAAATAAAATTAGATCCATCCACACATTGTGTGACACGTGCATGAAACGTGCTGCATGCTGATATAAACATGTATATGTATATGTATATATTGGCCTTTCATCACAAGGAAGTCTAATTATTCTTTTCTGTCCATATAGTTTCATATAATTTATATTTATATAAATAAAAATTTATATGTTTTTGTAGTGTAGACCCGTCTATATATTTTCAGTTTATTTATGTGGTGGAGTCTTGGTTGTCAAGTTCTTTGTGGAATCATAATGGAGAACTTTATTTGTCAAAATAATAATAATAAATAAATGGAGCACTCTAGATATTAAGTATACGACTTCTCTTCCATCAATTTTAGTCTTTATTTGACTAAAGCATGTACGAAAATTTTACTTGTTTGTTTTTGTTTAAGCAACGATTATACATAAGGAGCGACGTATTCTTTTTTTTTTTAAATATTGGTGTATTTTTTCCTTTCTATTTTCGGTACTTGGATAAATATAATTCCAAATTTTTTATATGACAATATACATTGTAGTAATCTAGAATATCCTACAAATTTTCAAAAAATTATGAATAAATTATAGTACTGTAAACAGAGTCTAAACTATCTATTGCACTCGTGTCTGTTTTTTGTGCTCGCGTGTAAAATTTGACTGTTTGAACCCGCTTCGTAAACTATTCAGATTTTTTTTGAAAATTTGCATAATATTCTATACAGGTGCCGAAAATAAAAAAAATAATGATGCACCAATATTGCAAAAAAAAATATACATTATAATTATTCTTTATATATATATACATAAAAAAAAATTATTGGGTATTGATTGACATATTATTCATATTATTGGGTTATTTATATATAGGACAATGGCATATTTATTTCACAACATAAATAAAATAAAACTGAAAATTTATGTTATGATACTATAAATTATTTTAAATTTCTTAAAAATTTATAAAATATATTAAATAACTATAATATACAGAGTACTTAAATAGACAAATAGTTGGACAAGTGCAGCCATCCCCCTATTTATATCTATACTATATATATATATGCGTGGATAAGCAGGTGGCCATCCTTCTTTTTTGTCATTTTGTTCCTACTGTGTACCAAGCTTCAAATTAATAACTGGGCCACCTATTTTGTCGTTTTGTCCCTATATGTCTATTAATTGCACTTCAAATCAATAAAATGACATTTTATGTGTTATTGATTCAATAGTTTTATTTTTTCTTCTTGCGGATAGATAAAAATTAGTGAAAAGGTTGTCTCCGTTATTTTTTTTATTATATTCTTATTATTTTTATTAAGTTAGATAAATATGCTTTTACTATGTCTAACATATACTACTATGCCAGAACAATTATTTTAATAACAACCATAACATAAATAAATGCCTTTAAAAACCGTTAATATAATAAACATAAAATTAGTTTATTAAATGGTGTATTATATTTTAGATAACCAGTACTAGGAGTGATAAATATATGTGTATGTTTCTATTTGGATGTAATTTACAAGCTATAGAATATAACAGTCTCATTTAAATTCAAGCCTTTTTTTTTCCCTTTCATATATTGCACTAAAAAGAATATATACGATAAACATTTAAAAAAATCAAATAACTGAACCTTTACGAAAATTAAAAATGTAAATATAGATAATAGTGTATAATAGTGTATTTATATGAATTTTTTTAAGGTAGGAACATTTTCTACTTTTGGTATTTGGAAATATTATAAGCCAATAATATCAATAAACTATTTGTAAAGTTGTAAATAATTGAATTAAATATTTAGAAAAATATTAGTTTACAATCAAGTTATCTTTTCACAGAAAAATTGTCATAAAATGAGAGGAGTAACAAAATAATAATAATAATAATAAATTTTAAATTCAATAAGTAACACAGTCAATTTAATTTCTAAGTCCAAAATAAAAAAATTATTAATTATGAATTATTTGTTTATATTATTATTAACTTTCATCCCCTATAAGAAATCAAAACAAAAATATAGTTATTTATTTATTAATTTTTAAATCAATTTTAATCTTATGACAATAAGCAAAACGTTAGAGAAAAAGTAACAATATTAATGGATTGTTCGTGTCTTATGCACGAGCCATTAACTAGTATATATATATAGGATAATGACATATTAATTTCACAACATAAAAAAAAATTAAAAAGAAATAAAAGACTATATTTGAAGTGAAAAATTATGTTACTTTACATAATTAATATAATTAATGACTAGGAGACTATCTACACAACGAGGATTATCATAATATTATTCATTGTCAATTTTGCCACTTCTCGAAGCCCTGTCGACATCTTTCCACTTTTATAATATCAAAAATTTTGAAAAAGAAATGCGATTGTGAATATTACTTATTAATTGTTTTATATTATCTTTTTCTTGAAACAAAATCCTCCTGAAATATTTATTTACATGAGCTTCTTTCCAATTTCTTAAGGCGTCAGCAAGTGCGTATATATATATATATATATGTGTGTGTTATGACACTTTTGCTCTCTCTTGCGTAATACAATAAATAATTTCAATATTTTAACTTTTTTCATATTCCTTAAGATATATATTAATAAATATCAGGTCATGAATTGTACAAAAATTATTAATTGGACATTCTGTTTTGATAAATGATAATTCAGATTTTGTTTTTTTAAAACATAACAAAATAATGGCCTATACTTAATTTTGGTTTAAATTTTTTTAAATATGACCAAAATGACCTCATATTTTACTAATTAATAAAATATAAAATATTTTTAAATAAAAGACAATCAAAAAAATATTTTAAACATAAAAAATTAACATAATTAAATAATAATTAAACATAGATTTACAAACCATATATCTTCTTATAACAAACTAAATCTAAATTAGATAAAATTAAAAACTAACACTAAAATTTAAATTTGTCTTCTCTTCTTCTTCTTTGTTGGTTGTTGAGCAGAGTAGAGAATATGAGACTTTGAGAAAAACAACAATAGAGGAAATGTGAAATATGAATGAAAGAAAATCAAGCCTTGCACCTAAAGAACAGAGAGACTTCTTATTTATACAGTTAGGAGCCAACTAAAACCAAAGTCTAGCTGACTGAAACAGAATACAACAGAAACAAAGAAATACAACTGAAATTGGTTACAATACAGGTGTTAAACAAAACTACCCATTTGGGACACTCTCTATATCACTAACATTCTTCACCCACTTCTTTTGTAGGTGCTCCGGAACGGCGTCGCAATATCTGAAACTGATATGAGAAGGGCTTGGGACGACAGAAAAGTTGGCTCTTCTTCTTCTTCTTCTTATTTTGCTGGTGCTTTGCGTCGGCGTTGCGAGAGTTGAAGCGGATCTGAAAAGTGCTTGGGACCAGGCAGGGTTCTTCCAAGCTCGATGGCGATCTACACTGGGCTGAGGTTCGATCTGCACCATGTTATGATTGGTTAAATACAAATGATAAGTGTTAAAATACAAGCAATGTATAAACACTCAGTAAAATTCATATAGTAAAGATGTGAAATTTGAGCTTCAATTGTAGGCACTTATAAAATACAATTCTGGGTCCATAGTGATGCATGAGAGTATCTAAGGGTTCCCAAAAAGTTTGGTAGCATTTAGAGCATTTTTAGGACCTTTGGAAGTGTCAAAAAACAGAGGGTGGCGATACGTTGCCACCCAAGTGGCAAGGCATCGCGTGATGTTTAAGTTTTCAAGAAACCCTAACAGGCGATGCATCGCCTACTGTAGTACGTGAAATTACGTAAAATGCTCACAATGGCGTATTTTTCAAGTCTAATCCTATTGGTTAGACTTAATGACGGTGTCTGCTCTATATAAAGGTCAAAGTAGTGTTTTGGAATACTTGATCACTCTGTCCAATCTCTCTCTAGCTCCAATAATCTCTAGTTTTTATCCAAAAACTCTGAAAGAAAGTGCTTGACTTTGAGAGTTGAAGGCTTGTTCAATCTCAATCCTCATTTCCTCAAGAGAAGGCCTCAAGCATCCATTGTGGCTAGAAAATAGAGTATTAGGACAGTGTTTTGCAACGTGTATAAGTCTTGGTTTTGTGTTTTTGGTTTGCTCAAAGGATTTGCTCAAAGTGGTGGTTTTGCCAAGGGTTTTGAAGCTTCATCAAAGTTGAAGAACATCATTGATCTACTTGGGTTTGCAAATTATTTCTCAATCTTTTTTAAGTCTTTGTCAATCAATTTTTTATATAGATTTTTTGAGGTAGTGTTATCTCAAAAAATTAATTAGATCCATCCACACATTGTGTGACACGTGCATGAAACGTGCTGCATGCTGATATAAATATGTATACGTATATCTTGGCCTTTCATCACAAGGAAGTCTAATTATTCTTTTCATTCCATATAGTTTCATATAATTTATATGTTTTTGTAGTGTTGACCCGTCTGTGTATTTTCAGTTTATTTATGTGGTGGAGTCTTGGTTGTCAAGTTCTTTGTGGAATCATAATGGAGAACTTTATTTGTCAAAATAATAATAATAAATAAATGGAGCACTCTAGATATTAAGTATACGACTTCTCTTCCATCAATTTTAGTCTTTATTTGACTAAAGCATGTACGAAAATTTTACTTGTTTGTTTTTGTTTAAGCAACGATTATATATAAGGAGCGACGTTTTTTTTTTTTTTTTTTTTTTACAATATTGGTGTATTTTTTTTTTCTATTTTCGGTACTTTAATAGTTATAATCTTAATTTTTTTATATGACAGTGTACATTGTAGTAATTTAGAATATCCTATAAATTTTCAAGAAATTCTGAATAAATTATAGTACTGTAAACATGGTCTAAACTATCTATTGCACTCGTATCTGCTTTTTGTGCTCGCATGTAAAATTTGATTGTTTGAACCCTATTTTCGGCTTTGTAAATTATTCAGAATTTTTTTGAAAATTTGCATGATATTCTTTCCAAATGCCGAAAATAGAAAAAAAAATAATGCACCAATATTACAAAAAAAAATATACATTATAATCATTCTTTATATATATAATATTGGATATTGATTGACATATTATTCATATTATTGGGTTATTTATATATAGGACAATGACAAATTTATTTCACAACATAAAAAAAATAAAAATGAAAATTTATGTTATGATACTATAAATTATTTTAAATTTTTTAAAAATTTATAAAATATATTAAATAACTATAATATACAAACAAAGTACTTAAATACACAAATAGTTGGACAAGTGCAGCCATCCCCTATTTATAATATCAAAAAATTTCAAAAAGAAATGTGATTGTGAATATTCCTTATTAATTGTTTTATATTATCTTTTTCTTGAAACAAAATCCTCCTCAAATATTTATTTACATGAGCTTCTTTCCAATTTCTTAAGGCGTCAGCAATTGTGTATATATATACTAGTTATAAACAACGTGCAGAATGCACATTTGCTTAGTTTTATTTATAGAATTTATTAATTATTTTTATTAAATTTATATTAATGTCATATAAATTTCACATAAATATCATATTTTAATTAAATAATTTATTTATTTATTTATTTTTGTTTAAGTTTATGTTTGTTCTAGTTTTTGAATTTGGGAGTGACAACAAGAGATTGTATATTATATGTTTAATGTAATCTTAAATATTATAGGTGAATTTTAAATTTAAGTTTCTTGCTAGATTTTTTTTTTATAAATAATGTGTTGCTAATTCACATTAGATTATATTATATGTTTAATATGATATTATTCTAATAAGTGAGTTTAAGTTTAATTAAATTTTATTTAGTTATCAAACATATGATTTTATTATTTTTAAATAATTATCATAGAAAATATCTCAAAAATATCATATTTTAATTTGTTTAATTATTTATTATTTTTAAATAATTATCATTGTAAAATATCTAAAAAATATCATATTTTAATTTGTTTACTATTTATTATTTTTAAATAATTATCATTGTAAAATATCTAAAAAATATCCTATTTTAATTTTTTTAATTTTTAATTTTATTTAAGTTTAAGTGTTTATAAACTACCATTATATATAAGTATATTCTGTTAAATATAAGAATATTCCGTTAAAGTTAACATTAAAAAAATAAAAAACTGTTAAAACTAAAAAATTTCGTTATCTACACACTTATTATATAGAAGATATATAAATATATATAATGACACTTTTGCTCTCTCTTGCGTAATACATTAAATAATTTCAATATTTTAACTTTTTTCATATTACTGAAGATATATATTAATAAATATCAGGTCATGTATTGTACAAAAATTACCGATTAGATATTCTGTTTTGATAAATGATAATTCAGACTCTGTGTTTTTTAAAATATACTTAATTTTGGTTTAAAATTTTTTAAATAGGACCAAAATGACCTCATATTTTACTAATTAAAGAAATATAAAATATTTTTAAATAAAAGATAATCAAAAAAATATTTTAAACAATAAAAAATTAACATAATTAAATAATAATGAAACATAGATTTACAAACCCTATATCTTCTTCTTATAACAAACTAAATCTAAATTAGATAAAATTAAAAACTAACACTAAAATTTAAATTTGTCTTCTCTTCTTCTTCTTCTTCACCCACTTCTTTTGTAGGTGCTCTGGAACGGCGTCGCGATATCTGAAACTGATATGAGAAGGGCTTGGGACGACAGAAAAGTTGGCTCTTCTTCTTCTTCTTCTTTTGCTGGTGCTCCGCGTCGGTGTTGCGAGAGTTGAAGCGGATCTGAAAAGTGCTTGGGACCAGGCAGGGTTCTTCCAAGCTCGATGGCGATCTACACTGGGCTGAGGTTCGATCTGCACCATGTTATGATTGGTTAAATACAAATGATAAGTGTTAAAATACAAGCAATGTATAAACACTTGGTAAACTTCATATTGTAAAGATGTGAAATTTGAGCTTCAATTGTAGACACTTATAAAATGCAATTCTGGGTCCAAAGTGATGCATGAGAGTATCTAAGGGTTCCCAAAAAATTTGGTAGCATTTAGAGCATTTTTAGGACCTTTGGAAGTGTCCAAAAACAGAGGGTGGCGATACGTTGCCACCCAAGTGGCAAGGCATCACGTGATGTTTAAGGTTTCAAGAAACCCTAACACGCGATGCATTGCCTACTGCAGTACGTGAAATTACGTAAAATGCTCACAATGGCGTATTTTTCAAGTCTAATTCTATTGGTTAGACTTAATGACTATGTCTGCTCTATATAAAGGTCAAAGTAGTATTTTGGAAGACTTGATCACTCTGTCCAATCTCTCTTTAGCTCCAAGAATCTCTATTTATCCAAGAACTCTCAAAGAAAGTGCTTGACTTTGAGAGTTGAAGGCTTGTTCAATCTCAATCCTCATTTCCTCAAGAGAAGGCCTCAAGCATCCATGGTGGCTAGGAAATAAAGTATTAGGACAGTGTTTTGCAACGTGTATAAGTCTTGGTTTTGTGTTTTTGGTTCGCTCAAAGTGGTGGTTTTGCCAAGGGTTTTGAAGCTTCATCAAAGTTGAAGAACATCATTGATCTACTTGGGTTTGCAAGTTCTTTCTCAATCTTTTTTAAGTCTTTGTCAATCAATTTTTTGTGTAGATTCTATTTTTTGAGGTAGTGTTATCTCACTCTCCCCCAACACACCATGCAACGACTTTGACCTAGATCTAGGCATAAGGCACGTTGGGTCGACAAAGACTTCAACCTTCAACCTTCAAGCACAGTGGTCAATGACCCATTTCAGAGGTGAATATGGGTTGAGGACCTCCGATGGTAGTGGGAAGTTTTTTTTTTTTTTTTTCCTTTTGTTCAAACCTATAAAAGTTATCTGGATTTTGATTTGATTTTCTAAGTGGGAAGGTTAGAAGAAAAAAAAAAGTTTGAGTTTTGATATTTGAATGAAAGAGAACCGATAAGAAGAATAAGAAAAAAAAAAAAGAAAAAAAGAAGAAAACAAATTGTTTAATTTAGTTTTAGTTAGAATAGGGTTTGTAAATCTAAGTTTAGTTATAATTTCGTTATGTTAATTTTTTATTATTTAAAATATTTTTTTTATTTATTATTAATTCATCAATTAGTAAAATATGAGAGTATTTTGTCATATTAAAAAAAAAAGTTTAATCAAAATCAGATTTAGGGTATTATATTGTTCTATTTCGTAAAATACTTTGTCTGAATTATCATTTAACACAACAAAACAGAGGGTCCAACCGATAGCTTTTGCACAATAAAGAGACAAAAATAATATTTACCCTATATTAAAATAAGATGATTTATGTTGAATGTTTCTCGAAGTCACTAGTCAAGAAAATTTACGTAAGTAATTCTTAATATACGGAAGGTAGCAGATGATGCCAGGAGTTGGTTGGTCTAAGTACGTATTAATCAATTCATAATTTCCTTTGGAATATTTATTAATTTCTATCTTTATTAATCTGGTCAATTGTTTTGTAAAAGTCGTTACAATCGATTAAATAAAGGAGTAGATTTGTATAATATATTATAACTTGATACTATAATACTATAACAAAATTAGATTGTCAAGAAATAGACTTTAAATAACACTATTTGTCAAATAGACTTTAAATAATAAGGTGTCAAGAAATTTCGACATACTACGTGTAAAGAATTTTTTTACATATTGTTAAGAAATTTTGACAAAGTGTCGAGTGAATACGAAAGTTATTTTAGAAAAAATTATAAAAAATATTATATTATGGAAAGTAACTAGAGGTGGAGAGAACATACAAACCAGTCCAATTACACCGAATTAATCCAATCTAATTACAAAAAATTAGATATCTAATTATAATTAAATTTAATTGTATTTGAATAATTGAATTTTAATTAAATTGAATCGAATAGCGGATGATACTGTCAAAATTCAATTAAAAACTAATACAATCCGATTACATATAATATAAATTAAAAAATATTTAATTATTTATAATTCTTTATATACATTAAAAAAGTATTTATATTTTGTTGACGCCGTTTTTCGTCAACAGATAAAAGAAGAGCACAAAAACAATGAATAACGATGGCCAAACGGAACAAACAAATCAAACACGCGGTTTTTTACGTGGTTCAGCAGTTAAATCTGCCTAGTCCACGAGTCTCTGTTATTAATCTTAAGATTATCTCTGAAAAATTCTTTAGCATGAATTCTCCAGAGTTTTCTCTCAAGGATCAGAATTTCGGTCCATTACAATGGGGCATGGCTTCTCTATTTATAGAGAAGGATGCAGAATACTATCCCACATATTTTGGGTAGTTACTCTTTTGTGAATAAAATAAATGGCTTTAAATGCCTTTAATCAGATAAAAAAGGAAACGTCCCTGAAGACCAGGAAACGCATAACTGACTAAATAATATCCCACGATTCTTGGGGATTTACATCAATAAATGAGGATTACATCTCATGTTTACAATACTTGTAGATATTCAAGGTGGTTATAGCGTATCTCCAAGGCTTTAGCATCTCAGGTTTCTCGTCATTGTGCGAGCCACTGACATCTCCCGAGCTAACATTGCTTTCGAGATAGTACTTCGAGCTCAAGACCCCTGCTCCGAAGTTATTCCTCAAGATGAGGGTGTTTTCAGAGCTACCTTTCGAGATCGAGATCATTTCGAGGTCGCCGCATTCGAGATCATATATCGTACTTTGCAGACTCGATATACCATCCTGGAGCATACCCCAATCCTCGCGAGACCATTTGTTGCGAACTCAGCTTTCGAGGTCACATTCACTATGGCTCGAAATCTGGGTATAACATCTTGCCCCCTCAAAAGTATTTGTTCGAATCCTAAGAGAAGGAAGCTTTTGAACTACCTTTCCTGGGAACCATACCGTCACACACTTTTGAAAATGGACACGTGTCAGCTGGGTATTGCTCACTTTAGGTACTTGAGTACCTTGGGAACACGCCCACGATCGTCCGTCTGACAACTTTTCGGCGCCTTCTTGTCATTAATCCCCATCCGTTCGATCTAGTGAGGATTTCACTCGAAGCTCCTGATTAATTCCATTCTCCCACCTATATATACAAGACCCCCCTCTTCGTCTTCTTCTTCACGTTTGTTCATCGTAAGCAAGAAAAGAAAAATAACCAGAGAACCAGAGACTCTCCTAAAAAGCTTCTGTCCTGCGCATGTTTTCTCGACCCAAGAAACAAAGAAATCCTGGTCTGTTCGAGTCAGTGAGTTCTTTCTTGCAACCTCTTCTCCAGTCGACGATTTCGCTGCAATCACCATCACTGTGTAAGTACGCCATTTTTGTTGTTCTTTTTTATACTGTATTTGCTGTGTATGCTAGTTTACATTCTTAGCATAATAAGATAGGGGGTTTCGTTTCGATAGGCTTTCAAGTTTCCTAGACTTCCCCTGCTGGATTTCGCATCACTAGTTTATATCCAGTTTTAACGTTTGAGCGAAGTTTCAACTTTCTGGGTTTTGAAAATTTTAGGCCATGTTTCTTGTACATTAAGTTTTCGGGTAAAAACCCTTGTCCTTGGCAAATGCGCGAAACCCAAGAATGCCCTTCCTGGCTAACCGCCACCTTTCTTTTCCCTTGAATTTCGGGATTTTCAAAAGATCATCCACGCTCATTTTCTTTCCTGTGGAACACACGCTCTGACTCTTTAGTAAGGGTCTCAATATTTAACTTTTTTTTGTTCCTAAATCCCCGAGCTCAACCATTGAGCTCGTGATTCTTGCATGCATGGCCCTCACCATTTTTTCTTTCTCGTTAGATGTCACAGAATCTGGAAAGACGGTGGGGGTCATTGCGAGCCATCCCTTACGAGCCTAAATCTCTGAGCCCAGAAACGCTGTTCGCCCGGAATCAGTGTCGGATAAAAGAATACGAGCTTGCGCGCGAGCAAGAGGACATTCGAGCCCACTATCGCCGCCAGATAAACGAGGTCATTGAAAAGAAGAGAAGAATTCTTCGGGAGGCCATCTATCCGGAGCTCAACCCAGGACCTAGGCCAATCCCCCTCGACCCTGCGTTAAAAGTCTAGGGAGATGTTCGAAGCCGAGTTCTACCAGAGCTTGGTTACCACCACCGACCAAATAACTGACATCTTGGCCCTCCATGGCCTTAGTTCGTTGGACACCCTGAAGTGTCGAGCTCCGGTTAGTCATGAACGGAGCTGTTTCGCCCCTGGGGGTCGCGATGCCAGTGTGAAATACGTGGCCTGGAGCCAGGAACATATAAGGGCGGGAGCTCTGCTGCCCTTGAAGTCCTTTTTCAGAGACTTCATTGATTTCGTTGGGTTGGCTCCTTTCCAACTCAACACCAATTCGTACAGGGTGCTATCTGCCCTGAGGTCCTTGTATCACGAGCTGCAGTGGAAAGGACCTTCACCCCAAGAGATTTTATATCTCTTTTGTTTGAAAAGTAACCCCTCCCGAGCTCGGGGAGGGGATGGTTTTTACTACCTCTCGAGCTATCCCAAAGAGACGAAGATTTTTGAAGATCTTCCCAACCACCCTCCTGACTCCAAAAAGGCTTTTTTCTGGACAGACGGTTTGTCCCCGTCTCGACATCGTTCTTTCAGGCGGATTCGTAAGTACTCTTGTTACTTTTATTTTTTTTTGAGCTCGGAGTTTTAGCCCTTAAGACCATACTTAGCTGAAATGTGCCTCGCCTTTCAGCTAATTTTCAGCGTCCCTCCCCCTCCAAGACAATGAGGGAACACAGAGAGGCCTTGCTCGGACTTCCTTATGGTAGGAGGTCTCTCTCGTATCTTCTTCATGAGGACCAGCTCCGAGCCTGTGGGTTGTTGGGAGAAGGCCAGTCAACCTCTGACTGGTCTAACAAAAAATACAAACGTTGGGAGGAGGTGCCACAGCCCACAAGCACCCTTCTTCCGAGGAGAGAAAAGAGGGCATCTCTCCCAGTTCGCTTGAGGAGTCCGCGATCTGGGAATGAAGCCAACGACGAAGCTTCGAGCTCGGACTCAGATGAAGGTAAAACCCTTCCTACTTCGAGAATGTGGTCCCCTACTTTGCTAAAACACAGGCCCAATAGGTTAGTCTCGTGCCCACAGGATAGATACCACTTCTACATATGGAGTTGGGTAGACGACTGTGTCCATAGGTTTGATAGTGGGCTCGGGAAATACGACACTATGTACCCCACGGATGAGGTGTGGAATGGGATAGCCGTGCAGTATGGGACCAATGATTATAGGGACCTCTCGAGGTTATCACCCACTTATAGGGAAGGCACTCCCCCCGCCTCTTCTGAAGACGGGGGAATTTCATGGTCCCCAAGCTCGAGCTCGGGGGAAAGTTCCAGTTAGGTTTTTTCTACCATCACTCCATACGTCTGTGATACTGAAGTAACTTGTACACCTCTTTTACTGACTCACTGTGTTGACATATGCAGGCGATATGGACTCCGACCTTGACACCCTTATTGACAATGCGGGTGCCAAGAGGAGCAAACGCCCCAGGGCAGGGGGACTGAAAACCAGCCAGCCGGGAAAAGGCTCCAAGAGATCTAAGAAAACGCCTCCTCCTCCCCCGCCGGCTTCGAGCTCTGCTGCTGCGTCGACTGGCCAGACTAGCGCCCCCACGACGATGCCATCCTCGCAGGCCGTCGTCTCTGCGGTGGCACCGGCCTCGCTGGCTGGTATCCCTGTCGTGGTTGAGTCCCAAACTCCTGTGGTGGGTCAAACGTCTTCTGCTCAGCTCGCCAAGAGACCTTCTGCTTCTCGAGCTCAGAAGCTAACCATCTCCACCCATATGGACTCATATGTGGTGGATAACGCTGCCGGACCTCACGGATCTACGCTGATTTCGGATGTCATGTCCCGGATCGGCCAGAGCTACGGCAGTTTCGAAGCTCCCCAGTGGCAGTGCCTAACTGGCACCCGAGACCGCACTGTTCTCTACGAGAAGAGTATCGAGCACACCGCTGCAGTAAGTATTTTTCCATATTTCTTTCGCTTATATCCATTTTGTCTTGAGGCTAATGGTGGTTTCTTCCTTTTTTCAGGCTCTTGCCTTCACGGCCCAGCTCAACTACGAGCTTAACAACGAGATCCATTCGAGCAAGACTCATGCCCAAGAGGCGAAGGACCTCCACCTTAGAGCGAACGATGATCTGAAGGCGGCGAATGCTAAGCTCGAGGTAGTGGTTAAGGAGCTCGAGGGTATGGCCAAGGAGCTCGGAAAGCTGAAAACTGAACTCGAGGAGCAAAAGAAAGATAACACCCAGCTTCGGGAGACCAATAAGAAGCTCGAGGAGGACAAGAACGCCACCTTCGACCTTATAGAGGATGTCAAAGCTCGCCTTACTGCCGAGTACAAAGAAAAGAAGGAAACGGCGGTCGACTCAGCCATGTACCGGATGTGGGCTTATAACGAAGAGCTGGACACCAGCTTTTTGGGTCCCCACGAGGCGCCGTTTCTTGAACGATGGAATGCTCGGCTCGAGAAGGAAGAGGCTGAACGGCTTGAGAAAGAGAAGGCTGATGTAACGCCCCAACTCCGGGGACCGTTACGGTGTGCCTTGTAAACAGTGCTAAACTCGCTAATCGAGTCATTTGGCCAAAATCGTGAACTAAGTGTGATTAGCGGTTTAGGGATCAATCATTTTGGTTAAGATGTAACGTTTCACTAAAACGTTTACTGTATACATTGGGATCCCAAAAATATAATTTTAGGGTTTATTACATAAAATATTTACAACAGGCCGTTCTAAGCGGCAAAAGAGGGTTCAACCCTAGTTCCACTTTAAACCTCGGCCGTGGCGGTCGAGCAGCTGCATATGTACACGTCATCACCTAAGCCCTCCAACTCAAGGATGGTCTAGCTTCCTCTTGCCTTTACCTGCACCACATAGCACCCGTGAGCCGAAGCCCAGCAAGAAAACATAATACTTTTCACATATATTATCAAATGATTATCATTATAATCACACTGAACATAAAGCTTTCAAACCAATGGGTGCACATCACATGATTCTAGCGGGAGAGTGGCTGCTAAGTAAGCCACTAGCCTCCAAGCTCTATTTGTTCATCGACCCTCTGGGTCGGTCAGGCATTAATGCTCCTTGAGTCATTCAATGCTAGTGGTCGATTAGATCTAATCTTTGTTGGCTTGCGTGATACACGCTAAGGCCGTCCTGACTAATAAGTCAGCTCAACGTGACCAGTGCCCAGTACCACTGCCGAACCTGACTAATAAGCCACAGCTTCACAGTTGATATTAGCACCCTTGTCAAACCTGACTAATAAGTCAGTACCATGCACAGGTAAGCAATGCTATCAATGTGTATCATATGCCAATTAACCAAGAATAGGGCATCCAGCATGCTTACTTAACAGTTGCTGGCATAATTATAATCATGCACAAACTCAGAGACTCAAGCTCTGACCAATCTCATATACGTCATTCACGGCATGCCCTCATCACACTTAACCAACCAGCATGCCTCAATAATATTCATATGCAAAGGGGCAAAACTGCCAAACACTCATTACGTTAACAATATTCACATCCAACATCCAACATGCATCAATCATAGCCATGCATGTCATACTCAACAGCCAATCAACATGCATCATAATAGCCATGCATGTCATGCTCAATAATCAATCAACATGCATCCATAATAGCCATGCATGTCACATATACACAGGGTGCAGTTTTCTTACCTCAGATTCGAGCTAGTACCAATATAAGAACGATCCTTGAGAACGATCAACCTTTAAGTCCTTAGCGGTCACCTAATCATAACCATATATGGAAAACCATTAATAACATGATAATCAAAGGTTCCACACCAATATCTAGCCCCCAAGAGATCAATCCAAACTAATCCAAGTAGTAGGGACACTCCCGAGGCCCATAACTAAGTTCCCGGGGTCAAAACGAGCAAACGGGGCGAAAACAGGGCAAGGGCTGCGGCCCTAGCACCTTGGGCCGCGGCCCCCAGGGTTCTCTGAGGCAAGGGCCGCAGCCCCCTCTATCAAGGGCCGCGGCGCCCAGCGAAGACAAATTCCTGACACCTGCTTCTTCGAACTAGGGTCGCGGCGCACAAGAACAGGGCCGCGACCCCCAACCCTGGGCCATTCCCAAACGTGTTTTAAACACTCCAAATCCTCCAAAAACATACCCAAAAATTCCCCAATCATCAAATCAAAGTTCCCAAGCTTCCCAATACTCCAAAACCCTCAAAACCCAAAGCTCAAACTGACCAAAAACTCAACAATCAACAAAGTCCAATTCTAAGCTTTAAAACTGTAAAAACTTAAAACTTCAAACTTAGATTACCTTTGATTGGGTTGTTTTCCATCAAATCCTTCGGTTAATAAGCTTCTAATCTTTCCTAAGATCGCTATGCCTCGAACCTCGCTTGATTCCGACTCCTAGAACTCAAGATTTCCTCAAAAAGGCTCAAACGGTAAAACAGACTGTTTTGAGAGAGAACGAGAAGTTTCTAACGTATGTTCTTATCTGTCAAGCTACTTCAAGCTTAAGTAACCTCAAATAAAACCTAGTGCTCGGGGTCCCGAAAACACCCCCGGGGACACTATAGTCAAAACTTCCAGAATTTCACCCTGATCTCAAATATTCCCAATCTATCACCAAATAACATTTCTATTACCCCAAAATTGACCCTGTTATGATAAAACCGCTAACTCATTATATATGACCGTCTCATGCCGCATAGCTCGAATATATCTCCATAATAATGAGATCTCATTCACATATTACAATATGCACCCAATTTACAAATATGCCCTCAACAGGCCAAATTACCAAAATGCCCTTATCATTTTAAATACTCCCATACGCATGCATTTATCATCATATAATAATATAATTCACATTAACATGCATATGATCATTGAATATCATAATAAATCAATTATGGCCCTCCCGGCCTCCTAATCAAGGTTCTAAACCTTATTAGGAAATTTGGGGCATTACAGCTGAGCAGCTCGAGAAGGAAAAGGCTGCTCCGGGCGCTGTTTCGGAGGAAGCTCAGGAGGATAGTCATGCTATTCATCCTGAGGGGTCCGGTGCCACTGATGCTGAGAAGGCCAAGGGGACTCCTCTTCTTTGAATCTGACCTCGGGGAGATCAGTTATCGGGGTTGCGTCCCCTTATTTCTGTAATTATATTAATTTATGCCCACGGGGCTGATACAATTCCCTTTATTATTCTTTTATATGCTTTACATTTCTTGGCTCGAAATATTTTGCACATTCTTATATTGATGAACCGGTTATGTTTATTTATTCATACAAACATAGTTTGGATTTTAGGCTCGAAATTCGATGCATTCAAGCATAGTTTATTCGAATTATCCGCTTCCGACCTCGTTACTTATCAAGGTCGGATATTACTTTAACCATGAACTTAAGAGTACTTATATGGTGTGTAATATGAATGATCTGGTTATATCTTTTTTTTTTGTTTAGTCACTTTTCCTCATCCTCAGTTTTTGTTCCGAGGTTAAGAGTTTGAAACTATTTTTCTTTAAGATATTCCAGCCTCGATCTCGACTTATCTCGAAATAGGTTTAGGTTCCTACTTATCATCGATTAATTTTTTGGCTGGTTTGTTCCAGACTTGTTAAGTTTGCACATCTGGTTAACTCCAAACGTTTTAGGTTTTTGGTAGTTCAGTTATGTCCGAACTATCTAAGCTCGCGTACTTGGTTATATCCAAATACTTTATGTATATTTTTTATTTTTTAAGCTGGTGGTATGTATACCAATGATGCCCCCTTAATATCCTATGAGTGTGACCATAGGTTATTAAATTAAGAGAGATTGCAAAAATAAAAATAAATTACATGTGAAACAAAGTAGACCCTTTATTTGATGAAATTCAAAAACAAACTAAATACAGATAGAAAATCATGGTTACAGGCGACACTTTCCACATTATTGATAATATGGTCTAAGGTGTTCGCCATTCCATGCTCGAGGTATCAGGCTCCCATCTAATCTCGCAAGTTTGTATACGCCAGATCGGATGACTGACTCTATCTGGTATGGTCCTTCCCAGTTCGGCCCGAGCACCCCAGCTGCTGGATCTCGGGTTGCTAAGAATACTCGTCTCAAAATCAGGTCTCCCACTCCGAACTTTCGATCTCGAACCCTCTTATTGAAATATCTCGTGGTTCGTTGCTGGTAAGCAGCATTTCTCAGCTGAGCCTCTTCTCTTTTTTCTTCGATCAAGTCTAGGGTTTCTTCGAGCTGAGTATGATTGGAACTTTGAGCGTAAATCTGAGTTCGGATCGTCGGAATTTCGACCTCGATGGGCAACATCGCCTCGCAGCTGTACGCTAGAGAGAACGAAGTATGTCCTGTTGATGTCCGAGCTGTAGTCCTATATCCCCAAAGGACTTGAGGCAATTCCTCGGGCCATCGTCCCTTTGCCTCTTCTAACTTTTTCTTTAGAGAGCTCTTGAGAGTTTTGTTAACGGCTTCGACCTGACCATTCGCTTGAGGGTGAGCCACTGATGAAAAACTCTTTATTATACCGTTCTTGTTACAAAAGTTGGTGAATAAGTCGCAATCGAACTGGGTTCCGTTATCAGATACAATATTTCTTGGTACTCCATATCGGCATATGATGTTCTTTACCACGAAATCAAGGATCTTTTTCGAAGTTATGGTCGCCAATGGTTCAACCTCCGTCCATTTCGTGAAGTAATCAACGGCGACCACAGCATATTTAACTCCGCCTTTGCCAGTTGGGAGTGAGCCTATGAGGTCGATGCCCCATACCGCGAAAGGCCATGGGGATGTCATCATGGTCAGTTCGGAAGGTGGAGCTTGGGGTATCGTGGCGAATCTCTGGCATTTGTCGCACTTTTTCACGTACTCGAAAGAGTCCGTTTTTATGGTTGGCCAGAAATATCCTTGGCGTATAATCTTCTTGGATAGACTATGCCCCCCGGTATGGTCTCCGCAGAACCCTTCATGAATTTCTTCAATGATCTTCTTAGCCTCGGGAGGAGTTACACATCTAAGCAGCGGCATGGAGTACCCTCTTCTGTATAACTTTCCATCCAGAATGGTGTAACGAGGAAGTTGATACATCAGTTTTCGAGCTTGATTTCGATCTCTTGGAAGAATTCCATTTTCGAGATAATCAACTATCAGACTCATCCAGGTTGGTTCTGTTTCAATCATACACACATCTTCCTCGTCTGGCTCAGTAATGCTGGGTGCTGATAGGTGTTCTACGGGTATAACATTCAGCTCTTCATTTTCGGCGGAAGTGGCGAGCCGAGCTAAGGCATCTGCATTTGAGTTTTGTTCTCGGGGAACCTGTTCGATTGCATAAAACTCGAAATACTCCAATGCGGATTTTGCCTTCTCCAGATAAGTTGCCATTCTTGTGCCACGAGCCTGGTACTCTCCCAAGATTTGATTAACCACGAGCTGGGAGTCGCTGTAGCAATGTATAGCTTTGGCCTTGAGCTCTTTTGCTATTTGTAGTCCCGCAAGTAAAGCCTCGTACTCAGCTTCATTATTAGATGCTTTAAAGCCAAATCTTAAAGCAGAGTGAAATTTGCTCCCTGCAGGAGTAATCAGAATAACTCCTGCCCCCGCTCCATTTTCATTTGACGAGCCGTCGACGTAAAGTTTCCACAGCTCGTGGGCCGTGGTTATTACCTCGTCGTCGGCTATACCAGTGCACTCCACTATGAAGTCTGCCAAGGCTTGTGCCTTAATGGTCGTTCTCGGATGGTAAGTGATCTCGAACTGTCCGAGCTCAACAGCCCATTTAAGGAGCCGACCTGACGCCTCTGGTTTAGACAGGACTTGGCTAAGTGGTTGATCTGTCAGTACATGGATGGGATGTGCCTGAAAGTAGGGGTGGAGCTTGCGAGATGAGTGGATTAGGCTGAGGGCAAGCTTCTCCATCAATGGATATCTTGACTCTGCCCCCAGTAATCTTTTACTGATGTAATAGACGGGTTTTTGCACCCTCTCTTCCTCCCGAACGAGCACCGCGCTTATCGCGTGTTCGGTGGTTGAGAGGTATAGGAACAATACTTCTCCCGTCTCAGGCTTCGAGAGGATGGGCGGTTCGGCTAAGTGCTTTTTGAGCTCCTGAAAGGCCAGCTCGCACTCCTCTATCCATTCAAACTTCTTACTTCCTTTCAATAAGTTGAAGAATGGAAGGCCACGATCCGTTGACTTCGAGATGAATCTGCTCAGGGCGGCCATCCTCCCAGTCAAGCTTTGGACATCTTTATGCTTCCGAGGTGAAGGCATATCAATCAGGGCCTTTATTTTGTCGGGATTAGCCTCGATCCCTCGAGAGTTGACAATAAAGCCTAGAAATTTTCCCGAAGACACCCCAAAAGTGCACTTCATAGGATTTAGCTTCATGTTGTATTTCCTGAGTACGCCAAAGCACTCTTCGAGATCGTCAACATGGTTCTTGTTAAGTTGTGACTTTACAAGCATGTCATCAACGTAAACTTCCATGTTGTTCCCTATTTGCTCTGAAAACATCATGTTTACAAGCCGCTGGTACGTGGCTCCAGCATTCTTGAGTCCGAATGGCATGACATTGTAGCAGTAGAGCCCTTTATCTGTGATGAAACTCGTATGCTCTTGGTTGGGGGCATGCATGGGAATCTGGTTATATCCAGAATAGGCATCCATGAACGACATCAGGCCATGCCCCGCCGTGGCATCTACGAGCTGGTCAATTCTTGGCAGCGGAAAACAGTCTTTCGGGCAGGCCTTGTTGAGGTCCGAGTAGTCAATGCAGGTTCTCCACGTCCCATTGGGCTTCGGGACCAACACTGGATTGGCTACCCAGTCAGGGTAAAAAGCGTCCCTAATGAAATTGTTTGCTTTCAGCCTGTCAACTTCCTCCTTTAGTGCTTTCTTTCTATCCTCGTCCAGCTGTCTTCGCTTTTGTTGCTTCGGGGGAAAGCTTTTGTCTATATTCAATGCGTGGCTCGCAACATTTGGGATTATCCCCACCATGTCTGAGTGTGACCATGCGAAGACATCCTGGTTTTTCTTCAGAAAGCAAATTAATTGCTATTTGGCTTCGTCTAGGAGGTGTTTTCTGACCTTTACCTTCTTCGAGGGTTCAGCTTCGTCGAGCTGAACTTCTTCGAGCTCTTCCAACGGTTCGAGGTCAACTTTCTCCTCAATCCTTGGATCGATTTCCTCGCCAATTTCTAAAACTGCCCCATCTTTATTTTGTATGATAACGAGTGCTTGAGCGCTCGTTTGTTTCTTTCCCCTTAAAGAGATGCTGTAGCACTCTCTCCCTGCCAATTGATCTCCCCTTAATGTTCCGACCCCGCTTGGAGTAGGGAACTTGAAGGCTAGATGCCTTACAGATGAAACTGCCCCCAGCCCGACCAGGGCGGGTCTCCCGAGCAGTACATTGTAGGCAGATGGTAACTCTACTACCACGAACTCTATCATCTTGGTCACCGAGACTGGATAGTCTCCCAAGGTCACAGGGAGTTCGATGGACCCCATACAGGCGGTTCCTTCTCCAGAAAAGCCGTACAAAGTGGTTGCACAAGCCTTCAGGTCGCGAAGGGAGAGTCCCATTTTCTCTAGTGTTGCTTTATAAAGAATGTTAACTGTGCTCCCATTGTCTATGAGAACTCGGCGCACTCTTTTGTTGGCAAGCTGCAGGGTGATGACTAATGGATCATGATGAGGGAACTGGACATGAGAGGCATCTTCCTCGGTGAAGGTTATAGGTTGAGTTTCAACTCTTTGGCTTTTTGGTGCCCTTGGTTCGGGTTCATAAGGAGACCCGTCCCCTGTCTTCCACTCATTCACGTATCGCTTTTGAGCATTTCTACCCCCTCCTGCGAGATGAGGACCTCCCGAGATGGTTATTACGTCCTCTCCATCTATCGGCGGGGGCCTGTCTTCTTCCCGAGATCGGGAGTTATTATTCTGTGCCGCCGAAGGCGCGGCTATTCTCTGGCTTGCAGTAGTCTGTCCCGTACTCTGGTTTTTGACATACTGCCGGAAATAACCTCTCTAGATCAACCATTCGATCTCGTCCTTCAGCTGTCGGCACTCATCAGTTGTGTGTCCGGTGTCTCTGTGGAACCGGCAATACTTACTGGAATCCCTCTTGGATTTTTGATTCCTCATTGGGTCCGGACGCCTGAAGGGGACCTAGTTTTCATTAGCCAGGTATATGTTTTCCCGAGACTCGTTGAGCTCGGTGTGCACTTTATATACGGAGAAATACCTTTCTCCTTTCTTCTTCTTTCCTCCTTCAGCCTCGGGGTTATTTCCCTCGCTCTTCTTCCTCTTGGAGGGATTCTCCGAGGTAGGCTGTGGAGCTGCTGGGTCAGCCGAGGTTGAGGCGGAGTTAATGTTTATCGTTGTAGTTTCAGTCTGCGAGGTCGCCTTGAGCGTTGACCTCGCCTCCTCTACATTGACAAATCTCTGCGCTCGTCTGTTAAACTCGGTTATTGACCTTACCGGTTTCCCTTGCATGTCATCCTAAAGGTCACTTCCGGGTAAAACACCAGCTCGGATAGCCATCAGGTGCCCACTGTCATCCACATCTCGAGCTCGGGCGACCTCTAGATTAAATCTTGTCAGGTAGCTTTTCAGCGTTTCGCCCGGCTGTTGTCGGACGTTAGTCAAAGTGGATGCCTCTGGTCTGACTCCCATCATGGCTCAGAACTGCTTCTTGAAGTCTCTAGACAACTGATCCCATGAAGTTATCGAGTGTCTCTTGTACTTCTCGAACCAACTCTTGGCAGGTCCGGCCAATGATGTTGGAAACAACATGCACCTGAGCTCGTAACCCACGTTACTAGCTCTCATAATAGTGTTGAATGTACTCAGGTGGCTACATGGGTCAGTTTTTCCTTCAAATGCTGGGACGTGAGGAATCCGGAACCCTTGAGGAAACTGAGTGTTGGAAATATGTGGAGCGAACGGTTCGAGCTCCTCGTCCGAGTCCTCATATCGACCATTCCCTCGTTCATTCTTTAAAAGCCTAAAGGCTTTTTCGAGCTGATCGATCCTTTCTTGGACAGGGTCCTTAGGTGGTGTCTGGAATTGACAGTCATTGATCATGATCCCAGGCTCGCGCCTCCGTGAGGGATCTCTACGCCCATTTAGGTGATTCCTTAGGTCCATATTTGTCTGATCTCCCTTCCCCCTGCTCTGATTCAGATGATTCCGCAGGTCAGGACGATTCTTGTGACTTCCAGTAATTTTGCGACCTCGGTCGCGTTTACTGATGGACCTGGTCTCTCCGGACTCGTCACTGGTGAAACTCATTGATCGGTCATTTCGTGGTGGATTCTTCCCACGTCGCCTCGTCTCCGCAGTGCGAGACCGAGACGTCTGACTTCTCTCAGATGGTGCGCCTCTCCGCTCCCGGAATGTCTCCCTGTTTTCTTGTCTTTCCCCTGTACGCCCTTGATCTTGATTTCGATCAAGTTGAGCGTTTCTACGGGGAGGTGAAGGATATCTTACGGGAGACGGAGGGAACCGTATAGGCGACGGTGGTGGCCGCCCTTGCCTCGGCCTAGAGGGTCCAGAAATTGCCCGAGATGGGTCAGTCGCGTTCGGTGCACTACCAGGAACCTGAGTTCGAGCCTCGGCAGGAGCTCGGTTATTCTCAGTTCCTGCAGGCACTTCCACAGGTGGATTAGGCGGGACCCGAGCTCGGGTACTCCTCTGGGGCCTAGAAGGAGAAGATGGCTCTGCTGGTGCCGGAGGTTGAGTCGGCGTCCTTGTGGCAGCATCTTTCCGTGGACGTCCATGGGGCCTCCGGGGAGGAACATGCACATCCCTTGGAGGAGGGACTTGGTTTTCGCGCGGAGGCGGGGGCTGAGCCACCTGCGCCTCTGCGGCCATCCTAGTCAACTCCTCATTCCGTTTGTTGGCTTCTGCCAGCAGCTGTTTCAGTTGCCGATTTTCTAGTTCTACAATAGAAACATAACGTTCAGGATTGTAGTACATGTCCTCATCCCTTGGTTGTGGAGGAGGTCCCCGGGAATCAGAGGACCCACTTCTTTCATCAGCATCCGGGTTCTCCATTGGTTGTTTTCCAGGATGCCTTGGGTAATTTTCTTCAGGAGTGTTCTGATTGTTTGCGGCCATGAATCTCTCAGGGATGAATGCTTAAGGCTCTCAATGAAAGCACCAAACTGTTGACGCCGTTTTTCGTCAACAGATAAAAGAAGAGCACAAAAACAATGAATAACGATGGCCAAACGGAACAAACAAATCAAACACGCGGTTTTTTACGTGGTTCAGCAGTTAAATCTGCCTAGTCCACGAGTCTCTGTTATTAATCTTAAGATTATCTCTGAAAAATTCTTTAGCATGAATTCTCCAGAGTTTTCTCTCAAGGATCAGAATTTCGGTCCATTACAATGGGGCATGGCTTCTCTATTTATAGAGAAGGATGCAGAATACTATCCCACATATTTTGGGTAGTTACTCTTTTGTGAATAAAATAAATGGCTTTAAATGCCTTTAATCAGATAAAAAAGGAAACGTCCCTGAAGACCAGGAAACGCATAACTGACTAAATAATATCCCACGATTCTTGGGGATTTACATCAATAAATGAGGATTACATCTCATGTTTACAATACTTGTAGATATTCAAGGTGGTTATAGCGTATCTCCAAGGCTTTAGCATCTCAGGTTTCTCGTCATTGTGCGAGCCACTGACATCTCCCGAGCTAACATTGCTTTCGAGATAGTACTTCGAGCTCAAGACCCCTGCTCCGAAGTTATTCCTCAAGATGAGGGTGTTTTCAGAGCTACCTTTCGAGATCGAGATCATTTCGAGGTCGCCGCATTCGAGATCATATATCGTACTTTGCAGACTCGATATACCATCCTGGAGCATACCCCAATCCTCGCGAGACCATTTGTTGCGAACTCAGCTTTCGAGGTCACATTCACTATGGCTCGAAATCTGGGTATAACATCTTGCCCCCTCAAAAGTATTTGTTCGAATCCTAAGAGAAGGAAGCTTTTGAACTACCTTTCCTGGGAACCATACCGTCACACACTTTTGAAAATGGACACGTGTCAGCTGGGTATTGCTCACTTTAGGTACTTGAGTACCTTGGGAACACGCCCACGATCGTCCGTCTGACAACTTTTCGGCGCCTTCTTGTCATTAATCCCCATCCGTTCGATCTAGTGAGGATTTCACTCGAAGCTCCTGATTAATTCCATTCTCCCACCTATATATACAAGACCCCCCTCTTCGTCTTCTTCTTCACGTTTGTTCATCGTAAGCAAGAAAAGAAAAATAACCAGAGAACCAGAGACTCTCCTAAAAAGCTTCTGTCCTGCGCATGTTTTCTCGACCCAAGAAACAAAGAAATCCTGGCCTTGAAAAATGCATGAAACCCAAGGCTGCCTTTTCTGGTTAACCACCACTCTTTTTTCCCTTGATCTTCAGGATTTTCAAAAAAATTATCCACTCTCCTTCCTTTCTCGTGGAACGCACGTCCTGACTCTTTAATAAGGGCCTTAATATGTAGCTTGTTTTGTTCCTAAACCCCGAGCTCGCAACTCTTGCATGCATGGCCCTCACCATTTTTTCTTTCTCGCTAGATGTCACAGAATCTAGAAAGACGGTGGGGGTCGTTGCTGGCAATCCCTTACGAGCCAAAAACCCCGAGCCCAGAATCGCTGTTCGCCCAGAATCAACGTCGGATAAGGGAGTACGAGCTTGCGCGCGAGCAGGAGGATATTCGAGCTCATTACCGCCGCCAGATAGACGAGGTCATAGAGGGGAAGAGGAGAGTTCTTCGGGAGGCCCTCTATTCGGAACCCAATTCAGGACCTAGGCCGATTCCCCTCGACCCTGCACTAAGGGTCACTGTCGCATACCATCTAGGAGAGCTCCAATTTTCACTAATGGGGGAACCTTCTTCCTCGCAGCCGAGGAGAGAAATGTTTGAAGCCAAGCACTATTGGAGCTCGGTTACCACAACTAGTCAGATAACTGAAATCCTAGCTTTCCATGGCCTCAGCTTATCAGGCTCTTTAAAGTGTCGAGCTCCGGTCGACCATGAACGAAGCTGCTTCGCCCCTGGGGGCCGCGACGCCAATGTGAAATACGCGGCATGGAGCCAGGAACACATGAGGGCGGGAGCACTGTTGCCCTTGAAGTCTTTTTTCAAAGACTTCACGGATTTCGTTGGGTTGGCTTCGTTCCAACTCAACACCAATTCTTACAGGGTGCTGTCTGCCCTGAGGTCCTTATACCACGAGATGGGGTGGAAAGGACCTTCGCCTAAAGAGATTTTATATCTCTTTTGTCTGAAAAGTAACCCCTCCCGAGCTCGGGGAGGGGATGGCTTTTATTATCTCTCGAGCTATCCCAAGGAGAAGAAGGTCTTTGAAGATCTTCCCAATCATCCGCCTGACTTCAAAAAGGCCTTCTTCTGGACAGATGGTCTGTCCCCGTCTCGATGCTATTCGTTTAGGCAGATTCGTAAGTATTCTCGTTATCTTTATTTCTATGCTCGAAACATTAGCTCTTAAATCCATACTTAGCTGAAATGTGTCTTGCCCTTCAGCCAATTTTCAGCGTCCCACTCCTGACGATACAATGAAGGGGCACAAAGAGACCCTGCTTCAACTCCGAAAGTGCGGACTTTTGGGGGAGGGCCAGTCCACCTTTGACTGGTCCAATAAAAAATATGAACACTGGGAGGAGGTTCCCCTGCCCACAGGCGCCCTTCCTCCGAGGAGAGAAACGAGGCCGCCACTTCCAGTTCGCCCAAGGAGTCCGCTGTCAGGGAATGAGGCTAATGATGAAGCCTCGAGCTCAGATTCGGATGAAGGTAAAGCCCGCCCTACCTCGAGAATGTGGTCCCCCACCTTACTGAAACATAAGCCCAATAGGTTAGTCTCATGCCCACAGGATAGAGACCACTTCTACATATGGAGTTGGGTAGATGACTGTGTCCATAGGTTTGATAGTGGGCTCGGGAAATACGACACCTTGTATACCACGGATGAGGTGTGGAACGGGATAGCTGTTCAGTACGGGAGCAATGATTATAGGGACTTTTCGAGGTTATCACCCACATATAGGGAAGGCACTCCCCCCGCCTCCTCTGAAGACGGGGGAATTTCATGGTCCCCAAGCTCGAGCTCGGGGGAGAGTTCCAGTTAGGTTTCTTCTATCATCACTTTATATGTCTGTGATACTAAAACAACTTGTATGCTTCTCTTTTACTGACTCACTTTGTGTTGTGAATTGTGCAGGCAAGATGGACTCCGACCTCGACAACCTCATCGAAAGTGTTGGCGCTAAGAGGAGCAACCGCCACAGAGCGGGGTCACTGAAGATCGACCAGCCGGGCAAGGGCCCCAAGAGGTCCAAGAAAACACCTCCCCTTGCTCCCGCCGGTTTCGAGCTCCATCGCTGCGGCGACTTCCCAGGCCGGCGCTTCCACAACGGCGCTGTCCTCACAGGTCGTCGCCTCCGCAGTGGCGCCGACTTCGCTAGTCGGTCCTTCCGTTATGGTTGAGTCCCAACCTCCTGTGGTGGTTCAGTCATCCTTAGGTCCGCCTTCTAGAAATCCTCCTGCTTCTTGAGCTCAGAAGCTATCAATTTCCACCCACATGGATGCATATGTGGTCGACAATGCCGCTCGGTCCCATGGATCTACGCTGGTCTCGGATGTTATGTCGCGGATCGGCCAGAGCTTTGGCAGTCTCGAAGCTCCCCAATGGCAATGCTTAAACGATACCCAAGACTGCACTGTTCTCTATGAGAAGAGTATTGAGCTCGCTGCCACGGTAGGTATCCTTCTATAGTCCTTCCTTTTTTATTATAATCACACTAACCTGGAGCTAATGATGGTTTCTTCCTTTGTCAGTCTCTTGCCTTTACTGCCCAGCTCAACTATAAGTTGAACAACGAGATCCACTCGAGCAAGTCTCATGCTCAGGAGGCGAAGGATCTCCACCTCAAAGCAAGCGATGATCTGAAGGCGGCAAATGCAAAGCTTGAGGCAGGAGCTAAGGAACATGAGGGTATGGCCACCGAGCTCGGGAAGCTGAAAGCTGAGCTCGAGGAGCATAAGAAGGAGATCACCCAACTCCAGGAAACCAACAAGAAGCTTGAAGAGGAAAAGGCTGCCACCTTTGACATCATGGAGGATGAAAAAGCTTGTCTCCTTGCTGAGTACAAAGAGAAGAAGGATCAAGCGGTTGACTCGGCCATGTACCGAATGTGGGCCTACAATGAAGATCTGGACACCAGCTTCTTAGGTCCTCATGAGGCGACACTTCTTGACAGGTGGAATGCTTGGCTCGAGAAGGAGGAGGCTGATCAGCTCGAGAAGGAAAAGGCTGCTCGGGATGCCGTTTCGGAGGGAGCCCAGGAGGACAGCCATGCTATTCGTCCTGAGGAATCCGGCGCTGCTGATGCCGAGTAGGCCAAGGAGACTCCTCTTCTTTAAATCTGATCTCGGGGAAACCATCTATTGGGGTTGCGTCCCCTTATTTTTGTAATTATTTTAATTTATGCCCTCGGGGCTGATACAATTTCTTTAAATATTACTTATATATGCTTTACATTTCTTGGCTCGAAATATTTTGCACATTTTTTATGGATGAATCATTTATGTTTATTTATTCATACAAACATATTGTGGATTTAGGTTTGAAGCTCAATGCATTCATGCACAATTTGTTCAAATTATCCGCTTCCGACCTCGTTATTTTTCAAAGTCGGGTATTACTTTAACCATGAACCCAAAAGTACTTATGTGGTATGTAATATGAATGATTTGGTTATATCTTTTTTGCTTAGTCACTTTTCCTCATCCTCAGTTTTTGCTCCAAGGTTAAGAGTTCGAAACTATTTTTCTTTAAGATATTCCAGCCTCGATCTCGACTTATTTTGAAATAGGTTTAGGTTCCTACTTATCATCGATTAGTTTTTTGGCTGGTTTGTTCCAAACCTGTTAAGTTTTCACATCTGGTTAACTCCAAATGTTTTCGGTTTTTGATAATTCGGTTATGTCCGAACTATCTAAGCTCGCGTATTTGGTTATATCCAAATACTTTATATGTTTTTGATAATTCGGTTGTGTCCGAACTATCTGAGCTCGCGTATTTGGTTATATCCAAATACTTTATATGTTTTTGATAATTCGGTTGTGTCCGAACTATCTAAGCTCGCGTATTTGGTTATATCCAAATACTTTATATGTTTTTGCATATGTTATTTTATTTTTTAAGCTGATGATATATGTACCAATGATGCCCCCTTAATATCCTATGAGTGTGACCATAGGTTATTAAATTAAGAGAGATTACAAAAAGAAAAAGAAATAACATATTTGAACGAAATGGATCTTTTATTTGATGAAATTCAAAAACAAACGAGCTAATACAAATAGAAATTCATGGTTACAGGCAACACTTTTCCTACACTACTGATAGTAAGGTCTAAGGTGTTCTCCATTCCATGCTCGCGGTACCATGCTCCCATCTAATCTCTCACGTTTGTACACACCAGGTCGGATGACCGACTCTATCTGGTACGGTCCTTCCCAGTTCGGCTCGAGCACTCCAGCTGCTGGGTCTCGAGTTTCCAAGAATACGCGTCTCAACACCAGATCTCCCATTCCGAACTTTCGATCTCGAACCCTCTTGTTGAAATATCTGGTAGTTCGTTGCTGGTAAGCAGCATTTCTCAGCTGAGCCTCTTCTCTTTTTTCTTTAATCAAATCTAAGGTTTCTTCGAGCTGAGTGTGGTTTGAACTTTGATCGTAAATCTGAGTTCGGATCGTTGGGATTTCTACCTCAATGGGCAACATTGCCTCACAGCCGTATGCAAGAGAGAACGGGGTATGCCCTGTTGATGTTCGAGCCGTGGTCCTGTATCCCCAAAGGACTTGGGGCAATTCTTCGGGCCACCGTCCCTTTGCTTCCTCCAACTTTTTCTTTAGAGAGCTCTTGAGGGTTTTGTTTACAGCTTCGACCTGGCCATTCGCTTGAGGGTGAGCCACTGATGAAAAATTCTTTGTTATACCGTTCTTTTCACAAAAGTTGGTGAACAAGTCGCAATCGAACTGGGTTCCGTTGTCGGATATGATCTTCCTCGGCACTCCGTATTAGCACACGATGCTCTTTACAACAAAATCAAGGATCTTCTTTGAGGTTATAGTTGCTAATGGTTCAGCCTCCGTCCATTTTGTGAAGTAATCCATGGCGACTACATCATATTTCACTCCGCCTTTGCCAGTCGGGAGAGAGCCTATGAGGTCGATGCCTCATACTGTGAAAGGCCATGGGGATGTCAACATGGTCAGCTCGGATGGTGAGGCTCGGGGTATCGTGGCGAATCTGGCATTTGTCGCATTTTTTCACATACTCGAAAGAATCTGTTTTAATGGTTGGCCAGAAATATCCCTGGCATATGATCTTCTTGGACAGGCTATGCCCCCCGGTGTGATCTCCGCAGAACCCTTCATGAATTTCTTCAATGATTTTCTTAGCTTCGGGAGGGGTTATGCACCTGAGTAACGGCATGGAATATCCCCTTCGGTACAGCCTTCCATCCATAATTGTGTAACGGGGAAGTTGATACATCAACTTTTGAGCTTGGTTCCGATCTTTTGGAAGAATTCCGTTTTCGAGATAATCAACTATCGGGGTCATCCAGGCCGGCTCTGTCTCGATCATACACACATCTTCCTCTTCTGGCTCGTTAATGCTAGGCGCTGATAGGTGTTCTATGGGTACAACATTCAGCTCTTCGTTTTCAGCGGACGTGGCGAGACGAGCTAAGGCATCTGCATTCGAGTTCTGCTCGCAGGGAACCTGTTCGATTGTATAGAATTCGAAACACTCTAACACAGATTTTGCCTTCTCCAAATAAGCTGCCATTCTCGTGCCGCGAGCCTAGTATTCACCCAAGATTTGATTAACCACCAGCTGGGAGTCACTGTAGCAATGTATAGCTTTAGCTTTGAGCTCCTTAGCTATACGAAGTCCTGCGAGTAAAGCCTCGTATTCGGCCTCATTATTCGACGCTTTGAACCCAAATCTTAGGGCAAACTGAAATCTGCTTCCCATGGGGGTAACTAAAATGACCCCTTCCCCCGCTCCATTTTCATTTGACGAGCTGTCGACGTAAAGTTTCCACAGCTCGTGGGCTGTGGTTATTACCTCGTCGTCGGCTATACCAGTACATTCCACTATAAAGTCCGCCAATGCCTGCGCCTTAATGGTTGTTCTCGGGTGGTAGGTGATCTCGAACTGACCGAGCTCAACAGCCCATTTAAGAAGCTGACCTGAAGCTTCTGGTTTAGATAGGACTTGCCTAAGTGGTTGATCAGTCAGCACATGGATGGGATGTGCCTGAAATTAGGGGCGGAGCTTACGGGATGAATGAATTAGAGTGAGCGCGAGTTTCTCCATCAATGGGTATCTTGACTCTGCCCCCAGTAATCTTTTACTGATGTAGTAAACGGGTCTTTGCACCCTCTCTTCTTCTCGAACGAGCACTGCGCTTATCGCGTGTTCGGTGGTTGAAAGGTATAGATACAATACTTCTCCCGTTTCAGGTTTTGACAGGATAGGTGGTTCTGCTAGGTGCTTTTTGAGCTCCTGAAAGGCCAGCTCGCATTCCTCTGTCCATTCAAACTTCTTACCTCCTCTCAGTAAGTTGAAAAATGGAAGACCACGATCAGTAGACTTCGAGATGAATCTGCTTAGGGCTGCCATCCTGCCAGTCAGACTTTGGACATCTTTGTGCCTTCGAGGTGAGGGCATGTCAATAAGGGCCTTGATCTTGTCGGGGTTAGCCTCGATTCCACGAGAGTTCACAATAAAGCCCAGGAATTTTCCTGAAGATACCCCAAAAGTGCACTTCTGAGGATTTAGCTTCATGTTATACTTCCTGAGCACGCTGAAGCACTCTTCTAGGTCATCAACATGGTTCTTGTTGAGTTGAGACTTTACAAGCATGTCATCAACATAAACCTCCATATTGTTCCCTATTTGTTCTGAAAACATCATGTTTACAAGCCGCTGGTATGTGGCTCCAGCATTCTTGAGCCCGAATGGCATGACATTATAGCAGTATAGCCCTTTATCCGTGATGAAGCTCGTATGTTCTTGGTCGGGGGCATGCATGGGAATCTGGTTATATCCAGAATAAGCATCCATGAACGACATCAGGCCATGCCCTGCCGTGGCATCTACGAGCTGGTCAATCCTTGGTAATGGAAAACAGTCTTTTGGGCAAGCTTTGTTGAGATCTAAGTAGTTAATACAGGTTCTCCACGTCCCATTGGGCTTTGGGACCAACACCGGATTGGCTACCCAGTCAGGGTAAAAGGCATCCCTAATGAATCGGTTTGCCTTTAACCTGTCAACCTCCTCCTTTAACGCCTTCTTTCTGTCTTCGTCCAGCTGTCTTCGCTTTTGTTGCTTTGGAGGAAAGCTTTTGTCTATGTTTAGTGTGTGACTTGCTATATTCGGGCTTATCCCCACCATGTCTGAGTGCGACCACGCAAAGACATCCTGGTTTTTCTTCAAAAAACAGATTAATTGCTAGTTTGCCTCGCCTTGGAGGTGTTTTCCGACCTTCACCTTCTTCGAGGGATCAGTTTCCTCGAGCTGAATTTCTTCGAGCTCCTCTAAAGGTTCGAGGTCAACTTTCTCCTCAATCCTTGGATCAATCTCCTCGTTAATTTCTAAAACCGTTCCGTCTTTGTTTTGTATGATAACGAGTGCTTGAGCGTTCGTTTGTTTCTTTCCCCTCAAGGAGATGCTATAACACTCCCTCCCTGCCAATTGGTCTCCTTTTAATGTCCCGACTCCGCTAGGGGTCGGGAACTTAAGGGCCAGATGCCTTACTGATGAAACTGCCCCAAGCCCAACCAGGGCGGGTCTCCCGAGCAGTACATTGTAGGCAGATGGTAAGTCTACTACCACGAACTCCATTATCTTGGTCACCGAGACTGGATAGTCTCCCAAGGTCACGGGGAGCTCAATGGATCCCATACAGGCAGTTCCTTCTCCTGAAAATCCGTACAAAGTAGTTGCACATGCTTTCAGGTCGCGGAGGGAGAGTCTCATCTTCTCGAGGGTTGCTTTATAAAGGATGTTGACTGAGCTCCCATTATCTATGAGAACTCGGTGGACCCTTTTATTGGCCAACTGAAGAGTAATGTCCAGCGGATCATGATGAGGGAACTGGACATGGGAGGCGTCCTCCTCGGTGAAGGTTATTGGTTGTGTTTCAATCCTCTGGCTTTTTGGTGCCCTAGGTTCGGGTTCATAAGGAGACCCGTCCCCTGTCTTTAACTCGTTAACATATCTCTTTTGGGCATTCCTGCCTCCTCCTGCGAGATGAGGCCCTCCCGAGATGGTTATTACATCCTCTCCATCAATCGGCGGGGGCCTGTCTTCTTCCCAAGCTCGGGAGTTGTTGTTTTGTGTCGTCGGAGGCACGGATACTCTCTGACCCGCGACCGTCTGTCCAATACTCTGGTTTTTGACATATTTCCGGAAGTAACCTCTCGAGATCAACCCTTCGATCTCGTCCTTCAATTGCCGACATTCATCAGTTGTATGCCCGGTGTCTCTGTGGAACCGACAATACTTACTGGAATCCCTCTTGGATTTTTGATTTCTCATTGGGTCTGGACGCCTAAAGGGGACCTGGTTTTCATTAGCCAGGTATATGTTCTCCCGAGACTCATTGAGCTCGGTGTATACTCTATACACGGAGAAATACCTCTCCCCTTTCTTTTTCTTTCCTCCCTCAGCTTCGGGATTACTTCCTTCGTTCTTTTTCCTCTTGGATGGGTTCTCCGTGGCAGGCTTTGGTGCTGCTGGGTCCGCCGAGGTTGAGGCAGAGTTGATGTTTATCGTTGTAGTTTCGGACTGGGAGGTTGCTTTGAGCGTTGACCTCGCCTCCTCTACATTGACAAACCTCTGCGCTCATCTGTTAAACTCGGTTATTGACCTTACCGGTTTCCCTTGCATGTCGTCCCAAAGGGCACTTCCCAGTAATACACCAGCTCGGATAGCCATTAGGTGCCCACTGTCATCCACGTCCCGAGCTCGGGCTACTTCCAGATTAAATCTCGTTAGGTAACTTTTTAGTGTTTCGCCCGGCTGTTGTCGGACGTTAGTTAAGGTGGATGCCTCTGGTCTGACCCCCATCATTGCTCTGAACTGCTTCTTAAAGTCTTTAGACAGCTGGTCCCATGAGGTTATTGAGTGTCTCTTATATTTTTCGAACCAACTTTTGGCAGGTCCTGCCAATGATGTTGGAAACAACATACACCTGAGCTCGTAACCCACGTTACTGGCCCTCATGATAGTGTTGAACGTGCTCAGGTGACTACACGGGTCGGTCTTTCCTTCAAACGCAGGGACGTGAAGAATCCGAAACCCTTGAGGAAATTGAGTGTTGGAAATATGGGGAGCAAACGACTCGAGCTCCTCATCAGAGTCCTCATATCGACCATTTCCTCGTTCATTCTTTAAAAGCCTAAAGGCTCTTTCGAGCTGATCGATTCTTTCTTGGACTGGGTCAGTAGGAAGTGCTGTCTGGAATTGATTGTCATTGATCGTGATTCCAGGCTCGCGTCTCCGCAAGGGATCTCTACGCTTATTCAAGCGATCCCTCAGGTCTGGATTTGTTTGATCTCCATTACCCCGACTCTGGTTCAGGTGATTTCGCAGGTCGGGACGATTCTTGTGGCTTCCAGTGTTATTACGACCTCGGTCATGTTTACTAACGGACCTGGTCTCTCCGAACTCATCACTGGTGAAACTCATTGCTCGGTTATTCCGTGATGGATTCTTCCTATGTCGCCTCGTCTTCGCCGTGCGAGACCGAGACGTTTGACTTTTCTCAGATGGAGCGCCTCTCCGCTCCTGGAAAGTCTCCTTGTTTCCTTGTCATTCCCCCACACGCCCTTCATCCTGATCTCGAACTGGTTGAGCGTTCCTGCGGGGTGGCGAAGGATATCTTATGGGTGACGGAGGGAATCGTATAGGCGACGATGGCTGCCACCCTTGTCGCGGCCTAGAGGGTCTAGAATTTTCCCGAGATGGGACAGTCGCATTTGGTGCGCTCCCAGGTACCTGAGTCCGAGCCTCTGCAGGGGTTCGGTTATTCTCAGCTCCTGCAGGCACTTCCACAGGCGGGTTAGCCGGGGCCCGAGCTCGAGTATTCCTCTGGGGCCTAGGTGGAGCGAATGGCTCTGCTGGTGCCGGAGGTTGAGTCGGCCTCCTTGTGGCAGCATCCTTTCGTGGACGCCCGTAGGGCCTCCGGGGAGGAACATGCACGTCCCTTGGAGGAGGGACTTGGTTTTCGCGTGGAGGCGGGGGCTGAGCCACCTGCGCCTCTGCGGCTATCCTTGTCAACTCCTTATTCCGTTTGTTGGCCTCTGCCAACAGCTGCTTCAGTTGCCGGTTTTCATGTTCCACAATAGGAACGTACCGCTCCGGATTGTAGTACATATCCTCATCCCTTGGTGGAGGGGGTGGTCCCCGGGAATCAGAAGACCCACTTCTCTCCTCAACATCTGGGTTCTCCATTGGTTGTTTTCCAGGACGTCTTGGGTAACTTTCCTCAGGTGTGTTCTGATTGTTTGTGGCCATGACTTTTTCAGGGATCAATGCTTGAGGCTCTCAATGAAAGCACCAAACTGTTGACGACGTTTTTCGTCAACAGTGAAAGGAGAGCACGTAAACAATAACTGATAATGGTCGATTAAAATATGACAATACAAACACACGATTTTTACGTGGTTCAGCAGTTAAATCTGCCTAGTCCACGAGTCTCTGTTATTAAGCTCAAGATTATCTCTGAAAATTCTTAAGCATGAATTCTTCAGAGTTTTCTCTCAAGGTTCAGAATTTCGGTCCTTTACAATGGTGCATGACCTCTCTATTTATAGAGAAGGATGCAGAATACTATCCCACATATTTTGGGTAGTTACTCTTTTTGTATAAATAAAATAAATGGCTTTAAATGCCTATAATCAGATATATAAGGAAGCGTCCCCTGAAGACCAGGGGACGTATAACTGTCCAAATAATATCTCACGATTCTAGGGGATTTACAGTAATAAATGGGAATTACATCTCGTATGGACAACACTTATAGATATTCAAGGTTTTTATCATATATCTCCAAGGCCTTAGCATCCCAGGTTTCTCGTTATCTTTCGAACTAGAGACACCTCCCGAGGTCACATGGCTTTCGAGATTGTATGTGCGTCGAGCTCGGGACCCCTGATCCAAGGTCATCCCTGAGGATGGATATGTCTCCGGAGCTACCTCTCGAGATCATGAACACATCGAGGTCACCATATTCGAGGTCGTCTATGTTTTGTAGGCTCGATATTTAGTCCTGGAGGATACTCTAAACCTTACGAGTCCAATTGCTGCGAACCCAGCTTTCGAGGTCACATTTAACATGGCTCGAAAACTGGGTACAACAATGTTGAAGTCTAAAGTTGTGATTTTTTTTTGTGATTTTTTCTTAAATACATTTTTTTTTTACTTTTTTACGGTTCTTTTTTTTTTCTTATAAAAATACAATTTTCAAAGTTTCATAATTACAAAAATATGGTTTTTAAGAAAAACAACTTGAAAACAACTCATTGGACTAACAAAACATCAATAAAAAAACTTAAAAATAATGTGAAAACACAAAAAAAAAAATCCTAAAATCAATGTGGAAACAAAAAAAAAAAAAGACAAAACCGTAAAAATGTAAAAATTTCTTTAAAACCGTAAAATTGAAAAAAAAATATTTGACCGTAAAAACATAAATTTTTATAAAAAATTAGTATTTTATGTAATTTTTTTTCTTCTTAATTTTCTATTGGATCAACGCACCTGAAGTCCAACCCAGTACAGGTTGGGCCAGGCCTTCTACAAAGCAAGTTCTACTTCACGATAGTTTGTTGACCAACCTTATCGGCTTTGACTTTTTTCAAGACTTAATTTGGGAAGAGTTAGTAAATTGGACATTGCCCATTAGATATATCATCCACGAGTTTTCAGTACACACTAGTAGGACAATGAACTTCATTATATTGTTATGGGAAAGAGATTAAATATCATTAATTATTGTTGGATTGATTACACAAAGTTAATAAACTTTGTCTTATTGACAATAAAAGTGTTACTGTTAATCTTTGTATTTATGTGGGAAAAGAGTCAAATATCACAGTTATATGTTTTTGTTTTTGGAATTTTCTTTGGTTTTAATGCTAGGTTAGAATGTGAAATGTAGTTTAAAAAGTAGAATATGGTGCATAAGAAGTATTAGATTTAATTTCAAAAATCAATTGAATATGTAGTTTACAAGTGAGATTCTCTAACAGATTTAGAAAGCCTTCTCTTCCTCTTTTCATAGCAATACTCACTTCCAAACAAGTTCAACATATATATACTTTATTTTTTAGTGGACAAAATCTAAACCTTATATATTGTGACTAGTGTAACAATATTATTACATGTTATATCATTCAGCCTACGATATATTGCAAAAAAAGGAGAAAAAAAACTAGATATACAGACGAATATACCATTTCATATATAAGTGTTGCTATGTGTATAAAAGATATTTTATCATATGAGGTGTTATTTTATGTGTATATATTCAATGGTGTTTATCTCTATTTATTAAGACTTATATATATATATATATCTATTCTATATAAAAAGTGTGTAGATAACGGAAATTCTTGGTTTTAACGGTTTTTTAATTTTTTCCAGTTAACTTTAATATAATATTCTTATATTTAACAGTAGATTGTAAACATGACTTAAACTTAAATAAATAAATAATTAAATAAATTAAAATAAGATATTTTTGAGATATTTTACAATAATAATTATTTAAAAATAATAAAATCATATATTTTATAACTTAAATAAAATTTAATCAAACTTAATATTATATTAAACATATAATATATAATAATTTGTTGTCACTGCCAAATTAAAAAATTAGAACAAACATAAACTTAAACAAAAATAAATAAATAAATTAATTAAAATAAGATATTTTATGATAATTTAAATAATTAAATCATATTTATTTAAAAATAATAAAGACATGCATATTATTTTTTTATCTTATAAATTTGTGTGATAGTTTGTTATTATCAAGTGATTGGAGCTTTTTTTCTTCATCAAATTCACCAAAAGACATTGCGTTTGCGAGATATATTCTTATTTTATATATATGACTTTTTCTATTCTTATTTTATTTCTATTATCAATTTCTTTTTAAATATTCTTCTATTTTATATATATGTCATGTAATCATGTAAATATATATCTATGTCAACGTTATGTTTAGATGTCATATATGTAAAGATTATTAATATAAATATTTATATATAATGTAGAACTATAATTCATTCGATTATAAAAATATATATATTTTCAAAAAGATAGTGAACCCGTTTTTATTAAAATTATATACAATGTTTACAATTTTAAAACTAAGCAAACGTGCATTGCACGTTGTTTTTTCCTAGTATATATATGTGTGTGTGCACTCTTAATTTTCATATATGAGTGCACTTTTACTGGTTACTACTCATAGATGGTTACTTTAATATTAACAATTAGAGATTAAGATCAATGATGCATATATATAGTTGTTAATTAATATTTCTAAAAATAAATTTTAATTTTTTTTAAATTTTTGGAAAAGTTACCTAATAAAAAAAACGTGTATTTATTATAAAAATATAATATTGTAAACTTTTCATTTTTCAAATGCATGTCAATTTTTAAATATAGCTAATGTCTCTCTTTGATTAGAAACAACATTAATTATAGCAAAAAAATAATAACAAAATTCAAAATTAATATATAAAAAAAGTATTTACCTGTTGGTAACTTGCTATACCAAGTTACTATGCTGTTACATTATCATAATTATTAGTACCCATCTATGAATAGTAACCATTGAGAAGTCTTCCATATATATATATAATAGAAATAGAATAGAATTTATCGTTGCACATAAGAAAAATTAAAGAAAGCAATAGAAATTGATTGTCAATTTTTTACTCATCAATACCATAGCTCTTGGCTCTTGCAATCCTTTTTATGTTCAAGCAAGGGAAATGATAACACATGAAATTGTTGATTATTATAGTGGATGTTGGAGACTTTGCTTATGGAATTGACTCTTCTTGCATTATACATATATTGTACTTAGACTAATACGAAAAAGACGCAAACCGTAATTGTTTCTTTTATGGGATTGGATAGAAGTTGTAACACCCTGGTTATCCCAGAACAGTTACGGTGATCGGTGAACCGGAAATTTGACCCGCTACCCGAGTCATTTGGTTAAAAACGTGCTCTAAGTGTTATTAACAGGCTAAGATGGAAAACCAATAAAAAGGGAAGGATAAATTTTATTAAATACATAAACTGCTCATGAGGGCATCAAAACATTTACAAGTCATTCATAATACAAAATGGCCACTACTGTTTCAAATTTACAACCCCGCCGACCTAAGCGGCAAAAATAGGGTAAACCCCCTAGTTCCTCTGAGAATTCCTTGGCCGTGGTGGTCAAGCGGCCGCTTATGTACACATCACCACCTAAGTTCTCCACTCAAGGCTGGGTGAGCTTATCTTTCCCTTTACTGTTATATTATTTTATAATATAATGTAATATTATATTATTTTATAATATAATGTTTTAGATTAAATAAATGTGACATAGAGTGTCACATATTGTAACATATAATAGAGAGTTACATTTTTTGGATATATGTGAAATATCCAAACATGTAACATATTTGGTGTTACAAAATTCATCACAAATTTGTAACTCCTAAATATCACCCATTATTGTGTAGATTTGTTGTTACACAATATTGAGATGAATTTCTTAAAGCCATATGGGAAATGGCCGATAGAGATGTGATTTTAACTCCCATATTGTGTATGGAAGTTACAAAATCAAGTGGGAATAAATTGGAACGTTTTGGAAAAAACTTAAAAAATTGGTTGCTGAAACTGACCAAGGACCGCGGCGCTTGAAACAAGCGCCGCGGCGCTAGTGGCTGGCAGATTCACACTAATTCGGTTTTTATCCAATTTTGAATGTTTCCAACAGGCAAGTAACTCCCAAATCTCTTTTTTAATTCCATAAAACACCCAATTAATCATTGGTAACAGCCATGGGGGTTGGTGGAATTTGAAATTCAAAGGGTGTCTCTAAACTCTATAAATAGGAGCCTAATGCTCACTTGTAAGACACACCATTTCTATCCACTAGAGCACTTGGCTAGAAACACCTTGAGGCTTGATTATTCCAGAAAGCATTTCCAAAATCTGTGAGAGATCCCTTAGTGCTTGAGTTAGGGGGAAATAAGCTTTTGGACAAAGGTTTCAAACCTTGTTCAAGTTGGTGATCCCCAATGCTCTTCACTTTGGTTGTGTGAGTGAGAGTTCATTGTTCTTATTCTTGTTCTTTTATTCTATTGCTTTTCTTTTCTTCTATTATTCACTCATTTACATGTATCTTTTGTTTTAGAGTTGTAATCTCATCTATATCTTTTCATTATACTACTTCTAGTTTATTTGTATATTTTGTCTTAGAGTTGTATTTTCTATTTCTATCATCTTCTACCTCTTTCTTTATATTTACATGTATCTTTTGTCATAGAGTTGTAACACTTTTTAATCAATCAATATTTATTTGTAATATATTGTCTAGAGTTGTAATATTATCTTACCATTTCCATTGAGGCAATATTATTTTTCCTAACATTTACCTGCACCACATAGCACCCATGAGCCAAGGCCCAACAAGAAAACACAATATAGCATGATATAATATCAAGAATGATCATATTAATCATTCAGGACTATCAGTCCAAAACATATAGGTGACAGTCGCAAAAGTCACTAAGTTGGGTATAGCTCCCTTAAGCCATGTGACGATAGGGCCACCAGGCTTTACAGATAAGTGAGCCTTTCACTAGCTTAAACAGGATAGGTGCATGGTGACTAGTCACCAACATAACATTCCTCATGACCATAGAGTCATAACCTTGGAACAACGTTCCCTAGCCATGTGACAAACGGTCACTAGAGCCTTAGGCCCTGGCTCTCAGTATCTAGTCTTAGACTAGCCAAGCGCTTATAAGATTCATCGACCTTAGGGTCAGTCCAGCGTTAATGCCTTAGAGTCATTCAACGCTGCTATCGATTAGATCTAATCTTCATTCGGCCCTGCGTTCAGGACGCTTATGCCGGTTCTAACTCTTAGGTCAGTGTCCCTGACTAGTTAGTGCCATATACAAGTAAACAATATTCATTAGCATTTAATATGCAATCCATGTCCACACTTATCAACCAGCATGCCTCAACAACTATCATACATGTCACATACACGGGGTGCAGTTTTCTTACCTCAGATTCGAGCGAGAAATATTATAAGGACGACCCTTGAGAACGATCGATCTTTTGGTTCCTTAGCAGTTACCTAATCACAACCAATTATAATCTCCATTAATGAAAATCAACATGGATAGGGTCTTAACCTAAGCACCACTCTCAGGACCTTGAAACATGCCCACACGGTGAGTAGATTCGATCCCGGCCTTAAGGAATGAAACCCCAAGTCAAAAACCCTTACAAACACCCAAAACGGGACTTTGAAGGAACAGAGTAGCGCTACAGCGCTGACCCCTAGCGCCCAGCACTATTCTCAGAACCCCCAACACGCCCAAATGCCCCCTGAGTAGCGCTGTAGCGCCCTAAGGTGGGCGCTATAGCCCTACCTCCAGACCACTGAAACCTCCTTCTTCATCTCCTTCGATTCTATCCTATTTCCAATGCTTCCTAATCCCATTTTTGGTGCCAAATGAACCCCAAAACCATCCCAACATACCCCAAACATCATAACCATAAGAACCCTAGCTATAAAACAGAACTAAAAGAAGGCAAACCAGGAATTTCAATGGTTAGAAACTTACCCAAAGCTCAGCTTATGATGCCCTTCAATGGAGGAACACTCTCCCAAACTCCCAAGGCTTACTACCCAAGCTTGAATCCTCAAGAATGGCTCAAAAATCTCAAAGGAAAATGAAGGAAAGGATGATACGGGAAGGCTCTCCAAGTTGCTATGTTTTTCTACCTCTTTCTCAGCTCAAAAATGGTTATATCTATCCTAGGAGTGAAATGACCATTATACCCCTAGGTCAATTTAAGGTTTCTAAAGGCTCCCAAGGGCAAAATTGGTATTTTCCATCAATCTCGTTAATCATAATTAACGCTCTCCAATTCTCGCTATTCTCAATAATCTCAAACACCAATAATTTATATCCCGTTACCATTTAATTCCTAGCAACGTTCTAATCCTTAAAATCACCCCGAGACTCATCCCGAGCCCCGAACTTAAACCTGTTGTGACTAGACCGCTAATCAATATTCCAAGATCGTCTCACGCCGAATGGCTCGAACAAACCCACATTATAATGTGGTCTCAACAACATATCACCGGCATGCATACAAATATACAATTATACCTTCAACGGGCCAAATTACCATCACACCCCTGTAATTAACATGTGGACTCACATGCATACATTTAACATCATATTATAATATAATTCACATATACATGCATATTATCATTTAATGACATATTTAAACAAGTATGGCCCTCTCGGCCTACTAATCACGCCATTAAACCACATCGGAGAATTCGGGGCATTACAGAAGTTTAAAAAATTGAATGTATAAGTTTCAAGATTATTCATATTTGTTCCAAAATTTGTATTTTTAGATTTGTAACTATCTCATTTAATGTATAAGTTTTGTTATTTCAATCTATAAGTTTTCTGCTGCAAAAAAACAAAATCTATAAGTTTTTAGATTTGTATATATATGTTTCATTTATAAATCATAATTTTTAATTTAAAATAAATATAAATTAATTTTTAAAAATTTAGAAATATAAATTTTAATCACACACACTGCACACCCTGAAAAATCTTTTAGGGCATGCAAAGAGAGCCCTAAAAACTTTATTTAAAAACACTAAATGAGATCTTTTAGGACACACAATGCAAGCCCTAAAAAAATTATTCTAAGACTCGGAACGCGCGCCCTATAAATATTCTTTTAGAGCTCGCAACTCACGCCCTAATATACTTCACTTTTTAAGGCTTTCAAATAGAGAGTTCGGTGGGGGTGCGCCCTTGCGAGCCCTAAAAAGCCTTTTTTGTAGTCGTGTGTTAGTACGATGTAATTTTTGTCACTCACCCGACACAACATCAAAATTTATTTTGATTCAACCAAAAAAAAATTAATAAGCTCTCGCGTACATATATATAGTAGTTGCAAGTAACGTGCAATGCACGTTTGCTTAGTTTTATTTAGAAAATGTATTAATTTATTTTTATTATATATTTTAATTGTTGTTTAAATTTTAAATAAGTAAATGATGTCATATATTATAAAAGAAATAGGATAAATATATTATAAAAAAATTAAGCTGAAACATTGTTTATAACCTAAAAAAATATGATATGTTTACATATAAAAATATGGTGCATTCTAATTTTAAAGTAAATTATTTGATGTTGTTTATTAGTTTCAAATTTAGTGTTTACAATAATTTAAATTTTGGTATTTTTTTATGTTTTGATTTATATACAATATATGTAATTCTAGTTTTAGAAAAAATATTCAATATAATAAAATATTCAAAATCTCTCAATTAAAAATTATGAATATGAAAAGTTTATTTGATAAAATTTTAATTTAAAAAAATTTGAAGCAAACAAAAAGTTATATATTGTTTACCTAAAAAAGATTCGCTTAATGACGTGACAGGATTAGTACGCATGAGGGATGCACGTGGCTATTTATGTGGTTATGTTCTGGTCGACCATCGACCAACAGAGAAGCAAAAGGCATATTTCGTAAGCGACTGATAGTATCTTTTCAATTATTTTTAAAGATATTACATCTTGCATTTATGTAACTTTTATTTGTCTATTATTATTCAAATATGCTTGGATTAAATGTATCCAAGGTCCATCAGGCTCCAGAAATTCTTGAGTTTATAAGATAAGGATGTACATATATAATCAATGCCTAAAAGATACGAGAGATGTCCATATATAATCAATGCCTTACCAGTCCAATGATAACGTAGGTAGTGCACATTCACACGTAATTTGAAAAGAAAGCACATGAAAAATTTATGATTGTATCGATATATATTCATTTTGGTTTTTTTGTTATACAGTCCATCATGACATAGTGACATTTAGTTATACATATCACTTGTTAATTAATTCTTTTGGATTTTGAATGGGATTCAAATGGATTTTGTTATGGCAATCACATTTAGTGTGTTTTAATTAGTATCCGACTATTTATCATAAGACATATCAATATCATGTTTTTTTTTCCACACGATAATCAATACATTCATGAAGTGTCTTATTTTAATTGGCAACAATGAATTAAGATATAGGATTTGAATCTTTTGTATACTTCTATTTAACTTGTATATAATTTTGTTTTCTTTATATTATTAATTTTTCAATACTAATAATAAACTTGTTTTTTTTAGATATTACTACTTGCAGGAATGGATGGATACATATGCTGTGACATTGGAATGGACAATGTCCAATCTACTAAATCATCCTCACGTTTTACAAAAACTTAGAGCTGAGCTTGATTCTCAAAATGGTCAACAACAATGGGTGGATGAATCAGATCTCTCTAAACTATCTTACCTTGAAAATGTTATTTCTGAAACTTTACGATTGTACCCAATAGCTCCACTCCTTATACCACACTATTCCTCTAATGACTGCACTATTAGTGGATTTGATGTACCACATGACACAATGGTAATTGTAAATGCATGGGCCATGCATAGAGACCCTAAGTTATGGGAAGACGCAGAGAGTTTCAAACCTGAGAGGTTTGAGAGTAATCATGAGAGTGAAGGATAAAAGTTAATGTCATTTGGACTTGGGAGACGAGCTTGCCCTGGTATTGGACTGACTCAACATGTAGTAGGTTTGACATTGGGGTCATGTAGCGTCCCAGAATTTTACTTAGTTAGCTAGATAGTAGTAGTTGTAGTATTTTAGATTTTGTGGATTTTGGTTCAAACCGGGACTTAGTTGGAAACTCCTAGCAATAGTTATGGATTTTATAAGTTTAACCTATAGTTTAAGAATATTAATTATAACATAAGCTTTGATTAATATTTCTGGTTATTAATATGATAATTATTATAACCTAAGGTTTAGATATAGCTAATAAGAATATGACACTTGTCATGAGCATGGTTATTCCTAAGGTTTAGATAAAGCCAATAGGATTATGACACTTGTCATATGCATGATTATTAAGGAATTATTATTTAATGATAAAATAAAGGAAATATAAGACTTATTCTTCACCAGAATCTGTTACGAGCATGACATTTGTCACAATTTTATTTATTTGTGGATTAGGTTGTTATTTAGATAATTAAAAAGATTTTCCGTAACTTTAGGGTACTGTAATTTCCGACATATTTTTTACCCAGTTATGTTATGAATTTTGAAAAATAGTATTTCTAGAAAGTTGTAGATAATTGAATTATCTTTCTAACGATATAAAGATGGTCTAAATCGGAGTCTTACAGATCCAGTTATGTTAATTTTACTCTAGATGATTTTAGAGTTACGAGATTTAGGAAGTTAGAAGTTAGGATTCTATTATTTTTTTTTTATTTTTAAAAACCAACTTTGAATCCTTAGACCAACCTCTGATAGTTTTGACCGAGTCTTCAGCCTCTGATTGACGAATATTCAAATATTTTCAATAAAATTCATTATTTTTATTCAAGCCCAAAAGAATATTTTTATTCCAAGAACTCTGTAAATAGGTTTTAGGACCCAGCCCTTTCACTTACTCTTCAGCTGTGATCAGACTCCAAGGTGCTAGTGAGACCATAAGAGTAATAAACACTTGGGTTGGGAAAAATCTTTTCTATTCTTAAGCTTTATAAAACACTTTGGGAAGTGAGGTTAGAGTGTTTCGGTATTGGAGTTAGACTAATCCATAAGGTCAACTGAGGTACCCTTATTCTTAAGTTTCATTTTGTTTGATTCCTTAGTTTTCATTCAGGTTCTAACTTTTGTTATGGTTTTGTGGTTAGGATTTTAAGTTCTTTGAACTTAAGGTGTCTTTTCGGTAAGTTTCCTCTTGGTGATTTAGTTCTATTCCTTTCAACTCTGTCCTTTAGAAATACTCACTATTTTTATTGCTGGTTTTAGGAGTGTTCCCAATTCTGCATTTGTTCTTAATTATCCCGGTGTTGGTAAGAAAAATTAGATAGTTTAGTATTATGATCTAGTTTATGTAATGTACGATATAGTTTATGTTTGTATGACCTAACATTTCAGGTACAATAAAGGGGTAAGTGTGTCTGGACCTAAGGTGTCCAATGATGTATGACGGACTATGTCCGGTAGGATCGGTTGCCAAAACTTTATGACGAACCTATGTTCGGTGTATGACGGACTTTTGTCCGGGGCTTAATTGCCACCCCTGTATAAGCACTTATCTTTTTATTATATCTGATTTGTTATTTTTAGTTATGATTATGATATATGACGTATAGTTATGATTTATGACCTATGATTTATGATCTATGACTTATGACCTATGACTTATGACTTATGACTTAGAGTATGATTTATGATTTATGGCTTAGATTATGATTTAGAATTATGAATTAAGATATGATATGATATAGATGTTGTGTTTGTATGACTTTGGTGAATATATGTTATGTTTGATTATATGACTAACCCTTGTTTGTATTATCCTTACTGTGCTTAGAAGCTCACTCCTTATGATATTGTTATTTCGAGAAATTAAGGATAGAAAGGTCGGTGGCGAGTGGGACCTAAGAGCTTCGTGATGTATTCGTTGGGGACCATATAGTCGACAAAGATCAAGCGGGCCAAATTATTTATTTATTTATTGTAAAGTTTATTTTATTTAAATGTTGCTCATTTTTATGTTAAAGACAAGTATTTTATTTTTATAAAACCATGGATCCATGTATTTACTTTTAAGTTTTTATTAAATAAAAGAGCAATATTTACGATTATGACCCAATGTTGTGTTCTCGGTAATCTATGAGAAATTAGGGCGTTACAGGTCATTGATTCAGTGCTTTGAGTGGGAGAGGATTAGTAAGGAGAAAGTTGACATGGCTGAAGGTAAAGGACTCACTATGCCTAAACTTGCGCCATTAGAGGCATTGTGTAAAGCACGCCCCATCATGAATGTCATCCTCTCAGAATCCATTGAAGAAATTTAACATTTGTTAATGGCTAAATACTTTCATTAGATAGGGTTCTTTTTGTAACGCCCTAGATAACCAAGATCGTTACACTGTGTGTCTAAAATAGTACTTAAGTTGCTAAGCAAGTCGTTTCAACTCAAATGTGTAATTAAAGACTAAGTCAAGGTCAAGTATTAAAATATTTGGCCTACAAAATGGTTATTTTTCATTAAAATATTAAGTTTATACACGAGATCCCCAAAATCAGTTTGCAGACTAGTAAAAGACAATTAGAATACTATTTAGCCATCCTAAGCGGCAAATCAAGGTTTAACCCTAGTTCCTTCCAAGCTATCCCGACCGTGGCGATCGAGTAGGCCACATATGTACACACCACCGCCCCTGAAGCTCTCCAACTCATGGCTCGTCCCGCTATCTCTTTAATTACCTACACCACGTAGCACCCGTGAGTTGAGGTTCAGCAAGAAAACGTAAACCAGCATGCACAACAAGGAAACAATATAAATGCAGTAAATATAAATCATCAAACTCAATTAACAATAGGATATAAATAACCAACCAGCAATATTATTTAACTCAGTCTATCAATAAAAATGATTAAGTGTGAACCACAGTTCTATTTATGGTGAAATATCCAGGCCCAGCGCCCTTAGGCCGAGTTCCCTGGCCTCTTAGCCGATCCCGGCACCCTTAGGTCGGGCTGCATTCCGCACGCTTGCTATCGGCCCCCAGCACCCTTAGGCCGGTCTGTAAACATATATATTCACAAATACACAATACATAGCAAGTAATCAAATGCAGCGTATACATGCATGCCCATCCAGATACTCTCAGTTACAGATATGCTCATATTCATAATATATTCATGTAAGGGGTTTAAGCCACAATCACAACTCGGGTGCAGTTTTCTTACCTCAGGTCCTGAGCAGCTAGCATATGACAGCCCCGAGCACGATCCCTAATCATGAGTCCTTGCGGTAAAACCTAGTCACAATGCGATAGTGGATAACCATTAAAATCTTAAACCAATTAAAAGCTTTGGGATAAAATACAATCCTCCGGAACCTCGATTTCTAATAAATCGGGTAGTAGAAATCATCCTGAGCGCTAAGGTTTAGATCCCTGAGCCCAAAAGCCTAATTTGGCTAAAGTTGCCTAGGCGGGCCGTGACCTGGCCCTGAGGATCGTAGCGCGCTTAGGAGACAGAAAGCCACCCAGGCTCTAGGGGCCACGCGGGCCGCAGCGCCCATGAACAAGGTCACGGCGCGCCCCCACGAACCTAGAAAACCCAGCTTCCTTCTGCATTTTGTCCCCAATTTAGAGCCACATAAGCCAACCTAAATCTGTTTTAAATCAATATCTGAGTCTACATCTCCCAATAACACCTTACCACAACACAAACAACCCAAAAGATCAAGCCAAATTGTTAGCCCAAATCAAAATCCAACCCTTAACTAAACAACCCAACCAAGCTAAGTTACAACAGAAACCCACCAAAATCAAAGCTAGAATACTTGCCTCAACAGCGAATTTGACTCCCATTGACTTGCTCAACCTATTCCCAACTTCAATCCCTAGTCTCAAGCTTCAATTTCCCACCTGCTGCAACAATTTTCCTAGTGTTTCACCAAGGTCTTCAAGTGTACCAAAACAGAAAGAGAGGAAGAGAAAAAACCGTATAGAAGGGAGAGAGAGAGAGAGAGTTGAGAAAGGTTCCTTCCTTTGCTTTCTTCCTTAGTTTCTAATTTCTTCTCAAACCACCCAACTGCCTAGTCCATTCTTGTAACGCCCTGGTTACTCTAAGATCGTTACTATGAACTTTGAACCGTGCTCAACTCGCTAACCGAGTTCTTTGGTTATAAACATGCATCTAGGTATTATTAATATGTTAAGGTACCAATAAAAAGGAAAGAATATATTTTATTTAAAACATAAAACTGTTCATGGGCCCATCAAAACATTTACAAGTTATTTACAATCCAAAATGGTCATTACAGTTTAAATTTACAACCCGCCGACCTAAGCGGCAAAATTAGGGTTAACCCCTAGTCCCTCTGAGAAGCTCCTTGGTCGTGGTGGTCAAGCGGCCGCATATGTACACATCACCACCTAAGCTCTCCACTCAAGGCTGGGTGAGCTTTTCTTTCCCTTTACCTGCACCACATAGCACCAATGAGCCAAAGCCCAGCAAGAAAGCTCAATTCTGCATATAAATATTATCAAATGATTATCATTATAATCATACAGAGCTTATAGCCCTAAACAGATGAGTGAATATCGCTTTGTGGTTACGTTAACCATGAGGGAGCTCATAGCTCTAATCAGATGAGTGATTTAACACTTGAGGTTATGGTAAAACATAATGAGTGACTGACGAGCAAGTCACTACGGGACTCGACATCCATAGCCATGAGACTAAACAGTCATTGGGGCTCTCTGGCCCTGGCTCCAATCAGATGAGTGACTGATGGGTTGTCACTACGGGCTCGGCACCCACAGCCATGTGACTAAGTAGTCACTGGGGCTCTCTGGCCCTGGCTCTAAGTGACTAGCCTTAGGCTAGACAAGTGTTTTTAGTTTTCATCGAACTTAAGGTCGGTCCGGCATTAATGCTCATTTGAGTCAGTCAATGCAGATGTCTGTAACAACCCAACTATTCTAGACCTTGGACCATTAATAACTACTATACTAATCTTAAGAAAACGTACATATGAAAACACCATATCTTTATTTAAAACTGTAAAGTAAATGTTTAAATACATAAAAATCTCACTTAGGATATGGGATCCCATTGTTTTGAAAATAAAGCAAAACATAACTTAAACAAATTGGTTACAAAATTAAGTGCGGAAAATAATACATAGAAATCATAACTAAAAGACTTAAAAACTTCATCCTCTAATCGAACGCGCAATCCACCGATTCCATCCTGCCTCAATACACATCCCCAAGCTGCCAAGAACCTTCCCGCTGCCAAAACTATTTTCCTGCACATATAAAACATAAATGAGTGAGCTTAATGCCCAGCAAGGAAAATCTACTACAAGCATAAAACATGTATATATACATAAACTATAAACTATAAACTATAAACTATAAACTATAAACCATAAACTATAAACTGTAAACTATAATCATATAACTATATAAATACAACATCTATTGTAATGGCCATCATACTTCTTGGGACTTGCTAGCTAAGCAATCATATGCCCATAAATTTGTGGGGCTAGTTATCTAAACAAGTCATATAAATTTATGGGGCTGTTATCTAAATAATCATATGCCCAAGGAATCTACTATCGAGGCTTGTTATCTAAACAAGTTATATATTTGTTATCTAAACAAATTAGGTGATTGTTATCTAAACAATTCATATACTAGAAACATATCATACTTATAACATAAACATGTATCAATAACATAAAAGCATACAAATCTACCTTATTTTCCTTACCAAAATACCGGGATATGAGAACAAGATCGAGACTTTGGAACACTCCTAAAAACCATAATAGAGAGGTGAGTATACTAAGGAAAAGAGATGAAAAGAACTAACTACACCATCGAAAAGATACTTACCAACAAAAATCTTACGTTCAAGATCTTAGATGCCTAACCAAGAATAGAGAATACGAGTTAGGATTTGAGTAGAAAAACTATAAGAATCAATACAGAGAGGAACTAGAATAAGGAATACCTTGAATGCTTCTATGACCGAACTACACCTCGACCGAAATATACTATAAACCTTACTTCCCAAGTGTTTGATAAGCTTATAATGATAAAGCTTATAACCCCAACCCAAGTGTTTACACTCTAAAGTAATCTTATCAGCTTGTAGGCTCTGAACTCAGCTTGATGAATGAAGAAATGGCTGGGTATTAGGTCCTATTTATAGAGTTCAAGAATGAAAAGATCTTCATCTAGCTTGAATAAAATAATGACTTTTTAATTGAAAAACATTTGAATAATCGTTCAGCAGAGGCGGAAGACTCGGTAAGAAAGATTCTGGACTTATCAAGAGGTTAAGGATTAAAATGAGCTCGGTTTCAAAATAGTTCAAAAATCATGCATCATAGCTGTTATATCGCCCATGCTAGGCGATATATCGCCTGTACTAATGCTCCCGAGGCTCGTTGAGGTGGTCGTGCGAAGCTACGTGTTTTTCGTATCCCCGTATGGCGATATATCGCCCCCTAGAGCTGCGATATATCGGCATACGTTGAAATATTATACACGTAATTACACTTTTTCAGCCTAATTTGAATTGAGTAAACAGCCTTGACTAAGTCCTTTAACGATTTCAAAGCTGCTGGCAGACCCTAGGACTTTCAAATATTGCTCTTAATAAACTTATTCCTCAAAAATACTTAATTTCTCATTAAACATACACATGACAAGTGTTAATCTCTTATTGGGTCTATCTAAACCTTATAGTATAATAATTATCTTCTCCATAATGAGTCATATTAATCAAACCTTAGGTTATAATTATTATTCTCAAACTATAGGTTAAACTTATAAAATCGACAAGTGTTACTACGAGTGTCCAACTAAGTCCCGGTTTGAACCAAAATCCACAGTCATAAAAATACTACAACTATTACTATTACTACTACTATCTAACTAGCTAAGTAAAGTTCTTGGACTCTACTATGTCAATTAGATCTAATCTTTATTGGCTTGCATTAAATACGCTAAGACCGTTCTTGACTCATTAGTCAATACCATGTGGCCAGTGCTCTGTACTACTGTCGAACTTGACCAATGATACTAACACCATTGCCAATTTTGACTATTCAGCCAGTGCCATGCACAAATGAGCAAGACTTGCTAAGCATTTGATATGCAATCAACGTCCACATTTAAACACTCAACATGCCTCATGAATAACCATGCATGTCTAATAAGCGTACAAAATATACGCTTATTTATAACATTTTCAGATTGATTTGGTTGTCTTTCTCAAGAGAAAGTTTCTATTTAATCTGTTTGGTGAACTTGTGCAGAGTGTCGTAATAATTCTGATTTGTTCGAGAATGTTGATAAATGTTTGTTTTAGTAGCCGAAAATTGGCTAACCTTTGGAAATATTGTACAGGCGATATATCGCCACTGTGGAATTCAAAAATTCGGCTTAAGCAGAACGACATCAGAAACTCGCGTTTTTATCGAGAACATTCACCATGCGATATATCGCAGCATTATAGGCGATATATCGGCACGAGGGCATTTTTGGAAATTTTCATGGAAATTCGTAGGTTTTTGGATTTTTGTAAAAAGAATAAAAAGAAGATCGAAAGGGACAGAGAGGGGGAAGCATTCTGACGGCAAAGGAAAAGAAACAGAGAAGAATCCACATTTATTTTGTTTGTGTTTATTTTATGCTTTTGAATTTTAGATTGTGTGATGAAGTTTAATATTATGAACTAAATTCGTATTTAGAGTATTTTAATGTAGTCACTGGATATTCTATTCGTCTTTAATGCAATTTCTATGAATCTTTGAATTTATGGTTATCTATTGTTCTTATGTTTAATGCTTGTAATTGATTGGCCATCTGTTGCATGATTATTGGTTTTAATTCAATATCTGAAAAGTGAGAATTGGAATAGCTTTAGACAATAGACATAGATTTCAATTTAGAACGAAAGTATCAAATTGGTTTGTGTAGCAATTAGGTTTTTGTTCTTAATGCGGTTTATGTGTAGAATTTATCACAGACATGTAGAAAATTCATAGGTAAACTGAATATTTTATATCTTGAGAGAGAATAGAATTGTCATTAGTAAACTTGCTATAACCATAGATCAAAGAAACATATTAGTTGTATTATTGATTGAATAGAATTGAAGGTTGATGAAATTAGAATACTCTAATCTTTCGCTTATATTAAATTTCGTTAATTAAATTGTGCTTTCTTAGTTTATTGTTCATTGTTAATTGTCATTAAAATTTCATTAGTCAAATAGAAATAAAAGTTTGCTATTGGTAATTATTAGATCAATTCCCTGACGGAACGATAATATATTTCCACTATTATTACTTGTTTATTCGATTGCGTATACTTGCGCAGTAGTAAAAATTCGCAACAAGTTTTTGGCGCCGTTGCCGGGGAATTGATATTCTATTAATATCAAAATAGTTAATTTTTATTCTAATTTGGCTGTTTTTATTATTTGAACTAATCCAAATTATCGCATTTTGTTTTAATAGGTGAATCTTTTGTATGCGACGTGAAGGATCTGCAAATCTTGTGCCTGTTAATCCTGAAATCGAAAGATCCTACAGACAAAACAGAAGGAAAAAGAGGTTGGAAGCATCAATGGCTGCCAACCAAAGAGACGGGGTTAACAACAATGATGGTCAAAATCACATCGCTCAGGACCAAAATGTGCGAGCATTAAGAGATTATGTGCTCCCCGCTGTTACAGGAGTACACTCGTGCATTAGACCGCCTACTATTACTGCCAATTACTTTGAGATTAAGCCGGCGATGATACAAATGGTCCAGACTTCTGTTCAGTTTGGTGGTCTCCCCAATGAGGATCCTAACTTGCACATAGTGAATTTCCTTGAGCTATGTGCAACGTTTAAGTTTAATGGGGTGAGCGATGATGCAATAAGGCTGAGATTGTTCCCTTTTTCACTAAGGGACAGGGCAAAAAGTTGGCTTATTTCTCTACAGGCCAACTCAATCAATACATGGGAGGAACTAGCTCAGAAGTTTCTCTCAAAGTTCTTTCCTCCTGCAAAAGCTGCTAAGTTGAGGGGAGAAATCAATAACTTCTATCAGAATGAGGGAGAGTCATTGTACGATGCATGGGAAAGATTCAAAGACCTGCTCAGGAAATGCCTTCATCACGGTATAGAGAAGTGGATGTTAGTCCACAATTTTTATAATGGGCTTTGCGGTACTACTCGCACTATAATAGATGCAGCAGCAGGTGGTGCTTTCATGAGTAAAGGGGCTGACGAGGCATATGAATTGTTAGAGGAGATGGCTATGAACAATTATCAGTGGCCTGCCAAACGAGATACTTCACAGAGAAAAGTAGCTGGGGTACATGAATTAGATGCTATAACTGCTTTAACTGCTCAGGTTGCTTCATTGACAAAGCAGTTGCAACAAAACAAGATCTCAGCTCAAGCCCAGGCTATACAGATGCAATCAGGGTGTGAAATATGTGGAGGGCCTCATTTGTATGAACAGTGTACAGCGGCCAACATGTATGGTAATATGCCAGTTAATCAGGCTCAGGTACAGGCAGTTGGTAATTTTCAGAGGCCTTATCAGAATCCGTTCTCCAATACTTATAATCATGGGTGGAGAAATCACCCAAATTTCTCATGGAGAAACAATCAGGGCCAACAGTCACAGTTTCAAGGGCCATACCAGCAGCACATGCCACAACAGCCTATGAATCAAGCCTCATCATCACACCAGCCTAGACCGCAAGATCAACCAGAAAAGCCTAATGAATTGCAAGCAGCCTTGTTGACCCTCACTAATACTCAGACTCAATTCATGACTGAGACCAGATCCTCTATTCGAACCTTGAGACACAAGTGGGTCAGTTGGCCAACATGCTTAATAACAGACCGCAAGGGAATTTGCCTAGTAATACTGTGGTAAATCCTAAAGAGAATTGTCAAGCAATTTCGTTGAGGAATGGTAAGCAAGTGGAGCAGCCCAGTGTACAAAAGTCAGTGGTTCAGAATGAAGAGGTGGGTGAGAAATCAGATAATAAAGCGAATGGGGTTACTGAAGACCACCAGGGTTCAAACAAGTGTCCTCCCGTTGTTGATAGTCAACCAGTTCAAGTTCCATATCCTCAGAGGCTTAGAAAAACTACACTTGATAAACAGTTTTCTAAGTTTTTAGAGGTATTCAAAAAGCTGCACATCAATATTCCATTTGCTGAGGCATTAGAGCAGATGCCTAGTTATGTCAAATTTATGAAAGAGATTCTGTCAAAGAAAAGAAAGATGGAGGAGTATGAGATGGTGGCACTCACTGAAGAGTGCAGTGCGATATTGCAGAGGAAGTTGCCCCAAAAGTTGAGAGATCCGGGGAGCTTTACTATACCTTGCACCATTGGCAAATTTGAATGTAAGCACGCTTTATGTGATATGGGGGCAAGTATTAATCTGATGCCCTTAACTGTGTTCAGACGACTGGGTTTGGGTGAGGCAAGACCGACAACCGTCACTCTACAACTAGCAGATCGATCGGTAAAACATCCACGGGGAATTATTGAAGATGTTCTTGTGAAGGTGGATAAGTTTATTTTTCCTGCTGATTTTATCGTTCTGGATATGGAGGAGGATATGGATGTACCAATCATTCTGGGCAGGCCATTTTTAGCTACTGGGCAGGCTTTGATTGATGTTCAGAAAGGTGAGCTGACACTGCGCGTTCAAGGTGAAGAAGTGGTATTCAACGTGTTTAAGGCTTTAAAGTTTGCAAATGTCAATGACAGTTGTTTCAAAGTTGACCTGGTAGAGAAAGCGGTGGCTGAAATTAATCTCACAGAGGATTCACTTCAGAAGAGCTTGACAATTGGGGATATAGATGCTGAGTTAGACAGTGAGGTCCAAGAGTGTGTACAGTGGTTGAATTCTAAAGGGCCAATTTATAATCGAAAATATGAAGATTTGGGCCAAGGACCTGAAAGACCATTACCATCAGTTCAGAAACCTCCAGAGCTGGAATTGAAATCATTGCCTGCACATCTTCGCTATGTTTTTCTGGGTGAGAAGGAGACTTTACCAGTTATTGTGTCTTCTTCTCTTTCTAATGAGGAGATGGAAAAATTGTTAAGGGTGTTGAGAACTCATAAGTTGGCAATTGGATGGACGTTGGCAGATATTCAGGGGATAAGTCCATCCACAGTTATGCACAAGATCTTGATGGAAGATGACAGTAAGCCCTTTATTGAAGCACAACGTCGATTGAATCCAGCAATGAAAGAGGTGGTAAGGAAGGAGATCTTGAAGTGGTTAGATGCTGGGGTGATCTATCCTATTTCAGACAGTAGTTGGGTGAGTCCAGTTCAGGTAGTCCCTAAGAAAGGAGGGATTACAGTGGTGAAAAATAACAATAATGAACTTATCCTAACGCGTACTGTAACTGGTTGGAGGATTTGTATAGATTATCGTGAACTGAACAAAGCAACCAGAAAAGATCACTTTCCACTGCCTTTCCTTGATCAGATGTTAGATAGATTGGCTGGACATCAGTATTACTGCTTTTTGGATGGCTATTCAGGGTACCATCAAATAGCCATTGCTCCCGAGGATCAAGAAAAGACGACCTTCACCTGCCCATATGGTACTTTTGCATTCCGTCGTATGCCGTTTGGTTTGTGCAATGCCCCTGCCACTTTTCAACGGTGTATGATGGCTATCTTCTCTGATATGGTGGAACGGAGCATTGAGATTTTTATGGATGATTTCTCTGTGATGAGGTCTTCTTTTGATGATTGTCTAAGGAATTTGGAGGCTGTGCTGAGAAGATGTGAAGAGGCGAATCTAGTCTTGAATTGGGAAAAATGCCACTTCATGGTAAATGAAGGCATAGTACTTGGGCACAAGGTGTCTAAGAATGGTATTTAGGTTGATAGGGCTAAGATTGCTACTATTGAGAATTTGCCGCCTCCAGATTCAGTTAAGGGAGTGAGAAGTTTCCTTGGTCATGCGGGGTTTTACAGAAGATTTATAAAGGACTTCTCCAGGATTTCTAAGCCACTCTCGGCTTTGTTGATGAATGGGGTGCCATTTGAGTTTGATGAGAAGTGTCTTGAAGCTTTCAGGATACTAAAGCAGAAGTTGGTGTCGGCACCTATAGTAATTTCACCGGATTGGGACCAGCCATTTGAGTTAATGTGCGATGCAAGTGATTTTGCAGTGGGGGCGGTTCTGGGGCAGCGTGTTGACAAAGTATTTCAGACTATTTATTATGCCAGCAGAACACTAAATGGCGCTCAGTTGAATTATGCCACCACTGAGAAGGAGCTTCTTGCCATTGTCTATGCATTCGACAAATTCAGGCAATATTTGATGGGGAACAAAGTTATTGTGTATACTGATCATTCCGCAATCAGGCATCTTATTGCTAAGAAAGATGCTAAACCCAGACTTATTCGTTGGGTGCTTCTTTTACAAGAGTTTGATATGGAGGTTCGGGATAAGAAGGGTACAGAGAATTTGGTGGCGGATCACTTATCAAGACTCGAGTTAGGGGATAAGTCAGAACTTGTTGCAGGAGAGATTAATGAGAGTTTCCCAGATGAACAATTATTTGCAGTGGAGGATGAGTTTGTGCCATGGTTTGCGGATTATGTGAATTATTTGGCAGCCAACGTAGTGCCACCGGAATTTGTTGGGCAGAGACTGAAAAAGTTTTATCATGATGTGAAGAACTACTACTGGGATGATCCTTTCTTATTTAAACAAGGTCCGGATTTGATTATCAGAAGATGTGTGCCGGAAAGAGAAATGAAGGACATCTTGTTTCATTGCCATGCATCGCCGACTGGTGGACATTTTGGGGGAGCAAGGACTGCTGCAAAGGTCCTTGAATGTGGATTCTATTGGCCTACTCTGTATAAAGACAGCTATGACTATGTGAAACGGTGTGATCGTTGTCAAAGGGTAGGTAATATCTCAAGACGTCATGAAATGCCTCTCACTAATATATTGGAGGTTGAATTATTCGATGTTTGGGGTATTGACTTTATGGGACCCTACCCACCGTCGTTCGATAATTTGTATATTTTATTGGCGGTTGATTATGTAAGTAAGTGGGTTGAAGCAGTTGCTGCTTCAACTAATGATGCTCAGGTGGTAGTCAAGTTTTTGAAAAAGAATATTTTCTCTCGTTTTGGCACACCTCGAGCTATTATAAGTGATGAAGGGACTCATTTCGCCAATAAGATTTTTGATTCTTTAATGGAGAAGTATGGAATTAAACACAAGATGGCATTGGGATATCATCCGCAGTCAAATGGGCAAGCGGAAGTGTCAAATCGTGAGATTAAGCTGATTTTAGAGAAGACGGTGCAAGTTAATAGAAAGGATTGGTCGAATAAGCTTGATGATGCGTTATGGGCTTATCGGACGGCTTTTAAAACGCCAATTGGTACTTCTCCCTAACGTCTTGTATATGGTAAAGCTTGTCACTTGCCATTTGAATTGGAGCATAGGGCACATTGGGCGTTAAAGAAGTTGAATTTCAATCCGGCCGCTTCGAAAGCATTAAGGCTAGCTCAACTAAATGAGCTGGATGAATTGCGTCATGATTCCTACGAGAATGCAAGAATCTACAAAGAGAAGACAAAGAAATGGCATGACAATAATATTGTCAATCGGACTTTTCAAGTGGGCGATAAGGTGCTGCTATTCAATTCCCGTCTCAAGTTATTTCTGGGAAAATTAAAGTCTCGATGGTCGGGGCCATTCAATGTTACAAAAGTTTTTCCATACGGGGCTTTGGAGATTCAACAAGGTGATTCTTCGTCGTTTAAAGTTAATGGACAGCGGGTGAAGCATTACTATGGAGGCGAAATTGAGACGAAGGTCAATATTACTTTGGTGGATTCTTGAAGGCAAGAAAAGCAGCGTCCGGCTAAATGACGTTAACGACAGCGCTTTTGAGAGGCACCTCATTATTTTGTAATTTATTTTCGTTTTCGTTTGACATTATTATTTTTAATTTCTTTTAGTGTAGTAGAACCGTGAAAAACGTGAAAAAAAAAACAAAAAACAAAAAAAATGTTGGAAAAAGTTGATAATTTTGAACAGTGTTTAGGCGATATATTGCCTACACCAGGCGATATATCGCCTGGACAACCGATTCGGAGAGGATTTTTGGTTTTAAAGTTGGAAATTTTTTCAGTCCCAGGAGATATATCGCCTATCAATGGCGATATATCGGCATTAGTGAATGAGGAGGCGACATATCGGTGGTGCAAGTGGCGAAATATCGCTGTGGAAGTCAGAGATGCCGTTTTCTATACTGCATGAGGCGATATATCGCCAAATATAGGCGATATATCGGCTAAAGCAATTTGGGATGCGCTATATCGGGGGTAGTGGAGGCGAAGTATCGACACGCAAGTCAGAGGCATGGTTCGGCATACAGCATGTGGCGATATATCGCCACTTATAGGCGATATATCGCCTAGTCGAAATTTTTGAAAATAAAAAAAAGGCACGTGGGGAGCACATGCTGCATATCAGTTATATTTTTTTTTTCCCCAACATAAACCCCAAATTCGACATACATTCCAGAACCGAAACCATCTTCCTATCTTTCCCATTTTTCCTCTCAAACAAAACACTATCTCAATCATCTTCATCAAGCACTAAGGGGCCGATTAAAGCTGTGATTCAAGACTAGTTTTCTCATCCTCTCCAAGATTCTCAAGGTACATTGTTAAGTTTGGTGTGTTTAAAGATATATATTGAGGAGTTTGAGAACTTAGATTTTCTTGTGGGCATTGGACGAAATTTTGAGACTCTATTGGGAGATTGGCTTTTGTTTACTGTTTTTATCATTGTGGGAGCATATTTTATACAGTTGGGACCGATTGTGGGGTTCATTGAGTTTTGTTGGCCTCTTTTTCTTGATCGCACACTAGGTGTTTGATAAAATTACTGAGTGAACAGTTTTGGAATATTTTGGAAATTCTTGTGTGTTTCTGAGTTGCTTTGGAATTATTATTGTGTTCAGAGACTATTCCTTGTGTTTTTGTGATTCAATTACTCTATGGCTCCAAAGAAAGCAAAGACCATGTCCACCGTCCAAAGGGCCAATGTAACTATTGCCCATACCTTTGTTAACCCCATTGCACAAAATAAATTCGAGGAATGGATAGTAAAAAATAAAAAAGTGATTGTGGAGTCTCACTTTAGGCCCAGTGAATTGGATGGCATACTCCCACAGATGATTATAAACAGGAATTGGAAGCAGTTGTGTGAGCCAAAACTTTTGGCTAATATTAGTTTGGTAAGGGAGTTTTATGCCAACGGTTTTGTCGAGCGGGATGATCACACAGTGTTAGTTCGGGGTAAGAAGGTTTGCTATTCTCCGCAAGAAATCAATAGGTTCTACGGCCTAAATGATCCTTGGGATGACGATTATCGCGCAGGGGCCGCAGAAAAGGACTATGATTTGCTCCTAAGGGAAATGACGAAGCCCGGTTCTACTTACAAGATGGGGAGTGACATGGTTACTCCAAGATCAATCCGGGCTACATGTTTGAGTCCATATGGGAGGTTGTGGAATAGGTTCGTCATCAGTACTCTCATGCCTTCCACTCAACAAATGGAAGTGACTACTGAACGTCTTTACTTGCTCTATTGTATCTGTTCGGGCAAGTCGATTAATGTTGGGCGGCTTATTGCTGAGAGTATCAGTTACATAGCGCGAGGGGCCACATCTGGTGGTCATGGATATGCTTCATTAATTACCAGTCTATGTAAGGATCAAGGCGTGCCAATGAACATTAATGAAGTATGTGAACAGTCTCCAATCATTAGTCATCAATCAGTGTTACATCAGGATGAGAATTATGGGGGTGTTCCTCGACCCACTGGTTTGGGATACGAGCCTATTGATCCGAGTCTGCTGTCCTTGCCACCGACCGATGAGCAACCTGAGTCCACTAGGCCGAAGAGAAAGGGGCGAAAACCATCTACTTCTAGAGCTACTAAAGGCTCTAGTTCGCGGCAGTATAGTACCATGCAACAAGACATTGAAGAGTTGAAGAGACAACAACAGCTGTTGTTGCATGGTCAGGCGGATATTCGAGATCGTCAATTCCACATGACGAATTATATGGCTGATTTTTGTGGGGCATTTGCGCGCTATACCGGCTTTCATGATTTTCCTCAATGTCCTCCAGAATTGCGCCAGCCATATCAGCCGCCTCCAGATTCTGACGATGAAGAGTAACTGTTCGGTTGTCAGGTTTTTTCTAGTTATTTTATTTTATTTTTTTTATTTTTATTTTAGATCAGGTCCTTTGGATTTTGTGAAACAGTGAGGGCACTGTTTATTTTCAGTTTGGGGGACTATTTACTTTTCTTTTGATTTTTTTTTATTTCTATTTTTAATGTTGGATGACTGTACGAAACTATGATTGACTAAGACAGGTGGGCTTCAATGATGAATTATGCTAATTCTTTGATGTTGTTAGACTGATGCTTTTGATATGTAGACTGTGTGCTTAGCATGTTGATAATTGATCTGAGTATTGTCATTTGTGTATTATATGTGTTTTATTTAATTTATGATCTACATTATATAAGTTTATAAGTATTGTGGGAATTGGTATGTATGGTGGATGTTGAAATAAGCTAGAACTTGCTCAGTTGATTTGTTGAGACGAAATGCTAAATGAAGTATTGAGTAGAGATGATTTAGGCAATTTTCTTTGGTAAACGTTTGAGCCTTTCTAGCTAACCCATAAAAATTTATCCTTAGTTACCCTTTTTGAGCCTAAAGCTTTGGTTTTTGTTCTTGATTATACTACTTGAGCCTAAATTTTCCTAACTTCATTATTTTTCCTCTTCCTTTGTTATCATAAGCATATAAATTGTGGGAAAGTAGAATGGAAAATAGTGAGGTATTGGTAGAATTTGAATGTAGTATGATTGTACAAAAAGAAGAGAGAGAGAAGTTTTTGAGATTATGAAAAAAATAAAAATAAATAAACAAATCACTTTGTCACACTCCTTGATTGTATATATATAGAAAATATTAAGTTTGGGGGAGTGTGACTTGAAAAGAAAAAAAAGTGATAAGTCTAGAAAAAATGATACAAAAAGAAAAGAAGAAAATGATAAAAGTGTTGTAATCTCTCTCTCTCTCTCTAATTGTATAAAAGGGTGATTTTTGGTGTGGTGAAGAGAAAGTTGGCTGGTTTTGAGGTTTATATGCTTATGGTAATTTCGAGCCTAAATGACTATTTATCTACCTTTACCTAAGCCTAATGTTATGAGCCTATAAAAGTCCTTTTGATCTACTTGATACAGATTTTATATTAGTGGAGACAAGTTAATTGAGCAAGCTTATGGTGAATTTTGATGGGTTTGTGGTATGAATGAATGTTGATACTTGTAAAATTATGTTTTGTATGGTATTTGTTAAATGAAGTATGTATTTGCATGAATGACAGTATTTGGAGAAATTATTGATATGTTGAAATTCTAGTCACATGATCTGAAGCATTGGTTGAACAATTGAAGAAGAATTGGAATTTTTGAGAAAAATTATGCCCCTTGTCTAAGTTTGAATTTTTCTGTGAAGTTAAGTCATCCAATAGATTTTTTTTTTTTTTTTTTGGATTGTTTCTTTGTTCTTTCTTTTGTTTGCTTGAGGACAAGCAATCAGTCAAGTTTGGGGGTGTGATAAGCGTACAAAATATACGCTTATTTATAACATTTTCAGATTGATTTGGTTGTCTTTCTCAAGAGAAAGTTTCTATTTAATCTGTTTGGTGAACTTGTGCAGAGTGTCATAATAATTCTGATTTGTTCGAGAATGTTGATAAATGTTTGTTTTAGTAGCCGAAAATTGGCTAACCTTTGGAAATATTGTACAGGCGATATATCGCCTGTCTTGGGCGATATATCGCCACTTGTGGAATTCAAAAATTCGGCTTAAGCAGAACGACATCAGAAACTCGCGTTTTTATCGAGAACATTCACCATGCGATATATCGGCACGAGGGCATTTTTGGAAATTTTCATGGAAATTTGTAGGTTTTTGGATTTTTGTAAAAAGAATAAAAAGAAGATCGAAAGGGACAGAGAGGGGGAAGCATTCTGACGGCAAAGGAAAAGAAACAGAGAAGAATCCACATTTATTTTGTTTGTGTTTATTTTATGCTTTTGAATTTTAGATTGTGTGATGAAGTTTAATATTATGAACTAAATTCGTATTTAGAGTATTTTAATGTAGTCACTGGATATTCTATTCGTCTTTAATGCAATTTCTATGAATCTTTGAATTTATGGTTATCTATTGTTCTTATGTTTAATGCTTGTAATTGATTGGCCATCTGTTGCATGATTATTAGTTTTAATTCAATATCTGAAAAGTGAGAATTGGAATAGCTTTAGACAATAGACATAGATTTCAATTTAGAACGAAAGTATCAAATTGGTTTGTGTAGCAATTAGGTTTTTGTTCTTAATGCGGTTTATGTGTAGAATTTATCACAGACATGTAGAAAATTCACAGGTAAACTGAATATTTTATATCTTGAGAGAGAATAGAATTGTCATTAGTAAACTTGCTATAACCATAGATCAAAGAAACATATTAGTTGTATTATTGATTGAATAGAATTGAAGGTTGATGAAATTAGAATACTCTAATCTTTCGCTTATATTAAATTTCATTAATTAAATTGTGCTTTCTTAGTTTATTGTTCATTGTTAATTGTCATTAAAATTTCATTAGTCAAATAGAAATAAAAGTTTGCTATTGGTAATTATTAGATCAATTCCCTGACGGAACGATAATATATTTCCACTATTATTACTTGTTTATTCGATTGCGTATACTTGCGCAGTAGTAAAAATTCGCAACAATGTCACGTATGGGGTGCAGTTTTATTACCTCCAGTTCGAGCGAGAATTAATAAAAGAACGACCCTTGAGAACGATCAACCTTTTAGTTCCTTGACGGTCACCTGGTCATAACCAAATATGGGATTCTATCAATAAAATGAATCACAAAAGGTTCCCAGACCAAAACTTAGCCTCTGAAACATCGAATCCTACTAAACCGGGTAGTATGATCGATCCCGAGGCCTAAGGTTTGAATCCCCAAGCCAAAAACCTATTTTTGGTCAAACTGCCACTAAGGGTCGCGACCCAACCTCACCATGCCGCGGCCCGCCCCTCAACCAGAGGCGGCTCCCCTTTCAATTCCCCAGCACGGGTCGCGGCCCTCCATCTCCATGTCGCGTCCCAACGACCCTGCAGCTTCTCCCTTCCTCTTCCTCAAGCTTAGGCCGCGGCGCTCTAGAACAGAGCCGCGGCCTGCGCGTGGCCCCACCTGAAACTCAGCCAAAAGCCCCTGTTTTTCCCCTTCGAACTCATTCCAAAACTGTAATGCCCCGAATTCTCCGATGTGTTTAACGTCATGAATAGTAGGCCGGGAGGGCCGTACTTGCTTAATTATGTTATTAATTGGTAAAATGCATGTATATGTTGATTATATTATGATATGATGTGAAATGCATGCATGTGAGCCCATATTTCTGTCCACAGGGGTGTGATGGTAATTTGGCCCGTTGATGGTAAATTGATTATTTGTTCGCATGTTGGTGATATAATTTGAGACCACATTATGATGTGGGTTTGTTCGAGCCATTTGGCATGAGACGATCAAGGAATGTTAAATATTGGTTTGGTCGTAACGGGCTTAAGCTCGGGGCTCGGGGTGAGTCTCGGGGTGTTTTAATGATTAGAGTGTTATCGGGCATTAAAGGGTAACAGGAGGTGAATTATTGGTGTTCGAGAATATTGAGATTAGCGGGAATTGGGAAGCGTTAATTATGATTAACGGGATTAGTAGAAAGTGCCAAAATTACCCTTGAAGAGGTTTTAGAAACTTTTAAAGACCTAGGGGTATAAAGGTCTTTTGGCTTGGATATATATATATGAGCTTGGAAGGCTGTAGAGTAAAACAGAACAAAAACAGAGTTATATTCTTTCCTTCCCGTACGTTCATCTCTCTCACTTTCTTCTTTGGAGCTTTGAGTTCAAAGTGTGGAACTAAGCTAGGAAATCAAAGGGCTAAGGTTATGGATTTAGTTCAGCCATTGGAGAGGGTTCAATACTAAGTTTGAGGTAAGCTTTGACCATTATTTTTTCTGGTTTTTCCCTGTTTTAAAGATAGTTTTCAGCTTGTGTTTTGTGGAGGATTGTTGGGATTGATGGAGGTTTTAGTTGGGGTTTGTCTTGGGTTATGATGAGGGAGAGTTATGAGTGTTGTTTAGGGGTTTAATTGTGTGTTTGGAGGAGGTTTTGAACTGATTTGAAGGGCTGGTTTGGGAGGAAAATACAGGGGAAAGTTTTAGTTCGCGTGCTGTCATTTTGGCCATTCTGGGCTGGGCGCCGCGGCGCAGCTGTGGTGCGCCGCGGCCCTTGGCGTCTGGCAGGGGAGGCCCCTTCTGTCTGAAGGGCGCGCCACGGCGCAGCATGGGAGGGCCGCGGCCCTTAAGGTCAATTTTGCCAAAAAGGTGTTTTTAGCATGGGGATTTAAACCTAAGGCCTCGGGATTGAACCTACTACCCGGTTGAGTAGTGTTTGAGGTCCCGGAGGTTAGGTTTTGGTTTGGGAACCTTTTATTGTTCATTTTATTGATGGGATCCCATAATTGGTTATGACCAGGTAACCGCTAAAGGACCAAAAGGGTGATCGTTCTCAGGGTTGTTCTTTTATTTATTCTTGCTCGAACCAGAGGTAAGAAAACTGCACCCCAAGTGTGACATGCATGGATATTTGTGAGGCATGTTGGTTGAGTAATATGGACATGGATTGAATATGGAATATTTGGCATATGTTGCTCACTTGTGCATAGCACTGACTTATTAGTCAGGTTTGGCAAAGGTGCTAGTATCAACTGTGAAGCTGTGACTTATTAGTCAGGTTCGGCAGTGGTACTGGGCACTGGTCACGTTGCACCGACTCGTCAGTCAGAATTGGCAAAGGTGTTAGTATCAGCTGTGAAGTTGTGACTTATTAGTCAAGTTCGGCAGAGATACTGGACACTGGTCACATAGCGCTGATTTATTAGTCAGAACGATCTGGGCGTGGTTCACGCAAGCCAACGGAGATTAGATCTAATCGACCATTAGCATTGAATGGCTCAAAGAGCATTAATTCCAGACCGACCCCGAGGGTCGATGAATGAAATAAGCACTTGGAGGCTAGTGGCATACCTAGCAGCACACTCTCCCTCTTGAATCATGTGATATTCACTCGGTTGTTTGAAAGCATTACGTTCAGTGTGATTATAATGATAATCATTTGATAATGTTTATGAAAAGTATTATGTTTTCTTGCTGGGCTTTGGCTCATGGGTGCTATGTGGTGCAGGTAAAGGGAAAGAAAAGCTCACCTAGCCTTGAGTGGAGAGCTGATGTGGTGATGTGTACATATGCGGCCGCTTGACCACCACGGCCAAGGTGTTCTCAGAGGAACTAGGGGGTTTACCCTATTTTTGCCGCTTAGGTCGGCGGGATTGTAACTTTACAACAGTAGTGACCATTTTGTACTGAGAACAGCTTGTAAATGTTTTGTTTAGCTCTGCAGAGCAGTTTGTAATGAAAATCGCCATTTCCTTTTTATTGGTTTTATACCTTAACCTGTTAATTACACTTAGAGCACGTTTTTGACCAAAGGTCTCTGGTAGCGGGTCAAATTTCCGGTCTACCGTTCACCGTAACTGTTCTGGGGTAGCCAGGGCGTTACAACTTGGTATCAGAGCAATGCCAAGGTTAAGGTTCCTGTAGACTGGCTGGGCATGTACACACATCACTGAAGTCAAGCTCGACTCTTGGTTTGGTAACTCTTTATGTAGTTATGTGCATAACTGCCTAAATGCGGTGCAAATGCTTTACCTGTATGCATGAAATGTTATGAACTGTTATGTGATACATGCTGAGTGCTGAGTGCCATAAACATGTATCTGTTTGAGCATATTGAATGACTGTGGAATATGATAATTGTCTGCTTGTTCTTGGACCGTGAGGCGGCAAGAGGTTTAGTTATTACTACCTGACTGGCTGTGTTGAACATTGTTTCAGTAAGGTATCAGTGACAGAATGAACCCAGAACAGACAGACACTACAGCTGGCCAGAGTGGTCAGGGTCAGAATAATGACAACAGTCAGGGTCTAGAGAATGACCAATCCCAGATTCCACAGCCAGCACCTGCAAACTGGCACCAGCTGTTTAATGATTTGCAGGCTATAGTGTTGAAACAGGGAGAGGAGCTTCGCCTCCTGAGACAGCAACAAGTGCCTGCAGTGGTTAGTGTATCAGAGGCACCTTCTGTGTCAGTGCTAGTAGCAGGGCAACTGCCTGAGGTTGTAAACAGGTTGGAACCTCTTTATGAGCGGTTCAGGAAACAACAACCACCAGTTTTTGAAGGCAGCGCTGATCCTATTAAAGCTGAACAATGGATGAGCATGATTACCACTATTCTTGACTTTATGAGGGTAGTTGGTAGTGAGAGGGTGGCATGTGTTGCCTATATGTTTCGGGATGATGCCCAAATATGGTGGGAAGTGGTTGGTCAGACCAAGGATGTTAAACTCCTGAGCTGGGAGGAGTTTCAGACTTTGTTCAATGAGAAGTACTATAATGATGCTATAAGAGTGGCGAAGGCCGATGAATTTATGAGGCTATTGCAGGGAAGCTTATCAGTTACTGAATATGCCTTAAAGTTTGACCGTTTGGCAAAGTTTGCCAAAGAGCTGGTGCCCACTGATGGGACCAGGAGAGAGAGATTCCTCCAGGGGCTACAACCCAGGTTAGCCCGTGACGTTCGCATCACCACTATGGCAGGAGTCACTACATATGCACAGGTGGTGGAAAAGGTACTCACAGCTGAGAGTGCAGAGACTAAGATCTGGCGTGATAGTGCAGCCAGAAAGGATTTCAGGAGGCCAGTTCCTCCATTTGTTGGTTCTGGTAGGGGTGTTGGCCCCAGTGATCAGAAGAGGAAGGTTCCAATTCCCGCTATTCTCAAATACTAATAAAATCATATCTCATTACCTTTTAATTATCGGTAATGCTCTAATCATCAAACCACCCCAAGACTCACCCCGAGCCCCGAACTTAAACCTGTTATGACCAAACCGATAATTTGTTATTCAAAGATCATCTCATGCCGAATGGCTCGAACAAATCTAGATTATGATGTGGCCTCAACAATGGTTCATCAACATGCATGAAAATACACAATTACGTCATCAACGGGCCAAATTACCAAAATGCCCCTATGATGAAATGTGGACCCACATGCATGCATTTAACATTATATTATAATATAATTCACATAAACATGCATATGCATGTTTAATGGTGTAATAAATCAATTCTGACCCTCCTGGCCTACTAATCCAACCATTAAACTTCTTTAGGGATTTCGGGGCATTACAATTCCTAACCTCAAAGACCAAAATACCCTTAGGTTTCCTCTTATCCTTTAATGGCCCCAAGGCTAAATCGTCATTTGCCACAATTCCTGGTAATCCTCGAGTGGCCCCTATAAATTCTCAATTAATCCCGACAAGCCCATTTAATCACCCAATACTTTTCTCGTTACTCAATAAATCTCAAGTATATGTTAAATCCCAAAATACCCCTAGGCTCACCCCAAGCCAGGTATTAAACCCAGTTGTGACTATTCCGCTAATCTACTCACTAGGATCGCCCTGAGCCACATACTGCAATATATATCCACATAATACTATGGTTTCATTCATTTATACACATATAATAACATTTCTGCTCGCAACGGGCAATTATTACAAATATGTCTTTATCATCAAGAATGGACCCACATACATATTTAATACACATAAACTTGCATTTAAATCCATATTATCACATAAATCATGTATGTCACGTAGTCACACATTTATTCAATTAATTCAACATATATTTTCCATTATGCCCTCCAGGCACTGTAATCCAGGCACTTAACATTAACAGTAAATTTGGGTCGTTACCCTTTCCATAGACTAATACAATATATATTTAGTATAATAATTATATATATATATATATTCTACAAGACTAATAAAATATAACTTAGTCTTTTTTACTCTCTCACTCTCACTTTTTTGGCTATGAATATATCACCGATTGTAAAATTTCACAGATAATCATATATCAGTACATAAAAAAAGAGTAATTTACAGCAAAACTACCCTAAATTCTACACTTAGTAGCACGTAAATATGTAATTCTTTGTATTTTTAGGGCTAAAATACATTAAGTCAATATTTATATGTAGACTACCTGGTCATTAAATGTCAAGTAATCGCCTATATGGAAGCACATGATTGGTTCAGATCATTTATTTCAAAATTTATCTAAATCTTAAATAATCAAATAAAAATGATTTAAAATCTAATAAAAAATTCAAATTATTTAAAATTCATATTTTAAGGGTTTCGTTTAAAATTATTTAAATTCCAAAAAATTAGAAAACGTTATCAAGAAAAGAAAAAAAAATCTCAATCGATTTTTGGGTTTCATCTTCATCTTCATCGACTTGGTATGGATCGTCATCCAATCCAAAGAAGTAGGCATGCATTGAGGTGGTGGGCACGATGATAGCACACACAAAGATAAGATTTTAAGGAGAAATAGAGTAATTTATTATAATTATCTTTGATTTAAAGAAGTTAATGAGTAATATTAATATTTAAACCATTTATTATTATCTTTTAAAAGTATTAAAAGCTAACTCCTTCTATCTGTTTTTAGTAAAAGAAAAATCAAGATACAAAAATATTTTTACTTAAAATACATAAATATTTTTTTTATATAAATAATCTATAAAATTTATTAATAATATATAAATCCAAAATTAAATATATTTATTTTTGCTTTAGTTTAAGTTTGGAATTTTGTTTATTTATTTTATTAATCAAGTTTATAAATTGTTTTTTTAAATATTATAAAATATATTAATGAACACAAAAAAATGATACATATAATTTTAATTTATAAAAGAATATATATTAATATATTTTAAGTGAGCATTGCACTTTTGTTTTACATAAATTACTAATTTTTGCTAAAAAAAAATTACGTTTTTACGTTCAAATATATTTCTTTTCAATTTTACGATTTTAAAGAAATTTTTACATTTGTATGGTTTTGTCTTTTTTTTTGTTTTCACGTTGTTTTTAGGTTTTTTTTGTTAGTGTTTAGTTGTTATGATATATATTATATTATTTTTGTTGGTCTAGTGAGTTATTTTTAAGATTTTTTTAGTTATTAATTTATTTTTTAGTTGTTTTTCCTAAAAATTGTATTTTCGTAATTATGAAATTTTGAAAATCGTATTTTTGAAAACATGAGTGCGTATTTTTGAAGAAAAAAAAATAAGAACTATAAGAAAATGTAAAAAAAAAAAAGTGTATATGCATGGCTAAGAAAATAAGAGTAAGAACAGAAAAACTAAGTTATTTTATTACTTATGAAAAATTTATAAATTTAATAATTATATTAAAAATACATATATATTAGTCTTAGAAAAGTACATTACCTAGGCAAAGTATTAAATTATTCTTTAACAAATTTTAAATTTCATCAATGGGTTTCGAGAGGACATTCATGATGGAGCGTGCTTTACATAAGGCCTCCAATCCCACAACTTTAGGCATAGTGAGTCCAGTACCTTCTGTCATGTCAACTTTTTCCTTGCTAACCCTTTCCCATTCAAAGCATTGGATCAATGACCCTAATGTTAAACCCACTACACGTTGGGCCAATCCAATACCTGGACATGCCCGTCTTCCAACTCCAAATGGCATTAACTTATACCCTTCACTCTCACCATTTTTCTCAAACCTCTCGGGCTTGAAACTCTCTGCGTCGTCCCATAACTTAGGATCTCTGTGTATGGCCCATGCATTTACTAATATTATTGTATCACGTGGCACATCAAATCCACCAATGGTGCAATCGTTGGAGGAATAGTGAGGCACAAGGAGTGGAGCTGCTGGATACAATCGTAAGGTTTCAGAAATGACATTTTGAAGGTAAGGCAGTTTGGAGAGGTCGGATTCGTCCACTAACTTTTTTTGACCAACTTGAGTGTCTAGCTCATCTTTGACTTTTTGCAAGACGTGAGGATGGTTGAGCAAATTGGACATTGCCCATTCTAGGGTCACAGCTGATGTATCAGTTCCGGCCAATAGTAATATCTATATATATATATAAATAAGTTTATCGTTAGTAAGAAATTAATAGTAAAAAGAAGATAAAAATGTGTTCACTGAGGATTTAATTTTTTTTAGTTGGTGTCTAATCATTTAAAATAAAATAAGATATCCTATTGATATATTTATTTTACACAAACACTATTTGAATGATGGGCCACTTGTGCCTAGTTTAAGTGGTTGGGTGTGTGAGTCTATGTGGTAGGAGGAGTTAAAATCTTGTTATATATATATATTTAATATTAGGTGACGACATTAATTTACACCAAAAATGTATATAGACACCCCATCAACACATAAAAATAATTAATTTGTTTTATTAATTTAGTCCTCACATTTTTATCTTTTTCACTTGCTTTTATTTTTTGAGATAATTTCTTTTTTTTTTGTCTCCTTATCTTTATAAATTCCTTCTTTTTATGTTAGTGTTTGAAAATAATTACTATACATTGTTTCTAACAAACTATTGGACGATAATGTATAAATAGAATTAAAAAATTCATTACAATAATAAATTATAAATTATCAATTATTTATTTACTCCATTTAAAAAAAGTATTTATTCATTTTGTTCCTATTTTTTCTTTTCACTCTTTCAATAAATCAAAACTTTTTTTAAATAATACCCTTTGATTTTTTAACAAATAAAAATATATAGAAAATACAATTTATTTAATTTTATCATTTTTGTTTTTATATTCTCACTTTTTTATTTTTAAAAAATATATGTAAATTCATATTAATATAAAAATTTCAAATAAATTAAATAAATGTGTATATAAATTTATTATATTAAACATTATGCTATTATATTTTTTAAATAGTGTATATTCTCTCCATAAAATACTCTTTTTGAAATACTTATCATAAAAATTTAGCAAGTATAGGTAGTGAGTTAAAAACCGAATAATTTTCCATATATAATTTTTTAAAATTTTACGTAGTTTTGTTATATCTTTTCTTTTTTAGTTTTTTATGTCTAAAGATTTAAAAAATTATTATTTATGTGTTTTTTTTAATAAAAAATAGTGTAGAAATAGTATCTCAACAAAATATTGGATGCCGATTATTTATATATACACTTATATTTTTATAATTATTGAATAATCTTCTATGCAATTATTAATGCCTGACATCTTGGAAAAAAATATCCTAACAAGATCTTTACAAGTGGCTTCATTATTTATGTTCCCTTAATTAATAATAAGATTTTGTCTAATAAATATTTGTATAGAAACATATATACCATAATTAATAATGAGATTTTGTCTAAAAAAATATTTGTATAGAAACATATAAAAAAAAAAGAGAAGTGGGGTACTCTCGTGCTGACCACCACAAATAAGTGTTATATCTTATAATTTAATATTGGATTCTACCTATTAAAATTTAATAAATCACTAACATAAGTTGATAACTCACATAGTGTTAGATACTTAAGATCCAAATAGCAGCACTAAACAAAAAAAGACTACTCTATATTATTTTATCAAAAAGAAAAATCATATTATTATTTTTTATTATTATTATTATTATTAAAACCAATAGAATTTTATCACAAATAAAAAGTAACCAGAGAAAATAGAAAATAATTACCAGTACGAAGCCTTTGATGATTTGGTCGGTGTAATATTCCGGTTGAGATTCCTGCAGAGAGAGTAAATGGTCGATCATGGTGTTCCGATTCTCATCTTTGCTACTCCGAATCTCTTCGATCAATCCCTGCAAGAACGAGTCTGCCCTCTTCGCAAGCCTCTGCACCTTCTTCTCATAACCATTCGGAATCCAATTCAATATCGGCAAAAAATCAGCCGGATTCCCAGCTCCGCCCTTCTCGAAAACCTCTGTCATAATCTCCCGAAACTGCCGAGCTTCCTCCTCATCCGTGACGTCATCGCCGTAGTAGCGTTTTCCGGCCATCATTCTCATTATGATGTTGAAAGTTAGCTCCGGCAACATCGATTTCAGCTCCACTCTTGGCGAGATTTTGCGAAGGAGTCGCCTGATCTCGTCTTTACGAATGTCGAGGAAGAGGTTGAGACGGGTGGAGGAGAAGATCTCGACGGTCCCGATCCGGCGGAGGTTCCGCCAGTGGTTGCCGTAAGGGGAGTCGGCGATGGTGGTGTAGTTGTAGCCCATGTGCTTGCCCATGATGAGAGGTGGGCGGTTGGCCAAACCGATGTCGTTTTTGGTGAAGCATTCCTCTACGGCAGCTGGGGATGACACAACGACCACGCGGCGTGTTCCGAACCAGAGGGAGTAAACGTCGCCGTATTTGGAGGAGAGACCGTGCAGAGCTCGGTGAAGAGGTTGTTTGAGGAGATGGAGGTGGCCGATTATGGGGTAAGAGGGCGGTGATGGTGGTAGGTTTTTGTAGTGTCGTTTCTTGGTTTGGAAGAAGAGCTTGTAAGCCAAGAGGATGAAGATAAAGGAGAGAGATGCGTACACCAATGGATCCTGAATCTGATCCATTTTGGATCGTTTAATCGATGAAGAAGATGTAGTCATGTGGTGGTGGTTGATTTATATATATATATATATATATATATATGAGAATTTATTTGATCCTCTATCGGTGTCACTCTTTGGTGTTCTCGACTCATGCAAAAATTTCGCTGCAATTTTTTTCTATTTTTTTTTGTTTAGCAAATTTTCAAAAAATTCTGAATAGTTTACAATACTGAAAATTAGTCACGAGTGCAACAACATATTTAAACTTAGTTTTCAGTATTATAAATTATTTAAAATTTTCTAAAAAAAACCCGCCAATGCTCTCTTATTATATTATATGTTTATTATAATATTATTCTAAGTGAGTTTAAGTTTAATTAAATTTTATTTAAGTTATAAAGCATATGATTTTATTATTTTTAAATAATTATTATTGTAAAATATCTTAAAAATATCTTATTTTAATTTGTTTTATTGTTTATTATTTTTAAATAATTATTATTGTAAAATATCTCAAAAATATCATACTTTAATTTTTTTAATTATTTATTTTATTTTGTTTAAGTTTAAGTGTTTACAAAATACCGTTAAATATAATAATATTTTGTTAAATATAAGAATATTCTTTTAAAGTTAATATTAAAAAAAATAAAAAATTGTTAAAACAAAAAAAAATTCATTATCTACACAATTATTGTATAGAAGATATATATATTTATATATATAGGGGAATTCTCCTATGGGAGCTTCACTTTAAGCCCTAACAGTAAGACTCTCAGTATTCTCAGTATTGCACGCGTGACTTATTTTTTTTATGCGCGTGGAAAACAACATATTTGAACCTAGTTTTTGGTACTGTAAATTATAAGGAATTTTCTGAAAATTCGCAGGATGCTCTAAATAGCTATAATATACACGGTCATAAAAAAAAGTTGCGCCGAAAACTGTTTACGGGTTGAGAAACACTAAAAGTCTTACTGGTAGGGCTTAGAACGAATATCCGGTGGAATTATCATTTATATATATATATATATATATATCTTCGCCTTTCATCATTCCATATAGTTTCATCACTGCAAGTCTAATTATTGTTTCCTTCTTTCACTTTATTTGGTGGAGCCTTGGTTGTCTAGTTCTTTGTGGAATCATAATGGAGAACTTTATTTGTCAAAATAATAATAATAAATAAATGGAGCACTCTAGATATTAAGTAAACGACTACTCTTCCATCAATTTTAGTCTTTACTTGACTAATAATATTCTAAACATGTACGGAAATTTTACTTGTTTTTTCGTTAAAGCCACACCTAACACATATATTGAAGATAATTTTCATACTCCAGGCTTCACTCTAAATTCTATTAAATTCTATTAGTGATGTTTCTCAATATTTTTTATTTTTGAATATTTTTTAGCGTAATTTTTTTATAGCTGTATATATTGTAATTATTTAGAATATTCTGTAAATTTTTAAAAAAATTTAAATAATTTATAATACAAAAAATTAAATTCAAATATATTATTTTTCACCCATATAAAAAATATTTATCACGCCCATAAAAATATGTCATTATCTTATATTCATATTGATTTCACAACATAAAAAAAAATTAAAATGAAATAAAAGACAATATTTGAAGTAAAAAATTATGTTACTTTACATAATTAATGACTAAGATGAGATTCATCCCCGTTTCTACACAATGAGAATTATCATAATATTATTCATGGTCTATTTTGCCACTTCTCGAAGACATGTCACATCTTTCCACTTTTGTCGCTTACACTTTTATAATATCAAATTTTTTGAAAAAGAAATGTGATTGTGAATATTCCTAATTAATTGTTTTATATTATCCTTTTCTTGAAACAAAATCCTTCTGAAATATTTATGGAAAATTTACATGAAAAACTGTTTTCAACAAAAAAAATAACATATGTACTCATACATAGAATTATTTACATTTATACAATTAAAACTTTTAATTTTCACTTTTACGGTCTTCTCTTCGACTCCGCCGAGCAACTTCAAAGCTTCTGTTCACGGGCAACCATGAATATCCACCACCAACTGTCCAGTAGTCGCTGCACATCCTCAGCTCATCGAAGCTTTGGGCATCGAGCTCTTCTATGTAGACGAAATTAGCATGAGAGCTCTTCCACAACTTGATCTTATTATTTTTTTATGGGACTAATAGTGTGTTGTTGGACTAATAGTGTGCTTCGATAAAAGCAGTCTCACACTACTAGACTAATAGTGTGCTTTGATAAAAGCAGCCTCTGAAGAGAACTTCTTCTTCTTCTTCTTCAGTTTAGATATTGTGTGATATTGTGTATCATAATTGTTAGTGCTTTTGGCAAATGTTGTGTCCTTTATGAATATAATGAGAACGAACATGGTGCGGAGGTGATGAAATATTTGCATGCTAAGGGAGAGAATGAGAGGTCACAAACTATGATTTTTCAATGAAAAGTCAACTTTGAAGGCTAGATTATTTATTAACTTTGACTGAGTTGTCGGCCTATAAATAATTTCGTTAGTTGTCAAGCTCACTATTTTGCATGCTTTTGAAAAGATAAGAAAGATAGTGCTTGAAAATGTGTTAAATCTTTATTATTCTTGTCATTTTGAAACGAATAAGGTGGACAGAGGTGACAATCACTTGCAAAGTCATGGTCCTTGATACGTGTTTTCAGGATAAAACTAGTGATATGTGTTACCAAATTGTATAAGCTTTATATAGTTTATAACTTTTGAATAAAGACATAAGATTAGTTATGCATTTATATCAAACAAACCAACTTATTTATTATTATGGAGGTACACAACTTATCTTCTTCAAGATAAGAGTAGGGATATGTGTCACCGAATTGTATAACCTTTATATAGTCATATAGTCATTGAATAAAGACAAAAGACTAGTCATGCATTTATCAAACAAACTCACTCATTGTTTTGACGATGTTTTTAGTTTATGTTGAGTTGATATAATGTATTGAGTCTATTATTTTGGAGTTGATGTCTAGTTGATTTTAAGTTATTTTTTTAACACTATATTGTTTAGGTTTATGTTTATATATAATTATCTAATATCATTTTGTTTTTGTGCTGTTTAGGTTTTCTGTATAGTTGTTTTTATGTTGTTTTTTAGTCGTTTAAGTTTAAATATAGTTGTTGTGTTGATGTCTAATTTATGTTTAATTGTTTTCTGATATATTTTGAATTTTTTTATAAAAAAAATTTGTTAGTATGTTATGGGTTGACTTCTAGTTGTTCAATTGTTAGTTTTTTAGTTATTTTTTAATGCAGCAAGTTGATGTCTAGTTGTTGTCCAAATGATATTTTCTAGTTGCTTTTTCGATATTGTATTGTAGTGTGTTGCTTTTTAGAAATATAATGAGTTGCATTGTGTTGTTATTGACTTGTTTATGTGTTATTTAAATTTTATGTATAGTTTTTTTCATATTGATTTTTAGTTGTTTAAGTTAATTTATAGTTGTTCTGTTATTCTGTTGTTGTGTTGATGCCTATTTATTGTTTAGTTGTTTGTAGATATATTTTGATTTGTTTTTAAAAAAACATGTTAGTATGCAGTGGGTTAATGCTTAGTTGTTGTCTTATTATTATTTTTTAGTTGTTTCATTGACATTATATTTTTGTAAATATAAAATTTTAAAAGGCGTATTTTTTAAAACTTAAATAGTATTTTTGAAAAAAAAAATCAAGGACCTTAAAAAGTAAAAAACTACTCAAAAAAGTGTATTTTTTAAAAATCCTCAATATTTATTTACATGAGCTTCTTTCAAATTCCTTAAGAAGTGTGTATATATATGTTATGACACTTTTGCTCTCTTGCTTAATACATTAAATAATTTCAATCTTGTAACTTTTTTTCAAATTACTTAATATACATATTAAAGGGGAATATTAAAGGGGAAGTACGATTTTGGTATAGTTATTGATTGGGTTTTATGTGTTTTATTAAATGATAATTTGAATTTTATATATTTTTTTAAATAGAACAAAATCATGTCTAATTTTGGTCAATTTTTTTTTAAAAAAAAAATATGACTAATTAATAAATTATTCTTAAATAAAAAATAATCAAAACAATAAAACATTAACAGAATTAAATTATAATGAAACTTAGACTTACAAACCCTGTATCTTCTTCTTATAACAAACTAAATCTAAATCAAAATCAGATAAAATTAAAAACTAAAATTTAAATTTGTCTTCTCTTCTTCTTCTTAACCTACTTCTTTTGTTGGTGCTCTGGAACAACGTCGCGAGATTTGAAGCCGATATGAGAAGGGATTGGGATGACGGACGAGTTGGCTATTTTTCTTCTTCTTCTTTGTTGGTGCTCTGCGACCGTGTTGCGAGAGCTGAAGTGGATCTGAAAAGTGGGACCAAGCAGGGTTCTTCCAAGCTTGATGGTGATCTACACCGGGCTGAGGTTCGATCCGCACCAGGCAGAGACTTCGACCCAAATCTGGGCATAGGGCACGATGGGTCGAAGACAACTTCAATCTTCAAGCACAGTGGTCGATGACAACCATTTTGACGGTGAATCTAGGTCGAGGACCTCTGATGGCAGTGGGAATTTTTTTTTTTTTTTTTCCATTTGTTCAAACCTATAAAAGTTATCTGGGTTTTGGTTTGATTTTCTATCTGGGAAGGTTAGAAAAAAAAAAGTAGTTTTGATAATTGAATAAAAGAGAACAAATAAGAAGAATAAGAAAAAAAAAAGAAAAAATAAGAAAATAAATTGTTTAATTTAGTTATGTTAATTTTTTATTATTTAAAATATTTTTTATTAATTCATCAATTAGTAAAATATGAGGGTATTTTGGTCATATTCAAAAAAAAGTTTAACCAAAATCAAACATAAGATATTGTGTTGTAAAACACATAGTTAGAATTATCATTTAACAAAATAAAAGTTACAATCGGTAACTCTTGCACAACAGAAGCCAAAATAACATTTACCCTATATTAAAATAAGATAATTTATGTTCAATGTTTCTCGAAGTCACTAGTCAAGAGAATTTACTTAAGTAATTCTTAATATACTGTTGATAGGAGATGATGCCAGGATCCTACACAAGTGGTCGTATTATCTTTTCTTGTTTTTTACTTTTCTCTTAACAAACGATGGAGTTGGTCGGTCTAAGTACTCTAACGTATTAATCAATTCATAATTTCCTTTGGAATATCTATTAATTTCTATCTTTAATCTGGTCAATTGTTTTGTAAAAATCGTTACGATCGATTAAATAAAGGAGTAGATTTGTATAATATATTATAACTTGATACTATACAACTAATATTACACTAATAGCAAAATTAGATGGATTGGAACATATAATATTATTTGTCAAAAGACTTTTAATAATAAGGTGTTAAGAAATTTGGACATAATATGTAAAGAATTTTTTTACATAGTGTTAAGAAATTTTAACAAAGTGTCGAGTGTATCCGAAAGTTATTTTACAAGAAATTATAAAATATATTATATTATGGAAAGTAACTAGGAGTGGAGAACATCCAAACTAATCAAATTACATCGAACTAATCCAATCTAATTACAAAAAATTAGATATTTAATTATTATTTGATTTGATTGGATTTGAATAATTGGATCACATGGCGGATGACACTGTCAAAATCTAATTAAAAACTTATAAAATTCAATTACATATATTAGAAATTAAGGTTTATACTTTTTTGGACTCCGTATTTTGTCTCATTAGCTGTTTGGACTATGTGTTTTGACAAATTACTTTTTGGACCCTATATTTTGTAAAATGGTGCAAATATAACCCAAAACTTGATTTTGATCAAAGTTTTTTTTCAACTAAAATCACAAATAATTCACTAAACTAACAATTCAGAATAAAATTAAAATTTTCTACTTAAAAACTGTGTTGTTATATTCAATTTTTTATTCATCAAAATTGAGTTTATGGGTCTATTTGAACCATTTTACAAAATATAGGGTCCAAAAATGAATTTTTAAAACAAAAGGTCCAGACAGGTTATAGGATAAACACAGGGTCCAAAAATGTATAAACACTATAAATTAAGAAATATTTAATTATTTATATTTCTTTATATACATTAAAAAAGTACTTATATTTATTTTAATACATTATTATTTGGTGACTATCAGTCTTTCCTATACATTTACACACCTAATTAGATGAAACACTATTACAAAAAGGTCATTTATGATAGTTCTTAACTGCCATAATTGATATTTTGTGTCAATTTTGAAACTGACGCAGAATCCCATGACGCAAACCAACCTGACATTTGTAACTGTTGGGCACTGACGCAAATGCTATATTAAAAAAAATGATATAAACCCCAACCCCATGTACCCATCCCCAGTCACCCTATGCGACCCCAGCCCTCGTGTACCCAATTCCCAGCCATCCACCATCTCAACGTAGCCACCCCCACAACCCCTGCGAACCTAGTCAAAGAAAAAAAATCAAGAGGAGGGTTGCAATTAGTTTTGTACTGGCGCAAACAGTGATGTTAACGGCGTCAGTTAGTCACTAACGCAAATTTCGCCAATTAACAATGTCAGTGTTACCACTGATGCAAATGCCCTTGCATTTGTGGCAGTACTCAACTGCCACAAATGTTGATTCTCGGTCAACGACGTCAATTGACTTACACATTTGACTGACACAAAAGAAATATTTGGTGTAGTGAGAGAATATTAAAAATATGCATTTATTCTCCTCACTCTTTCTCATTTTTATTTTGAATTTTTGAAAATGAGAGAGACAAAGGTAATTGTAAAAACCTCTACTTGGTTTAATGCAGCTCATTTTCAATACTACATTGCTTTAATCCAATTAATTCATTTAGGTTCAATATTATTTCAATTTTTTAATTGGATTAAACTTGTAAAGTTTATAACTATATGTAGTTTGAACCAAAATAAATGGTGTTGATTAATTTTCAAGTTAATTTTAAAAATCATGATCCAACTCAAAATCCAATTAAAAAACAAAAAATAAGGAATGACATAATCGTAAATACTGATTTTTTTTTTGTAAACAAAGTTTACAAATTTGTAACAATACAGATTTTTGTAACCAAAATTTATAAATTTGCAATTAAAATTTATATGTTTGTAACCATATATTACAATTTTGTAAATAACATTTACAAACTAAATAGAAAATTATATCAGACGATTACGAAAACCGTGACAAACTGTTATTCGTATTTTCAATTTTTTTTTTAAATTTAGAGTGCTAGGTGTAATTTTTTTTCCTTCTTAATTTTCAATTGGATCAACGTAGCCTCCGAATAATTCGGGCTGAGCCGGGCCCATATCAATTCGTGTCGGGCCGGGCCGGCCCATATTTGAAAGAGTAGGCCCAGCCCATGTCGTGCCTTGCTTGTGCCGTGTCGGGCCGGCCCACTTTTCATATTTGGGCCCACTTTTAGGCCCATTTTATTATTGCTAAAAAAATGTGAGGATGGAAAATTGAATCATCACCTCCTCTTCAATAATCAATGGACTTACCACCAATCCAAATACATTTATTTGTTTAAATTATAGTTTTAGATATTTTTATATACTTTTTAACAATACTTTACACAAAATTATATCAAAGATAATTATTAGAATTTGAATACCTACTAATAAATGCTAAAAAATTTAACTCACAAAATCTTAAAATAAATTAATATAATTATAAAAATATAAACATTGAGAAAAATAATAGACTTTTATTATCATTTTAATTTATAGATAATTGACAATAAAAAATTATTATCATTATAAATGCTAAAATATCGGGCTTTTTATCGTGTCGTGCTTTCAGACTAATTTGTTCATGCTTTCGTGTCGTGCCTTCGGGCTTGTCGTGTCATGCCGTACTCAGGCCCATGTCGTGTTGTGCCAATTTTCAATTCGTATCGTGCCTGGCCCAAGCCTATATTTTTTCGTGTCGTGCCGATTTCATGCCGTGTTAGAAAATCTAGTCCATATTTACAGCTCTAGATCAACACACCCAGAAGTCCAGCCCAGTACACGTTGGGCCAGGCCTTCTACAGAGCAAGCTCTCCTTCAAGATAGTTTGTTTTATCAGCTTTGACTTTTTTCAAGACTTTATTTGGAAAGAGTTAGTAAATTGGACATTGCCCATTAGATATGTCATCCACGAGTTTTCGGTACACACTGGTAGGAAAATAAACTTCATTATATTGTTATGGGAAAGAGATTAAATATCATTAATTATTGTTGGGTTGATTACACAAAGTTAATATACTTTGTCTTATTGACAATAAAAGTATTATTGTTAATCTTTGTATATGTGGGAAAAGAGTCAAATATCACAGTTATACGGTTTCTTTTTTTAATTTTCTTTGGTTTTAATGCTACGTTAGAATGTGAAATGTAGTTTAAAAAGTAAAATATAGTATATGGTAAAAAGTATGAGATTTAATTTCAAAATTAATTAGATATAGTATAGTGATCTCAGACACTTTTTACAAGTGAGATTCTCTAACAGTTTTAGAAATCCTTCTCTTTCTCTTTTCATAGCAATATCTGCTTCCAAACAAGTTCAACATATATACTTTATTTTTTAGTGGACAAAATCTAAACCTTATATATTGCGACTAGTGTAACAATATTATTACATGTTATATCATTCAGCCTACGATATATTGCCAAAAAAGAGAAGAAAAAAAACTAGATATACAGACGAATATACCACTTCATATATAAGTGTTGCTATGTGTATAAAAGATATTTTATCATATGAGGTGTTATTTTATGTACATATTCAATGGTGTTTAAATCTATTTATTAAATTATAATATGTGACACTTATATATATATAGGTGTACTCTTAATTTCATATATGAGTGCACTTTTAATGGTTATTACCCATAAAAAAGTTACTTTAATATTAACTATTAGATTAAGATCAATGTTGCATATATATAGTTGTTAATTAATATTTCTAAAAGTAAATTTTAATTTTCTCAAATTTTGGAAGAGTTTCCTAATAAAAAAAAGTGTATTTATTATAAAAATATAATATTGTAAACTTTTTATTTTTCAATTGCATGTCAATTTTTAAATACAGCTAGTATCTCTCTTTGATTAGATACAACATTAATTATGTCAAAAAATAATAACAAAATTCAAAATTAATATATAAAAAAAGTATTTATTTATTGGTAACTTGCTATACCAAGTTATTATGCTGTTACATTATTATAATTATTAATATATCTATCTATGAATAGTAACCATTGAAAAATCTTCCATATATATATATATATAATAGAATTTATCGTTCCACATAAGAAAAATTAAAGAAAGCAATAGAAATTTATTTTTCAGTCAACTTTTGACTCATCAATATCATAGCTCTTGGCTCTTGCAATCCTTTTTATGTTCAAGCAAGGAGTAAATGATAACACATGAAATTGTTGATTAATATAAATAATAATACTTTAAAGGAAATATATATAGGGATCTTTAAATTCTCCAGTACTTTAAGTTATTATTGTAATATTTTCATCTTTTCTTGTAAGAGAAAAGTTCAAATGGTACTTTTGTATATATATGAAATTTGTTATGATAAATAAGTGGACTTGTTTGTCACTACAAGAAATATTGGTTTTAGAGGCGACTCTATTAGGGGCGACATATGTCACCCCTAATATTCTAAAAATCAGGGGCGACAAATCATTAGTCGCCCCTGATATTGGTATGAGTCGCCCCTGATGTTGAGAGATTTTCGCCATTTGTGAAAATTATTAGGGGCGACACGTCGCCCCTAATATTCTAGTATCATAGGCGACACATGATTAGTCGCCCCTGATATTGGTATGAGTCGCCCCTGATGTTTTGAATGTTTGCCACTTGTGAAAATTATTAGGGGCGACTATATGTCGCTCCTAATATTCTAGAATCAGGGGCGACACATCATTAGTCGCCCCTGATATTGGTATGAGTCGCCCCTGATATTTTGAAAATTTTTGCCTTTTGAAAAAATTATTAAGGGCGACGCATAGTCGCCCCTAATATTCTAGTATCAGGGGCGACACATGATTTGTCGCCCCTGATATTGGTATAAGTCGCCCCTGATGTTTTGAGATTTGTGCAACTTGTGAAAATTATTAGGGGCGACTGCATGTCGCCCCTAATATTCTAGAATCAGGGGCGACACATAATTAGTCGCCCTTGATATTGATATGAGTCGCCCCTGATATTGATATGAGTCGCCCCTGATATTTTGAAATTTTTGCCACTTGTGAAAATTATTAGGGGCGACTATATGTCGCCCCTAATATTCTAGAATCAGGGGCGACACATCAGTAGTCGCCCCTGATATTGGTATGAGTCGCCCCTGATGTTGAGAAATTTTTGCCACTTGTGAAAATTATTAGGAGCGACAAGATTCTAGAATCAGGGGCGACACATCATTAGTCGCCCCTGATGTTTTGAAATTTTTGCCATTTGTTAAAATTATTATAGAATATCGCCCCTGATACATTTTATCATTCTCCTCCACTGCATAAAACCTAATTACACAGCCACATACCCTCATTTTCCTCTTTGCCTTATAGTTTCGATTTATTTATTGTCGCAGACCTCACCCTCACTCTCACTCTCGTTCTCAGCCACCGCACCGCCGCTGCACCCTCACTCTCATCTCAGCCTCACCGCCACCGTCGTTGCACCCTCACTCTCGATCTCAGCCTCACCGCCACCGTCGCTGCACCCTCACCCACACTCTCGATCTCAGCCAGCTGATTGTAGCTGCACCGCCACCGTCCCCGCACCCTCACTCTCACTCACTACTACAAAACTGGGCTTTCCCGACACCCAACCATGACAGTCAACTTTATTGATTGTCGTAGTTGCTTAGTGTGATTCTACGCCGACAGTTAAAAACTGTAGGCATAGAGACCAACGCCGACAGCTAATAACTGTCACCGTTGCTTTTGACTGTCGCTATTGACCCCAACGCCGACAGTTAATTCGAGACCAATGCCGACAGTTAAAATGTGTCGCTATTGACCCCAACGCCAACAGTTAATTCTAGACCAATGCTAATACTAGATTAAAATTAAAAAGGGGTTTTAGTTTTAATATCTAAAAACATAAAATGAAATAAATATCAATGATTGAAGAACTAAGGATTTAACGATATTAAAGAAATAGTCAAGAATTACTCTTCACCTTCAACAATCAATCTATCAACAATGATGAATAATATTCCTTATTCCTAATTAAACTATTAACCCCGCAGATAACACTTAACCAGTCAATTATCCCAGTTTGCCTAATATAATTAATTAAAGCTAAGCGCTCTTAATTAACCCTTTTTACCCAGCAATAAACTCATTAAGCATGCAATCTATTTAACCTAGTAAAAGCATTACACTTTGTTGAAACAGGTTAATCTAGGCAACAAATTCATTAAGTATGCAATTCATTTAACCTAGGTTCTATTTCTCATCACAATTAGAATACCCGTCACAATACCTTAATTGCAATTTATCACTTTACTTAGAATCCTAAACTATTAGGTGAATAGAAATCCTAAGATGATAGTAGAACAATGCAAAACCTTAATTAGTGGCCATCTAAACAAGATTTTACAAGATCCATGACATTCAAATAGAAAGATAGAAGCAATTTAATATAAGGGAATAAAAAAAAAAAAAATTCATCAATGCATTCAAGATATCATGTCTAGGGTTTTGAAATAACCCTTAACTATAAAGAAAACTACTCCATAATCTTAAAATTTTAATTAAAGAGATAATTAATGTAATAATATAATTTCATATGTCATTCTACCTCGATCACTATCTTTTTCTACCAAAAAATTTACAGGATTTATACTCTTATTTGTTGGCAATTAAGTTTCAAAATTTTCCACATTCCCACATATTGTAAACTTTCATTCACAATTTCGATTGATTTTATGCTACTCAAGATCAATATTAGTTGATCTACAATTCTATTAAAAAAATTGAGACCAACAATTAATTTATTAGTTGAGAATTTGAATATGAAATTGTCCTTTTTTTCAAAATTTTATTCAGGTAACCAGCAATGAGATAAATTATAACCGGTTACAACCTTTTCAAGTTTAAAACTTGTAGCAGGTTACAAGTTTTAAAACTGGTAACAGGTTACAAGTTTAAAACTGGTAACAGGTTACAAGTTTGGGAAAACTTTTTTCTTTTGGTTTCAAAATCGTAACCAGCTACTACTCTTGAACTAAGAAAAAGTTGTACTCGTTCCAAGTGGTTTCTTTCCGAAATATTCTTGGCAAATGTGGTGGGAGCCTTGACTGTTTCAAGGTCCCTGACTGACTGAGCGTATCCGAGTTCATGTTCGGGTATTGTTTTGGGCGTTTGGATGATACATTGTATACGCGAGCCCACTTACATGAGTTTGGGCCTTATTGGCTAATTAGGCTAGCTCATTGGGCTGAGTGATTGCTTGTTGGATTCTTTTTTATTAAGGTCACTGATTTTGCCCACTACAGTTTGTCCCTCACTCTTTGGTATGGAATTCATTCTTTATCAAAGAGTAAAAAATAAATTAATTCTATCGTGTTTATCCAACTTCCCCATGGTTAGAGAAAATTATTAGAGTATGCCTTGACTCTATTTACCCCTTTCAGTAATTATTCACGGGGGTCTCGCTGCCCGGTCAGCGAGTCGGGGTCTAGGGGTGAAAGGTTTGGACTTTGGAAGAAAGGCATGACAACCAAATCAGATCCGTAGGGTTAGATTTTTCTGCTATTTCTAATGGTTAAAGTTCTAGGGTTAGACTTTCTGCTATTTCTAATGGTTAAATTTCTAATGTGGGTTTATGATTTTTGATTGGTAGAAATTTTGGAGATTATGTAAAATGGGTATTTATGATTCCTGTAATTAGCTCTTTCTTAGATTTGTATTTTTCTGCTATTAAGGTATGATTCTAGTTCTAAAATGTTTGGGTATGCATACATGGTTATTTAGGATTTTTCTTGATAGAAATTTTTGGGTATGTATGTGTTTATGACTTTTGTAAATAGTTCCTATGATCAATTTCGTGGAAGATATTGGTTTATCATTATATTTTCTATACATTTATCATTTATGTATATATGGGTTCTCCAGCTTAGGTATATTGTGAAAGTTGAACTCTAGAGTCTAGACCATAAATCCTCAGTTAAAACCTTCTGTTATGAACTCATCAATGGGGTTTTTTGTTAAGCCTTCTGTTATGAATTCAAAGTCTTGTGTATGTGTATGTTTGTTCTGTGGCTTTGTTGGCCTGAGTTTGGGGTGTTTAGCCCAGTTCAGGTCTGTAACTTGTTTAATGAATTTGGCCCAGCAAATTAGCAATACAGATATTGGTTTCGATACCCTTAGTTTACTGGTATATACAATGTCATTTTAATATAATATAATACAACTATTTTTTATAATCATCTCATACATGTTATGTTAATATAAGCATAAAATGTATTGTTTTACCGAATATGGGAGGGTAATCATCAATGAAAATTTAGATGGTAAAGTCGTTAGAAATGATATTGGAGACACTAGCATTGCCCTGTATAACATGACTTCATATTTATAAATTGTTCACACCAATTATATTGTACAATGAGATTTTGATATACTATAATATTAATTAATAAAAATCTCCATTACTATATGAAGGGGATAAAAAGATGTAAAGAAAATGACACGAGTGATATCAACAATAATTACTATATTTGATGGTACTTTCTGATATAATTAAATTAATGCTATAGACTTTTAACTTGCTAAAATATAATAATATTATTATTAGTTTGATTATACAAACACTATAAGCCAATTCTTCCCTTTCTGATACTTATTAATACCCAAAATTTAGTTGATGATATTAGTTATTTATAGATTTTATTGTTTGGCAAAAAGGTCGTGTTGAAATTAATCAACCACTCATCACTTTATTTTTTATTTTTTTTTGTGAATTAATTATAGTCTTACCATGTTTCATGTTTGTTTTCATCAATTATATTTATAGCTTTATATAGTTCTCGAAGTTTAACTAAATTATGGATATAAGTTATTAATTTATTTTTTTATTTGTAAAGTTTGATGATTTCAATCTGTTTGATGCTTGATGTATGATATTTTGGTTTACTCTTATGGACAATTGCCTTAAATATTGCTTTTAATTTGTGCATGTGCAGGAATTCATCACTTTGAAGAATGATTCTTTATTGTTTTCATAAGGAGATTGATTAACTCTGTATGTTTGGGCTTTGGCTATAGTCAAATATATTTTCTGAAATATCTTTATGTTTCATGCTCAATTATTTGCTTGTACTGCTTTGTTATGTCATAATTTGCTTTAGTTCAAAGTTTTGAAGACTTTTAGTTAAAAGAAATTGGATTTTGATTTTTTTGCTTTTAGACATTATTGGTGTTTTTGAGAGTTATATTTTTATTTATGTATAGAGTACTCTTGATCTCTCTGTTGTCGCACCCTCACCTCACCCTCACTCTCGGTCTGCTCTCCGATCTCTCCCCGATCTATCAGACGCCGAAGCCCAGGTAAGCTGAAACCCAACTCAGAATATATATATATAGTTGCTTTTATATATATATATATTAAGTTGATTTAATTTCGTTTAAATTTAATTATTTGGGTTGATTTTGTGTAGAAATTGAAAGAGTATCTCTTGGAAATTCAGTCACTGGTATAATATAATTTTGTGGCATCAAGGTATTTATTTTTTAATTATGTTATTGGTTTAATTAATATAATTAATATGTGAATGTGTGTACAAAGTGAGATGTGTTTAGTGATATATTTATATATGTGTATAAAATTGTAGTATGTGTTAGTATTTAAATTTAATTAATAATATGTATATTGTGAATGTTCTGGGAATTTTCTGAGTGTTTTTTGTAGCGTTTTAAATTTTTGGGATATGTTATAATAGAGATGTTATGCCGTCAAAATTTTGGTAGAGTTAGAGGACTAAATAAATAATAATATAATAAATAAGACATTAAATTCTTAGAATTAACAAAATAAATTAAAGAATAAATTAAAATATTAGATAAATAATTTAATTTAATATTAACAATTTATTAATTTTAAAATAAAATGAAAAATTATAATTTAATATTAACAAATTTAAAAATTTTAAAATAAATTAAATAATTAGATATATAATTTAAAAATAAATTAAAAGTTAGATAAATAATTTCAAAATAAATTACAAATTTAGATAAATGAATTAAAAAATTATAATTTAATTTAATATTAACAAATTTAGTAATTAAAAAATTAGATAAATAATTTCAAAATAAATTAAAATTTTAGATAAATGAAGTAAAAAATTATAATTTAATTTAATATTAACAAATTTAGTAATTTAAAAATAAATTAAAAGTTAGATAAATAATTTCAAAATAAATTACAAAATTATAATTTAATATCATAAGATTTTAAGACATCATAAAACTAGGGCTGTGCAAAATTTTTTACAACCCGCCCAACCCGAATAAACCGCCCAAACCAACCCGAAAAAACCGCCAAAAAACGCAACCCGAATAAACCAACAAAAATTTAAACCACCCAATTGTTACATTGGGCGAGTTAAAAATAATTATCAACCCGCCCAATATAACCCAACCTGCCCAATTAAGAATTTATTAATTTTAATATATTCAAATAAATATATAAATTAATTAAGTTTTGTTTTAATTTTTTTACTATAAATTTAAAATATTGTTTTAAGCTTAAAAATATAAACTTCACACTATTAGTATTAGTATTTAAAAGAAAAAAATTACAAAAATGTTAAAAAAAAAATAATACCACTTTTGTTTGGGTGGGTTGACCCGACCAACCCGCCAAAAAAAATATATCATTTCGGTTTGGGCGGGTTAACCCGACCAACCCGCCCAAATTACTGGACGAGTTACATTTTTTTTTTCTTAATTGGGCAAGTTACGGGTCACTTTTGCTAACCCGATTATGACATTGGACGGGTAAAAATGCCTTGTAACCCGACCAACCCGCCCAATGATCAGCCCTACATAAAACATCTAGTGTTAAAAAATATTTCTTTTTTTGTTGCTTTTCTTTGGTGATAAAATTTGATCACCAAAGATTGGATAGACGTTTTATATATTATCACTTAGCGATAATGTTTTAATAATTATTTTTAATCACGAAAAGCCTTAGACCCGTTCGGTGAAGCTGAGTCAGTAAGAACTTTTAAATATGCTTCTCCGAATTATCCAGGACGGTATGTGTCCGCATGGATAGTTTGGATTTGTTGTGTACCTATAATTTGATCTAGTACTCATTTTATTGTTTCGTTAATAGAGATTTCAATATGTGTCTCCTTATTTGTTCTCGTAAGTGGGCAAACTTAATTTTAGTCTGCCCACTTATGAGAACTATAGGGAGGTGCTGCCGAAATTTTTACATAAACGAAACAATTTTAAGAGTGTAGATTAAATTATATGTATACTACAAATCTAAATGAGATAGGTTCTTTACCCTTATAGAAGTGGAGTGAAAAGGTGGATTAGGGCACACACACACATAGTCAATAAGTTTTAAATATTGTTTATTCTTGTATCGTAGATGCCGATCGATAAGAGTTGGACGTCATTAAGGAAGCGTAACTGTGATGCTTATTGGAACGGTCTCCAAGCCTTCTTGAGAATGGCAAAAGAACACGTAGACTGCGATGGGAGAATTTTATGCCCGTGTGTGAGGTGCCTGAATGTTAAACTACAAACTATAGATACAGTGGAGGCTCATGTCTTTGACAAGGGTTTTCAACAGAGTTATCAAAAGTGGGTTTACCACGGTGAGGTGGAAGCTAGTGTCGCCAATGAGGTAGTTGAGGAGAATGAAGATGTAGACGAGATGGTTGACGTCGTTGATGATTTCATCTTACCGACAAATGCAGAGGAAGCAGATGGTGTGTCTGGCAGTCGAATGGGACAGTATTATGACGAGTTGTTCGACGAGATTGAAGCTGAGTTGTATCCGGGTTGTGATTGGATATCATCCTTAAAATTTTTGGCGAAGTTGATGCATTTGAAAGTTAGAGGGAAGTGGCCAAATAACTCTTTCGATGAATTGTTGAAGTTACTAAAATTTGCATTTCCGAAAGATAATAAAATTCCCCCAACACACTATGAGGCGAAAAAGAAGCTGAGTAAGTTAGGGTTGGGATATCAATCAATCCATGTGTGTAAATATGATTGTTCCTTATTTTATAATGAGCATGCAAGCAAAGATTCATGTCATGTGTGTGGGAGTAGCCGATGGGTCAATGAAAAGAAGAAGGGGAAAAAGGTTCCACACAAGGTGATGCGTTACTTTCCGTTGACTCCCAGATTAAAGCGAATGTACAGTTCAAGACATACAGCTAATGACATGTTATGGCATCATACTGGGAGATCAATAGAAGATGGGGTGATGCGTCATCCGGTTGACGGGTCTGCAAGGAAAGACTTTGATGCCACCCATCCTGATTTTGCAAAAGATCCTAGAAATGTTCGTCTAGGCTTGGCTGCTGATGGGTTTAATCCTTTTGGCAACATGAGCTTATCATACAGCATGTGGCCTGTGATTTTGACGAACTACAATCTCCCCCCTTGGCTATGCATGAAGGAAGAGTATTTTATGCTAACTCTGCTTATTCCTGGGCCAAAATCACCGGGTAAAGACATGGATGTATTTCTAAGACCCTTGGTGGATGAGTTAAAACAATTGTGGATTAACGGAGTCGACACAAGAGATGGCACAAGGAATGAATTGTTCAAGATGCGTGCAGCCCTTCTGTGGACAATTAACGATTTCCCTGCTCGTAGTAGCTTGTCTGGTTGGAGCGGGCAAGGGTATAAAGCATGTCCAACGTGCAATGAAGACACCACTTCCATTCGAGTGATTGGTAAGACATCGTATGTCGGTCATATGCGATTCTTGAGGAGTAATCATAAGTATAGAAGGGACAAGGAATTTGATGGCAAAGTTGAGAAAAGAAATCCTCCACAACAGTTTACTTGTCAACAAGTTTTAGATCAAGTCAATGCTTTACCGCTTCAAGTGTCTGGTAAACATGACAGATTTAAGGGGGTGAAGCGCAAGCGAGGTGGAGGGGAAAGTAATTGGAGGAAAACAAGTATTTTCTATGAACTTGATTACTGGAGTTCAAATCAGTTAAAACACAACCTAGATGTGATGCATGTTGAGAAGAATGTGTGCGACAGCATCCTTGGGACTTTGTTAGATAATGATAAATCTAAGGACACCACTAACGCAAGACATGATTTAAAGAATATGGGGGTTAGGAAATCGTTGTGGATTTACGAGGATGCCAATAAAATGTTAATGAAACCGCATGCTCCATACGTGTTCACTTTTGAACAGAGGCGAGATTTCTGTCAATTTTTGAAAGGAGTGAAGTTGCCCGATGGTTTTTGTTCTAATCTAAAGAAAAAAGTCACAGACAATGACTCAAACATTGTTGGGTTGAAGTCCCATGATTGTCATGTGATAATGCAACGATTACTTGCAGTAAGTGTTCGCAAGTTTTTACCAGAATCTATATCCACTACCATCACTGAATTGTGTAATTTCTTCAAACAATTGTGCTCTAGGACACTGAACGTTTCTGATATGGAGAAAGCTAAGGATGACTTGATTGTTATTTTATGTAAGAAGGAGTTGATTTTCCCTCCAGCATTCTTTGACATAATGATCCATCTGGTTTTGCACTTGCCTGATGAAGCAATATTGGGAGGACCTGTATTTATGAGGTGGATGTATCCTTTTGAAAGATACATGAAAAAATTAAAAAACTATGTCAGGAATAAAGCTCGTCCTGAAGGATCTATAGCAGAAGGATATGTTGCAGATGAGGCTTTGACATTTTGTTCAATGTATTTCAAAGGTGTGGAAACAAAATTTAATCAGCCTGATCGTAACGAAGATGCACCGTATGTGAATCGACACCTCACAGTGTTTGAATCTCAATGTCGTCCTCTTAGTAAGGGAATTCCCGTGCCCCTCGATGAAAATACTCGGAATAAAGCTGAGTGGTTCATATTGGATAATTCTCCAGAAACTGAAGTGTATTTAGAGTAAGTACATAATTAATATTCATTTTATTCTTTGTTCAATCTACTCCTTAATTAACAATATTGACATTGTTAATTAATTAACAGGGAACACCTAACTGAGGTGCAACAAAGAGATATGGCTGCCAATCATAAATTGATACATAAGAAAGAGTTTCGTTCATGGTTTCATAAGAAGGTAACTTGTACTTAGCAAATTGCATACTACAAATTACATTCTCATTCTAATATATTTCTTTATTATTAGATATATGACTTGCACCAACTTGGGTCATTAGAGCATGCTGATGAATTACTAGCTTTAGCATCTGGGTCAGATCTATTGGCTTACTCCTACCAAGCATGTATAGTGAACGGAGTTCGATTTGTCTCATACAATCGAGATCATAATTGAATTACACAAAATAGTGGAGTGTGTGTTGCTGGAACAGAAGGTTTTAACTATTACGGGCAACTTGAAGAAATACTCCAGCTGTCTTTTACTGGTTCTTATTCGGTGGTATTATTTCGATGTAAATGGTTCAATACAGATCCGAAAAAAAGAAAACCATCACTGTAAATAATATTACTAGTATCAATGTTAGCGGTGAATGGTATAAAGATGAACCGTTCATACTAGCTAGTCAAGCAAAACAAGTATTCTACATCGATGATCTCGTTAGAGGACGAGATTGGAAAGTTGTCCAAGAAGTGAATCATCGGCAAGTTTGGGACTTTCCAGATGCTTCAGATATGATTGCTGATGTTGATGTTGTACATGACACCCACTCATCGAATTTTGTTTTGACTATGGATCTCGGAGAGTTGGTTGTTCAGCAATCTGATGTACCAGCGACTCAAGTCAACATGGCCCATCGACCTTCTTTAGTTGTTCAAGAAGATGATGGATTTATTAATGACAATGAAGATGATATGGCAGACAGTGTAGAAGAAGCAGAAGATGAGGATGAATTAATTGTCGACCTTAGTGATGATAATACTGATGATGTGTGCCCGATAGATGTTGATGTAATTAGTGAGGATAGTGACTATTCTACTTAGTTTTGTATCTAGTGTTCAATGCATTATACATATTGAGAAATAAAAAGTTCGTTTCCAAATAGCATGTTTCAAATTACCTAATCAATTGAAATAATACTCAATAAATTAATTATAAATAATAATTAAATATTAAAATAGATAGGTTAAATTACTGTCGTGTTAGTAGATGTCAGCAGATGTGGCTAGAGCTCACGGTGGAGACGCTGGCGGTGATCCTCCACCGGATCCTACTAGGATCCCGACTACATGCGACTCAGGTAATTTTTTTGTTATTTTATTTACACATATGTTTATCATGTATATACTAATATTCTATGTATTATTAATAAAAAAAATACAGGAATCCCAATTAAGAGAAAGGGTCGTGGCGCAGCTATTGGAAAAGATCTAGAGGAGAGGCGGCGTAAAAATGGAAAACCACTGGAAGTAACGTTTTGCCCACGAACGTACAAGGTTGTTGGGAGCGAGCACGCTGCTTTTGTCCGCCTTGTGGGAACCCAAATTAAAACGAAAGTTCCCGGACATTACGGTTCATGGGAATTAGTGCCTCAACAATACAAGGATCAGATCATTGCCATAATTCAGGTAAAAATAGTATTAAATATATTTTTTTAAAATTTGTCTTTAATATAGTACATATATTATTAATATCTTTAATTTTCAATTTAGTACTATTATCAAATAGCGGGCCGCGAGAATTTCTTAAAGTGTTTAAATGGTATCGATCGAGAGATGAAAGACCGATACCGCAATAGGAAAACACTAAGACACGGACACTTTGAGAAATACTACAATGGACCGGAGGATTGGGATAAGGTTCTAAACAACCCAACCAATGATGTTAACAAGGAGGAGTGGAAGTAGATTTGTCAGTTATTTACAAGTCCACAATTTATTGCGCGCTCCATAAAGAATAAGGAAAATCGGAAGAAACAAAAGTATTCTACAACACAGGGTACAAAATCGCTGGCAGCCGTCCGTTTTGAAAAAGTAAGTAAAAGATAAAATATTATCAAAATTATGTTATTTTAAATTATATGTTCTCTAACATTTTGGTTATATTTTTTAGACGAACCTGGACCTCATTGAGTCATGGAAGGATTATCATTGGAAGAAATCAAAAAATGATTTCGTGAACGAAGATGCTCGCCAAGATTATGTAAGTTTGAATTATATTTTTTAATATTAATAGAGTTATATTTAATGTTAGTGTCTAACATTTTTTGAAAACAGGAAAAACTGAAGGCTGATTTTGAGTTACGAACTCAGCAAACATCCACTGACGCTTCTAATAATGATAGTCCGTCATCAGTTGATCAGGAGGAGGTGCTACAAAAAGTATTAGGCCAAAGGCGTGGACATGAGCGAGGAGTGGGCCGCAAATTGAAGGGGTCGGGGTCGGGGTCGAGGTCGGGGTCGAGGTCATCATCTACCCAACACTCTCACTTCAGCGAGTCTCAAGTTCCTCCTCATCATTCAAGAGAATATATAGAAAATCTGGAGAATAATTTACAGAAATTGACTGATCAAGTTAATTTCTTAACTCAATATTTTGTACCTTTATTTCGTCCACCAAACTTTCAGATGTCGCATGTGCCTGATAGTGACAATACTTCTAGGGCATCGTCTTCTCAACCTCCAGCTCCAACTCATCCTTCTATGTACGGGGCAGCGCCGTCATATTATATGGTACCTCCATATATGTACGGAGCAACACATTATCCGTGTCCGATTCCACTGTCCTCCCAGCCATCGTATCCCTACATGTATGGAGCTGGATCGTCCACATTACCTCCCCAATATCCTTGGCCGATGCCGCCACCGCAGCAATCACAACCACAGCCACCGCAACAACCACAACAAGAAGACAATAGGGAGGAGCAGGCAACTGACTTAGGAGACTAAGTTTATATTTTTATTAATTATTGTTAAATTTTATGAATAATATGAATATTTGTTATGTTAATGTATTATGAATATTTACAATTGTTATTTTAATATACTAATTTGAATATTTAATATAATATTTTTATTTTTAATATATTTGTTTTTAATTAATTAAATTTTAAATAATTATTTCGATAAATAATTATTTAAAATTGTATTTAATTAATTTTATTATTTTTTTATAAATAAAGTAGTATTAGAGGCGACATTGTCGCCCTTGATAATATGCCATGTGCACTATTTGGGGCGACAGGATATAGTATTAGGGGCGACAAGTCACCCCTAATACTATTTAATTAATTAATTTTATTATTTTTTTATAAATAAAGTAGTATTAGGGGCGACATTGTCGCCCCTGACAATATGCCACGTGCATTATTTGGGGCGATAGAGTATAGTATTAGGGGCGACGTGTCGCCCCTAATGCTTAATTATTAGGGGCGACAATGTCGCCCCCTAATAATATACCACGTGTAACCATTTGGGGCGACAGATTATATTATTATGGGCGACACGTCGCCCCTAATACTTAATTATTAGGGGCGACTAATAAAGTATTAGGGGCGACATATCGACAAAAATAATTCAAAATTTTCAAATTTTTGAGGCAAAATTTCGACTTTTAGGGGCGACTGTGTCGCCCCTAATATTTGAATATCAGGGGCGACCCTATAGTCGCCCCTAATGTACCATTCAGGGACATTTTTCCAAGGGCGACTAATCAGGGGCGACAAATCGCCCCTAAAACTCAATTTTGTTGTAGTGTGTTGTGTGTTTATTTTTTTGTTCGTTTAAGATATAAAATAAGGTTTAAAGTTATTATTGTGGTATTGTTATAGATATTAAAAATTTCATGACACATTATGCTTATATAATCAACAAATTTTACAGAAAGAAAATAAATGGTCGTGGTAAATAAGGTAAAAAAAATCAGCATTATTATCTTTTTCCAGTCACGTGGTTCATGATCTTTAATTATTATCACTATTTTGCCATAAAATATTTTTCTAGTTGTCTCAGACATATCATGTTCCCCGGTCCCTGAAACTTCAATTCCTGCGAGTCCACACTATAAGAAAAAAGTAATTTGGCTACTAAAAAATTGGTAGCTAATAACATAATTTTAGTAGCTAATACACTTTTTGTTACCAAAAAATATTATAATTTTAGTAGCTAATAACATAACATAATTGTTTTCAAAGTTTTGGGTATGAAATTTGATATGATGTTTTATGGGTATTTTTTTAAATGAGAGTTCAATGTGTTACTGCCATCATTATGATGAGAAATCCATGCCATTGTCAGGATAAGCACATCAATACCTAAGACACCACTTGTTACACGGTGAATTATATTTTGGACAGAAGGTAAGTAAAGTACTCAACTGCAACACAAGAATTACATGTTATGTGAAAGTATGCATTATATGAATATTTTGTGAGTAAGTGGTATTAACATACATTGACACTTCATCATAAATTTGTATGCATGGCATAATAGTGATATGGTAAATTATTATATGATATAAGACCATGCATGATATTATGATGATTAATCATATGATGCCTTTGCAAGTTTTGTGCAACATAAAAGAAATTTGTAATAAGAAGTTTAAGTTCAGTGCCACTGTTTTGAAAAGGCAAATGAGAGTGTTAATAAGTGTAAACGGAGGCCTATAGTAGGCTTATAGTGGCTGCCCAATAATTTGGGCTAGGTTTTAGTGAACCAATTATATTGTTTGCCATATTTCCGTTTTTATTTCTCCTCCATATGAGTTATTGTTATATGTATTGAGACCACAGTGTGTGGCCGCTTTAACTCTTGAGCCCGACGGGGCAACGATGGAATAAGATTTTTAATGTGCCCTACTGTGGTGATGGCTAGCCGGAGGAGAACCCATGAGATTTTTTATTATATGTGTAACAAGCCCTGCAGGCATTGACCAATTCAAACAGTGTGCACAATATTAAGGGGCCCAAAATGTAAAAAGAAGTTGTATATGTCCATTGATATTGGGTAATCATTAGCATTGCATGCATTACTTTGCTTACTGAGCTTTAGGCTCACAGTTGTCTTGTGTTGCAGGTAGAGAAAGAAATGTGTGAATGACATGAGGAGAACTGGAGCATGGTCCTGACCCTGATTTGTACATATGAACATATCGACCTTTTTGTGGGTTATTTCAGTTATCAGTGAGAGGTTTGTAATAAAGTGTGAAGTTATGTTTTGAAAACAAATTGGGTTATTTAATACTTATGTATAATATGTTTGAGACCCACTTTATGTTTAATGTAAATAATGTGAAATAAGTTTTCAAGTTTTAAAAAAAAAATGTCCAGACTTTTGCAGTAATAAATTATGATATAGTTTTAAAACGTAACACCTCAAATATGGTTTTAACTAAAATAAGTGAGGGTGTTACAACCACCACCGTGGGGTGGTACAACCACCACCGTGGGGTGGTGGCGCCACTATCATCACCGAAGAAGCTCTGGCATGAGCTTCGTCCAACAATAGTGTTGGGTGGCCCAAGGCTCGTGAATAAAGCCCTAAAAACTTTTTTTAAAGGCACTAAATGGGATCTTTTAGGACATACAGTGCAAGCCCTAAAAAAATTCTTCTAGGGCTCGGAACGCACGCCCTAAAAATATTCTTTTAGGGCCCGCAACGCATGCCCTAAAAAACTTCACTTTTTAAGGCTCTCAAATAGAGAGCTCGGTGGGGTGCGCCCAAAAAACTCTTTTAGGGCTCGCAATGCGAGCCCTAAAAAGCCTTTTTTGTAGTCGTGTGTTAGTACGATGTAATTTTTGTCACTCACATGACACACCATCAAAAATTATTTTGATTCAACCAAAACAAAATTAATAAACTCTCGCGTACATATATATACTAGTGCAAGTAACGTGCAATGCATGTTTGCTTAATTTTATTTAGAAAGTGTATTAATTTATTTTTATTATATATTTTAATTGTTGTTTAAATTTTAAATAAGTAAACGATGTCATATATTATAAAATAAATAACATAAATATATTATAAAAAAATTAAGCTATAACATTGTTTATAGCTTAAAAAAAATATATGGTATTTTAATACTAGTGCAAATAACATGGTGCATTCTAGTTTTAAAGTAAACTATATGATTTTGTTTATTAGTTTGAAATTTAGTGTTTATAATAATTTAAATTTTGGTATTTTTTTATGTTTTGATTTATATACAATATATGGTAATTCTGGTTTTAGAAAAAATATTCAATATAATAAAATATTCAAAAACTCTCAATTAAAAACTATGAATCTAAAAAGTTTATTTGATAAAATTTTAATTAATTAATTAAAAAAATTATGAAGCCAACAAAAAGTTATATATATATATATATTTTTTTTTTGCTAACCCAGGGTATCAGGGGCCCCACCCCCACTAATCCCTGGAGGCCCTGGTGCCAAGTGGTAATTACCACTTGAGCGATATATAAATATATATTATTTAATTAATGGCTTGAATAATCAAAATAAGTAATTTCTCATTAAAAAAGCTAAACAACAAAATAATAAATATGTATATTTATGTATTATGTCAATATATAACATATATGCTTGGATAAATAAAATATATTAAATGACAAAATGAATAATGAATAAAAGAAACAAAAGAATAAATTTAAACACATAAATATTTTTTCGGTTTTAGTTTTGAAAACATAATTGACAGAATTTCTTATTTGAAGAGAATTTTGATTATAAAGCTTGGAAGCAAGCTTGCTAAGGAATTGAAGTGGTTCTGGGGGAAAATTTGGAAGCTTTTAAGCTTAGGGAAACAACTGGCAAATGTTTTAGCCAGAGGTAATTCTAGTCTTGAGCTTTTGGTTTTTGGTTTAAAAAGATTTTAAAGAATTTCTTGGATGTTGAGTTTCAGTTAAGTTTTAAGGGTTTTTAAAGTATTTCTAAGCTGCTAGGACCATTTTAATGGTCAACTCTGGGTCAAAACTGTGTTTTGGAATGATTTTGAGGGATTTGTGAGTTCTGAAATCACAAGTTGCAGGGTTGCATCGTGGCGCTGTTCTTGGAGCGTCACGACCCCCATGAACTTGGTTGAGGCAGGGGTGCCTCGAACTGTCTTAGCGTCGTGGCGTGTGTGCAAGGGATTTTGGCGTGGGCTTAATGCCTAGTTGAGTATCGCAACTCTTTTAGGGGCGCGCCGCGGCTCATATGGGGAAAAGTGGGGAAAATGTGTTTTGGGTTGTGGGAACCCAAACCTAAAGGCTTGGGAATGGTTCTACTACCCTGTTTAATAGAATTCAACGTCCCAGAGGCTAGGACTAGGTCTGGAAGCCTTTATTGGTTCATTTCTTGATATTTATTCCCTGTTGTGATTGTGACTAGGGTGTACTGTTAGGCTCAGGAGGAAAGGATCGCACACGGTGTCGCCATATGCTATCTGCTCGAGACTTGAGGTAAGAAAACTGCACCTGGACTGTGGTTAGGGCTTGAGCCCAGTTATCGAAAATGGTTATAACCATGCTTAGAATGTTTTATTAAACATGTTGATTGCAATGTGCATACCTGGGTTAAGGGATGGCTTTTTATCTGATATATCTAATTGAAAAGGTAGGCTTATAAGTCGAGGGCAACAACAATGATGGACCCAAAACGGGTATGTTTTAAATATTTATAACTCGCAAGCGCACGAATCGTATTTATAGAATAGTGTTCATGTAAGCACGAGGTCGAACCCAAATGAGTTGTCTAAAATCGAAAAGAAAACTATTTTAAACCAAAATTAATAAATTCTAACCTAGTTCCAAAGATTGATGAGAATTTTTGTATAATAAAAATAAAATAAAAGATAATAAAAAAGATATTAAAGACAATATATATATAACTAAATTAAAAGTGGAAATTAAGATGGTAAAATAAGATTATTAAGGATTAGAATCCACAAAATATAAGTTCAATAATATTTATAAGTATATTGATTCCCAAGTTTTAGTGATAGTTAAAATAAATCAAACTATCATTTTCCAAATAGATTTATAATTTTAAGCACAAATTACTTATAAAAAGATAAGATTTTTCTTCAATTTTCAAAATTATAATTTCAAAGCATTTAATGTAAATCATTCTAATGAAATAACAAATAAATCAATGAACATTATTTATAAGGCAAAACATAATATTTTTGTTCTAAGCATGGATGTGTACAATTTAATGACACATCTTACACAAAGAATATTATGTTTTTGCACTAATGAAGAAAAAAGTGTAAATATGTGCTAACAATCCAAAATACATGATGTTTAAGATGAAAGAAGATATTTGAAGAAGAAAATTCCATAAACTTTGTTGCACAAAATGGGAAATCAACATACAAAATAAATACTATCTAGTTACATATTGTTTCATCATCACCTTAATAATCTTAAAAAGATTAGAAACTCATAACTAGAATAAAAAATACAAACTAAAAATTACAAACATAAATAGGAAAATTTGGAGGAAAAACCCCCAAATTTTTCCTCTAAAAATACATAGAAAGTAACCAAAAAAAAGAAGAAGATGAAGATAATTGAGAGGTTTTGAATGTGTAGAAATTATGGTATAGTAACCCTCTCCAAAATGGACACAAACTCCTTTATTTATAGCAAAAAAAAAGTATTTAAAATAATCAATTTAAATTAATTAAATTGATTAAATTAAATTTGAAATGATGAATAATATAACATATAGGGGTAAATTTATAGGAGTGATGCTGAGTTTGGGTAAAAATATGTAGAAAGTGGGGTAAAAATATGGCATTTTTAGACACAAGGACAAAGAGACATTGTTGGGCTCAAGAATTTGAGGCATGCATGGGGTGGTGGCTGTTGGAGGCTGCTGGCAGTCTTGGGCGCATTGGTGGAGCTGGCTGGGGTGAGAGGCAGCTGAGGCAATGGGCCAGGCGGGCTGGGCCGAAGGGCCTGGGCTGCTTGAAAGTGGCATTCTTGTTGATGAGGGAAAACTTGATGCTGCTAAATGGAGAGAACCAGCTGGGACAGGTGGCGGCAGCTGGAGATAGCCAGGCGTTGGCTGCTTTGGTGATGGTTCGGTTGGAGACAGGGTCATTTGGCTTGGGTGATGGGCAGAACTGAAAGGGGTAGGTCACTCAGAAGTTGGTGGAGAGTTGAAGGCTTCAGGAGTGTACGACCTAGAGGCTGCTGATGGGTCGAATGGTTGGGCCTGGGCTGAGGCAGGAGGAAAAATGTCACAATCTCTTTGCTTTTTCCACAAAAATGACACTTTTAATTCCTTTTCTCTTCTTTTTCAAGCATAAAAAAATTGCAAAGTACATCATACAAAATAAGTAAATATTAAATTAGAATAAAATATTTTCAATTATAAAATAACTCATATTAAGTCCATGAAAATACTAATTGAAATTTAATTTACTTAACATTTAAGCTCAAAAATGCATGTTTTTACTTCTAACTTAACACTATTATTTTTAAATAATTAAACTATAATATTTTTCAATAATATAACTATAAAAACACACAAAAATATATAAAATCAAAATAAACCTAATAAATTCAAAATTACTTAAAAACTTAATAAATCAATTAAAAATTCAAGGATTAAGCAACAATTAGCACATAAAAAGTGGCAAAATAACTCTATTTTGTAGAGTTATCAAATAACGTGCTGAACGCAGGCGAATGTGGGTAACCCAACCAGGAAGCGTGATATACGCTTGAATGACCCTATGGCCGCCTGGAAAATAAAGCGCAAGATGCGCTGAGCTAGCTCTAAGGCTGGTTAGATGGGAGTAGGGAAAGGGGCCTCGGTTGGCACGACTCTAAAGTCGCTTATGTGGATTAAATGCATGCACGTGTATGGTTATTACTTCTAGGAATGTTAATTATGATTCTCTAATCTATCGATTAACTGGTTATGAGCATGATTATGATTTCTTTCTGAGCCTTGGCTCACGGGTGCTACATGGTGCAGGTAAAGGAAAGGAAAAGCTGGACTAGCCATGCGTTGGAGAGCTTGAGGGGCGGGGTGTACTTATGCAGCTTGCTTAACTGCCCTGGCCGAGGATATCTGCTGGAACTAGGGTTGAACCCTGATTTTTCTGCTTAGGCTGGCCCCTTTATTCATTTTGTATTTGGTTTAGTTTATAAACTCTTTTGGGGATCCCATGTATCAAACTCAAACTCTTTTAATGAAACGGTTACATCTTTTGACAAAAAAATTTAATACCTAACTCTTGAGTTAGTTTAATTACATGTTTTAAGTCCAAATGACTCATTTAACGAGTTAAGTACTATTTAAAATACACAGTGTAACGATCTTGGATTAGTAGGACGTTACACTGGCAGTGGATTAGTGATGGTGTCTCTCGGTCGAAGCCTAGAGGCAAACCAGTGAAGCCTTGACCGAGAGAACTATGTGGCGGCAACTAGGGTTTCGAAAAACCCTGTAACACCCTAAGTTGCTAATAAGGTTTAGGATTTTGATTAGCGTGCCTGGAGGGCAATAAGTGGATTAGTATGCTAACATGTGAATTTAAATTAATATGTGATTAGAATGCATGTTTAGGTGGTATAAATATGCATGTGGGCCCCATTTGCATGATAGAGGTAAATTGGTAATTTTAGCCCGTTGAGGGCATAAATGTGATAATTGTATTATGTGGTTTGTACCACATGGTGTGGTGATATTAATGTGATGCACGTGCCGAGACGGTCCTAGTGAGCTAGATAACTCAAAGGTCACAACGGGATTCTATACCTGGCTCGGGAGGAGCCTAGGGGTACTTTGGGGAAAATTCATGAGTTGGGTTGTGAGTTTTTGGTTAATGGTTATTGGTGATTAGGTAACCTGAGTAACCATTAGTAACTGCTGAGAGTAACAAGTTTGGATGGAAAATGGTAGAATTGTAATATAAGTGAAGGTATAAGAGTGCCCTTGAGGCTTAGTTAGAAGAGGAATTAGATGGAAGGGTAAGATGGTCTTTTGGCAAGGATTTAGATAACTTCAGCTGAGAAGAGAAGTCATTCACGTTTTAACACTTAGGTATATTTTGTTTTGGTTGAAAGTTTGAGGAGAAAACTAGAAAGAAAGGAAAGGAAGAAGGGAGCATAAACTTGAGGGATCTAGGAGGAGAATCAAGTGGTTGGAGGCAATTAAACTTGATCATAAACCAAGACTTTTCTGAGGTAATGATTTATCTCTGTTTTGTTAAGTTTCTAAGCTTGATTTTCTTAGAGTGTTAGTATGAAAATTGAAAGTTGATGTGTGGCTGTTTGGTGGATTCATGGGGATGAAGCTTGCTTAGATTCAGTTTGGGAATAAGGGGGATTTGCTTGGAGCTGGACTTGGAGAAGACTCAGGGGAAAATTTCTACTTGAGGTAAGGGTTTTATGCATCTCTGTTGTATATTAGTTGTTGTGAATCAAGTTGCTGGTTTGTTAGTTTAGGTTTCATAAAGTTTCGAGCCAATTGGTGAATTGGGGATTTGATTGTGTGTTTGGGTTTATTGTTGATGTTTCCGAGTTGTTAGATGGTCTATGTGGGGTTTTGAATTGATTTTGGGGCTTAGGTGATTACTTGGGATGATTTGGAGTGGTTTTAGCTCGAGGAAAATGCAGGGAAAAACCCAGAAATATGGGTTCGCGAAGGAGCGCCTGGCCCTGTTCTTGGGCGCCGCGGCGCGAGGCTGTTTCTGGGCAGGGGAAAGTTCTCTGACTTGCTGGGCGCCGCGGCCCTCTAGGGCAGCGCCACGGCGCTAGGCCAGTTTCAGGGCATAGAAATTTTGCAATTTTGAGCTTTTGTTCCGGGGGTTCGGGGGATGTTTCCGATGAATTGTTTTAGGAATTTGGGGATTCCGAGAGTGTGGGATTGGTCCCGGGAAGTGGTTTTGGATTGGTTAGTAATAAAAGATGTTTTATATGTGTTGTGACTAGGTCTTTGGAGAGGCTCGGTTAGAGGACCGTGCTCGCGGCTTTGGGGCATCGGAAGCTCGGGATACAGGTAAGAAAACCACTCTTCCCACAGAGCTTGTATGCAGGGCTGAGCCCAATATGTTTGAATTGTAGGGCGTAGCCCTTTGGTTGAATTTGTTAGTACTTAGTATATGTTTGTTATGTTATGATTACAATTATGTGAATGTTCGGCAAGAGCCGAGAACGGCGCAGGCCGAGGTCGGCATGGGCCGGGAACGACAAAGGGCCGGGAACGGCGTTGGGCGCACTGAGTGCTAGGCCGAGTACAGCAAGGGGCCGGGAGCAGCGTTGAGCACGTGGGGTGCAAGTTGCCAGGGTAAGACCCTAAAGGATACCTAGGATATCCTCACGGTGTGGACCGCGAACCCAGGGCCTGGTAAAGCGCCTGGGACGGCATGGCCGTATGTGTTTAGCCCATTGGTGGTTTGAATATATGCTAGGTGTTTGTTGTGCATATGTTATCTGCTTGTGAGGGTTTTCTTGCTGGGCTTCGGCTCACGGGTGCTCTGTGGTGCAGGTAAGGGCAAGGGGAAAAGTCAACCAACCATGAGTATGGAGAGCGTGAAGCGGCGGGTACATGTTTGGTCTGCCTCGCTGCCACGGCCAGTGGTTTTGGGAGATGGTTGTATTAAAACTAAGATTTTGTCGTCTAGTCGACTCAAACTTGTAAATTATATGCTGTAAATATTTCTAAACGGTATCTTGGGATCCCAAGTGTCAAACACTCAACGTTTTGTAGTAAATGGAATTGTTTTCGAAGTTTATTTCATTGTTTATGATTTAATTACACTTTTGACCTAAAATCTCGATTAGCGAGTTAACTTCACTTTTAAAACTCACTTGGTAACAGCTCTAAGGAAGTAGGACATTACAAACCCTATACCAAAGAGAATATGAATAGAAATAGGGAATAAAATAGCATAATTATTACATCGTTATTTAGTTATCTAAAGCTATTACTTTTTCATTAATAAAAAAAAAAATTTGACCAAAAAAATTAAAAATAAGTTTGCACGTTCCTTTCACGATATCTAAGTATGGAAACATATTCTAGAATAAGCTTTCCAGTGTATATTTAAGAAGCTATTAGTAGCTTGGGTAATAGCTAGTATTTAATGTTAGAAAATAAGAAAATACGCTGGATGGTGAAACATATGTGCCGCAAATCAATACAATAAATGATGCAAAATAACTTTGATATCTATAGTAAATTTAAAAGTGGGGATAAGTTGGCCGTGGACCAACCTTTTTTCCCCAACTTTTATTGTATTTTTAATTTGCGATAGGTAAGTATATATTTTGAATTCATTACATGTTGTAAATGGTGTATATATTGTAGTACAGACGATGATAATTATTCTCAAATTTATTTATAATTTCCAACCAGACATAACTCTCCAATAACATCCATAAGGAAAGGAGTGATGAACCTCATCGCGAGGAGAGCAGAAACCACAGTAACACCACTACTTTGAGGGATCAATACCACCATTTATGGAGACAAATACCTGTGTATATATATATTAACTAATTTTTTGCCCGGATCCTGATTGAACCCTAACCTCTTAGTACAAAGCAAGATGCCCCAGGCCAAGGACAAGTGTTTGAGGGTTAAGTATATGCTAGCTTACAGTTTCAACCAGCAATCTCCGAAGAAAAAAAATATCAACCACTACAACTACCTTCATATCTGATAACTAGAGTCTATTAAAAAACAAAACAGAAATTTAGCTAACTTCTTTACCTTGAGTCTAAACAATATTAAGAGCGTGACAACTTCACAACGAGCCTAGAATAATAATCAAATACTTGTCTTAATATCACGTAAAGCATATTCGTGCATGGGCATGCACATGTGGCACCTATCTCACACAAGTTGTACCACTTTCTAAATTCTAGCATATTCCATACATCAAAACATGCTTACAAGTCTCACATAGAATCATGAAAAATAATGTCATTTTACTCATTAATCCTTAATAGTTTTCAAACAAAGACCTTAGACTTACTCAAATAACATATAATTATCTGTAAAAAAAAAAGCACTTGCATGTAACATACATAAATAAGACCATTCTCAAAAACTCAGTCAAAGGTGGAATTATCATGCTCTTTATTTCTTGACAAATTTACAAAATTTCAGCAAGCTTAATTAAACTTTGAAATTAATTCCCTATTAGTTCCCTAATTAACAAACTAACAATAAAAATTCAACAACCACATAAAATCATAAAGTATTTACATACTAACAATACCAATTGTTTAAATACTCCCACACATTATTTACTTTACTTATTTATTTGATTAATATTTAGTAAATTTAAATTTTTGATCAAAATATATATATTAACGAATTCAATACTGCTTATTGATATCTTTTGATTCAAATTTAGGTTATATATAAAAATGAAGGAATTATAAAACATGAATAGTACTATTGGCCAAGTTTATTTTTTAAAGATATTACAGAGCTTGAGTACGTATGAGTATTATTTAGCTAATAATTAAGACATTGTACACATGCTCTAATTTTCTCCCTGGTATATAGTTTTCATATGTATCTATAATAGAAACTTGCATGCAATAGCTTCCAATGGAATGCCATCGGCATTACATAAAGCACTGCTTCATTCATTATTATTTGTCTAATAATTGGCTTTAATTAGAGAGAAGTGAGTTCATGATAGGTCGAGCTTTGCACATGGCTTCCAATGGCACAACTTTAGGCATTACAGTAAATGTACCTTCAGTCAAGTCCACTTCTTCCTCACCAATTCTTTCCCACTCAAAACACTGAATCAAAGACCCTAAAGTCAATCCCATTACACGATTGGCTAAGCCATTTCCGGGACAAGCTCTTCTTCCTAATCCAAATGGCATTAAGTATTGGTTGGCGTTATTACTCTCAAATCTCTCGGGCTTAAAGCTCTCCGGATCATCCCATAGTTTGGGGTCTCTGTGTATGGCCCACGCATTAACCAATACCATTGTGCCACATGGAATGTCGTATCCCTCAACGGTGCAATCTTCTGACGAGAAGTGAGGGAGGAGCATTGGAACTGGTGGGAAGAGGCGTAGGGTTTCTAAGATTATGTTGTGAAGGTATGGTAGTTTGGAAAGATCCTCTTCGTCTATTATTAGTTGTTGTCCACCAATTTGTTCCTCAATTTCAGCTTTGGCTCTTTTCATGATTTCAGGATGGTTGAGCAGATTCGACATTGCCCATTCTAATGACACTGATGTTGTGTCTGATCCGGCAGATAATAACACCTGAAATATATAGCAAAAGAAAATCATATATGTAATCATTCTTATTCATTTGTTTACTCGGTCATTTGGTAAAATGACATAATTTTTAAAGTTATTTTGTATTCTAGCCTAGTTTTAATAATTCATTACAAAATTGTTTCTCATAATTTAGACAGCAGGTGATTAAAAAATTCAAACAGCCGATCAAAAATTTTAGACACTTGGTCGAAAAATTTAGACAACTGATCGAATTTTAGAGAAATGTCATTTTGCAAAAAAATATCAAAAATTAGTCAAAGTACAAAACCACTTAAAAAAAAAAAAGACTTATTTTCACAAATTCTTATTAATAGAAATAGTTTATGAAGCCCACATAAATTTGAGATAAAATAATAAAATATTTCTCCTCCCATCCTTTTAAGTAATGTCATTAATTACTAATAATCAATATTTATTTATTTTATTTTTATAAGTTAAAAGATCAATTGACCCAAAAATAAAAATCTTCTATTTAAAAAATATTATATTTCTCTATAAATGGCAATTAAGTTAAATTAAGGCATTATCTTTCTTAATTATGCAAACAAAATAAAATATTTTCTATTCCTTCATGGATGAATATTTTATTTCCATTCATTTTTCTAATTTATTACTTACCATTATGAAGCCTTTGATGATTTCATCGGAATAGTATTCAGGATGAGACTTCTGAGAAGCAAGCAAGTGATCGATCATGGTAGACATGTCTGACGATTTCATACTCCGACGCTCATCCACGAGCCGTTGCAAGAACCCATCCATTTTCTTGGCAGCCCTTATCACCTTCATCTCATGACCCCTTCCCAACCATTTCAAGGCAGCCGGCAAGAACTCGGCGGGATTGGCCGCACCGGCACTGGGGATCGCCTCCTCCCTGATCTGCCTGAACAGCTTGGCCTCCTCTTGGTCAGCCACGTCGTCGCCGTAATACCGTTTTCCGGCTACCATTCTCATTATGATGTTGAAAGCCAAATTCGAAAACAACGTCTTCATCTCCACCTTGGCGAAAACAAACTTGTTATCATCTGATGATCCACGGACGAGCGAGTTTCGAGCGAGAGTAGAAAGCAATCGCATGATCTCGTCCCTACGCGTGTCCAGGCATGACTTGAGCCGGCTCGACGAGAAGATCTCGATGGAGGCGATGCGGCGGAGGTTACGCCAGTGGTCTCCGTAGGAGGCTGCTGACATTGCGGTGTAGTTATAGCTGAGGTACTTTCCGACGAAAGAACGTCCGCGGTTGGCGAGAACGATGTCGTTTTTGCCGAAACATTCTTCCGCGGCTGAATGTGATGATACGACAATAACACGGTGGGTACCGAGCCAGAGGGAGAAAACGGCGCCGTATTTTGTTGCGAGCTGGTGCTAAAACCTGTGGGCTGGTTTTGTTATGAGATGGAGGTGGCCGATGAGTGGGAGAGAAGGAGGGCTTGGAGGCAGGTTTTTGTATTGTCGTTTTTTGGTTTCGAAGGAGAGTTTTAATGCAAAAACGACAACGATGACGACCAGAGCTGTCAAGACTAGGATTATTGCCTCTACCATTTTTTTTATTATTTTTTTTTTATGCAGATGAGTTGCGTAAATGCTTGTAGTGGCTGTAGTTATATATATATATATATTTATATATATATGGGGCAACTACCTTATCTACCTATTTTGATCTTAGTTTATTCTAATATTATTTATGTTTTATTATAGTCAATTGGTAAGCATAATTCAATATCAAATCTTATATATTTAAATATTTAAATTTAATAAATATTAAAAGATCTTATTAACTAATTATAAAATATCTTCTTATGTGCTATTGACCGGTCACTTAAACAATTTCTATTTTCTTTAAAAAAAAAAAAAATAACACACTCTAGCTAGACCTACCAGAGTATGAGAGAGATTTTGTCAGGATACAACCAAACCCATACCCATACCCATACCCATACCCATACCCATAAATACATATATATATATATATTCTAGATCAATAGTATATATATTTCTATTTTTAGAATTTTTTTATAAAATAATATATATTGTAATTATAGTAGCCATTCTATTAGTTTTCAAAAAAATTTAAATATTTTTCAATGTCAAAAAAATAGTTCAAATGGTATAAAAAAATACGTGTGCAATTGACTGTACCTATTTAGGACATCGTAAATTATTCATAATTTCTCAAAAAATTAATGAAATATCTGTTATAACTACAATGTACAACGTCATATAAAAAAATTAAATTATAATTTTTTTATACACGGGAAATAGAAACACCCCTACTATAAATTTTCTTATATCAATTAATTTAATAATGAATTCATTTATATTGTATGTTGATAAGAGTTTAATTGAATAATAATACTAATAATTAAAAATAAAATAAAGAGTAATTGGATTGAATACTAGTTCTCACTAATTAATATAATAGAATTTGTACAATAGAGGAAGTAGTTGTTTAAATATGACAACTACGTACCTAACTAATTAGGGGGTTTTCATTCTTTGTTCATTACTTTCCAGTATTTTCCATATCATAGAAATTTGAAGAATTCATATCAAAGAAAGTTCTAACTATTATAACTGTTAGAATAATAGCGTCCATTGTTGTATAACAAAAATTTTAAGTATTTTTTAGAAGTCATATATTTCTAGATTTCTAGGAGCTTAAGTAACACTTAGATGAGTTTGTTATCTGAGATGCTCCATATAATTAGTTTATATATGTCTCACCTTTCTTTTTTCTTTTTCTTTTTTAAATATTTATCCTACTTAATTTAAATTTCTGACCTCGATCATGCATATATGGTCTTATTACTTAAAAAAATATATGGGTAGAAAACTTAGGTGTTTTTTGGTAACCATTAAAAAAATAGTTTTTTATTTAATTAATTAAAAATTTGACAATTAAACATAAAATAGCGTTTGGTAAATCTATTTTTATTTTTTATTTTTTTAAATTTTAAACAAAATTTATTAAATTTTGAAAATAGAAAATTTTCACTTTCAAATTTTTTTTAAACAGTTTTCATTTTTTCCTTCTCTTCTTCAAATTAACACATCACATTGTTAAAAAAAAAAAAAAATTAAAAATTATCAAACACGTTTATTATTTTTTTGTTTTTAAAAACAAAAAACAAAAATAGTTACCAAACATATTTTTATTTTTTAAAAATAAAATAATATTTTCATTTTTGTGTTTAAAAAATTTAAAAACAAAAATTGTATCAAACGGACCCTTAATTATTACAACTGTGGGTGTATAATTTATATATCTATTATTACACTCAAAGAATAAAAATAAATAATTAAATGTTCAACCTAACTATACGTTATTAGAAGTAATAACTAGGTGCATGTCTATGCTAACCAATCATTTTGAAGCTTTTCTCCCATCTATATACAATATATAATCATAATTGGTCATTTGTTTAATATTTATTTTACAATATAAATATTAATTAAAAATATATTTCAATAAAATTTATTTAAAAATAAGTGAATATTTGAAATTAATTTAAAATTTACATATAGAGATATACTCCTTCAATAATTTAAAAAAAAAAAAATTTAAACATAATCAAAATAAATTTAAAGAAAGCTAGGAATAGGGAAAATGATTTTTTTTTTTTGGCTTTAATTTTAACTGGTTCCACCGAAAATGATGGAGGATATACTACTAATTTGGGTTTTAGGTTTTTGTTCTTCTAACATCAAATCTGTAGATCTGGCTTTAATTCTATTATTTTTTATTTGAATAAATGGGTTGATAATTAATTGATTCTAACAGTATTTGTCTTAATAAAATATATTTTAAATAATTTAATTAATTTTTAAATTATTTATTTTTTAAGAATATATTTCAAACCATTTTTGAAATATTTAATAATTTAAATAAAATTGAACCAATAAGGTGCAATCACGTTCTCTGATTAATCTGAGGACCTAATAAGTAGTTTTGCAGTGTTAGAAAATATAATATCTAACGTTATTCTATAGTTATTACGTGAAAAAGAAAAATAAATAAGTAATTAAATATTCAGCCTAACCTATTAGAAGTAGTTAGTTTAGCAATAATAGGCACATGTCCTATATATACAATATAATCGTGTCCCAAATCATCAGTTCTAACTAACACTCCTACCTAGCTGAGACAAAACAATGTTATTAAATTACGTGATTTTTTCTTATATACACATAAATTTTCCAATAATAACATTTATAAGGGTACCTAGATTTTTACAAAAATACTACCTACTCTTAAACAAGGTATTGCATGTGAAGGACTTCTCCCACACTAATCACCCATGACAGCTAACGAAGATCGACAGAAAAATTCTATGAACGCCGGTGATGAAGCTTCAGAAAGCAACAACAAATCAACCCACAAGATCTGGGTGAAAAACTGGAAAACAATTTTATAAAAATACTACAAATTAAACAGGCAAACAATGAGAACCAAACTTTCAATTTCAGAAAATTGAATTATCAAAACCTTCTAAATACCTTCTAATCTATAAGTTTTATTTGTAGATACATTGGTTGCTATCTAATTATTTTGCAAATATTGATGGAAAACACTCACTTGAAATTCTCGAAAATATAATGAGAACATGAAGGTCATTTTGAAAATTTTATTTATGAAAACATTAATATTGTGTTGTTGTTGTGTTGTGTTTACGTTTCTGTCACAAATAATAGATAAATAAAATCAAAACAACATTCTAGCAACAAAACAACAACATTAAATCAACTCCACAATAACAACAAAACAAAACAAAAGATGAAAGGAGATAGAAAATAACTTATAAACAATCAACATAATCATTAAAAACCTAAAGAAAAACTCTTGAGTCAAAAAGGAATTCACTACTAAGCTTGTAATACTACATTTTGTCACTCACATGCATGGTCTGGCCTAAGTTTAAGAGTAGCCTTAATGATATTTGCATTCTTGAAATATTTGTGTTCCCTAAACAAATTTAAACAAAGCAAGATTTTGATATTCATCAGGAGGATCAAAATATTCAAACTCAAACATAAAACGGAGACTTTAAAGTTTTTCTAGACTTGTCATTCTTCTTTTGAATGTCAGAAGTAGTTTCAACCTCAAAAATTGGTTGGACAACATCACGCATACCAGCATCAACCTTAGAGCAACTCGACTGCAACAATCCAACAACATATAAGAAAATAAGAAATTACACAAAAATCATACATAAACAATACAACCACATAAAAACAACAATTCAAACAACAAATAAGAAATTACTTTTGCTCGCATTAGCTCCTGTTCTTTGTCAAAGCCTGTCTGGTGTGCACAATAATACCTACACTACTTCAATTCCGGGAATTTCTTTACAGAAAATGTCAACATTTGTGGTTCATACTACAACAAATATGAGTAATAGTGCAAGTAAAGAGAGCTTGAAGACCACAGTTTTTAATTGCAAAAAAATATGATTTGAGAAAGAATGAGATGATCGATGACTAATAAAATATTACAAATTTGAAGATGAGAACATGTGATCGATGGGAGAGCATGCACAAGGACAAGTGTCCATGTTACATGTCTGCAACCTAAAGACTCTATAGCCACGTAGTGAGCAAGGATAAGAAAGACAATGAAAAAACAAGTTTTTTTTTCTCTTACCAATAATAAAAGACAATGCAAAGCAATTTTCTTTTGTTTCTAACCAATAATAAAATATGGTGAAATGTGTAGAAACTACAAATGAAATAAATGGAGTGATAGTAGAGTGTATAGGGAAATGAGTGGAGTAATAGTAAAGTATATAGGAAAATGAGTGGAGAGATAGTGTAAGAAAAAATAAATTAATAATATGAATTGAAAAGATAAAAAAGATGGGAAAATGTAGAATAAGCTGTTAGTGTGGGAGATTGTGAAAAAAACAAAATGGGAAAATTGATTAAAAAGTATTGAAACTTGTACTACATAACTATAAAGTTTACATGGTAGCGTGTCTAGTGAATAGTAGTATAAAAAAAAGCTGAAAACAATGTAAGTTGTATAAAAGAAAAAACAACACAGTAAAAAAGAAAAAAGTACCGCTCAACCGTATTAATGTCAATATTAGACTAATTTAGGCACTCCATGTAAAAATCCCTTAAATTAACCCTTTATTGGTTATAATTAGAGCATCTCCAACCTTGACACCTTATTTGGTGTCACACCAACATTAAATTTGGTGTCAAAAATTATTTTCACTCCAATCACAACACTAAAAACTACACACAAAAAAATATTCTTTATTATTATATTATTTTTTTAAATAAATTGAATATTATTTTTATTATTATATTAATTTATCAAAAGCATCACAATTATTATATCTAATTAATATTTTAAATAAAACTACTCATTAATTACATGACAATAATACTATATAAATAATTAAAACTCGATAAATTAAAAAATCATATTGCATGTAGTAACATAAAGATTGCATCACTAGAGAAAAAATATTACATTCATAGAAAAAAAAATATTACAATACATTAGATCAAATTAAACCTAAAAGACACACTTGAAAATATATATTTTAATTTTGTGAGTTACCATATTCGTCCCACAAGTGCTCAATTAATGCATTTCGAAGCTCAATGTGAGCTTTCTTATCCTTGATTTTTCTATGTCTAGTAAGAAATTCTTGAAACCGAGCATTATCATCTTCTTCCATCTGAACTTCTGGACTTGGCACTTCGACTCGCTCTTCAATTGATGCATTAATATCACGTTCATCTTCAATTATCATATTATGCATAATAATACATGAAGTCATTATATCATGTAATACTTTTTTATTCCAAAGACGTGCCGGTCCAGCAATAATTGCAAATCTAGACTGCAGTACTCCAAATGCACGTTCCACATCTTTTCTACATGCTTCTTGTTTCATTGCAAATAATTTCTTTTTTGGATGACGTGGATCATGAATACTTTGAACAAGAGTAGACCATTTTGGATATATACCATCAGCTAAATAATAACCCATATTATACTCTTTTCCTTTAATAACATAATTAGCAGGTGGAGCAATACCTTCAGCAAGATTAGCAAAAAGATGGGATGCCTCCAGCACATTAATGTCATTATTAGATCCCGGTAAACCAAAATATGCATGCCATATCCAGAGATCATAGTCAGCTACAGCTTCAAGAATAATAGTTGGGGACCCACTACGATCGGCATATTGTCCTCCCCAAGCAGTTGGGCAATTTTTCCATTTCCAATGCATACAATCTAAACTTCCCAACATTCCTGGAAAACCTCGACGTTCACCAATCTGGAGTAGTCTTGCAACATCATTAGCGTTAGGTGATCGGAGATAGCGGGCTCCAAACACCTCGACAACAGCACGACAAAATCGCTTCAAGCTTTCTATAGTTGTAGATTCTCCTATTTTGATGTATTCATCGGTAGCATCTGCTGGTACACCATACGCCAACATTCGAAATACAGCTGTTACTTTTTGCAAACCTGATAACCCGAGTTTACCCATTCCATCCCTTCGCTGGATGAAGTAATTGTCATGTCTTTGTATAGCATCCAAAATATGAAGGAATAAAGGACGACCCATTCGAAATCTTCGCCGAAACATCAAATCGGTAAAACGAGGATTCTCTGCAAAATAGTCGTTGAAGAGATTGCGATCAGCACTTTCCCGGTCACGGTTGATAACTATATGACCAGGAATCGAGCCTCGACGTGAGCCTTTGTTTTTTTGGTGTTGAGCAACGCAAAAATTATTGTTAGCAGTAATTTGACCTACTACTTGCATCTCTATATCATCATAATAGTCATCATCTGAAGAAGATGATGATAAATAAGATGAACTACCAGGATAAGAATTCATATTTTATCAAAGTTAAACTGTATATATATTTTTCGGTGTACCCTATATCATGTGTGATATTCATGTTTTATAGTGTAAATCTCCTTATCTTCTGAATCCAAAATCTCAACCGCTGCATTGTGTTGTCAAATCACATCTTATCTTTTGAATCCAAAATCAGAAGATAAGAAATCTCACGGATTAATCTTGGCCACTGAAATAATTTGACCACAATCTCAACCGCTGCATTGTGTTGTCAAATCACATCTTATCTTCTGAGTCCAAAATCAGAAGATAAGAAATCTCACGGATTAATCTTGGCCGCTGAAATAATTTGACCACAATCTCAACCGCTGCATTGTGTTGTCAAATCACATCTTATCTTATGAGTCCAAAATCAGAAGATAAGAAATCTCACGGATTAATCTTGGCCGCTGAAATAATTTGACCACAATCTCAACCGCTGCATTGTGTTGTCAAATCACATCTTATCTTATGAGTCCAAAATCAGAAGATAAGAAATCTCACGGATTAATCTTGGCCGCTGAAATAATTTGACCACAATCTCAACCACTGCATTGTGTTGTCAAATCACATCTTATCTTCTGAATCCAAAATCAGAAGATAAGAAATCAAATCTTATGTAGCTTTTTCATCCCTATATAATCCCACACTACTCATTCAAACAGATTACCTCTTCCACACTACTCATTCAAATTGATCACATCTCTTCAACATATTTTCAAAACAACTACATTTTCTTCCAAAATGTCTTCCAGTCGCACTGCATCATACTCACTTGAAGAAGATATGCACTTGTGTCATGTATATATTGACATTTCTCAAGATCCAATCATAGGAAGAAACCAATCAGGTAATAGTTTTTGGGCAAGAGTTGAATCAGAGTACCACAAGAATGAGAAATTTAGTAATCAACCTCGACCAAGAAGATCTTTGCAAACTCGAATGACTACCATTATTGGTGCAGTTGCAAAATTAAGGGGATGCATCAACCAAATCCAAAATAAAAATCCAAGTGGTGCTTCACAAGAAGATATTGTAAGTGTTTGTTATAATTTACTTATTGTTACTAAATTGTTTTTAAATTTTATTGACACTATTATTTTATTTATGTTTTAATAGTTAAATCAAGCGAAGATGTTATTAGCCCAAGAAAAAAAATATAGCAGAGGCTTCAAATTTGATCATGTGTGGCCCATCCTCAAACACATTCAGAAATTTACAAGTGATGACAACATCAATGGACCAAGTAGATTCCAACAAGATGGTCCTAATTTTACTTCGTCAAAATCATCATCTCACAATTTTGATTCTCCGACGTCAGCATCCACCGGTATGAGTTCATTTGATCTTAATATAAATAATGAGGAAATCATTACTAATTCAACTGAAAGACCTATTGGTGTGAAAAAAGCAAAGGCAAAACAATTAGGTGATGATCAATTTAACAAACTAATGGAACAAAGTAAAAAACTCGTTCAAGTTATTGAAAAGAGTAACACAGATAGAAATGAACGTCATAAAAGAAAAACTGAAGATAAAATTTTATTCACGGATTTGGATTCTATATCCGATCCAGAGTTTCGCCAGTACATTCAAAGCGAAAGAAGAAGAATTTACAGAGAAAGAGCACGAACATCCGAAGTTGGAGAACAGGGAGAATGATCTCAATATCAGGGATCACAATATCGAGCATCTCAATATCAAGGACAAAGTGCTCAAGATGAAGGGCAACGATCACAAGATCAAGGTGAAAGATCTGAAAATAACTCACAAGATTATAGTCCATATTTTGACTATCTTGGCGGAACAGGGAATAATTTTCCACATTATTGAATTGTTGTCTTTGTATCTCATAAGGTTCATTTCTATGTTATTGCTTTCCGTTTGATTTTGGCGTGTTTAATTTTAATTTTCCAATGCATGTTTAAGTTTGTAACGTTTTTATTGTGTAATATTGATTATGATTTAAGTTTATAATGTTTTATTGTATAATTTTGAGTATGTTTCGTATGCATTATTATGATTAATATTAAAAAAAAATTGTAATGTGATTGTGAATGTTGAGAATGTGTACTATTAATCATAATGATAATGTGATATTTAATGTGTTCAATTTTAATTTTTTTAATGTGTTTTTAAATTTGTAATGTTTCTATTGTGTAATATTAAAAAAATACAAATATTTAATAATGTTTTATTTAAATTATAATTAAAAAAATAATTTATAGTATATACAATTTAATTTCTACATAATAAACTAAATTCTAAATTATATATATAATAATATAAATATATATATAAATAATAATATAAATATATATAATAATAATTAAATATAATAAAATAATGAAAAAAAGAAAAAAGAAAAAAAAAAAGTATGCCGTGTGCTACAGTACACGGCATATATGCTGTGTACTGTAGCCAAAACATCAAATTTGATACATGTTTGCTGCTACATTGGAGTGCCTACAACTGCATATATACAATTTTAGGGACACGTTGGAGATGCTCTTAACATTATTATCAATGCTGACTAAACATTTTATTCTTAAAAAGAAAAAAAATAAACATTGTATTCTTCCAATTTAATTATTCTATTAAATTTTGGATATTTGCTACAAAAATATCAAATTTTGACTGAAAGTTGTACTTAAATACTAATTATGTTATTTTGGCGGTAATAATATCAATTTATTTGTTAATAGTTGCACTTAAGTATCAATTCTTTTCTATTTGCAGCAAAAATATCAAATCTTTGTTAATAGTTAGTTAAGTACCAATACTTTTAAATTATTTTTTCATCATAAATTAAAATAGATCTTATACATTTTTTTAAAATAATTTAAGGAATATTTGTCGCTATTGTATGCCCTGATTTTCCCACGGCTATTAGCGAGCTGAGATACGGCCTAATCTTGGCTACCATGTGGACATCCCCCAAAGACCGAAGCTGCCATCGTAAGATCCTACCTCCTTAGCTCGAGGTAACCTAAGGGTTCGCCAAGATTACTTAAGGACTGAGTCTGGACTCTGAAGGCCGCAGGTCGAGGGAGGCATCCAGCTCGTGGTACGAGCTAGGGTTGGAGGCTGTTACCTTTTGTAAAGTCAACCACGCAAGGTAAACGTGCATATATCAGACATCACGTGTCTGATATATCCCTGACTTCTCGGACACGCAGCATGAACGTGCGTATTCAGACACCCACGACTGGGTTGGGCAGTGCGGCTCATTATCCCATTTACCTATTGATTTGACCACACTTATGTGTCAGGTTTAGGAATTAATCATGAATGTTACAGAGTTGACATGATAGGTAAGAAGGTCACGGGATGACCTTCTTACCAACTCCCAGGTGCCTTCTCCTATAAATATGGAGACCCTGGGAGTTACAAAGGGTTGGATTCTATTATGTAAGAAACACCCTGTAAGAGAATACCAAGCGTATAGTAATAATACTGACTGGTGGAGTAGAAGGATTTTAACTTTTGAACTACCTTAAAACGTATTTTGTGTCACCATCCCATTTCCAAGATCATTCATCTATTTCGGTCTAACATAAGCATTAATTCCTTCCTCTTCCTTTTCTTAATTACCTGTTGGCGAAGAACCGCGTCAATAGCTATAATACTAAAGATTTGGTATTATTATTGTAAAAAGACAAAAGAATTGGTACTTAACTGCAACTATTGACAAAGATTTGGTAATTTTTCTACAAATAGAAAATTTAAGTGCAACTATTTACAAAGATTTGATATTATTACTGCCAAAATATAAGAATTGGTATTTAAGTACAACGATTAGCAAAGATTTAGTATTTTTGTCACAAATTTCCATTTAATTTTTATTATCGGATTTAGAAAAAGTACATATGATATTATAAAGAGAGATAGAGAAATTCTGAGCCTAATAGAGAATGCAAAATTTTAAATTTAATTTAATTGAAATATGTAGGACCCGATATTAACTAGCACTAATAGCGGTATAGGTAGTGATGCACATGCGGCAAGAAATTGGTGGGGAGTGCTCCTCCGTCCCCGTGCCCATTTATATTTTTAATCCCCGTCCCCACCTTAGACACCCATGTTGCAATAACACTCAAGCCATCATCGTTGAAATAATAAAAGTTTGGGGTTTCTTTCTGATCAAACTTTTATGCGTATTCAGTAACATTGAGACTCCCTGATTCCAGTCTGCTGAATTCATCCATATTTATAGCTAGGATGACTGAGTTATAATACATGTCTAAACCCGTCCAAGTCCATAGTAGTCACATCCTATGTCTGTTGCATCACTTTTTATCATGTGCAAGTGTTATCCCCATTTCCTGCGTGGACCCGGTACCTTCGTCCGGGTCCACGGTCAGGGGCTGTTCGAAATGTGGGCCCGGCCCAAGGCCTCGTGATACGGGAATGTCCAAAGGGGTCACGGGCTTGGATGCAATTCTGGGCCCTCGAGGAAGTCCGGTATGGTCATCCGGGAGACGTGCAGACAATTCGAACCCCCAACGACATGCGCGTCATGGTCCCGAACCCTGGTATGGTCCGGGCCGGTGGTAAATGAAGAGGGACAAAGGTAAACGAACCCGGATCACATCGTCCCCGGTTGGTGGGACCAAGTGTCCGGGACCCTGAAGTCGCCCCACTCCGCGTGGGCGTTGTCCCTACTTTTCTCCTACGGAAAAGGCCACCTCGGGATTGCACGCCGTTGTTTCAGATCTGCGCTGTCAAAGTACTCTGACTGGTCTTGTCTCCTGAATCTGCCTCGTAACTCGAAGTGTCCAGACCAAAAGCATCATTTTGTCGGGCGAAATATAGCTCTTGGGCCAACTTAGTGGACCTTAACTGGTCTGAAATTCATGTATGTTTTATCTTTTATTTTGGGTTCCCACTAGAGAGGCTGAGAGTATCCATATCTCTGATGGGCCCGGGTCATACCCGGCCCAGACCCAGTGTTCCCACAAGCCTATAAATACAGGCTATAGAACACTGGGTAGAGGGATCTCTCATCATCTAAGATACAGATACTCTGTCAAAATATAGAGAAAAACTCCATTGTAAAAGGCTTTCTAAGCTCTAATACTACAGACTCGTGGACTAAGGCTCATTAACGCCTCAACCACGTAAAAATCCCGTGTTAATCCTCTACTTCTATTATTATTATTATTATTACCCTTAAAATAATATTTATTACTATAGTTACCGAAAACCTCGGTTAACAGTTTGGTGCTTTCATTGAGAGCTGAAGGAATCTAGTGCTAACGTCAGGCCTTTACTACAATGGTGAACACACGACACACAACCTTCGACCCTAGCAATCCAGAGCAGGGCAACAGAGACCTGCTGCCTTCACAACATATCCCTCAAGTTCTGCCTGAGAACGCGCCTCCTCAAACATCTCACCATGACGAGTCACAAGACTACAAGGGTGGGACAGAATACGAAGAGGAAAACGAGGAGGAATATTATGAAGAGGAAAATGAGGGGGAGTACCACGACGAAGCTGCGGATCCCGAGACCCCCGAAGGAGAGCCCAACCAGCAAGACTTGGAGGTGACCAGACTAAGGCAGCAAGTCCTGGACCAGGAAACCAGGATCGCTGAGCAAGCGGAGGCGCATCGACGGATGCAAGATTCTCTCCAAGTCCTACAGGCATTCATAGCCGCGCAGGGTCCAACTGCCAATCCCACAGCTGGCCCACTTCCAGAAGAGCAACAGCCTGCTCCACAAGAGCGAGCTGGGGTCCCTGAAGGAGCCAGCCCGGCCCCTCCCCCGGAGCCGTTTCCTGAGCCAGCTCCAGGAAACCCGGACAGGGAGAGAAAGAAGGCCGGTGGAAAGACCCGAGAAAAGACCACCCCGTCGCAAAAGCTGGGACCCGTTCCCGGCCGATCCCTAGGAAAGAGAAGGTGCGCCCCATCCCAGGACAAGGCCACCCGATCGATCCGCAGGGGACGCGGCCGTGGAACGCACAGCCCCGGCACGCCCCAAGGCGAGACGGGCGGGAAAGATCTTTGCACCCGAGTGCCTCGGTTAGCAAGAACCGCCGGGAACGGTGTCGTAGCGAGGAACGTCATGCCCTCAGTTAAGGGGACGATACGTCCCAGATAGACTTACGCGACAGACTGAATGCTCGGAAAAAGCGGGCCTGCAAGGGAAAGGTCCTCCCCCGAGGAGGCGACCTCAGGAACGCCATCAACGACAGGAGGAACGAAAGAATCCCCCTAAAAGATGGCATGGCCAGGAAGCTCATGGAGCAGATGGTTGCGTTGAAAATGGTCACGGACTGCCTGGTCCGCAGGCAAGAAGGCACGGATATCGACTCCGATGAAGAGGATAAAGAGCCCTTATGGCACTTCTTGGACGCCATACTCCCCAAGGGATTCAAGATGCCAAGCTTCACCGCCTATACTGGAAACACCGACCCTAGGGACCATCTGTCCCAATACAACCGGCTCATGACAGTGGCCCGTGTCAGTGATGACGGCAAGTGCCTCTGCTTCTCGATCACTTTGGCGGTCCCGCCGAAGAGTGGTGGAAGAGACTTAAGTCGGGATCCATCCAATCCTGGTCCGGGCTGCAGTCAGCGTTTTGCAAACAGTTCATGGCCGCCATGAGGATGGATATGCAGATCAGCGCTCTCGCAATTATCAAGCAACTCCCTGCGGAGACACTGAGGGCCTACATCCAGCGCTTTACTGAAGAAGCCTCTAAGACGAAAGTGGACGACGGACAGCGCCCGGGTCCCCCCTTTGGGATGACATGCAGCGTAGCAAGGCCACTACCCTGGAAGAATTCATCAGGAGGGCCCAAGGATTCATCAACTGAGAGGAAGCCCAGATCCAGGCCTTCGGGTGGCCTCCTGCTCCGCAGCCCGTCCCCCAGACATTCCCGGGATATGGGGGACAGTTCCCGGTGCATTCCTATACCGCGCCCCCCATTGCCCTGGTATCGGCCGTCGCGCCCGGGGTCAGCTACACCCCTACGGTGTACGACCTTGCCACTTCAGGGTATGCCCCGGCCTAATCCGCCCACTTCTCCGGTTATGGCGTCGCGCCGGCAGGACACATCATGGCTCCTGTCGGGGCCCAGCAGTCACAGACAGGAGTGACTAAGGCGAGCGTGAACCCCTCCCGGGGGAAGCGATCGAGCAAAGGCCAGAACCGGCCCGAGCCGGTCAAGAAGGGAAAGAGGGGCTACGGGCCCCAATATTCAAAATACACCAATCTGGTGGACACCAGGGAGAACATCTACCTGGCCACAGAAAGGGCGGTTCACTACCGGAAGCCTAGCCCCATGTTCAAAGGAGGAAGGAATCCGAGAGACACCAGGAGAAGGGCCATCCAGGAATGACCAAAAGCCCTACCTAAGCGAGCTGGACCACGATCAAGAGGTGTGCGCCCTTGTCCAGGCTCTGGCTCAGCGCCCTAAGTTGATAAACCTCCTCATCACCTTCCCGGAGGACGACGCCCGCAATGTCCACTTTCTGCACCACGACCTGCTGGTCATAGATGCTTAAATTGCCAACAAGTTGGTGTCCCGCGTGTTGGTGGACGACGGAAGCTCCGTCAACCTGTTGTTCAAGCCCGCTTTCACCGCCATTGGCCTGACTGAAGCGGATCTGGCATCATGCCCGACCCAGATTTATGGCTTCAACGGAGATGCACTTCTCCCCATGGGAAAGATCCAGCTGCCAGTTACGCTGGGGAGTGAATTGCAGCACTCGTTCAAGTTCTGCACCTTTGTAGTGGTGGACTGCCCCACCGCTTACAACGTCATTTTTGGCCGGCCCGCATTGGTCGAGTTTGGAGCCATCACCTCCATCCGCTATCTTTCCATGAAGTTCCCATGCGACAGCGGAGGGGTAGGAACTGTCCGGGGAAACCATAAGAGCGCCCGGAAGTGCTACCATGTGTCAGCCCAGCCCATATACATGATCTGGGAAGAGCCCGTTGAGGACTTCGTCGAACCACTTCCCCTTCCGCCTGCTGAGATGGTGGTCCAGGAAGAAGATGACCTAGACCCGCGGATAGGGGACGACCGCGTCCTGGAACCAATGGATGAGATAGAAGAGGTGTACATTATCGGCATCGATCCAACCCGGATCATCCAAGTCGGAAAAAGTCTGCCGGCAGACGTTCGGGCCGCCATCATCGCCCAAGTTAAGGGAAACCAGGATATCCTGGCCTGGTCTCACTCAGAAATGACTGGGATCAACCGCAATATCATTTGCCACGTGTTAAGTATTGACCCAAACGCGACCCCGGTCCGCCAGAAACGCAGTCCTTTGGGGACGGAGAGGGCCGAGGCCCTTAAGTTGGAGGTTGAGAAGCTGTCTTCCATCAACTCCATACGCGAGGCTATGTACCCCGTGTGGCTGGCCAATCCCATCTTGGTGCCGAAACCGAACGGGACGTGGCGAACATGCATCGATTTCACGGACCTCAACAAATCCAGTCCGAAGGACTGTTTCCCGCTGCCCCAGATCGACCAAATGGTGGATGCTATGCCCGGATACGAGATCTTGAGCTTCATGGACGCTTACTCCGGCTACAATCAGATCTCTATGCACGTGGCAGATCAGGAGCACACCAACTTCCAAACCGACAAGGGAATCTACTGCTACATAGTCATGCCTTTCGGACTGAAGAATGCCGGAGCAACTTACCAAAGGCTCGTCAATCGAATGTTCCGGGCCCAGTTAGGGCGAAACATGGAGGTATACATCGATGATATGCTGGTCAAGTCCAAGACGTCCCAGAACCATTCGGATGACCTGGCGGAGGCTTTCGCAGTCATCCGAAAGTACGGGATGAAGCTGAATCCCAAAAAGTGCACTTTTGGCGTGGCCTCCGGGAAGTTCCTGGGCTTCATAGTGAGTTTCCGGGGAGTAGAATCTAATCCAGATAAGATCAAGGCACTGATTGATATGGCCTCCCCCTGAAAGCATAAGGACGTACAAAGCTTGACGGGGCGAATAGCCGCCTTAAGCCGCTTCGTTTCCAAAGCCACGAACAAGTGCATCCCATTCTTCAACGTCCTTCGGGGAAGCCAGTGTTTCGAATGGTCACCCGAATGCGAAGAGGACTTTCGTAAGTTGAAAGAACACTTGGGCCAAGCCCCAATCCTGGCAAAACCGGTAGAATGGGAGCCTCTGTATCTATACCTGGCCGTGACTGAGCACGCGATCAGCGCCGCGTTGGTACGAGAGGAAGAAAGGGCACAACTCCCAGTATACTATGTGAGTAAGCGATTGCTGGACGTTGAGTCTCGGTACCCATTGATCGAAAAGCTGACTTTCTGCCTGCTGATGGCATCCCGAAAGCTTCGACCTTACTTTCAGGCCCACGCCATAAAGGTCCTAACCAACCATCCCCTGCAGCAGGTGGTACAGAAGCCCGAGTCATCGGGAAGACTACTGAAGTGTGCCATGGAGCTCAGTTAGTTTGATATCTCCTACGTCCCTAGGGTGTCTATCAAGGGACAGGCCCTGGCTGATTTCATCGTTGAATGTTCCGGGGTGCCTCAGGATGACAATATTCCCGAAGCCCCCGCGGCGCCCGTATGGAAAGTCTTCATGGACGGAGCCTCAAATGAGAACGGGGCCGGGGCCGGGATCATCTTGGTATCACTGCAGGGGCACCAGTTACAAAATTCCATTCGTTTCCAGTTCAAGGTGTCGAATAACGAAGCGGAGCATGAAGCTATCCTAGTCGGGCTGCGTTTGGCTCGGGAGGTAGGGGCAGCGAACCTGGAAATCTACAACGATTCCCAGCTAGTTGTCAGACAAATCTCGGGGGAATATAAGACTAAAGGAGAGAGAATGGTGGACTACATGACTCAAACGAGGGAAATGCTACAGGCATTAACAAAGCATTCCATCCGCCAGATCCCTCGGGAGCAAAATGTCTTCGCGGATACACTAGCAAAACTGGCCACCGACGCCGAGGTAGAGTTGGCCACACTGGTCCCCGTCAACCATCTCCCTGTCCCAAGCATCAGGGCCCGCGCGGTCCACACCGTCGATCACAACACTTCCTGGATGGGACCGCTCATCTGCTACCTGTCTACCGGGGAAGCTCCAACCGACCGAGCCGCAGCCAGGAAACTCCAGTACCAAGTCCAACGATATGTCATGATGGACGGAAAACTCTATCGCCGGGGTTTATCCATGCCTTACCTCAGGTGTGTGTCCGGGACTGAGTTGAGCGCCATCATGCATGAAGTGCACGAGGGTTTTTGCGGAGATCACACTGCTGGGCCCAGCCTATCCAAGAAGATCCTGCGCCAAGGATACTTCTGGCCAACCATGAAGAAAGACTGTATTGACTACGTCCGCAAGTGCGAACAGTGCCAGAGGTACGCGAAGGTCCCATGGGCCCCCCCGACAGAGATAACCTTGTTGACTAGCCCCTGGCCATTCGCAGTGTGGGGGATCGATCTCATCGGATCCCTCTCGACCGGGAAAGGAGGGGTAAAGTATGCCATCGTGGCCGTGGACTATTACATGAAGTGGGTTGAGGCGGAGCCCATGAACACAATCACTTCCAAAAAGGCATTAGATTTTGTCATCAATAACATAGTGTGTCGGTATGGCCTCCCTTACAAAATTGTGTCCGACAACGGGAAGCAGTTCGACAGCGCCCACTTCACAGATTTTTGCGAAAGGCACAGTATAGTGAAGAGCTTCTCTGCGGTTGCCAGGCCCCAGGAAAACGGGCAGGTAGAAGCCGTGAACAAAATCTTGAAGGGGACGCTGAAGAAAAAACTTCAGGCCTGTAAGAGCAAATGGCCCGAGGATGGCATATCGGACGACCGAGAGGACGTCAACCGGACACACCCCCTACTCTATGGTCTATGGATGCGAAGCCGTCACCCCGATTGAAACGACCATCCCGTCCCACCGTCGAGACACGTACGACCCCGTCCAGAACCACGCCTTACTCCAAGAATCACTAGATCTCATCAAAGAGATCCGGGAAGAGTCATAGGTGTAGCTGAAGATGTACCAAGGCAAGATCGCGCGGCACTTCAACTCCAAAGTCAAAAGCCATAAGTTTGGAACCGGCGACTTGGTCTTGCGAAGAGTCTTCCCTGCTACTCAAGATTCGGGAGTGGGGGTTCTGGGCCCAAATTGGGAGGGTTCGTATGAGATCCAACACAAGGTGTGCCCCGGGACATACCGCTTAAAGCGGCTCGATGGCTCAGAAGTCCCGCGAGCCTGGAATGCGGAGCATCTCCGTAAATACTATCAGCAGTTAGAGGCCGTTTCCCAGTTTAATATTTTCGTTGTAAACAATGTACGCCTCAGGGCGAACCTTTTTCAAACAATGAAAATGGCGTGTGCAAAACGTCATAGAGAAATGTTGTAAAACTATGCTAATCTTTCTCAAGTGACCCCAGACCCGTCTCCGCTCACTTGCGGGGGGTATCCCGGGTATAGGCAAATACCTTGCGGGGCGCAAGCTCAGGCTGGTCCCGGCTCGGACCAGCAAGGTCCGGGCAACGCAAACCCCACGGTCCACCCCGGACGAACGATGTCCGGGGGTAAAAATTAAAGAGGACCAAGCGCAAGGCCGGTCCCACCCCGGACGAACGATGCCCGGGGGTATAAACTAAAGAGGACCGTGCCGGAGTCCGGTCCCACCCCGGACGAACGATGTCCGGGGGTATAAAATAAAGAGGACCGAGCCCAAGGTCGGTCCCACCCCAGACGAAAGATGTCCGGGATTATAAAATAAAGAGGATCGAGCCTAAGGCCGGTCCCACCCCAGACAAATGATGTCCGGGGGTGTAAAATAAAGAGGACCGAGCCCAAGGTCGGTCCCACCCCGAACGAACGATGTCCGGGGGTATAATATAAAGAGAACCGAGCCCAAGGCCGGTCCCACCCTGGACGAACGATGTCCAGGAGTATAAATAAAGCGGACGGATTCGGAGGCCGGTCCAACCCCGGACGAACGATGTCCAGGGGTATAACAAAAGAGGACCGAGCCGGAGGCCGATCTCACCCCGGACGATCGATGTCCGGGGGTATAGAATAAAGGACCGAGCCCAAGGCCGGTCCCAGCCCGGACAAATGATGTCCGGAGGATTAAAATAAAGAGGACCAAGCCCAAAGCCGGTCCCACCCCAGACGAACAACGTCCGGGGGTATAACCAAAAAGGACCGAGCCAAGGCCGGTCCCACCCCGGACGAACGACGTCCGAGGATATAATCTAAATAGGACCGAGCCCAAGGCTCATCCGTTCCGGACAATTGATATCCGGGAGATAGAAGCATCCGGTTTGCCCCAGGGAAAAGCCATGGCCTAAAGCTGATAAAAGGAGAACAAAGCTCCAAGTAAAACTAAGCCCCGATGGCCCTGGCCTTGGTGCCAAGATTAAAAACTTGGTGAGTTAAGTCGTTGGGTCTAGTCCAGGCCGTTGGAATCAGAACTAAACCCTCACAATCGATTAATCGCGGCAACAAAATAAAATTTCTACTCGAAATAGCGAAAGGAAGCCTATATAAAAACCGAAGAAGGTAGCAGTGTTTTGAACTTAATTACAAGACAAAAGTACTAATAAAATTACAAGGTCGGGATTCGGGCCTACAACTCGTCCGCCTGGAGGTCCGCGCCCTCCATCTCCTTGGCCTCGAACTCGGCCCACTTCGACTCCGGATCAGGGTAGACAAGGAGGTTCATACTCTTGTCCTTGCACCAGGCCATGTAAATGGCCTCATCAAAAGTGACATCCAGCAAGCCCTCGACCTCCTCCTTTTCGCGGCAGGATATTTCGTGCGCCGCCTTCTCCCCAAGGAGAGAGTCGCCAAGTTTGCAGACCCGGACCTTCAAGGCCTGGATCTCCTCCTTATCTAGGACGAACTGAGCTGTGGCCGCCTCCAAGAGTGTTGCCCGCTCGTCGGCCTCCTTTGATTTCCGGGAAAACTCCTTTTCCAGTCCGACCTTGGCGCGGTCGAACTCCTCGCGCTCCGTCTGAGCACGGGCCATCTCCTAGCCAAGGGCCTCCTTGGCAGCCTCCCTTTGATTCATGGCTGCCTCCAGCTCCAGCTTGGCCGTCTCCATCTTCATGGCTAGCTCGGCCATTAGGTCGGCACTCCGATGGGACAACAGGTCGACTTGCAGCAAAGAAAAGTTAGAAAATAAAATCCTCATCAACAAGTAAGGGAAGGAATATAAGAAGACAAGTAAAAGTTACCGCGATGGCCTGGTGGCGGAGATCCTGGGTGATGAACAGTACGTCCGGGTTAGCTATCGTGGCGTACCTCTTGAGCTGGAAGTTGGACATGGTGTTCCCCACCTGGTCTAGCAGGTCAGCTGCCAGGGGGGGCGTGTCCTGTCCGAGTTTAGGGCGGAAGCCCGCTTCGGCGGCTGGCCGATCCACGGTTGGCTGAGCAGCACTGAACTCGGCAGGACGCTCCGCGAATTCAACCTGACGGCGGCTCGTTAGGGCTCTGTAAGTTTCGTCCCTCCAGCCCCGACCGTTTTCCCAGGTCTGGTTGATCAGCCGGGACTACTCATCCCGCAAGGCTGACTCCCCCTCCTCGAGAAGAGTCGGACGTATGGGGAGAATGGGCAATGCAGGGACCTCCTTCGCAGTCAGCCGACTCTCACCATGTGACTCTTCAGCCGAGCCAGCTCACCTCGTCCGGGGCCTCTTCCCAGTGTTGCCCTCTCTGGCGCCAGCGTCCGGGCCCCTCTTCCCCGAGCTTTGGCTGACCGCTGCGCCTGCCTCCAAGTCAATTACGGGGTGTTGGGTGTGGGCGGAGATTGTAGCAGGCTCCACGTTTTGGATGGGGACCATGGCCAGGGCTCCCCCATCGGGATAGAGCTCTGTCCCGGACAATGCCTTGGTGAGGTTGGTCTCCGGGCCCGTCACCTCGTTGTTCTTCCTGGCCGCCCTGTCCTTGAGGATCCACCTTATTTCACTGGCAGGGGTTGACATGTCGGAATCCCCTGCAAAAGTACAGAAAAGGGAGTTAGGATGGTAAACCAAACAGAAACAAAAACACACATGTCAAAGGTAAAATTGACCCGGGACGAACCCTCATCTATGCCCCGGGCGCGACTCAATTCCTCTAAAGCAAATGAATGGACTCGATCCCCCATGTCGTCCGAGTTCAAGAAATTTCCGTACTGGAGGAACCTAGATAGGAACATAAGGATCTCCGAGCCTACGGGGACGGGGGCTAAAGGTCTCATCTCCCTGTCGGCCCCGAATACGGGGCCTGGGGGCACTAGCCTATCCCTAGCTAAGTCCCCGACTCGGGGAGCATAAGTTAAGATTAAAGGGGAGTTACCTCACCCCGATATGCTAGCCCCGGGAGTCCCAACGTTTGGTAGGGCGTCTTCGAAGAGCTCCTCCAGCTCCCCTGAAGGGGCCGCCTCTGTCGGGGCCTGATCCTTCTTGCGCCGGGCCGCGTCGGCTCGCGCCACTCTCTCCACACTGGCAATGTGGTCCAAGGCCAACTGCTCCCAGATGTCGACATTCTTCTCTGTAATGACCCAACTACTCTAGACTTTTGGACCATTAACAAAAACTATACATACTAATCCTTAATAAAACTTACAAGTGAAAATGCCATAACTTTATTAAGAAACTTGTAAAAATAAGAGTTAAACTTACATAAAATCTCAAGTGGGATATGGGATCCCATTGTTTTTAAAAACAAAACATAACATAATTTAAAATAAATTCGGATTACATAACAAGTGCGGAAAAATACATGTAAAAACCATAAAAACAAAACTACATCCTCGAATCGAATAACGCTCGGCTCTTGAATCCATTCCGCCTCAATACACATTCTCCAAGCTTCCAAGAATCTTTCCCGCCACTAAAATTATTTTCCTGCACATATAAACAAAAAGGAATGAGCCTAATGCCCAGCAAGGAAAATCTAACACATAGTTCATATACATAAATTTCATAAGAAACATATAAACATAACATAACACTTATATAATACACATACTATAATGGTCATTATTACTTGGGGTCCCATAGACTAAACAAGTCATATGCCCATTAGATTAGTGGGGTCCTACTAGCTAAGCAGGTCATATGCCCATAATCCATTTGGGGCTTGTTAGTCATATGGGTCATATGCCCAAGCCTACAAACTTACATAACATAACATATTTCATAACATAAAAACATAAGATAACATATAAAAGCATATAACATGTAAATTCTATCCTATTTTCCTTACCAAAATTACCGGGATATGAGGACAGAGTTGGGACTTTGGAACACTCCTAAAAACCATTTATGAAATGGTGAGTCTATAAAAGAAGAAGAGATGAAAGAGATGAAAGAACTATACTTTTAAAATATATTTACCAAAACCTTTTGTTCAAGAACTTAGATTTCCTAACCAAAATAAGAATAAGGTTAGAATGAGTAGAAGACTATGAGAACTTTTTAAAGAAAAGTAAAGAAACGAACTAGAGTTTGGGATACTTTGAAGACTTATAAGACCGATCTAAACCTTGAATCAAAATGCAATAAAATCTTACTTCCCAAGTGTTTGATAAGCTTATGATTCCCAACCCAAGTGTTTACACTCTCACACTCACCTAGCAACTTGCAGCCTCTGAACTTAGAGTAAAAAGATGAATAATGGCTGGGTACTAGGTCCTATTTATAGAGTTTAGGAATGAAAAGATCTCATTTAACTTGAATAAAAATAATGGGTTTTTAAGTGAAAATAATTTGAATTATCGTTCAGCAGAGGCTGAAGACTCGTTCAGAAAGGTGCTGGACTTTTCAAGAGGTTGAAGGATTGAATGGAAAATGATTTCAAAAACTTTCAAATTAAGCTGAGAAGGGCGATATATCGCCCCCTATAGGCGATATATCGCCTGGGCCAGTATTCCTGAGGCAGTCGTGCATCGTTTCGTGTTTTTCGTATCTTCGTGCTGCGATATATCGCCCCCTATAGCTGCGATATATCGGCATACGCTGATTATTTAAACACGAAATTACACATTTTTAGCTTAATTTAAAATGAGTAAACAGCCTTGACTAAGCCCTCTAACATTTTCAAAGCTGCTGACTGACCTTAGAGCATTCAAATTTTACCCTAAATAAATTTAATCCTCAAAATACTTAATCATTAATAACCCATACATAACATGTGCTAAGATCCCATTGGTTCTTATCTAAACCTTATAGTATAATAAATATTATCCTCAATATCAGTCATATTAATCAAACCTTAGGTTAAAATTAATATTCCTACACTATAGGTTAAACTTAGAAAATCTACAAGTACTATTATGAGTGTCCAAATAAATCCTGGTATGAACCAAAAATCCACAGTCATAAAGATAATACTATAATACTACTATCTAACTAGCTAAGTAAAGTTCTTGGACTCTACATTCTCGCAGGCGATGCCCCGAAGGTTCGGGATAACAATGGTTTGGGTGGCCGCGAGCATCCCAACCAGTCGGAGATTGTCATCCGTGACGTAGCCACCCACATCCAGATCCTCCGCGCTCAACCCGGAGTAAAACCTCCTCCTTTCCATAATGAATTCGGTAAGGGGAGTTTGAGCGAAAGGCCCTGCCACCCGGAAGATACGATAAGAAACGACGAAAAAGGATAAAGAATAAAAAAGGAGAGGACCGGGAAAATACTTACCCACTCGCTGGAAGTCCAGCAGCAGTGTGGGGTTCTTCTCCACAAGGAACCCGGACGTCATGAACCAGTAATGCCTGACGTCCGGGGGTGCCTCTAGGAGCTGGTAGGAGCGGGATAGCCACTCCGCGGCTTCAGTCTATAAAATTCATCCTGAGTTTTGTCCTTGACGTTGACCTGCGGCTCCAGCTTGTAGAGGTACAGGATCTCCGCAAGGGTGGGCTCCGCGACCTCATTCGCGATGCAAAACACTCGCCATTCAGCGAGTAGCCGGTACGCTTGAGGCAGAAGCTGGAACGGTGCGATTCCCACGTACGTCAAGAACTGCACGAAATAGTCGTGAAGCGGGAGCGTAGCTCTCGCGCTGATGTGACCGGCACTCTAGGCCCCGAAGCCCTCCGCAGACGTATGCGCCCGCTCCTCGATCCTGGCCATGCGGTTGTGAAAGAGCCCAGGAGTTGATTCTGTGCCCAGACACTGCTCCAAGAGCAGCATCATCCGGTAATTCCGGAACAGGTTGGGCGCCACGTCCATTTCCCACCTGTTACCCTTAGGCGTCCGGGACGCAGGGATGACGACAGGGGCCCTATTGACCTCTTCTTCAGAATGGAGTGTAACGCCCGTTGCCATAGTTGACGATCTGGAAACAAAGAAAGAAAGCCAAGCAGTCAGTACCTAAACCCAAGAAAGTCGGTTAAGGTACGGAGGTCTCCTAAGGACTGCTTGGAGCCCCTTCGGATCAGGTCCGGGATCACTAAAGAGCCACGGGACCTTGATCGAGAAAGAAGAGTACTAAGACGGCCCTACGTCCGGGAAGCATCTGGATACAGAGCAACCCTAACCAGGCGTCTTTCCTAACAACTCCTAAATGTAATGCCTAAACGTGCGAATTAAAAGAGCAGCATAGGTTCATATAGTCGTCAAGAGGGTCAAGGGGACTTACTATGAGTTGTTGACCGTAGAAGGTGGTGGTTGTCTGACTGTAAGGATTGCAAAACTTCACTCTTGAAATGATGTAGCCGGTTCAGCAGTTCGTTGACAGGACAGGCCCAAGACGCGTCCTCAGGAAGAAGGGCAAGCGTGGGGGTTCTGGGGAACAGGCAACGGCACAGAGTCAGCAGAAGGTGGTGTATGCCGTCGGCGATGTCGGACATGCAAGGCTTGAGCAGAGCTTATCGGATCCTAAACTGGTTCAAAAGTGTAAAAATGTCAAATTGGCTTTCGTGGGGTATTTATAATGGCCCCGAATCCTAGCCTCCGATCCAACGGACAGGTTTCTCCCCATCAGACGGTCAAGAGTCGCGCAAAGGTATTTATGAGTCCCCTCAGACTGGATCCTCGCCATCTCGGATCTAACGGCCCAGGAGGGGCGGATGCCAAAGGTCGCCCCATCCTACGGTCTACCTCATCCCAAGGATATTAATGATGGACCCCCGTGCGGATGGGATGCTTCGTAACGTGTGTTGATACACTAGCCTAGGCCTAGCGACCCTTGGGAGGGCTAGGCGACCTTTCAAGACCTGTGCAGAAATCGCCTAGTGACACGCGTACCCTTGCCACGGAGCGGGACAAAGGTAAACGTCCCCGGACGTTGGTAAATGGTCCGGGCCTAGCATACGGCCGGTACCACTGCCTGCTGTCACGGACCCACGATCTTAAGCAGGAACCAGGGAGGCAACCATGCGAGAGTCCTGGGGGCAATGCAAGCCTCCTCCTGGCGGGCCTAGGCGAAGGCTTGGGGGGTAAATGTTATCCCCATTTCCTGCGTGGACCCGGTACCTTTTTCCGGGTCCACGGTCAAGGGTTGTTCGAAATGTGGGGCCGATCCAAGGCCTCATGGTACGGGAATGTCCAAAGGGGGCACGGGCCTGGATGTAATTCTGGGCCCTCGAGGAAGTCCGGTATGGTCATCCGGGACAGTCATCCGGGAGACATACAGACAGTTCGAACCCCCCACGACATACGCGTCATGGTCCCGAACCCTGGTATGGTCCGGGCCGGTGGTAAATGAAGAGGGACAAAGGTAAACGAACCCGGATCACATCATCCCTGGTTGGTGGGACCAAGTTTCCGGGGCCCTAAAGCCGCTCCACTCCGCGTGGGCGTTGTCCCTATTTTTCACCTACGGAAAGGGCCACCTCGGGATTGCACGCCGTTGTTTCAGATATGCACTGTCAAATTACTCTGACTGGTTTTGTCTCCTGAATCTGCCTCGTAACTCGAAGTGTCTAGACCAAAAGCACCATTTTTTTGGGCGAAATATAGCTCTTGGGCCAACTTATTGGGCCTTAACTGGTCTGAAATTCATGTATGTTTTATCTTTTTTTTGGGCTCCCACGAGGGAGGCCGAGAGTATCCATATCTCTGATGGGCTTGGGTCATACCCGGCCCAGACCCAGTGTTCCCACAAACCTATAAATACAGGCTATAGAACACTGGGCAGAGGGATCTCTCATCATCTAAGATACAGTTACTCTGTCAAAATATAGAGAAAAACTCCATTGTAAAAGGCTTTCTAAGCTCTAATACTACAGACTCGTGGACTAAGGCTTGTTAACGCCCCAACCACGTAAAAATCCCGTGTTAATCCTTTACTTCTATTATTATTACCCTTAAATAATATTTATTACTATAGTTACCGAAAACCTCGGTTAACAGCAAGCATCATTCCTTTGCATTTATAGGACGTACAGACCACTCGTCATTTCCGTGAACTCTCATCATGTTCAGGATGTTCTCCCTGTGGCTGACTCACTATTCTGCCTCAACTAGATCAGTGTTTCCCTAAAAAACATTGTGGATGTTGTTTCCGAAACCTTTCAAACAGTGGCTCCTTTCTATTGTTAACAAAGTTGAACAAATTCCAATGCAAGTTTGGTAAACCTAGAAATTATACAAATAAGAGAAAAAATGTTGGACGTGAAAAAACAAAGGAGGTTGTAGATGGTGCGACAGGTTGTTGGAAGAAGAAATCTATTTTTTTTTAGCTTAAGTATTGGGAGCATTTGGTTTTGCGGCACAACTTGGATGTAATGCACATTGAGAAAAATGCGTCGAATAGCTTAATTAGTACATTACTGAATATTCCTGGTCGGATGTAATGCACATTGGATGTAATGCGAGTTTTGGCTTTCGCAAGTGGCGTTCCTCGGGTACATTATATCTAAGGACGAAGTTGCAGTAGACCCATCAAAGGTAGAGGCCGTGAAGGATTCGCAAAGACCAAAGAACGCATCCGAAGTAAGGAGCTTTCTGGGATTAGCAGGTTATTATAGGAGGTTCGTAGAGGGCTTTTCTAAGATATTCACTCCACTCACCAACCTGACCCGGAAACAGCAAAGATTCAACTGGAATGATAGATGTAAAGAAAGCTTCCAGTTGCTTAAGGACAAGTTGGGCTCAGCACCAGTACTCTGTGTACCGACACCCAACGATAAGTTCATAGTCTACTGCGATGCATCAAAGCAAGGGTTGGGTTGCGTGCTGATTCAGAATGACAAGGTGATAGCCTACGCCTCACGGCAGCTAAAGGAGTACGAGCAACGCTATCCAACGCATGATGTGGAGTTGGCAGCATTGGTCTTTGCGTTGAAAATTTGGCGCCATTATCTTTACGGAGAACGGTGCGAAATTTATACGGACCACAAAAGTTTAAAGTACTTATTTACTCAGAAGGAGCTCAACATGAGGCAGCACAGGTGGTTAGAGCTAGTGAAGGATTACGACTGCGAAATCTTATACCACCCAGGAAAGGGAAACGTAGTTGCCGATGCGCTAAGTAGGAAGAGTTATGGAAGTTTAGTAGCACTAGCCGGAATGGGAAAGTCGCTACAGCAGGAGCTGATCAATGCCGAAATAGAAATAATTGTCGGTAAGTTAGCTAATTTGTCTATCCAGTCAAATCTATTAGAAGATATACGGATTGGGCAAGGGCATTACGACACACTAGCAACACATATGGATGCAGTCAGAGAAGGCAAGGCTACAAATTTCTCAATATCTAGTCAAGTTTTATTGAGATATAAGGATCGGGTATGCGTGCCAAATGATCAAAGGATTAAGATGAAGATTCTAGAAGAAGCGCATAGTACCCCGTACTCAGTTCACCCAGGGTCTACCAAGATGACTCATGACATCAAGATAATCTATTGATGGCCAGGGATGAAGAAGGACATAGTAGAATTTGTGTCTAAGTGTTTAGTATGCCAGCAAGTGATAGCAGAACATCAGCGGCCTGTAGACTTATTGCAACCACTTAGCATTCCAAAATGGAAATGGGATGATATAGCCATAGATTTCGTGACGGGTTTGCCACGAACAAGTAAGCAGCATGATTCGGCTTGGATAGTAATAGATAGATTAACCAAGTCAGCTCATTTCCTGTCTGTTAAGACTTCATACACAACAGATCAATACAGAGACGTTTAAGTCCAAGAAATAGTACGACTGCATAGAGTCTCTAAGAAAATAGTATTCGATAGAGGATCGGTGTTTACATCGAGATCTTGGAGTGAGAATTTGCCGCTGATAGAATTCTCTTACAATAATAGCTACCAGTCAACGATCGGGATGACACCTTATGATTTGCTTTATGGAAGAAGGTGTCGATCGTCGTTGCATTATGACGAGGTAGGAGAAAGGCAACTACTTGGAACTGAAGCTTTTAGAGGAGCTCATGATGTAGTAGCCCTGATTAGAAAGTGTATGCTCGCTGCTTAAAGCCGTTAGAAAAGTTATGCGGATGCCAAGCGGCGTGATGTGGAATTCAAAGTTGGAGATCAAGTTTTCTTAAGAATATCTCCTATGAAAGGTGTGGAGCGGTTTGGGAAGAAAGGCAAACTTAGTCCCCGATTTATAGGTCCTTTTTAGATATTGGACAAAGTGGGAGCAGTTTCATATAGATTAGCCCTACCGCCAGCTTTAGCAGATAGTCATAATGTATTTCACATCTCGATGCTGCATAGATATGTATCAAACTCATCTCACGTCCTTAAGTACGATACGATAGCACTCCAGAAAGACTTGAGTTATGAGGAACGACCAGTTAGCATCCTGGATAGAGGGATGAAGCAGTTACAGAAGAGTATTCCAATAGTCAATGTCCTATGGAGTAATAGTTCTGAATAGGAGGCAACGTGGGAGTTGGAGGAGGACATGCAAGGTCGGTATCCGAAATTATTTGGTAAGTAAATTTAGAGGACGAAATTCTTTTTAGTAAGGGAGAATTGTAGAGTCCAAGAACTTTACTTAGCTAGTTAGATAATAGTAGTAATAGTAATAGCTAGTAATAGTAGTAGTATTTTTATGACTGTGGATTTTGGTTCAGACCGGGATTTAATCGGACACTCATAGTAACACTTGTAGATTTTCTAAGTTTAACCTATAGTTTAAGAATATTAATTTTAACCTAAGGTTTGATTAATATGACTGATATTGATGGTGATATTTATTATATTATAAGGTTTAGATAGACCCAATAAGATAGTAACACTTGTCATATGTATGATTATTAAGGAATTATTATTTTAATGATAAAATAAGAGAAATATAAGACTTAGTCTTCACTAGAATATGTTAGGAGCATGACATTTATCACAATTTTATTTATTTGTGGATTAGGTTGATATTTAGATAACTAAATAGATTTTTCGTAACTTTAGGGTATTGTATCTTCCGACCTGTTTTTGACCTAGTTATGTTATGAATTTCGAAAAATGATATTTCTAAAAAATTGTAGATAATTTAATTAGCTTTGTAACAGTATAAAGAATGTCTAAATCTAAGTCCTACAACTCCAGATATGTTTATTTTACTAAAGATGAGTTTAGAGTTACGAGATTTAGGGAGTTAAAAGTTATGATTCTATTTGTTTTTATTATTTTTGTTTAAAAAATCAAGCTTTGAATCCTTAAATCTCTCTGAACAATTTGACCAATTCCTAAGCCTTTGGCTGAAGGATATTCAAATATTTTCACTTAAATTCATTATTTTTATTCAAAGCCAAAAAGAATATTTTTATTCCTAGAACTCTATAAATAGGACCTAGCACCAAGCAATTTCATTCATTCTTCAATCATTAATCAGAGCCTTCCAGGTGCTAGTGAGACTATAGAGTGATAAACACTTGGGTTGGGGTTATAAGCTTAATCATTATAAGCTTAATAAACACTTGGGAAGTAAGGTTCATAGTGTGTATTTCGGTTTCGAGGTGTAGTTCGATCATAGCAATTTCAAAGGTATTCCTATTCTTAGTTCCTTTCAGTATTGTTTCATTAGTTTTATAGTCCTAACTCAGTCTTCTCTATTATTGGTTAGGCATCTAAATTCTTCGAACTTGAGGTTTCTTGTCGGTAAGAATATTCTCGGTGGTTTTTAGTTCATTCATCGATTTCTTTTAGAATTCTCACCTCTATATTATGGTTTTTAGGAGTGTTCCAAAATCCCGACTTTGTTCTCATCATCCCGGAATGTTAGTAAGGAAAATAGGATAGGATTTTATACGTTATGTTATGTGTTATCTTATGATTTAAGTGTTATGTATATGTTATATGTTATATTATGTATGTTTGTAGGCTTGGGCATATGACCTGTATAACTAACAAGCCCCAATAAATTTATGGGCATATGACTTGCTTAGCTAGCAAGCCCCACAAATCTAATGGGCATATGACTTGTTTAGTTTACGGGACCCTAAGTAATAATGGCCATTATAGTATGTGTGACATATGTTATGATATGTTTTAGTATATGTTGATATGAATTTTATGTATATGATTTATGTGTTAGATTTTCCTTGCTGGACATTAGGCTCATTCCTTTATGTTTATATGTGCAGGAAAATAGTTATGGCGGCGGAAAGATTCTTGGCAGCTTGGGGATGTGTATTGAGGCATGATGAAATCGGTGGATTGCGCGTTCGATTCGAGGATGAAGTTTTTAAGTCTTTTAGTTATTATTTCTATGTATTATTTTTTTTCCGCACTTAATTTTGTAACCAATTTATTTAAGTTATATTTTGTTTTCAAAACAATGGGATCTCATATCCTAAATGATTTTTTATGTATTTAACATTTACTTTACAGTTTTTTAAATAAAGTTATGGTTATTTCATATGTATGTTTTCTTAAGATTAGTATAGTAGTCATTAATGGTCCAAATTCTAGAATAGTTGGGTCATTACATGGGTGGTTGGGTGGAACTTCAGTGCTTGGGCTTGTGTGCTGAAGATTGATGGTTGTTGCTGAAGGAAGCTGGCGTTAATTGCTGGGAGAAGCTCGGCTGGATGGAGAGGCATTGGTGGCGTGTTGATGGCAGGTGGAAGGAGCTTCAGGTTGGGCCAGTTGGCCCAAATGGCTGAGATACTTGGCTTGTCTTATGGCATTTTTTTAAAAATGCCACAATTCTTCATTCTTTTTCTTGTTTTTTAAGAGCCCAAAAAAAATACAACTTACTCCCCACAAAATAAACATAAATTAAATCAAAATAAAATATTTTCAACTATAAAATAAATCATATTAATTCATTGAAAATATTAATTAAAACTTAATTTAATTTAAACATTTAAGCTCAAAATTGCATCTTTTTACTCCTAACTTAACAATATTAATTTTAAATAATTAAACTATAAAATAAAACAATAAAATATCTATAAAAACATATAAAAATCTAGAAAACTACAATAAGACTAATAAATTAAAAAATACTTAAAAACTTAATAAGTTAATTAAAAACTCAAGAACTAAGCAACAATTAGCATATAAAATATGATAAAATAACTCTATTTTGTAGAGTTATTATTGGAATGAAGTCTCATGACCATCATACACAACTTGAACATCTTCTATCGGTAGCTATCCGTTCTGTGTTACCCAAAAAAGTTCGATATGCAATTACCAAACTATGTTTTTTCTTTAAATCTATTTGTTGTAAAGTGGCAGATGAGTCGAAGTTGGACAATCTTCAAACAAATATCGTGATAATTATGTGTGAGTTGGAGCAGTATTTCCCACCTTCATTTTTTGACATAATGGTTCGTTTAATAGTTCATTTGGTGAGAGAAGTAAAATTGTGTGGACCAGTATACTTGAGATGGATGTACCCATTTGAACAATATATGAAGGTTTTAAAAGGTTATGTTAGAAATAGAAGTAGACCTGAGGGTTGCATAGTTGAATCCTACACGTTGAAGAAGCAATGGAGTTATGCTCAGAATACTTATCAGATGTTGCGAGCATTGGACTATGTTTTTCTAAAATTGAGTTTGAAATAATAAAGGTGGTAGAGGTGGTGTTGTTTCAGAAGTAAATAAATCTGATAGAGATGAAGCACATCGCCTAGTCTTACAAAATATTGATGATGTTCAACCATACATCGAGTAAGTTCTCATACATATGCATGGTCAATCTTATTTTTCTCTTTCATTATATTGGAAATGAATTTTGTTTGTTGATATAAATGATATTTCTTGAAGAGAACGTTTCAATTGGATCAAGACTACTTATCCTAATAAGTCTCGGAATAAAAAATGGGTACAAGATGAACATTATCGAAATTTCAGCACTTGGTTCGAGAATGAAGTAAAATACTTGTGTTGTTCTTGTTTGAATGTTATTGTATTTTAGCGTGTTAGAATTTAATATACTTTATTTTATTTTATTGTATTCTAGGTTCTGAATAACACCACAAACAAAGTGTCTGAAACACTAAAATGGATAGCACGAGGTCCTTCAATGAGTGTAATTAAGTATCAATGCTATTATATTCACGGTATTCAATTCAACACCATAGAACGTGATAATATTAGATAGACACAAAATAGTGGTGTTGCTATTATCTCCTAGACTTTTCAAATATCTAGTTCCAAAGATAAAAATCTCATAAATTGTGATATGACATTTTATGGGGTGATCAAAGAAATTTGGGAACTAGATTATGTGACTATTCGAATTCTTGTCTTCTTGTGTGATTGGGTGAAAAGTGATAATGGGGTCAAAACAGATGACTTAGGATTCACACTGGTGGACTTAAACCGAATAGGACATAAAGTTGACTGCTTTATAATGGCGTCACAAGCCAAGCAAGTATTTTATGTGAGTGATCCAATAGATGCTCGATGGTCAGTTGTCCTAACAAGTCAACCGAAAGATTATTTGATCAAAGAGTCTCGGAGCGATGACATTATACTTGAACAAGAAACATATACCATTGATTCACCACCTATTGATGTCACCATTGATAATGATGATGACAATATACGCGAGAATGGTGAAAAGTTGTGGGTAGATAATTAAAGGCATATATATTAATTTTATGATTTTGTTTTTATGTATTTTGCGAAGTTTATACCAGATAATATTTGTGTTTACTTAATTTCATATTTATTGATTATGGATCCATCATATGATGAAGAGGGTGATCCGTTTGTTGATGATCGTGGTAAGGGTCTGGAGGGGATTAATCCTACCGCACCAACAAATACACAAGATAAAAAGTATAGGGGTAAATCGAATTGTAGTGATGTATTCAAAGCAAGAAGTGAGGGTCGCAATTATGAGGTCGAGTACAATCGTTTTGGTCGAGCGATGAGAAAAGGGAGGATCAAGATGAACATCACCATTGGTCTTCTATCACGCACAACCCTTCTTTTATATATCGACAATTGGAAACAAATGTCAAAAGATAAAAAATAGACTTTATGGGGTCAAATACAGGTAAGCTATAATATTAACTATTAAATTTATCATAACGAATTAATATATTGAAAAAAGTTTAATATTTTTGGGTTCATTTGTGTAGGAAACGTTCAAACTTCCAAATTCTTATAAAACAGACGTCATCAAAGAAGCAGGAAAAACATGGAGAAACTGGAAAACAAGACTAACAAAAGATCTTATGTATGTATATAAGAATGTTGAAACGCCCTACTTCCTTAGAGCTGTTACTAAGTGAGTTTAAAAACGTGCATTCAACTCGCTAATCGAGGTTTTAGAATAAATAGTGTAATTAAGCCATAAACAGAGGAAAAACTTTAGAAATAATTCTATTTCATTGAAAATCGTAAAAGTTTGACACCTGGGATCCCAAAATACAGTTTAGAAACATTTACATCATATAAATCGAACCAAGTCGACTAAACGACAAAATCTAAGTTTATTACAACCGTCTCCCAAAATCCTCTGGCTGTGGCAGCCAGGCTGGCCCAACATGTACACGTCGCCTCACGCCTGCTACACTCATGGTCGGTTGGCTTTCTCCATACCCTTACCTGCACCACAGAGCTTCTGTGAACCGAAGCCCAGCAAGAAAACCCACAAATGGATAACATGTGCAAAATATACACCAAGCATATAAACAGGCCACCAATAGGCTAAACACATACGGCCTAGCCGTCCCAGGCGTTTACCAAGCCCTAGGTTCGCGGTCCACACCGTGAGGATATCCCAGGTATCCTTTTAGGGACTTTCCCTGGCAACTTGCACTCCACGTGCTCAACGCTGCTCCCGGCCCCTTGCCGTACTCGGCCTTGCACTCAACGTGCCTAATGTCGTTCCTGGCCTTTTGCCGTTCTCGGCCCCTGCCGACCTCGGTCTACACCGTTTCCGACTCCTGCCGATCATTCACACAATTGCATTCATAGCATAACAAACATATATTGAATACTAACCAATTTAATCAAAGGGCTACGCCCTACAATCTAAACACATTGGGCTCAGCCCTGCATACAAGCTCTATGGGAACAAGGGTTTTCTTACCTGAGTTCCGAGCTCTCCGAGCACCGCTATCCCGAGCACAGTCCTCTAACTTGAGCCTCGCAGAAACCTTAGTCACAACACATTAACAATATCCATCCATCAAGTTCTACTCCATTAAATAACTTTGAGCCATACCTCTAACCCCTGGGACCTTGAATTCTATCAATCAGGGTGATAAAATCCATCCCGAGCCTTAACCATTGAGTTCCCAAACCTAAACACCCTTAAAAACTCAGACTGGCACTAAGAGCCACGACCCTTTCCACAAGCGTTGCGGCTAGCCTCGAAATAGAGGCTAGCACCCCAGTGTCACCCACACGGGCCGCGGCGCGCATCACCAAGCTTCACGGCGCGCTTCAAACAACTCGGCCTCCTGTGGCCGCGTGCGCACACGGGTCGCGGCGCGCCCCTCCTAGGGTCGTGGCCCTAGCCTCCAAACCCAGAAATCTTCATCTTTTCCTGCATTTTTCCTCAACCCAATTCATCCTATAACCAAACTAACAGTTCCAGATAATCAACACAAAGTTTCTAGCCCAGTTTAAACATTAAAACCCATCAAAGCCTGCTCCAAAAACTCAACTAAAATACCTAAGAACAGATCAACTTCTACTCACATGCATAACCCAAGAACATAGCTGAGATTCAAACTTAATTCCCATTATTAGAGCTTACCTTGTTTGAGTTTTGATTCAGAGTTGTTTCCCCTAAGTTCCAGCTTCAATTCCTCAACCTCCAAGCCCTGGTTTTCTGGTTATAGAGTCTCCTAAGCTCAGCTCCAATCCTTAGTTCTTGACTATCTTCCTTCCCTTGCCTATTTCCTTGAGTTTATCTTAGAGAGTAAAGAAGAAGGAGTTTAGAAACTATCCTCAGCTGGGAAGGGAACATGTAAGTCAGTTTCTAAATATTCTAAACAATTCCAAGTTTTGTTTTATTCAGCTTAAGCTTAAAGGTTACCTCAAGGCTCGGGGTACCAAAACGTCCCCGAGGGCAAAATGGTAAATTTCCCCAATATCCCCTCCTAGACATTCTATCCTCAAATATATCTCCAAATATTGATTTTCATAACCCGATAACCCCATAATATATCTAATACCCAAATTACCCCTCGACTCGCCCCGAGTCAGATTCTCAACCCCGTTGTGACTTCCTGGCTAACCGCTCCCCAAGACTGTCTCGGATCGTGCTGCACAGTCATATCACATATATATATATAGCATTATCACATATATACCCATAATATCCAGGCGGGGCCCACATGCACATTTAACTCAACTAAACATGCATCATTATCATATATACACGTTAATTCATATATCAACATATTAAATCATTTATTGCCCTCCAGGCACATTAATCAAGGCCCTAAACCTGATTAGCGAATTCGGGTCGTTACAAATTTAGCTCCTGAGCTTCTTGCCAAGCCGCCATCAGACTACATCAAGTATTACAAACCTGAAGATTGGAAAAAATTTGTTGCAAAAATACTAACCCCAGATTGGGAAGAGATGAGAAAACAAAATCAAGATGCTCGGGTTCTGAACAAGTATCCACATCACTCAGGGCGTGGTGATTATGCACTGGTAGAGCGACAAATGGAAGAGGAATTGGGTCATGAGTTGACCGAATATGACATAGCTGAGATGTGGACACAAGCACGAATGAACAAGAAATGAGAAGTTATTGATGAAGAAGCTCGAGATGTGGTGAAGAAGATTGTAAGTGTTCTTTGATTTTTTAAGATAATTGTAATGATTAATGTGTGTGTTATATTCTAATTGAATTATTTACTATGTATATAGGCGGAATACAGGCAAAAAGTAGCAGAAGGCGAGTTGGTGGAGGAATGTTCAAATGATATACTAACAATGGCATTAGGCACTCCAGAGCATGGGGGACGTGTTAGGGGGGTCAGTGCACATGTCACTCCCCGTCAATTTTTTCATGTCCCATCGCCAAAAAGATTCAATCACAAACAAAAAGGTGTGGAAGATGCTCGTTATAAAGACCTTGAAGAGAAATGGAGTCAATCTGAATAAAGGGCACGTCAACAGGAGGAAAAGTTAAACCAATTGATGGCATATATTGCATCTCAACAGAGCGGTGCATTTGGATCATCAAATGCATCTGGTTCGGGTGTAGGAGGAGCCTCAAACACACCACATGCACCATATGCCCCTCCACCACCGACATAAGCACAACATGCTCCGCCACCACCGACATGGACATCATATTCTCACAGACCACCCTCACAGCTACCATTTTCTGCTCCACCACCGACACAGGCACCATGTGCTCCCCCACCACCACAGTCAATTTTTCCTGATGAGGTAATAGTTTCTTATTAATTCATTATTGCATATATTTGATACAGTAAAAATAAACTAGTTATCAAAAAGTCTAACAGATTAATTGGAATGTAATAGATTAGTTGTAAGTTGTGTCTTGGTTCGACACAAAATATAGTTGCAGAGGGGAAACTTTTAAGTACATGTTGCACAGAAATACATAGCGTTCAACAGCCTCTTGGAAATTATCGTGTGAGAGTTAAGGTAACCATTCAAGAGAACACTAGTTTACCATATCTGCTTACAATGGAAGGTTATACATTGGTTGGACAAGCAGTCGGGTATGATGTTGGATGGCCACAACATTGGGTTCTTACTAATAAACAAACGAATGAGCCACTTGCGCCCTCTACTCAACAACCAAGACAATCAAAGAAAAGAATAGAGGCACTGACATAAGAGCCTACAGAAGTGTCTATCACAAGAATATTGAAGTGTTTGGTGAAGTTTATTGATAAATGGAAAGTTGACCGCGTGGTAGAAATTCCAATTGTTGAAAGGGTATTTGGATTCCAAACTATCGCTCTGTTAGGGAAAGACGATATCCTCCCCTTTTGCAACTATGAGATGATTGGATAGACTGAGCTAACAATATATATGAGGTACAATGGTGTTTATAATCTTTTAGTTTATTTAGTTTAACTTGAAATTTAATAGTTTATTAACTTTTTTAATTATATGTAGCTTCCTCGATGATTTGGTGCAAATGAAGGGATTGAACCATATGTACACTTTCATGCTTCCCGCTTTAGTGTCCACTAATGCAGGAACCAATGAAATACGTGCTAAAAATCTCTTCGATTGGTTTCTACAGATGGAGCTAGAGACACAGTGTCTAATTTGTCCTTGGAACAACAAGTAAGTCAACTTAATTTTATATTCATATATTTTGTTTATTGATAAATATCTTACACAAGTTTTTTTATTGTAGCTTTCATTGGATGTTAATATTAATTCAGCCACACAGTCATTCGGTAGATTTTTTGGATCCTGTAAACTCACATTTTCGTCCGGAAATCAAGGAGATAATTATCATGTAAGTTTTTCATATTACTTAATTAATTTATGATTTTATTTCAAACTCATATATGGGTAAATATTAATATTGTGTGTAGGGCATTGGATCAATATGATACACACCGAAGACTAAAAGAGTCAATCAATATAAAAGTTTGTGTTCCTAAGGTAAGTAAATTATATTTCTTATCATATTCAACTTTTTGAGATATTTCTATTATAATAACTTACTAAATATAATACTTAAATTTGGATAACTATGTTGTAATAGTGTCGAAACCAGACTGAGCCAACCGAGTGTGGCTTTTACATTATGAAATTTTCTAGAGACTTGATTTCACAGCTGTAGAGTCCAAGAACTTTACTTAGCTAATTATTTAGTAGTATTATAGTATGTATAGTATTATCTTTGTAACTGTGGATTTTTGGTTCAGACCGGGAATTATTTGGACACTCATAGTAGTACTTATAGATTTTCTAAGTTTAACCTATAGTTTAAGAATATTAATTTTGACCTAAGGTTTGATTATATGACTTATATTAAGGATAATATTTATTATACTATAAGGTTTAGATGAGGACCAATAGGATTTTAAGCACATGTTATGAATGGATGATTAAGGATTAAGTATTTTGAGGATTAAATTTAATAAGGGTAAAAGTTTGAATGCTATAAGGTCAGTCAGCAGCTTTGAATACGTTGAGGGCTTAGTCAAGGCTGTTTACTCCATTCAAACTTAGCTAAAAATGTATAATTTCGTGTTTAAATAATCAGCGTGTGCCGATATATCGCAGCTATAGGGGGCGATATATCGCAGCACGTAAATACGGAAAACACGAGACGATGCACGACAGCCTCGGGCATACTGGCCCAGGCGATATATCGCCTACAGGGGGCGATATATCGCCTCATTCAGTATGTTTTGAATGTTTTTGAATTCTTTTTCCATTCAGCCATTCAACCTCTTGATAAGTCCAGCATCTTTTTGAACGAGTCTTCAGCCTCTGCTGAACGATTATTCAAATTATTTTCACCTAAAAAGCTATTATTTTTATTCAAGTAAAATCAAGATCCTTTCATTCCTAAACTCTATAAATAGGACCTAGTACCTAGCCATTATTCACCTTTTACTCTAAGTTCAGAGGCTGCAAGTGCTAAGTGAGTGTGAGAGTATAAACACCTGGGTTGGGAAATTATAAGCTTAATCATCATAAGCTTATCAAACACTTTGGGAAGTAAGGTTCTATAGTATTTCGGTTTGAGGTGTAGATTGGTCTTACAAATCTTCAAGGTAACCCAAAACTCTAGTTCAATTCTGTATTTGTTCTTTTAAGTTCTCTTCTACTCAGCCTCTAACCTTAATCTTTATTTTGGTTAGGAAATCTAAGTTCTTGAGCACATAAGTTTTGGTAAGTATGTTTCTCAATGGTTTAGTCTTCCCATTCCTTTTCATCTCTTTTTCTTCAATAGACTCACTCTTTTTCATAATGGTTATTAGGAGTGTTCCAAAGTCCCAACACTGTCCACATATCCCAGTAACTTTGGTAAGGAAAATAGGATAGAATCTATATGTTTTATGTTTATGTTATCTTATGTGTTATGTTATAAAATATGAATATGTATGTTTGTAGGCTTGGGCATATGACCCATATGACTAACAAGACCCCAAATAGATTATGGGCATATGACCTACTTAGCTAGTAGGACCCCACTAATCTCATGGGCATATGACTTGTTTAGTCTATGGGACCCCAAGTAATAATGGCCATTATAGTATGTGAATGTAATAAGTGTTATGTTATGTCTTTATATTTCTTATGAAATTTATGTTTATGAATATGTGTTAGATTTTCCTTGCTGGGCATTAGGCTCATTCCTTTTTTGTTTTATGTGCAGGAAAATAGCTTTAGAGGCGGTAAGATTCGTGGACGCTTAGAGAATGTGTATCGGTGATGAACGGATTCAAGGAGCCGAGAGTTCGATTTCGAGGATATAGTCGTTTATTTATGGTCTTTATATGTATTTTCCGCACTTACTATGTAATCCCTTTATTTTATAATCATGTTATGTTTTGTTTTTCAAACAATGGGATTCCATATCCTTTTTGGTATTTATGTAAGTAACCCTTATTTCTATAAGTTTTCTAATAAAATTATGGTATTTTCGCAAATGTAAGTTTTAGTAAGAATTTGTATGTATAGTTTCGTTAATGGTCCAAAAGTCTAGAGTAGTGGGTCATTACAACAGCCTAGACCGAAGGCCTACTTGAAAAATGAGGTATTGTTTTACTTTTTAATTTTCATTTAAACTATCGTTCATGATTTTATTTAAATGATTTCTAACTTATTATTTTAAATATTTTCTTATTAGTTTATGAATACGAGTCCATATTCGGCTGACGGAATCAACGAGATACGAGATGAGTGGACTGAATCAATTATGGCGTATCTCAATTAGCAAATGAACAAGTTGGTGAGGAAATTTTAGTTTAAGTAGGTTTAATACTTAGAAATGTAGAACACAAGAGTACATATATTAACTTTGATATCTGAATTACTTTTATAGTTTTGATCACAAATGTTAACTCTAGATAAATGTTTAAAAAAATTTATACTGCTGTTTTTCTGTTTCTGCTGCTGTTTTTCTGTTTCTGATGCTGATTTTTTTTTTTTATCAAAATAGGCCGGGGAAATTGGCATTAACATTTGCAATTTCCCTGGTTAATACTTTATGTGACAGTGCCCAACTAACGCAAAAAATATTAATTTTTAACATTTGTGACAGTGTCCCACTGACGCAAATGACACTCTAGTTGTGATATAAAAGTGTTAAAATTAAAATATTTTTTCAAGAAGTGATATTATTTTATTTAGTCTTAGAAAGTGAGATGATGGCGTAGAATAAACTAGAAATTTAATTTATTTAATAGGTTAAATAAATTAATAATAGAATGAGTTTAAAATTTATCATAGTTAAGGATTTACTATGGTTGGGTTAGTAGCTTGAATCTAATTTAGTTTAGAATTAACTAGAGTCATAAGTTTTCTAGTTCTCTTGAATTTAGGACTTGATTAGAATATTTTGTTGGTATTTTAATCAAGTAATTTTCAGCCAAGAATATGATTAGTCGTAGACCAAACTTGTAATATCTGCATTTACATTTTAAGGGTATTTTGGTAATCTGGCTTGGGTCAGGGTATTATGGTAAATTGCATGATATTATGTGTTTAATTTTATGAACTATGATATGCATAAGTTATGATGTATGCTTATTTTATGTGTTCCGTCAAGCAATCCACTGTAGAGTCCAAGAACTTTACGTAGCTAAGTTAGATAGTAGTATAATAGTAATAATAGTATTATCTTTATGACTGTGGATTTTTGGTTCAGACCGAGATTTATTTGGACACTCATAGTAGTACTTGTAGATTTTCTAAGTTTAACCTATAGTTTAAGAATATTAATTTTAACCTAAGGTTTGATTAATATGACTGATATTGAGGATAATATTCATTATACTATAAAGTTTAAATAAGAACCAATAGGATAATAGCACATGTTATTAATCATTAAGTATTTTGACGATTAAATTTATTAAGGGTAAAATTTGAATACTCTAAGGTCAGTCAGCAGCTTTGAAAACGTTAAAGGGCTTAGCCAAGGCTGTTTACTCAATTCAAATTAAGCTAAAAATGTGTAATTCCGTGTTTAAATAATCAGCGTATGCCGATATATCGCAGCTATAGGGGGCGATATATCGCAGCACGAAAATACGAAAAACTCGAAACAATGCACGATTGCCTCGGGCATACTGGCCCCGACGATATATCGCCTACAGGGGGCGATATATCGCCCTTCTCAGCATATTTTGAAAGTTTTCGAAATCGTTCTCCATTCAAACCTTCAACCTCTTGATAAGTCCAGCACCTTTCTGAACGAGTCTTCAGCCTCTGCTGAACGATAATTCAAATGTTTTTCACTTAAAAAGCCATTATTTTTATTCAAGTTAAATGAAGATCTTTTCATTCCTAAACTCTATAAATAGGACCTACTACCAGCCATTTATTCATCTATTACTCTAAGTTCAGAGGCTGCAAGTTGCTAGGTGAGTGTGAGAGTGTAAACACTTAGGTTGGGAATCATAAGCTTGATCATCATAAGCTTATCAAACACTTGGGAAGTAAGGTTTTATAGCATTTTGGTTCAAGGTTTAGATTGGTCTTACAAGTCTTCAAGGTATTTCCACACTCTAGTTCATTGGTATTATTTTATTTAAGTTCTCATAATCTTCTACTCAGCCTTCTAACCTTATTCTTATTCTTGGTTAGGAAATCCAAGTTCTTAAGCACAAGGTTTTTGGTAAGTATATTTTGATAGCATAGTCCCTTTTTCTCTTTCATCTCTTTTTCTACATTAGACTCACCCTTTCATAAATGGTTTTAAGGAGTGTTCCAAAGTCCCAACTCTGTCCTCATATCCCGGTATTTTGGTAAGGAAAATAGGATAGGATTTACGTGTTATATGCTTTTATATGTTATCTTATGGTTTTTATGTTATGAAATATGTTATGTTATGTATGTTGTAGGCTTGGGCATATGTCCCATATGACTAACAAGCCCCAAATAGATTATGGGCATATGACCTGCTTAGCTAGCAGGACCCTACTAATCTAATGGGCATATGACTTGTTTAGTTTATGGGACCCCAAGTAATAATGACCATTATAGTATGTGTGTGACATAAGTGTTATGGTATGTTTTATGTTGCATTATGAAATTTATGTATATGGACTATGTGTTAGATTTTTCCTTGATGGGCATTAGGCTCACTCCTTTTTGTTTATATGTTTAGGAAAATAGCTTTAGTGGCGAGAAAGGTTCTTGGAAGCTTGGAGAATGTGTATTGAGGCGGAATGGAATTAAGAGCCGAGCGTTTCGATTCGAGGATGTAGTTTTGTTTCTTATGGTTTTTACATGTATTTTTCCGCATTTTATTATGTAAATCTCTTTTTAATTATGTCATGTTTTGATTTTAAAACAATGGGATCCCATATCCTACTTGATATTTTATGTAAGTTTAACTTTTATTTTTACAAGCTTCTTAATAAAGTTATGGTATTTTCACTTGTAAGTTTTATCAAGGATTAGTGTTTATGTATAGTTTTCGTTAATGGTCCAAAAGTCTAGAGTAGTTGGGTCATTACATCCACACACATTAGTTTCTTCTAGTGTTAGGGGTCAAAGTGTAATAGAAGTTGTGTATTGGGGGCGAAAGTATAATTATGAGTTTTATGATAGAAAGCATAATTGTCAAAAGTTTAAACTATTAGTTTTGGATGGAAATTACAATAAGGGTCTTAAGTTATAATTAAGGATGAATTTGAGGTTGGGGACAGAAAGATCAATAGGTTTTCACGAATTAAGTCAAATTGAATTATTAAATAATAAAGGGAATAAGTTTAGAAGTTGTACGAAATTTTCAGACATTTTGAGTTAGCGATATACGAAAGGAAGACAGACCAAAGAACAATTCTCTCGTTCTTGATCTGAATCTTGAAGCCTAAGATGCTTGGGAGAGATTTTCATTCTGAGTTATTGAAAGGCTAGGAGATATCTTAGACGACAAGGATATGAGTTTTTGTGGCTGGAGTTTGGTCTGTAAGTGTTCAAACTTTATTGTTTAAAGTTTTTTGTCAGATCTAGGTTTTGAAGTTTTGAGACTGTTTTAATTGTTTCTGGGATTTTGAATGTTTAGTATATGTTTAGGATTGGTTATATCTGAGTTTCAAGGGTTAGAAACATGCTAGGTTGACTGATTTAGTGAATTGGGGTCGAAACTTTGCGATTTAGGGTTGAAACCTATGTTTAAAATCCCATAAGCGATTGCTTTATTTGGGAACTAGCGCGACCGCGCCCAGCCCTGATGCTCTGTGAGCGCAACTGTGCCCAAGCACTGGCGCGACCGCGCTTGCTGCCTAGAAATGCATATTTTGAGGTTTTGATGCACCCATTTGATACAATTGGAACCTTTTTCAATTGGAGTTTATTGCAGTAGAGTTTCAAGACCTTCTTAAGAATATTTTGAGTATGAGTTATCTTTAAGAGGGACATGCGTGTATTCTTAGTATGGTTTTTGGCTGGCTTGAGTTTTAAGTTTTCGATGTATATTATATGATAGGCTCACTAAGGATACTTGAAGGAACGCGTTAATGTCTGTGGAGCGCTACTGGACCTGAGGTAAGAAGAGTAAACACCTGCACGCAGGGTGTACGCTGGACGTACTTAAGTGTGATAACTTCTTATGATATATTACAAATTATGTTATAAGTTATACTATGAATTATGTTAGAAATTTTGTTACGAATTATATTGTTAATTATGTTAAGAACTATGGTATGAATTATGTTAGGAGCTATGTTATAAGTGATGCATGTTGTGTGTGACTAAAATATGTAAGAATATGTGGTATGTTTGCGTGTCATGCTTTGTATCGCCCCACGTCACTATGGCTGCTTCCTGGAATGACGATTGACCCTGCAAACCAACACGAGTCTTTCCAGCGTTCTATGTCCTCACTCGCACGCTACCTAGGAAAACTTCCCAGGAGGTCACTAATCATGAGACTACTCCAAGTCAAGCACGCTTAACTTTAGAGTTCTCAAGTGATGGGCTACCGAAAAGAAGATGCATCTTGTTGGCATAGGTAGTACTCATCAATCTATTTAAGCCATCTTCAACTGTGTAGTCTCATACCTACAATGTAACGATCCAAAATCACTAATAAGGCTTAAGGGCCTTGATTAGTGTGTCGGAGGGCATAATTGATATATGTATGTTTAAATAGTTATATGCATGATTATGTGGCATGCATGATTAATATGATTATATGGATATACTATATGCATGATAATGAGTATTAGATATGCATGTGGGCCCTTTCTAGCTTATAAGGCCATATTTGTAATTTTGCCCCATTAAGGGCATAAACGTGATTATATGTGATAAATTGTTGAGACCACATTATTATGTGGATATATTTGCAGTATATGGCTCTAGACGGTCCTAGTGAACGGATTAGCGAAATAGTCACAGCGGGGTTTACTACCCGGCTCGAGGGAGCCTAGGGGTATTTCTTGGAATTTAGAGAATATTTTGGGAACAATTAGATATTGAATAAATTTTTGGTAATTAATTGGACATGACGGGGCTAATTGGTTAATAGTAGGAACACTCGAGGAATTAGCGGGTACCGGGAGCAGAATGACTATTCTACCCCTAGAGATAACTTGAGGACTAATGAACTTAGAAAGGCAAAAAGGAAGAGATATACTTAGAGGAGTAGAAGTAACTAAAAACTGAAGGAAAGCAACTCAAACTCTCATCTCTCTCTCCATCTCACGGTTTCTTCCTCTCTCTCTCACTTGTGCTTTGAAGCTAAGGGAAGAAAATGGCAGATTGAAGGTTAGTGTAATGCCCTAAACTCCAGGGAACGTTATGGTGTGCATTTTAAACAGTGCTAAACTTACTAATCGAGTCATTTGGCCATAATCGTGTAACTAAGTATAATTAGCGGTTTAGGGTTAAATTTTTTGGTTAAGATACAAAGTTTCACTAAAACGTTCACAATATACATTGAGATCCCAAAAATATAATTTAAAGGTTAACTACAACAAAATATTTACAACCAGCCGACTTAAGCGGCAAAATAGGATTTAACCCTAGTTCCTCTTTCAACCCTCGGTCGTGGTGGTTGAGCAGCCGCATATGTACACATCGTCACCTAAGCTCTCCAACTCAAGGATGGTTCAGCTTTCTTTTTCCTTTACATGCACCATATAGCACCCGTGAGCCGAAGCCCAGCAAGAAAACTTAATATGCTCATGAACAAGAAATAACATGTTACTAAGTCATAATAGGCATGCCTAGCAGTAATAACCCTACTCATGCATGCAAGCAGGTACAAATACATGTTTGTGAAGTCCTGTGCTCTGAGTAGATGAATAATAAGTCTCTCGCTCTGAGGTAGATGACTAATAAGTCTCTCTAAGGTAGATGACTAATAAATCACTCCATGATCAGTTGACTAATAAGTCACTCTCTAAATAGATGACTGATAAGTCTATCTTGGTCAGATGACTGATAAGTCTATCTTGGTCAGATCACTAATAAGTCTATCTCTATTAGATGACTAATAAGACTATCCCGGTCAGATGACTGATAAGTCTATCCCGGTCAGATGACTGATAAGTCTCTCTCGGTCAGATGACTGATAAGTCTATCCCGGTCAGATGACTGATAAGTCCATCTCGATCAGATGATTGATAAGTCTATTGATAACTCTACAAAATATAGTTATTTTACCACTTTTTATGTGCTAATTGTTGCTTAGTTCTTGAGTTTTTAATTGATTTATTAAGTTTTAAAGTAATTTTGAATTTATTAGGTTTATTTTAATTTTATACATTTTTGTGTATTTTTATAGTTATTTTGTTGTAAAATGTTGTAGTTTAACATTTGAATTATTGTTGTTTAGTCATAGGTCAAAAATGTCATTTTATTGAATTTAAATGTTAAATATAAATTAAGTGATAATTAATATTTTCAAAGAATTAAATTGATTTATTTTATAGTTGAAAATATTTTATTATGATTTATTTTATATTTATTTTGTAGGGAATTTATGGTATTTTTGGACTTTGAAAAGTGAGGAAAATAAGAAATAAAAGTGGTATTTTTGCAATCACACCCAACTTTCCATACTACCCAGCCATTTGGCCAGCTCACTCACACGGTTTCAGCCCAACGTCCAAGCTGCAGCCTCCATCAACTCCCAGTCGTTGGGCCAACCATCAACAACCCACCAGGCCCACGGCCCTCCTGCCCGGGCCCAAACGCAGACCCTTCCTTCATCACCCTCCCCGCCTGGCTCCTTCAGCAAACCGACTTCATCTTTCTCTCCAGGCCCCTACCTCGTGAAGCCTTCTTCAGCTGCTCCACCAGCCCACCATGGGCCTGCCAGTCGCCTGCCCCTTCACCAGCCAAGCCCAAGCCCGTTCAGCAACCCCTAAGCCTGCCACAAAGCTGCCTTACCATTTTTTCTTGAGCCCAACATCCCTTTGTCCCCTTGTCCCCTTAATGTCCAAAAATACCACATTTTGTACCCAAACTTTTCTACACATTTTACCTCAAAACATCATCATTACACCCTAAAATTTACCCCTATTTGCCATATTATTATTAATTTAATTAATTTAAATTGATTATTTTAATACTCTTTATTTGGCTATAAATAAGGGATTTTAGTGCTTGATTTTAGGGAAGGTTACCATACCACAAGTTCTACACATTTCAAAACTTCTCTATTCTCTTCATCTTCTTCTTCTTTTTGGTTATTTTTCTATGTATTTTTAGATGAACAATTTGGGGGTTTCTCCTTCAAATTTTTCTATTTATATTTGTAATTTTTAGTGTGTATTTTATATTCTAGTTATGAGTTTCTAATCATTTTAAGATTATTAAGGTGATGATGAAACAATATGTAACTAGATAGTATTTATTTTGTATGTTGATTTCCCATTTTGTGCAACAAAGTTTATGAAAGTATCTTCTTCAAATATCTTCTTTCGTCTTAAATATCATGTATTTTGGATTGTTAGCACATATTTACACATTGTTCTTTATTAGTACAAAAACATAATATTCTTTGTGTAAGATGTGTCATTAAATTGTACACATCCAATGCTTGAACAAAAATATTATGTTTTGCCTTATAAATAATGCTCATTGATTTATTTGTTATTTCATTAGATTTATTTACACTAAATGCTTTGAAATTATAATTTTAAAAGTGAAGATAAATCCTATATTTTTATAAAAATTTGTGCTTAAATAGAATATATAATTTGAATAAGTGATGGTTTGATTAATTTCTACTATTACTAGAACTTGGGAATCAATGTAATTTTAAATATTATTGAACTTATATTTTGTGAATTCTATTATCTTAATAATCTTCTTTTTACTATATTGTTTAAAATTATTAATTTAGTTATATATATTGTCTTTAATATCTTTATTAGTATCTTTTATTTTATTTTCATTATACAAAAATTTCATCAATCTTTGGAGCTAGGTTAGAATTTATTAATTTTGATTTAAAATAGTTTTATTTTTTATTTTAGACAACTCATTTGGGTTCGACATCCTTGCTTACGTGATCACTATTCTATATGAACGATTCATGCGCTTGCGAGTATAAATTTTTAAAACATACCCGTTTTGGGTCCATCATCTATCTCGATCAGATAACTAATAAGTCTATCTCGGCCAGATGACTAATAAGTCTATCTCGGTTAGATGACTAATAAGTCTATCTCTATTAAATTATTGATAAGTCTATCTCAATCTAATGACTGATAAGTCTATCTCGATTAGATGACTAATAAGTCTATCGCGGAGGTCCCATACCCTCCTAGCCATGTGACGTGTAGGTCACCTTAGCCTTTTGGTTCTGGCTCTAAATAACTAGCCTTTAGACTAGACAAGCGCTTTTAGTTTTCATTGAACTTGAGGTCGATCCGGCATTAATGCCCATGATGAGTCATTCAATGCAGATGTCGATTAAATCTAATCTTTTCGGCTTGCGTTAAACACTCTAAAACCGTCATTGACTCATAAGTCAATACTATACGACCAGTGCTCAGTACTACTATCGAACTTGACTAATGAGTCACAGCTTCACAGTTAATATTGACACCATTGCCGATTCTGACTGATAAGTCAGTGCCATTCACAAGTGAGCAAGATTTGCTAAGCATTTGATATGCAATCAATGTCCACATTTAACACCCAACATGCCTCAATAATAACCATGCATGTCACAACCATGGGGTGCAGTTTTCTTACCTTTAGTCCAAGCACAGGTTACCAATAAAGGAGCCACAAGAACGATCCTGATTCCAATCCCCTAGCGATAACCTAGTCACAACCATAATATAAAACCTCATCAAAATGAATAATAAAAAGTTCCCAGATCAGGACCTAGCCTCCGGGGCATCAAATCCTACTAAACGAGGTAGTAGGAACGATCCCGAGGCCTAACGTTTGAGTTCCCACAATCAAAACACCACTTTGGCCACAAATTCCCTCAAGCGTCGCGGCCCCACCTCATTGAGTCGCAGCCTCCAGGGCCCTTCAGCACCACTGCTCACATGCACTAAGCTCGGTTCGCGGCGCCCAAGAACAGGGTCATGGCCCCACCTCGAAACCCAGCCAAAACCTCATTTTTACCATTTTAAAACCTTCCAAAAACCTACCCAAACATCTCAAAATTCCAAAATCAAAGTTCCCAAATATCCCCATGATCCAAAACCAACAAAACCCAAGCTTCAATTCAATCAAAAACTCATCAAAACACAAAATCCAATTCAATCTTAAAAACTTTAAAAACGTAGAACTTAAAACTTGGATTACCTCCGATTGAGTTATTTCCCAACTAATTCCTCCAGCTAATAAGCTTTTAATCTTCCCTAGAATCGCTATGCCTCGATCCTCGCTTGAATCCGAGTCCTAGAACTCAAGTTTCCTTCGAAAATGTGATCGGGTGTCGAAAATGGAACTTTGAGGGAGAGAGAACGTTCTTTTTATTTCTTAACATGTTACTTCAAGCTTAAGTAGCCTCAAGCAAATCCTAATGCTCGGGGTCCCGAAAATGCCCTCGGGGGTAAAATAGTAGAAATTCCTAGAATTTCCCCCTGATCTTACTAACTCCCAATCTATCATCAAATACTTATTCCCATTACCCAATATCCCGGTAATGTGCTAAATATCCCTTGACTTACTCCGAATCAAGAATAAATCTCGTTGTAACTTTCCCACTATCTTACCTTCTAGGATGGTCTCGTGTTGAGTAACCCTAGCATAAACAAATAATAATGAAGCACCACACACATGCCACATATATGCCAAATATGCCCGAAATTGCCAAAATATGAAAATCACTCAATTAATCATAAACGGGTTCACATGCACATAATAAATCAATTATGGCCTTCCTGGCCTCCTTATCAAGGTCCTAAACCTTATTAGAAAATTTGGGTCATTACAGTTAGAGCTTAAGGAAATTATGTTGGGAAGTCTTGAGGAATTGAAGCCTCTATCCAGGAAGTTCAGTTGGGAAGTTAGGAGAATTAAGCTAAAGGAGTGAGGATTGAAGCTAGGAAGTGTAGCAGCCAATTAAGGTAAGTTCTTGTCACTGAATATGTTAGAAAATTCTGGGTATTTGGATGGAATTGAGCTGGGTTTTTGGGTAATGAATTGATGCTGAATTGGAGTGTTAGCTTTAGTATTATAGCTATGGTTTTGTGTTTAATTGAGTGATCAAAAGTCTTAAATTTGTAGCTAACTTGGTATTGGATTGGGGAGGTTTTTTAAGGTGAAGTTCTAGAAAATTGGCTGGGAAGAATGTTGTAGAAACCCATAATTCTGGGTGCAAGGGAGCGCATCGCGGCCCGCGTGCCCAGAACGCCCTAGGTGGCTCTCTGTCTTGAGGGTGAACCGCGACCTTACGGGGCAAGTCGCGGCCTGCCTCTCTTGAGGCTTGGAGTTTTTAGCATCTGACTTGGGGGCAAGCCGCAACCCTTAGGGCCAGGTCGCGGCCTGCCTGTGGTTTTTGCCCTAGGTTGGGTTCTAGGATAAGTAAGGCTCGGGGGCTCGAACCTAGGCGCTCGGGACAATTTCTACTACTTGGTTTAGTATAAATTGAGGTCCCAGAGGCTAGTTTTTGTCTCCTATGTATTTATTTGGATTAAAAGTTAATGATTACCCATTGGCCACTGTGACTAGGTTTATTGCCAAGGCTCAGGACTAAGGATTGTGCTCGAGACCGTTCTATATCCTCCGCTCGGACTTTAGGGTATGAAAATTGCACCCTTTTGGTTGTGAACAGAACTAAGGCTACCAATAATTGAATGCTTGTACTGTGTGATTGTACGGTCGATATGTATACAAAAATGATCGGCCTAAGAATGTCGAAGTTGATGATAAGCATAGTGAATGCAGCTCGGCCTAAGTGAGTCGAGGTCAGCTAAATAAACAGAGGGCTCGGCCTAAGTGTGCCAACCCTGAGCATTTGTGTAATTGGCTTTGATATGTATTTGAGATGAAGTGTTTACTATCATTTAGTGTTTTGTTTGAATTCTGTTAAATGATTGAACTGGTTGATTGTTGTATATTATTATTGCTACATGTGTTTAGTGTTTTTGGTTTTCCTTATGGGCCTTGGCTCACGGGTGCTACGTGGTGCAGGTAAAGGAAAAGGTAAGCTGGACCAACCATGAGTTGGAGAGCTGTAATGCCCCAAACTCCAAGGACCGTTACAGAGTGCCTTGTAAACAGTGCTAAACTCGCTAATCGAGTCATTTGGCCAAAATCGTGTAACAAAGTATGATTAGCAGTTTAGTGATTAAAAATTTTGGTTAAGATATAACATTTCATGAGAACGTTTACTATATACGTTGGGATCCCAAAAATATAATTTCAGAGTCTATTACAAGAAAATATTTACAACAGGCCGATCTAAGCGACAAAACAGGGTTTAACCCTAGTTCTTCTTTCAACCATCGGCTGTGGCGGTCGAGCAGCCGCATATGTACACATCATCACCTAAGCTCTCAAACTCAAGGATGGTCCAGCTTTCTTTTGCCTTTACCTGCACCACATAGCACCCGTGAGCCGAAGCCCAGCAAGAAAACTCAATATGCTCATGAACAGAAATAACATGTCGTCAAATCATAAGGCACACGCCTAGCAAATATAGCCCTATTCAAACAGGAAAATGAGTTCATTTAATGAGGAATATACAACATCAACCGATGATCATAATAATCATCCAGGGCTTTTAGCCCCAAATAGAAGAGTGACAGTTGTAATAGTCACTAAGGTGGGTTCCGTTCCCAATAGCCATGTGACGATAGGGTCACCGGGGCGTTATAGATAAGTGATCATTTCACTAGCTTAAACAAGATAGGTGCTTGATGAACTAGTCACCAATATAACCTATCGCATGACCATAGAGTCACAACTGTGGGATTCCGCTCCCTAGCCATGTGACAAACAGTCACCTAGGCCTTTGGCCTTGGCTCTAAGTAACTAGCCTAGACTAGTCAAGCGCTTAGAATTTTCATCGACCTTAGGGTCGGTCCAGCATCAATGCTCCCAGAGTCATTCAATGCTGATACCGATTAGATCTAATCTTTTATCGGCCCTATGTTCATGACGCTATGCCGTTTCGGACTCTTAGGTCAGTAATACGCGACCAGTGCCGACCCTGACTAGTCAGTGCCATACATAAGTAAGCAATGCTACCAAACATATATCATATGTCAAATATCCAAATACAGGGTATTCAGCATGCTTTCTTTACAATTGCTAGCACAATTAGGATCATGCATAAACACAGAGGCTCAAGCTCTGAACAATCTTATTCAATATTCATAGCATGCCCTAATCACATGTTTCTCGTGCATCACATGCATTACATTTAGACATTCAACATGCGTCAAGAATAACCATGCATGTCACATATACACAGGGTGCAGTTTTCTTATCTCTGGTTCGAGCGAGAATTAGAACAAGAACAACCCTTGAGAACAATCAATCCTTTAATCCCTTAGCAGTCACCTAGTCATAACCAAATACAATCTTTGATTAATGAAAATCAACAAAGATAGGGTCTTGACCTAAACCCCACTCTCGGGACCCCAAAATGTACCCACACGGGGAGTAGATTCGATCCCGAGCCTTAAGGATTGAAACCCCGAGCCAAAAACCCTTAAAAACACTCAAAATGGGGTTCAGAAGAAACAAAGTAGCGCTACAGCGCTGCTCAATAGCGCCTTAGTGCTATACTCAGAACCCCAAACCGCCCAAACAAATCCTGTGTAGCGCTATAGCGCCCTCTGATGGGCGCTGTAGCGCTACCCCCAAACTAAAACACCCCTGAAACCTCCTTCTTTGATTCCTTCAATTCTAACTCGATTCCAATGCTTCCAAATCCCATTTTTGGTTCCAAATGAACCCAAAAACCATCATCACATGCCCCAAGCATCACAACCACAAGAACCCTAGCCAAAACTCCAATCAATTCCCAACTTTTCAACTCAAAAACCAGCTAAAACTTAACTAAGAAAACAGAGAAAAACCAAGAGTTCTAATGGCTAAAAACTCACCTCAATCTCAGCAACACACCCACTTCAATGGTGGAGCATAACCCTAGCTTATCCCAGCTTGGTCCCTTGGCTTAATTCCTCAAAAAGAGCTTGAAAATTCAAGGAGAAATGGAGAAAAACCAACGGGAGAGAAGGAAAGCAACACTCTATTTTCCTCTTCTTTCTACAGCCTTAGTGGCTAATATAAATCCTTAAGGGTGAAAAGACCTAAATTCCCTCAAGTGTAAAATAAAACCTTAACAGCCACGAAGGGCAAAACTGTCATTTCTCGACTATTTCGTTAATTATAATTAACGCCCTCCAATTCCCGCTATTCTCAAAATTCTTAAACACCAATAATCCATATCCCGTTACCCTTTAACTCCCGGCAACGCTCTAATCATTAAAATCACCCCGAGCCCCAAACTTAATCCCGTTATGACCAGACCGAACACTTACATTTCATGATCGTCTCATGCCGAAAAGCTCGAACAAATCCACATATAATGTGGTACCATTCATAACTCACCCACATGCATGAAAATACACAATTACGCCCTCAACAGGCCAGATTACCAAAATGCCCTTATAATTAAAAATACACTCATATGCATGCATTTATCATCATATTATAATATAATTCACATAAACATGCATAGAATCATTTTATAACATAATAAATCAATTATGTCCCTCCCGACCTCCTAATCAATGTCTTAAACCTTATTAGGGATTTTGGGGCATTACAAGAGCTCTAGGGCCGAGGTGTACATTGTCAGTTGCTCGTCCGCCACAACCGAGGGATAGTACAGGGACAGAGCCTAAAATTTGTATTTTTCCATTAGAGTGGCCTCTTATTGTATATAACTTTTGAACATTGTAAATTGTCTCTTTAACTTTGTTTTTGGGATCCCATGTACCAAATATTTATTTTAATGAAAATTAATTGTTCATGATCAAAATCTTTTAACCCTGGCCTGAATATTGACTTTAGGATCACATTTTTGTCCAAACGACTTGATTAGCAAGTCCTGCACTATTTCAAATACACAGTGTAACGGTCTTGGTTATCCAGGGCGTTACATACACAGTCTTAGAATCATCACACTTGACCTTCCCCAGGCGATGTGGGATTGCACAACTTTACTCGGTCCTTTCTCCTATGGATCACAGGATACTGACTGTCATAATCACTCCCCCTTAGGGGTCTGACGTCCCCTCGGCCACACTTCCGGCTTGGTCAAATCTCGGATACCATTTGTAACACCTCACGTCACTATGGTTGCTTCCTGGAATGACGACTGACCCTATAAACCAACACGAGTCTTTCCAGCGTGCTTTGTCCTCACTTGCACACTTCCTAGGAAAACTTCCCAGGAGGTCACCCATCATGAGACTACTCCAGGTCAAGCACACTTAACTTTGGAGTTCTCAAGTGATGGGCTACCGAAGTCAGAATCTCGTATGTTAATTATTTAAATATGACATATTTGAGTTTTTTACTTTCTTCATTTACATTTCCTCATGATACTCTTCATTGTATGGTAGGAAAAATTACATGTCATCTGTGAGATGCAGCTGACACAGTCTTCTGAGAGTTCGTCAACCCCATCAACTGTGCTTGAAGATGTAAACTTGGCTCTGGTGGAGTTGGTCTTCGGAAAGCATCGTGGCCACCAAACGGGATACGATCATCTACTTAGCACGAGGATGCTATAATACATCCACCTTCGCACACTATTGTTCCTCCACCATCGTCTAATGCTGAGGAGATACATTAGATGATGGAGCATATCAACTATGGGATGGAGCACATTAAGACCTACTGTGTCTGATAACTCTATAAAAATAATAGAGATATTTTAGCTCTTTTTGTGCATTAATTTAGTTTTGTTCTCAAGAATTTTAGTTTAATTTAGATAGTTTTATTTAGTTTTGAATAAATATTAATTTTAATATTTTTAGATTATTTTTAATTAATTTTTAGATTATTTTTATTCAGTTTCCCATTAAATAATTAATCTACCTCAATTATGTGTAGTTTTGAAGAAAGTTAAATTGATTTAAAATTCTAATTTTTTGTGCAAGGTTTTTCAGATTGCTACAATGAATGCTGCATCATTTCGAGCATAGTAGTAATTGAGGGACCAACGTTGGAAACAAGTCTAACTAGTCATTTATTGAGCTTTTAATGCCTTATTTGGTGATTTTTTGAAAAACAAAGTAAGCTGAGATTTAAATAAAAATGGTCCCAAAAGAAGAGAGGAGGTAACATGTGGAGCAAAGAGAGAATTATGATTTCCATAATTAGAACCCTAATTTTAAAAAGAAAACTCAGCCACCATTGAATACTTTCTGCTATTTTTTTCAGCAATCATTAGAGGGGAGAAACCCAAGAGATGAAGAAAAAGAAAAGAAAGAAAAAAAGAAGAAAATTGCAACGAAAAGGATAAGAAGAGAAGAAGACCACTCAAGACACCAATTTAGCTTGTTTTTCTTTACTCTTTTCTTCTAAACATTTTCACTTTTTCTTTGTATTTGTGGTTATGGACTCGAGATTATGATCTCTTTTTTTATCTCCTCAGTAGGATTCGTATATTTTTTGTTGACGATTTTCATCACCAGTCAATAACTATTTCCTTTATATAAATTTATTATGTTTGATGTATTTTTTAGTTTGTTTTTTAATAAATAGATAAGTGAAATTTGATTTTAGATATATCTATTAGAAAAATAAACTTCATTAAACTAGAAAATAGCATATCCACAAAGGGATCTACTCCCCTCCATTGAAAAATAATGAAAGTGGTCCTAGCTTGAGGAACAAGACCATTACTTAACAACAAAATTAGCCTGATGATCATTACAGATCCTTGAAACCTTGGAATCAGTACTTCAAAGTATGAATAGCTAAATTGGAATAATCGGACCATAGGAGTTTATTTTGGGAATTTTGATGCCCCATGTGTATAGATAACGAGTGATTTAATGTGTATATGAATTATTTACTTTACTTATCATTTAATTACTTGATAATTTAGTAATAAATCTAAATTTTTTTGTCAAAAAAACATTAATAACACTACTAATTGATCTCTTTTGTTGAAAAATTAGGTTATATGTATATAAAAGTACAGATACGAATTCTATAGAGCTTGACTTGAGTAAGATTATTTAGTGATAATTAATTAATTATGTGTATCTCCAGACGTACTCTAATTTTCTCAATTATAGTTTGCAAGTTTTCTCCATAATTAATTTAAAGAACGTAATTGGTGTCACTGATGCCCAACACTACACCGAGGTTTCATACCACTATTGGTGCAATTTATTATCGAGTCTCACACATTTGAATTTAATAAATATTATGAGATATCGATAAACAATCACAGAGTACCACCTCATGTAGTGTTGGGTATCTTAAAATGTCAAATAACAATACTCTAATTTGAAAGATCATACTTAATATCAAAATTGTCACACAAAAAAACACTATAATCTCATCATTACATCCCTAGTACAGTCCACAAACTCAAAGACTCAAATAAAAGACATTATAATACAAAATGTGACAACATTACATTAGCACTTTATTACTTCTCTAATTGGCCAATTAACTATCAATATGCGAACCTGAGATAACTGAGTTCATAATGGGTCGAGCTTTGCACATAGCTTCCAATGGCACAGCTTTGGGCATTGTAGTAAACTTACTTTCAGTCATATCAACTTTTTCCTCACCAATTCTTTCCCACTCAAAACACTGAATCAAAGACCCTAAAGTCAAGCCCACCACACGTTGAGCTAAGCCATTTCCAGGACAAGCTCTTCTTCCTAATCCAAATGACATTAAGTGCTTGTTACAGTCATTGCTCTCAAATCTTTCTGGCTTAAAGCTCTCGGGATCATCATCCCATAGCTTGGGGTTTCTGTGTATGGCCCACACATTGACCAACACCATTGTGTCACGTGGAATATCGTATCCCTCGACAGTGCAATCTTCTGATGAAAAGTGAGGTAAGAGCATTGGAGCAGCTGGGAACAGGCGTAGGGTTTCCGAGATGATGTTGTGAAGGTATGGTAGTTTGGAAAGATCTTGTTCCTCTATCAATTGTTGTTCACCAATTTGTTCGTCGATTTCAGCTTTTGCCTTTTTCAAGATTTCAGGATGGTTAAGCAGATTCGATAATGCCCATTCTAATGTCCACGATGATGTGTCCGTCCCAGCTGATAATAGGATCTGAAATAGGAAAAAGAAACATTTTTATATGATAGTGTACATATTAGTAACAGCAGACATTCCATTATAAATTATTCTTAATTTTTTTATGGAATGTGTACTATATCTACAATCTACAATGTTATATAAAAAAAAATTGAGTCATAATTTTTCTATGCATCAAAACAAAAGCAAAAAACTCACACTACAATAATATAAGTGTTTTTATGACTTTATTTGGAAGACATTAAAGTCTATAATGTCTTTCAATGGGAGAGACATTGTAGGTGGAGACATTGTAAATGAACATCACACATTGGGAGAGGTGAGAGACATCCCACATCTTCCAATGGAAGAGATGAGAGACATCTCACGTCTCTCAATAGTAAAAGTTGAAAGGTGTCAAAAAACGTAGACTTTCAATATCTCCTACTGAAAGTCGTGGGATGTCATGGGCTTCCAACGTCTCCCACCGTCCGGACCTCAAATTTTCAACTTCTTTCCTTCATTTTAATATCTTACAATTTTAACAATTAATAAAAAAATTCACTATCACCGAAAACAAGACATTTAAAATCTTCCTAATTTTTAATAATTCATTAAATGTAGTGCTACCAAAAAAAATTCACATATAAATATTTATATAACTCACCACTATGAAGCCTTTGATGATATCATCGGTATAGTATTCAGGATCAGTCTTCTGCAAAGCAAGCAAGTGGTCGATCATGGTAGTGTCTGATTTCATACTCCGACGCTCATCGACGAGTCGTTGTAAGAACACATCCATTTTCTTAGCAGCCCTTATCACCTTCATCTCATGACCCTTTCCCAACCATTTCAAGGCAGCCGGCAAGAACTCGGTGGGGTTGGCCACACCGCCACTGGGGATCGCCTCGTCCCTAATCTGCCTGAACAGCTTGGCTTCCTCATGGTCAGCCACGTCGTCGCCGTAGAACCGTTTCCCGGCCACCATTCTCATTATGATGTTGAAAGCCAAATTCGAGAACAACGTCTTCATCTCCACCTTGGCGAAATCAAACTTGTTATGATCGGATCCACGGAGCGAATTCCGAGCGAGAGTAGAAAGCAATCGCTTGATCTCGTCCCTACGCGTGTCCAGGCATGACTTGAGCCGGCTCGCCGAGAAGATCTCGATGGAGCCGATGCGGCGGAGGTTGCGCCAGTGGTCGCCGTAGGAGGCTGTTATCATTGTGGTGTAGTTATAGCCGAGGTACTTCCCAACCAAAGAACGTCCACGGTTGGCGAGAACGACGTCGTTTTTGGTGAAGCATTCTTCGGCGGCTGAATGTGATGATACGACGATAACGCGGTTGGGACCGAACCAGAGGGAGAAAACGGTGCCGTATTTTGCTGCGAGCTGGCGGAAACACCTGTGGACCGGTAGTTTTATGAGATGGAGGTGGCCGAAGAGTGGGAGAGAAGGTGGGGTTGGTGGGAGGTTTTTGTATTGTCGTTTTTGGGTTTGGAAGAAGAGCTTTAGTACCCAAAACGACAATGGTGAGGGCGAGACCTGTGTAGAGTAGTACTGGCTCTTCCATTTTCTGTGGCTATGGAGACTGAGTAGTTGAACTGATTCAATGCTATGAAGTTTTAGATAGTAATTGATTTTGAGTTATGTTAATGTGAATTGGATATATATATAGAGAGAAAAAATGCTAGTAGGGGTGGTATCATTATTGACCTAATTTCGAATTTTACACATTTGGATTTAATGAATATTATAAGTTATTGTTAACAAACTATAAGGAGGTGACACTTCATATGTTGTTAGACATCTTAATTAAGATGTGCTGTCCAATTATCATGTCCCATAATGTTTCCAACTAATATAATACTGACACTTCACTTAAATTTTTTTTATTAAAAAATTATTAACTTCTCTAATAATATGAGGTGTTAAAATTAAATAAAGTGTCAAAATTTTATTCATCGAACACGTTATAAAATAAGATAATTAGACAGAAAATCTTGATTCGCACGAAATAATATGTTAAGGTACTAAATAACATCACTCGTATATGCATATATATATATATATATATATATATAGTGAATAAGACTTTTAATTACCACCTTTTCAGAATTAAGTCATGCATATTTTACCATAACTAAAATTAAATTATGCATATTTTATTTCACAATTACTAAAATACCGTAACATATTTTTGATCCAGGAAACATCGATTTTATAGAATGTAATAATTAGATAAATAAAGGTAATTAAAGTTCTAATTAAGATTGTTTCACCCAATTTTGCTGTAAAATATATTTGTTATCCTTTTTTAAAAATTTCTTTTCTGGGAAAAAAATTCAAATTGCACTTAATATATATAATGTCACGAGTATTTTGTCCAAAAATATATATATAATTGACTGTACGGGTATGCTTACGTCAGGGAGTGCGTAAGCACTAATTTGTCTTCATTTCAGATTGTATAGTTTTTCTTTTTTTTACCACTTTTTCGGATTTATGCCATTTAATTTAACTTTTTATTGTAAGGGTTTGTCATTTTGTGGTAAATTTGTAAAAAAAAAAAAACAAAGAAAAGTTCCAATGTCACTTTCCTAATATATATGAAATTTTATTGATCTATGGAGAAAAAAAAAGTCCAACCCTGATGAAGAGCTTTCAATTCAAATGGATGGTGTCAAATTAATTCTAGAATAACTAAAACTATATAATATTGTAATAATATTTACATATCAAATATTGTGATAAAAAAAATATAAACAAGAGCATATAAATGAAAGTATTTAACACTACTCAATAAATATAGCTAGATGAATTTCGTATTAGTATTTTCTTAACTCTTTGTTTCACATTTTATTTTTTGTTTATTTAAGATTTAAAATAATGTTTAAAAAGTCATTATTGTTGATATTAAAATTGTCGTAACATGTAATTTCAACCCAAAATTCAATAATAATGTAACTTTTACACTAAACTAGTGCAATTTTCACATTATATTTGTCATCTATATATATATATAGCTTATTATGGAGAGGTTTGAAATAATATAATTTAACTAGAATTAATTTTAATTAGGGAGTGTCTGTGCTAGAGTAGTCATTTTACCTTATCGGTACATCACACTTCCTATATGGGCACGTGGGGGTATTTTTTCTCTAGTTTTTTTTCATGAAGCGGTATTCATTTTATAGCCTACAAATTTTCAAGAAATATTGAATGATTTACAGTACCTAAAATATAGTTAAAATAGTTTATTACACGCATGTTTATTTTTTTATACTCGTGTAAAAATAGATGTTTGTTTGAAATCTGTTTTCAGCAATATAAATTATTTGAAAAACCAGAATAAAAATATTCTCACATAAAACGTGTGATGTACCAATAAAATAAAAAGATCTATCTTACCACATTAATTTTATAATAAATATAAATGTTTATACTTTTTTGGACCCTATGTTTTGTCTCATTACCTATTTGGATCCTGTGTTTTGAAAAATTATTTTTTAGACCCTATGTTTTGTAAAATAGTTAAAACAGAACCCTGAACTCAATTTTGATGAAAAAAAATTAAATATAACAACACAATTTTTAAGCAGAATGATTTTATTTTTGTTTTGAATTGTTAGTTTGCTAAATTATTTGTGATTTTAGTTGAGAAAATATTGACCAAAATCGGATTTAGGGTTCTACTTTAACTATTTTACAAAACATATGATCCAAAAAATAATTTATCAAAATACAAAATCCAAATATATAATAGGACAAAACATAAGATCCAAACAAATATAAAGCCTAAATATAAACACTAGTTACTATTATTTAAGCCTAAAATATTTCTCGCATTGTCACATAATGTACGGACGAGATTACGTCACTGAGTACCCACTCCTTTGATATAATGTCTTTATATACACACAATCACAATCACTGTGTTTCCATTTGGTACGTAAAGATAAGCTTCATTTGTCACACCAAAAAAAAAAAACAAAGCTTACGTAAGTGAGTTCGCACTCTTATTTATTTAAAATATATAAGTTTTATTAATGGTTTCTTATTCTATCTTCTAGAAATTAAGTGGTTGATGCATGGAAATTTTGCTTCAACCTTAAAATGAAACGATAATGTTTATTATTTATCGGTTGGAATAAATATATTGACACAACCACATGAATTAATAAGAGTCGAAATTAATAAGGCCGACTCTGAATAGGATTGGGTCCTATGAAATATTAAAAATTATGAACTCTTTTTGCATGAAGTTTCTAAACGTTTATAGAATTTTTCAAAATAATTTTTTAAAAAATGGATCATTGGGCTAAAGGGGTCCTAGGCGTGGGCCTAGTCCGCCTTAGCTCGAGACCAGCTCTGTGCATTAACTATAAAGATTTTGTCTTTTTTATTGCATATTATTGTCCTGGTCTAAAAATATGAACGTTGCATTGTCTCTGAACGACTAATTTGTTTTTCTTTCGGTTTTGGTTTGGATTTCCCTTTTTATCTTATAAAATTGTTGTGTCATGAATAAATTTGGACAAATTTAATTAGCACATATTTTTTTTAGATGAGTTACAAATTAGATTACTCTCCTTAAAACATTAGGCAACTCTCTACTTTACATTGTACAAGTGGCTTATCACCAATTCTTTCATTTTGAGAATTTTTGTAATTAGGAAAAGGAAGAATTTAGATGTCATCCTCATTTTCAATAGCATCCAAGTAACATTGATTTTATATAATATGTGATAACTCTACAAAATAGAGTTATTTTACCACTTTTTATGTGTTAATTGTTGCTTAATTCTTGAGATTTTAATTGATTTATTAAGTTTTAAAGTAATTTTGAATTTATTAGTCTTATTTTGATTTTATATATTTTTGTGTGTTTTTATAGTTATTTTGTTGTAAAAAATTGTAGTTAATTATTTGAGTTATTGTTGTTTAGTTTGTGGTAAAAAAATGTTGTATTATTGAATTTAAATGTTAAATATAAATTAACAGCCATATCAGCAGCAGGTTGCCACCAATTGCTCCAGCCACTCACGCCTGATGCAGCCACATCCCCTGCCACTCCAAACATCACGCTTGGGCATGCACCCAGGCAGCTGCCAACACAAAGCAGCCTTAAAGCCTCCAAACCCATGCATGCCACTTATTGAGCCCAACAAAAATGCTTTTGTACCCTTGTCCCTTTTGCCAAAAATACCACATTTTTACCCCACTTTCTACACATTTTACCCCAAAACATCATAATTACACCTTATAATTTACTCATATTTTCCATATTATTATTAAGTTAATTAATTTAATCAATTTAATCAATTTAAATTTATTATTTTAATTTCCTCATTTTGGTTATAAATAGGGAGTTTTGAAGACCATTTAGGTGTCCATTTTGAGGGGGAGGTTACTATACTATAATTTCTACACATTCAAAACTTCTCAATTCTCTTCATCTTTTTCTTCTTTTTGGTTACTTTCTATGTATTTTTAGAGGAAAAATTTGGGGGTTTCTCCTCCAAATTTTCCTATTTATGTTTGTAATTTTTAGTTTGTATTTGCTATTCTAGTTATATGTTTCTAATCTTTTTAAGATTATTAAGGTAATGATGAAATAATATGTAACTAGATAGTATTTATTTTGTATGTTGATTTCCCATTTTGTGCAACAAAGTTTATGGAATTTTCTTCTTCAAATATATTCTTTCATCTTAAATATCATGTATTTTGGATTGTTAGCACATATTTAAACTTTGTTCTTCATTAGTGCAAATACATAATATTCTTTGTGTAAGATGTGTCATTAAATTGTACACATCCATGCTTAGAACAAAAATATTATGTTTTGCCTTATAAATAATGTTAATTGATTTATTTGTTATTTCATTAGATTGATTTACACTAAATGCTTTGAAATTATAATTTTGAAAAGTGAAGAAAAATCTTATCTTTTTAGAAGTAATTTGTGCTTAAAATTATAAATCTATTTGGAAAATGATAGTTTAATTTATTTTAACTATCACTAAAACTTGGGAATCAATGTACTTATAAATATTATTGAACTTATATTTTGTGGATTTTAATCCTTAATAATCTTATTTTACCATCTTCATTTCTATTATTAATTTATGTTATATATATTGTCTTTAATTTCTTTATTATTATCTTTTATTTTATTTTAATTGTTACAAATTGTCATCAATCTTTGGAACTAGGTTAGAATTTATTAATTTTGGTTTAAAATAGTTTTCTCTTTTCGATTTTAGAGAACTCCTTTGGGTTCGACATCCTTGCTTACACGATCACTATTCTATATGAACGATTCGTGCACTTGCGATTTATAAATTTTTAAACATACCCGTTTTTGGTCCATCAATATGTTTTTCTTAAAGGTCGTAAGGATCTTCAAGAAAAACCATCAATCATAATAATCTCAGTAATCCATTATGTAAAGTCCTTTATGGATTTCGAATCAGGAATAGAGTTGTGGCTTAGATCCCCTGATCGATTAATAGGGTTTTTTTTCTCGTTCACCTTGATAGCTCTGGTTCAGTTCAAGCTGCTGCGAAAGAATTTGTCGAAGGGGGTGGAACAAGCTTTCCTATTAAAAGCTTTAGGTGAATCCCTAAAGAACACACATTTTTTCATTAACATATATTTAGAAAAAGAGCTATTATAAAAGCATTTCTAATAGAGTGTCAAATTGGTAATATAGTATTATATTTTAGCACCTTTTAAAATAATATTTTCTTTATAATAGTGTAAAACCTAAAAATTATGTTAAATTTAGCACAACAATAAATTACTTTTTTATTTACAATTTTGTCATTAATTACTTTTATATATCTTATTTATTCATTGACATAAATTAGAGCTTTTCTAATTCTTTATTTATTTATTTTAAAGTCAAAATTAATTAGAAAATTATATTACTTATCTATTTTCAATAAATATTAAATGAATATTCATTATAATTTTTTTTTTTTTTGCATCTATATGCATTGGATCACAATCACAAATATTATGTCAAATATAGCATTTATTTCATATTTTGTGCTAAATTTAGCACTATATTTGCATCATTCATCCATTGGCGATCATCTAAAGAATGAGAAATTATCAAAAATAGCAGAAAGACACCAGAATTTATATTGGTTTGACCCAAAAAATTCACTTACGTTTATTGACAAGTGTTATTCACACTACTACAACAAAAGAAGGTATTTATGATACTACAAACATGACATAAAAATTATAATTACATTAACTAACTTGGCCCAAAAAACTTTTGTTCATCCAATCATGATTGTGGTGTGTCTTTCGCGCTCATATATTCTCCTCAAACTGCGACTATTGACCCCAAAATAAAAGGTAATTTATTTCCAAATTTTGATTATAATTTGAGTGATGCAACATGTACACCTGTGTCATACGTTAAGTTGGACCAATGAAATCATGTCACATGTACACCTGTGTCAGACGTTAAGTCTAGGTACCCACGGCTGCACCATATTGTGGACGGTTTATATTATTATCGCAAAAAAAAAATTGAGTTTTGAAGTGTTATAATTGAAAAAAATTGGGTATTATCGCTGCCAATATCATTTGTATTTTTAATAATAGTAGATCGTACTAACAATGTAGAGAATTAAAAATCCCTGACTTTCTTTTACTATGGACTATTTGTAGGATCTTGGAATTTAAATCTAGATGCATGCTCCATATTGTTTTTCAAAAAACATAACAGAAACATCGAATCGCATGGCATACATTTAAAAATGAAATTCGTAAATCACAAAGATGTAGAAAATTTTATACGAATACGCAGCGGAACAATGTCTCATTCGTCTTTTAGATTCTCTATCATTTTGTCCTTTTTGATAATGCTAGGAATAGTCAAGAATTTAAACTGCTTAGACTATGTCAAAGTCTTCCAAGTCTATCTCTAAAACAAGTCTAACAAAGAGTAGACAAGTTCTCAACAAATGAGATAAAATTAGAGAGAGAAGAACAAGAGAATGAGTGGTCAAGAAGGGATTAGACTGTCACACTTACCCAAATGAATCAACTGAGACTATCTTATGAAAACCCTAGACATCACATTTCTTATATAGGCAACTTAATGGGCTTTATTTTAATTAAATTAATTAAAATAATAAACAAAAATTCAAAACCTTGGGCTCCCACACCCACACATATACTTGGGCCCAATCTCTTTGTCTTGAATTTAAATCTCAATTTGGCCTAAATTCAATGCTTTTTTATTTATTTATCTTTTAATTAATTAGTTAATTAAATCCTTATTCAAATTAACAAATTATAATTTGAAACTTGATGTATAATTTATTTATATTGACATCAATTTATCAATATTAATAAATTTACACAAAGACTCTCTTTTATTCCCAAATTCTTATTACATGTAAATAGTCAATTTGATATTTCTAATTGATTGTTGTTTGTGATTTCATCGTTGGACACGTGGCAGTAATTAGAGAAGTAATTAAGCTCCTCGAGAGATAATAAAGCTCGCCCAGAGCTCCTCAGAGTGTAGTATCCTCCCAGCGAGTCGCGTTTCCCTTTTTAGGCGTGGATGTCTCCAAGTGAGGCCACGTCCCGATGACCACTCTAGCGGTCCTCCCGTCTTCTTGATCCGATAGTCCTCCAAGTCTAGGAGTTTTTTCATCGGGCGTGGAGGGAGCGTATGTGTCAATTACTGTAGCCTTGGGCCACCATAAGATCGTTGACAACTTTATGAGTGCTTCGAATAGTGGGTCGAGTTCGTACACTCAACAATTGGCATTTTTCACAATGTCGCCTAACACAAGAAAGCGTGCAGCAGCATTCTGACAGTGTCAGAGGCTTGTCTCCCATAAATTCGGTGGGCTGCAGCCTATGAATTGGGCCCCGTGCGATATGCACGGGCCCCACAGTCTTAATTAGAACATTCGGAGGGATTGAATAGCGATTAACTCCCCCAAATGATTGGGGAATATTTGTGATAAATGAGATTATAGACCTTCAACCTCTATAAATAGGACTAGGGTACCATTGTAAAAAAGGTTCATGACTTTTGTACTCAGAGAAATATATACGCTGCTTGAGAAAACCTCCCTTGAAGCTTGTTATCTAAAGCTCCAAGAACACTAATACTAAAGACTCATGGAGGTGGGTTGTTTATAACCTGAACCACGTAAACTCTCGGTGTTTATCTTCTTTATTTTCTTTTAAGTTCTGTTATTAAGTTGATAGCGAAAAAGACAGTCAAAATTGATAATTAAATAAATTGTTTGAGACTATTAAACTTGATTTGATAAGAGACGACATGGGGATCATGAATCCATGAATACAAGCTTCAATAAATTCCCATGAGTTTATTTATCAAATAAATTATCTCACAATTCAATAATTCTTCGTGACTCAACTATAGATTCGGAATTGAACTCTTGAATTCATAAAAACGTATTTTCCAAACCACAAATATGTTATCCATTGTTATAACCATTACAGTCAATCAATCCTCTATCAATGACTTACTAACGAGATGGGTGCAAATTACCATTTTACTCCTCATCAGTCTTTTATCTTTAACTCTCACTAAGTTCCTTATAAATGATATTTCTATGAACTGAATCACAGAAGTGAGATCTCAATCATTTAACATTTTGAACAAAGTAATTAAGGAAATCATTTTTTCACTTCTCATGCAGAAGTTATAGATTTCATATCTATGAATAATATTCCCACTCAATTACACTAATAAATCTCCATGATGTACGTATAGGCTAAACCATATGGTAAGCTGGTAACGAACAAATCAAAATATTTAAATAATATAATTAGCACAATATTATCACTCATAATTAAGATCGACTTTGTTGACGCGGTTCTTCGGCAACAGATAATTAATAGAATAAAGAGTGGGATTAGTGCTAAATAATGAACCGTAATAGATGAATGATCTCAAAGTAAAATGATAACACGAATACTTTTTTAGGTGGTTCAAAGTTTAAAATCCTTCTAGTCCACCAGCCAATATTATTGATATCTTTATGATATTCTTTACAGGGTATTTCTTTACAGATTAGAATCCAACCCTTTGCAACTCCCAGGGTCTCCATATTTATAGGGAGAGGGCACCTGGGGGTTGGCAAGGGAGGTCATCCCGTGACCTTCTTACCCATCATGTCACTTCTGTGACATTCATGATTAATTCCTAAAACCTGACAAGGAAGTGTGGTCTAATCAATAGGTAAGGGGGATAATGGGTCGCACGGCCCAACCCAGTCGTAGGTTCCTGAACACGCACATTTATGCTGCGTGTCCAAGAATTCAGGGATGGATCAGACACGTGATGTCTGATATATGCACGTTTACATTGTGTGGTTTACTTTATAAAAGGTCAGAGGTGTCAACCCAAGCTCGTACCTCGAGCTTGATGTACTCTCAGCTCGTGGTGTCCATACTTCTGACCCGACTCAGTAATCTCATTATGCCTTTGGTTATCTCGAGCTCAAGAGGTAGGACCTTGTAACAGCAGCTCCGGGTACAAGGCATCCACGTGGCTGATATAATTATGCCATTTCTCAGCTCGCTAATAGCCCGTGGATATTTAGGGCGTACATTTTCCCCCCAAGCCCCTGCTCGTGGCATATGACGTCACCCGGGGCCACAGTGGGGGCTTTTAGGCTTCTTTGTGGACTCTTCACATTCCACCCATTACGCTGGCGTCAAATACGTGGAGCATCATGGTTGGTGACGGTCCGTCTTCCGAGAACCACATTAAATGGCCTAGCCTATCTTCGGTCGTCGTTTCGTCTTTCGAGTAGTGATCCTCGTATCCTACATCAAGGCGATCGAACGACCCTCATCCTTTGGCATTTTACGTATATAAAAGGGCTGACCACCTTTTGCATGGGCCACCCTCTCATTTGAAAATTTTCTCATTTTCTTCTCTCTTCCGAGTCTCAAAACCCTTTCTTTCTTCCGGTCACTGTTCCCAACGTTCCAGAGGTTCAGACACGAGGGCTCTTTTGTGGTTCCGGTACCAGCAATCCCAACAGGATTTCAGCCCAGACGACCCTTTCAGTCTCTTCACATCAAAACATTTCTGTAAGTCCTCCGTTCGTGCATGTTTTAAATATTTTCCTACACTGTTGCTTAGGTAACCTTTCTCTTTAGTTGCATGCAGTAAGTTGCTTGTCTTCTGCTCTTTTTCGTTGATATTTTATGCGTATATTTTTATCCTAGGGGTATCGACCATAGGAAGAACCACTTAGGAGCATGACTCATAGGATACCATTTCTGGGGTGATTTTCTGGGTAAAATTTCTTATGCATGTTTGGAATAACCAGTTCTTAGGGTGCAAAAACCGAGTAGCTTAGGGGACATGCTTCACAAGCGGTTTTGCCTACTGTTGCCTACTGAAACTTTCCTTCCAAGGCAAACTTTTACTCTGACCCTCCTAACACACGGATTCCGAGTAATCGGGGACCCGTTGGGAGCACAGGCACGTGTTCATAGAACCGCGTGGTCTCACTCGCCACGGGTTGAGATTACCTCAGCCCGTGTAAAGGAAACACTTCATGCTAGATTCTTTCTTATGCTTAGGTCACCTTTTCTAAATTTTCTTCTTTGTTCGTTAGGCAACCAGATGGGACCTAAGAAGAGCGCATCCAAGAAGAGCGCGGGCAGCTCGTCTTCCCAACAAACCAACAAAGGAAAGGAGGTGGTCACGGACTCCCCGATCCCCAACTTCACTCTGATCGTGGAGAAGGAGGTCGAGGTGGGGCCCGACGCCTTTTTCGAGGCCGAGAGGATCGCCTCGAAGGTCACCACCCAAGGGAAAGTCAACAAAATCTTGTTTTCCCATAACATTGAGATAGGGAGGGGCACCCTGGACGCCCGACCTCCTCTTGAAGGTGAGCGGAGCTGAGCGCCGCTCGATGAGGAGTACGCCACCTGGAGCGACGAGCATCTCAAGGTCGGGGCCTTCCTCCCACTGGACCAGTACTTCGCGGATTTTTTAAATTACGTGAAGCTGGCTCCCTTCCAGCTCCCCCCTAACTCATATCGCCTGTTAGCGGGGTTGAAGTATCTATTCCTGAAGTAGGAATGGGAGGTCTCCACGCCGGCAGACATCCTCTACTTCTTCTGCCTCAAAGCCAGCTCGGAGCAGCGGGGGCGAGGCGACGGGTTCTACTATCTGACCCGTTTTCCAAATTCGGCTGCGGTCATCGAGCTGCCTAGCCACCCCAACGACTTTAAGGACCAGTTCTTTATGTCAAAGTGGTTTCGCAACTGCGAACACCATTATTTCTATCGTCCTCGTAAGTACCTTCTACTCTCAGCTCGTAAGTTGATTGCTGATTAGCCTCTTTTTATTCATTCCTGACTTAGAAACTACCATGGAGCTATTTTCGCGAGGACGGCCAAGTCAGTGACCCTTGGGGGTCAATATGAGACCTTGGCGGGGCTCCCCCCAAGTGAAAAGGATTATCGCCAGCTCGTGTCCGACGAGACGATGCTGGCGTGCAAGTTAATCTCTCAGGGCCAGACTTTGGCCTTGAGGAGACCGCGGACCCTTCCCCCTGCTCGCGAGATGGCCCCCATTCCCTAGGAGGAGGTCACGGGCGAGGATGAGGACGAGGAGGACGAGGTGCCCCTCGTGCGGCGGAAGCGGGCTCTGGAGGTCGCCCAATAAGTAAATGTGGAGAGGGCTTAATCCGGGGCAGCAGCCGGCCCCTCCGGCCAAGGTAATCCTTATTTGTTTAGGGTTTAGATAGGGCCACTGCTGACCTTCGGCTTGCTAGGTTTAACCCCAGCCAACCCGTTCATCGCCACCAAAATGACCCGGACCGCGACACCACCCTACTCCAATGTGTCGACCAGCTCGTGCTGCGTTATGACATGAGCTGCCCTAGGGGTACTATAGTCGTAGATAATACCTTGGCCTTTAGGTCGGCCTTTTTCGAGGAGTACGGGACCAATCTTAGGTCGTGGCCCTCTCTCCTGGAGGGTGTAGTTGCTCCGGGTCTTAGGCAGTACGTAGAAGAGTCCAGTACCGAGGTGGATCCGAACCCAGAGCCTCTTCTAGCCCGTGAAGTCATTATCTTAGACTCCCCCGCTGAAGCTCCGGGGCCGGAGGTCGTGACCATAGATTCCTCCTCTAGCTCGGAGGGTAGGACCCCTTTCAATACATATTTAAGATCTGCTTTCTTTTCTTTTGTTGTTTTGCACAAATATTTTTACATGTATATTAATGCTTTGCTGTCTGTTTCAACAGAGGAGTTGTCACAGCCCGGGAACAATGATTTGCGAGCTATGTTCCCTGGAGGAAACCCTTCCACCGGGGCTTCCGGGCCCATGGTGAAGAGGCATCGGATGGCGAAGAAAGCCATAGGGACTACCTCCAAGTCTCCTGCGAAGGGGAAAAACCAAGCCCCGACTGCTCAGGAGAAAGTGCCTCCACCCCCTCCTGCCATGGAGAAGATGCCCCCGCCTCCTCCGCGAGCTCCCATTTCTATCCGGGAACCGGATGTGCCCCCTGGGACCCTGTCAACTACGACCCCCGAGGTGCGCGTCCCGGTCAACCCCCAGGCCCTGGAGAAGGTCCCTGATGTCTTCAGGGGGACGGTCTACGAGACCGCGGCCTACATGGTGGATCATTGCTACAATGCCACCTCATGGGATTTGCGGGAGATCGAGACAAGGAGCCCTGAGAACGTGATGGAGTCTTCGTTGGGGATGAACCTCACGGTAAGTTGGCTTTGCCCTGGTACTCCCTGTTTGTTTGTATCATATATTTTTTCCTAAGGCACTTGCCTTATTATCTTTTGGTCTTGCAGGGGGCTCTGGCCCTCCACCAGAGCATATCTCGGTCCAAGGCTAGGATCGAGGAGATCAGGGGCGAGCACCAAGCTGCTCAGGTCGCCCTCGCGACTGCTCAACAACAAGAAAGGGACGCCAAGGCGGCCCTGGCAACCGCCCGAGAAAACGAGAGGGTCGCGCAGGCCGCCTCGGTCGCTGCGCAAACCAAGTTGGAGGCATCCCGAACCAAGATGCAGGAGGCTGAGGCCACTAAGGCCGCCCTAACCGCTGCGAAGATCGAGCTCGAGGAGGCCAAGGCTGCCCGGGCCGCACTGGACGCCGCAAAGGTTGAGGCCGAAGAGGCCAAGGCTGCTCTGGCGGCAGAGAGGGCAGCTTCCAACTCGTCCATGGAGGCTATGCTGTACCACTGCTGGGTCTTCAACCCGGATGGTGACTTCTCCTTTCTGGGGGCGGACGCGTGGGAGTCCTTCTTGGAGAAGTTCAAAGCTCGCCTTCAACAAGAGGCGCCCTCCGAGACCGGGGAGACTTCCACTGCCACCGAGCAGGATGGCGAGTGGGTGACCTCATCAGAGTGGCCTGGCGGGGCATAAGAATTTTCTCCTTTTCTTTTATCATTTACCCCCTTTTTTTTTGTAACTTTATATTATGAGGTTTTTCAACCTCGAGACAATTGATTTTTTCAACTTTATTTTAATTGATTTACATATTTTTGCCTTTATCTTGTTTCACTTCTATGCATTTGGTAATAATCTTAGTTTTTGTTGGTGTTGTGATTGGCATCTTATGTTTTTCTGGGAAAAAACATGCTAATCAACTCGAACCAACTTCTAAGACAAGTCCTGGTTGTATCCAAGACATTAATTTAAAAACTTAGTTCGGGTTAATCCTTTATTGATATTTCGTGCTTTTTAAAATACATCGATCAATCAATTTGAATTAACTTCTAAGTTTTTTAGGACCTGGTTGAATCCAGAACATTAATTTGAAAACTTAGTCTGCGCCAATCCTTTATCAATATCTCGTGCTTTTTAAGAAAAACATCGATCAATCAATTTGAATTAACTTCTAAGTTTTTTAGGACCTGGTTGAATTCAGGACATTAATTTGAAAACTTAGTTCGCGTCAATCCTTTATCAATATCTCGTGCATTTTAAGAAAAACATCGATCAATCGATTTGAATTAACTTCTAAGTTTTTTTTTTAGGACGGCCTGGTTATATCCAGGATACAACTTAGTTCGCGTTAATCCTTTATCGATATCTCGTGCTTTTTAAGAAAAACATCGCTCATTCAATTTGAATTAACTTTTAAGTTTTTTGGGACCTGGTTGAATCCAGGACATTAATTTGAAAACTTAGTTCGCGTCAATCCTTTATCAATATCTCGTGCTTTTTAAGAAAAACATCGATCAATCGATTTGAATTAACTTCTAAGTTTTCTTTTTAGGACGGCCTGGTTATATCCAGGATACATATGCCCCCCAAGTAATTAGGAAAGAGTCTTTCGTGGTTACTTGACATTACACCCACAAATATACACCATAATGTAAAAAGATTTAATTCTCATTACTTAATAAACAAAAGATGGCTTTTCTAATTAAGTATCATTGATAATATTTCTTCAAATGGATAACGTTCCAAGTTCGTGGGACTGCTTCTCCATTAAGCCGAGCTAACTTGTAGGTTCCTTCTTTTACGACCTCGATTATATGGTAGGGCCCTTCCCAGTTCGGTCCCAATACTCCGTCTTTGGGATCCTTACTGGCTAAGAAGACTCTTCTGAGGACCAGGTCGCCAACGCTAAAGGCGCGTTTTCTGACCTTTGAGTTAAAATAACGAGCGATCTTTTGTTGATAATGTGCGAGCTGTTGCTGTGAATCTTCTCGTCTTTCATCAATCAGGTCAAGGGACGCACAGAGCAGTTCCTGATTGCGGTCCTGGTCAAATGCCTGGACTCTATGCGAGGCTACCTTCACTTCGACAGGAAGGACTGCCTTACTCCCGAAAGCCAGGGAGAAAGGAGTATGACTCGTTGGCGATCGATGTGAGGTCCGGTATGCCCACAGAACCTGGGGGAGCTATTCTGGCCAGACTCCCTTGGCTTCGTCCAATCTTTTCTTAAGGCTTGCCTTTAGCATCTTATTGACGGCCTCGACCTGCCCATTTGCCTGGGGATAGGCTACGGAGGAGAAGCTTTTTCCGTGCCTCTCACAGAATTCGGTGAAGAGGTCACTGTCGAACTGCGTTCCATTGTCTGATACGATCTTCTTTGGCAGCCCGAATCAGCAGATAATGCTTTTGAACACGAAGTCGATGACTCTTTTTGAAGTGATTGTTGCCAGGGGCTCTGCTTCTGCCCACTTGGTGAAGTAGTTGATAGCTACCACCGCATAACGGACTCCTCCCTTTCCAGTAGGGAGGGCACCAACCAAGTCAATTCCCCAGACTGCGAATGGCCACGGGGACGAGATCATCTTCAGCTCGACTGGGGGAGCTCGGGCAATGGTGGAAAATTGCTGGCACTTGTCACATTTTTTGACGTAGGAGATCGAGTCCTTTGACAGAGTGGGCCAGTAATATCCTTGCCTTAATATCTTTAGGGCCAAGCTTTGCCCCCCAGTGTGATCCCCGCAAACACCCTCGTGCACTTCCTGCAAAATGGTCTTCGCTTCGCTTGGCAGGACACACCGTAGGAGAGGTAAGGAGTGTCCACGCCGCTATAATGTCCCATCTACCACTGTGTACCTTGGAGCTTGGTAAAGTACCCGCCATGCGTCATTTCTCTCTATAGGTAACTTTCCTGCTGTGAGATATTCGAGGATGGGGGTCATCCAGGTCGGTCTGGCGTCGATCATCTCGACCCCTGCCCCGACTTCCTCTATGCTTGGTTTCTCCAAGAACTCTACCGACACTAACCCCAAAGTCTCCGCCTCCCCAGAGGTAGCGAGCTTTGCGAGTGCGTCCGCGTTGGCATTCTGTTCCCGCGATTTCTGCTCGATTGACCCACGCTCGAATGCAGACAGCTCGCTCTTTACCTTGGTAAGGTAAGCGGCCATCTTGGCTCCCCATGCTTGGTATTCGCCTAGCACCTGGTTTACCACGAGCTAGGAATCGCTGTAACATTGGACAGAGCTGGCCTTCAGCTCCTGGGTCACCCTTAGCCCGGTCAGTAAAGCTTCGTATTCAGCCTCGTTGTTAGACGCTTTGAATCTAAATCTCAATGCCGAGTGGAATCGATATCCTTCCGGGGATATCAAAATGATTCCAGCCCCGGAGCCGTTCTCGTTAAATGAGCCATCTATGAAGACCTTCCATGAGGCCTGGACTAAGGAGGCCTGGGCCATGGAAGTCTGGGTTGTATCTTCTACAGGATCTTCTCGGAATCCTGTGCATTCTGCCACAAAATCATCCAGGGCCTGGCTTTTTATTGCAGTTTGCGGCGTGTACAAAATCTCAAACTAGCTGAGCTTAATAGCCCACTTCAACAGACGTCCCGATGCTTCGGGTTTTTGTAAAACCTTCCTTAAAGGCTGATCAGTTATGACATGTATTGAGTGGGACTGGAAATACAACCTGAGCTTTCGGGAGGCCATAATGAGACAGAAAGCCATTTTTTCCATCAATGGATACCGGGACTCAGCTCCGAGAAGCCTCTTGCTGATGTAATAGACTAGCTTTTGAGATCGATCTTCTTCTCGGACTAATACGGCACTGGTTGCATTTTTCGTGACAGCTAGGTAAAGGAAAAGAGGCTCTCTTGCCGTTGGTTTAGACAATACGGGCGGCTCGGATAAATGTGCTTTCAGGTCGAGGAAGGTACGTTCGCACTCCTCGCTCCATTCGAACTTCTTATTCCCCCAGAGCAGGTTGTAGAATGGCAGACACTTGTCGGTAGATTTAGAGATAAACCGATTAAGGGCCGCCACCCTTCCTGTCAGGCCTTGAATGTCCTTTCGTGACCGAGGTGAGGGTAACTCGAGCAACGACCTGATCTTATCGGGGTTTGCTTCGATTCCTCTGGTATTGACAATGAAACCCAGGAATTTTCCTGACGTGACCCCGAACGTGCACTTTTGTGGGTTAAGCCTCATGTCGTATTCTCTCAATATCTTGAAGCATTCCTCCAGATCGGAAACATGGTTATCGATATTTTTCAATTTGACCAGCATGTCATCAACATACACTTCCATGTTCTTCCTGATCTAGTTGGCAAACATCCTATTTACCAACCTTTGGTATGTAGCACCGACGTTCTTCAGCCCGAAGGGCATGACCTTGTAACAATAAACGTTAGTCGGGGTCATGAAGCTAGTGTGCTTCTGGTCTGCTGGATTCATGGCGATTTAATTATAGCCCGAATATGCATCCATAAAAGACATGAGCTCGTGCCGCGCCGTGGCGTCCACCAATTGGTCTATCGTCGGCAAGAGGAAGCAGTCTTTGGGGCAAGCTTTGTTCAGATCGGAGAAGTCAATGCAGGTCCGCCACTTTCCGTTGGGCTTCGGGACCAACACAGGATTGGCGACCCAGATCGGGAATTTAGCTTCGCGGATAAAGCCGCACTTTAAGAGCCGGGCCACTTCTTCTTCTAGGGCCTTAGCTCGGGTTGTTCTTAGGCGCCTTTGTTTCTGGGATTTCGCAGGCACGCTTTTATCCAAGTGGAGGGTGTGCATTATGACGTTCGGACTGATCCCCACCATGTCTTCATGAGACCATGCGAACACATCCAGGTTTTCCTACAGAAACTTAATCAGCTCCGCCTTCCTTTCGTCACATAGATTTTTCCCGAGCTTTCCCATCCGCGAAGGATTTTGTGGATCGATATTTACCTCCTCGAGCTCTTCAATAGCTTGGAGCTCAGATTTATCCTCGCCTATTCTGGGGTCGATATCAACGCTTAAGATGATATTCTACCCTTTGGCACTCTGAGGTTTTTCAATCTCAGGATTAGGCACAAGTTCCTGAGATTCCTCACTTCTGCCCTGGACGGTCATCGTTAACTGCCCGGGAGGGATATTTTAGCGTGAGGTGGCGGACGGAGGTAATGGCTTCAAACGCTATCAATGTAGGCCGACCCAAAATGGCATTGTACGTGGCGGGACAATCGATGACCACAAACTCGAGGAGTTTCAAGACTATCCGAGGTCCCTCTCCCAAGGTGATCACCAGCTCGATCGTTCCTATTGCCGCCGATCCTTCTCCAGAGAATCCGTATAGCATCATGGAGGTGGCTTTCAACTCGGTGACAGACAAACCCATAATTTCCAGCGTGGACCGGAATAGTAGGTTCACCGAGCTCCCATTATCGACCAGTACTCTCCTAACCCTCCAATTAGCGAGCTGAACGACTACGACCAGAGGGTCGTTATGAGGGAACTGGACGTGGAAGGCATCTTCTTCAGTAAATATGATTGGCTGCCTCTCCAATCGTTGCTACTTTGGGAGATGCTGCTCAGGGACGAACTCCACTCCATTATGAGCCTTAAGTTCATTGACGTATCTCTTTTGGGCACCTCTGCTCGTGCCAGCCAGATGGGGACCTCTAGAGATCGTGGAGATCTCTCCTCCTATCACGGGAGGAGGGACGGACGTCCTGATCAACTCGAGACTCGGGCTGACTTATCGGGACTTCCGGAGCTGGATGGCCAGCAGGAACTCTATTCCGCGCGTACTGAGCCAAGGGTCTGGCTCTGATGAGAGTCTCGATCTCATCCTTCAGGTGCTTATAATCACCGGTATTGTGGCCAATGTTGTTGTGGAACCGACAAAACTTGGAAGGGTCTCGCTTACCCTTCTGGTGCTTCAACGGTTCTGGCTTCTTCCAGGGGAGGCGAGCAGAATTTGCTAGGAAGATGTTCTCTCTAGAGTGGGTAAGCTCGGTATAAGTCGCGTAGACCGGCTTGAATTTTTCTACGGACTTGTTCTTCTTTGGGCCGTGCTGGCTACCTTCGCTGCTCCCTTTTCTCTTGCCTCCACCAAACTGGTCATTCTGTGTAACGGTTTGTGTCGCTGTCACAACCTCTGTTCCCACTCCAACGGGCTGTTCAGGGGCCTGGCTGGTTCCCGCGGCTGATGCTCGTGCCTCCTCCAGGTTTATCCATCCCTGGGCCCTATTTACGAATTCATTTACGGTGCTGACTCCCTTCCTCTGTATCTCTTCCCAGAGTCCTCCTCCGACGAGGATCCCAGTCCTCAAAGCCATGAGCTTGGAGCTGTCATCTACGTCTCTGGCCCGAGCAGCGACATTCGCGAATCTGCTCAGGTAAGCCTTCAGAGGCTCGTCGGGTTGCTGCCTTATGTTTGCCAGGGTATCGGCCTTGACACGGGCAGCCTGGGAAGCTCAGAATGCTCTCTTGAAGTCAGCAGAGAAACCTTTCCACGAGCTGATTGACTGCTTCTTACTCTGTTTGAACCATTATCTGGTCGACCCAGTCAAGGTGGAAGGAAATATTAGACATCTCAGCTCGGGACCAATGTTGTGGGCCATCATCAGGGTATTGAACATACCCAGATGATCTGATGGGTCTTCGTCTCCGTTGAACTTGGACAAGTGCGGCATACGGAAACCAGGTGGATATGCCGTTGCTGCTATGCCGGGGACGAAGAGCTCAAGTTCGTCCCCTGAATCATACTCATCTTTTTCTCTTTTTGATAAGAGCTTCCTCATCAGCTCCTCCATCTGAGCCAGACGCTCAAGGGTTTTGTCCTGACTTCCATGGTTGTTCAGGGGCTGTTCAACAGCTCCGGATCCATTGTACGCATTTGGCGGGTTATTGTCCCTCCTATCTTGAGATAGGTTATATGGGACGTTCTCGCAGTCGCGTACTTCGGACAGGTCTTCCCTTTGGCGAGCACGGCTGCCGTTTCCCCCTGGGTCTCCCCTTTGAGAGTTTAGACAATCTCGGAGGTCGCCCCTCGAGGTGGCCTGAGGGCTCTGCACCGAGCTCAAGCATTGGCGCAGGTCTTCGCCGGAGAGGTCACTTCGACGGCTTCCGGTCCAATAGCTCCCATTTGAGAAGCTTGGAGCCCGCCTCTAGGGATGAGGATCCGAGACTTCCCTGGGCGCCCGGATACGATGGGAACGTCCGATGGAAGGAGGATTTCTCCTACTGCTCCCATGAGCCAGAATCTCTCGGACTGGCCGGGGAGGAGACGGGTATCTTATTGGTGAAGGAGGATGCCTGACCGGGGATGCGATCCTAGTCCCATCAGGGCGGATCAAGTTAGGTCGTGGCCGCTCCGCTCTACCAGCCTACGCGTCCTGTGCTCGGCGGTCTGAGTGGGGCGCAGGACGGCTGGCCGGGGCGGGCTGTCGTTGTGAGCCCTCCCCGGATCTCCTTCGCGAGCTCCCTCGAGCCCTCCTGGGCGCGTTCGAGGGTGGATATGAGCTGGGAGTTGAGGTCCGGACCGATCGGTTGTATTGTTGCTCGGCCCTAGGTAGTTCCTCAAAAGTGGTTTCCCGGTGGTGCGATGTGGGAGTGGAATTTGATGTTGGGGGTCTGACCGACCGACTGGGCCTGGACCGATTACCCCGGTGAGACTTATGATTCTCACCTTGCCTCTTTCCGACGTTAGCGTCGGTTGTGAGAAGGGGTAGTCAGGCCAAAACCTCTTGAATCTGCTGGTTAACTTTCGCCAGCTGACTCCTCAACTGTGCATTTTCAATTTCCACCGCCGTGTAAAACTCTGGGTTCGGATTGGGCGGCCGGGAAGCCGAACTTCCAGTATCGTCTTAGCCTATTGGTTGCTTGCTCGGCCGCTGCTGAACCTCAGGGTTCTGATCATCGGACATGGCGGCATGATGGGCCTCCTGCTCATCACGTTGGTCCTCCTCGTTACCATGTCTTGAGCGAGTGACTACCATGGTTGGGTATTTGCGATAGCACCAATCTAACAGCCTCTCAATGAAAGCACCAAACTGTTGACGCGGTTCTTCGGCAACAGATAATTAATAGAATAAAGAGTGGGATTAGTGCTAAATAATGAACCGTAATAGATGAATGATCTCAAAGTAAAATGATAACACAAATACTTTTTTAGGTGGTTCAAAGGTTAAAATCCTTCTAGTCCACCAGCCAATATTATTGATATCTTTCTGATATTTTTTATAGGGTATTTCTTTACAGATTAGAATCCAACCCTTTGCAACTCCCAGGGTCTCCATATTTATAGGGAGAGGACACCTTGGGGTTGGCAAGAGAGGTCATCCCGTGACCTTCTTACCCATCATGTCACTTTTGTGACATTCATGATTAATTCCTAAAACCTGACAAGGAAGTGTGGTCTAATCAATAGGTAAGGGGGATAATGGGCCGCATGGCCCAACCCAGTCGTGGGTGCCTGAACACGCACGTTTATGGTGCGTGTCCGAGAATTCAGGGATGGATCAGACACGTGATGTCTGATATATGCACGTTTACATAGCGTGGTTGACTTTATAAAAGGTCAGAGGTGCCAACCCAAGCTCGTACCTCGAGCTTGATGTGCTCTCAGCTCGTGGTGTCCATACTTCTGGCCCGACTCAGTAATCTCATTAAGCCTTTGGTTATCTCGAGCTAAAGAGGTAGGACCTTGTAACAACAGCTAAGGGTACATGGCATCCACGTGGCTGATATAATTATGCCATTTCTCAGCTCGCTAATAGCCCGTGGATATTTAGGGCGTACAGACTTGACCTATGGTCAATGTTGTGACATTAATTAGATTTGATAACAATGATACTTATTTATCTATCAATAATTAATATCAGTCCTAGTCTGATGTAACCAAATACATCTGATCTTATCTACTTGGTCAATGCCTTGGACAAGACATCACTACTACAAAAAAGGATTTTTAGGATTCGCGGGGCGCGAGTCCTCTATTTGAGAGCCTTAAAAACTGAGGTTTTTTAGGACTCGCATGCAAGTCCTAAAAGAATGTTTTTAAGACTCGCGTTGCAAGTCCTAAAAAATTTCTTTGAGTACCTTTTAATTAATTATATAATTTTATTTTATAAATCAAAATTTGGGTAAAATGCCCAATTTTTTTTTTCAAATCTCATTATTGCTGAATAAATAATATATATATACTTATATATTTAAAATAAATCAATTATAAAAAATATTAGAAATATTATTATTATTAGTTGAATGAATATATTAAAGATACACAAAAACAAAATCAAAACAAACATTGTTGAGATAACTACAATCATATGCAAACATTAATCTATAACAATAATATTACATGATTATATACAATCAACCTGAATAACATATCTGAAACTTTTCCATTGACACAAAGATCCAAACAAAACTTTTCCATTGACATAAAGATAAAAAAAAAATACAACACCTGAAAATCCAAACAAACACAACCACCCAGCCACCACCTGAAAATGAAGACCCGCCTCCGAGCCACCGCCTTTGTGAGCAAGCGTTGCAGCGAGCTCCTCCGTGAGCCCCTCCGAGCCACCGCCTCTGTGAGCCAACATTGCAGCGAGCCCCTCCGCTAGCCCCTCCGAGCCACCGCCTCTAGGAGCCAGCGTTGCAGCGAGCCCCTCCGAGCCACCACCTCTGTGAGCCAGCGTTGCAGCGAGCCCCTCCACGAGCCACCGCCTCATCTGCTTGAGCAAGCCACGGATCTCGTCGACGGCGTTGCAGCGATCCCCTCCGCGAGCCACCGCCTCATCTGCTTGAGCAAGCCATGGATCTCATCGATGGCGTGAGGTTTGGGAGGGAGACAAGGATATGCATGGGTCGGCATGGGAGAAGAGGTTTGGGAGGGAGACAAAGTGATGCATGGTCGGCTGGGGAGAAGAGGGTTGGGAGGGAGGTTGAAACGTTTAGGATTAGGAGACTTTAGTTTATTTGATCAGATTTTTTTTTTTTAAATACAATATTCGGGCCCCAAATAAATAAAATTAAATTTTCTTTTCTTTTTTTAAAAAAGAAATCAGTTTTTTTTAATTTAGTTATTAAAATAAAACTTTAATTTATTCATTTATTTATCATTTTTTACTTAAAAGTTTTTAGGACACCCAAAGTGAGCCCTTAAAAGTTACTACTAATATTACACTTAAATTTTCTATTAAGGTTTTTTAGGACCCACATATGTTTTTAAGACACTTATTGCGAGTCCTAAAACTAATTTTTAAGGAAAATTGGAGGGAATTTGAAATTTTTTTAAATTTAAACTTTTAGGATACACATAAGTTTTTAGGACTCACAATGCAAGTCCTAAAAATATTCTTTTAGGACTCGTTGCGAGTCCTAAAAAGTCTAGGAGGTGTTTGTTTTAAAAAAAAAACTCAAACATTTAGGACACACAGTTTTTAGGACTCGCCAACAAATTCTTTAAGGACTCGCAACGCAAGTCCTAAAAAGTCCAGGAGGCTTTTTTAGGACTCGCATTTAGGTGAGTGTCCTAAAAATGTGTTTTTGTAGTAGTGCATCACGCCCCGAATGTGTAAGTAGATCATATCGTAAATTACCAAATCAATGAAAATACAATGCACTGATTTAATCTTAGAACACATTCTTTTGAACATATAATCACGGTGACTTGGTCACTATAATTGTAACTATCCATATATGTTTGGGATTTTATAAATGTTTATATTAGTTGAATAAACATGTAATAAAACTGGTGAGCAATGCAATTGAATAAACAAAATGAAATTTACTTCTTTTATTGATAATAAAAAAAGTGTTACATGAGAAATATGGGTTTATTAAGGGCATAAATTTAGTTCATTATCTACTAGGTTGTTAAATCCTCTCATATATAACTCGTTTAAACTAATAGTATAGTTACATTAACTAACTTATAATTTTCTAATATTTATATATATTATTCAACAATAACATAATCCATCATTATATATATATATATTATTCAATAATAACATAATCCATCAATTATAGAAAGTTTTCACTTTTATTAATTTCATATAAACTTTACAAATACATACTTTCAGAGAAGAACAATGCCCAACAACCTCAAACCAAGTCACGACCTTCAACTTATTATTGATATATAATATTCAACATAGTAGCAATGAAAATTTGCATTAAACTCTTTTTTATAATTAAATATCATGAATAGAGTCACAGAGGACCGGTCGATTTCATGATAGGACGTGCTTTGCACATGCCTTCTAATGGAATAGCTTTCGGCATTGTGACACCTCTGCCTTCACTCATGTTGATTTTTTCTTCACTGACCATTTCCCACTCAAAGCACTGAATCAAACACCCCAAAGCCAAGCCAATTACTCGTTGGGCCAAGCCCGATCCAGGACAAGCCCTTCTTCCCAATCCAAAAGGCATTAGCTTGTTGACTAGTCCACCACCTTCGCCCCCACCCTCGAGGTCGAACCTCTCAAGCTTAAAACTCTCAACATTGTCACCCCATATCTTGGGATCTCTGTGTATAGCCCATGCATTAACTAATAAGATTGTGCCACATGGAATGTCAAATCCTTTAATAGTGCAATCTTCTGATGAGTAGTGAGGAACGAGCAGTGGAGCTGCTGGGTAGAGTCGTAAGGTCTCGGAAATAATGCTTTGAAGGTATGGAAGTTTGGAAAGATCTTGTTCATCCATCAAATGGTGTTGTCCAACTTGATCATCAATCTCTGATTTGGCTTTTTTGAGAATGTGTGGAGGGTTAAGTAGATTGGACATTGCCCATTCTAATATCACTGATGATGTGTCAGTACCAGCTAGAAACAATACCTGAAAAATTAGAGAGCTAGAGTTATTATATCATCTACATCGGATATTATATATAGAAGTAGATAGCGGAAATTTTTAGTTATAACGGTTTTTTATTTTTTAATGTTAACTTTAACGAAATATTCTTATATTTAACAGAATATTTTTATATTTAACGGTAGTTTGTAAACACTTAAACTTAAATAAATAATTAAAAAAATTAAAATAGGATATTTTGACATATTTTATAATGATAATTATTTATAAATAATAAATAATTAAACAAATTAAAATAAGTTATTAATAAGATATTTTACAATGATAATTATTTTAAAATAATAAATAATTAAACGTGTATTGCACGTTTACTTGTATCTAGTAAATATATATATATACGGCAGCACGCAATTCGGTGTAGCCACTTTTTTGGATGCATCAGTGTAGTCAGAAGGGTATTTCGACACCTAAATAATATTTTTTTTCAATTTTTTTTATGATGGTGTACATTGTAGCCATTTAAGATGTAAATTTTCAAAAAATTTCCAATAGTTTACAGTACCGAAAACAATGTTCAAACAGTTGAATTTTACTTGCGCAAGAAATTCTGAATTATTGCACGCGTGTCTATGTTTTTGTATTGAACATTGTTTTCGACATTGTAAAGTATTCATAATTTCTTAAAAATTTACATAAATACCTTAAATAATAACAATGTATACCGTCGTAAATTTTTTTTAAAATAAATTATTTAAGTACCAAAATAGTCAAATAGCTGCACAAAAGGTGTCATGCATATAGATATATATATATATAATATAGATGTGTATACTTTTTAGTCAATAATAGGTTTTATATTATATTGAGGCATGAGAATATATCTTGACCGAATTGCGCCGGCAAAAACCTTGTTTCTTGTAGTGTCTGCGAAATATAGGAACGGGGTCGATTTGTTCTTAAGGTTTTGTTCAGAAAATGTGAAAGACCCAAATTTTACTTATTGTCCATGTCTTAAGTGTGGAAATGTTAAAAAGATGGATCTTAAAAAGATTAAAGAACACTTATATTTCAATGGGATGGACAAGAGTTACACAATTTGGTATTACCATGGGGAGATAGCTCCGATTGCTCCAGCTTTGCCAAGTAGACTAAAAGGAGTGAGAAGGAATATAGTAGAGGAGAACTGGGATCCATTAGATGAAATGATTGACGACGCACATTATGGATCAGGAATAGACCCAAATAAGTTTGAGACACTCCTTAATGATGCCGAGAAACCAATTTACCCTGATACTCTACGCATTAAGCAACCTCAGGTAAGTAACTTCAGCATAAATTTTTGAACATTTATAATAATTAAGTAGAATAATATGTATGCATTTTTTAATAAGTTTCAATTTAATAATGAATTACTCATACTTTTAAATAATTAGTGTCCACACCAACCGGACAATGTGGCATGTGGATACTACTTAATGAGGATGTTGAAGGATTTGATTGAACATGTGACTCCCGGACATTACTTGAGAACGGTACTATTAATTAAAATTTACAAATTATTTTTGAAACTATAAATGTAATCAAATAATTAATTAATATATTTTACTTTATATTTTTTGCAGCTAACAAGCACATCATATATAGAGGCACAAATTAATGAGTTGCGACAAGAATGTGCGACATATATGTTGCCAATAATCCAAAGTTACCGACATCGTTGATAGGTTTTTTTTTTTTACCTCTTTCTTCATACACAATACAATATTTGTTCATTTTGAATATGTCTAACAAATATTGTATTTCTTGTATATCTCTAACAAATATATTGTGTTTCTTGTATATGTCTAACAAATATTGTGTACTTTCAATTTAATTGATTATTAAATCAATTTAAATTTAAATTAAAATCATTTCAATTTAAATTAAAATAATTGCAATTTAATTAATTATTAAATCAAATTAAAATAATATTAATTATAAATTTATTTAATTTATTTTTTTTAAATGTGTGAGATTTTCAATGTCTCCCTGAGGTGATTCACTTCCCACGTCTCCGATTGGGAGAGGTTGAAAGTCAACATTTGTTTGACTTTCAACCTCTCCCAATGGGAGAGGAGGGAAGTCTCTCACCTCTCCTATTGGGAGACGTGAGATATACACATACAATGACCCTAGCAACAACGTCTCCCCAATTGGGAGACATTGTAGACTTTCAATGTCTCCCAAATAAAGCCATAAAACTCTTATTTTCTTGTAGTGATCTTACTTAATTATATCAAAATTATCACAAAAAATAACACAATAATCTGATCATTACATCCCTAGTACAGTCCACAAACTCAAAGACTCAAATAAAAGACATATTATAATACAAAATGTGACAACATTACATGAACACTTTATTACTTCTCTAATTGGCCAATTAACTATCAATATGCGAACCTGAGATAACTGAGTTCATAATGGGTCGAGCTTTGCACATAGCTTCCAATGGCACAGCTTTGGGCATTGTAGTAAACTTACCTTCAATCATATCAACTTTTTCCTCACCAATTCTTTCCCACTCAAAACACTGAATTAAAGACCCTAAAGTCAAGCCCACCACACGATGAGCTAAGCCATTTCCAGGACAAGCTCTTCTTCCTAATCCAAATGACATTAAGTGCTTGTTACAGTCACTGCTCTCAAATCTTTCTGGCTTAAAGCTCTTTGGATCATCCCACTGCTTGGGGTCTCTATGTATGGCCCACACATTAACCAACACCATTGTATCACGTGGAATATCGTATCCCTCGACAGTGCAATCTTCTGATGAAAAGTGAGGTAAGAGCATTGGAGCAGCTGGGAACAGGCGTAGGGTTTCCGAGATGATGTTGTGAAGGTACGGTAGTTTGGAAAGATCTTGTTCCTCTATCAATTGTTGTTCACCAATTTGTTCGTCGATTTCAGCTTTTGCCTTTTTCAAGATTTCAGGATGGTTAAGCAGATTCGATAGTGCCCATTCTAATGTCCCTGATGATGTGTCTGTCCCAGCTGATAATAGGATCTGAAATAGGAAAAAGAAATATTTTTATATGATAGTGTACATATTAGTTATAGCAGACATTCCATTATAAATTATTCATATTTTTTTATGGAATGTGTACTATATCTACAATCTACAATGTTATATAAAAAAATTTGAAATATAATTTTTCTATGCATAAAAAAAAATCCCTACACTATAATAATATAAGTGTTTTATGACTTTATTTGGCAAATATTAAAGTCTACAATAACTCTCACTGAGAGACACATTGTAGGTGGAGACATTGTAAATGAACATCCCACATCTCCCAATAGGAGAGGTGAGAGACATCTCACGTCTTCCAATGGAAGAGGTGAGAGATATCTCACGTCTCTCAACAGTTAAAGTTGAAAGATGTCAAAAACATAGACTTTCAATATCTCTCACTCGAAGTCGTGGGATGTCATGGACTTCCAACATATCCCATCGTCCAGACCTCAAATTTTCAACTTCTTACTTCATTTTAATGTTTTACAATTTTAGCAATTAATGAAAATTTTCAAGGTTTCTAAAAACAGCACATTTAAAATACTCCAAATTTTTAATAATTCATTAAATGTAGTGCTACCAAAAAAATTTCACATATAAATATTTATATAACTCACCACTATGAAGCCTTTGATGATTTCATCGGTATAGTATTCAGGATCAGTCTTCTGCAAAGCAAGCAAGTGGTCGATCATGGTAGTGTCTGATTTCATACTCCGACGCTCATCGACGAGCCGTTGTAAGAACACATCCATTTTCTTAGCAGCCCTTTTCGCCTTCATCTCATGGCCCTTTCCCAACCATTTCAAGGCAGACGGCAAGAACTCGGTGGGGTTGGCCACACCGCCACTGGGGATCGCCTCGTCCCTAATCTGCCTGAACAGCTTGGCTTCCTCTTGGTCAGCCACGTCGTCGCCGTAAAACCGTTTCCCGGCCACCATTCTCATTATGATGTTGAAAGCCAAATTCGAGAACAACGTCTTCATCTCCACCTTGGCGAAATCAAACTTGTTATGATCGGATCCACGGAGCGAATTCCGAGCGAGAGTAGAAAGCAATCGCTTGATCTCGTCCCTACGCGTGTCCAGGCATGACTTGAGCCGGCTCGCCGAGAAGATCTCGATGGAGCCGATGCGGCGGAGGTTGCGCCAGTGGTCGCCGTAGGAGGCTGTTATCATTGTGGTGTAGTTATAGCCGAGGTACTTCCCAACCAAAGAACGTCCACGGTTGGCGAGAACGACGTCGTTTTTGGTGAAGCATTCTTCGGCGGCTGAATGTGATGATACGACGATAACGCGGTTGGGACCGAACCAGAGGGAGAAAACGGTGCCGTATTTTGCTGCGAGCTGGCGGAAACACCTGTGGACCGGTAGTTTTATGAGATGGAGGTGGCCGAAGAGTGGGAGAGAAGGTGGGGTTGGTGGGAGGTTTTTGTATTGTCGTTTTTGGGTTTGGAAGAAGAGCTTTGACACTAAAACGACGATGGTGAGGGCGAGAGCTGTGTAGAGTAGTACTGGCTCTTCCATTTTCTGTGGCTATGGAGACTGAGTAGTTGAACTGATTCAATGCTATGAAGTTTTAGATAGTAATTGATTTTGAGTTATATAAATATATATATATATATATATAGGAAAAGTGTCGGTACAATTTAATTTCAAATATTGCATATTTAATAAATATTATGAGTTATCGTTAACAAATTATAAGGTAATATCTTATATGTTATTAGGCACCTTAATCAAGATTCTTTATTTATTTATTGTGTCCTATAATGTGTCCAACTAATATAATACTGACACCTCACTTAATTTTTCTTTCATTAAAAAACTGTTAACTTCCTTAATAATATAAAATAGGGGTGAGCATCTAAACCGACAAACCGCGGTGACCGACCGCACCGCACTATACTACACCGCAAACCGCGGTGTCAAAAGTGTAATGGTTCGGTATGGTTTGTATTTTAGCTAAACCGCGCGGTGCGGTGCGGTGCGCGGTTTGGCGGTGTGAAATTTTGGTTTGCACCGCACCGCACCGCATACTTACAAATATATTAAAAAAAAAAAAATTTACATATATACCATTTTTTATAGTTACCCAATATGGGAGACTTGTATATTTTTTTTGTGTTTCACTGAACTTAATTGATAACTTGTGATGTTGTTTAGAACTTATTAAGGATTTGTTATGAACTAAGGATTTAGTATTTTTTTAAAAATTTAAATTTTGTTATGGCATATTTTTTAACACAAACCGTGGAAAACCGTCCAAACCACACCGCAAAAAATAGTTTGGTTTGGTCGGTTTGGTGCAACCAAATCACACCGCATGGTGTGTTCTAGTTACTAAACCGCACTTGTGGCGTGGTGTATTAAAAAGTGTTCAAACCGCCCAAACCACACCGTGCACACCCCTAATATAAAATGTCAAAATTTTATTGATCGAACACAATACGAAATAGGATAATTGTAGCAAATAATATGTCAAGGTCACTCGTATATGTATATATATAGGGTGAATATGACTTTTAATTACCAACTTTCAGAATTAAATCATGCATATTTTACCATAACTAAAATTAAATCATCCATATTTTATTTCACAATTACTAAAATATCGTAACATATTTTTGATTCAGGAAACATCGATTTTATAGAATTTAATAATTAAATAAATAAATGTGATTAAAGTTCTAATTAAGATTGTTTCACCCAATTTTATTGTAAAATATATTTATTATCATTTTTTTAAAATTTCTTTTCTGGGAAAAAAATTCAAATTGCACTTAATATATATAATGTCATGAGTATTTTGTGCAAAAATATATATATAATTGACTGTACGGGTATGCTTACGTCAGGGAATGCGTAAGCACTAATTTGTCCTAATTTCAGATTGTACAGCTTTTCTTTTTTTACCACTTTTTCGGATTTATGCCATTTAATTTAACTTTTTATTGTAAGGGTTTGTCGTTTTGTGGTAAATTTGAAAGAAAAAAAAAACAAAGAAAAGTTCCAATGTCACTTTCCTAATATATATGAAATTTCGTTGATCTATGGAAAAAAAAGTCCAACCCTGATGAAGAGCTTTCAATTCAAATGGATGGTATCAAATTAATACTAGAATAATTAAAACTATATAATATTGTAATAATATTTAGATATCAAATATTGTGATAAAAAAATATAAACAAGAGCATATAAATGAAAGTCTATTAACACTACTCAATAAATATAGCTAGATGAATTTCGTATTAGTATTTTCTTAACTCTTTGTTTCACTTTTTTTGTGTGTATTTAAGATTTAAAATAAGGTTTAAAAAGTCATTATTGTTGATATTAAAATTGTCGGAACATGTAATTTCAACCCAAAATTCTATAATAACGTAACTTACACTAAAATAGTGCAATTTTCACATTATATTTGTCATCTATATATATAGCTTATTATGGAGAGGTTTGAAATAATATAATTTAACTAGAATTAATTTTAATTAGGGAGTGTCTGTGCTAGAGTAGTCATTTTACCTTATCGGTACATCACACTTCTTGTATGGGCTATGGGCATGTGGAGGCATTTTCTCTCTAGTTTTTTTTCACGAAGCGGTATTCATTTTATAGCCTATAAATTTTCAAGAAATATTGAATGATTTACAGTACCTAAAATATAGTTAAAATAGTTTATTACACGCATGTTTATTTTTTTTATACTCATGTAAAAATAGATGTTTGTTTGAAATATGTTTCCGGCAATATAAATTCTTTGAAAAACCAGAATAAAAATATTCTCACATAAAAAGTGTGATGTACCAATAAAATAAAAAGAACTATCTTACCACATTAATTTTATAATAAATATAAGGGTTTATACATTTTTGGACTTTGTGTTTTGTCTCATTACCTGTTTGGACTCTGTGTTTTGAAAAATTACTTTTTGGACCACATGTTTTGTAAAATAGTTAAAACAGAACTCTAAACTCAATTTTGATGAAGAAAAAATTGAATATAACAACACAGTTTTTAAGCAGAATGATTTTATTTTTGTTCTGAATTGTTAGTTTCAGCTTGTGATTTTGTTGTGGATAGTTAGAATTAATGGAAGTTTTGGTTGGGGTTTAACTTGGGTTTTGATAAGGGTGTGATACAGATCAAGTTTAGGGGTTGTATTGGATGTTTGGGTGGTGTTTTGGCTTGGTTTGAAAGTTTGGTTCCAAGGAAAATCGCAAAAGAGGAAAAACCAGAGTATTGGCTGAACTGTAGGTTGGGCCAGGGCATGGCCAAGGAGGGCCGCGGCTCTTGAGGGGTGCTGAAGGAGGCCGCCTCTGTTTGAGGGGCAGGTCGCGGCATGGCCAGGGAGGGCCGCGGCCCTTAGTGACATTTTGGCCAGAAATGAGTTTTTGGCTTGGGGATTCTAGCCTTAGGTCTCGAGATCGATCTTACTACCCGAATTAGTAGGACTCGATGTTTCGGAGGCTAGGTTTTGGTTTGGGAACCCTTGTTATTCATTTTATTGATGGAATCCCATAATTGGTTATGACCAGGTAACCGCTAAGGGACCAAAAGGTTGATCGTTCTCAGGAGTCGTTCTTATTATATTTCTCGATCGAACCCGAGGTAAGAAAACTACACCCTGTGTATATATGACATGCGTGATTATTATTGAGGCATGTTGATTGATAAATGTGGGCATGGATTGCATATTAAATGCTAGTGAATGTTGTTTACTTGTATATGGTACTAACTAGTCAGGGACACTGACCTAAGAGTCAGAAACGGCATAAGCGTCCTGAACGCAAGGCCGAATGAATATTAGATCTAATCGATATCAGCGTTGAATGGCTCTAAGGCATTAACGTTGGACCGACCCTAAGGTCGATGAACTTATAAGCGCTTGGCTAGTCTACGACTAGTTACTCAGAGCCAGGGCCTAAGGACCAGGTGACCGTTTGTCACATGGCTAGGGAACGATGTTCCAGGGTTATGACTCTATGGTCATGAGAAGGGTTATGTTGGTGACTAGTCACCATGCACCTATCCTGTTTAAGCTAATAAAAGGTTCACTTATCTGTTAAGCCCCGGTGACCCTATCGTCACAAGGCTAAATGGAGCTATACCCAACTTAGTGACTTTTGTGACTGTCACCTATTTGTTTGGACTGATAGTTCTGAATGATTATTATGATCATTGTTGACATTATATCATGCTTTATTGTGTTTTCTTGCTGGACCTTGGCTCTCATGGGTGCTATGTGGTGCAGGTAAAGGGAAAGAAAAGCTCACCCAACCTTGAGTGGAGAGCTTAGGTGGTGATGTGTACATATGCGGCTGCTTGACCACCACGGCCAAGGAGTTCTCAAAGGAACTAGGGGGTTTACCTTATTTCTACCACTTAGGTCAATGGGTTTGTAATTTTAAAACAGTAATGACAATTTTGAGTTGTAAATAACTTGTAAATGTTCTTGTGGGTCCATGAACAGTTTTATGTATTTAATAAATATATGATTTCCTTTTTATTGATTTTTCACCTTAGCCTGTTAATAACACTTAGAACACGTTTTTAACCAAAGGACTCGGGTAGCGGGTCAAATTTCCAGTTCACCATAACTGTTCTGGGGTAACCAGGGCGTTACAGTGCAGGTCTGAACCAACGACGTACAATCCCGAGGTGGCCTTTTCTGCAGGGGAAACGTGGGGACTACTCCCACGCTTCCTGTGAGGAAGTCAGGGTCACGGATGCTTTATCCTGCCAACCTTGGAGAACCGACCCAGGTTCGTTTACCCATGTCCCTCTCCATTTTTCGAGGTCCCGTACCATTTACCATGGGCCCGGACCATTTACCAGGAGCCCGGACTGTTTACCAGGCTTCGGGATCTCCCACGTTGATCCCGACTGTTATCCGGAAGCCAAACATACCACTTCCCGGATGAACGTCCCGGACAATACTCCCCAGAATCGGGCCGTCGATATCTATTATACTTCTTGCCAAACGGGCCAGGGCTGGGCCCAGACTCATTTGGCCAACCCGTGGGCCTGAAACGCGGATCCGGGCGCCTGACATGAAACAGGGATAACAGAACCAAATGTTAAATTACTAAAACATTCTTGTAACAATTTACCCACAATTTACATAATAGGGTTTATTAAAAATTCTAATTCAAAGAGTTTAGCTCATAATTAAAATCAAGAAAACAACAACAAAGTTTCAATCACAATACAAATATAAAGATTCAAAATGCAAATAAGAAAAGGGTAGAAGAAATCAAGCTCAAAAATGGTGTCCCAAGTGGTCCTTCTTCCTTCTTGTCCTTCTCCTTGATGCTATATTTTCTTCTCCATCGTTTTCTCTTCTTTTTCTTCATTTTTTGGTGTGTTTTTTCTAATGGCTGCTCTCCTCCCATTTTGGTGGATAGGTTCTCTTTAGTTATAAAGCTAGGTCACCCAAAATTAGATGAGAAATGACCAAATTGACACTTCTATGCTTCATCCCCTTTTAGAAAATGCTTCAAAAACTTATTAATGGCTCATTTCTTGGCCACCTCAACAACTGCTCCAGCTCACTTAATGACTTGCCAACTGGGATTCTCTTTGTTATAGCAAACTTAGAATTTCAGTATTCAAAGTATTCTTTAGATAACCTTCAATTTCATTTTCTATTGAACACATATTTATCTACACTACCATTGTTTTGCACTACCTTCAGCTCTCAATAACTAAAACTAACCAACAACACAATAGAAAAGAAATTGACTCAAAATAACTACATTTAACACACACCACTCTTATATATTCCCAAATTATAAGCTTAAAAGTATAAGAAATAACTTTTTATTCAATAATTATCAATGGCTACTCAGCACAAATAAGGCACAGGGTAGGTTACAGGAACAGCCGAGCAAATATGAGTATGTTAATTATTTTTATATAACATATTTGAGTTTTTTTTTTTACTTTCTTCATTTACATTTCCTCATGATAATCTTCATTTTATGGTAGGAAAAGTTACGTGTCATCTGCGAGATGAAGTAGACACAGTCTTCTGAGAGTTCGTCAGCCCCATCAACTGTGCTTAAAGATGTAAACTTGGCTCTAGTGGAATTGGTCTTCGGAAAGCATCGTGGCCACCAAACGGGATACGGTCGTCTACTTAGCACAAGGATGCTATAGTACATCCACCTCCGCACACTATTGTTCCTCCACTGTAGAGTCCAAGAACTTTACTTAGCTAGTTAGATAGTAGTATCATAGTATTTATAGTATTATATTTATAACTGTGGATTTTTGGTTCAGACCGGGAATTATTTGGACACTCATAGTAGTACCTGTAGATTTTCTAAGTTTAACCTATAGTTTAAGAATATTAATGTTAACCTAAGGTTTGATTAATATGGCTGATATTAAGGATAATATTTATTATATTATAAGGTTTAGATAAGAACCAATAGGATTTTAAGCACATGTTATGTATGGGTGATTAAGGATTAAGTATTTTGAGGATTAAATTTAATAAGGGTAAAGTTTGAATGCTCTAAGGTCAGTCAACAGCTTTGAATACGTTTAAGGGCTTAGTCAAGGCTGTTTACTCAATTTGAATTAAGCTAAAAATGTGTAATTTCGTGTTTAAATAATCAGCGAATGCCGATATATCGCAGCTATAGGGGGCGATATATCGCAGCACCTAGATACGGAAAACACGAAACGATGCACGTTTGCCTCGGGCATAATGGTCCAGGCGATATATCGCCTATAGGGGGCGATATATCGCCTCCTTCAGCTTATTTTGAAAGTTTTTGAATTTTTTTTCCATTCAGCCATTCATCCTTTTGATAAGTTCAGCACCTTTTTGAACGAGTCTTCAGCCTCTGCTGAACGATTATTCAAATTATTTTCACCTAAAAAGCCATTATTTTTATTCAAGTTAAATTAAGATCCTTTCACTCCTAAACTCTATAAATAGGACCTAGTACCCAGCCATTATTCACCTTTTACTCTAAGTTCAGAGGCTGCAAGTTGCTAGGTGAGTGTGAGAGTGTAAACACTTGGGTGGGGAAATCATAAGCTTGATCATCATAAGCTTATCAAACACTTGGGGAAGTAAGGTTTCATAGTATTTCGGTTCGAGGTTTAGATTGGTCTACAAGTCTTCAAGGTATTTCTACACCTTAGTTCATTGGTATTATTTTATTTTAAGTTCTCATAGTCTTCTACTCAGCCTCTAACCTTAATCTTTATTTTGGTTAGGAAATCTAAGTTCTTGAGCAAAAAGGTTTTGGTAAGTATTTTTCTCAATGGTTTAGTCCTTCCATTCCTTTCATTTTTCTTCTTCACTATACTCACTCTTTTTCAAATGGTTCTTAGGAGTGTTCCAAAGTCCCACCTCTGTCCTCTTATCCCGGTAATTTTGGTAAGGAAAATAGGATAGAAATTCATATGTTATATGTTTTATATGTTATCTTATGTTTCTTATGTTATGATAAGTGTTATGATATGTATGTTTGTAGGCTTGGGCATATGACCCATATGACTAACAAGACCCCAAATAGATTATGGGCATATGACCTGCTTAGCTAGTAGGGCCCCACTAATCTCATGGGCATATGACTTGTTTAGTCTATGGAACCCCAAGTAATAATAGCCATTATAGTATGTGTATGATATAAGTGTAATGTATGTTATGTTATGTTTTTATGTTTCTTATGAAATTTATGTATATGAACTATGTGGTAGATTTTCCTTGCTGGGCATTAGGCTCATTCCTTTTTGTTTATATGTGCAGGAAAATAGCTATAGTGGCGGTGAGGTTCGTGGATGTTTGGGGGATGTGTATCGGTGATGAATGGATTCAAGGAGTCGAGAGTTCGATTTTCGAGGATGTAGTCTTGTTTTTTTATGGTTTTACATGTATTTTCCGCACTTGTTATGTAACTCCTTTTTATTTTAAATTATGTTTTGTTTTTAAAGACAATGGGATCCCATATCCTACTTGACAATTTATGTAAGTAACTCTTATTTTTACAAGTTTCCTAATAAAGTTATGATATTTTCACAATGTAAGTTTTATTAATGATTAGTATGTTTAGTTTTCGTTAATGGTCCAAAAGTCTAGAGTAGTTGGGTCATTACATCCACCTCCGTCTAATGCTGAGGGGATACATTAGATGATGGAACACATTCGACTATTGAATGGAGCACATTAAGACCTCCTGTATCTGATAACTCTATAAAAATAGAGATATTTTAGCTCTTTTTGTGCATTAATTTAGTTTTGTTCTCAAGAATTTTAGTTTAATTAAGATAGTTTTATTTAGTTTTGAATAAATATTAATTTTAATATTTTTAGATAATTTTTGTTCAGTTTCTAATTAAATAATTAATCTACCTCAATTATGTGTAATTTTAAAGAAAATTAAGTTGATTTAAAATTCTAATTTTTTGTGCAAGGTTTTTCAGATTGCTACAACAAATTCTGCATCATTTCGAACACAGTAGGTATTGAGGGACCAACGTTGGAAACAAGTCTAGCTAGTCATTTAATGAGCTTTTTATGCCTTATTTGGTGGTTTTTGGAAAACAAAGTCAGCTGAGATTTAAATAAAAATGGTCCCAAAAAAAGAGAGGAAGTACATGTGGAGCAAAGAGAAAAGTATGGTTTTAGAACCCTAATTTTAAAATGAAAACTCAGCCACCATTGAATAGTTTCTGCTATTTTTTCAGCAATCATTCACTACAAAAAACTTAACTTTTAGTCACAGCCATTTAGTGACAACAAAAATAATATGTGACTAAATGTATTTTTTAGTCATAATTTGTGGCAAAAAATATTTTAGTGACAACAAATATTTTATGACAATATTTAATTTTTTAATTTTATAAATTTTAGAATGCCACGATAAACTATTGAGACTAATAGTACATTTAGTGACAACTAATAAACGTTAATCACTAAAATATGTCACTAATTTATATTTAGTTATAACGATAATTTGTTGTGACCAAATAACTGATTTTTAGTCACAACTATAACTTTATCTGTGACTAAAATATCCAAAAGTAAAATAAAAAAGTATTTCTAAATTATTAATTAAAACAGTAAACATAGAATACACTTTATCTTCTTCTCTCTTTCTCGCTCTCTCTCTCTCTCTCCTTCGCTCTCTCTCACCTCCATGTTCGATCTTACTGGCTCTCAAAATCTTATTGTTGGCTGAATTCATTGCCGATCAAATCTCTTTCTGATCAAATCTCTCTTCTTTTTCAGTTACAATACAGATTTTTGTCTTCTATCTTTTGTGCTTTCCCATCAACAGAGGCTTTCGCAAGGATTACGAACAAGGACCGAAGTTGCTTCTAGATCATCTTCACTTGGCCTATTTCAACTGCTTCTAAAGGTTTGTTTTCTCTTATAACCTAATTTTTTGTCTCACCTTCAATATATTTTTGTGTTAGGTGTTCAAATTAGGGTTCATAATTTGATTTTCCAACTCTTAATTGTCAAGAGTTTACACTATTGAGTTATTATAGGATACTAGATCTCTATTACTGTTTTTCTATATCATTTTCAAGATTTTGTGTTACTATCATTATTTTTGTCCCAACTCTGATTTGTTTGTTCTATTTTGCTGTATCAATGAAGGTTGCTCTGGGACTGAATTCTCACACATTGTTCCTCAATCCATTTTTGGGTACAGGGATTGCAGGAAAAGATAGAACTGGTTCCCCTCTATCTGCAAGATAGACCTTCCATCTAGTTCTGCCTAGCTTTCCATCTAGTCAACAAATCTAGACTTAGGAACCTAAACTTTCACTATTTCTCAGTTCTCAAACGGGACACTATTATGTACTTGAGTCAATGTAATATGACTGCATTAGCATTTTTATTTTATTTTTATCATTGAGTTATCTGTTTTTACTCGTGGTACATAGCTAAAATGAAACTGGTTGCAGTGGTATGCCAAAATGCAAGCTTGGCCTTAACGATCGAGTGTTGCTAGAGGCACAAGGCAGAGCAACAAAGGGAAAAGCTATTGATTTGGAAGACATCAAATTTCATCAGTAAGCTGCGTTAACTTGTTGGTCTAATTTAATTCTAGTGTTGTCGATACAAGTGTTTTGGATTCTAAAATCGCTATTTTAAGGAGACAAGTATCTTCACTTCTCTCCTCACATCCTCTATGGCAATTGTTGTTGTCATCTGCAAAATCATCTATCATGAGAACAGAACAAAGCACTTCAATGGATTTAAGGCCCATTGACAAATAGAAAGTTAACTAATATATTACTAATTTTACTTTAACTCTCAATACTAAAATCCCAGTGACGGAGGAGAATAAGTCTTCTAGTTATAAAGACCATTGAAAGAAAATGACATTAGCAATGTAAAGATGATTACAATGTATTTGTCTGTCTTGAAGTTAGGAGGCAATGAAACAGTCATTACTATATACATCAAACAAAATCAACATATATCCACCAATTTTTTTTGTTGATATAACAATAGTTTCACAAAACTAAGCCATCCTGATCCTAAATTAATTTACAGATGCTTTTTATGAAATTGAACTATTTATAATATGATAATCATAGTGACCATGCATATGCTCTAGCAAATATAATCATAAACACTACTTTTTACTTAAGACCTCTACAACATGATATGTATATTACACAATTAAGTAGAACCACTCAATACAGAGTCTACAATGCAAAACTACCAGGAAAATGCATGCAGCAAGTACTAGGTGGAAAAAACTATATAATATTGAAATGATATTAAAGTCAAATTTTCTTCACTCAATTCTAATCAAACTTCCATAAGAATTACAAAACATGCAACTAACCAAACGAACTTGATTCACAAAAAATATGTATGAACAAAATAAAACATTAAACAAACAAACCAACAAACCTTTGATTTTGGAATAACCTTGACAGCCTCATCTTGGCCCTTCATACTCCAAAATGGTTTCCTCTAAAAAAAATAATTTTGGGATTAGTGTTTCCACTGTTCTTGTATGTGATGTTTAGCAATTGACTGATATATATTTTTGTGTTTGTATCTCTGTTTTTGTGACACATGGATCAATTTAAGAGCTTCTGTATACCAAGATAGTGAGTTTTAGAATCATTGAGCATTGTTTTTTTTTACCAAGTCTTACATATATGCACTCAACTCGTTAGAGTCTCTCAATGTAGGCATATCTCTATATTTTTACTTATTTAGGGATTGTTTTTGTGTACGTTTTTGTGCATATATGTTTTATGTATTATTAAATTAGAAATAAGAAAAAAATAAAAGAAATAAGAGTAAAAACATATATGTCAGGATCTGGTTATATACCATAATCATTTCTGCTGCATTCATTCTTTTAGAAGAACATGTGAATAAGAACAACAGAGTGCATACAAGAATCTGCTAAAATAAGATAAATATAGAAGGAGGTATGTTTGAGTGTACTGTGTCTGTGTCTTTCTTGTGTCTGTGTCTGTGTCTGTATCTTTAGGAATAAAAGAGATGTCATCATTTTAGTGTATATTTTTAGTATCATAGCTTCTGTTTGTCTATTTTACTTCCTTAAATAAATAAAGATGCCAGAAATGTTAGCTAAACTTAACTTTGAAAACTGTCATTGATAGACACATTTATATAACTTTGTATAATATTATATATTTTTGGGGCTGATACTTTTCTTTTTTGAGTAGCAGGGGCTTATATGATTTTGTCAAAGTCTTTCTCTAAATTAGTTACACTAAAAGGCATTAAGCCCCAATCTTCTAACTCAACGATACGCCAATAATTCTCAATTTCTCATTCACATTAACATGTTTGCTATTAGTTAATGTTAGTTAATAATGAGAGAACTTTAGCTTTCATTGATCTTGTGTTTATACTCAGTTGATAATGATTCATTGTTACTATTTGTATTCAGGTTTGTAAAATGTAATATGAACTATTTTGTCTCTAAGTATAACAATACTAAGATGTTGCAGGTAAAAAAGAAGGGTGATAAAGATGAGAGGAAGCTCAAGAGAAGGATGACTAATCCAATGGATTCTGTTTTTCTTTTTATTAATGGGCTTTGATGTTTGTGGATTTTAATCTTTTTTTGGTTCCCAATAAAATACATTATCTGTGATTGAACTTTCAGCTTGTTGGTTAGCTTTTCTCATCTTGTTTCTAGCTTTTCTCAACTGGTCTCATACTTGATTTGGCTGAAATACTTTAGATATTAGTGGTATAACAATATGCTTAACTTTCTTGATGCTAATGAATGTGGCTACTTGCTATTATATTCAGGTTTTTTCTCTAGTTGTGTAAAAAATTGCATTGATTGGTCATCTTTTTATCTTTTTATCCATTTTAATTAAATATATTCATGATTTTTTTTTGTAATTAAAAGACTATTAGTGACAACAACAAATTATCACTAAAAATAAATATGTTGTGGCTTAAAGAAAGTTGTCACTAAAAGTGACTTTTAGTCACAACGATATTTTTAGTGTGGCTAAAACTTTTAGCCACGGACTTTTTAGTAATAACGTGGTGATAATATTTTTTAGTGACTAAAACTTTTAGTCACAACATTTTAAACTTTTAGTCACAACTTTTTTTGTGGTTAAAAGTCAAGTTTTTTGTAGTGATTAGAGGGGAGAAACCCAAGAGATGAAGAAAAAGAAAAGGAAAAAAAAAAAAAAAAATTGCAAGGAAAAGGATAAGAAGAGAAGAAGACCACTCAACCAATTTAGCTTGTTTTTCTTTACTCTTTTTCTCTAAACATTTACACTTTTTCTTTGTATTTTTGGTTATGGACTCGAGATTATGATCACTTTTTTTATTTCCTCAGTAGTATTCGTGTATTTTTTGTTGACGATTTTCATCACTAGTCAATAACTATTTCCTTTATATAAATTTATTGTCTGGTGTATTTTTTTAGTCTGTATTTTAATAAATAAATAAGTAAAATTTGATTTTTGGACATATAATAGAAAAATAAACTTCATTAAACTAGAAAATAGCATATCCACAAAGGGATCTACTCCCCTGCATTGAAAGATAATTAAAGTGGCCCTAGCTTGAGGAACAAGACCATTACTTAACAACAAAATTAGCCTGATGATCATTACAGATCCTTGAAACCTTGGAATCAGTACTTCAAAGTATGAATAGCTAAATTGGAATCGGACCATAGGAATTTATTTTGGGAATTTTGATGCCCCATGTGTATAGATAACGAGTGAATTAATGTGTATATGAATTATTTAATTACTTAATTTAGTAAATCTAAATTTTTGGTCAAAAAAACATTAATGAATTTAACACTGCTTCTTGATCTCTCTCGTTGAAAAATTAGGTTATATGTATATAAAAGTACTGATACGAATTCTATTGAGCTTGAGTAAGATTATTTAGTGATAATTAATTAATTATGTGTATCTCTAATTGTACTCTAACTCTCTCAATTATAGTTTGCAAATTTTTTATAATTAATTTGAAGAGAATTGCTAAGGAGCACTATTGGTGCACAACACTATAAGGAGGTCGTGTATCGCTCCCACACATTTGAATTTAATAAATATTATGAGATATCGCTAACCAACCATATAGTGTCACTTCATGTGGTGTTGAGTGTCATAAAATATCAAATAACAATACTCTAATTTGAAATATCCGACTTAATATCAAAATTGTCACACAAAAAAACACAATAATCTGATCATCACATCCATTTGTACAGTGCAAGAACTCAAAGACTCAAATAAAAGACATTATAATACAAAATGTGACAACATTCCATGAGCACTTTATTACTTCTCTAATTGGCCAATTAACTATCAATATGCGAACCTAAGATAACTGAGTTCATAATGGGTCGAGCTTTGCACATAGCTTCCAGTGGCACAGCTTTGGGCATTGTAGTAAACTTACCTTCAGTCATATCGACTTTTTCCTCACCAATTCTTTCCCACTTAAAACACTGAATCAAAGACCCTAAAGTCAAGCCCACTACACGTTGAGCTAAGCCATTTCCAGGACAAGCTCTTCTTCCTAATCCAAATGACATTAAGTGCTTGTTACAGTCACTGCTCTCAAATCTTTCTGGTTTAAAGCTCTCGGCATCATCATCCCATAGCTTGGGGTCTCTGTGTATGGCCCACACATTGACCAACACCATTGTGTCACGTGGAATATCGTATCCCTCGACAGTGCAATCTTCTGATGCCAAGTGAGGTAAGAGCATTGGAGCAGCTGGGAACAGGCGTAGGGTTTCCGAGATGATGTTGTGAAGGTATGGTAGTTTGGAAAGATCTTGTTCCTCTATCAATTGTTGTTCACCAATTTGTTTGTCGATTTCAGCTTTTGCCTTTTTCAAGATTTCAGGATGGTTAAGCAGATTCGATAGTGCCCATTCTAATGTTCCCGATGATGTGTCCGTCCCAGCTGATAATAGGATCTGAAATAGGAAAAAGAAACATTTTGTATACGATGATGTACATATTAGTTATAACAGACATTTCATTATAAAGTATTCTTAATTTTTGATGGAATATGTACTATATCTACAATCTACAATGTTATATAAAAAAATTTGAGCTATAATTTTTCTATGCATAAAAAAAAAACCCTACAATACAATAATATAAGGGTTTTATGACTTTATTTGGGAGACATTAAAGTCTACAATGCCTCTCACTGAGATAGACATCGTAGGTGGAGACATTGTAAATGAACATCCCACATCTCCCAATAGAAGAGGTGAGAGACATCCCACGTCTTCCAATGAAAGAGGAGAGAGACATCTCACGTCTCTCAATCGTAAAAATTAAAAGGTGTCAAAAACATAGACTTTCAATATTTCCCACTGGAAGTCGTGGGATGTCATGGACTTCCAACGTCTCCCGCCGTCCACACCTCAAATTTTTAACTTCTTACTTTATTTTAATGTTTTACAATTTTAGTAATTAATAAAAAATTTAACTGTTTCCAAAAACAAGACATTTAAAATACTCCTAATTTTTAATAATTCATTAAATGTAGTGCTTCCAAAAAAAATTCACATATAAATATTTATATTACTCACCACTATGAAGCCTTTGATGATTTCATCGGTATAGTATTCAGGATCAGTCTTCTGCAAAGCAAGCAAGTGGTCGATCATGGTAGTGTCTGATTTCATACTCCGACGCTCATCGACGAGTCGTTGTAAGAACACATCCATTTTCTTAGCAGCCCTTTTCGCCTTCATCTCATGACCCTTTCCCAACCATTTCAAGGCAGCCGGTAAGAACTCGGTGGGGTTGGCCACACCGCCACTGGGGATCGCCTCGTCCCTAATCTGCCTGAACAGCTTGGCTTCCTCTTGGTCAGCCACGTCGTCGCCGTAAAACCGTTTCCCGGCCACCATTCTCATTATGATGTTGAAAGCCAAATTCGAGAACAACGTCTTCATCTCCACCTTGGCGAAATCAAACTGGTTATGATCGGTCCCACGGAGCGAATTCCGAGCGAGAGTAGAAAGCAATCGCTTGATCTCGTCCCTACGCGTGTCCAGGCATGACTTGAGCCGGCTCGCCGAGAAGATCTCGATGGAGCCGATGCGGCGGAGGTTGCGCCAGTGGTCGCCGTAGGAGGCTGATATCATTGTGGTGTAGTTATAGCCGAGGTACTTCCCAATCAAAGAACGTGCACGGTTGGCGAGAACGACGTCGTTTTTGGTGAAGCATTCTTCGGCGGCTGAATGTGATGATACGACGATAACGCGATTGGGACCGAACCAGAGGGAGAAAACGGTGCCGTATTTTGCTGCGAGCTGGCGGAAACACCTGTGGACCGGTAGTTTTATGAGATGGAGGTGGCCGAAGAGTGGGAGAGAAGGTGGGGTTGGTGGGAGGTTTTTGTATTGTCGTTTTTGGGTTTGGAAGAAGAGTTTTAGTACCAAAACGACAATGGTGAGGGCGAGAGTTGTGTAGAGTAGTACTGGCTCTTCCATTTTCTGTGGCTATGGAGACCGAGTAGTTGAACTGTATGCTATGAAGTTTTAGATAGTAATCGATTTTGAGATATGTTATTGTGAATTGGATATATATATATATCACAATTTTTTTTTTTTTTTTTTGAGGTGGCTCTTTTAAGATCTGTTAGTAGGGTTTTTAGTGTACACTTGACCCGTGAATAGTTTTCGGCGCGACTTTTTTTTATGACCATGTATATTGTAGCTATTTAAAGCATTTGCAAATTTTCAGAAAATTCCGAATAGTTAACAGTATCGAAAATTATGTTCAAACATGTTGTTTTCTATGCGCATAAAAAAAATTAGTCACACACGCAACATCATCATGTTTGAACTTAGTTTTTGGTATTGTAAACTATTAGAAATTTTCTGAAAATTTACAAGATGCTCTAAATAGCTATAATGTACAATGATAATTATTTAATAATAATAAAATCATCCGTTTTACAACTTAAATAAAATTTAATTAAACTTTAAATTAAATCATGCATATTTTATTTCACAATTACTAAAATACCATAAAATATTTTTGATTCAGGAAACATCGATTTTATAGAATTTCATAATTAAATAAATAAAGGTGATTAAAGTTCTAATTAAGATTGTTTCACCCAATTTTGCTGTAAAATATATTTGTTATCATTTTTTTAAAATTTCTTTTCTGGGAAAGAAATTCAAATTGCACTTAATATATATATAATGTCATGAGTATTTTGTCCAAAAATATATATATAATTGACTGCACGGGTATGCTTACGTCAGGGTGTGCGTAAGCACTAATTTGTCCTAATTTCTCACGTGTCATACACTGATCAAAATTACCACTTTTTCGGAATTATACATTCGATCACCATTGTATGAATTCAAATTTACTGAAATACCATCTACTTTTAATTGGGTTTATGCCATTTAATTTAACTTTTTATTGTAAGGGTTTGTCATTTTGTGGTAAATTTGTAAAAGAAAAACATAGAAAAGTTCCAATGTCACTTTCGTAATATATATGAAAGTTTGTTGATCTATGGAAAAAAAAAAAGTCCAACGCTTCTTATGAAGAGCTTTCAATAATAATGATGGATGGTATCAAATTAATACTAGAATAACTAAAACTATATAATATTGTAATAATATTTACATATCGAATATTGTGATAAAATAATAAACAAGAGCACATAAATGAAAGTCTCTTAACACTACTCAATAAATATAGCTAGATGAATTTCGTATTAGTATTTTCTATAATAATGTAACTCTTACACTAAAAATAGTGCAATTTTCACATTATGGTGGTGTTTGGTAACAATTAAAAAAATAGTTTTTTATTTAATTAATTAAAATTTTGAAAATTAAATATGAAATAGTGTTTGGTAACTTTATTTTTATTTATTATTTTTTTAAATTTTAAACAAAATTTATTAAATTTTGAAAATAAAAAATTTTCACTTTCAAAATTTTTTTAAATAGTTATTTACTTTTACTTTTAGTTTTTTTTTTTCTCTTCTTCAAATTAGCATCTTATTTTATATTGTTAAACAAGAAATAAAAATAATAGTTATAAAAACGTGTTTATTATTTTTTTTGTTTTTAAAAACAAAAAACAAAAATAGTTACCAAACATATTTTTATTTTTTTAAAATAAAGAAACAAAAATAAAATTATATTTCTATTTTTGTGTTTAAAAAATTCAAAAACAAAAATATTACCAAACAGGCCTTTGTTACCAAACAAAAATGTTATCAAACAAAAATTAATTGTGTTTGATAATTTTTTTTTATTAACAAACACAACCTAATTTATCATCTATGTAGCTTATTATGGAGAGGTTTGAAATAATATAATTTAACTACAATTAATTTTAATTAGGGAGTCTCTACGCTAGAGTAATCATTTTACCTTATATCGGTACTTCACACTTCCTGTATGGGCATGTGGGAGCATTTTCACTCTAATTATTTTCAAAAAGCGGTAATCATTTTATAGCTTACAAATTTTCAAGAAATATTGAATGATTTATAGTACTAAAAATATAATTAAAATAATTTATTATAAGTGTATTTTTTTTTTATACTAAAAATAAATATTTGAATTTTATTTTTAACATTATAAATTATTTAAAAAAACTAAAATAAAAATATTCTCACGTGATCGTATAAAAGTTTGATGCACCAATAAAATAAACAGAACAATCTTACCACATTAATTTTATTATAAATATAAAAACTAGTTACTATTATTTAAGCATTAAATATCTCTCATATTGTCACATACGTACGTATGTACACACAATCACAGTCAATGTGTTTCCATTTGGTACGTAAAGATAAGTTTCATTGTCACACTAAAAAAAAGATATGCTTACGTAAGTGAGTTCGCACTCTTATTTATTTAAAATATATAAGTTTTATTAATGGCTTCTTATTTTATCTTCTAGAAATTAAGAAGTTGATGCATGGAAATTTTGCTTCAACCGTAAAATGAAATGATAATGTTTATTATTAATCCGTTCGAATAAATATATTGACACACACATATATTGAGAGAGGCTAGCTCTGAATGATAATATATATATACTATAATATTAAAATATTTAGAATAAAATATTAATTTGTTAAAGAGTATATTTAGTAATATGTAATATTAAATAGATTATTAGACTATTTTACTACAAAATTAAAAATATGAATATTTACTTACTTTCATAAACCATTAAGAGTCATTTTGCACAATGTCTCTTCACTATAAATTTTGTCTTTTTTATTATATTATTGTCCAGATCTTTTCTCCCCAAAGAAGAAAAAAATTATGAACATTGCATTGTCTATGAATAACCAATTTGTTTTTCTTTCGGTTTTCTTTTAGATTTCCCTTTTTATCTTATAAAATTGTTGTATCATGAATAAATTTGGACAAATTTAATTAGCACATATTTTTTAGATGATTTACAAATTAGATTACTCTCTTTAAACTATTAGGGAACCCTCTACTTCACATTGTACAAGTGGTTTATAACCAATTCTTTTATTTTGAGAATTTATGTGATAAGGAAAAAGAAGAGTTTAGATGCCATCCTCATTTTCAATAGCATCTGAGTCTCATTAATTCTATATAATATGTTTTTCATAAAGGTCGTAAGGATCTTCAAGAAATACCATCAATTATAACAAGATTAGTAATACATTCTGTAAAGTCCTTTTATGGATTTCGAGTCAAGAATAGAGTTGTGGCTTAGATCCCCTAATAGAGTAATGGGGTTTTTCTCTCGTTCATGTTGATAGCCCCGGTTTAGTTCATGCTGCTGCGAAAGAATTTGTCGAAGGGGTGGAAAAAGTTTTCCTATTAAAAGCTTTAGATGAATCCCTAAAGAACACACACAGCTTTTCATTAACATATATTTAGAAGAAAAAAAACTATTATAAGAGCATCTCTTATAAAGTGTCAAATTGGTAATATAGTGTTATATTTTAGCACCTTTTAAAATAATATTTTCTTTATAATAGTGTGTAAAACTTAAAAATTATGTCAAATTTAACACAACAATAAATTATTTTTTTTATTTACAATTTTGTCATTAATTATTTTTTTATATATTATTTATTAACTGACATAAATTAGAATTTTTCTAATTCTTTATTTATTTATTTTTAAGTCAAAATTAACTAGAATATTATATTACTTATATGTTTTCGATAAATATTAAATGAATATTCATTATAGTTTTTTTGCATCTATATGCATTGGATCACAATCACAACTATTATTTCAAATTTTGTGCTAAATTTAGCACTATATTTGCATCATCCATCCAATGGCGATGGTCTAAAGAATGAGAAATTATCAAAAATAATGGAAAGACACCCGAATTATTGGTTTGACCCAAAAATATTCACTTACGTTTATTGACAAGTGTCGTACATTAAGTTGGACCAATGAAATCATGTCACATGTACACCTATGTCAGCCGTTAAGTTTGGGTACCCACGACTGCACCATATTGTGGACGGTGTGTATTATTATCACAAAAAAATTGAGTTTTGAAGTATAACAGCTGGAAAAAAAAATTGGTTATTATCACTGCCAATATCCTTTGTATTTTTAATAATAGCGGATCGTACTAACAGTATAGAGAATTAAAAATCCCTGACTTTCTTTTACTATGAACTATTTGTAGGATCTTGGAATTTAAATCTATATGCATGCGCCCTGTTATTTTTCAAAAAGCATAACAGAAACATAGAATCGCATGGCATACATTTTAAAAATCAAATTGGTAAAATAAAACAAACACAAAGATGAAGAAAATTTTATACGAATACACAACGGAACAATGTCTCATTCGCCTTTTAGATTCTCTATCCTTTTTGTAATGACCCAACTAATTCTAGACTTTGGACCATTAATAACTACTATACATAGACACTAATCTTAAGAAAACATGCATATGAAATAGTCATAACTTTATTAAAAATTGTAAAGCAAAGGTTAAATACATAAAAATTCAGTTAGGATATGGGATCTCATTGTTTGAAAATAAAATATAACTTAAATCTTAAAATTCGTTACAAAACATAGTGCGGAAAATACATAGAAACATAATAAAATGACTAAAAGCAACTTCATCCTCGAATGGTTCACGCTGTCCACCGAATCCATTCTCTCTTAATACACAATCTCAAGCTACCAAGAATCTTACCACGGCCATAACTATTTTCCTGCATATATAAAACAAAGGAATGAGCCTTATGCCCCGCAAGGAAAATTTACTAAAAGCTTGCAACATAAACATAAACTATAAACATATAAACATTCACTATAAACATATATCATAATTATAACTCATGTACATGGTAATTATCAGGGTTTGCTAACTAAGCAACTATAAGCCTTATACTACAATGAGGTTTGCTAGCTAAGCAACTATAAGCCCCAATAACATAAAAGTGTTGAGGTTTGCTATTTAAGCAACTATAAGCCCCAAAACATACGTCTATCATAACATATATAAAACATACTATAGCATAATCATATGAGCATATAATAACTATCTTATTTTCCTTACCAAATACCGGGATGTGAGAACAAGGACGGGATTTTGGAACACTCCTAAAAACCATTAATAGAAAGGTGAGTATTCTAAAAGAAAGAGATGAAAAATGAAATAAATCTAAACCACCGAGAAGAAGAGCTTACTGAAATGAAACCTCAAGTTCAAAGAACTTAATTGCCTAACCATGAATGGAAAACAACAAGTTAGGATTTGAGTAGAGAAAAACTATAAAAACTAATAAAACATACAGAAATGAACTAGGAATAGGAATACCTTTGAATGCACTATGACCGTACTACACCTCGAAAATGAAATACACACTATAAACTTTACTTCCCAAGTGTTTAACACTCTAAAGTAAACCTAGCAGCTTGAAGGCTCTTAACTCAGCTTGAAGAATGAAATAAATGGTTGGGTACTAGGTCCTATTTATAGAGTTCAAGAATGAAAAGATCTTCTTTTAGCTTGAATAAAAATAATGACTTTTTAATTGAAAAACATTTAAATAATCGTTCAGCAAAGGCTTAAGACTCGGTCAAAAAGATTATGGGCTTTATCAAGAGGTTATGGAATAAATGAGCTCGGTTTCAAAATTGTTTGAAAAACCTGCCCTAGAGCCGATATATCGTCCATGGTAGGCGATATATCGCCTGGGCTTATGTTCCCGAGGCTCGTCGAAGTGTTCGTGCGAAATTATGTGTTTTTCGTATTCCCCGAGTGGCGATATATCGCCCCCTAGAGCTACGATATATCGGCATACGCTGAAATATTATACACGTAATTGCACTTTTTCAGCCTAATTTGAATTGAGTAAACAGATTTGACTAAGTCCTATAACGATTTCAAAGCTGCTGGCAGACTTTGGGATTTTCAAATATTACTCTTAATAAACTATTCCTCAAAAATACTTAATTTCTCAATATACATGCACATGACAAGTGTCATTATCTTATTGGTTCTATCTAAACCTTATAGTATAATAAATATCATCTTCATAATCAGCTATATTAATCAAACCTTATGTTATAATTAATATTCTTAAATTATAAGTTAAACTTATAAAATCTACAAGTGTTGCTACGAGTGTCCAACTAAGTCCTGGCTTGAACCAAAATCCACAGTTATAAACATACTACAACTACTACTACTACTATCTAACTAGCTAAGTAAAGTTCTCAGACTCTACAATTCTCCCCTACTAAAAAGAATTTCGTCCTCGAAATTTACTTACCAAATAATTCTGGATACCAGGCTATCATGTCCTCCTCCAACTCTCACGTTGCCTCCTGTTCAAAACTATTACTCCATAGGACTTTGACTATCGAAATACTTTTGGACCGTAACTGCTTCATCCCTCTATCTAGGATGCTAACCAGTCGTTCCTCGTAACTCAAGTCTTTCTGGAGTGCTATCGTATCGTACTTGAGGACGTGAGATAGGTCTGACACATAATTTCATAGCATTGAGATGTGGAACATATTGTGGCTATCTACTAGGGCTGGTGGTAGGGCTAATCTATACGCAACTGCTCCCACTTTCTCCAATATCTCAAAAGGACCTATAAATCGGGGACTAAGCTTGTCTTTCTTCCCAAACCGCTTTACGCCTTTCATAGGAGATATCTTCAGGAAGACTTGATCTCCGACTTTGAATTCCACATCGCGTCGCTTGGTATCCGCATAGCTTTTCTGACGGCTTTGAGCAACGAGCATACGCTTTCTAATCAGCGCTTCTGCTTCTTGAGCTTTTCTAACAGCTTTGGGACCAAGAAGCTGCCTTTCTCCTACCTCATCCTAATGTAGCAGCGATCGACACCTCATTCCATAAAGCAACTCATAAGGTGCCATCCCGATCGTTGACTGGTAGCTATTGTTGTAGAGAACTCTATCACCGGTAAGTACTTATTCCATGATCCACCGAAATCAAGTACACAAACGTGTACCATATCCTCTAATATCTGTATCGTACGCTCGAATTGACCGTCTATTTGATGATGAAAAGATGTACTAAGACTTTTAACTTAGTACCCATGGCTTGCTGTAAACTTCCCCAAAATCTCGATGTAAACACTGATCCTCTATCAGACACTATTGTCTTGGGGATTCCATGCAACCTTACTATCTCTTGGACATAGATGTTTGCGTATTGATCCGTTGTGTATGAGGTCTTAATAGGCAGGAAATGAGCGGACTTGGTTAGTCTATCTATTACTACCCAAGCTGAATCATGATGCTTACTTGTTCGTGGCAAACCCGTTACGAAATCCATAGCTATATCGTCCCATTTCCATTCTGGTACGCTAAGTGGCTGCAACAAACCTGCAGGGCGCTGATGCTCTGCTTTCACTTGCTGGCATACTAAACATTTTGACACAAATTTCGCTATGTCCTTTTTCATCCATGGCCACCAATATATTGCCTTGATGTCGTGAGTCATCTTGGTCGACTCTAGGTGAACTGAGTATGGGGTATTGTGTGCTTCTTTTAGAGTCGTCATCTTAATCATTTGATCATTTGGCACGCATACCCGATCCTTATATCTCAATAACCCTTGACCTGATATTGAGAAATTTGTGGCCTTGCCTTCTTTGACTGCATCCATATGTGCCACTAGTGTGTCGTCATGCCATTGCCCAAAGTATATCTTCCAGCAGATTTGACTGGATAGACAAGTTAGCCAGCTTGTCGATAACTACTTTTATTCCAGCATTGATCAGCTCCTACTGCAGTGGCTTTTCTATTCCGGCTAATGCTGCTAAACTCCCATAATTCTTCCTACTTAGCGCATTGGAAACTACGTTTGCCTTTCCCGGGTGGTATAGGATTTCGCAATCGTAATCCTTTACTAACTCTAACCACCTGCACTGCCTCATGTTAAGCTCCTACTGAGTAAAGAAGTACTTTAAACTTTTGTGGTCCGTATAAATCTCGCATCGTTCTCAGTAAAGATAATAGCGCCAGATTTTCAACTCAAAGACCACCGCTGCCAACTCCATATCATGAGTTGGATAGCGTTGCTCATACTCCTTCAACTACTATGAGGCGTAGGCTATCACCTTGTCATTCTGCATCAGCACGCAACCCAACCCTTGCTTCGACGCATCACAGTAGACTATAAACTTGTCGTTGGGTGTCGGTACACAGAGTACTGGTACTGAGCACAGCTTGTCCTTAAGCAACTGGAAGCTTTCTTCACACCTATCATTCTAGTTGAATCTTTGTTGTTTCCGAGTCAGGTTGGTGAGCGGAGGTCCTTCTTAGAAAAGCCTTCTACGAACCTCCTATAATTACCTGCTAATCCCAGAAAGCTTCTTACTCCGGATGCGTTCTTTGGTCTTGGCCAATCCTTCACAGCGTCTACCTTTGATGGGTCTACTGCAACTCCGTCCTTGGATATAACGTGCCCGAGGAGCGCCACTTGCAAAAGCCAAAACTCGTATTTCTTGAACTTGGCGTAGAGTTGATGCTCCTTTAGTGGTGATAGGATTAGCCTCAAATGTTCCTCGTACTCGACTTCGTCCTTGGAGTATACTAAGATGTCGTCGATGAACACTACGATGAATTTATCCAAGTATTCCTTGAAGACCCTATTCATTAAGTCTATAAACGCAGCTGGAGCATTGGTAAGACTGAAAGACATAACTAAGAACTCGTAATGCCCATAACGAGTTCTAAAATCTGTCTTAGGAATATCCTCTCCCCGCACCTTGAGCTGATGGTACCCAGACCGTAAATCAATCTTTGAAAATACGGTCGCACCTCAGAGTTGATCAAACAAGTCGTCAACCGGGTAGCGGGTACTTATTCTTAATCGTTACTAGGGGTGTGCACGGTGTGGTTTGGGCGATTTGAACACTTTCTAATACACCACGCCACAAGTGCGGTGTAGTAGCTAGAACACACCGTGCGGTGTGATTTCGTTGCACCAAACCGACCAAACCAAACCATTTTTTGCGGTGTGGTTTGGGTGGTTTTCCACAGTGTAAGTGTGTTAAAAAATGTGTGAGATAGAGATGGTGATAGGGAGGAGGCGCAAATGAGATGAGAGAGGAAGGAGTTGTTGTTGTGTATGATGTGTTAGAGTATAAAATTATACCTTAATTTAAGTGGGCTCCTAGTTTCATATTGGTTTACTAAAAAATGGTATACATGTAAAGTTTTTTTTTTTTTTTAACATATTTGTAAGTATACGGTGTGGTGTGGTGCAAACCAAAATTTCACACCACCAAACCGTGCACCGCACCGCGCGGTTTAGCTAAGATACAAACCATACCGAACCATTCTACTTTTGACACCGCGGTTTGCGGTGTAGTGTGGTGCGGTCGCCGCAGTTTACCGGTTTAGATGCTCACCCCTAATCATTACCTTATTCAGCTCGCGGTAGTCTATGCACATTCGCATGCTTCCCTCCTTCTTCTTCACAAATAGAACCGGTGCTCCCTATGGCGAATGGCTTGGTCTGATGAAACCTAAGTCTAGGAGTTCTTGTAGCTACGTCTTTAACTCCTTGAGTTCTGTATGTGCCATTTGGTATGGTGCCTTGGAGATAGGCTCGGTGCCCGATACTAATTCTATTGTGAAGTCAATTTCCCGAGTCGGCGGCAACCCTGGTAAGTCATCGGGAAATACTTCTGGGAATTCTCTTACAATGCGGACGTCTCCAACCTTAAGCGGTGTTTCCTTTACTATGTCTATGATGCTGGCAAAGAACGCTTGACATCCTTTTTCTATCATCCTTTGAGCTTTGAGAGATGATATTAGTGGTGTGCGTAATCCTAAAACTTGTTCCATGAAGCATAGTCTCTGGCCGTCAAGAGCCTCGAACGTCACTTTCTTGCGTTTGTAGTCGATGGTTGCGCCATGCCGTGCTAGCCAGTCCATGCCTAGTATCGCATCGAAGTCCTTGATCTCTAGTTCTATCAGGTCTCCTTCTAATTCTACGTCCTCAATCTTGATCGGTACGCCTCGTATTATCCATGACGATAGAAATACTTTGCCCAAAGGCAACTCAGTTACAAACCTAGTTCTAAATATTTCACAAGGCTTGTCTAGTTTTTCTATCATTCCTAACGAGATATACGAATGAGTGGCTCCCGAATCAAATAATACAAAACATATATTATTGAGGATAGAAACCTGACCTATGACCACCTTGTTGCTAGCATCAGCCTCTCCTTGGGTTAAGGCAAAAACCCTGGCAGGAACCATCTTATCTTCGTTTTTCCCTTCTATCTTGACCTGAGGACATTCTTTCTTCCAGTGTCCTTCTTGACCACAGTTGTAACATCCCTTAGTGTTTGCCCGGCATTCACCAAGATGTTTCTTCTGGCACTTAGTACACTGCGGGTACTCTACATAACCCGACCTACTGCTTCCATTGTTTGTCCATGCCCTTTTATCGCTATCGGACTGCTTATTGTCAGGATGCCTTCTTTTCTGACCCCTATTGTTGTTGCTGGACTGGTTGCTATTGTTATTATGGTTGTTGTTCCGACTAGTCTGAGGTTAACTCTGCTGTCTAGGCTCTAGCTTAATGGCTTCTTCTTTACTAACATTAGCCTGCAGCATTTCTACTTCTATTGTCGTCTCTAGAACATCGACATATGTAGTATTTCCTGGGTTTTCTATCTTAACCCCTAGCTCGATCTTCGATCAAAGTCCTCTAACGAACTTAGACACCCTCAGATAGTCAGTTGGAACCATTTCTGGTGCGAATTTAGCTAATCGGTCGAACTACCGAGCATACTCAGCCACTGATAAACTCCCTTGCTTTAGGCATGCGAACTCCTCGACTCTTGAAGCAATGACAGCCAAATTATAGCACTTTTTGTGGAATAGCTCCACAAATCGGGTCCAAGTCATGGTGGCAACATCATGCGTCTGCTGGACTAAGTCTCACCATATTCTGGCATCTTTCTTGAGCAGAGACGAAACGCAGGATATGTGGTCTGCGTTGCCGAGATTCATGTGCGTTAGGATTGGCTCCACGTTTCTTAGCCACTCTTCTGCCTCAAAGGGGTCTGCAGTCCCTTCAAAGTTCAAAGCGTGTTGCTTATGAAATAGCTCATAAACTGGCTCCATGTGCTGAACTGGATATGGCGCATAATTCGCCACTGGCCATTCCCCATATGGACCAACTTGTTGAGGTGCTGAGGCCATTTGCTGCGGTTGTGGTTGCAGCGGAGGCTGAGTCTGAGGCTGAGCCTGTTGTCGTTGTTGCTGCAATAACTCCTCAACTTGTTGTCGCAGTCTGGCGATTTCTGCAGTGTTGTCAACTGGCGGTGGCGGCGGTGCATTGCGACTGGCAGCAGCACGCACTCCCCTTCTGCGAACTGTAGGGGCTTCATTGTTCACCAGAGCAGCGTTGGAGGCATTTCCATTGGTGTGAGCAGACCTTCGGAGCGACATCACAGCAGAGGTCTAACAGTTGAGAGAAACATGTCAGTACTTTACCCTAATAGGCTCTAAGGCAAAAACTTAATCTAAACAAACATAACTCGAACTTATTAATTATGACTTCTTATGAAAATTATATAAGTCTTCTTTATTATTAGAGTGGGTTTCTATATTTAGAAAAATAAGCCATCTTTATTATTTTCTAAGTCTGTTTCTAATCATCCTATATGACTTAATTCTCAAGCTCGAAACTCATCTTTGTTCCAAAGTTAACCATATTGAGGGAGGGCTGGGATCAGTAAAATCGTTCCCACTACTATGGCCCCCTAACTTTCAATATAGAAACTCGGTTCATTGATTTGTATCTACTCTCGCTGAACTTAGTCATTATTTATTATATTTATTATTTATGATGATTGCAAAAGAAAAATCAAACTCATATATGTACAAAAAAAAATAACATTGATATTAATTTGGAAAAAGTTTTTCACTATTTACAATCATAAAAGAAAACAAATAATAAATGAGAATAAATAATGAAACTAGTCTATTCTAAAAATTGGGATCTTCTACATCCGATCCTTCATCTAGCATATCATCATCTATCTCTTCGTAGTCATCATTGTCTTGTGCCTCAAAATTCCCTCGAGGAAGATTCGTAAAAATTCTATGTTTTTGTTCATTTGTAAACTGAAATTCCATTTTTGAAGTGAACCTAAGTATGAGAAAGTAATATCTCATAGCTACCGGAAATTCATCTTCATCATCTATCGTCTCCCAAATTTCTTCTAAGGCTGCAATCACAGTAGGATAATCTCTAAAAAGTCTAATTACTAAAACGTATTGCTCTGTTGATCTCATCATGATCTGCTTAGATTCTTGGATGTGACCTTTCTCCCTGTGGAACAAAAGTAGCCTCTGAGTGATTCTTTCTAGCACTCCTACGGTGTTTCGGGGTTCTCTAATTCTTTTTAAAGCCTTAATGGCTCAGATATCCTCATATGTTAATGCTCCATTCATTCTTAACTGAAAACATAAGGACTAAAATCGTTAGCTATACCTTTAAACATAATAACTATAACTTAAACACTTACTTGGCGGTCAGATTCGGAGCTTTGAGTGTGTGTATCGAGGATAACTTCATGCGAATGAACCGTTGTTCTGATACCAACTGTAATAACCCAACTAATTATAGACTTTGGACCATTAATAACTACTATACATAGACACTAATCTTAAGAAAACATACATATGAAATAGTCATAACTTTATTAAAAACTGTAAAGCAGTGGTTAAATACATAAAAATTCAGTTAGGATATGGGATCCCATTGTTTGAAAATAAAACATAACTTAAATCTTGAAATTCGTTACAAAACATAGTCCGGAAAATACATAGAAACATAATAAAATGACTAAAAGCAACTCCATCCTCGAATCATTCACGCAGTCCACCGACTCCATTCTCCCTCAATACACAATCCCAAGCTGCCAAGAATCTTATCGCCGCCATAACTATTTTCCTGCAGATATAAAACAAAGGAATGACCCTAATGCCCAGCAAGGAAAATCTACTAAAAGCATGCAACATAAACTTAAACTATAAACATATATCATAATTCTAACCCATATACATGGTAATTATCAGGGTTTGCTAACTAAGCAACTATAAGTCTCATACTACAATAAGGTTTGCTAGCTAAGCAACTATAAGCCCCAAAACATACGTATATCATAACATATATAAAACATACTATAACATAATCATATAAGCATATAATAACTATCCTATGTTCCTTACCAAATATCGGGATGTGAGAACAAGGACGGGATTTTGGAACACTCCTAAAAACCATTAATAGAAAGGTGAGTATTCTAAAAGAAAGAGATGAAAAAGGAAATAAATCTAAACCACCGAGAAGAAGAGCTTACCGAAATGAAACCTCAAGGTCAAAGAACTTAATTGCCTAACCATGAATGGAAAACAACAAGTTAGGATTTGAGTGCACTATGACCGTAATACACCTCGAAATCGAAATACACACTATGAACCTTACTTCACAAGTGTTTAATAAGCTTAAAATGATAAAGCTTATAACCCCAACCCAAGTGTTTAACACTCTAAAGTAAACCTAGCAGCTTGAAGGCTCTGAACTCAGCTTGAAGAATGAAATAAATGGCTGGGTACTAGGTCCTATTTATAGAGTTCAAGAATGAAAAGATCTTATTTTAGCTTGAATAAAAATAATGACTTTTTAATTGAAAAATATTTGAATAATCGTTCAGCAGAAGCTTAAGACTCAGTTAAAAAGATTATGGGCTTTATCAAGAAGTTATGGAATAAATGAGCTCGGTTTCAAAATTGTTTGAAAAACCTACCCTAGAGCCGATATATCGCCCATGGTAAGCGATATATCGCCTGGGCTTATGTTGTCAAGGCTCGTCGAAGTGTTCGTACGAAGTTACGTGTTTTTCGTATTCCCCGAGTGGCAATATATCGCCCCCTAGAGCTGCGATATATCGGCATACGCTGAAATATTATACACGTAATTGCACTTTTTCAACCTAATTTGAATTGAGTAAATAGTTTTGACTGGGTCCTATAACGATTTCAAAGCTGCTGGCAGACTCTAGGATTTTCAAATATTACTCTTAATAAACTATTCCTCAAAAATATTTAATTTCTCAATAAACATGCACATGACAAGTGTCATTATCTTATTGAATCTATCTAAACCTTATAGTATAATAAATATCATCTTCATAATCAGCTATATTAATCAAACCTTATGTTATAATTAATATTCTTAAACTATAGGTTAAACTTATAAAATCTACAAGTATTGCTACGAGTGTCCAACTAAGTCCCAGCTTGAACCAAAATCCACAGTAATAAACATACTACAACTACTACTAGCTATTACTACTACTATTACTACTATCTAACTAGCTAAGTAAAGTTCTCGAACTCTACACTTTTGTCCTTTCTGTTAATGCTAGGAATTGTCAAGAATCTAAACCGCTTAGACTATGCCAAAGTCTTCCAAACCTATCTCCAAATCAAGTATAACAAAGACTAGACAAGTTATCAACACATGAGATAGAAATAAAGAGGGAAGAACAAGAGAATGGGCGGTCAAGAATGGATTAGACTGCCACACTTACCCAAATGAATCAACTGAGCCAATCTTATGAAAACTCTAGACATCACATTCCTTATATAGGCAATTTAATGGGTTTTATTTTAATTAAAATAATAAACAAAAATTCAAAACCTTGGGCTCCCACACCTACACATGTATTTGGGCCCAATCTCTTTGCCTTGAATTTAAATCTCAATTTGGCCTAAATTCAAATCTTTTTTATTTATTTATCTTTTAATTAATTAATTAATTAATTAATTAAATCCTTATTCAAATTTACAAATTATAATTTGAAACTTGATTTAATATTATTTATCTATATTGACATCAATTTATCAATATTAATAAATTTATCCAAAGACTCTTTTTTATTCTCAATTTCTTTTACATGTAAATATCCCTAAATTGACCTAGTCAATTTGATATTTCTAATTGATTGTTGTCGGTGATTTCGTCGTTGGACACGTGGCAGTAATTAGAGAAGTAATTAAGCTCCTCGAGAGATAAAAAAGCTTTGTAGAGCTCGCCCAGAGCTCCTCAAAGTGTAGTATCCTCCCAGTGAGCTGCATTTCCCTTTTTAGGCGTGGATGTCCCCAAGTGAGGCCATGTCCCGATAACCACTCTAGCGGCCCTCCCGTCTTCTTGATACGATAGTCCTCTAGGTGTAGGAGTTTTTTCATCGGACTTGGAGGGAGCGCAAGTGTCAATTAGTGTAGCCTTGGGCCACCATAAGATTGTCTGAGAACTTTATGAGTGCTTCAAGTAGTGGTGTCGAGTTCATACACTCGACAATTGGCATTTTTCATGATGCCACCTGACACAAGAAAACGTGCAGCCGCTGATGGACCCAAAACGGGTAGTTTTAAAAATTTATAAATCGCAAGCGCACGAATCGTTCATATAGAATAGTGATTGTGTAAGCAAGGATGTCGAACCCAAAGAAGTTATCTAAAATCGAAAAGATAACTATTTTAAACTAAAATTAATAAATTCTAACCTAGCTTCAAAGATTGATGAAAATTTGTAACAATAAAAATAAAATAAAAGATAATAATAAAGATATTAAAGACAATATATATATAACTAAATTAATAATTAAAATCAATATGGTAAAAGAAAGATTATTAAGATAATATAGTCCACAAAATACAAGTTCAATAATATTTAAAAGTACATTGATTCTCAAGTTTTAGTAATAGTAGAAATTAATCAAATTATCATTTATTCAAATTAGATATTCTATTTAACCACAAGTTTTTATAAAATTATAGGATTTATCTTTACTTTTAAAATTATAATTTCAAAATATTTAATGTAAATCAATCTAATAAAATAATAAATAAATCAATGAATATTATATATAAGAAAAAATATAATATTTTTATTCTATGTATACAATTTATATATAATTGACTGAAGGGTATGCTTACGTCAGGGAGTGCGTAAGCACTAATTTGTCCTAATTGCAGATTGTATAGCTTTTTCTTTTTTTACCACTTTTTCGGATTTATGCCATTTAATTTAATTTTTTATTGTAAGGGTTTGTCGTTTTGTGGTAAATTTGTAAAAAATAAAAACAAAGAAAAGTTCCAATGTCACTTTCGTAATATATGTGAAATTTTGTTGATCTATGGAAAAAAAAAGTCCAACCCTGATGAAGAGCTTTCAATTCAAAATGGATGGTATCAAATTAATACTAGAATAACTAAAAAAAAAAACTATATAATATTGTAATAATATTTACATATCAAATATTGTGATAAAAAAATATAAACAAGAGCATATAAATGAAAGTTTATTAACACTACTCAATAAATATAGCTAGATGAATTTCGTATTAGTATTTTCTTAACTCTTTGTTTCACTTTTTTTTTTTTTTTTTTGTGTATTTAAGATTTAAAATAAGGTTTAAAAAGTCATTATTGTTGATATTAAAATTGTCGGAACATGTAATTTCAATCCAAAATTCTATAATAATGTAACTTTTACACTAAAATAGTGCAATTTTCACATTATATTTGTCATCTATATATATAGCTTATTATGGAGAGGTTTGAAATAATATAATTTAACTACTATTAATTTTAATTAGGGAGTGTCTATGCTAGAGTAGTCATTTTACCTTATCGGTACATTACACTTCCTGTATGAGCACGTGGGGGCATTTTCTCTCCTAGTTTTTTTCATGAAGCGGTATTCATTTTTTAGCCTACAAATTTTCAAGAAATATTGAGTGATTTACAATACTTAAAATATAGTTAAAATAATTTATTACACGTATGTTTATTTTTTTATACTCACGTAAAAATAGATGTTTGTTTGAAATCTGTTTTCAGGAATATAAATTATTTAAAAAACCAAAATACAAATATTCTCACATAAAAAGTGTGATGTACCAATAAAATAAAAAGAACTATCTTACCACATTAATTTTATAATAAATATAAGGGTTTATACTTTTTTGAATACTGTGTTTTGTTTCATTACTTGTTTGGACCTTGCGTTTTAAAAAATTACTTTTTAAACCCTATGTTTTGTAAAATAGTTAAAACAGAACCCTAAACTCAATTTTGATGAAGAAAAAATTGAATATAACAACACAGATTTTAAGCAGAATGATTTTATTTTTATTCTGAATTGTTAGTTTGGTAAATTATTTGTGATTTTAGTTGAGAAAATATTGACCAAAATCGAGTTTAGAGTTCTACTTTAACTATTTTATAAAATATAGGGTCAAAAAAGTAATTTGTCAAAACACAAAATCCAAATAGATAATGGGACAAAATATGAGATAAAAAAAGTATAATCTCTAAATATAATCACTAGATACTATTATTTAAGCATAAAATATCTCTCATATTGTCACATGATGTATGGACGAGATTACGTCACTGAGTACCCACTCCTTTGATATTATGTCTTTATGTACACACAATCACAATCACTGTGTTTCCATTTGGTACGTAAAGATAAGCTTCATTGTCACACCAAAAAAAAAAAGGTTACGTAAGTGAGTTCGCACTCTTATTTATTTAAAATATATAAGTTTTATTAATGGTTTCTTATTTTATCTTCTAAAAATTAAGTGGTTGATGCATGGAAATTTTGCTTCAACCTTAAAATGAAACGATAATGTTTATTATTTATCGGTTCAAATAAATATATTGGCACACCCATATGTATTGATAGGATTGATTATAAATAGGATTGAGGCCTATGAAATATTAAAGATTATAAATTCTTTTTTTACGAAGTTTCTAAATGTTTATGGTATATTTTAAAAGAATTTTAAAAAAAAATGGATCCTTCGGCTAAAGAGGTTCTAGGCGTGGGTCTAGCCTGCATTAGCTCAAGATCAGCCACTACAACAAAAACATGGTATACCGGCGGAACTATTACCTGCGGAGCCAGTCCGCTGGTAATAATACTATCTTTACCGGCGGAAAACTGAGTCCGCGCGGTATTAATCATGTTTTTTAATTTTGTTTTTATTTTTTAAATTATTTAATTATTACTAGCGGACAATCCGCCGGCAATAATCAGATTTTATTCACGCGGCAAACCTGCCGCCCAATTTATTTTTCGCTTATTGCCGGCGGATTATTACCGGCGGGCTCCGCCGGTAATAATAATAAAAATATTACCGTTAAATATTATTACCGGCGGAACTATTATTGCCGGCGGACCTCCGCCGGCAATAATATTCTATATATCCTGCCCATCTGTCTTCTTCGCCTCCGTTCGTCCGACTCTCTTAAAATCTCAAAAACTCTCCAAATATCCGAACGCAGAGCAGAGCAGAGGCAATATCCACCATTTTCAAAAGCTTTTTGGGATTGTATTCAGCATTGTTTCATCACAATCAGTCTGGGTATGTAGTTATATGTTTTTTGTTGTAATCTATTAGATTTTTCTGATGTTGTTTGAGTTATACTTTTGAGTTGGGTTATAATTAAAATTTTTTGTTCTTCTAATATCATGTTTCTAATATCATGCTCTTTTCATGTATATCTTTTCATATTTTTTTTGGCTGATTGTATTTTTAATCAAATACATATATAATAAAAAGTTTGGGTTAATATTTGGTTATGAACAATTTTCTTAATTATATATATTGAATTTAAATATTCCATTAATTTACAACTAATATATATATGTTTATATTTTAGGGCTTCATTGGGAGTACTGAATCTTGCTATTGTTGTACTGCAGTAATTTTGTATTTCATACATTTTTATTTTTTTTATTTAGTTTTAAAGAATATTAAAATATTGTTAGATATTATTAATGGATAATTTTTTATTATTGTTAAATTGTTATTATATTGTTAGAATGTTATAATGTATTTTTGTTATAGTTTAATTAAAATTATTTTAATATTATGAAGTTTAGATTTTAATAAATTTGTTATTAATTATTAAAAAAATAGTTTAATGGTAGATAAATAAAATAATAAATATTAAAATATAGAAAAAAGTTATTTTAATAACTTAGATAGGAATTGATATGAGAATAATAAAAATTAAATAATTAAAAATGTATTTATTAAAAAGTAAGTATTAAATAATATATGTAAAAAATTATTAAGTAATTATATAAAAGAGTAGTTATCGAATTAATTAAATAAAAATAATTTCAATTAATTACATATTAATTATTCAGCTTTTAAAATAGTTATAATTAAATATGTGAAATAAATAAATGATTAATTTATTTATTATTAATTAAATGAATATTAAATAAATAAATAATTAAGTATTAATTAAATAAATAAATTTTTAGTAAATGAAAAATTAGATAATAGATAATTAATTAAATAAATAAATAATTAATGAAGTATAAATTAAATAATTAGTAAACATTAGATAATAATAAGTTATTTAAATAAAGGAAAAATTAGATAATAGACAACTAATTAAGTAAATAAATAATTAAGTATAAATTAAATAATTAGTAAACATTAGATAATAATAATTTATTTAAATAAAGCAAAAATTAGATAATAATTAACTAATTAATTAAATAATTAGGAAAGATTTAAATTAATAATATGATAAATAAATAATTAAATGAATATTAAATAAATAAATAATTAAGTATTAATTAAATAATTTATTTTAAGTAAAGGAAAAATTAGATAATAGATAAATAATTAAATAAATAAATAATTAATTATTTAATTTAGTAATTAATTAATTAATTTATTATTAATTAATAATTAATTAAATAATTAGGAAAGATTTAAATTAATAATATGATAAATAAATAATTAAATGAATATTAAATAAATAAATAATTAAGTATTAATTAAATAATTAATTTTTTAGTAAATGGAAAATTAGATAATAGACAATTAATTTAGTAATTAATTAATTTATTATTAATTAATAATTAATTAAATAATAAGGAAAGATTAAATTAATAATAAAATAAATAAATAATTAAATGAATATTAAATAAATAAATAATTAAGTATTAATTAAATAATTAATTTTTTAGTAAATGGAAAATTAGATAATAGACAATTAATTAAATAAATAAATAAATAATTAATTAAGTATAAATTAAATAATTAGTAAACATTAGATAATAATAATTTATTTAAATAAAGGAAAAATTAGATAATAATTAACTAATTAATTAAATAATAAGTAAACATTTAAATTAATAATATGTTTGATAAATAAATAAATAATTAAGTATTGATTAAATAATTTATTTTAAGTAAAGGAAAAATTAGATAATAGATAACTAATTAAATAAATAAATAATTAATTAATTAATTAAGTATAAATTAAATAATTAGTAAACATTAGATAATAATAATTTATTTAAATAAAGGAAAAATTAGATAATAATTAACTAATTAATTAAATAATAAGTAAACATTTAAATTAATAATATTATTAATAATTTGATAAATAAATAAATAAATAATTATTAATTAAATAATTAATTTTTTAGTAAACATTAGATAATAATAAATAAATAAATAAATAATATTAGGATAAATTAGATAAAATAGCATAAAATATGATGACAAAACATAAAATAGCATAAAATTATTAAATGTGTTATAATATAATATAAAATTATTAAATGTTTTATAATTTAATATAACAATTATATTATAAAAGCATTATAAAGTAGTATAAAACTATTAAATGTTTTATAATATAATATAACAATTATATTATAAAAGCATTATAAAGTAGCATAAAACTATTAAATGTTTTATAATTTAATATAACAATTATAATTGTTTATATTATAAAACATTTTAAAGTAGTTTAAAACTATTAAATGTTTATAATAGACTATTATAAACATTTTATAACACTTTAAAATATAAGACTATTCACATATCGTAAACTTATATACTTTTATAACACTTTAGATGGCGATTGACAAGACTTGGACGACATTGAGAAATCGTGCTTGTCGAGAATATTGGAACGGTCTACAAGCTTTTTTGACGATGGCGTCGGAATATAAGGATTCCTCTGGTAGAATTAGGTGTCCGTGTGTTAGATGCATAAACAATAGGCTTGAAAATTTACCTATGGTGAAAGCACACGTATTCGATTGGGGTTTTCATCGAGGTTACGAGAAGTGGATATATCACGGTGAAGCAGAAGCAGATGTTGCCAATGTGGTGGACGCCAACGATGATGATGTTGATGAGATGATTTCGATGGTCGAAGACTTCCTTCTACCTACAACCGAAGAAGTTGAAAATAATCCTGCGGCGGGACAATTTTATGACGATCTGTTTGACGAGATAGAGGCTGAGTTATATCCTGGTTGTAATTGGATATCTTCTCTTAACTTTTTAAGCAAAATTATTGCATTTGAATGTTAGAGGCAAGATTCCGAATAAAATCTTCGATGAATTACTGAAATTACTAAAGCTTGCATTTCCGAAGGGAAATAAAATTCCATCAACCTACTACGAGGCTAAAAAAAGATTACAGAAATTAGGGTTAGGGTACGAGTCAATTCATGTATGTGAACATGACTGTTGTTTGTTTTACAAAGAGCATTCAACTAAAGAGACTTGTCCAATTTGCGGAAGTAGTAGATGGATTTCTCCTGAAAAAACTGATGGAAAAAAGGTACCACATAAGGTGATGCGTTACTTTCCATTGACTCCTCGATTAAAAAGACTGTACAGTTCAAGACTTACAGCGAAGCAAATGTTATGGCACTATACTGGGAAATCAAAAGACGATGGGATAATGAGACACCCAATGGATGGGTTAGCGTGGAAGGATTTCGATGCCAAACATCCTGATTTTGCTAGTGAACCTCGGAATGTTCGTTTAGGTTTAGCTGCAGATGGTTTCAATCCATTTGGCAACATGAGTCAAACATATAGTATGTGGCCTGTGGTGTTGGCTAACTACAATCTTCCACCTTGGATGTGTATGAAAGATAATAATTTCATATTATCCATTCTTATTCCTGGACCAAAATCACCGGGAAAGGACATGGATATATTCTTGAGACCATTGGTGGATGAGTTAAAGGAGTTGTGGGTTAATGGTGTCGATACAAGAGACAGTATAACCAACACTATGTTCAAGTTGCGTGCAGCCTTATTGTGGACAGTTAACGATTTTCCTGCTCGTAGCTATTTATCTGGATGGAGTGGTCAGTGATACAAAGCTTGTCCGACGTGTAATGAAGACACAACTTCTGTTCGAGTAATCGGTAAGACATCCTACATTGGTCACTGAAGATTCCTTCCAAGTAATCATCGAATGAGAAGAGACACTCAGTTTGATGGACAAATCGAGAGAAGACGTCCACCAAGACGTTTTACTTGTGACGAAATATTAGAACAAGTAAACAAACTTGTACCACAAGTTCCTGGAAAACACGAGATGTTTGGAGGTGTCAAACGTAGGCGTATTGCAGAAGATCAAAATTGGAGGAAGAAAAGCATATTTTATGAGCTTTATTATTGGTCTTCGAACACTTTAAAACACAACATTGATGTCATGCATGTGGAGAAGAATGTGTGTGATAGTTTTTTAGGCACTATCTTGGATAATGATAAATCCAAGGACACCACTAATGCAAGACATAATTTGAAAAAGTTTGGAGTAAGGGAATCGTTGTGGATATATGAAGATGACAGCGGAAAGTTAATGAAGCCTCATGCCCCTTATGTTCTCACATCTGATCAAAGAATGCAGTTTTGTAAATTTATTCGAGATGTGAAATTTCCAGATAATTTTTGTTCCAATTTAAAGAAGAAAGTAAATGCTGATTTAACAAATATCAGCAGTTTAAAGTCCCACGACAATCATGTAATAATGCAACGATTACTATCAGTGGGTGTTCGCAAGTTTCTTTCAAAGAGTATATCGACTACCATTTATGAGTTATGTAACTTCTTCAGGAAAATTTGTGCAAGAATTATAAAGGTTAGCGATATGGAGGAAGCACAAAAAGATCTTATTCTAATATTATGTAAAATGGAACTCATATTTCCTCCAGCCTTTTTTGATATAATGGTGCATTTGATTTTACATTTTCCTGAAGAAGCAATTCTGGGTGGACCGGTATTTATGCGTTGGATGTATCCTTTTGAAAGATACATGAAAAAATTAAAGAATTACGTTGGAAATAAAGCTCGTCCTGAAGGGTTGATAGCCGAGGGTTATGTTGCAGATGAGGCTTTGACATTTTGTTCGATGTATTTCAAAGGTGTTGAAACAAGATTTAATCGTCTTGATCGCAATGAAGATGAGGTGACACCAAGAAATCTTTTTGTATTTCAATCGCAATGTCGACCTATAACAAAAGAAACTCTAAAGCCTCTTGATCGTGCGACTCGTGAACAAGCAGAGTGGTACATATACAACAATTCACCTGAAATTCAGAAATATCTGGTGGTTCCTCTCAGTCGCCACTTTTTAATTATATCTTTGGACTTTCTTCCCAGTTTCCTCAGACACAACCTATGGGAAGTCAGTTTGGAGGATTACCGCAGCAGCAGCAACAGCAACAACAACCTATGTATGGTCAATTTGGGTCGTTCATGCAGCAGCAGCCGGTATATCCTCATTATGGAGGATCGACACAGCAGCCCGTTTATAATCAGCAGTACTACACTTCTCCGAATCAACAACAGCAGCAGTCTCCTTTGATTCGCCCACAGCCTCGGCCATATTATCCTTCGCCACCAGCACCACAGTCTCATGAAGGTTTGAGTCGAAGCACGAATGTTGAAGATTTTCTAAATGAAACTTTTGATGAAGACAATAATAATTAGTTTAGGTTTTATTATTTATTATTAAATTTAAGTGTATGTTTTTTTATTTTGAAAAGACAATTTTAGTATTTTAAAGTTGTATTTTTAATTTGGATATTAATTTAAATAATATTGATTTTATTTCTAATTTTTTTTAATTATAAATTTAGTTATTTAATATTAATTATATTATAATTTATAAAAATTAATTTTTTTAAATATATTTTACAATTACCGGCGGAAACCGCCGGTAATAATGTGTCAGACGTGACTTCTGACCAAATTATTGCCGGCGGGATCCGCCAGTAATTATCCGCCGGTAATAATATTATTACCGGCGGGAGGCTAATTCCGCCGGTAATAACGACTTTTACCGACCGGTTTTTACCGGCAGATTTTTGCCGACGGAAACCGCCGGTAAAAGTATTACCGACGGTTTTCCTGACTATTGCCGCCGCCGGTAATAGCTTGTTTTCCTGTAGTGAGCCCTGTGCATTAACTATAAATTTTTTGTCTTTTTTATTACATATTATTGTCATGATCTTTTCTCCCCAAAGAAGAAAATAAATATGAACATTGCATTGTCTATGAACAACCAATTTGTTTTTCTTTCAGTTTTGTTTTGGATTTCCTTTTTATCTTATAAAATTGTTGTATCATGAATAAATTTGGACAAATTTAATTAGCACATATTTTTTTTTAGATGAGTTACAAATTAGATTACTTTCTTTAAAACATTAGGCAACTCTCTACTTTACATTGTACAAGTGGCTTATCACCAATTCTTTCATTTTGATAATTTTTGTGATAAGGAAAAGGAAGAATTTAGATGTCATCCTCATTTTCAATAGCATCTGAGTCTCATTGATTCTATATAATATGTTTTTCTTAAAGGTCGTAAGGATCTTCAAGAAAAACCATCAATCATAACAAGACCAGTAATCCATTCTGTAAAGTCCTTTATGGATTTCGAGTCGGGAATAGAGTTGTGGCTTAGATCCCTTGATCGATTAATAGGGTTTTTCTCTCGTTCACCTTGATAGCCTCGGTTCAGTTCAAGCTGCTGCGAAAGAATTTGTCGAAGGGGTGGAACAAGCTTTCCTATTAAAAGCTTTAGGTGAATCCTTAAAGAACACACACAATTTTCATTAACATATACTTAGAAAAATAACTATTATAAGAGCATCTCTAATAGAGTGTCAAATTGGTAATATAGTGTTATATTTTACCACCTTTTAAAATAATATTTTCTTTATAATAGTGTGTAAAATCTAAAAATTATGTCAAATTTAGCACAACAATAAATTACTTTTTTTATTTACAATTTTACCATTAATTATTTTTGCATATCTTATTTATTAACTGACATAAATTAGAACTTTTCTAATTCTTTATTTATTTATTTTAAAGTTAAAATTAATTAAAAAATTATATTACTTATATTTTCAATAAATATTAAATGAATATTCATTATAGTTTTTTTTTTTTTGCATCTATATGTATTGGATCACAATTACAAATATTATGTCAAATATAGCATTTATTTCATATTTTGTGCTAAATTTAGCACTATATTTGTATCATCCATCCATTGGCGATGATCTAAAGAATGAGAAATTGTTAAAAATAGCAGAAAGACACTAGAATTATATTGGTTTGACACAAAAAATTCACTTACGCTTATTGACAAGTGTTGTTCACACTACTACAAAAGAAGGTATTTATGACACTACAAACATGACATAAAAATTATAATTACATTAACTAACTTGGCCCAAAAAACTTTTGTTCATTCAATCATGATTGTGGTGTGTCTTGCGCGCTCATATATTCTCCTCAAACTGCCACTATTGACCCAAAAATAAAAGGTAATTTATTTCCAAATTTTTATTATAATTTGAGTGATGCCACATGTACACGTCATACGTTAAGTTGGACCAATGAAATCATGTCACATGTACACCTATATCAGACGTTAAGTCTATGTACCCACGACTGTACCATATTGTGGACGGTATGTATTATTATCGCAAAATAAAATTGAGTTTTGAAGTGTAACAATTGAAATTTTTTTGGGTATTATCGCTACCAATATCCTTTGTATTTCCCTGACTTTATTTTACTATGGACTATTTGTAGGATCTTGGAATTTAAATCTAGATGGATGCTACCTGTTATTTTTCAAAAAACATAACAGAAACATAGAATCGCATGACATACATTTAAAAATCAAATTCGTAAATTAAAACAAGCACAAAGATGTAGAAACTTTTATATGAATATGCAGCGGAACAATATCTCATTCGTCTTTTAGATTCTCTATCATTTTTTCCTTTATGATAATGCTAGGAATTGTGAAGAATCTAAACAGCTTAGACTGTGTCAAAGTCTTCCAAGCCTATCTCTAAATCAAGTCTAACAAAGAGTAGATAAGTTCTCAACACATGAGACAGAATTAGTGAGGGAAGAACAAGAGAATGAGCGGTCAAGAATGGATTAGATTGTCACACTTACCCAAATGAATCAACTGAGACAATCTTATGAAAATCTTAGACATCACATTCCTTATATAAGCAACTTGATGAGCTTTATTTTAATTATATTCATTAAACTAATAAACAAAAATTCAAAACATTGGGCTCCCACACCCACACATGTACTTAGGCTCAATCTTTTTGTCTTGAATTTAAATCGCAATTTAGCCTAAATTCAAAGATTTTTTATTTATTTATCTTTTAATGAATTAATTAAATCATTATTCAAATTAACAAATTATAATTTGAAACTTGATTTAATATTATTTATTTATATTGACATAAATTTATCAATATTAATAAATTTACCCAAAGATTCTCTTTTATTCCCAAATTCTTATTACATGTGTTGACTGCGTTTTTGGCCAACGACGTGAGAACGTTAAAAACGATAAAACCTTCAAGAGAAAATAAACGACACAGACGATTTTATAGTGGTTCAGCCCCAATGTGATAGTAATAGCCTAATCCACTTAAAGTTGTGATTATAGGTCTGCACTCAAGATCAGATGAACCTGAGTCAACTGAGTTTCTTCAGTGTAGATTACAAAAATACAAGAATTCTCTCAAATGCAAGTACTTTCTCTCTCTAGAAAATTCAGATCAAAAGCTCAAAAATCCCCCAAAAGTCCCCAAAGTCCAAAAGTCCTCTTTATGATGCCATAAGCCTTGTATTTATAGGCTCAGGATCGTACAGTTGATATCCCCCCATAGTCGGGATATTTTATTATTCTAATTATATTTAAATTACAACAATATTCAAAATGTAACAGTACACAAAATTTGTGGGATAAATGAGAGATTTCCGCGTATGCCAAGACCGATTCTTGTTGAAGCCGTTTTTGGGAATCTTGACGTAGTCCTGCTTTATCTAGTTGATCCATATCACCTTCAGTTTGGTCGGCCACACCTTTATTGGGCAGTCATGCACTTGACTGGACAGACATGCACTTAGCTGGGCAGGCATGCACTTAGCTGGGCAAACATGCACTTGAATGGTCGGACATGGTCATGACCGATCGGCCAAGTTCATGCCTGGTCGGACAAAGTCATGCCTGGGCAGGCAAGGTTATTCCTGGGCAGACAAGGTCATGCCTGGGTAGACAAGGTCATGCCTGGGCAGACAACCATATGACTGGTGGGACAAGGTCATGCCTGGTCGGTCATGACACTTGACTGGCCAGTCAAAATTCTTCATTGGTCTACCGGGCCACTTCTAAGCTAGATCACTTCATCACAACTCTGAGGAGTCAATATATTTATTGACTATTAATGTGTCGTTTACGGACCATGTACTGCCACTTGTCATCTCTATTGCCACGTTATCGATCTCCAATTTTTGGGGATAACAACATGTAAATATCTCTAAATTGACCCAGTCAATTTAATATTTCTAATTGATTGTTGTTTGTAATTTCATCATTGGACTCGTGGCAGTAATTAGAGAAGTAATTAAGCTCCTCAAAAGATAATAAAGCTCTATAGAGCTCGCCCAAAGCTCCTCGGAGTGTAGTATCCTCCCAACGAGTTGTGTTTCCCATTTTAGGCGTGGATGTCTCCAAGTGACACTACAACAAAATAGAGGTTTTATGACTTTATTTGGGAGACATTGGAAGTCTACAATGTCTCCCAATTGGGGAGACGTTGCTGCTAGGGTCATTGTAGGTATATATCCCACGTCTCCCATTGGGAGACGTGCCTCACTTCCCACGTCTCCCATTGGGAGAGGTCGAAAGTCAAACGTTGACTTTCAACCTCTCCCATTGGGAGACGTGGGAAGTGACTCACCTCTCCCAATGGGAGACGTGGGAAGTCCCTAGGAAACATCCAACGTCTCCCATTGGGAGAGGTGAGTCACTTCCCACGTCTCCCAGTGGGAGAGGTTGAAAGTCAATGTTTGACTTTCAACCTCTCCCACTGGGAGACGTGGGAAGTCTCCCACCTCTCCCAATGGGAGACATTGAAAGTCTCCCACATTTTAAAAAAATAAATTTATAATTAATATTATTTTAATTTGATTTAATAATTAATTAAATTGAAATAATATTAATTTAAATTGAAATTATTTTAATTTAAATTGAAATTATTTTAATTTAAATTGAAATGATTTTAATCTAAATTTAAATTGATTTAATAATCAATTAAATTGAAAGAAAAAAATAAATTTGTTAGACATATACAAGAAAAACAATATTTGTTAGACATATTCAAAATGAACAAATATTGCATTGTGTATGAAGAAAGAGTTAAAAAAAAAAAACCTATCAACGAGGTCGGTAACTTTGGATTATCGGCAACATATATGTCGCTCATTATTGTCGCAACTCATCAATTTGTGCCTCTGTATATGATGTGCTTGTTAGCTGCAAGAAATATAAAGTAAAATATATTAATTAATTATTTGATTACATTTATAGTTTCAAAAATAATTTGTAAATTTTAATTAATAATACCGTTCTCAAGTAATGCCCGGGACTCGCATGTTCAATCAGGTAATGCCCGTTCTCAACTAATCGTTTATTATCCTAAATAATATCGGGCAGCATTTCCCCTATAATAGTGACATAACCATCTGCATGTGAATAGCAAAACAAACAATTCAAACAACATACAATAAGTTTCTTCCTTATAGAATGCCTATATAAAATTAATTGTTTATTATCCTAGATAAAATCGGGCAGCATTTCCCCTATAATAGTGACCTAACCATCTACATGTGAATAGCAAAACAAACAATTCAAACAACATACAATAAGTTTCTTCCTTATAGCTCCGCAGCACACAGTCAAATTTCTCAGAACCTACTTCACTAATACACACAAGTTCTCAACCTTCCGTTTTCACCGCAGCACACAATTTTAATCTCAGAACCTACTTCACTATGGATGAATATTTAAGATATTCAAACTCCTCTAACATTTGTTTAATAATATTAAAAGTAGAAGTAAGAGAATATATATTTACCTCTTGCAATTAATAATCCACAAGCTAGCAAAATTACTTCAAGTAGTAATCGAATTCGCTATTAAATCCACAAACCAATATAAATAAATTAATAAATAATAAATAAAATACCACTAAATATCTAGCAATATATAACTTATTATTATAATTTTATAAACTTAATTACCTCAAATGTGTGATTGATAGATATAGAAGTTTTGATGCAAAGTACTCTCTAAAATCTCACCACCAAAATCACAACCTACGAAATTAAATTAATTAATATGTTAAACATTACTAAACAAATATCACTAAATTCCTAATAAGTAAATGATTGGTAAACAAATAAAAAAAAACTCCAATGAGCCACTAATTATAACCTAAACAAAAAATCAATAAAAAATTTCATAACCTAAAATCTCAATAATCAACAAAAACATAAATTTTTTCATATATTTATATTTTTAAAATTATTTAATAAATTTATTTTAACATAATAACTATATATATATAACAAAATAGTTAGAATTAAAAAAAAAAAGAAGTTTAAATATACATACAAAAATATGTCTAAATTTCGAAATAAATAATGATAAAAATTAAAAAAAATCATGAACATATATATTATAATGAAATATATACAATGTGATAGGTTAAATTAAAAAAAAAAACTATGAAATCTTAAATCTATAAAAAACCTCCATGGAAAAACAAATAAATCTAACAATGTATAGAAAAAAATGCATAAAAATGTAAAACTAACACAAAATCATGTATATTACTCATCCTAATGCTAAACCTATGATTTAACTAAAATTCATAAAAATTAAAAAAAACTAACCTTGAAAACCCTAAAATCGCAGCCCCCTTTCGTGCTCTCTGTTTGGTGTGCTCTCTCTGTTTGGTGTTATGAGGAAGAAGAAGACCCAAAATTCATTAAATGGCCAGGGGGACATCCAACGTCTCCCACTGGGAGACGTGGGACACGTGGCACATCTCCCACTGGGAGACATTGAATGTATAGAGGGGTACATCCAACGTCTCCCACTGGGAGACGTGCCACGTGTCCCACGTCTCCCAGTGGGAGACGTTGGATGTACCCCTCTATACATTCAATGTCTCCCAGTGGGAGACGTGCCACGTGTCCCACGTCTCCCAGCGGGAGACATTAGATGTCCCCCTGGCCACTTCTCAACCTATTTCCAACGTCTTCCACCATTTTTAATGTCTTCCAATTGTAGTCATTAATAAAAACTTTCAATGTCTTACACCATTAGACATTTAAAACCCCTGATAAGTTTTAATGTCTTACACCAATGGTGTAAGACATTGTAGAGAGTCATTGTATAAAAAATTTGTTGTAGTGTGAGGCCATGTCTCGATAACCACTCTAGCGGTCCTCCCGTCGTCTTGGGCCTGGAGGAAGCACAGGTGTCAATTACTGTAGCCTTGGGCCACCATAAGATCGTTTAAGAACTTTATGAGTGCTTTGAGTAGTGGCGTCGAGTTCGTACACTCGACAATTGGCATCTTCCACAATGCCGCCTGACACAAGAAAACGTGCAACTGCATTCTGATAGTGTCAAAGGCGTGTCTCCCGTAAAATCTGTGGGCTGCAGCCTACGAATTGGGCCCTGTGTTAATTAGAACATTCAGAGGGATTGAATAGCAATTAACTCCCCAAATAATTGGGGAATATTAATAGGGCTAGGGTTTCATTGTAAAAGTGTTCACAATTTTTGTACTCAGAGAAATATATACGCTACCTGAGAAAACATCCATTGAAGCTTGTTATCTCAAGCTTCAAGAATACTAATACTAAAGACTCGTGGAGTATGGTTGTTTTATAATCTGAACCACGTAAACTCTCGGTGTTTGTCTTCTTTATTTTCTTTAAGCTCTGTTATTAAATTGATAGCGAAAAAGACAGTCAAAATTGATAATTAAATCAATTGTTTGAGACTATTTAACTTGATTTGATAAGAGACGACGTGGAGACCATGAATCCATAAATACAAGCTTCAATAAATTCCTGTGAGTTTATTTATCAAATAAATTATCTCACAATTTATTAATTTCTCATGACTTCACTATAGATTCAGAATTGAACTCTTGAATTCATAAAATGTATTTTCCAAACCACAAAAATGTTATCCATTGTTATAACCATTAAAGTCAGTCAATCTTCTATCGACGACTTACTAATAAGTTGGGTGAAAATTACCATTTTACCCATCATCAGTATTTTATCCTTAACTCTCACTAAGTTCCTTATAAATGATATTTATGTGAACTGAATCACAGAAATGAGATCTCAATCATTTAACCTTTTAAATAAAATAATTAAGGAAATCATTTTTTCACTTCTCACGCAGAAGTTATAGATTTCATATCTATGAATAATACTCTCACTCAATTACACTACTAAATCTCCACGATGTAAGTATATGCTAAAGCGTAGGGTAAGCTGGTAACGAACAAATCAAAATATTTAAATAATATAATCAGCACAATATTATCACTCAGAATTAAGATTGACTTGACCTATGATTATCGTTGTGACATTAATTAGATTTAATAACAGCGATACTTATGTAACTATCAATAGTCAATATCGGTCCTAGTTTGATGTAACCAAATACATCCGATTTTATCTACTTTTGGTCAATGCCTTGGACAAGACATCATGCCTCGAATGTGTAAGTAGATCATATCGTAGATTACTAAATCAGTGAAAATCCAATGCACTGATTTAATCTTAGAACTCATTCTTTTGAACATATAATTACAACTATAATCCACTGTGACCTAGTCACTATAATTGTAACTATCTATATATGTTCGAGATTTTATAAATGTTTGTATTAATTGAATAAACATGTAATAAAACAAGCGAACAATGCGATTGGATAAACAAAATGAAATCTACTTATTTTATTGATAATAAAAATATGTTACATGAGAAATATAATTTTATTAAGGGCATAAATCCCAACACAATTTGGTTCATTATCTACTAGGTTGTTAATCCTCTCGTATATAACTCGTTTATACTAATATCATAGTTACTTTAACTAACTTACAAATTTTCTAATATTCATATATATTATTCAACAATAACATAATCCATCCATATATATATATTATTCAATAATAACATAATCCATCAATTATAGAAAGTTTTCACTTTTATTAATTTCATATAAACTTTACAAATACATACTTTTAGACAACGAACCAAGTCACGACCTTCAACTTATTATTGATATATAATATTCAACATAGTAGCAATGAAAATTTGCATATTAAACTCTTTTTTATAATTAAATATCATGAATAGAGTCACATAGAACCGAGTTCATGATAGGACGTGGTTTGCACATAGCTTCTAATGGAATAGCTTTCGGCATTGTGAGACCTCTGCCTTCACTCATGTTGATTTTTTCTTCACTGACCATTTCCCACTCAAAGCACTGTATCACACCCCAAAGCCAAGCCAATTACACGTTGGGCCAAGCCCGATCCAGGACAAGCCCTTCTTCCCAATCCAAAAGGCATTAGCTTGTTGACAAGTCCACCACCTTCGTCCCCACCCGCGAGGTCGAACCTCTCGGGCTTAAAACTCTCAGCATTATCACCCCAAATCTTAGGATCTCTATGTATAGCCCATGCATTAATTAATAAGATTGTGCCACGTGGAATGTCAAATCCTTTAATAGTGCAATCTTCTGATGAGTAGTGAGGAAGGAGCAGTGGAGCTGCTGGGTAGAGTCGTAAGGTCTCGGAAATAATGCTCTGAAGGTATGGAAGTTTGGAAAGATCTTGTTCATCCATCAAATGGTGTTGTCCAACTTGATCATCAATCTCTGATTTGGCTTTTTTGAGAATGTGTGGATGGTTAAGTAGATTGGACATTGCCCATTCTAATATCACCGATGATGTGTCAGTCCCAGCTAGAAACAATACCTGAAAAATTAGAGAGTAAGAGTTATTATATCATTTACATCGGATATTCTCGTGTATATATATAAAATCTAGGGTTTATACTTTTTTTGGACACTGTATTTTTTTCATTACCTATTTGGACCTGTATTTTAATAAATTATTTTTTGGACCCTATGTTTTGTAAAATAGTTAAAATATAACCCTAATCCTGATTTTGGTCAATGTTTTCTCAACTAAAATCACAAATAATTTACCAAACTAACAATTCATAACAAAAATAAAATCATTATGCTTAAAAATTGGATTGTTATATTTAATTTTTTCTTCATCAAAATTAAGCTTAGGGTTCTATTTTAACTATTTTACAAAATATAGGGTCCAAAAAATAATTTGTCAAAACACAGGGTCCAAATAGATAATGGAAAAAAACATAGGGTCCAAAAAAGTATAAACCTAAAATCTATGTCTAATAACTATCAGTTTTCTCATTCATATATATAAATATATGCACTTGTGCCGTTAGTAGGTATTAAGGTGTGTATATTATAGTCATTTAAGTTGTAATTTTTTAATAAATTCTGAATAGTTTATAGTGTCGAAAATAATATTTAAATAGTTAAATTTTATTTGCGCAAGAAATTTTGAATTGTTATACACATGTCTAATTTTTTGTATGCACAAGAAAAATTCAACTGATCGAAATTTGTTTTCGATACTGTTAACTATTTCGAAGTTCTTTGAAAATTTATAAAATATCTTAAATAATAATAATCTACACCGACATTAAAAAAATTTATTTAAGTATCAAAATAGTTAAATGGTAGTACCAAAGTGGTATCATGTAGATATATATCCCCTATATTATATATATGTATACTTTTTCGTCAGGTTTTACATTATATCGGGGCATGAAAATATATCTTGACCGACTTTGAGTTTGAAACCATATATGATTAAAAAAACACTTACTTTTAAACACATCCATTTAAAAAAAAATCAAAAACACATCGCAAATATTAATAATAAGCGGTCGAATCAAAGAATATACGTGATAAATTATATATATAAGTAATTGCCTTCATTTTTATTACAAAACTACATACTTATATTATTATAGAAATATCACAATTAAGATATATATATTGTTAATTTAATTTAAAATATATATATTAAGTTTAATTCTTATAAAAAAAATAATTCACACTATTTTTGTCTTTATTTTCATTTTGCACCCACTAGTTTTTTTCTTCTTTTTTAGCCATGATCATTAGATTTTCCACAAATAAGGTCAAAAAAAATTTCTCTTGTAGTACTTAAATTAAATATATACAAGAAACAAAAGATAATATACATACACATGATCATCCTTCTATAGTGATTGAAAAAAAAATCATGTAATAATTAATTCTAAATTCTTACTTATTCATTCACTTTTTATTTTAAAAAAATTCAATATTTCGCTCTTTCAACTTAAAATTTTAAAAAAAAAATCACCCTTTAATATTTATACAAATCAAAATATAGACAATTTTTTTTTTATTTTTATTAGTTATTTTCTAAATATATATATAATTAGATTTCATATAAAATATAATGAAAATAAATTTCTTAATAACAAATCATAAGAAATAATATTATTATAATTTATGTCTACCATTAATAATTAGCTCTTATACAACTACTATTAATTTATGAGTGTGGTTATTTGGCACCTTAAGGTACTCAATAACATATAAGGTGGCATTAAATGATTGGTTAGTGATACTCACAATATTTATTAAATTCATATAAGTGTAATTTGATATTAAATTGTACCAATAAAGTTATGAAAACTCCTTGAGGTATAGCAATTCTCTTAATATATATAATTAATATATAGGGTATTTTGACAAAATTACCTATTTTTTAAAGTTTTTGTACTCTAATCTAGTTTTAATAATTATTTGTAAAATAACATCTTATAATTATAGCTAGTAAAAATTTTAGACAAGTGATCAAACATTTTAAATGAGTTGAAAATTTTAGATAACTGGTTAAAAAAATTTAGACAACCAATTGAATTTTATTGTAGTTAGTGGTCATTTTTCAAAAAAAATTATCAAATTTAGTGTAGAGAGAAAAATCATTTAACCCATTTTTCTTAATTTATATATATATATATATAATTAACTAATAACGTACCAACATAAAGCCTTTGATAATTTGGTCAGTGTAATAATCCGGGTGCGACTCCTGCAAAGAAAGCATATGATTGATCATACTATCGTCTTGTTGACTAGGAATAGTAGCAGTACTACTACTCCTCTTACTCCGATGCTCATCGATCAGACCTTGCAGAACCCATCTGTACTCATCGCAAGCCTCTTCACTCTCTTCTCATAACCATTCTTACCACCAAACCAGTTCAGAACCGGCAAGAAATCCCAGGGATTCGCCGCACCGCCATAGGTTGCAGCCTCCTTCATGATCTTCCTAAACCGCCTCGCCTCTTCTTCGTCCGATAAATCTTCCCCGTAGTACCGTTTTCCGGCCAGCATTCTCATCATGATGTTATAAGTCATCTCCGAGAACAGCGACTTCATCTCCACCTTCGCAAACTCACCACTACCACCATTATTATTATTGTTTAGCTTGCGAAGCAGTCGTTTGATTTCGTCTCTTCTGATCCCCGAGAACGACTTGAGACGGGTCGAGGAGAAGACCTCGATGGCGCCGATGCGGCGGAGGTTGCGCCAGTGGTCGCCGTAAGGGGATTGGGTGAGGGTGGTGTAGTTGTAGCCGATGTGTTTCCCTACGAGGAGAGGCGGCCGGTTGGCCAGAACGATGTCGTTTTTGGTGAAGCATTCTTCCACGGCCGAGGGCGACGATACCACCACCACGCGGCGGGAGCCGAAGTGGAGCAACAAAACGTCGCCGTATTTACGAGATAAGTGGTGGAGTGTTCGGTGGAAGGGGTGTTTGATGAGATGGAGGTGGCCGATGATTGGGAGTGAGTTCGGTGGAGTCGGTGGTAGGGTTTTGTAGTGTCGTTTTTTGGTTTGGATAATGAAGGGATAATAGAGCTTGAACCCTAAGAGGATGAGGAAGGAAAGGGACATGTAAAGTAGTAGTGGCTCTTCTTCCATGGTTTCAAAGTTTTTGAACAATTAATATTTGGATATGAATATAGCTATATATATATTTATATATCTAGCTATGGTGGGTTGATATATATGTACATGAGATATATAATGGGAATTCTGGTTTTCCCTTTAAGCCCTACCATAGTTGAGCTTTTATTATTTACAATTCGTCGTGAATAGTTTTCGGTACATTTTTTTATGACCGTATATATTGTAGCTATTTAGAGTATCTTGCAAATTTTCAGAAAATTTTGAATAGTTTACCATACAAAATCTAGGTTCAAACATGTTGTTGCACGCGTGACTAATTTTTGTTATGCGAGTGGAAATTAACATGTTTGAACTTAGTTTTCGGTACGGTAAACTATTCGAAATTTTCTAAAAATTTGTAAGATGCTCTAAATAGCTACAATATACACGGTCATAAAAAAAATTGCGCCGAAAACTGTATATAGGTCAAGAAACACTAAAAGCCTTACCAATAAGGCTTAAAGTGAAACCAATACAAAATTGTCATATATATATTTATATATATATATTGAATTGCTAAGTGTCAACACCCTACTTAACTACTTTTACTGGTGTAAAATAGGTGTAAAATAGGAACACTTATATGTATATATTATATTAATAGTAAGAACATATATGAAGATGAACTTCGGCTAGCTATAAAGTCCAAGACACATGAGCCATTAGTTTTGACTTGCTTGTATCCATTTTGTCTTTATTCTAAAATATTTATTTTCTTAGAAGAAGAAGATTATTAACTTTTTCTTCCTCGTATATAGTACTATTCTTGATGATATATATTTGTAATGGTAATTATAAAATCTGTAATAATATGATATAGTTTGTTGTTAATAATCATAAAACTTTAACGAGTGGAATATTAAAAATTGAGGGAGGTTAGGTTTGAGTAGTTGAGGTTAGGTTAGGTTAATATGACATAGTAGTTGTCTTGGAAAGTGTAGAAAGACTTAGAGCAATTCTAATACTGAAGCTAGAAGGGTTGCCATAGTCATTTGTGGGTTCCAAATCAGAAAAATGAGTCCCAAAATCAAATTATTGCCAAGAGAGTGCCAAAAGTTGGCAACACTGCTCAACTTGTTTTTTATTTTAATAAAAATAATTTTGATTATGTGGAAGAAAGAGAATACAAAAACATTAATATTTTAATATTTTTGGCAACATGGGAGAGTGCTAGTATTGTAGATGCTCTTAGGATAGAGGTAATATTAAATTTTTGTGTACAAAAGGGTTCATTTTACCCTTAAAATATATGTGAGGCTCACACAAATTATTAACTTTACTCTCTTAAAATTTGAACTAAACATAGGAAAGGATTTAGATTTTCATTCCCACATTTACTTTACTCCATACCAAACACCTTCTGAGTGTTGTTATTTGACATCTTAAGGTGGACACAAATGTCACCTCATAGTTGGTTAGCGATACTTCATAATATTTATTAAATTCAAATATGTGAGACATGATATTAGATTACACCAATAACTGTATGTCACATGGGCACCAATAATGCCTCCTAGCAATTCTCTTCAGAAATAATGGTAATAACCAAACGACTTCTTTGACGCATTATGCTATCCAACATCACATGAAGTAACACTTTATAATTAGTTAGCAATACTTCGTAATAATTATTAAATTCAAATGTGTGAGAGATATGGTTAATTAAACAGATCCTGCCCTATAATTATCTGCATATTTGAACACGTGACAATATGCTTAAGCCATAATTATCTTAAAATTAACTTGTGTAGCTGTAACTTAAATACAAATTGACCTAATTGGAAGCTTTCGTCATTGAGTACGTATACTAGTGTTGCGTTTGCGTCAGTGAGTACGCACTTGTTATAAACCTGAGTGTTGACTTGTCAGTTCATTTAACTTGGATAACTAGTCACTGTAACACACCTAATCAAAATTATAATTATTTTTTTAAGGAATACTAATGTCTCTGTACATTTATCTTCAAGTTTTGGATGAAGATTTATTAGGGTACTTCGATTATAAAATGATGTACATAAATAATTTCATATGTTCTTATTATAATAATAATATTACAAAAGATAGCTCAAAATTATAAATATTAATTACATACAAATAAACTTTCATTTTAGTTGTTTCAGCCATGCATACACTACAAGAATTGATTGCACTAGCGGCGGGGTCCTCCGCCGCTAATAAGTATTAGCGGCGGTGACCTGCCGTTAATGACCCGCCGCTAATTATTTGTTGTTATTAATGCTTATTAGCAGCAGACTGACACACCTGTCGCTGATATCATATTATTAGCGGCGGAGCCCGCCGCTAATATCTTTGTCAGATACATTATTATTAGCTTCGGAGTCCGCCGCTAATATTGTTTTTATAATATAATTTAAAAATAATTTGAAATAAATTAATATTTATTAAATTTAATTATTTTTAAAAATAATTCATAATAAAATTTAACAAAGTGAGCATTTAATTCATTTAAACATAACTAACATTAGAATTAATGTGAATAGTTTTAATATTTATCAACCTAGCTAATATCGCTATTGTCATTAAAAATAAATACAGTATTAATTCAATCCAAATACATAAACTAATAACTAAATAAAATCATTAAGATTAATATTGAAATTGTCCTCATCTTCAACATTTTGGTGTGGCTGTGAGGGCGACGGCTGTGGCTGTAGTTGTGGCTGTGGCGGTGAGGGCGACAGCTGTGGCTGTGGCGGTAAAGGAATATAAGGTGGTTGTGATGATCGTCCGAGCGTGAGGTCCCCAAACTGATCTCGAGGCTGTGGCTGCGACCCGCCCCCAAACTCACCATAATCTCACATATGGCTGCTGCAACATGAAGTAATAATTTTGGTTTGCGTTTGTGTTTTTAAGAACCAAAGTGTAAACAATTATTTTGTCCAAAAATTAATTGGCCAAAAACTGTTCATAATCAATAATTAAGGACTTGATTAGTTTAGTATTTCGAAATGATTTTATTAATTAAAAAATAATAAACATGTGGAAGCTACCAAAAAATTTGATTGATTTTATATCTCTTTCCAAAGTACTACAAACTTATTTCCAAAATTACCTGCCCAATTTTTTCATAAAAATTGAACACATAATTTTATTTTTTATTTTATCTAAAAATAATAATTAACTAATCAAAATTTTAAATATATGTAATTTTAGATTTCAATCAACATTTTCAAATCATGTAATTTCAAACTAAAATTTAAAAAATTATTGTTTTCAACAGTAAAAAAATTCTTATTTTTGTAATTTTGAAACTTTATTTCTTCTTACTAATGAAAAAGGATAGAGTGTTTCTAAGAAATTATTTTTTACTAGTATAAACATAAATTTATGTTACAGTACTCGGTAACAGCACAAGTATTAACTTTCAATTTTAAAACCGAATGATATGATTTTCCTAAGTGGTGGAGTATATTTTGTTAGAATTTTATATGGACTAATATAATTACAAACATAATTCCATTATCACAATCATTTTATAGAGTGCCTACAAATAGTTAAAGACCATAATTAGATGGTTAATATTAATCTAATTGCAATTGAGGCACATGGTAGCACCCTAAAGACTATAGGTTGGCCCATTAAATCATAATCCACCATATCTGATAATATAAGCCCAATAGGCCCAATATACCTCTTAGGGTAAGAAGGCATATGAGACATATATATAAAACATATATGTTGTTGGGAAATATACAGTGGTATATGGTTTGGTAAGGGTTGCTTTCCATAAGATCTCTCTTGCATTGCTTTTCTAATATTGTTTTATGTAGATCGTGAGAGATTCAAGGATGAACATTGGAGACTCAATGTCAGGTATGTTTCATCTATATATATATTCAATTCAATGCTCTAAATAAAATGCGTTCCTGGATTGTTGTATGAACATGCTATATTGATTTGAATCTGATTTATAGATTTATGCTCATAGTATTATTTTATATTTAACACATTTCACTCTGAATCTTTTTTAACCAATAACCATCATCTAAAGAAGTGAAGCATATAAACATAGCTTTAGTTTAGTGCACGTTTTGATATATTATAAGTCTTATGTTAATAATTGTCAACTTCTGGGTTGAACTTGATCAGTTCAGAAAATCCCACAATATAATCAAAGATAGATTTAAATCAATTTAGAGGTAGCTTAAACACCAACTAAATAAACCCATGTTGCTACAGGTGTTTGAAATTCAACATTTGACTGACTCAGTCAAACCAAAAACTAATCATGAAATGTATAGAAATGAAGAAAAAAAAATGAACTTTAGAGAAAATGGAAAATTAAATCATCAAATGAAATAAACCCATTTGGGCATACAATCACTCGATAATAAGAAACTCAGAGAGGCCAAAAATACACACATATAAATAAAAACAAGCCAAAACCCCAAATATCAGAATCTAAACCGGAAACACCAAAATAAAAACTTAGAATTTTTTTATTATAGTCCCAGATTCAATTTTGAAAAATAAAATAAAATATAAATATAAATATTTAAAATCTGTGGAGCAAATCAACATTAATGGCTGAAACTACAATTAATAGCAGGAAACTCATTTTGCCAAAACTACCATAAATGAAATACATTATATTGACCGGACTGACCTCTAAATGGAGAGAACTCTAATGGAAAATGAGGATGCGCACCTGAGACCTGAAACCATCCATTACAACGTTTTGAGACTTGCGAATGATCAGTCGGTGGAGGAGAAATGGAGGATCAGTCGGTTTGAGAAGAAATGCGACTGAGGGATTTGGGAGAGAAGGAGACGGTGCGGTTTTAAACACGAAAAGTATTAGCGGCGAGTCCCACCGCTATTAAATTTTGTCCGCGGCTAATAATATTATTAGCGGCGGGTCCCGCCGCTATTAAATTTTGTCCGCGACTAATAATATTATGAGCGGCGGGAATCCGCCGCTAATATAAGTGATTACCCGCCGCTAATATTATTAGCGGCGGGTGGTTCGCCGCTAATATCCGTGGCTAATAAAAATTAAAAAACTTCCCGGGCTTTTTATTACGTGTATTAAAGGCGGACTACTCGCCGCTAATAGTGGTGAGTCCGCCGCTAATACATATATTTATTTATTATTAAATACTCAAACATTATTAGCAGCGAACCACCTTGTCCGCCGCTAATAGTCTACACAATACAGGCGGACTGGGTCCGCCGCTAATACATCCGCCGCTAGTGTCTGTAATTGTTGTAGTGATAATCTTACCTTATATAATTATATATTATGCAATAATAATCAAACAAAAAAAACCAATACAACTAATATTACAAAATTAAATAGAATTAAAAATATAAAATTATGTGTTACGTTCAATAATTGTAAGCATGTACAAATCTACTCAAATAGAAATCTGAATTTTAATGTTATCATAAACAAAAACATTGAAGGTAGTGACATTAAGAAATAAACAAAAGTATTTATTAAAGATTATTTGTATGATTGTAAGCATTTTTTGTTTATAATTTTGGAATGCAACATGACAACTAAACCCGTTAAAAAAAGTTTATGACCAATTTTTAAAAATTAACATAATGAAATAAACGAAGTGGTTAGGTTATATATATAATGAATAAAATGAATAAATTGGTTGTTAAAAAAACAAAATAAAACGTGAATGCATCTTAGGTAAACATAAAAGATTATTTTAGTGACAATTTAACTTACATTAAACAATATAGTTTATTTACTTGTTTATTAATTGAACAATAAAATTATATAATAAATAATTGGTTTTATTTAATTTATAACCAATTAGTTTGATGCACAGATAGCAATATAAAATAAACTAATTTGTTAAATTTGATGCCTAAATTAAATTTGTTTGTATATTTTATTTTATTTTATTTACAATTAAAATAAATATGATGATTTAACGAAAACAGTATATATAACAAAAATTAAACAATGTGAGAAAATAAATGATTTGGTTTATTTTATTAAATTGTGCATAAGAAATAAACTTATTTTGCATAATTTAAATCATTAGAATTAAATAATCACTAAAATAAACTATTTAGTTTTAATGTATTTGGTTGGAGTTAAACGTATTTATATGAAACTATTAATCTATGTACATTTTGATGATAATTCATAAATATTCAAATAAATTTGTTTATACATACTCAGAAGGCTTAGAAATAAATATACACAAAAATATATTTTAAAAAATTGATTTTAAAGCATATAAAAAACCAATCGAAATGGACAAAAAAAATAAAATAAATATTTTATTTCAATAGAAATTGGTTGTTTTTTGAAATGAATGAGAGGAGTCTAAAAGTTTTTTTTTAAATAGGTTGTTTAATGTGTATACTGAATATCAAGGTAAGTCTTGTCAACTTACATTTTCAATCACTTTTTTTTTTAAATAAATCATTATAATTGTGGAAAAAATCAAAATTATCATTAACTTCACATAATTAAACACAATCCAAATAAAACTATGTACTCTAATATTTATGTAATTGTGGTATGATATAAGTTTAAAAGTGTAATTAGAAATAATAGTATTATTATTGTATATCTTGTTATATTTTGTTACCCAAAATGTAATTTTCTCTAATATATATAAATAGAAATTAATTAATATGGTTGTTGATCACGTAAATCATCGAGGTAAAATTGATTGAAAATAATTTTGAAAATGTAGAAAACTTTAGTGGTAATATGTAAAAAAAAATCAAATATATAATTGATGATGCCCAAATTAATATCTAAGGTTCTTTTTTTTATAGGGTTTATACTTTTTTAGACCCTGTGTTTTGTCTCATTACTTGTTTGGACCCTGTGTTTTGATAAATTGCTTTTTGGACCCTATGTTTTGTAAAATGGTTAAAATAGAACCCTAAACCCGATTTTGGTCAATGTTTTCTCAACTAAAATCACAAATAATTTACCAAACTAACAAACTAGAACAAAAATAAAATTATTCTGCTTAAAAGTTGTGTTGTTATATTCAATTTTTTCTTCATCAAAATTGAGTTTAGGGTTCTATTTTAACCATTTTACAAAACATAAGGTCCAAAAAATAATTTATCAAAACACAGGATCCAAACAGGTAATGGGACAAAACACAGGATCCAAAAAGATATAAACCCTTTTTTATATAATGAAGTTTCTGTTAAAGGATTAATTGGAAGTCCATTATAAGCAGAAAATGCCAATCTAGCTAACATAAAATTGGGAAGCTACCCAAGTCATTACAATGCTCAACATAAAAATTCATATATACTCAAACCAAAAATCTAATTTGGTGCAAGCAAACTAGCTTTCTGATTGTGTGGAGTAAATTAAATTTTCTTTTGAAATAGAGAAATGACAAACCAACCCTAATAAATGATGAAAAGCTAATAATCTTTAAAAAAAAATTAAAAATAAAAGGATCATTTCTATGGGAAGAACCAATCATAAAATTTCATTATATCCCTTCTAAAATCGTTCTATTTCATCTGGTATTTCGTAGGGATAAGCGATATACAGATAAAATAGAGAATATATTTCTTTTCTGCTATTAAAACTAATAAAAAATAAAAGAGACCTCCGAATGACTAAATAACAATACTGGGATGTCTCTTAGTAAAACATAAAGTAGCTACCTGTAGGAACTTCGAATTGAGATATGAATACACTAGGTTACCCAAAAAGAAATCGGCATTAACAAGTCTATTATTCAAACTAAAAACATAAAGACTAAAGACACGATCCAAAAGATCCATGATAAGCGACACTATAGTTCAAGATACTACGAACCAAGGAATTACCATGATACAACCACTAGCTCTATCAGTAAGGCAGGGTAATAGAAGGTGTAAACATCATAATTGAGAAAGGTAAACAAATGAAAATCTAGTAGAAATCGAAGGAAATGGTTTTGCCAAAAGCATATCCGACCTCTCATTCCATGGATGACCCTAGATCTGACCCACCACGGATGTCATTGAGCACCAACACTGCCACATCAAAAAAGTTGCTGTCACCAAGAGAGAGAATAAGGACCAATGGGGCCACTGAGCCATGACCAATGAGAATGATATTCTTATCACACTAGTCACTGGCCATAAGAAGAGAGATCCACCAAGATCTATGCTAGACACGAAGAAGAATATCTACCCACCTCCTAGCATCTCCACCCCACCTAAAGGTCAGAGCAACACTCCACCAACCTACAAGCAGAAAAACAACCTTAACCAGTGTATGAAAAATTTTGTACTTGTCTATGTTATTGTGGCTTTGCTTATTCTTCTTTTTTTTCTCATCTCGATCATATATTATGAGTATCGTTGATTATGTGTGTGGGTATATGCTTATTGGTTTTAATTAAAAGATTATTGATGTTCTCGGGTTCTTGTGAAGAAGAGCAAACTAACACAAGGTTTGGGTACTAAAATTTGTGGTCAAACAGTAGCCATTTTACTAAAAAAAAAAGGTTTAAGTCTTTACACGGGATCCCCAAAAAGAGTTTGAAACTGTTACAGATCTAAAATGAATATAAAAGGCCGACCTATGCGGCAAAATCAGGGTCCAACCCTAATTCCAGTAAGTACTCTCGACCATGGTGGTCGAGCAAGCCACATATGTACACTCCGCTTTTGAATCTCTCCAAATCATGGCTGGTCCAGCTTTTCATTTCTTTTACCTGCACCATATAACACCCATGAGCCGAGGCTCAGCAAGAAAACACAATCATGCTCATAAGAAGTTAATCAACACATTACAGAATCTTAATAAACATGCCTGACAGTAATAGCCATACTTGTGCGTGCATTTAATCCACATAAGCGACTATAGAGTCACACCAGGGGCCATTGCCATATTCCTATCTAACCAGCCTTAGAGTTGGCCCAACTCATCTTGCATTTTATTTTTTAGGTGGCCATAGGGTCATTCAAGTGTATATCACGCTTCTGGGTTGGCCTAACCACATCAATCTGCGTTCAGCACGCAGTTGCCGCCCTTGACTTATAAGCCGAGCTTTTCAATCAGATATATCAGAAAAACATTCATCACTTAATACAGGTATGCACAACGCAATCAACATGTTTAATAAAACATTCTAAACATGGTTATAACCATGCTCGATAACTGGGCTCAAGCCCTAACCACAGTCCAGATGCAGTTTTCTTACCTCAGGTCTTGAGCGAGTAGAGTATGGCGACCCCGAGTGCAATCCGTTCCTCCCGAGCCTAACAGTTCACCCTAGTCACAACCATAACCAGGAATAACTATCAAGAAACTAACCAATGAAGGCTTCCGGACCAAGTCCTAGCCTCCGAGACCTTGAATTCTACTAAAGCAGGTAGCAAAACTATTTCCGAGCCCTTAGGTTTGGGTTCCCATAACCTAAAACCTAATTTATGACTTTTTCCCATTTTGAGCCGTAGGTTCCCCACTAAGGGTCACGACACGCATCTAGGCAGAGAGTGCCCAAAATCCCCTACACACGCGTTGCGATGCAACCCGCCAAGCGCTAAGGCAGTTTGAGGCACCCCTGCCTCGATCAAGTTCATGAGGGTCGCGGCACCCCAAGAACAGTGCCACAGCGTGACCCTGCGAACTCAAAAACCAACGATTTCATAAATCACAATTGATCCCAAATCCATCCCAAAACACAGTTTTGACCATAATAATGGTCCCAGCAGCTCAAAAACACAATAAACAACCTTAAAACTTAACTAAAACTCAACCAAAACCCAAAGTCAAACCCTTTCCCATGAGAACTAAAAAATTGAAACCAAGCTAAGGAAAAATAGAGCTTACCTCTTGATCCCTTGCAACAAGGTTGAATCCTTCTAGTTGTTAGTACTCTTAATAGCTCCCAATTTCCCAAATATCACTTCTCAACTTATGATTCAAGGCTTCCCTTCAAGAGCTTAAAGGAGAGAAAACTTATTTATCTAAAGAATGAGAGAATATGTGAGATTAGAGAGAGATTACTTTCTGAGTTGATAAACTCCTCCTTGGCTTAAGTACTTAATGGTCTCAAAAGACCAAAATACCCCTTGCCACTTAATCCTCCCCTCTAAGCCCCCAAGGGCAAAAATGACATTTCGACTCTCTAATACCACATAAACTCAAAATTTCCAATTAATTCCGCCAAGTGTGGAATGTTATATTATTTTATAATATAATGTTTTAGATTAAATAAATGTGACATAGAGTGTCACATATTGTAACATATAATAGAGAGTTGCATTATTTGGATATATGTGAAATATCCAAACATGTAACATATTTGATGTTACAAATTCATCACAAATTTGTAACTCCTAAAATATCACCCATTATTGTGTAGATTTGTTGTTACACAATATTGAGATGAATTTCTTAAAGCCATATGAGAAATGGCCGATAGAGATGAGATTTTAACTCCCATATTGTGTATGAAAGTTACAAAATCAAGTGGGAATAAATTGGAACGTTTTGGAAAAAATTGAAAAATTTGTTGCTGAACTTGACTGAGGGCCGCGGCGCCTGGAACATGCGTCGCGGCCCTAGTGGCTGACAACTTCATACAATTTCGGTTTTTATCTAATTTTGAACGATTCCAACAGCCAAGTAACTCCCAAATCTCTATTTTAATTCCATAAAACACCCAATTAATCATTGGTAACAGCCATGGGGGTTGGTGGAATTTGAAATTCAAAGGGTGTCTCTAAACTCTATAAATAGGAGCCTAATGCTCACTTGTAAGATACAACTTTTCTATCCACTAGAGCACTTGGCTAGAAACACCTTGAGGCTTGATTATTCCAGAAAGCATTTCCTATAATCTGTGAGAGATCCCTTATTGCTTGAGTTAGGGGGAAATAAGCTTTTGGACAAATGTTTCAAACCTTGTTCAAGTTGGTGATCCCCAACACTCTTCACTTTGGTTGTGTGAGTGAGAGTTTATTGTTTTGGTTCTTGTTCTTATTTTCTTCTATTGCTCTTTCTTCTTTTCTTCTTATTCTATTTACTTGTTCTTTTGTTTAAAAGTTGTAACCATTTTATTTCCTTTGTTCAAACACTTCTAGTTTACTTGTATCTTTTTGTAATAGAGTTGTACTTTCTATTTCTATCATCTTACATCTCCTTCTCCTTTTATTTGTATTTTTCAGTTATAGAGTTGTAACACTTTATTTAATCAATCCTTGTCTTTTGTAATATTTTGCATAGAGTTGTAATATTTTCTTACCATTTCCATTGAGGCAATACATATATATTTTCTTAACATGGAATATTACTATATTTTCCAAAATACGACTCATACTCCAATGAGTCCCGATAACTCACTAAATTACCAAAATACCCCTTGGCTCACCCCGAGCCGGGTATAAATCCTCTTTGTGACTAAACCGCTATCTTACTTGAAAGGACCGACTCTTGCCGAATATCTAAAATATATCTACATAATAATGTGGTCTCAATCATATAACATAATATAATCATAATTATACCCTCATCGAGTCAAAATTACAAATATGTCCCCTTTAAATAAAAGTGGGCATGTTATGCACATTTGATACACTTAAACATGCATCATCAGTCATATCATAATATAACTCATGCAATTCACATAATCACATAAATATTCGATTAAATCATATAATATTTCAATAATGCCCTCATGACCCCCTAATCAATGCACTAAGCCTTATAGGAACTTTGGGACCATTCTAACTTTTCACACGTGAAAGACATACATAATGATAAAATAATATAATGTCATACATATACATATGTTAAATGATTTAGACAGTAGAAATTGTGGATGCACTGGTACATATTGATCTATATGAGATGGCAAAGCATGACTTCATGTAATAACCAAGGTTATTATTTTCTTATAAGCTTCTTAATTATGACATTAGGTTACATTTTAATAGTTTATAATAATGACTTGAGTGGTGGAATTTAAAAAGATTGCTTTGAGTTTTAAATTATTTATTTTAAGGTATGATCTTATGACTTAGAAATAATTATAATTATTATAGCTAGCAGTTTATGAGATTTTTAGTATAAGATTAAATTAGAATATAGTTTGAAGTTTTTATTAAAGAATAATGTACACATGTTTAATGGTAGCTTAAGAAGTATACATGTGGCATAAAAATAAGTCATAAAGTATTTGAATTTAGCTAGTATACCGAAATTCTCTATAGAATTAATAGGTGGATTTTTCATGAATTAATTAATTAAGCAATATAGTTAAATTGAAGAACCATGTGGAGACTTACCTAGTCTTGGGCGTGTAGCATAAAAATAGGATAGTTTTTTTACTCATTTTGAACTTGCATGGATAAGTGTCACACTAGGCTTGAACTAAGTGAATATGTTAAGATAGGTTGAACCATTTTGAACATGCTAGGTGTAGGCATGAGCATGAGTGTAGAGTAACTGTAACGCCCTGGTTACCCCAGAACAGTTACGGTGAACCATAAATTTAACTCGCTACCAACACCCAGGTGTCCTCTCCCTATAAATATGGAGACCCTGGGCGTTGCAAAGGGTTGGCGTCTAGTTTGTAAAGAAACACCCTGTAAGGAATACCAAAGAGTTATATCAATAATATTGACTGGTGGACTAAAGGGATTTTAACCTTCGAACCACCTAAAAGGAAAGGAGTTATAACCTTCCCCCTATACTATTTTCACCAGTTTGGAATATAAATATTTACATATTACGGTTCATCATCTAGCACTAATCCATCCCGTCTATTCGTATAATTATCTGTTGCCGAAGAACCACGTCAACAGTTTGGTGCTTTCATTGAGAGGATTTAGATTGGTGCTAATGCAAAAACCCAACCATGGTGGTTACTCGCTCGAGGCATGGTAATGAAGTGGATCAACATGATGGGCAGGAGGCCCACCATGCCGCCATGTCCGATGAGCAAAACCCCGAGGTTCAGTAGCGATCGAGAAAGCAGCCGATGGACCAACGCGACACTGGAAGTTCGGCTCCCCGGCCGCCCAATCCGAACCCGGATTTCTACACAGCGATAGAAATGGAAAATGCACAGTTGAGGAGTCAGCTATCGAAAGAAAACAAGCAGATCGAAGAGGTCGTGGCCCGGTTACCCCTTCTTACAACCGACGCTAATGTCGGAAAGAGGCATAGTGGGACTCATAAGTCCCGCCGGGATAACCGGTCCAGGCCCAGTCGGTCGGCCAGAACCTCGACATCGAATTCTACTCCTACGACACACCACCAGGAAACTGTGTTTGAGGAACTTCCTAGGGTCGACCAGCGATTCAGCCGATCGGTCCGGACCTCAACTCCTAGCTCAGTTCCCCCATCGAGTGCACCCAGGAGGGCCCGAGGAAGCTCGCGAAGGAGATCCGAGGAGGGCTCGCGACAACAGCCCGCCCCGGCCAGCCGTCCGGCACCACGGTCAGACCACAGAGCGCAGGACGCGGGGAATGGTAGAGCGGGGCGACCGCGACCTAGCTTAGTCCGCCTTGACGGGACTAGGATCATGTCACCAGTTAGGCATCCCCTGTCACCAATAAGATACGCATCTCCTCCCCGTCCAGTCTGAGACATTCCAGCTCATGGGAGTAGCAGAAGAAATCCTCCTTCCGCCGGACCTTCCCATCGCAGCCGGGAGCGCGGGGAAATCCCAGACCCTCACCCTCAACGGCAGGCTCCGAGTTTCTCAAATGGAAGTTACTGGAATGGGAGACATCGAAGTGGCATGTCCGGCGAAGACCTGTTCCATCGTTTGAGTTCGGCTCAAAACCCTCGGGCCACCCCGAGGGTCGACCTCTGAGATCGCCTCAACTCTCAAAGAGGACACCCAGCTAGAAATGATAGCCATGCTCACCAAGGGGAGGTTCTTTCGGAAGTACGTGACAGCGGGAATGTCTCACATAGCCTATCTCAAGATAGGAGGGACAATAACCCGCCTAACGCGTACAATGGAGCTGGAGCTGTTGAACTGCCCCAGAACAACCAAGGAAGTAAGGACCAAACCCTGGAGCGTCTAGCTCAGATGGAGGAGCTGATGAGGAAGCTCTTATCGGAAAAGGAAAAAGATGAGTACGACTCGGGGGACGAACTCGAGCTCTTCGCCCCCAGCATAGCAGCCACGGCGTATCCGCCTGGTTTCCGTATGCCTCACTTGTCCAAATTCAATGGAGACGGGGACCCGTCAAATCATTTGGGTATGTTCAACACCCTGATGATGGCCCACAACATTGGTCCCGAGCTAAGGTGTTTAATATTTCCTTCCACCCTGACTGGGCCGGCCAAGCAATGGTTCAAACAGAATAAAAAACAGTCCATCAGCTCGTGGAAAACCTTTTCTGCCGACTTCAAGAGGGCATTCCGAGCTTCTCAGGCTGCCCACGTCAAAGCTGACACCCTGGCAAACGTAAAGCAACAGCCCAAGGAGCCTTTGAAAGCTTTCCTGAGCAGATTCGCAAACGTCGCGGCTCGAGCCAGGGACGCAGATGATAGCTCCAAGCTTATGGCCTTGAGGACTGGGATCCTCGTTGGAGGCAGACTCTGGGAAGAGATACAGAGAAAATGTGTCAGCACCGTGAACGAATTCTTAAATAAGGCCCAGGGATGGATAAACCTGGAGGAGGCGCGAGCATCGGCCGCGGGAACCAGCCAAGCCTCTGATCAGCCTGCTGGAGTGGGAACGGATGTCGTGACAGCAACCCAAACCGTTACACAGAATAACCAATTAGGTGGAGGCAAGAGAAAAGGGAGCAGCAAGGGCAGCCAGCACGGCCCAAAGAAGAACAAGCCCGTAGAAAAGTTTAAGCCAGTCTACGCGACTTACACTGAGCTCACGAACACTAGGGAGAACATTTTCCTAGCAAACTCTGCTCGCCTCCCCTGGAAAAAGCCAGAACCTTTGAAGCACCAGAAGGCTAAGCAGGACCCCTCCAAGTTTTGTCGATTTCACAACGACATTGGCCAAAACACTGACGATTGTAGGCACCTAAAGGATGAGATCGAGACTCTCATCAGAGTCGGGCCTTTGGCTCAGTATGCGCGGAATAGAGTTCCCACCAGTCAACCCGCTCCAGAAGCTCCGATAAATCAGCCCGGGTCTCGGATAAATCAAGACACCCCTCCTCCTGTGATAGGAGGAGAGATCTCCACGATCTCCGGAGGCCCCCATCTAGCCGGCACGAGCAGAGGTGCCCAGAAGAGATATGTCAACGAATTGAAAGCTCATAACGGAGTGGAGTTCGTCCCAGAGCAGCATCTACCCAAACAACAACGACTGGAGAGGCAACCAATCATATTCACCGAGGAAGATGCCAATCACGTCCAGTTCCCCCATAACGACCCCCTGGTCATAGCCGTCAGCTCGCTAACCGGAGAGTTAGAAGGATACTGGTCGATAATGGGAGCTCAGTAAACCTGCTATTCCGGTCTACGCTGGAAAAGATGGGTTTATTTGTCACCGAGTTGAAAGCCACCTCCATGATGCTATATGGATTTTCTGGAGAAGGGTCGGCAGCAATAGGAACAATCGAGCTGGTGATCACCTTGGGAGAGGGACCCCAGGTTGTCTCAATACTCCTCGAATTTTTGGTCATCGATTGTCCCGCCGCATACAATGCTATTTTGGGCCGACCTACAATGATAGCATTTGAAGCCATAACCTCCATCTGCAACCTCATGCTAAAATTCCCCTCTTCCTCGGGGATATGCACGGTCTGAGGTGATCAGCTCGCTGCCAGGGAATGCTACAGCATTTCCATGAAGGGAAAATTAAGACCCGGGCAGCAGACGATGACCATCCAAGACGGGAGTGAGGAATCTCAAGAAATTGTATGTAACGCCCTGGCTACCCCAGAACAGTTACGGTGAACCAGAAATTTGACCCGCTACCCAAGTCCTTTGGTTACAAGCGTGTTCTAAGTGTTATTAACAGGCTGAGGTGGAAAAAACAGTAAAAAGGAAAGGATATGCTTTATTAAGTATATAAAACTGTTCATGAGCTCATCAAAACATTTACAAGTTGTTTATAATGCAAAATGGTCACTACTGATTCAAATTTACAAACCCGCCGACCTAAGTGGCAAAAATAGGGTAAACCCCCTAGTTCCTCTGAGAACTCCTTGGTCGTGGTGGTCAAGCGGCCGCATATGTACACATCACCACCTAAGCTCTCCACTCAGGGCAGGGTGAGCTTTTCTTTCCCTTTACCTACACCACACAACACCCATGAGCCAAAGCCCAGCAAGAAAACACAATATTGTATATAAACATTATCAAATGATTATCATTATAATCACACAGAGCTTATAGCTCTTAAACAGATGAGTGAATATCACTTGAGGTTCTAGAAAACCATACTGAGTGACTGACAAGCAAGTCACTACTTTAAACAGAAGAGTGGCTGCTAGGTAAGCCACTAGCCTTAAACAAATGAGAGACTGATGGGTAAGTCTCTAACTTAACAGATGAGTGACTGATGGGTAAGTCACACAAGCGCTTATAATATTCATCGAACTTGAGGTTTGTCCGGCATTAATGTTCTTTGAGTCATCCAATGCAGATGTCGATTAGATCTAATCTTTATTGGCTTGCATTGAACACGCTAAAGTTGTCCTGACTAATGAGTCAGCTCTATGTGACCAGTGCCTAGTACCACTGCCGAACCTGACAAATGAGTCACAACTTCACAGTTGATACTGACACCTATGCCAATTATAACTAATGAGTCAGTACCATGCACAAGTGAGCAAGATTTGCTAAGCATTCAATAATCAATCCATGTCCACATTTACACAATCAACATGCCTCAAGAATAATCATGCATGTCACATATGGGGTGCAGTTTTCTTACCTCTGGTTCGAGCGAGAAATAATATAAGAACGACCCTTGAGAACGATCAACATTTAGATTCCTTAGCGGTTACCTAATCATAACCAATTATATTCCATTAATAAAGTAAATCAATGAATGGTTCACAATCTAAACCACACTCCCGGGATCAATCCCTCACTCTCGGGACTCCCAATCTACTCAAAAGGGGTAAAGGAACCTGTTGACTGTGTTTTTAGCCAACGACGTGAGAACGTCAAATACGACAAGCCTTCAAGAGAAATAAAAATGACACAGACGGTTTAAACAAGAAAAGTAAATAACACAGGAGATTTTTATAGTGGTTCAGCCCCGATTGTCGGTAATAGCCTAATCCACTTAGAGTTGTGATTTATAGATCTGTACTCAAGATCAGATGGACTGAGCCAACTGAGTTTCTTCAGTACAGATGGCAAAAATACAAGAATTCTCTCTCTAGAATACTCAGACCCAACTTTCTCTCTCTAGAATACACAGTCCCAATTTTCTCTCTCTAGAAAGAAGAAGCAGAAGAAGAACCCCTCTCTCATCCCATAAGCTCTCTATTTATAGGCCTGGGATCCTCAACTGATATCCCTTACGATAGGGATATTTTATTATTCATCTTATATTTATATTACAATAAATGTTTAAAATACAACTGATTCCTCAATTTGAGTGAGAAATGAGAGATTCCCGCATATGTTGTTGAAGTTGTTCCTGGGATTTTGACGTAGTCTCACATGCATGTTGGTTACTCCTTCAAACTTTCCTTGGACCAAGGTGATATATGCATGCTTGGCTCTCCTCGGACCAAGGTGGTCCGAGCCAACACCCTTGCTTCTCACCTCGGACAAGTCCGAGCATACCTTCTCCAATCAAGGTCCGATCGGACCTTGTGGCCTTCTCCTCGGACTAAGGTGGTTCGAGGCATCCTCCTCTTGCCTTCTCCTTGGACCAAGGGGGTCCAAGGCATCCTCCTTGACATCTCACCTTGGACAAGCCTGAAGCACTCCCCTTTAGCATCTCCCAACTATATCCGATCGGACATTGTGTAGGCTTTCCTTGACAAAATCTAAGTCTCCATTCTTGACTTGCATGGGACTCCTCCTCCTTAGCTACCTACCTTGGACACGTTCGAGCCAACACTTAGGAAACCTTGGGAGGCTTACCTCAAACACACCCTTGGGGTCTCCTAGGACCACATCCTCCTTGGGGTCTCCTAGGACCACTCCCCTTAGCTCTCCTAGAATGCATTCTCCTTAGCCTCCTAGGATGCATTCTCCAATTTTCGGGTATAACAGAACCAAACCCCGAGCCTTAAAAACCATCCCGAACCCTAAAAACAACACACCCTGAAACTGACCTAGCGCCTAGGCGCTGCCAACCAGCGCTGGGGCGCTGCCCCAAAAACAGAGAGGGCTACTATCTGCCCTGCATAGTGCTGGGGCGCCAGCTTCAGACCAGCAGCTCCACTGGTTTTCCCTCCTTGCGATTCCCCTTGAAACCAACTTTCCAAACCAACCCCTAAACTTCACCTGCACCACCCCCTCATCAAAACCCAATCAATCTTACACAGAAACTCCCATTGATTCCAACTATCCACATCAAAATCAAGAGTTGAAACTAACAACCAAAACAGAGCATACATGGAAACTAGTGGCTAAAAACTTACCTCAAATTCAGGTTGTGGTGCTCTTCAATGGTGGAACACTCTCCCAAACTCCCAAGGTCTACTTCCAAAGCTAGAATCCTCAACAAGAGCTCAAAAAATCACAAAGGAGATGGATGAGCAGGAAGGTACGGGTAAGCTCCAAACATGCTCTGTTTTCTCTTCAATTTTACAGCTTAACTCAGTTTATATCTATCCTAGGGGTAAAAAGACCATTATACCCCTAGGTCAATTAAAGATTTATAAAGGCTCCCAAGGGCAACTTTTTCCTTTCCAACCTATCTCGTTAATCATAATTAACGCTCTCCAATTCCCGCTATTCTCAATAATCCCAAACACCAATAATTCATATCTCGTTACCCTTTAACTCCTTGAACGCTCTAATCATTTAAAATACCCCGAGACTCATCCCGGGCCTCGAACTTAAACCTGTTATGACTAGACCACTAATCAATAATCCAAGATCGTCTCATGTCGAATGGCTCGAACAAACCCACATTATAATGTGGTCTCAACAACATATCACCAACATGCATACAAATATACAATTGTACCCTCAACGGGCCAAATTATCATCACACCCCTGTAATTTAAAATGCGGACCCACATGCATGCATTTAACATCATATTATAATATAATTCACATATACATGCATTTTATCAATTAATGGCATAATTAAACAAGTATGGCCCTCCCGGCCTACTATTCCCGCCACCACACCATATCGAAGATTTCGGGGCATTACAACTATCCCCTCCTTACAGAAATTTTGTCCTCAAAATTTACCTGAACAACTCGGGATACTGACTCTGCATATCTGACTCCAGCTCCCAGGTCGCTTCCTCGACCTTGTTGTTCCTCCACAATACCTTAACCAAAGGTATCGTCTTATTCCTGAGGACCTTGTCTTTTCTGTCTTGTATCTGAACTGGCTGCTCCTCAAAGGAGAGATCTGGCTCAAGCTCCAGATCTTCATAACTCAAGATATGACTCACATCAGATACATATCTCCGAAGAGCTGAGACATGAAATACATTATGCACGAACGACAACGCCGGAGGCAAAGCCAATATATAAGCCACCTGACCAATCCTCTCCAAGATCTCAAATGGACCTACAAATCTAGGACTCAGCTTGCCTTTCTTCCCAAACCTTCTCACCCTTTTCCATGGCGAAACTCTAAGGAAAACATAGTCTCCCACTTGGAACTCCACGTTTCTGTTCTTGAGATCTGCATAGCTCTTCTATCTACTCTAAGAAGCAAGCATCCGAGCTCTAATCTTCTCAATGGCTTCACTGGTCCTCTGAACTGCCTCAGGACCTAAGTATCTCCTTTCACCTGTCTCATCCCAATGAATAGGAGATCTGCACTTCCTACCACACAACATCTCATAAGGTGCAATTCCAATGGTTGACTGATAACTGTTATTGTAGGAGAACTTTATCAAAGGCAGATACTTACTCCAAGATCCACGAAAGTCCAGCACACATGCCCGTAGCATGTCTTCCAAAATCTAGATCGTCCTCTCAGATTGCCCATCTGTCTGAGGATGATAAGCTGTACTAAACTTCAGCTGTGTCCCCATGGCCTTCTGCAAACTCCCCCAAAACTTGGAAGTAAAAGTGGGGTCCCGATCTGACACGATCGATTTAGGTGCTCCATGGAGACGCACGATCTCTCTCACATAGAGATCTACATACTGGTCAACTGTATAGGTAGTCCTCACTGGCAGAAATTAAGCTGACTTGGTGTCGCGATCCACTATCACCCAAATAGAATCATGCTGACCAACAGTCCTGGGTAAGCCCACCACAAAATCCATTGTGATGTCCTCCCACTTCCACTCTGGGATATCAAGAGGCTGCAATAACCTGCCGGCCTCTGATGCTCAGCCTTGACCTGTTGACATGTCAAGCACTTAGCCACATATTCCACTACATCCTTCTTCATCCCTGGCCACCAATACAACGATCTCACATCCTGATACATCTTCGTGGTGCCTGGATGCAAAAAGTAAGGTGTAGTATGAGATTCATCCAGAATCTCTCGCCTCAAAGCCGCCAATTGTGCCCCAAAGGAGTGCCCCAAAATCTACTTCGAGTGACAGCCCAGTCTCTAGCATTCTCAAGCCAATTGTGAAAGCGTTTTTCCTGCATGACAAGTTGAACCCGACAAATACCAGCCTTTAAGAAATTTGCCTACTTCAGTATTCTTGAAATTAAAAAACTTGTTGATGAAGCATCATTATAGACTTCATAAACATAAGTTAAGTAAAAATATAAGGTACTAGTCAATTAAATTTTGGTGCCAAGAATTGTCAACCCTTCACAAACTTCCTGAGCCACAATGATAAATATTAGAATTCATTTCACTATTTTTTTTCCTTTTGGAAGAGGAAAATAGGTTTCACTCTTGCTTAGGAACTATATAATATCTAACTGATCTACAAAATCATTTTGTCTTACTGACCAGAGCCAACACGAAAAATGTAAACCTGACCCATCTCAAGAGAGCTGCAAATTAACACAAACCAGTTTAGTGAAAACAAATTCAGGAAAAGGGCATGTGATTTTATGTGCTTATTTTTTTTTACCTATCAAATATTTGTCCAGATGGAACCATGGCTACATAATTAGCAGCCACCTGAAGTTAAGAGAGTCAGACACAATGGCAACCAAGTCAAATGTGTAAGCAAAGAGTTTCACTACAATGCATGTTAGATCAGCTCAAAAAGAAGAGATTACTCTCAAAATTTGACACAAACTAGTGAGTCAGTAGGAAACGAAATTCGGGCGGATCAAGTGACTCTGGTGGAAGGAAACGTGGAAATAACGGTTTTGACCACCATGAGGAAAAGAAAGCAAAGTTGAATTCAAATGAAAGGCCAACCAAGTATGAGCCTCAATTCACTAACTACACCACTCTCTCGACCAGCCGAGCGGAGATATATCTTGCTAGTCATGAAGAGGTTCCCTACAAGAAACCTCCACCCATCAGGAAAGAGATGAGGAAGAGAGATATGAATACATTTTGTCGTTTCCATGGAGATTATGGTCATGACACGAATGAATGCAATCACCTAAAGGACGAGATAGAATTTCTTCTCCGGTCGGGCAAGTTGAGGAAGTATCGGGCAGAGACACCCTAAGGAGAAGGAGGTAGCAGCAATCCTGGTTTCAAGTGACAAAGATCTCCACCCTTGCAGCCCGGACCTGTGGACTTTACCTTAGACACCATATGTGGAGGTCCATACTTGGCTGAGGAAAGCAACGAAGCAAAGGAGAAGTATGCTGAGCGGGAATGCTAGGATCAGAAACCACTGGAGTGGCGAGCATCGAAGGATATATTATTTTTAAATACCGCTTTCAGAGTGGTAGCTTGATTTTGAGTTGTTAGACTTGTTATTTAAGTTTGGTTTATGAGCTGGTTATTTGTTAACCAGTCATTTTATTTTTGAACAATTTGGTTGTTTAAGACTCATTATTAGACATGTTTTGTCCTTTTTAATTTACGAGTGATTAAAGAGACTATGCGCAGCATGTTCAATTCTTGCTACAAATATGCATGTGTGTTAGTTATCCGAGCAGTGTTCAACTGGTCGGTAAAATCGGACAGTGTTCAACTGGTCGATACGTCAAGCAGTGTTCAATGTTAATTTTGAATTTATTGGGTTTATTTTGATTTTATATATTTTTGTGTGTTTTTATAGTTATTTTGTTGTAAAATGTTATAGTTAATTATTTGAATTATTGTTCTTTAGTTTGAGGTAAAAAAAAATGTTGTATTATTGAAATTAAATGTTAAATATAAATTAAGTTATAATTAATATTTTCAAAGAATTAAATTGATTTATTTTATAGTTGAAAATATTTTATTATGATTTATTTTATATTTATTTTGTAGGGAATTTATGACACTTTTGTTCTTGAAAAAAAGCAAAAAGAGAAAGAAATTGTGGCATTTTTCAAAAGCCATAAGCCTCATGGGCCATGCCACCTTCTAGGCCCAACAACCACTTGGCCCACGAAGCACTCCATCAGCCACGTGACCATTTCTCTCCTCCAAGCTACTCCAAGCATCACAAGACCACAGCAGCTCCCACATGCTCAACTATCTCCCTGCCTCAACATACATTCGGTCTCCTGCTTCCTTCCCAGCGCATGCCAGCCATAGGCCCATGAGCCTCCAACACGCCCCAGCTCCCACCTGCCATAAAGCAGCCCTAAACCACTTTATTTTGCATTGAGCCCATAAATATCAATGTTCCCTTGTCTCATTTTCTCCAAAAATACCACATTTTTATCCAACTTTCTACACTTTTTACCCCAAAACATAATTATTACACCCTATAATTTATCCATATTTGCCATATTATAATTAATTAAATTAATTTAATCAATTTAATTAATTTAAATTGATTATTTTAATCATCATTTTTGGCTATAAATAAGGGATTTAGGGTGTCCATTTTTGGGAGAGGAGGTTACACTACACATTCTACACATTTCAAAACCTCTCCATTCTCTTCATCTTCATCTTCTTCTTCTTTTTTGTTATTTTTCTATGTATTTTTAGAGGAACAATTTGGGGGTTCATCCTCCAAATTTTCCTATTTATGTTTGTAATTTTTAGTTTGTATTTGCTATTATAGTTATGTGTTTCTAATCTTTTTAAGATTATTAAGGTGATGATGAAACAATATGTAACTAGATAGTATTTATTTTGTATGTTGATTTCCCATTTTGTGCAACAAAGTTTATAGAATTTTATTCTTCAAATATCTTCTTTCATCTTAAATATCATGTATTTTGGATTGTTAGCACACATTTAAGCTTTGTTCTTCATTAGTGCAAATACATAATATTCTTTGTGTAAGATGTGTCATTAAATTGTACACATCCATGCTTATAACAAAAATATTATGTTTTGCCTTATAAATAATGTTCATTGATTTATTTGTTATTTCATTAGATTGATTTATACTAAATGCTTTGAAATTATAATTTTGAAAAGTGAAGAAAAATCTTATCTTTTTTGAAGTAATTTGTGCTTAAAATTATACATCTATTTGGAAAATGATAGTTTGATTTATTTTAACTATCACTAAAACTTGGGAATCAATATACTTATAAATATTATTGAACTTGTATTTTGTGGATTCTAATCCTTAATAATCTTATTTTACTATCTTGATTTCTATTATTAATTTATATTTATATATTTGTCTTTAATATCTTTATTATTATTTTATTTTCATTATACAAAACTCTCATCAATCTTTGGGGCTAGGTTAGAATTTATTACTTTTGATTTAAAATAGTTTTATTTTCGATTTTAGACAACTCCTTTGGGTTCGATCTTGTGCTTACACGAACACTATATTCCATATACGATTCGTGCGCTTGCGAGTTATAAATATTTAAAACATACCCGTTTTGGGTCCATCATTTTGTAATCTGCACTGAAGAAACTCAGTTGACTCAGGTTCATCTGATCTTGAGTGCAGATTTATAATCACAACTCTAAGTGGATTAGGCTATTACCAACACATTGGGGCTGAACCACTATAAAATCGTCTGTGTCGTTTATTTTCTCTTGAAGGTTTTATCGTTTTTGACGTTCACACGTCGTTGGCCAAAAATGCGGTCAACACCCATATTACCAAAATAGTCCATACCACTTTGAAGGAAAATTTTTCCAAAAATAAGAAAATATCAAGGGAGTGACTAGGAAGCAAAGTTCAATTTTATGATCATAAATTACCAAAAAAGCTCGGCAATAAATAGCATGTCCTTATTAAGCTAAGTAAAAGCTATTTTAAAAAACTAATCAAACTATCTCATCATAGTCTGCCCTTTATAAACACAAATTTACTATCGAGTTGGTCGTACTTTTATAAAAATATAACCACATAGACCATGTAACAAATTTATCTTTAAGAAGCTAAGCATAGCCATGTTTAGTATATTTCCAGACTTAAACAAATAAATATTCACAGCCACAAAACAGCTACACATGAAACACACAGTGCCTATGTAGGGTGTCAACTTCAGTTCACCTCACTGCCCATACCAACAGATTCAGAATGCAATGCCCATCCACAAAATATCAGTGACCTTGCATAAGACCCCACAAATCCTAAGAGGACATCAATCTATGAAACCTCAAATGTCTCTGTCACTCAACATTGCTAAGCCTAGTGTCAAGCACTATAGTTTATAATATAGTGACTCCTTATCATCTCTGATCTTACCAGTGTCTTTTCTGACAATGAAGAGTACCACTTAAATCAAGGTGATTGGTGCCTTTGTCAGACCTGGCCAGACCCAGACCACGGACCATTGAAGGAAGCCTCTATAAAACTAATATTTCGATTAGCTCCTTAGGAAGCTCTTTATCTTTATAAAAATACAGAGTAACAGTATATTTTAGAATTAAATAAATAACACATAAACTAATATTTATTTCTATTTGTTTCATTTTCCTGTTCTCTATATTCTTCCTTAGTCCTATTTTTTCGTTTCAATTCCCTTGTCTTAAATAACTTAAAAAGCTTGTCCCTTGGTCAACCATTTATCATAACTGCTTCCTCCACCTCAAACCAAATTCTAATATAAAAATTCCAGACCTGTCTATCACCCTCACCGAATTTTTCTTTGTACACTTTAAAAGATAATTTTTCAATTTATTATCTTTCTTATGCTCAACATTCAATAAAAAAAAAACCTTAATCAGTAGCCCATTTGAATTGATGTTTTGCTTGAGTGTTGCTCTAGCTACTCAAGATACCTAATTGTACTCAATCGATGATATGGTAATAATAAAGTTTTATAATCTCTATTTTTGCTTCCATTATTGTAGTCTCTATTTTATAATCTCTATTGATGTATTGTGTAGAAGAAAGAAAATGAGGATGTTAAAATATCTAGAATTGATGCTTTTCGGAGAGCCCATACCAAGAAGAATGGTGAACCTGTAAACCCAACGGCATCTGATATTTTTGTGAGCATTAGTCATTTAATTTTTGTGAATTTTTACTTATTTTTCATAATGCATACATTAGTTTTACTAATTTATATGCAGGGTTCATTGAATGAGATTCTCCTAGAAGACCCAAAATCTGGAACTACAGACAATGCTGATGAGGATGCCTTGACAAAATTGTTTGGTAACCCAAAATCTAGTCGTTTAATCGGACAAGGAAGAGGCGTAACGAGGTCAAAGCTAATTGTTGTTAATATGTGTAATAGCAAGATCTCCAAGTTAGAAGAAGAGCAACATAATACGAAGCTCAAAATGATTGAAATGATGAATATACTTAAAGAACACTTGGTGGTATTTCTATCTTGCACTTATAAACCTTAGTTTTCTTTTCTTCCAATGAAACTTATCTTGGTTTTATATTTAGGTTGGTGGTAAAGTGACACCAAGCGAAGGACAGTCTCGCAATGTACCGCAGTCAAACAATATTCAGTCCCCTAAGGTAAATTATTAAAGTTGTTATTGTTTTAAATTTTCATTTTAGAAGAACAATTACAGAAACTAATATATTGTCTTTAAAATAAATTTGGTAGAGTATTGCACTAGAAAAAAGACATAACTTTACAGAAGGGAAGAATGCTTGCTACTTGCTTGACTGGGCAGATGTAATTGTTGCTGAAGGTCCTTGGGATTCTAGTGATCCAAAGATAACTGTACATGGAAAGCCTCTTGGACCAGACTTTATGCAAGTATGGGTTGATGTTGCTATTGTACCAGAATCTTACTTATTTCGTCCTAATCATGCGATGCTTACAATACAAGAAGCAGTTGGTTCCACAGTTGCATGGCCTTCTAAAAAAGTTATTCCAAGAGGTACATTTTCATACTAAAAAAATAACCAATGTCTTATAATTTAGTGTTTGGTTTCTTTGTTTGCTTTGTTTGCGTGGGCCCAAGGAGAAAAATGCCAACTTTCCTTGAAAAATACCAACTGAGGACCAAAGATGAGGATATACCGAAGACGGCCTTTCGGACGCGGTATGGGCATTATGAGTTTTTGGTCATGTCTTTTGGTGTAACCAATGCCCCGACAACTTTTATGGATCTGATGAATAGGGTGTTCAAGGACTTCTTGGATCAGTTCGTCATTGTTTTCATCGACGACATCTTGGTTTACTCCAGTTCAGAGACAGAGCATGAGCAGCATCTCCGACAGGTTTTAGAGAGATTAAGGGAGCATCAGTTGTACGCCAAGTTTAAGAAGTGTGAGTTTTGGTTGCCAGAGGTGACCTTTCTTGGGCATATAGTTGGGGCAGAAGGGATTAAGGTGGATCCATCCAAGGTAGAAGTAGTAAGGGATTGGCCGAGGCCAAGGAATGCCTGGAGGTTCGAAGTTTCCTTGGATTGGCCGGTTATTACAGACGGTTCGTAGAGGGGTTCTCAAAGATTTCTTCACCGATGACAAGTTGACAAGGAAGAATCAAAAGTTCATCTGGACAGATAAATGTGAAGACAATTTTCAAGAATTGAAGCGACGACTCATTTCTGCACCTGTGTTGAGTCTTCCTTCAGAGGAAGGAAAGTTTGTGGTCTATTATGATGCATCGAGGATGGGTTTAGGCTGCGTGTTGATGCAGAATGAGAAAGTTATAGCCTATGCATCTCAGCAGCTGATGGAGTATGAGCAGCGGTATCCGACTCATGATTTGGAGTTAGTAGCAGTGGTATTCGCACTGAAGGTGTGGCGACATTATTTGTATGGGGAGAAGTGCCAGATATACACTGATCATAAGAGTTTGAAGTATTTCTTCACTCAGAAGGATCTGAATATGAGACAGAGACGCTGGTTGGAGTTGGTTAAGGATTATGACTGCGAAATCCTTTACCACCCTGGGAAAGCCAATGTGGTGGCAGATGCATTGAGCCGGAGGGGCCCAGGATAGTTGTATAGTTCCACCCAGATCTAGAGGGAATTAGCTGATGAGATGGTCAGGGCAAAGATAGAACTGGTGGTAGGTCAGTTAGCTAATATTACCTTGCAGTCGACCTTGTCAGAGCGGGTCAAGGAGGGACAGTTGGTGGATGCGCAGTTGCAGGAGATTAGACAACACGTCTTAGCAGGGACAGCTAAGGATTATACTGTTTCTGAGACAGGTTTACTTCGATATCAGGGACGGATTTGTGTTTTGGCAGATGAGGGGATCAGACAAGAGATACTGGATGAGTCTCACACTATGCCATACTCACTTCATCCGGGTACCACGAAGATGTATCAGGATCTACGGACATTATATTGGTGGCCCGGGATGAAGAAGGACGTGGTAGAGTATGTGGCTAGATGTTTGACATGTCAGCAGGTTAAGGCTGAGCATCAGCGACCGGCGGGATTGCTTCAGCCTTTGGGTATCCGAGAGTGGAAATGGGAGGACATTACGATGGATTTTGTGGGAGGATTACCCAGGACAGTTGGACTTCATGCCTCGGTGTGGGTGATAGTGGACAGATACACCAAGTCAGCTCATTTTCTACCAGTGAGGTCGACCTATACAGTGGAACAGTATGCAGAGTTGTATGTGAGGGAGATAGTTCGTCTCCATGGGGTTCCAAAGTCTATTGTATCTGATCGAGACCCTATCTTTACCTCCAAGTTTTGGAGAGCTCTGCAGAGAGCTATGGGGACTCAGCTGAAGTTTAGTACAGCATTTCACCCTCAGACTGATGGACAGACTGAGAGTACCATTCAGGTATTGGACGTCATGCTTAGAGCGTGTGTTATTGATTTCGAGGGATCATGGAGCAAGTATTTACCCTTGATTGAGTTCTCGTATAATAACAGTTATCAAGCCACGATTGGAATGGCTCCTTATGAAATGCTATATGGGAGAAAGTGTAGATCACCTATTCATTGGGATGAAATGGGTGAGAGGAAGTACTTAGGCCCAGATATGGTTCAGAAGACCAATGAGGCTATTGAAAAGATCCGAGCCAGGATGCTCGCCTCGCAAAGCAAATAGAAGAGCTACGCTGATCCTAGGCGTAGACATGTGGAGTTCCAGGTTGGGGACCATGTATTCTTGCGAGTTTCATCGCTGCGAGGGGTGAAAAGATTTGGAGTTAAGGGAAAGCTGAGCCCTCGGTTCGTTGGACCTTTTGAGATCCTAGAGAGGATTGGACAGGTGGCTTACAGATTGGCGTTGCCACCGTCGCTGTCAGGAGTTCATAATGTGTTCCATGTCTCCATGTTGCGAAAGTATGTGTCTGATACAAAACATGTGCTGAAGTATGAGGACTTAGAGCTACAGACAGATTTGTCCTATGAGGAGCGACCAGTTCAGGTTCTGGATCGAAAGGATAAAACTTTACGGAATAAGACTATTCCGTTAGTCGAAGTGCTGTGGAGGAATAGTAAGGTCGAGGAGGCGACCTAGGAGCTCGAATCAGCAATGCGGGAACAGTATCCCGAATTATTCAGGTAAATTTCGAGGACGAAATTCTCATTAGGAGGGGATAGTTGTAACGACCCCAAATTCACTAATAAGGCTTAAGGGCCTTGATTAGTGTGTCGGGAGGGCATAAATGGGATTAGAGTGAATAATTTTATTTGAATGTGATATTATGTGATTAATAGTGCTTAAATGATATTATATGATAATTGATGATATTATGTGATAATATGAAATAAATATGTTATATATGTGAGAACCACATTATTATGTGGATAATTCTGTAGCCGGCGACTCGAGGCGATCCTAGGGCTAGATAGCGGGAAAAGTGACAACGGGGCATTATAATTGACTTTGGACAAGTCAGGGGTATTTTAGGTATCGGGTAGTGATTTAGACTATCAGGTGATGAAAATAAATAATTGGAGATATATTTGAGGTTAGGATGTTTAAGCGGGAATACTGGGGAATTTTACTATTTTGCCCTCAGGGACATTTCCGGTACCCCGAGCTTTGGGATTAGTTTAATCACCTAAGGATATACTTGGTAAGACTTAGAAAATACTAGACACAGAAATTAAACCAACATTTCTCTCCTTCTCTCTCTTCTCTCTCTTAGCAAAGGAAAAACCCTTATTTTCAAGGGGGAATTAACTGAAACTTGGGGGAATTGACGGGCTGAACTAGAGGATTAGCTCAAGGAACTAATCAAGGGTTGAATTAGAGCCAAGGTAAGCATTAATTTTCGTTTTTGAGGTTAGAAATTCAAGAAAAATGGTTGAGTTTGTAATAGTTGTGATTTTGATATTCAAGATGGAGTTGAGACTTAAAACTCTGAAGATAGGCCAGGGGATCCATGGAGAAACGATTCTACAGCTGAGGTAAGGTTTAATTCAAAGTTTGATGGTTGAAGTTTAGAGTTTCCATGGCTGGTTTTGAGTTTTTGGGTTTGAAATTTCAGAAATTGGGAAAGGGATTTTGGTGAGTGTTAGGCTGGATTCTTAGTTGAATTATGTTGTTTAAACCATTCTAATGATGTTGTTATTAATTGGTTTTGAGTTGGGAGCTTTGGGGTGGCCTAAAGTGAGGTTTAAAGGTTGAAAATGGTGGGTTTTTCTGGGTTCGAAGGGTCGGGCCGCGGCCCTTGAAAGCTGAGATGTGCTGAGGAAGGGGGATGGGCCGCGGCATGGTCCATGTAGGGCCGCGGCCCTTACCTATTTTTGTGCCTTAGGAGGGCTCTGGTTGGGGCCATGCCGCAACATGGATGGCCTATGCTGGGGCCCTTAAGGGATTTTGAGATTTTAGGCTTGGGAATTTAACCTAGGGTGCTCGGGATTGAATCTTTTACCATATTTGGTGAAGTTCAATGATCCGTGGACTAGAACTTGGTTTAGAAACTCATTTAAGATTGTTAATGGTATCCTTCATCATGGTTGTGACTAGGTGCTAAGCTAGGGCTCGGGGATCGGATCGTGCTCAAGGAGTATCGCCCGTAACTAGTTCATCTAGAAGCCAAAGGTAAGAAAACTACACCCTGTTGAATATTTAAACGGGACTAAGAGCTCCCTGATATATATGATTGAAAGAATGGTATTATGCCATGTAAATTGTAAACCGACGGCCTAAGCGTGCCACGGTTAACTTGTGCAATTGGCATGGCTCGGACACTAGTATCCGAGGATAGCTTATTATGCACTGAGCTCGGTTTAAGCGGGCCGGAGTTAGTGGGTTAAACAGAGGGTGCGGCCTAAGGTGTCGGCCCTAGTATTTGTGTTAATTGATTATTATATCTGGCTATGAATGTGATTAATGAGATTGTAGAATAATCTAAGTATAGATGAGGTTACTTGTACCTTGAAGTATGCTTATATGCTATGGATTGAATATTTGAACATGCTTATTGGAATATTTGTTCGATAATATTGTTTATGCTGTGTATGTTGTTTTCTTGCTGGGCCTTGGCTCATGGGTGTTGCGTGGTGCAGGTAAAGGCAAAGGCAAGATCGATCAGCCCTGATTGGAGAGCTCTGCAGGGTGAATGTACATGTCAGGCCGCTTAACCGCCACGGTTGAGGAAGTTACAAGGACGGGAGGACCAGATCACCTGTTTTGCCTTAGTAGGGCCAATGTTGTCTTTGACTTTTAAATTTTTGTAAATCAGCTTGTAAACACTAAATAGTTTTGGGGATCCTTGCTGTAAATGGTTTATGCTTTGTAAAATGTATCTTTTGAGGCCAAAATATCTTTTAACCCTAGAACACCTCAATTAATGACACGTTTGATTAAAGTGACTTGATTAGCGAGTCTTGCACCTTTATAATCACACAGTGTAGCGGTCTTGGCTATCCAGGACGTTACAGTACCATTGTAAAATGGTTCACGACTTTTGTACTCAGAGAAATATATACGCTACCCGAGAAAACCTCCATTGAAGCTTGTTATCTCAAGCTTCAAGAACACTGATACTAAAGACTCGTGGAGTAGGGTTGTTCTATAACTTGAACCACGTAAACTCTCGATGTTTATCTTCTTTATTTTCTTTAAGTTCTGTTATTAAATTGATAGCGAAAAAGACAGTCAAAATTGATAATTAAATCAATTGTTTGAGACTATTAAACTTAATTTAATAAGAGACGACATGAGAACCATGAATCCATGAATACAAGCTTCAATAAATTCTCGTGAGTTTATTTATCAAATAAATTATCTCACAATTTATTAATTCCTCATGAATTCACTATAGATTCGGAATTGAACTCTTGAATTCATAGAACGTATTTTCCAAACCACAAATATGTTATCCATTGTTATAACCATTAGAGTCAGTCAATCCTCTGTCGATGACTTACTAACGAGTTGGATGAAAATTACCATTTTATCCCTCATCAGTATTTTATTTTTAACTCTCACTAAGTTCCTTATAAATGATACTTCTGTGAACTGAAACACAGAAATGAGATCTCAATCATTTAACCTTTTGAACAAAGTAATTAAGGAAACATTTTTTCACTTCTCATGCAGAAGTTATAGATTCCATATCTATGAATAATACTCACACTCAATTACACTACTAAATCTCCATGATGTAAGTATAGGCTAAAGCGTAGGGTAAGTTGATAACGAACAAATCAAAAGATTTAAATAATATATTACCATATTATCACTCAGAATTAAGATCGACTTGACATATGATCAACGTTGTGACATTAATTATATTTGATAATAATGATACTTATTTATCTATCAATAATCAATATTGGTCTTAATCCGATGTAACCAAATACATCTGATCTTATCTACTTGGTTAATGCCCCGAATGTGTAAGTAGATCATATCGTAGATTACCAAATCAGTGAAAATCCAATACACTGATTTAATCTTAGGACTCATTCTTTTGAACATATAATTACAACTATAATCCACTGTGACCTAGTCACTATAATTGTAACTTTCTATATATGTTCGGAATTTTATGAATGATTGTATTAATTGAATAAACATGTAATAAAACAAGCGAACAATGCGATTGAATAAACAAAATGAAATCTACTTCTTTTATTGATGATAAAAATGTGTTACATGAGAAATATAGTTTCATTAATGGCATAAATCCCAAAACTATTTAGTTCATTATCTACTAGGTTGTTAATCCTCTCGTATATAACTCGTTTATACTAATATCATAGTTACATTAACTAACTTACAAATTTTCTAATATTTATATATATTATTCAACAATAACATAATCCATCCTTATATATATATATTATTCAATAATAACATAATCCATAAATTATAGAAAGTTTTCACTTTTATTAATTTCAAGTAAACTTTACAAATACATACTTTTAGACAACAATGCCCAACAACCTCAAACCAAGTCATGATCTTCAACTTATCATTGATATATAATATTCAACATAGAAGTAATGAAAATTTGCATTAAACTCTATTTTATGATTAAATATCATGAATAGAGTCACATAGAACCGAGTTCATGATAGGACGTGGTTTGCACATAGCTTCTAATGGAATAGCTTTCGGTATTGTGACACCTCTGACTTCACTCATGTTGATTTTTTCTTCACTGATCATTTCCCACTCAAAGCACTGTATCAAACACCCCAAAGTCAAGCCAATTACACGTTGGGCCAAGCCCGATCCAGGACAAGCCCTTCTTCCCAATCCAAAAGGCATTAGCTTGTTGAAAAGTCCAGCACCTTCGTCCCCACCCGCGAGGTCGAACCTCTCGGGCTTAAAACTCTCAGCATTGTCACCCCATATCTTTGGATCTCTGTGTATAGCCCATGCATTAACTAATAAGATTGTGCCACGTGGAATGTCAAATCCTTTAATAGTGCAATCTTCTGATGAGTAGTGAGGAACGAGCAATGGAGCTGCTGGGTAGAGTCGTAAGGTCTCGGAAATAATGCTTTGAAGGTATGGAAGTTTGGAAAGATCTTGTTCATCCACCAAATGGTGTTGTCCAACTTGATCATCAATCTCTGATTTGGCTTTTTTGAGAATGTGTGGATGGTTAAGTAGATTGGACATTGCCCATTCTAATGTCACTGATGATGTGTCAGTCCCAGCTAGCAACAATACCTGAAAAATTAGAGAGCCAGAGTTATTATATTCTCGTGTGTATATATAAGGATTTTTACTTTTTTTAGACTCAGTATTTTTTTTCATTATTTGTTTGGACTTTGTATTTTGACAAATTATTTTTTGGACCATGTATTTTGTAAAATGGTTCAAATAAGTCCCTAAATATGATTTTGATGAACAAAAAATTGAATATAACAACACAGTTCTTAGGCAGAATGAATATATTTTTGTTCTGAGTTGTTAGTTTAATGAATTATTTGTGATTTTAGTTCAAAAAAATTTGATCAAAATTGGGTTTAGGAGTCTATTTGAATTATTTTATAAATCATAGAGTCCAAAAAGTAATTTGTGAAAACACAGAGTCCAAACAGGTAATTAGACAAAACACAGGATCTAAAAATATATAAACCCTATATAGAATCTATGCCTAATAACTGTCAGTTTTCTCATTCTAATATATAAATATATGCACTTGTGCAGTTAGTAGGTATTTCGGTGTGTATATTGTAGTCATTTAAGTTGTAAATTTTTAAGAAATTCTGAATAATTTATAGTGCCGAAAACAATATTCAAACAGTTGAATTTTATTTGCACAAGAAATTTTGAAATGTTGTGCGCGTGTCTAATTTTGTGTATGCACAAGTAAAATTCAATTGTTCGAAACTTATTTTTAGTACTATAAATTATTCAGAATTTCTTGAAAATTTACAGAATATCTTAGATGACAATATTGTACATCGTCGTAAAAAAAAATTCAATTATTTAAGTGTCAAAATAGTTAAATGTTGTACCAAAGTGGTGTCATGTATATATATCCCCTGTATATATATATACTAGTGAGAGTGGCTCGTGCCAAAGGCACGAGCAACCCGGTACCAGTGTTACTTTTTTTCTTACGTTTTACTCTTTATAAAAATAATATATTTTTGTTTTGAATTCGTAATAAAATTAAATAATAATATAAATAAATAGTTCACAGTTAATAATTTATTTTTTGTTTATAAAAAGAAAGATGACCGTATATATGTGATCAACATACCAGCATAGTATGACTCGAGCAACAAGCCTATCAATACGTGTAACTTTCACATGCATTAAACCACGTTGCATTCGTATGTATTAATATTCAATAAATGATGATAGCCTTTTATTATATGACTATATAAATGCAATTGACTAAATACAATATAATCATACATATTAAATTTATATATATAGATATTATATTGTATATTGTGCATATACAACTACGAATAAACATATTATAATTAGTGTATATTATATATATTGGTTAATAGAAAAAATAAATTAAGAAAAAAAAAATAACTCCGCATACTTAATACAACATAATGTATATTATGCATATACAATCACAAATAAATCAGTTTTTATTATATAAATCAGTCAGATTTGTCAAAAAGAAAAATAATAGATGATATAAAAATTGAAAATGATTTGCTGGAAAAGATAAATATTATTTTTTTAGTATTCAAAACAGTAAAAAGCATGGAACAAAAGAAAAAAATCAGTGAAGTAAAAACTTAAAAGACAAAACAACATAAGACAAGATGGAGTGAATAAAATAGTGTCAAAAAAGAAAATTGACCAGACGAAATACTGAATAATGCAATAGTCATATTCTATAAATTTTATTTTATTATTTACTATTAATTTATATAAATATATAATTAAAAGTATATTTATATGAAGTAAGGAAAAAAGGATATATCAACGACTTACTAAATAAGAGTCGGTAACTCACTACCAAACAAAAAAAGAATGACTGAAAAAAATTATCCGTGCATATATATATATATAGTATAGATATGTGTATACTTTTTCGTCAGGTTTTATATTATAAGGGGCAATAGAATATATCTTGACCGACTTTGAGTTTGAAACCATATATGATTAAAAAAGACTTACTTTTAAACACATCCATTTAAAAAAAAAAAAAATAACACATCGCAAATATTAATAATAAGCGGTCGAATCAAAGAATATACTTGATAAATTATATATATACAAGTAATTGCATTAATTTTTATTACAAAACTACATACTTATTATATTATTATAGAAATATCAAAATTAAGATATATATTGTTAATTTAATTTAAAATATATATATTAAGTTTAATTCTTATAAAAAAAAATTCACACTATTTTTGTCTTTATATTCATTTTGCCCCCACTAGTTTTTTTTCTTCTTCTTCTTGATTTAGCCATGATCATTAGATTTTCCACAAATAAGGTCAAAAAAATACTTTCTCTTGTAGTACTTGAATTAAATATATACAAGAAACAAAAGATAATATACATACACATGATCATCCTTCTATAGTGATTGAAAAAAAAATCATGTAATAATTAATTCTAAATTCTTACTTATTCATTCACTTTTTATTTAAAAAAAATTGAATATTTTACTCTTTCAACTTAAAATTTTAAAAACAAAAATCACCCTTTAATATTTATACAAATAAAAATATAGATAAAATAATATATTATTTTTATTAGTTATTTTCTAAATATACATATAATTAGATTTCATATAAAATATAATGAAAATAAATTTCTTAATAATAAATCATAAGAAATAATATTATTATAATTTATGTCTACCATTATAATAGTTAGCTCTTATACAACTATTATTAATTTATAAGTATTGAAGTGACACTAAATGATTTGTTAGTGATACTCACAGTATTTATTAAATTCATATAAGTCTAACCTTATATTAAATTGTACTAATAACATTACGAAAACTCCTTGAGAGAAAAATCATTTCACCCATTTTTCTTAATTTATATATATATATATATAATTAACTAATAACGTACCAGCATAAAGCCTTTGATAATTTGGTCAGTGTAATAATCAGGGTGCGACTCCTGCAAAGAAAGCATATGATTGATCATACTATCGTCTTGTTGACTAGGAATAGTAGCAGTACTACTACTCCTCCTCTTGCTCCGATGCTCATCGATCAGACCTTGCAAGAACCCATCTGTACTCATCGCAAGCCTCTTCACTCTCTTCTCATAACCATTCTTACCACCAAACCAGTTCAGAACCGGCAAGAAATCCCCGGGATTCGTCGCACCGGCATAGGATATAGCCTCCTTCATGATCTTCCTAAACTGCCTCGCCTCTTCTTCGTCCGATAAATCTTCCCCGTAGTACCGTTTTCCGGCCAGCATTCTCATCATGATGTTATAAGTCATCTCCGAGAACAGCGACTTCATCTCCACCTTCGCAAACTCACCACTACCAGTACCACCATTATTACTATTATTGTTGTTTAGTTTGCGAAGCAGTCGTTTGATTTCGTCTCTTCTGATCCCCGAGAACGACTTGAGACGGCTCGAGGAGAAGACCTCGATGGCGCCGATGCGGCGGAGGTTGCGCCAGTGGTCGCCGTAAGGGGATTGGGTGACGGTGGTGTAGTTGTAGCCGAGGTGTTTCCCAAAAAGGAGAGGCGGCCGGTTGGCCAGAACGATGTCGTTTTTGGTGAAGCATTCTTCCACGGCCGAGGGCGACGATACCACCACCACGCGGCGGGAGCCGAAGTGGAGCAACAAAACGTCGCCGTATTTACGAGATAGGTGGTGGAGTGTTCGGTGGAAGGGGTGTTTGATGAGATGGAGGTGGCCGATGATTGGGAGTGAGTACGGTGGAGTCGGTGGTAGGGTTTTGTAGTGTCGTTTTTTGGTTTGGATAATGAAGGGATAATAGAGCTTGAACCCTAAGAGGATGAGGATAAGGAAGGAAAGGGACATGTAAAGTAGTAGTGGCTCTTCTTCCATGGTTTCAAAGTTTTAGAAAAATTAATATTTGGATATGAATATAGCTATATATATATATATATCTATAGTAATATATATAAGCCGTGATGTTAAATATAGTAAGAATATTCCTATAGTAAGAATATTCCCTATCTGCTTTTGTCTTTTTCTGCCACTAATTGGAACCCATTTCTCTCTAGATTATCATTATTATGCTATCTGTGCCTTTTATTTAGTTTTCTATTTTTCTTAGATGAGAAGAAAAAAGAGAATATTTAACAAGTTTAAAAGAGGAAAATTCTTCTATTTTCTTCTATACCGTTTGGCATATATTTGGTCAACGGAATTTTAGTAAACACACATTATCCTTATCGACTGTTATAATTATCCTTAGCTTGAATGAAGTTGTGGACTACATAATACCAATTATAACAAAATAGAAAAATAAATATGATTTATTATTATTATTATTATTATTATTATTTGTTTCATTTTAACTTTGTTTTCTATATTTTTTGCTTTTTGTTTTTTTATTGTAGATTGATGGAGTACTGAGTCATATAGTATATATATACCCTATATTTATATTTATTACGGTAGTAAATGTCAACAACAATTAACAAATTCAAACCCTGGGAACAAAATTGCCGGAACAAAATTATAAAATACTAACCATTTTGATTCCAAATTTAAAATAATGGTATAATATATATTATTCAACAAACTTTACATCTTATTATCCAGTATTTTTTAGGTTTTTTTATATAATTTGAATATTAAATTAGAGATAACCTAATAAAATACATTACTAATTTATTATAAACTGATTACATTTTTTATTCTTTACACTTGAGGTATATATGTTGAAAAACAATGACATAGATTATGAGCATTAAATGCAAACTTTAATCACCAACCATACTCATAATCATAAATGCAAGATCAAGTATTTATTTAGAGCATCAAAATCAATAAATGCACATACCTCCTAATCCTTCCATGTGAGTCATTTTGCTTCAAGAACTTCAAAGAGAATCACCACCAAGATCACCAAACTTGAGCAAAGCCTAGAGAGCACTTGTGGAGCTATCCCCTTTTCTTCTTATTACCATATATCCTCATGACCACTTCTAACACCAATCACTCATATAAATACATGACATACCCTTATAACCCTAAGGGGTTATATTTACTAATAGGGCTTAAGTGGTCCTTTTTATGGTATACTATAATTTAATGGGCCAACTATAGTATTAAGGGTGCTCTCATGTGCCTCTAACATATAGTTAATTTATTAACCATCCCATTATGGTTATTAGTGTAAAATTAGGCACATAATTAATGATTGTGTATTATGGAATTAAACCTATGATTGTATTAGTTCATTATAATAATTCCAACATTCTCCCACTTGGACAATACAATCAAGCCACCATAACAATGTCTATCATTCCACATAAGGTAATCAAATAAAACATACATAACATCATATCTAGAGGATACACATATCATGTATGAATTGACCTTGTAGACATTCAATTCAAAACAATCATCAACAATCAATCCAAACATGCATGAGGTACAACAAAATTGAGATTATGCGCATTCATCTCGTTTTGTACCTGTCACTTCCATGAACAACAAAATATACGTATAAACATACATATGTAACAACAACAATAAAGAAGTGACTTCATCATCATAATGCATGTTCTTAACAAAACACAAGTCATAAGCAATCCGTACGAAATACTAGCATGTCCAATACAAAAATAACAAACTCCCACTGAGCTTAACAAGCTAGGCTCCCAACAATCCCATTCGGGCAACATGTTCTAAAAACACACATATAGGTAAGCCTTTCGTTAGTGGGTCTGCTAACATGCTAGTGGTAGGCGTGTACTCGATAGAAATGAGGGACTCAGCGACTTTCTCTTTAACAAAATAGTACTTTATATAAATATGCTTTGAGCGAGAAGTACTCTTAGTGTTCTTAGAGAAAGCTACTGCTACAGAATTATCACAATACAATTTCAGCGGCCTCGTGATAGAGTCTACAACATCTAGTGCTGAAATGAAATTCCGCAGCCATATGGCTTGACAAGTAGCCTCATAACACGCCATATACTCTGCCTCCATTGTGGATGAAGCTGTGAGTGTCTGCTTGACACTTTTCCACGATACAGCTCCTCCAGCCATCATATAAATGTAGCCTGAAGTGGACTTTTTATCGTCCACGCATCCCGCATAATCGGCGTCACTGAACCCAACTATATCCAGAGTGTTAGCTCGCCGATAGGTCAACATATGATCCTTGGTACCCTGAAGATACCGCATGACCTTCTTAGCCGCTTTCCAATGGCTAAGTCCGGGATCACTCAAGTACCTACCTAACACGCCGACAACAAAAGCAATATCAGGGCGTGTGCATACTTGAGCATACATAAGGCTACCAACCAGTGACGCATAAGGAACAGCTTTCATTTCATCTCTCTCTTTATCATTTTGTGGACATTGAGCCTTTGAGAACTTGTCACCCTTCACTATCGGTGCTTTCCCAGAAGAACATGAATGCATGTTGAATCTTTTCAAAATCCGATCAATGTAAGTTTTCTGAGACAAACGAAGAATACCATTGGCCCTATCTCGAAGGATTTGAATCCCAAGAACATAAGAAGCTTCGCCAAGGTCTTTCATGTCAAAATGGTTGAACAAGAGTTGTTTTGTCTCAGCCAACAGGTCAGAATTATTAGATGCAAGCAGGATGTCATCAACATACAATACTAAGAAAATGAAACTACTCCCACTGACCTTCATGTATATACATTGATCCACCACATTCTCCTTGAAACCATTTTGAGTGACAATCATATCAAACTTGAGATACCACTGCCTTGATGCTTGTTTAAGCCCATATATCGACTTCTTGAGTTTACAAACCATGTGTTCTTCGCCAGACTTCTCAAAACCTACAGGTTGAGTCATGTACACATCCTCAGATAGGTCTCCATTCAAGAAGGCAGTCCTTACGTCCATTTGTTTGAGTTCTAGGTCAAAATGGGCAACTATAGCCATAATGATTCGCAACGAATCTTTGGTGGAAACAGGCGAAAAAGTTTCTTTGAAATCAATGCCCTCTCTCTGACTATAACCTTTAGCCACAAGTCGAGCCTTGTACCTCTCTACTTGCCCATTTGAGTCACGTTTGATCTTATACACCCATTTGCATCCGATGGGTCTACAACCTTTGGGTAGTTCAACCAACTCCCAAACTTCATTTTGTGACATAGAACTCAATTCTTCTTTCATTGCATCCACCCACAATGCAGATTTAGGACTATTCACTACTTCTTGAAAAGTGGCTGGCTCAGAATCATCTCCCACATCAAACTCATGTTCCTGCATATAGACAAGATAGTCATCAGGAATAGCAGGCCTGCGGGCTCTTTGTGATCTTCTCACCACAACCTCATCGTCCCCCAAATCAAGATTTTCATCTTGTACTGGATCCTGAGGTTCACCATGAGCTTCTATTGGAACTTGTTCAATCACAGGATCATTAGTAGGATCAGAAGCGGAAGCGGAAGCAACAGGTACAGGGACATAGACACGCTCTTCCCTGAACACAATTTCTCTTGACCCTTGACTTGAACCAAATTCATCCTCAAAATAGAAAGCTCGGTCTGATTCTATCACCCTGGTGGTGTGAGAGGGACAATAGAACCTAGAACCTCTCGAACCAATAGTGTAGCCTATGAAACTCCCACTGATAGTTTTCGGATCCAGCTTCTTAGATTGTGGATTATAAGGCCTTACTTCAGCTTTGCATCCCCAAACGTGAAAATGACGCAAACTCGATTTCTTGCCTGACCACAGCTCGTATGGCGTCTTTGGAACCGACTTGCTAGGTACTTGATTCAAGATATAAGCAGCAGTCCTTAATGCCTCACCCCATAAAAACTCTGGTAAGCTAGAATGAATTAACATACAACGTACCATATCAAGAAGTGTGTGATTCCTTCTTTCAGCAATTCCATTCTGTTGGGGTGTACCTGGCATTGTATATCTTGCATCAATGCCACATTCCTGCAAGTGTCTGGCAAACGGCCCGGGGTTCCTTCCAGTTTCATCATAACACCCATAATACTCTCCACCTCTATCAGAATTGACAGCTTTAATCTTCTTTCCCTTTTGGAGCTCAACATTCGTCTTGAAAATCTTAAAGGCATCCAAAGATTCAGACTTCTCACGAATGAGCTCAATATGACCATATCGGGAAAAGTCATCAATGAAGGTGATAAAGTATTTATAGCCGCCCATAGCAGGTGGAACAAAAGGCCCACAAATGTCAGTGTGAATAAGCTCCAATACATCTGTGCATCTGTCTGACTTACTCTTTCTAACCTTGGCAGTTAACTTTCCTTTTATACAATCAACACAGGAAGTGAAATCAGAGAAATCGAGATCCTGAAGTACACCATCTTTCACTAATCTCTCCATTCTATCTCTAGAAATATGGCCCAAACGTTTATGCCAAAGCATGGAAGATTTCAAATCTAATCTTGCACGTTTGGAACCAACAACAGCATTAAGAGAAGAAGAAGAAGGACAAGAGGGAGAAGTAACAGAAACAACATCAAGTAAATCAAGCTTATATAAATTTCCACATAAACTTCCATTTCCAACTAACATAGAGTCACGATACAAAGTCAGATTTCCAGTTCCAAAAAGAAGACTATAACCTAGTCTATCCAAAATAGATACAGAAATCGAATTCCTCCTAATAGAGGGCAAGTAAGCAACTTCATGCAATTCCAAAAAATGTCCTGTATTCAACTGTAGTCTAACAGTCCCAAAAAATTCTATTCTGACTTTAGTATTGTCTCCCATGTATACGTATTCCTCCAAACTATTCGGCCTTCTTCGATTTGTCACTGTCTGCAAGGAATTCGTAACATGAATCGTAGCTCCAGTATCTAACCACCAAGTATTTGAGGGCACATCAATAATATTGGATTCTAAGCAAACCAACACAAGACATTTACCTTTCTTCTCTAAGTGGGCTTTGAGCTTTCGACAATCGACTTTCTTATGCCCGAAACATTGACAAAAGTTGCACTTCCCTTTGAAATACTCATTCTTGTGACCAGTTGAAGATGAACTCCCTTGTCCATTTCCTTTAGGGTGGTTGCCTTTCTTCTTAGAAGGCCTTTGGTCACTAGAGTTGTTGGAAGTGGACTTTCTCTTCTGAGAATTGCTCGGGTTTGTTATCATGGAGATACTTCTTGCTTTTCCCTTTTTCATGTCCTCCTCTTCCTTAGCAAGAATAGCAGTCATCTCCTCAATGGTCCATTGCTCCTTTTGAGCATTGTAGCTTGATCTGATCGAATCAAACTGAGAGGGAATGGTTTCCATCACAAACCACACCATGTAGTCCTCACCAAGATCCAATCCCATGCCCTTGAGCTTTTGATAACAACCCATCAGTTTGTCAATGTGAGACCTAATGTCACCTGAATCAGCATAATTGGTCCGATGGAACAAAGTCAGGCATTCATTTTTCTCATTCTTTGAGAATTTCTTGTATTTCTCCTTGATCGCAGCGAGAAAATCCTTTGCAATTTCAGTTTGGGGAATACTATCACGAATGGACTCATCCATGTGATACCTCATAAGCATCAGACAACAGCGATTGGAATGCTCCCAATCCTCATAGGACTTTCTGTCCTTTTCAGTGGTATCATCAGTAGGTTTCGGAGGTGCATCAGTTCTCAAGGCCAAGTCCACTCTCATAAGAGTCAAATTCATCATGAGAGATTCTACCCACTGCTTGTGGTTAGTTCCATTCAGTGTCAACATAGCAGAGGTTCTTGGATTGCTTAAAGCTGAATGAGAAACAAGAGCAATAACCATTAAATGCATGTTGTAACAGAATCATGTCATTTGTGCTCTTTTTCTCATAAACAAATGATCGCAAAGTAACAAATGATCATTATGTATGCTAGAGTTCTCAAACAAATTTAACAAGATGGAACTCATACACAGGTAAGAACAATCTATTAAATATTATAATCAAATACGTTAATTCACTATCGAAAGGATAGATAAATTGTGATTCATAATATTTAATAATCTTCTTCACCATATTAAGCATCTTTAGTAAGTAATTATCATTGATAGGATAATTAATTACTTATAAGGATCTTAATGTTATTTGGAGGAAAATACAATACTTAAATAAATTAATATTTAAGTGTTCCTCATTACCAAACAATTTTCCATGCTTAATCTTACGATAGGCAAGAAAATAAGCACTAATTGTTTAAATAAATTACAAAATTTATGCCACAATACTAAAATTAATAACCAAAATATGAATAAAATTCATGCATTAGTATTGTACATACCCAAAAATGATAGAAAATTAAAAAATTCATAAAAATATGAAAAATGGCCCAAAAAATACTCTACACGCGCCCCCACGCGCCCTCAAAAAAAAATTTAATAGGGCCTACGACATGTCGTTTGGATGAAACGACGCGCAGCATAGGTCAGAAAACGACCTGTCGTTTTGCGCAGAAAAGGGCTGAAAAACATCAGAAAAACGACATGTAGTTTTTTGCCTGACAGAGGGAAAACGACATGTAGTTTGCCAACCCAATAAACCATGGCCTAAACGACATGTCGTTTTTTCCTGGATAAGGAAAAACGACATGTCGTTTTTTTCACCCCTGTCACCCAAATTTAACCCGTGGGTCTGGTTTTCGGGTCAATCGGACCCGCTTCGCAACCCGGTCGTAAATAACAGCTCCGGCCACCAAATGCGACGCCGTTTTGGGGTTTTGTTCCATTTTTAATCCTCTATCATTTTCCAATACCCATTTACTCCAAAAACACAAAATAATACACCAAAAAATGATGAATCTGAAATGGGTTTCTCCATTGTTAAAACTCATATATACCTCAATGGAAAATGTAAACAAAATGCTCCCAAGACATATATGAACACATTTGAAGGAATAAAACTCATATTCACACAACATTAAACTTATTAATCCGAAAAAACATCATAAATTTCAGATTTGAGAATGTGGGTTTATGAAAAAAATTTGAGCTCTAAAATCAATAACTTTGGCTCTTGATACCAATTGTTGAAAAACAATGACATAGATTATGATCATTAAATGCAAACTTTAATCACCAACCATACTCATAATCATAAATGCAAGATCAAGTATTTATTTAGAGCATCAAAATCAATAAATGCACATACCTCCTAATCCTTCCATGTGAGCCATTTTGCTTCAAGAACTTCAAAGAGAATCACCACCAAGATCACCAAACTTGAGCAAAGCCTAGAGAGCACTTGTGGAGCTATCCCCTTTTCTTCTTATTACCGTATATCCTCATGACCACTTCTAACACCAATCACTCATATAAATACATGACATACCCTTATAACCCTAAGGGGTTATATTTACTAATAGGGCTTAAGTGGTCCTTTTTATGGTATACTATAATTTAATGGGCCAACTATCACAACAACAAAAATCACTATTACCGGCGGAGGAGCCCGCCGGTAATACATGGTATATCCGCCGGTATTTGTTATTACCGGCGGAGTTCCGCCGGTAAAGTCCCGCCATTAATAAACGGTCGGTATTATCACCATTACCGACCGTTTGACACCACCCGCCGGTATTTCACTATTACCGGCGGATTAATAGAGGCGGGAGTCCGCCGGTGATGTGCGACGCTGACACCGTTTTTGACGGGTTTATTACCGGCGGGTTCCGCCGGTATTAATCCGCCGGTATTTAAAAACTAATATTAAAATAAAACAATTAATTTTATTTTATTTTTTAATAAATATACATATAATACTTATTTAAAAATAATAATATTTAACATATATTATAATTAATAACACAATTAATATTCATCAAACAAAACTAACATTGTAACCGCCGGTATTAATCCGCCGGTATTTAAATACTAATATTAAAATAAAACAATTTATTTTATTTTATTTTTTAATAAATATACATATAATACTTATTTAAAAATAATAATATTTAACATATATTATAATTAATAACACAATTAATATTCATCAAACAAAACTAACATTGTAATTAATCATAAAATTAAAATAAGAAAATACAAATTGTCTCATTTTAATTACATATAAAGTAATTATAACATAAACATAATAAAATTTCAATTGTCTTAATATAATTAAAAAACATAATCTAATTATTATTGTTTTGATCAGGCCAACTTGGTGTAAAATACTCATTAAGATCAATATCTTGATCACTAGTATTAGGGCGCGGCAACGGTGGTGAAGCAAACTGTGGTGCTTGTGTAGAGTGATGCTGCGAAGATGATCTAAATTGTCGAGCATGTGGTCGCGGCGAGGGAGACTGATGCAAAAAACTCTCAAACTGACCATACCTCTGCTGCTGCGACGGACTCACAAATTGACCATACATCTGCTGTGGATGCTGCTGGTGCAATGAATCCCCGAAGTCACGACGCCTAGGATGTGATGTCTGAGATCCGGTAGCGACGTCGGGGTAATATAAAGGAGGGGACTGGGAGGAACGTCCGTACGTGTTTGGATAATTCTGTTGAGGTGGATACACATGTTGTTGTTGTTGTTGTTGTTGTTGTTGTTGTTGTTGTTGTTGTGGCATCGACCAAGGAGGTGGACTTTGAGAAGATATACCACCTTCAGGTTGTGATGGTAAATATCGTTGGAGAAGGCTTTCAAACCGCGACTCAGTTTCTGTACTGGTATGCTGAGGATTACCAGATGGACCTTGTTGAGATTTCAACATCCGGATCTCTTCACGCATTGACTTAATTATTTCTGCCATAGTAGCAATGTCTTCCCGAGGTTGGGCCTGTGACTGACTTTGACTTGTGGAGCTAGAAGCTGATTTTTTCCCTTTGCCTTTGCTGTAACCTACTCCTCTTTGAAAGTCAGACCTCTCCCCAAGTACTTTACTCATAATTTCGTACTGATCGATCGACGAGGATTCAGCAGCAGATCCAGTTTCAGATCCCTCCATCGGTCCTTGAGACTGGCTTTGAAGTCGTGCCCTCTCAAGCTCTTCCGTCATTTTTTCCTGTTCATAAAAAGTGTTAGAAACACATCAGTAACATAGTTTAATGAAAATAATAACACAAAAGTATAAACTTACAAAAGTTTCTCGAGCTGTGTCGTTGACAAAAACTTTTGTCGATTTTCTCAAATGGCTATCTTTCCAAGTATCAATAACATGTTCATCAGGGTTCGCCTATACAAATTTAGAGATAGGAAGTTAGAATGTAAAATTTTGTTAAATTAAATTAATATTTTTACTTACAAATTGGTGACGCTTAGCCGCCATCGATTTTGTGCCTTGCGTCGATGTATACTTCATTTCTTTTCTGTTTTTCTTGTTTTGGTTGGATCGCGCGATAAATTTTGGGCTCAAAAACAACTGAACAATATCTTTCCAACTCTCCTTGGAGCAATGGTCAGGTGGGGCAACTAAAACACTCTGCAAATCTTCCGGATTAGAGTAATATTTTTTGAAGTGAGTATGTCTGATGTTCTTTCTCTCAGAATATCTTTTGCGCATCTCTGTGTAGATAATTTTCATAACTCTCTCGGGTTCTGGATGACCATCAACATTATAAAAATACTACATTAAAAATAACATGTTAGTTTAGTTTGTAAATGATTTCTACATTAAAAATTATACCACAAGACTTGTTCTAAATTTGTACCTTCATCCTATGTACGACTTGTTCCTTAAATTGTTGAGGTACATCAGCGAAATCCAAGTAATGTCCTGGCAACGACAAAGTGACTTGGAGGCCTATCTCGCGGACAAAAGCTTGGTCCTCCAAGCCAACCACTTTGTCCGTCCTAGGATCAAGCTGAAGATCTAGTGGTTTCCCGGCATTTCGCCGTCGAATTTCAAGTGGCTTCGAATTAGCCAGGCCACGACCCTTTCTTCTCGGCACTTCAGCTATCCACATTTTCAAGAATAACCAAAATGTGAAATATTAATATTATATTTAAACATTCGTTGAGCTTGACTTTCAAGCTATGAGCAAAATTTGAAAATTATTATTAACCTGACTCGCAGGAAGACGGTACTCTACTAGGATCTGGCGGGTCTAGACCTCCACCATCTCCGCCATGAGAGGTGGCTATATCTGCTGACATTGTACTTAGGAACAAAAATGATTAGTTAGTATTAAATTGTTAGTTAGTATCAAATATCACCAATGGAAATGAACATCATGATTACAAGTCTCATATATTATATTTTAAACAATTGTCATTATTACAAAAATATTAAAACTAAGTAGAATAATCACTATCACTTTCATCATTAATTAAATTAACATCAATCGGAGACACATGATTAACATCATCTTCACAAATATCAACTAGCAATTCATCTTCTTCATGGACTTCTTCTTCTTCGCCTAAGTCGTCATTTATAAAATTTTCATCTAATTGATCAGCATGTGAATTTTGTATAGTGCCAATATATGTTGCAGGTTCATGAGATTCCATAACCAACTGACCGAGATCCACGGTCAACACAAAATTTGATGAGTTTATGTCATGTACAACATCAACATCTGCATCAGCTTCATCGTCCTTGATGTCCCAAATTTGACGGTGATTGACATCCTCAACAATTTTCCAGTGTCGGCCTCTAAGTAGATCATCGAGATAGAATACTTGCTTAGCTTGGCTAGCAAGTATATAAGGCTCATCTTTGTACCATTCGCTACTGACGTTTATACTGGTGATATTATTTTCAGTGATTGTTTTCTTCTTGCTTTGATCAGTGTTAAACCATTTACACCTAAACAATGCAACTGAATATGCACCAGTGAAAGATAAGACCAGTACATCTTGAAGCGTGCCATAATAGTTAAAACCTTCAGTTCCCGCAACAGACACTCCACTATTTTGTGTGGTGCGCTTTTGATCTCGGTCATAAGCGATAAATCGAACACCGTTAACTATACAACCTTCGTAGTATGTTGCCAAGTGATCTGACCCAGATGCTAAAGCTAGCAACTCATCACCATTCTCTAAAGATCCTTGTTTGTGCAAGTCATATATCTAAATAAATTAATAAACTTATATTAGAATGATAAAAATATCATTACAATAATAAATGTTTAAAAATAATCTCAATTTTACCTTCTTATGAAACCACTGGCGAAAATTTTTCTTCTGTAAAAGATTATGATCACCATCTGGGAATTTCAGTTTGATCTCTACTAGGTGTTCGCTGTAAATTTGAATGCTTTGACTATTAGATAAAATAATTTGGAATAAACATAAATTCCACTTTAAAGGGAATAAACTTACTCTAAGTAACCCTGAATTTCAGGTGAATTGTTAATGATGAACCATTCAGCCATTTCACGAGTCGCAAGATCTAGAGGCTTGAGAGATCCCTTTGTTAGGGGACGACATTGAGATTGAAACACAGTAAGGTGTCGTGGGACATACACCTCATCTTTATTGCGATCAAGACGATTAAATTTAGTTTCAACCCCTTTGAAATACATCGAACAAAATGTCATAGCCTCATCAGCGACATAGCCTTCAGCTATTGACCCTTCAGGACGAGCTTTATTTCCCACGTAGTTCTTCAATTTTTTCATGTACCTTTCAAAAGGATACATCCATCTCATAAATACCGGTCCACCCAAAATTGCTTCTTCAGGCAAATGTAAGACCAAGTGAATCATTATATCAAAAAAAGCCGGAGGAAAGATCAACTCCATCTTGCACAATATCAGAACAAGGTCTTTTTGTGCTTCCTCCATATCTGTAACATTTATAGTCCTCGAACATAGTTGCCTGAAAAAACTACATAGTTCAGAAATGGTGGTCGATATATCTTTTGGGAGAAACTTACGAACACCCACAGACAATAATCGTTGCATTATAACATGACAATCGTGGGATTTCAACCCAATGATATTTGTTTCATTCTCTATTACTTTTTTCTTCAAATTTGAACAAAAGCCATCTGGAAATTTCACTTCTTTAATAAATTGACAAAATTGTTGTCTCTGATCAGGAGTTAACACGTAAGAAGCATGCGGCTTCATCAACTTTCCACTCTCATCTTCATAAATCCACAATGATTCCCTTACTCCCATCTTCTTCAAATCATATCTTGCATTAGTGGTGTCCTTAGACTTATCATTGTCCAAGATTGTGCTGAGGAGACTATCACACACATTTTTTTCGACATGCATGACATCAATGTTATGTTTTAAAATGTTTGTACTCCAATAATCAAGCTCGTAGAAGATGCTTTTTTTCCTCCAATTTCTATCTTCCGCAACTCTTCTACGTTTGACACCTCCAAACTGCAAGTGTTTTCCAGGAACTTGGGGTGGAAGGTTGTTCACTTGTTCTAATATTTCCTCACAAGTAAATAATTTCGGAGGACGTCTTCTCTCAATTTGTCCATCGAACTCAGTGTTCCTTCTCATTCGATGTGTACTAGGCAAGAATCTTCTGTGACCAACATACGATGTCTTACCGATCACTCGAATGGAAGATGTGTCTTCATTACATGTAGGACAAGCTTTGTATCCCTGACCACTCCATCCAGACAAACTACTTCGAGCTGGAAAATCATTGACTGTCCATAAAAGAGCTGCGCGCAGCTTGAACATAGTGTTGGTCGTACTATCTCTCGTAACAACTCCGTTAGCCCACAACTCCTTCAACTCATCCACCAATGGTCTTAGAAATACATCTATGTCCTTACCCGGTGATTTTGGACCAGGAATAATGATGGTCAGCATCAAATTGTTGTCTTTCATACATAACCAAGGTGGAAGATTATAGTTCGCCAACACCACAGGCCACATGCTGTATGCCAGGTTCATGTTGCCAAATGGATTAAATCCATCAGCAGCTAAGCCTAAACGGACATTCCTAGGATCACTTGCAAATCCAGGATGATTGACGTCAAAGTTCTTCCACGCCGTCCCATCCACCGGGTGTCGCATCACTCCATCATCTTTCGATTTCCCAGTGTGGTGCCATAGCATGTCCTTCGCTGTAAGCCTTGAGCTGTATAGTCTTTTCAACCGGGGTGTCAATGGAAAGTAACGCATCACCTTATGCGGCACCTTTTTTCCTTTAGTTTTTTCAAAAGTCACCCATCGACTAGTTCCACAAACTGGACATTCCTCTTTGTTTGCATGCTCTTTGTAAAATAAACAGCAATCATATTGGCACACATGAATCGACTCGTATCCCAACCCTAATTTCTTCAATCTCTTTTTAGCCTCGTAGTACGTTGATGGAATTTTATTTTCCTTCGGAAAGGAAATCTTTAACAACTTCAATAATTCATCGAATATGTTGTTAGGAATCTTCCCTCTAACTTTCAAATGTAATAGCTTAGCTAAGAAGTTAAGGGAAGAAATCCAATCACAAACAGGATACAACTCAGCTTCAATCTCCTCAAATAACTCGTCGTAATATTGACTTGCGCCACTATTGTCTACTTGCTCAGTTGTCGGTAAGAGGAAGTCCTCCACTATGGGAATCATCTCGTCAACTTCATCATCATCAACTACATCAACAACATCTAGTTCTGCTTCCCCATGATAAATCCACCTCTCATAACCTTGATAAAACCCCCAATCGAATACATGTGCTTCGACAACAGGTAAAATTTCAAGCCTATTATTTATGCATCTGACACACGGACACCTAATTCTTCCATCAGAATCCTTATATTCCGAGGCCATCCTCAAAAATGATTGTAGACCATTCCAATATTCTTGACAAGCACGATTTCTCAATGTTGTCCAAGTCTTGTCAATCGCCATCTAGAGTGTTACAAGAATCTGTGAGTTTTAGTAATGTGAAAAGGAATGTATAACAAAAAAATTTGTTATCATTTTTTAAATCTTATGCAATATTATAATATTTTATGATGTTTTATTAAAAAATGTTATTCAAATTAAAAAAAACAATTCATTCATTATTTTATTGTTAATACTTTAAACTTATCATTTCTGTGTCGATATTCATATAATTGATGGTTGTGGTCAACAACCATCAATCATAAGCATACCGGGACAGAAAAAATAAATTATTATAAGATAGTAATTTTTAATAATTTATTTTTTCTGCAACATTAATTATTAAATTAAATAATTAATAATATTAACTATTTAATTAATCATTATTAATTTTTAAGATTTGTATTAAATTAGATAAAATTATTCAATTAGATAATGTTATTTAATAAAAAATAAATTATTATAAGATATGTAGTAATTTTTAATTAATCATTATTACTTGTAAAAACTTTTATTAAATAAAATTTTCAATTTCTATATTCAAATAATTTAATAATAGTTAATATCAGATAATAATATTCAATAAATAAATTAAAATAATTTCTTATTTATTTAATTAATCATTATTAATTTTAAAGACTTATTAAATTAAATAATGTTGAATCAAAATTTTATTATTTAATTAATTAAAAAATTAAAAAATAAATTTTTATAAGATATGTAGTAATTTTTAATTAATCATTATTAATTATAAAAAAAATTATTACTATAAAATTTTCAATTTCTATATTAAAATAATTTAATAATAGTTAATATTATTAATTATGTAACATTAATTATTAAATTAAATAATTAATAATATTAACTATTTAAGTGATCATTATTAATTTTTAAGATTTGTATTAAATTAGATAAAATTATTCAATTAGATAATGTTATATAATAAAAAAATAAATTTTTATAAGATATGTAGTAATATTTAATTAATCATTATTAATTGTAAAAAAATTTATTACTATAAAATTTTCAATTTCTATATTAAAATAATTTAATAATAGTTAATATTATTAATTATGTAACATTAATTATTAAATTAAATAATTAATAATATTAACTATTTAAGTGATCATTATTAATTTTTAAGATTTGTATTAAATTAGATAAAATTATTCAATTAGATAATGTTATTTAATAAAAAATAAATTATTATAAGATATGTAGTAATTTTTAATTAATCATTATTACTTGTAAAAACTTTTATTAAATAAAATTTTCAATTTCTATATTCAAATAATTTAATAATAGTTAATATCAGATAATAATATTCAATAAATAAATTAAAATAATTTCTTATTTATTTAATTAATCATTATTAATTTTAAAGACTTATTAAATTAAATAATGTTGAATCAAAATTTTATTATTTAATTAATTAAAAAATTGAAAAATAAATTTTTATAAGATATGTAGTAATTTTTAATTAATCATTATTAATTGTAAAAAAATTTATTACTATAAAATTTTCAATTTCTATATTAAAATAATTTAATAATAGTTAATATTATTAATTATGTAACATTAATTATTAAATTAAATAATTAATAATATTAACTATTTAAGTGATCATTATTAATTTTTAAGATTTGTATTAAATTAGATAAAATTATTCAATTAGATAATGTTATTTAATAAAAAATAAATTTTTATAAGATATGTAGTAATATTTAATTAATCATTATTAATTGTAAAAAAATTTATTACTATAAAATTTTCAATTTCTATATTAAAATAATTTAATAATAGTTAATATTATTATTTATATAACATTAATTATTAAATTAATTAATTAATAATATTAACTATTTAAGTGATCATTATTAATTTTTAAGATTTGTATTAAATTAGATAAAATTATTCAATTAGATAATGTTATTTAATAAAAAATAAATTATTATAATATATGTAGTAATTTTTAATTAATCATTATTAATTGTAAAAACTTTTATTAAATAAAATTTTCAATTTCTATATTCAAATAATTTAATAATAGTTAATATTATTAATAATGTAACATTAATTATTAAATTAAATAATTAATAATATTAACTATTTAAGTAACATCAATAATTTATTATTTAAAGAAAATTTTATATTCCACCTTTTTCAAAATTGTGTGTTGTTAACTTCGAAAATTTTAGTTTTATTTTTTGTTGATATCAATTTTGAGTTATTTCCTACAAAATTTTAAATTATTTGTACATTATTAAAAAAGAGTTTTATTCTACAAGTTAGGCTATCTCAAATGGTTGAGTGTGTGAGAATATTATCAAACTTATATATGCAAATCTAAAAGACTAAAACATCATTATCAAGTTTCTCTTTCATTCATAATAATTAACCATTAATATATTCATGTCATTATCAAGCTTAGCAGAATAAACAGCGGCAAAGCACGAACTGTAAATTGTATAAAAAACATATTATCAATGCTTTTTTTTTTTATAAAAATCCCAGTCAAATACTATAAAATAATTTATTTTATAAAAAATAAAATAAACAAACAAACAGAGTAAACAAAAAGAGTAAATAGACAAACAGACTATTTATCCAAACAGAGTAAACAAAGATACATACTTGCCAAAAACCTCAAAGAACCTTCAAACCCCAACACTGTAAACGATCCAAGTCTGAAATAAAAATACATACACACAATCAATTTTGATAAATCCATAAATAATTAAAAAAAAAAAATTAATTCTTTTCTTAAATTTTACCGAACATATATGTTCAAATGAGGTATTCTGCTCAAATTAAAAAAAATGGTTGATGTGTAATGGTGGGCTCTTAAATATAAGTGGGAAATAAAAATTAAATGAAATAATCAATTAGATAAAGTAAAATATGGCTGTATTTGTTTTTTTAAAACCGATAAAGGCATTTTTCTTTCTACATGATTTTTCTTCACCAATGTTTTGACTACTCCCTTTTACCATTTATTTGCTGTACATTTTACCATTTATTTGTTGTACAGGAAACACATCCTTCGGATAATGTCATATAAGATGGTGCAGGAATTATTGTTTTTTGATGCGATTCTAGTTACCTCAATTGAAGAGTAAACCCAGCTTTCGAATTTCTCGCGCAATTTATCTAAGTTGCAGTCCCGATTGACCCCGGTTTAGCTTGATCACTTTCCTACAAAATCAGAAAGAGAGAACATAAATCACCTACCACAATGCAGAAAAGGGTTAATTTCAGTTTCATAATTTCAGAAAGAGAACATAATTTCAGTTTCATAAGCATAGAAGATTAGGAAGTTTTGAACAAATCTAGAAAACAGAATTAAGGCTGCTCGCTAACGAACACAATGAAACACGTTCACATACACTTTTACTAACTGGGGAGGACAATGAAATTAAATGATCGAGTAACAACGAAACAAGAAATGAGCAACAGTACCCTTTGATTCCAGAAACTACTCGACATTAGGTATGCGAAAAAGAATACATACCTGAACTGAGATGGTATGTGGCGGCCGGTGGGTGAGATGTGGCGGCTCGTGGGATTGAGACGATATGAGCAAAAAAAAATGTTTGAATGAGGGAGAGAAACGGGTGAGGGAGACAATGGGGTGGGGAAAAATCTTTACAGAAATTATAACAGTATTACCGGCGGGTCTCCGCCGGTATTACCTGCCGGTAATAAAACATCACCGGCGGCTCCGCCGGTATTACCCGCCGGTAATACAATATCACCGGCGGAATCCGCCGGTATTATCCCGCCGGTAATACAACATACCGGCGGTTCCGCCGGTATTACTCCGCCGGTAATATAAAATACCGGCAGGTCCGCCGGTATTACCTCGCCGGTAATATAAAATACCGGCGGGTCCGCCGGTATTAACCCCGCCGGAATATACCATTACCGGCGGGATCCGCCGGTAAAATACTCGCCGATATTAAATTTGAAACCAGTCTCCGGCATTTGTATTAGCGGCGGACCTAGTACTCCGCCGCTAATATTCTTCACAGTACCGGCGGAATAACTCCGCCGGTAATATTTCCGCCTCTAAAAACTATTTTTCTTGTAGTGTATAGTATTAAGGGTGCTCTCATGTGCCTCTAACATATAGTTAATTTATTAACCATCCCATTATGGTTATTAGTGTAACATTAGGCACATAATTAATGATTGTGTATTATGGAATTAAACCTATGATTGTATTAGTTCATTATAATAATTCCAACAATATACATTTTGAATAATATATTTTGTAATTAGTATAAGTAATACACTAATAATAAAAGATGATAAATAGATAAAATCAATAATAACATGAAAAAATTGTAATAATTGAATTGCTAATTATTTATTTAGATAATTACTTATTTTGTTTGTTATAATTTCTCATTTTCAAAAATTGAATTAAAATTAAATTAATATAATCTAAACAAATAAAAATGACAATTTTCTTTTACAAATATATTAAAAAATAATAATTAACAATTTTTTTTAAAAAAATTACCGAGTACGTGCCTTAGGCACGTACCTATTAACTAGTGAATTGCTAAGTATCAACACCCTACTTTACTACTTTTACTGGTGTAAAATAGGAACACTTATGTATATATTATATTAAGGGTTTATATTTTTTAGACTTTGTATTTTGCCTCATTATTTGTTTGGACTTTATATTTTGACAAATTATTTTTTGGACCTTATGTTTTGTAAAATTGTTCAAATAGGTCCCTAAACCTGATTTTGATGAACAAAAAATTGAGTATAACAACACAGTTCTTAGGCAGAATGACTGTATTTTTTTTTGAGTTGTGGTTTAATGAATTATTTGTGATTTTAGTTCAAAAAACTTTGATCAAAATTGGATTTAAGGGTCTATTTAAATTATTTTAGAAAATAAAAAGTCCAAAAAATAATTTGTCAAAACACAAAATCTAAACAAATAAAGAGACAAAACACGTAGTATAAAAAGTTATAAACCCTTGTATTAATAGCAAGAACATATATGAAGATAAACATCGGCTAGCTATAAAGTCCAAGACACATGGGCCGTTAGTTTTGACTTGTTTTGTATCCACTTTGTCTTTATTCTAAAATATTTATTTTCTTAGAAGAAGAAGAAGATTATTACACTTTTTCTTCCTCGTATATAGTACTATTCCTGATGATATATATTTGAAATGGTAATTATAAAAATATAATATGTAATAGTATGAAATAGTTTGTTGTTAATAATCATAAAACTTTAACGAGTGGAATATTAAAAATTGAGGGGTGTTTGTTTTGAGTAGTTGAGTTGTATTGAAAAGTGTCGAGAGATTTTAGGATAAAGGTGATATTAAACTTTTATGTACAAAAAGGTTCACTCTCTACCCTTAAAATATTAATTTTACTCTTTTAAAATTTGAACTAAACATAGGAAGAGATTTAGATTTTCATTCCCACATTTACTTTACCTTATATCAAACACCCCTAAGTGTTGTTATTTTAACACTTTAAGGTGTCCAACACCACACAGGTGTCACCTCATAGTTGGTTAGTGATACTTTATAATATTTATTAAATTCAAATATGTGAGACTTGATATTAGATTACACCAATAAATGTATATCACATGGGCACCAGTAATGCCTCCTAGAAATTCTCTTAAGAAATAGTGGTAATAACCAAACGAGTTCTTTGGCGCATTAAGTTATCCAACACTACATGAGGTGACACCTTATAGTTAGTTAGCAATATTCTATAATAATTATTAAATTTAAATGTGTGAGAGAACTAATACTGTATTGTACCAATAATAGTACGCGAACTCGTACCTCGGGCAACAGTAATCCCTTAACAATTCACTAATTAAACAGATCGTCTCCCATAATTATCTGAATATTTGAACACGTGACACTATGTGTATTCTTTTGAAAGATAAACTTAAGCCATGATTATCTTAAAAATAACTTTTGTTGCTGTAACTTAAATACAAATTGGCCTAATTCGTCATTGAGTACGTATACTAGTGTTGTCGTTTGCGTCAGTGAGTACGCACTTATTATAAACCTGAGTGTTCATTTGTCGGTTCATTTAACTTGGATAACTCGTCACTGTAACAGACCCAATCAAAGTTATAATTATTTTTTTAAGGAATAATAATGCCTCTGTACATTTATCTTCAAGTCTCGGATGAAGATTTATTAGGGTACTAGATTATAAAATGATATACTTAAATAATTTCTTATATTCTTATTATAATAATAATAATAATACAAAAGTAGCTCAAAATCAAAAATATTAATTACATACAAATAAAACTTTCATTTAAGTTGTTTCAGCCATGCATAATCTTACCTTATATAATTATATATTATGCAATAATAATCAAACAAATACAACTAATAATACAAAATTAAATAGAATTAAAAAATATAAAATAGTGTATTACGTTCAATAATCATAAAAATCTGAATTTTAATGTTATCATAAACAAAAATATTAAAAAATATTTGTATAATTGTACACCTTTTTGTTTATAATTTTAATTTTGGAATAGTTTATTTACTTGTTTATTAATTAAACAATAAAATTATATAATAATTAATTGGTTTTATTTAATTTATAACCAATTAGTTTGATGCAAGTAGCAATATAAAATAAACTAATTTATTAAATTTGATGCCTAAATTAAATTTGTTTGTATATTTTATTTTATTTATAATTAAAATAAACATGATGATTTAATAAAAACAGTATATATAACAAAAATTAATCAACGTGAGAAAATAAATGATTTGGTTTATTTTATTAAATTATGTATAAGAAATAAACTTAATTTGCATAGTTTAAATCATTAGAATTAAATAATCACTAAAATAAACTAATTAGTTTTAATATATTTGGTTGGAGTCAAATGTACTTGTATGAAACTATTAATCTCCGTACATTTTGATGATAATTCATACATATTCAAATAAAATTGTTTATACATACTCAATAAAAGGCTTAGAAATAAATATACACAAAAATATATTTAAAAAAATTGAATTTAAAGCATATAAAAAATCAATCGAAATGGACAAAAAAATAAAATAAATATTTTATTTCAATAGAAATGGGTTGTTTTTTTAAATGAATAAGAGGAGTCTGAAAGTTTTTTTTTTAAATGGGTTGTTTAATGTGTGTACTGAATATCAAGTCTTGTCAACTTACATTTTCAGTCACTTTTTTTTAAATAAATCATTATAATTGTGGAAAAAATCAAAATCATCGTTAACTTACCATAATTAAACACAATCCAAATAAAACTATGTACTTTAATATTTATGTAATTGTGGTATGATATAAGTTTAAAAGTGTAATTAGAAATAATAGTATTATTATTGTCTATCTTATTATATTTTGTTATCCAAAATGTAATTTTCTCTAATATATATAAATAGAAATTAATTAATATGGTTGTTCATCATCACGTAAGTCATCGAGGTAAAATTGATTGAAAAGAATTTTGAAAATGTAGAAAACTTTAGTGGTAATATGTAAAAAAAAAAAAAAAATTGAATATATAATTGATGATGCCCAAATTAATATCTAAGGTTCTTTTTTTATTTAATGAAATTTCTGTTAAAGGATTAATTGGAAGTCCATTACAAGCAGAAAATGCCAATCCAACTAACATAAACTTGGGAGGCTACCCAAGTCATTACAATGCTCAACATAAAAATTCATATATACTCCAACCAAAAATCTAATTTGGTGCAAGCAAACTAGCCTTCTGATTGTGTGGAGTAAATTAAATTTTCTTTTGAAATAGAGAAATGACAAACCAACCCCAATAAATGATGAAAAGCTAATAATCTTTCAAAAAATTTAAAATATTAACAAGTTTATTATTCAAACTAAAAACATAAAGACTAAAGACACGATCAAAAGATCCATGATAAGCGACGCTATAGTTCAAGATACTACGAACCAAGGAATTACCATGATACAACCACTAGCTCTATCAGTAAGGCAGGGTAATAGAAGGTGTAAACATCATAATTGAGAAAGGTAAACAAATGAAAATCTAGTAGAAATCGAAGGAAATGGTTTTGCCAAAAGCATATCCGATCTCTCATTCCATGGATGACCCTAGATCTAACCCACCACGGATGTCATTGAGTACCAACACTGCCACATCAACAAATTTGTTGTCACCAAGAGAGAGAATAAGGACCAATGGGGCCACTGAGCCATGACCAATGAGAATGCTATTCTTATCACACTAGTCACTGGCCACCAAGATCTATGCTAGACACGAAGAAGAATATCTACCCACCTCCTAGCATCTCCACCCCGCCTAAAGGTCAGAGCAACACTCCACCAACCTGCAAGCAGAAAAACAACCTTAACCAGTGTATGAAAAATTTTGTACTTGTCTATGTTATTGTGGCTTTGCTTGTTCTTCTTTTTTTTTTTCTCATCTCGATCATATATTATGAGTATCGTTGATTATGTGTGTGGGTATATGCTTATTGGTTTTAATTGAAAGATTATTGATGTTCTCGGGTTCTTATGACGAAGAGCAAACTAACACAAGGTTTGGGTACTAAAATTTATGGTCAAACAGTAGCCATTTTACTCAAAAAAAAAAGGTTTAAGTCTTTACACGGGATCCCCAAAAAGAGTTTGAAACTGTTACAGATCTAAAATGAATATAAAAGGCCGACCTATGAGGCAAAATCAGGGTCCAGCCCTAATTCCAGTAAGTACTCTCGACCATGGTGGTCGAGCAAGTCACATATGTACACTCTGCTTCTGAAGCTCTCCAACTCATGGCTGGTCCAGCTTTTCATTTCTTTTACCTGCACCATATAGCACCCATGAGCCGAGGCTCAGCAAGAAAACACAATCATGCTCATAAGTAGTTAATCAACAGATTACAGAATCTTAATAAACATGCCTGACAGTAATAGCCATACTTGTACGTGCATTTAATCCACATAAGCGACTATAAAGTCACACCAGGGGCCATTGCCATATTCCTATCTAACCAGCCTTAGAGTTGGCCCAACACATCTTGCATTTTATTTTTTAGGCGGCCATAGGGTCGTTCAAGTGTATATCACGCTTCTGGGTTGGCCTAACCACATCAGTCTGCGTTCAGCACGCAGTTGCCACCCTTGACTTATAAGCCGAGCTTTTCAATCAGATATATCAGAAAAACATTCATCCCTTAACACAGGTATGCACAACGCAATCAACATGTTTAATAAAACATTCTAAACATGGTTATAACCATGCTCGATAACTGGGCTCAAGCCCTAACCACAGTCCAGATGCAGTTTTCTTACCTCAGGTCTTGAGCGAGTAGAGTATGGCAACCCCGAGTGCAATCCTTTCCTCCCGAGCCTAACGGTTCACCCTAGTCACAACAATAACATGGAATAACTATCAAGAAACTAACCAATGAAGGCTTTCGGACCAAGTCCTAGCCTCCGAGACCTTGAATTCTACTAAAGCAGGTAGCAAAACTATTTCTGAGCCCTTAGGTTTGGGTTCCCATAACCTAAAACCTAATTTCTGACTTTTTCCCATTTTGAGTCGTAGGTTCCCGACTAAGGGTCACGACACGCATCTAGGCAGAGAGTGCCTAAACACACACGTCGCGATGCAACCCGCCAAGCGCTAAGGCAGTTTGAGGCACCCCTACCTCGATCAAGTTCATGAGGGTCGCAGCACCCCAAGAACAGCGCCACAGCGTGACCCTGCGAACTCAAAAACCAAAGATTTCAGAAATCACAATTGATCCCAAATCCATCCCAAAACACAGTTTTGACCATAATAATGGTCCCAGCAGCTCAAAAACACAATAAACAACCTTAAAACTTAACTGAAACTCAACCAAAACCCAAAGTCAAACCCTTTCCCATGAGCACTAAAAAATTGAAACCAATCTAAGGAAAAATAGAGCTTACCTCTTGATCCCTTGCAACAAGTTTGAATCCTTCTAGTTGTTAGTACTCTTAATAGCTCCCAATTTCCCAAATATCACTTCTCAACTTAGGATTCAAGGCTTCCCTTCAAGAGCTTAAAGGAGAGAAAACTTATTTATCTAGAGAATGAGAGAATATGTGAGATTAGAGAGAGATTACTTTATGAGTTGATAAACTCCTCCTTGGCTTAAGTACTTAACGGTCTCAAAAGACAAAAATACCTGTAATGCCCTGGATTATTCAATTATGGTTTAATGGCTGGATTAGTAGGCCGGGAGGGCCATAACTGTTTAATTATGCCATTAAAATGTGTTTATGCATGTTTATGAGAATTATATTATAATATGATGTTAAACGCATGCATGTGAGTCCACATTTGTTTACAGGGGTATTATGGTAATTTGGCCCGTTGAGGGTATAATTGAATATTTGTTTGTATGTTAATGATATATTGTGAGACCACATTATAATGTGGGTTGGTTCGAGTATTTTGACATGAGACGATCTTTAAACATGATTTAACGGTTTGGTCATAACAGGTTTGAGCCCGGGCTCGGGGTGATATTAATGGTTATAGCGTTACCGGGGATTTTAGGGTAACGGGATATGAATTGTTGGTGTTTGAGAATATTGAGATTAGCGGGAATTGGGAAGCGTAAATTATAATTAACGGGTTTAGCGGAATGTACCAATTTTGCCCTTGAGTTGGTTTAAGAGGCTTTGGATGGCACAAGGGCATTTTGGTCTTTTTAGGGAGGATATATATGATGTTTAGTGGCTGTAGAAGGTGGTGGAATAAACAGAACAAAAACAGGGGTTTGCCTCTTCCTTACCCGTACATCATCTCCTTCACTTCTCCTTTGAGGGTTTTGAGTTCTTGGTGGAGTTTCAACCAAAGGAAATTGAAAGGCTGGGTTGGAGCACTTGTGTTAGCTTGTGTGGGAGGTTTAAAGCTAGTTTCAAGGTGAGTTTTGGTCATATAACACAGCTGGTACTCTGTTTTCGTTTTAGTTTTTAACTCATGGATTTTGATGTGGGAAGTGAGAATCAAATGGGGTTTTAGTGTTAGTTTGATTGGGGTTTCATGTGAGTGAGCTAAGGGTGTTATTTGGGGGTTTAATTACATGTTTGGAGGAGGTTTTATGAGGGTTTGAAGGACTGGTTTGAGAGGGAATCGCACAGGGGAAAAATCTGGTTTGTGCGTGACTTTGTTGCTGAACTGGGCTGGGCGCCGCGGCGCAACAGGGGTGCGCCGTGGCCCTTGGCGTCTGGCAGATGGGGAGCCCTCTGTTTGGGGGGCGCGCCACGGCGCAGCAGAGGGGGGTCGCGGCCCTTAAGGCCAATTTTGCTAAAATGTGATTTTTAGCTTAGGGATTTAAACCATAGGCCTCGGGGTTGGACCTAGTACCCGGTTGGGTGGTATTTGAGGTCTCGGGGGCTAGGATTTGGTTTAGGAACCCTCAGTTATCATTTTTATTGATGAATCCTATAATTTGGTTATCACCAGGTGACCGTCGAGGAATTGAAAGGTTGATCGTTCTCAGGGGTCGTTCGTATAACTATTCTCACTCGAACCAGAGGTAATAAAACCGTGTATGAATACAGTTTCACCCTGTTTAGATATATGGCATGCATGGTTTGATATTTGAGGCATGCTGGTTGATATATGTGGACATGGATTGCATATTAAATGCTATTGAACGCTGATTACCTGCTTGAGACACTGACTAGTCAGGGACCGACTCTAAAGTCGAGAATCATGCATTGAATGGCTCTATAGCATTAATGCCAGACCGACCCTAGGGTCGAGGAACTTATAAGCGCTTGCTTGTTCTACGACCAGATGATTATAGCCAAGGTATATGACCCCGGTGACCGTTTGTCACAAGGCTAAGGGACGTTGTCCATAGTTTCGACTCTAGAGTCGTGAGGAAGGTTATGTTGGTGACCAATCACCATGCACCTGTCCTGAACGAACTTATGAAAGAATCACTTATCAGTTAAGCCTGGTGACCCTATCGTCACATGGCTAGAGGGAGCGATGCTCATTATTGTGACTTTTGGCTATTGTCACCTATTTGTTGGACTGTTAGTCCTGAATGGTTATTATGATCGTTGTTGATATTATATCATGCGTTATTGTGTTTTCTTGCTGGGCCTTGGCTCATGGGTGCTACGTAGTGCAGGTAAAAGGAAGGAAAAGCTTGGCCAACCCTGAGTGGAGAGCTTGGGTGATGTGATGTACATACAGGGCCGCTTGACCGCCACGGTCAAGGTGTTCTCAGAGGGACTAGGGGTTTACCCTATTTTTGCCGCTTAGGCCGGCGGGGATTGTATATTTGGAACTGTAGCCACTCTTTTGTATTATGAACATCTTGTGAACATTTTAAAAGGCTCATGAGCAGTTTATTTACTTAATGAAATGTACCCTTTCCTTTTTACTGGTTTTCACCTTAACCTGAATATGATACTTAGATCACGTTTTTAACCAAAGGACTCGGGTAGCGGGTCAAATTTCTGGTTCACTGTTCACCATAACTGTTCTGGGGTATCCAGGGCGTTACAATACCCCTTGCCACTGAATCCTCCCCTCTAAGCCCCCAAGGGAAAAAATGACATTTCGACTCTCTAATACCACATAAACTCAAAATTTCCAATTAATTCCGCCAAGTGTGGAATGTTATATAATTTTATAATATAATGTAATATTATATTATTTTATAATATAATGTTTAGATTAAATAAATATGACATAGAGTGTCACATATTGTAACATATAATAGAGAGTTACATTATTTGGATATATGTGAAATATCCAAACATGTAACATATTTGGTGTTACAAATTCATCACAAATTTGTAACTCCTAAAATATCACCCATTATTGTGTAGATTTGTTGTTACACAATATTGAGATGAATTTCTTAAAGCCATATGAGAAATGGCTGATAGAGATGTGATTTTAACTCCCATATTATGTATGGAAGTTACAAAATCAAGTGGGAATAAATTGGAACGTTTTGGAAAAAACTGAAAAATTTGTCGCTGAACTTGACTAAGGGCCGCGACGCCTGGAACATGCGCCGCGGCCCTAGTGGCTGACAGCTTCATACAATTTCGGTTTTTATCCAATTTTGAGCGATTCCAACAGCCAAGTAACTCTCAAATCTCTATTTTAATTCCATAAAACACCCAATAATCATTGGTAACAGCCATGGGTGTTGGTGGAATTTGAAATTCAAAGGGTGTCTCTAAACTCTATAAATAGGAGCCTAATGCTCACTTGTAAGATACAACTTTTCTATCCACTAGAGCACTTGGCTAGAAACACCTTGAGGCTTGATTATTCCAGAAAGCATTTCCTATAATCTGTGAGAGATCCCTTAGTGCTTGAGTTAGGGGGAAATAAGCTTTTGGACAAAGGTTTCAAAACTTGTTCAAGTTGGTGATCCCCAACACTCTTCACTTTGGTTGTGTGAGTGAGAGTTTATTGTTTTGGCTCTTGTTCTTATTTTCTTCTATTGCTCTTTCTTCTTTTCTTCTTATTCTATTTACTTGTTCTTTTGTTTGAAAGTTGTAACCATTTTATTTCCTTTGTTCAAACACTTCTAGTTTACTTGTATCTTTTTGTAATAGAGTTGTACTTTCTATTTCTATCATCTTACATCTCCTTCTCCTTTCATTTGTATTTTTCAGTTATAGAGTTGTAACACTTTATTTAATCAATCCTTGTCTTTTGTAATATTTTGCATAGAGTTGTAATATTTTCTTACCATTTCCATTGAGGCAATACATATATATTTTCTTAACATGGAATATTACTATATTTCCCAAAATACGACTCATACTCCAATGAGTCCCGATAACTCACTAAATTACCAAAATACCCCTTGGCTCACCCCGAGTCGGGTATAAATCCTCTTTGTGACTAAACCGCTATCTTACTTGAAAGGACCGACTCTTCCCGAATATCTCAAATATATCTACATAATAATGTGGTCCCAATCATATAACATAATATAATCATAATTATACCCTCATCGAGTCAAAATTCTAAATATGTCCCCTTTAAATAAAAGTGGGCATGTTATGCACATTTGATACACTTAAACATGCATCATCAGTCATATCATAATATAACTCATGCAATTCACATAATCACATAAATATTCGATTAAATCATATAATATTTCAATAATGCCCTCATGACCCCCTAATCAATGCACTAAGCCTTATAGGAACTTTGGGACCATTCTAACTTTTCACACGTGAAAGACATACATAATGATAAAATAATATAATGTCATACATATATATATATATGTTAAATGATTTAGACAGTAGAAATTGTGGATGCACTGGTACATATTGATATATATGAGATGGCAAAGCATGACTTCATGTAATAACCAAGGTTATTATTTTCTTATAAGCTTCTTAATTATGACATTAGGTTACATTTTAATAGTTTATAATAATGACTTGAGTGGTGGAATTTAAAAAGATTGCTTTGAGTTTAAATTATTTATTTTAAGGTATGATCTTACACTACAAGAAATCTGATATTTACCTACCAATATATATTGGTAGAGAAAGTAATGTTTTGCCTACCAATATTTATTGGTAGATAATATTAGTAGGTAAATGCTAGTCCATTATATTATATTTCTGAACAGAGCTTTACCTACCAATAATATCAGTAGGTAATGATCTTTACCTACGTATATTATGGAGGGAAATTTTTTAACCATTCCCGCTCAATTTTCCCCCCGTTTTTTATTTTCATTATATTATTTTATTATTATAAATGCTTATTTGGAAGCTTATGTGGAGTAAATAATCTGACATTTGCCTACCAATTTCTTACCTACATATATATATTGGTAGGTAAAAATATCTTTTGCCCACTAATATTTATTGGTAGCGAATATTGGTAAGTAATTATTTGTCATTAGTATATTAATTTAGAAATGTTATTTCCTACCAATATTACCTACTAATATGGAGACTTTGCCTACATTTATTTTTGAGGGAAAATTTTTACAATTCCCGCTCAATTTTTCCTCCAATTTTTGCTTACTTTTTATTTTATATTTTTATAAATGCTTATGTGTAAGCTGATGTGTTATAATATTGATGATGTGTTAAATTTGTTGTCATATGTGTCTGCCAACTGGACTATTAGATATTAGTTTTATTCAATTAAATAAATAAGAAAATTTTTAAATAAAAAAAAATCTGAAACATCATTTCTCTCTCCTTTTTTTCCTCTATCTTCCCCGAAGCCTCATTCTCTCTTTGTTTTGTTTCTTTGTATATGGACATTCACATTATGCTATGTTTTGGAAAAGCGATAGTTCATAATAGCAACTTCAATTTCTTTTAGGTTTTTTGGTCAAAATATGTAAGAGATGTTTGATAATGATGATGATAATGGATTATGTAGAAGAGGAAAGAGAGATGATTTACTTTACATTCAGGCGTAACCAAGATTCTTAGCTTAAGACCCTCACAGGAAAAGTCCTCTTCTTTTGGACTATGAAACAGATTTGCTTGATGGGATTCGATTTGGTTTTTTTTTTCCTTTTTATTTTGGTTACTACCCTTTGAATACATGTATTCACTGGTGCTATTTCTTGTAATTGCCAAGATTTTTCCTCTATTTATTATAAATAAAATGGAAAGAAAAAATCTCAACTTTTTTATTTTTATTTCTAGACTCTCCAGTCAAAATGAATTTCTGTAAAATCCCCATTGACTTGATTTCATTGAGTGTGAACCCAATCCCAACGACCAACTTTTAAGTAACTTAATATTCTGACCCAATGTATGTTCATTTCAACAACATTTTAAAAGAAAAAGCTCTTCTTTTTTCTTTTCTACTTGCATTGCCATTCAAAGTTAAAAAATTGAGACAAATGCAAATATTGGGTATGAACCTGTATATGTAATTGAGTTGGTTGGATTCTTGAATACTTGAATTGGATCAAATATAGGAGTACTGTACTAGTATACATATGTATGCAGCAAAAATAATGTATGTTGTGGAATATCAAACTTGGATTTTCTTTCACAGTTTCTTGTTTGCCTTCGTTGTACCTTAGTAGTTAGAAGTATAAAGCTTGCAGCTATGGAAAAGATTGTAAACAGAAGCTTGTTACTCATAATCCCATTCTTTTTCTTGAGATTGCTTTAAGATATATCCATTTTCTCTGCAGTTCTAATTGAATTCAAGAAAAACCCAGAAATGGTTATGGAAAATATACACATATATTTCCAATTTGGCTTATTGTTTTGGCATATTCAAGTAACTATAGTTTATTCAAATTATGGGATTTTTTTTAATCGCTTATTTGAATATTTTGGTATATTTTGTATTCTGACTGTGGTGCTCTTGGTGATTTGCCCTTGCACTTTCTTGAGCTCTTGTTTTGTTTATTTATAGTGAGTTTGTTTTTCATTGTGGTTGGGTATGGCTGTTTAAGATATGTTTGGCCGTAGTATTTTTTGTGACTCTGTACCACTAGTAATTAGTTGTTTAAGGTGTGCTTTTGTAGTTTGGTGCTCTCTGATTTTGGGGCACTTTCCATAAGAAAATAATGGAAGGTCATCTTGCCACCAACTTTTTTTAATCTGATACATAACTATTTAATTGAACCAGGAACCTCCATGAACACATCCAACCTCCATGAACCCCTATATAAGAACACATCCAACCATAAATGTAATGGAAAATTGTTCCAATTAACTAACCAAACAGGCAGCCTCACCATTAAGTTTTACCATTAAACTACATACACTTGGTTTATTGCTTCTTCTATTTGCAGGTTCAACAAGCTTTTTCAGACCTGGAGAGGTAATTTCAATGCTTTTTTGGGTACAGGAATCTTGTAAACATGCTAGTGTTATATTGTGATGAAGCCATTTGTTGTATTCAAAATGTACATGGATTTGTCTTGGAGGGTAGATCTTTGAGGAACATGTTTGTTTATATTGTGATCAGCAACAGCAACAGCAACATAGTATAACAATGAAATTATATCAGAATATATGTATTGATATATTTCTTTACAATATATGTAATTGGTTTCTTACATTTTGTACAAGGTTCCCAAGACAGTATGAAAGTTGAATTTGTCTTTGGGTTATGAAAGTTACTGTTTTTCAGCAATAATTTGACTAGTTTTAACTGGTTTCTTTTTCCTTTCTTTCTTTCTTTCTTTCATAGGGATTTCTTTTTTGGAGGAGAGAACAACCTGCCAGATTTTCTTGGCCGTCAATATATCCCTGGGCTTGACATTACAGTTGACCCCTTTGCAGCAGTTCTAGCTTTTATTGTCACTGGGCTCCTGTCTGTGGGAATTAAGGAGGTAAGTTGTATGTTTGTGTTCTTGTATTTTAATATGAGACCAACATTTGATTTTTGTTAGGCTCGTCTTATATCACTTAAATATTGCAGAGTACTCTAGCACAAGCTATAGTGACAACAACAAATGTTTGCGTACTGCTATTTGTCATAATAGCGGGTACTTATTTGGGTTTCAAGTCTGGATGGGTTGGATATGAGCTTCCTACTGGGTACTTGGACAACCCTTTTTGTTACCTTTCTATTTACTTTTATACGATACTATTGATTTTGGTAATTTATTTCTATTTCTATGTATATAATATATATGAATAATAATGTTTTAAAAAAATTCTCTTCCTCTACGTGATTTAGATCCTGAAATAATAGTTTATCATAGAATCACTAATCTTATGTTCTAATTAGGTTAGGTACAGTACTATTTGTTGCGATATTTTTGCTATGCAAGCGCACACAGTCGCAATTTGTAATAAAATGGTAAAAACCAAGTATCGTCCTCAAGGACTGAATTCTCAATTACCAGTCAATTAATTTCTCTTTCTATTTGATAAATTAAAATTCTTGATTCTTTTAGACACCACAAAAGCAACTATAATATTCAGAAGCAATAATTAAAAAATTAAACAAATAACAAATAATAGCAAAACCTTGGATTGAATTCACTGTAAAACAAATAGGAATCCTAATCTTCTCTACTATCCACTCTATTAATCTTTAATGCAATTACTACTGAAACTCTTCTTCACTGAAATGATAGGTTTGCAAAAGTGTTAACTATTCGAGTTAAGAAATAGAAAACTCGACCTAGTGTGAATTCCCTATATTTCTATGGTAAATTCAAACAATAGGAAGCAGTGAATACAACCCTCAATCACATAAACCAATTTGATACTCTCATTCTAAATTGAAGTCTATGTCTATTCAATTTTAGCATATTCAAATCTCACTTTTCAGATTTTGATTCAAATTCGTAAATCATATGTAAAAGATGCGCAGTCAAATACATACACAATAAACCCAAATTGAATAGATTTCAGAATGAAGATGAAATAGATAAATGCATTAAATCATAATAGAGTTTCAAGAGAGTCAATTAGAAAACCTAACAAAAATTTAGTTCATGAACATGACTAAATCAAACATAAACATGGAATCAAAAGATAAAGAAAAAAAAAAAAGAACTCTGAGTTGTCTTGTTGTTTCTTCTCTAGCCACCTTCCTTGATCTGATCTCCCCTCCAAAAACGTCAATAATGAAGTTTTTAGAGACCCTAATTCATTTTTTGCATGAAAAGACAAGATTACCCCTGAAAATTCCCCTAAATTGTGTTTCCGTACGGACCCTAGCGCTGGGGCGCTACGGGATAGCGCTGAGGCGCTGTAAATAAGTCTCAAAACACGTTTCTGGAAAATTGATGGCGCTGGGGCGCTGAAACGTAGCTCCTAGGCGCTATAACCCGCATAAAAATGTGCTCTCTATTTCTCGACAGCGCTGGAGCGCTGGTTTGTAGCGCTGGGGCGCTACTTTGCACAGAATAAAATTGACTCGTTTTGAACAGCTTGCAGCGTCAGCTCATCGTATTTTGATCATAACTCCTTCAATATAACTCTGAATTGAATGATTCAAAAATCTGTGGAAAGCTAAGAGAAATATCTGCAACTTCTTTTCTAGACATGTTTCCAGAAAGTGATTAAATCCTTGTCAAAATGTGGCATAAAGTCTCAGACTTGCGTTATAGAACATAAACGACATGTACTGAGCCTCTTTAATGTTGAATCTTCCACACATGATGGCTTGAATCTCCACAATCAACACTAAATCCAACTTATTCATCCTTTTTAACATGTTTCTTCTCATCTCATGCCATAATATGCACTTGATCATTAAAACCTGAAACAAAAAGAAAACAAGCGTAAATCTGCACTAAACAATCCTAAATAACTAAAAACACAACCTAAAACGATCCCTAAAACAAACCTAAAATGACCCTAACATTATTTAACTACAGGTTGTGTCTTAATTTGTCATATTTTTCATGAATTCAGAAATGAAAGTATAGATGCATTTGCTCAGTAGGTTGCCCTCCTGTACATTTATTTTCTCTCTTCAATTTGAAGATACATTTGCTCCTTTCTGTTGGTTTATTACCACGAATCTACTATTGCTCGTGCTTTCAATTGTATCTTTCCTTTTTGTTAACTTGCTATTTTTAATTTTGTCTGAATAACATTGTTTTTTTTTAATTTCTCAGCCACAAATTCTGATGGAAATGGCTAGGGATGGGTTGCTGCCCTCATTCTTTTCAGATGTTAATGAACGCACACAAGTTCCTATAAAGAGCACAGTGGTAACTGGAATTGGTGCTGCAATCTTGGCATTCTTTATGGATGTTTCAGAATTGGCAGGAATGGTAAGTTACATGTTTTTGGGGTAATTATTGCAATGTTTGTTGTCTTCTGCAATGAAGTGTTTTCTTTTATGAAGATGCTTACAGTGGTGGTACTAGACTAAAGCATGGCACATTGAGATTTATTGTGAGCCAAATTTTAATCAGAAAGCAAGTCAATAAAAATGATATTGATGATAAAACTGAGATTATGCCAAAACATAAGTTATGATCTTTCCTGCCCCCTCTTTTTTATTTTATTTTTATTTTTATTGCAAGTGTCTTCTAAATCTGATAACATGGATAGTATTTGGGATAGAATCAAGTATTGGGTAATTTTGTGGTTGTTTGATGTAAAAGATTTTAGGAATCTATTGTTTTCGGACTTCTTAAGGGAGTTGGCATGTATTTTGTAATTATTGGACTTCTCCCTTTTCTTTGTACTTCTTTCTGGTTAATGTTAGTTATTATTATTATTATTATTATTTTGTTATTGGTTAAAAATTTAGTTAACGAGTTTCAAGCTTTGAAATATTTAAGATTTTAAAATTTACTATCAATTATGCCATCAACTATTTATTCGAAAGTTATGTAGAGTTAGCTCCTTTAAAATAAGTATAAGCATATTTGTTTTGCTCTATAAGTTTGCTGATGTGTTCTTTCTTTGGAGGAGAGGAATGAGGAGTCAGAGGGGAATGGGAATGCTAACCTAATACCCAGATTATTGTTTCTAAAAAATGCTCTAATAGGAAGATAGAATGCTCATTGTTTGTTAAATACCATATAGTATATGTTGTTTCTTAAATAGTCATTACAGATGTAAATTTGGATTCTAGCTATAATGGCTATCTATTCAGCGATCTGGTTAGAGTGGAACAAAATAATTTTAAAGATTTTGAGGACAATCTTGAAAGTCCATGGGATAAAGTTAGATATTGGGTAGCTATTTGGTTATACAATGTCAAAGAGTTTTAAAGGAATGTTATTTGCTGATTTAGCTACAGATTGGACTTTCCTGTTGTGCTTTTCTACTGTCTGATAAAAATCAGACTTCTATTTTCTCATTTATGAATACAAGTTTCCTTTTAAAAATACTACAAATGTAAATTTGGAATTCCTGTTTCTGTTTTTTATATTGCTGGCTTTGCCATTGGCAAGTCAGCATGGGTACACTTGTTGCATTTACTATGGTTGCAATATCTGTATTGATATTCAGGTATGTCCCACCAGATGAGGTGTCATTGCCACCATCTCTTCAGGAATCTACTAACGAATAACTTATTGTAGTTGTGGATATATTTCGTCATAACAATTTGATGGCACCACCTCCAACAGACCAAGCTTCAGATGCAAATTTAAGAGAGTCGCCATCTATTTCAGTTCGGGAGTCACAAGATGATTCTTAGTTTATTTACATTAATTTACTAAGGAATGAACTTTATGAAGTTTTTTTTTATTTTGGCAGGGGTAACCTTAAAATGATAACTTTATGACTTATTTTAGTATTGAACATTATAAAGAATTTTAGCATTAAACATTTTATTATTGAATGGTTTTTTTCTAGTTTATTTCTAATATAGAACATTTACAAATAACTGTTATTATGTTTTACCTACACATAACCATTAAATTTGAACAAAATATAAATTATGTAACAAACTAATAAAATAATGCTATGTGGGCTAATAAAATGATACCACGTAGGATGCCACATATGATGCCACGTAGGATGCCACATATGATGCCATGTAGGATGTCACATATGATGTCATGTCATCAGACACATAAAACTACAAAAATCATGTCAGCATACACGTAGGATGCCATGTCATCAAACACGTCATCTGATGACTCATCAAATGATTTATAACTTAGTGGGGTCCACTGATTCTTTTACCTACCAGTGTTAATAAGTGTAGGTAAAGACTCTTTCCCCACTAACTTTTACCTACCAATCTCTACCAATTCAATATTGGTAGGTAAACCATATTACCCACCATTAGGCTAGTTTTACCTACACATACAATTGGTAGGTAAAGACCCCATTTTCTTGTAGTGTTATGACTTAGAAATAATTATAATTATTATAGCTAGCAGTTTATGAGATTTTTAGTATAAGATTAAATTAGAATATAGTTTGAAGTTTTTATTAAAGAATAATGTACACATGTTTAATGGTAGCTTAAGAAGTATACATGTGGCATAAAAATAAGTCATAAATTATTTGAATTTAGCTAGTATGCTGAAATTCTCTATAGAATTAATAAGTGGATTTTTCATGAATTAATTAATTAAGAAATATAATTAAATTGAAGAACCATGTGGAGACTTACCTAGTCTTGGGCGTGTAGCATAAAAATAGGATAGTTTTTTTACTCATTTTGAACTTGCATGGATAAGTGTCACACCAGGCTTGAACTAAGTGAATATGTTAAGATAGGTTGAACCATTTTGAACATGCTAGGTGTAGGCGTGAGCATGAGTGTAGAGTAACTGTAACGCCCTGGTTACCCCAGAACAGTTACGGTGAACCATAAATTTAACTCGCTACCCGAGTTCTTTAGTTAAAAACGTGCTTCTAGGTATTATTAACCGGCTAAGGTGGAAAACCACTCAAAAGGAAAGGATATATTTTATTTAAAACATAAAACTGTTCATGGGCCCATCAAAACATTTACAAGTTATTTGCAACTCAAAATGGTCGTTACAGTTTCAAATTTACAAACTCGCCGACCTAAGCGGCAAAAATAGGGTAAACCCCCTAGTTCCTCTGAAAACTCCTTGACCGTGGTGGTCAAGCGGCCGCATATGTACACATCACCACCTAAGCTCTCCACTCAAGGCTGGGTGAGCTTTTCTTTCCCTTTACCTGCACCACATAGCACCCATGAGCCAAAGCCTAGCAAGAAAACAATATATTGCATGAATATAATATCAACAATGATCATAATAATCATTTAGGACTTTCAGTCCAAAACAAATGAGTGACAGTTGAAAAGTCACTAAGGTGAGTTCCGTTCCCTTTAGCCATGTGACGATGGAGTCACTTGGGCTTTTCAAATAAGTGATCCTTTCACTAGCTTATCAAGATAGGTGTTCGATGAACTGGTCACCAATATAACCTACCGCATAACCATAGAGTCACAACCATGGGATTCCGGTCCCTAGCCACGTGACAAGCAGTCACCTAGGCCTTAGGCCCTGGCTCTAAGTAACTAGTCCTAGACTAGCCAAGCGCTTATAAGTTTCATCGACCTTAGGGTCGGTCCAGCATTAATGCTCCTAGAGTCATTCAATGTTGATATCGATTAGATCTAATCTTTTATAGGCCCTGCGTTCAGGACGCTTATGCCGTTTCTGACTCTCAGGTCAGTAATACGCGACCAGTGTCGTCCCTAACTAATCAGTGTCATACACAAGTAAGCAAGCCCCGCTAAGCATATAATATGCAATCAATGTCCACATTTAACAACCAACATGCCTCAACAACGATCATGCATGTTGTACGCTCTAAACATCCACGGGTTATTAGCGAGCTGAAAAATGGCATAATTCTATCTGCCACGTGGAAGCCACCTACCCAGAGCTGCTGTTACATGGCTCCACCTCTTTAGCTCGAGGTAGTCAAAGGTTTAGTAAGAATAATCGAAGGCATCGGGTCAGCAGTGTGGACACCACGAGCTAGAACTACATCAAGCTCGAGGTACGACATAGAGCTGACACCCCCGACCATTCATGAAGTCAACCACGCAATGTAAACGTGCGCATATCAAACATCACTTGTCTACTCCATTCCTGAATTCTCGGACACGCAGCATAAACGTGCGTGTTCAGGCACCCCACGACTGGTTTGGGCCATGCGGCCCATTATCCCCCCTTTACCAACACTCAGGTGTCCTCTCCCTATAAATATGGAGACCCTGGGCGTTGCAAAGGGTTGGCGTCTAGTTTGTAAAGAAACACCCTGTAAGGAATACCAGAAAGATATATCAATAATATTGACTGGTGGACTAGAGGGATTTTAACTTTCGAACCACCTAAAAGGAAAGGAGTTATAACCTTCCCCTTATACTATTTTTATCAGTTTGGAATATAAATATTTACATATTACGGTTCATCATCTAGCACTAATCCATCCCGTTTATTCGTATAATTATCTGTTGCCGAAGAACCGCGTCAACAGTTTGGTGCTTTCATTGAGAGGATTTAGATTGATGCTAATGCAGAAACCCAACCATGGTGGTTACTCGCTCGAGGCATGGTAATGAAGTGGATCAACATGATGGGCAGGAGGCCCACCATGCCGCCATGTCCGATGAGCAAAACCCCGAGGTTCAGTAGCGACCGGGAAAGCAGCCGATGGACCAAGGCGACACTGGAAGTTCGGCTCCACCCAATCCGAACCCAGATTTCTACACGGCGGTAGAAATGGAAAATGCACAGTTGAGGAGTCAGCTATCGAAAGCAAACAAGCAGATCGAAGAGGTCTTGGCCTGGTTACCCCCTCTTACAACCGATGCTAACGTCGAAAAGAGGCATAGTGGGACTCATAAGTCCCGTCGGGATAACTGGTCCAGGCCCAGTCGGTCGGCCAGAACCTCGACATCGAATTCTACTCCTACGACACACCACCAGGAAACTGTGTTTGAGGAACTTCCTAGGGTCGACCAGCGATTCAGCCGATCGGTCCGGACCTCAACTCCTAGCTCAGTTCCCCCATCTAGTGCACCCAGGAGGGCCCGAGGAAGCTCGCGAAGGAGATCCGAGGAGGGCTCGCGACGACAGCCTGCCCCGGCCAGCCGTCCTGCACCACGATCAGTCCACTGAGCGCAGGACGCGGGGAATGGTAGAGCGGGCCGGCCGCGACCTAGCTTAGTCCGCCCTAACAGGACTAGGATCGCGTCTCCAGTTAGGCATCCCCCGTCAACAATAAGATTGATAACTCTATGATTTAGAGTTATTTTTATTAACTTTGAACTTGAATTTTGGGTGAAAAGAGTAATGAGTGTGATGTTATTTGTAAGTTTGTTTAGTTTTTACCTTTCTTTTCTAGTTAGTGTGTTAATGCAAGAGTCTTGTGATTTGTTGGTAGTAATTGTAAATATTTATGTAAATCTATGTGTTTTGTCATTCAGGAAAGGAACCTTCAAAGCGCCAAGGGAAATTAAAGGAATCAAGAGACAAAGGGGACAGAAAGGGAGCATTGCTGCTCGGATGCTGTAGGCCAGACAAAGGGGAAAATGAAGACTGACGTGGACAAAAGCCAGCTGCTTTTATTTACTGACCTCAACGCCTATGTGGCACCCATTTTAGTGAATGAAGTTAGCTAGCTGAGGTGGCAAGAGGAAATGGACCAAAGATGGAGTTGGGTTTTCTAATTAGGGTAAGGGATAGTACCCAAGAGGGAAGCAGCCGTAATATACACCAAAAAAATAGAGAGAGGACAGAGTACAGAAAAATCTTTCAGCAAGAAGAGTACAGTGAAAAACCAGAGAGATATACACAGAAAAAGGCATTACCTACAAGAGGAGAATCACGACCAAGGAAGGAGGAGGACTCTAGAACCCGATTCTACTATTCTCTTTCTTCTATATTTCCTTTTCTGTAGTGTATACTCTTGATTCTATAATTTGTGAACTGAATATTTGCTATGGATGAACAATTTCTGTTTTGGATTGTAATTTTCAGTTTAGACATGAACTAATCACCTTGAGATTTGGGTGGCTATGAACCTTATGTGATGAAGTATTAATGCAATGCATGAGTTTAGTAATTTGCCTTTGTTCATTCAAGTGAAATTAATGTTTAATGATTGTTGATTGCAGGCCATAACTAACAATTAAACTAGCTAGATCTGATTTTGGAAAGAATCTATCTAGTGGAATCAACTTGAATGATGCAAGAGAAATGCCATGTTTAGGTAGTTCTTAGTAGTGAAATAGGAATATTTTGCTACCTTGTATAACCTGAGATTTGGTGAATAAATGCATGTTTTACAACCTGATTTAATATAGGAATGTGTTGAATTAAGTTGTGGAATTATATCAGTGGGTTTTGGAAAAAGCTTACTGGCTTAGTGTGAAATCTGTTAACTCTGTGCATAATTGCTGAATGATTGCTATAACAACTGGGCAGATTAACATAGGGGAAAATAGCCATCCAAATCTAATTGTTCACATAGATCTTCTCTCAATTAATTTTTTCTGAGTTCTTCATTTTATTTTAGATTAAATTACGTATACCCATTTAATTTCAGATTCATACTCCAATCATGTTCTTAATTTTGTTATCTTATTGTTAAATTGTTCTTTAGTTGATTTTTTGCAATTATTTAGTTTAAAATCCCTGTGGAGACGATACTCATTTACTACTATATTACTCGTTGTCGACTGTGTATACTTGCACATTTTAATTGCTTAAATTTACGCAACAAAGATACCTATCTCCTCCCCGTCCAGTCCGAGACATTCCGGCTCATGGGAGTAGCAAAAGAAATCCTCCTTCCGTCAGACCTTCCCATCGCAGCCAGGCGTGGGGGGAAATCCCGGACCCTCACCCTCAACGGCAGGCTCCGAGTTTCTCAAATGGAAGTTACTGGACTGGGAGTCATCGAAGTTGCATGTCTGGCAAAGACCTGCGCCATTGTTTGAGTTCGGCTCAAAGCCCTCGGGCCACCCCGAGGGTCGACCTCCGAGATCGCCTCAACTCTTAGAGAGGAGACCCAGCTAGAAATGATAGCCATGCTCACCAAGGGGAGGGTCTGTCGGAAGCACGTGACAGTGGGAATGTCCCACATAACCTATCTCAAGATAGGAGGGATAATAACCCGCCTAACGCGTACAATGGAACTGGAGCTGTTGAACAGCCTCATAACAACCAAGGAAGTAAGGACCAAACCCTGGAGCATCTAGCTCAGATGGAGGAGTTGATGAGGAAGCTCTTATCGGAAAAGGAAAAAGATGAGTACGATTCGGGGGACGAACTCGAGCTCTTCGACCCCAGCATAGCAGCCGCGGCGTATTCGCCTGGTTTCCGTATGCCTCACTTGTCCAAATTCAATGGAGACGGGGACCCGTGAAATCATTTGGGTATGTTCAACACCCTGATGATGGCCCACAACATCGGTCCCGAGCTAAGGTGTTTAATATTTCCTTCCACCCTGACTGGGCCGGCCAGGCAATGGTTCAAATAGAATAAAAAGCAGTCCATCTGCTCGTGGAAAACCTTTTTCTGCCGACTTCAAGAGGGCATTCCGAGCTTCTCAGGCTGCCAGCATCAAAGCCGACACCCTGGCAAACGTAAATCAACATCCCGATGAGCCTTTGAAAGCTTACCTGAGCAGATTCGCAAACGTCGCGGCTCGAGCCAGGGACGCAGATGATAGTTCAAAGCTTATGGCCTTGAGGACTGGGATCCTCGTTGGAGGAAAAATCTGGGAAGAGATACAGAGAAAAGGTGTCAGCACCGTGAACGAATTCTTAAATAAGGCCCAGGGATGGATAAACCTGGAGAAGGCGCGAGCATCGGCCGCGGGAACCACCCAAGCCTCTAATCAGCCCGCTGGAGTGGGAACGGATGTCGTGACAGCGACCCAAACTGTTACACAGCATAACCAATTGGGTGGAGGCAAGAGAAAAGGGAGCAGCAAGGGCGGCTAGCACGGCCCAAAGAAGAACAAGCCTGTAGAAAAGTTTAAGCCAGTCTACGCGACTTACACCGAGCTCATGAACACTATGGAGAACATTTTCCTAGCAAACTCTGCTCGCCTCCCCTGGAAGAAGCCGGAACCTTTGAAGCACCAGAAGGCTAAGCAGGACCCCTCCAAGTTTTGTCGATTCCACAATGACATTGGCCACAACACTGACGATTGTAGGCACCTAAAGGATGAGATCGAGACTCTCATAAAAGTCGGGCCTTTGGCTCAGTATGCGCAGAATAGAGTTCCCATCGGTTAACCCGCTCCAGAAGCTCCAATAAATCAGCCCGGGTCTCGGATAAATCAAGACACCCCTCCTCCTGTGATAGGAGGAGAGATCTCCATGATCTCCGGAGGCCCCCATCTGGCCGGCACGAGCAGAGGTGCCCATAAGAGATATGTCAACGAATTGAAAGCTCATAACGGGGTGGAGTTCGTCCCAGAGCAGCATCTACCCAAACAGCAACGACTGGAGAGGCAACTGATCATATTCACCGAGGAAGATGCCAGTCACATCTAGTTCCCCCATAACGACCCTCTGGTTATAGCCGTCCAGCTCGCTAACCGGACAGTTAGAAGGATACTTGTCGATAATGGGAGCCCGGTGAACCTGCTATTCCGGTCTACGCTGGAAAAGATGGGTTTATTTGTCACTGAGTTGAAAGCCACCTCTATGATGCTATATGGATTTTCTGGAGAAGGGTCGGCAGCAATAGGAACAATTGAGCTGGTGATCACCTTGGGAGAGGGACCCCAGACTGTCTTAATACTCCTCGAATTTGTGGTCATCGATTGTCCCGCCGCATACAATGCAATTTTGGGCCGACCTACATTGATAGCGTTTGAAGCCATAACCTCCATCTGCCACCTCGCGCTAAAATTCCCCTCTTCCTCGGGGATATGCACGGGCCGAGGTGATCAGCTCGCTGCCAGGGAATGCTACAACATTTCCATGAAGGGAAAATTAAGACCCGGGTAGCAGACGATGACCATCCAAGACGGGAGTGAGGAATCTCAAGAAATTGTATGTAACGCCCTGGCTACCCCAAAACAGTTACAGTGAACCAGAAATTTGACCCGCTACTCGAGTCCTTTGGTTACAAACGTGTTCTAAGTGTTATTAACAGGCTGAGGTGGAAAAATCAGTAAAAAGGAAAGGATATGCTTTATTAAGTATATAAAACTATTCATGAGCTCATCAAAACATTTACAAGTTGTTTATAATGCAAAATGGTCACTACTGATTCAAATTTATAAACCCGCCGACCTAAGTGGCAAAAATAGGGTAAACCCCCTAGTTCCTCTGAGAACTCCTTGGCCGTGGTGGTCAAGCGGGCGCATATGTACACATCACCACCTAAGCTCTCCACTCAGGGCTGGGTGACCTTTTCTTTCCCTTTACCTACACCACACAACACCCATGAGACAAAGCCCGGCAAGAAAACACAGTATTGTATATAAACATTATCAAATGATTATTATTATAATCACACAGAGCTTATAGCTCTTAAACAGATGAGTGAATATCACTTGAGGTTCTAGAAAACCATACTGAGTGACTGACAAGCAAGTCACTAATTTAAACAGAAGAGTGGCTGCTAGGTAAGCCACTAGCCTTAAACAGATGAGAGACTGATGGGTAAGTCTCTAACTTAACAGATGAGTGACTGATGGGTAAGTCACACAAGCGCTTATAATATTCATCGAACTTGAGGTCTGTCCGACATTAATGCTTATTGAGTCATCCAATGCAGATGTCGATTAGATCTAATCTTTATTGGCTTGCGTTGAACACGCTAAAGTTGTCCTGACTAATGAGTCAGCTCTATGTCACCAGTGCCCAGTACCACTGCCGAACCTGACAAATGAGTCACAGCTTCACAGTTGATACTGACACCTATGCCAATTATAACTAATGAGTCAGTACCATGCACAAGTGAGCAAGATTTGCTAAGCATTCAATAATCAATCCATGTCCACATTTACACAATCAACATGCCTCAAGAATAATCATGCATGTCACATATGGGGTGCAGATTTCTTACCTCTGGTTCGAGCGAGAAATAATATAAGAACGACCCTTGAGAACGATCAACATTTAGATTCCTTAGTGGTTACCTAATCCTAACCAATTATATTCCATTAATAAAGTAAATCAATGAATGGTTCACATTCTAAACCACACTCCCGAGATCAATCCCTCACTCTCGGGACTCCCAATCTACTCAAAAGGTGTAAAGGAACCAAACCCCGAGCCTTAAAAACCATCCCGAACCCTAAAAACAACACACCCTGAAACTGACCTAGCGCCTAGGCGCTGCCAACCAGCGCTGGGGTGCTGCCCCAAAAACAGAGAGGGCTACTATCTGCCCTGCATAGCGCTGGGGCGCCACCTTCAGACCAGGAGCTCCACTGGTTTTCCCTCCTTGCGATTCCCCTTGAAACCAACTTTCCAAACCAATCCCAAACCTTACCAAAACATCCAATTCAACCCCTAAACTTCACCTGCACCACCCCCTCATCAAAACCCAATCAATCTTACACAAAACTCCCATTCATTCCAACTATCCACATCAAAATCAAGAGCTGAAACTAACAACCAAAACAGAGCATACATGGAAACTAGTGGCTAAAAACTTACCTTAAATTCAGGTTGTGGTGCTCTTCAATGGTGGAACACTCTCCCAAACTCCCAAGGTCTACTTCCAAAGCTAGAATCCTCAACAAGAGCTCAAAAAATCACAAAGGAGATGGATGAGAAGGAAGGTACGGGTAAGCTCCAAACTTGCTCTGTTTTCTCTTCTATTTTATAGCTTAACTCAGTTTATATCTATCCTAGGGGTAAAAATACCATTATAACCCTAGGTCAATTAAAGATTTCTAAAGGCTCCCAAGGGCAAATTTTTCCTTTCCAACCTATCTCGTTAATCATAATTAATGCTCTCCAATTCCCGCTATTCTCAATAATCCCAAACACCAATAATTCATATCCTGTTACCCTTTAACTCCTTGAACGCTCTAATCATTTAAAACACCCTGAGACTCATCCCGGGCCTTGAACTTAAACATGTTATGACTAGACCACTAATCAATAATCCAAGATTGTCTCATGCCGAATGGCTCGAACAAACCCACATTATAATGTGGTCTCAACAACATATCACCAACATGCATACAAATATACAATTGTACCCTCAACGGGCCAAATTATCATCACACCCCTATAATTTAAAATGCGGACCCACATGCATGCATTTAACATCATATAATAATATAATTCACATATACATGCATTTTATCAATTAATGGCATAATTAAACAAGTATGGCCCTCCCGGCCTACTATTCCCGCCATCACACCATATCGAAGATTTCGGGGCATTACAACTATCCCCTCCTTACAGAAATTTTGTCCTCAAAATTTACCTGAACAACTCGGGATACTGACTCTACTTATCTGACTCCAGCTCCCAAGTCGCTTCCTCGACCTTGTTGTTCCTCCACAACACATTAAGCAAAGGTATCGTCTTATTCCTGAGGACCTTGTCTTTTCTGTCGAGTATCTGAACTGGCTGCTCCTCAAAGGAGAGATCTGGCTCAAGCTCCATATCTTCATAACTCAAGATATGACTCACATAAGATACATATCTCCAAAGAGCTGAGACATGAAATACATTATGCACGGCCGACAACGCCGGAGGCAAAGCCAATCTGTAAGCCACCTGACCAATCCTCTCCAGGATCTCAAATGGACCTACAAATCTAGGACTCAGCTTGCCTTTCTTCCCAAACCTTCTCACCCCTTTCCATGGCGAGACTCTAAGGAAAACATAGTCTCCCACTTGGAACTCCATGTTTCTGTTCTTGAAATCTGCATAGCTCTTCTGTCTACTGTAAGAAGCAAGCATCCGAGCTCTAATCTTCTCAATGGCTTCACTGGTCCTTTGAACTGCCTCAGGACCTAAGTATCTCCTTTCACCTGTCTCATCCCAATGAATGGGAGATCTGCACTTCCTACCATACAACATCTCATAAGGTGCAATTCCAATGGTTGACTGATAACTGTTATTGTAGGAGAACTTTATCAAAGGCAGATACTTACTCCAAGATCCACCAAAGTCCAGCACACATGCCCGTAGCATGTCTTCGAAAATCTGGATCGTCCTCTCAGATTGCCCATCTATCTGAGGATGATAAGCTGTACTGAACTTCAGCTGTGTCCCCATGGCCTTCTGCAAACTCCCCCAAAACTTGGAAGTAAAAGTGGGGTCCCGATCTGACACGATCGATCTAGGTGCTCCATGGAGACGCACGATCTCTCTCACACAGATATTTGCATACTGGTCAACTGTATAGGTAGTCCTCACTAGCAAAAAGTAAGCTGACTTGGTGTAGCGATCCACTATCACCCAAATAGAATCATGCTGACCAACAGTCCTGGGTAGGCCCACCACAAAATCCATTGTGATGTCCTCCCACTTCCACTCTGGGATATCCAGAGGCTGCAATAACCCTGCCGGCCTCTGATGCTCAGCCTTGACCTATTGACATGTCAAGCACTTAGCCACATATTCCACTACATCCTTCTTCATCCCTGGCCACCAATACAACGATCTCACATCCTGATACATCTTCGTGGTGCCTGGATGCAAAAAGTAAGGTGTAGTATGAGATTCATCCAGAATCTCTCGCCTCAAAGCAGTGTCCAGTGGAACACATATCCGACCTTTGAATCGCAGCAAGCCTATCTCAGACACTGTATAATCTCTAGATGCTCCAGCCAGAACAGCTTCCCTGATCTTGATCAGCTGTGGATCACTTAGCTGACCCTCCTTGATCCTCTCCGACAGCGTAGACTGTAGCGTAATGTTAGCCAACTGGCCCACCAGCAGCTCTATACCAGCTCTGTTCATATCATCTGCTAGCTCTCTGGCTATCAGCCTCATACAATGAATCTGTCCCGGACCCTTCTGGCTTAAAGCGTCAGCTACCATGTTGACCTTTCCTGGATGATACAAAATCTCACAGTCATAATCTTTTACTAACTCCAGCCAATGCCTTTGTCTCATATTCAAATCTTTCTGGGTGAAGAAGTACTTCAGGCTCTTGTGGTCTGTATAGATCTCACACTTCTCCCCATAGAGATAATGCCTCCATATCTTTAAAGCAAAAACCACAGCCGCCAACTCTAAATCATGAGTAGGATATCTCTTTTCATACTCCTTCAACTGGCGAGAAGCATAAGCAATTACCTTCTTTGATTGCATCAAAACATAGCCCAAACCCTGATGAGAAGCATCACAATAAATCACAAACTTCTCCTGATCTGTTGGAAGACTCAGAATCGGAGCTGTAATCAATCTCTGCTTCAGTTCCTGGAAGTTGTTCTCACATTTATCTGACCACACAAATCTCTGACTCTTACGTGTCAGTTCAGTCAAAGCACTAGCTATCTTTGAGAACCCTTCCACAAAACACCTATAATAACCTACCAATCCAAGGAAACTTCTAACCTCAGAAGCATTCTTTGGCCTTGGCCAATCTCTGACCGCTTCGATCTTTGCTGGATCTACATTAATCCCCTCCTTACTGACAATATGTCCAAGAAAGGATACCTGAGACAACCAGAACTCACACTTCTTGAATTTAGCAAACAATCTATGTTCCCTCAATCTCTGTAGAACCAACCTCAGATGTTGGTCATGCTCTGACTTAGTCTGAGAATATACCAGAATATCATCAATGAAGACGATCACAAACTGGTCCAGATAATCCTTGAATACTTTGTTCATCAAATCCATAAATAGCATATATTTGTCTAATTTTAACATTTAATAAAGTTGAATTAAAAAATAAGTAATCATATATATTCATATGTGTGCAAGAGAAAGAGAAGCTGAAACCTTAACACCGAAGAGCTCTTCAAGTGTCTTAATGGAGTCCATCACAATGATTTCCACACCATCATCACTGATCCACACTAGCAAATGAGTGCCCCAAAATCTACTTCGACTGACAGCCTAGTCTCTAGCATTCTCAAGCCAATTGTAAAAGCGTTTTTCCTGCATGACAAGTTGAACCCGACAAATACCAGCCTTTAAGAAATTTTCCTACTTCAGTATTCTTGAAATTAAAAAACTTGTTGATGAAGCATCATTGTAGACTTCATAAACATAAGTTAAGTAAAAATATAAGGTACTAGTCAATTAAATTTTGGTACCAAGAATTGTCAACCCTTCACAAACTTCCTGAGCCACAATGATAAATATTAGAATTCATTTCACTTTTTTTTTTCCTTTTAGAAGAGGAAAATAGGTTTCACTCCTTCTTGGGAACTATATAATATCTAACTGATCTGCAAAATCATTTTGTCTTACCTGACCAGAGCCAACACGAAAAATGTAAACCTGACCCTTCTCAAGAGAGCTGCAAATTAACACAAACCAGTTTAGTGAAAACAAATTCAGGAAAAGGGCATGTGATTTCATGTGCTTATTTTTTTTTACCTGTCAAATATTTGTCCAGATGGAACCATGGCTACATAATTAGCAGCCACCTGAAGTTAAGAGAGTCAGACACAATGGCAACCAAGTCAAATGTACAAGCAAAGAGTTTCACTACAACGCATGTTAGATCAGCTCAAAAAGAAGAGATTACTCTCAAAATTTGACACAAACTAGTGAATCAGTAGGAAACGAAATTCGGGCGGATCAAGTGACTCTGGTGGAAGGAAACGTGGAAATAACGGGTTTGACCACCATGAGGAAAAGAAAGCAAAGTTGAATTCAAATGAAAGGCCAACCAAGTATGAGCCTGAATTCACTAACTACACCACTCTCTCGACTAGCCGAGCGGAGATATATCTTGCTAGTCATGAAGAGGTTCCCTACAAGAAACCTCCACCCATCAGGAAAGAGATGAGGAAGAGAGATATGAATAAGTTTTGTCGTTTTCATGGAGATTATGGTCATGACATGAATGAATGCAATCACCTCAAGGACGAGATAGAATTTTTTCTCTGGTCGGGCAAGTTGAGGAAGTATCGGGCAGAGACACCCTAAGGAGAAGGAAGTAGCAGCAATCCTGGTTTCAAGCGACAAAGATCTCCACCCTTGCAGCCCGAACCTGTGGACTTTACCTTAGACACCATATGTGGAGGTCCACACTTGGCTGAGGAAAGCAACGTAGCAAAGGAGAAGTATGCTGAGCGGGAATGCTAGGATCAGAAACCACTGGAGTGGCGAGCATCGAAGGATATATTATTTTTAAATACCGCTTTCAGAGTGGTAGCTTGATTTCGAGTTGTTAGACTTGTTATTTAAGTTTGGTTTATGATCTGGTTATTTGCTAACCAGTCATTTTATTTTTGAACAATTTTGATTGTTTAAGAATCGTTATTAGACATGTTTTGTCCTTTTTAATTTACGAGTGATAAAAGAGCCTACGCGCAACGTGGTCGATTCTTGCTACAAATATGCATGTGTGTTAGTTATCCGAGCAGTGTTCAACTGGTCGATACGTTCAACCAGTGTTCAACTGCAAGTGACTAAGGATCTTTCAACCCTCGATCACCTGGGGGGCACATGGGGTATACTGGTATATAATTTAACACAGACAATAAGAGCACGAGTTAATATATCTGTTTTTAGGCTAACTTGTAAATTTTCGAAGTCCAAGAAGGCCATTAAACTAACTTGTTTGACAAAGCTTAAGTAACTTGGAATTTTTTAAAATTTCAAGTTAGGAGCAAATATTCGTGTGACAATAAATATTATGCTCATAAAATGTTAGAGCAATAAGAGTGTGAGAAAGTATACTTAGTATGGACTTATGAAATGTCTAGAATTTCAAAGTTAGAAAACTAAGTACTCATGCGAAAATATAAGGCATACATCAGATGACTTTACTATTCACAAAAAAAAAACTTATAACTTTTTAAGTCTAAAAAGACTTAGAATGTTTTAAGTTAACAAAGAAAAGTAAAGTATAAATGCCAACAGCTCGGTTGTACGAGAAAAATGTCAAAGCTGCAAAGCAACAATTGTCTTCACAACAAAAAAGAGTAAACTACTGGCAAGGTACAAAGTCTAGTTGATCAGGTGCAACGTTTCCTGGTCGGGAGGGATACAACTTCCCTGGTCAGCTGAGCATGTATCACTGGTCGAGTGGGAAACTGTATTGTTGAGCATGACTAACAGCGAAGAGTCGCTACTTGGAGGAGTATCGCTCGATTACAGGATGAAAGTATCAGAATTCGTGTGGTTATCACCTCCCCTATAGTTGAAGCGATTCCTCTACAAAAAATAAAAATGGGGAGGTGAGTAACCATACAAATATAATTCAATAGAGCAGTGTTTATTTTTCTACTTAGAAAAAATTTATCTAAGAAGAAAAATTTTAGCATGCATGGGAAAAAATAAATTTAGTGCCTAAAAGTGCTTAAAGTGCTTAAGGCATGGTGACCAAGTGTGCCGTGTGTGCGCCATGTGTGCGTGCCTGCTGTCCGAAGGGGCTGAGTGATGCATCCGAGGAGCCAGTGGAGCGTACGAACGGCTGTGCTAGTCCGAGGGTCTGTGTGTCTGAGGAGCAGCTGCGTCCGAGTGGATGGCCCGTGTCCGAGTTGCTGCCTTTCGTATGTCCGAGGAGCAGCAGTTCGTGCAATGCTGGCTAAGAGATGGTACGTACGTCTGAGGAGATGCGCACTTGGGTCCGAGGAGCTGCGCCTTATCCGAGTTGTGTGCATGTCCGAGCGGCTGGTTGAGGCATCCGAGGAGCAGATGCGTGGGTATCCGACCAAACACCTAATGTCCGAGGATGCGTGTCCAAGGGTTCTGTGGGGTCTAGTCCAAGCAGCCCATGCATTCGAGGGTGTTGTCCAAGAATCCGAGGGCCCTAGCCCGAGTGTAGCTAGCATCCGATTGGATGCCCCTGGAACCGAGGGGCTGTTGTGTGGTCCTATCGGACCATGCTTTCCATAAAGAAAAAAAAACCAATGGCTAAACGGCCATACCCCATGTCCTATACCCAAACCTCACCATAAACCCTAAGCCGAAAAAAGCAAGGCCCTAAATTCCATCTAGCACAAACACCATTTCTCATCCAAAACACATACTACAACAAGATAAAAAAAAAAAAAAAATTTGAAGAAATCACAAGACAAGTTCAGTCGTGGGAGTTTACGTGAACGTTATCAACCGGATGGGAGCTTTTGAATGACCTCAAGAACATTTTGTTAGAAGAAAAGTTTATCATACGAGAAAATCGTATAATAAACTTGGGGGGCAAATGTTATCCCCAAAAATTGGAGATCGATGACGTGGCAATAGAGGTGACAAGTGGCAGTGCATGGTCCGTAAACGACACGTTAATAATCAATAAATATATTGGCTCCTCAGAGTTGGGATAAAATGATCTGGCTTAGGAGTGACCTGGTAGACCAATGAAGAGTTTTGACTGGCCAGTCAAGTGTCATGACCGACCAGGCATGAACTTGTCCAACCAGTCATATGATTGTTTGCCCAGGCATGACCTTGTCTGCCCAGTCATGACCATGTCCGACCAGTCATGACCATGTCCGACCAGTCATGACCATGTCCGACTAGTCATGACCTGTCTGCCCAGCCAAGTGCATGTCTACCCAGTCAAGTGCACGACTACCCAGTCAAGTGCGTGACTGCCCAGTGAAGGTGTGTTCGACCAGCTTGAATGAGATATGGGTCGACCAGATAGAGGAGGACTACGTCAAGATTCCCAGAAACGACTTCAACAAGAATCGGTTTTGGCATACGCGGGAATCTCTCATTTATCCCACAAATTTGGTGTACTGTTACATTTTCAATATTGTTGTAATTTAAATATAATGAGAATAATAAAATATCCCGATTATGGGGGATATCATCTGTACGATCCTGAGCCTATAAATACAAGGCTTATGGCATCATAAAAGGGGATTCTTCATTTTAGACTTTTGGGGATTTTTCAACTTTTGATTTGAATTTTCTGGAGAGAGAAAGTACTGGCATTTGAGAGAATTCTTGTATTTTTGTAATGTGCACTGAAGAAACTCAGTTGACTTAGGTTCATCTGATCTTGAGTGCAGATTTATAATCATAACTCTAAGTGGATTAAGCTATTACCAACACATTGGAGCTGAACCACTATAAACTCGTCTGTGTCATTTATTTTCTCTTGAAGATTTTATCGTTTTTGACATTCACACGTCGTTGGCCAAAAACGCGGTCAACACTCATATTACCAAAATAATCCATACCACTTTGAAGGAAAAATTTTCCAAAAATAAGAAAATATCAAGGGAGTGACTAGGAAGCAAAGTTCAATTTTATGATCATAAATTACCAAAAAAGCTCGGCAATAAATAGCATGTCCTTATTAAGCTAAGTAAAAGCTATTTTAAAAAACTAATCAAACTATCTCATCATACTCTGCCCTTTATAAACACAAATTTACTATCGAGTTGGTCGTACTTTTATAAAAATATAACCACATAGACCATGTAACAAATTTATCTTTAAGAAGCTAAGCATAGCCATGTTTAGTATATTTCCAGACTTAAACAAATAAATATTCACAGCCACAAAACAGCTACACATGAAACACACAGTGCCTATGTAGGGTGTCAACTTCAATTCACCTCACTGCCCATACCAATAGATTCAGAATGCAATGCCCATCCACAAAATATCAGTGACCTTGCATAAGACCCCACAGATCCTAAGAGGGCATCAATCTATGAAACCTCAAATGTCTCTGTCACTCATCTTTGACCTTACCAGTGTCTTTTCTGACAATGAAGAGTACCACATAAATCAAGGTGATTGGTGCCTTTGTCAGACCTGTCCAGATCCAGACCACGGACCATTGAAGGAAGCCTCTATAAAACTAATATTTCGATTAGCTCCTTAGGAAGCTCCTTATCTTTATAAAAATACAGAGTAACAGTATATTTTGAGAATTAAATAAATAACACATAAACTAATATTTCTTTCTATTTGTTTCATTTTCCTGTTCTCTATATTCTTCCTTAGTCCTATTTTTTCATTTCAATTCCCTTGTCTTAAATAACTTAAAAAGCTTGTCCCTTGGTCAACCATTTATCATAACTGCTTCCTCCACCTCAAACCAAATTCTAATATAAAAATTCCAGACCTGTCTGTCACCCTCACCGAATTTTTCTTTGTACACTTTAAAAGATAATTTTTCAATTTATTATCTTTCTTATGCTCAACATTCAATAAAAAAAAAAACATTAATCAGTAGCTCATTTGAATTGATGTTTTGCTTGAGTGTTGCTCTAGCTACTCAAGATACCTAATTGTACTCAATCGATGATATGGTAATAATAAAGTTTCATAATCTCTATTTTCGCTTCCATTATTGTAGTCTCTATTTTATAATCTCTATTGATGTATTGTGTAGAAGAAAGAAAATGAGGATGTTAAAATATCTAGAATCGATGCTTTTCGGAGAGCCCATACCAAGAAGAATGGTGAACCTGTAAACCCAACGGCATCTGATATTTTTGTGAGTATTAGTCATTTAATTTTTGTGAATTTTTACTTATTTTCCATAATGCATACATTAGCAATACTAATTTATATGCAGGGTTCATTGAATGAGATTCTCCTTGAAGACCCAAAATCTGGAACTACAGACAACGCTGATGAGGATGCCTTGACAAAATTGTTTGGTAACCCAAAATCTAGTCGTTTAATCGGACAAGGAAGAGGCGTAACAAGGTCAAAGCTAATTGTTATTAATATGTGTAATAGCAAGATCTCCAAGTTAGAAGAAGAGCAACATAATATGAAGCTCAAAATGACTGAAATGATGAATCTACTTAAAGAACACTTGGTGGTATTTCTATCTTGCACTTATAAACCTTAGTTTTCTTTTCTTCCAATGAAACTTATCTTGGTTTTATATTTAGGTTGGTGGTAAAGTGACACCAAGCGAAGGACAGTCTCGCAATGTACCACAGTCAAACAATATTCAGTCCCCTAAGGTAAATTATTAAAGTTGTTATTGTTTTAAATTTTCATTTTAGAAGAACAATTACAGAAACTAATATATTGTCTTTAAAATAAATTTGGTAGAGTATTGCACTAGAAAAAAGACATAACTTTACAGAAGGGAAGAATGCTTGCTACTTGCTTGACTGGGCAGATGTAATTGTTGCTGAAGGTCCTTGGGATTCTAGTGATCCAAAGATAACTGTACATCGAAAGCCTCTTGGACCAGACTTTATGCAAGTATGGGTTGATGTTGCTATTGTACCAGAATCTTACTTATTTCGTCATAATCATGCGATGCTTACAATACAAGAAGCATTTGGTTCCACAGTTGCATGGCCTTCTAAAAAAGTTATTCCAAGAGGTACATTTTCATACTCAAAAAATAACCAATGTCTTATAATTTAGTGTTTGGTTTCTTTGTTTGCTTTGTTTGCGTGGGCCCAAGGAGAAAAATGCCAACTTTCCTTGAAAATGTCACATTTTCTTCATTTTTCTTTCTCCTCAAGAGCAAAAATGCATTATTTTCCCTACAAAATAAATATAAACTAAATCATAATAAAATATTTTCAACTATAAAATAAATCAATTTAATTCTTTGAAAATATTAATTAGAACTTAATTTATATTTAACATTTAATTTTAATAATACAACATTTTTTTATCTCAAACTAAACAACAATAATTCAAATAATTAACTACGACATTTTACAACAAAATAACTATAAAAACACACAAAAATATATAAAATCAAAATAAACCCAATAAATTCAAAATTACTTAAAAACTTAATAAATCAATTTAAAACTCAAGAATTAAGCAACAATTAGCACATAAAAAGTGGTAAAATAACTCTTTTTTGTAGAGTTATCAGTAAGGTTCAATTCAAAGTTTGATGGTTGAATTTTAGAGTTTCCATGGCTGGTTTTGAGTTTTTGGGTTTGAAATTTCAAAAATTGGGAAAAGGATTTTGGTGAGTGTTAGGCTGGATTCTTAGTTGAATTATGTTGTTTAAACTGTTCTAATGATGTTGTTATTAATTGGTTTTGAGTTGGGAGCTTTGGGGTGGCCTAAAGTGAGGTTTAGAGGTTGAAAATGGTGGGTTTTTCTGGGTTCGAAGGGTCGGGCCGCGGCATAGTTCTTGGTGAGCGGCGGCCCTTGGAAGCTGAGATGTGCTGAGGAAGGGGGCGGGCCGCAGCATGGTCCATGTAGGGTCGCGGCCCTTACCTGTTTTTGTGCCTTAGGAGGGCTCTGTTTGGGGCCATGCCGCGGCATGGATGGCCTATGCCGGGGCCCTTAAGGGATTTCAGGATTTTGAGATTTTAGGCTTGGGAATTTAACCTAGGGTGCTCAGGATTGAATCTTTTACCATATTTGGTGAAGTTCAATGTTCCAGGAACTAGAACTTGGTTTTGAAACTCATTTAAGATTGTTAATGGTATCATTCATCATGGTTGTGACTAGGTGCATAGCTAGGGCTCGGGGATCGGATCGCGCTCAAGGAGTATCGCCCGTAACTAGTTCATCTAGAAGCCAAAGGTAAGAAAACTACACCCGGTTGAATATTTAAATGGGACTAAGGGCTCCCTGATATATATGAATGAAAGAATGGTATTATGCCATGTAAATTGTAAACCAACGGCCTAAGCGTGCCACGGTTAACTTGTGCAATTGGCACGGCTTGGACACTAGTATCCGAGCACAGCTTATTATGCACTGAGCTCGGTTTAAGCGGGCCGGAGTCAGTGGGTTAAACAGAGGGTGCAACCTAAGGTGTAGGCCCTAGTATTTGTGTTAATTGATTATTATATCTGGCTATGAATGTGATTAATGAGATTGTTGAATAATCTAAGTATAGATGAGGTTTCTTGTACCTTGAAGTATGCTTATATGCTATGGATTGAATATTTGAACATGATTATTGGAATATTTGTTTGATAATATTGTTTATGTTGTGTATGTTGTTTTCTTGCTGGGCCTTGGCTCACGGGTGTTGCGTGGTGCAGGTAAAGGCAAAGGCAAAGGCAAGATCGATCAGCCCTGATTGGAGAGCTCTGCAGGGTGAATGTACATGTCAGGCCGCTCAACCGCCACGGTTGAGGAAGTTACAGGGACGGGAGGACCAGAATCACCTATTTTGCCTTAGTAGGGCCAATGTTGTCTTTGACTTTTGAATTTTTGTAAATCAGCTTGTAAACACTAAATAGTTTTGGGGATCCCTGCTATAAATGGTTTATGCTTTATAAAATGTATCTTTTGAGGCCAAAATATCTTTTAACCCTAGAACACCTCAATTAATGACACGTTTGATTAAAATGACTTTATTAGCGAGTCTTGCACCTTTATAATCACAAAGTGTAGTGGTCTTGGCTATCCAGGACGTTACAACTTGGTATTAGAGCGTCCTAGGTTTAAAGGTTCCTGAAGACAGGTTGGACATGTACATTCGCTGCTAGAGACAAGCTCGATTCAGGGTTTGGTAATCTGAATATGTGTTTATTTTCTTATATGCCTGAAATGAGAAATGAATGTTATTATTTAGTGAATTATTAGGAAGAATGAGATACTAATAGGGCCTAGGCCTTGACTATTGCATGAAAATGTTAAGGTATGCTTATTAGCACTGCAGTGCATGTGAATGAATATTTGAATGGTTAAATTGTTTATTGCCCATTAGGGAATGTTTATATTATAGCTTAGTATGATGATTATGGAGCGTGCTTATTAGCAGCTGATGCATGTGGATGAGTGTTTAATTTGTGAATGCTTGTGGTTGATTATGGTATTCTGATGGATTGTAGGAGAAGTTGATGCCCTATCATCATGGTCTAATGGGCGAGTCGTTGATTGCAGATTGACTTGGATAACTATGTGTCCAAGAAAATCTACGTGACTAGCCAGCACTAGATCTAGGGCCAGAGATGATGACCAGGGCCAAAACCCTCCGCCAGCCCCTGAGAATTGGCAACAGTTGATGGCTGATATGCAGGCTCGACTACAGAGCCAAGATGAGTAGATTCGCTTATTGCGACAACAGGCTTCATCAGGAAGCGCTGCCCCTGGTATACCACCTACAGTGGTATAGTCTGGAGATGTTGGAAACAGATGGGAGCTGTTATATGAACGGTTCAGAAAGCAACAACCTCCAATTTTTGAAGGAGGACCTGATCCATTGAAGGTCGAGCAATGGCTGACAACGATTATTACAATTCTGGATTTAATGAGAGTAGAGGGGCACGACAGAGTGGCTTGTGCCACATATATTCTGAGAGAGGATGCCCGTATCTGGTGGGAAGTGGCATCGTAGACTAGGGATGTGACTACATTGAGTTGGGAAGGTTTGAAAGATCTATTCAGTCAGAAATACTACAATGCTGCTGTCAGAGCAGCGAAAGTAAATGAATTTGTGAGTCTGGTTCAGGGCAACATGATTGTTACTAAATATGCCCTAAAGTTCGATAGACTTGCAAAGTTTGCACCAGACCTTGTGTCTACCGATGCAGCTAGGCAGGATAGATTCATTAGAGGGCAGAATGTTATGATAGCCCGAGATGTTAGAATTACAATGATACCTGGAGGAAACACTTATGCCCAGACCGTTGAGAAGGCTCTTACCACTGAGGAGGCAGAAAACAAGATATGGAGAGATAGTGTAGCGAGAAGGGAGGGCCGCAGGGCGGTGCCTCCATATTCTGGATCTGGTAAGGGCAAAGGCCCCAGTGACTTAAAGAGGAAGACTCCTGACACCTCAACCAATCCTGGTCCTGATAGGAGGGGTCGGGGTGGCTGTCAGAGTGGTGGTGAAGCATGGCGGACCTATCTAGAGTGCCCGAGATGTAGAAGACGCCATCTAGGCGAGTGTCAGGCCAAGGCTTGCTTCGTTTGCGGTACAGTGGGGCATCTAAGGAAAGACTGCCCAACAGTGAAGAAAGGTGAAGCAGGGAAAGTGGATAGCTTGACTCCAGCTCGAGTATTCACTTTGACACAGGCTGAGGCCGAGGCTAGTCCCTCGGTAGTGACAGGTCAGCTCTCTAGTGCTGGCACTCCTTTTACTGTTTTTATAGACTCTGGTGCTACATATTCGTTTGTTTCTGATAAGGTGATTGATAAACTGTGTAAACCTAGTGAGTATAGTACTTCAGGGTTTGGGACCATTTTGCCTACAGGAGAACTGGTAGTATCTAGGAGATGGATTAGGGCACTGCCAGTGGTAGTGGATGGTAGGGAATTATCAGTAGATCTAATTGAAGTATAGAGGATTTTGATATGATTCTGGGGATGGACTGGTTGGTGAGATATGGAGCTACCATTGACTGCAGGAAGAAGATGGTAACTTTTGAGCCTGAGGGCGAGGACCCGTTTGTATTTGTGGGTGCGGTATCTGGACCCCGCGTACCCATGATATCTACATTGAGAGCCAGAGATTTGTTATAGGGTGGATGTATAGGCTTTCTGGCTAGCGTAGTTGATACCACCAAGATATTGCCAGCAGGGCCAGAAGATACTAGATTGGTGTGTGAATTCTTAGACGTATTTCCTGAGGATTTACCAGGGTTGTCGCCGCGTAGGGAGATTCAGTTTGAGATTGAGTTAGCACCGGGGACAGAACCAATATCAAGGACACCATATAGGTTGGCACCAGCAGAGTTGAAGGAATTGAAGATACAGTTGCAAGAACTTCTGGATTTGGGATTCATCAGGCCTAGTTATTCTCCATGGGGCGCTCCAGTGTTGTTTGTTAAGAAGAAGGATGGGACTTTGAGGATGTGTATAGATTATAGAGAATTGAACAAGTTGACCATCAAGAATAAGTATCCCCTACCAAGGATTGATGACTTGTTCAATCAGCTGCAGGGTAAGACGGTATTCTCGAAGATTGATCTTCGATCTGGTTATCACCAACTAAGGACCAAAGATGAAGATATACCGAAGACGGCCTTTCGGACGCGGTATGGACATTATGAGATTTTGGTCATGTCTTTTGGTTTGACCAATGCCCCGACAACTTTTATGGATCTGATGAACAGGGTGTTCAAGGACTTCTTGGATCAGTTCGTCATTGTTTTCATCGACGACATCTTGGTTTACTCCAGTTCAGAGACAGAGCATGAGCAGCATCTCCGACAGGTTTTACAGAGATTAAGGGAGCATCAGTTGTACGCCAAGTTTAAGAAGTGTGAGTTTTGGTTGCCAGAGGTGACCTTTCTTGGGCATATAGTTGGGGCATAAGGGATTAAGGTGGATCTATCCAACGTAGAAGTAGTAAGGGATTGGCTGAGGCCAAGGAATGCCTCGGAGGTTCGAAGTTTCCTTGGATTGGCCGGTTATTACAGACGGTTCGTAGAGGGGTTCTCAAAGATTTCTTCACCAATGACAGAGTTGACAAGGAAGAATCAGTAGTTCATCTGGACAGATAAATGTGAAGACAATATTCAAGAATTGAAGCGACAACTCATTTCTGCACCTGTGTTGAGTCTTCCTTCAGAGGAAGGAAAGTTTGTGGTCTATTGTGATGCATCGAGGATGGGTTTAGGCTGCGTGTTGATGCAGAATGAGAAAGTTATAGCCTATGCATCTCAGCAGCTGATGGAGTATGAGCAGCGGTATCCGACTCATGATTTGGAGTTAGCAGCAGTGGTATTCGCACTGAAGGTGTGGCGACATTATTTGTATGGGGAGAAGTGCCAGATATACACTGATCATAAGAGTTTGAAGTATTTCTTCACTCAGAAGGATCTGAATATGAGACAGAGACGCTGGTTGGAGTTGGTTAAGGATTATGACTGCGACATCCTTTACCACCCTGGGAAAGCCAATGTGGTGGCAGATGCATTGAGCCGGAGGGGCCCAGGATAGTTGTATAGTTCCACCCAGATCTAGAGGGAATTAGCTGATGAGATGGTCAGGGCAAAGATAGAACTGGTGGTAGGTCAGTTAGCTAATATTACCTTGCAGTCGACCTTGTCAGAGCGGGTCAAGGAGGGACAGTTGGTGGATGCGCAGTTGCAGGAGATTAGACAACACGTCTTAGCAGGGACAGCTAAGGATTATACTGTATCTGACACAGGTTTACTTCGATATCAGGGACGGATTTGTGTTTTGGCAGATGAGGGGATCAGACAAGAGATACTGGATGAGTCTCACACTATGCCATACTCACTTCATCCGGGTACCACGAAGATGTATCAGGATCTACGGACATTATATTGGTGGCCCGGGATGAAGAAGGACGTGGTAGAGTATGTGGCTAGATGTTTGACATGTCAGCAGGTTAAGGCTGAGCATCAGCGACCGGCGGGATTGCTTCAGCCTTTGGGTATCCGAGAGTGGAAATGGGAGGACATTACGATGGATTTTGTGGGAGGATTACCCAGGACAGTTGGACTTCATGCCTCGGTGTGGGTGATAGTGGACAGATACACCAAGTCAGCTCATTTTCTACCAGTGAGGTCAACCTATACAGTGGAACAGTATGCAGAGTTGTATGTGAGGGAGATAGTTCGTCTCCATGGGGTTCCAAAGTCTATTGTATCTGATCGAGACCCTATCTTTACCTCCAAGTTTTGGAGAGCTCTGCAGAGAGCTATGGGGACTCAGCTGAAGTTTAGTACAGCATTTCACCCTCAGACTGATGGACAGACTGAGAGTACCATTCAGGTATTGGACGTCATGCTTAGAGCGTGTGTTATTGATTTCGAGGGATCATGGAGCAAGTATTTACCCTTGATTGAGTTCTCGTATAATAACAGTTATCAAGCCACGATTGGAATGGCTCCTTATGAAATGCTATATGGGAGAAAGTGTAGATCACCTATTCATTGGGATGAAATGGGTGAGAGGAAGTACTTAGGCCCAGATATGGTTCAGAAGACCAATGAGGCTATTGAAAAGATCCGAGCCAGGATGCTCGCCTCGCAAAGCAAATAGAAGAGCTACGCTGATCCTAGGCGTAGACATGTGGAGTTCCAGGTTGGGGACCATGTATTCTTGCGAGTTTCATCGCTGCGAGGGGTGAAAAGATTTGGAGTTAAGGGAAAGCTGAGCCCTCGGTTCGTTGGACCTTTTGAGATCCTAGAGAGGATTGGACAGGTGGCTTACAGATTGGCGTTGCCACCGTCGCTGTCAGGAGTTCATAATGTGTTCCATGTCTCCATGTTGCGAAAGTATGTGTCTGATACAAAACATGTGCTGAAGTATGAGGACTTAGAGCTACAGACAGATTTGTCCTATGAGGAGCGACCAGTTCAGGTTCTGGATCGAAAGGATAAAACTTTACGGAATAAGACTATTCCGTTAGTCGAAGTGCTGTGGAGGAATAGTAAGGTCGAGGAGGCGACCTAGGAGCTCGAATCAGCAATGCGGGAACAGTATCCCGAATTATTCAGGTAAATTTCGAGGACGAAATTCTCATTAGGAGTGGATAGTTGTAACGACCCCAAATTCACTAATAAGGCTTAAGGGCCTTGATTAGTGTGTCGGGAGGGCATAAATGGGATTAGAGTGAATAATTTTATTTGAATGTGATATTATGTGATTAATAGTGCTTAAATGATATTATATGATAATTGATGATATTTTGTGATAATATGAAATAAATATGTTATATATGTGAGAACCACATTATTATGTGGATAATTCTGTAGCCGGCGACTCGAGGCGATCCTAGGGCTAGATAGCGGGAAAAGTCACAACGGGGCATTATAATTGACTTTGGACAAGTCAGGGGTATTTTAGGTATCGGGTAGTGATTTAGACTATCAGGTGATGAAAATAAATAATTGGAGATATATTTGAGGTTAGGATGTTTAAGCGGGAATACTGGGGAATTTTACTATTTTGCCCTCAGGGACATTTCCGGTACCCCGAGCTTTGGGATTAGTTTAATCACCTAAGGATATACTTGGAAAGACTTAGAAAATACTAGTAACAGAAATTAAACCAACATTTCTCTCCTTCTCTCTCTTAGCAAAGGAAAAACCCTTATTTTCAAGGGGGAATTAACTGAAACTTGGGGGAATTGACGGGCTGAACTAGAGGATTAGCTCAAGGAACTAATCAAGGGTTGAATTTGAGCCAAGGTAAGCATTAATTTTCGTTTCTGAGGTTAGAAATTCAAGAAAAATGGCTGAGTTTGTAATAGTTGTGATTTTGATATTCAAGATGGAGTTGAGACTTAAAACTCTGAAGATATGCCAGGGGATCCTTGGAGAAACGATTCTACAGCTGAGGTAAGGTTCAATTCAAAGTTTGGTGGTTGAATTTTAGAGTTTCCATGGCTGGTTTTGAGTTTTTGGGTTTGAAATTTACGAAATTGGGAAAGGGATTTTGGTGAGTGTTAGGCTGGATTCTTAGTTGAATTATGTTGTTTAAATCCTTCTAATGATGTTGTTATTAATTGGTTTTGAGTTGGGAGCTTTGGGGTGGCCTAAAGTGAGGTTTAAAGGTTGAAAATGGTGGGTTTTTCTGGGTTCGAAGGGTCGGGCCGCGTCATAGTTCTTGGTGAGCCGCAACCCTTGAAAGCTGAGATGTGCTGAGGAAGGGGGGCGGGCCGTGGCATGGTCCATGTAGGGCCGCGGCCCTTACCTGTTTTTGTGCCTTAGGAGGGCTCTGGTTGGGGCCATGCCGGGGCCCTTAAGGGATTTTGGGATTTTGAGATTTTAGGCTTGGGAATTTAACCTAGGGTGCTCGGGATTGAATCTTTTACCATATTTGGTGAAGATCAATGATCCGGGGACTAGAACTTGGTTTAGAAACTCATTTAAGATTGTTAATGGTATCCTTCATCATGGTTGTGACTAGGTACTAAGCTAGGTCTCGGGGATCGGATCGCGCTCAAGGAGTATCGCCCGTAACTAGTTCATCTAGAAGCCAAAGGTAAGAAAACTACACCTGGTTGAATATTTAAACGGGACTAAGGGCTCCCTGATATATATGATTGAAAGAATGGTATTATGCCATGTAAATTGTAAACCGACAGCCTAAGCATGCCACGGTTAACTTGTGCAATTGGCACGGCTCGGACACTAGTATCCGAGGACAGCTTATTATGCACTGAGCTCGGTTTAAGCGGGCCGGAGTCAGTGAGTTAAACAGAGGGTGCGACCTAAGGTGTCGACCCTGCTATTTGTGTTAATTGATTATTATATTTGGCTATGAATGTGATTAATGAGATTGTTGAATAATCTAAGTATAGATGAGGTTACTTGTACCTTGAAGTATGCTTATATGCTATGGATTGAATATTTGAACATGCTTATTGGAATATTTGTTTGATAATATTGTTTATGTTGTGTATGTTGTTTTCTTGCTGGGCCTTGGCTCATGGGTGTTGCGTGGTGCAGGTAAAGGCAAAGGCAAGATCGATCAACCTTGATTGGAGAGCTCTGCAGGGTGAATATACATGTCAGGCCGCTCAACCGCCACGGTTGAGGAAGTTACAAGGACGAGAGGACCAGAATCACCTGTTTTGCCTTAGTAGGGCCAATGTTGTCTTTGACTTTTGAATTTTTGTAAATCAGCTTGTAAACACTAAATAGTTTTGGGGATCCCTGCTGTAAATGGTTTATGCTTTATAAAATGTATCTTTTGAGGCCAAAATATCTTTTAACCCTAGAACACCTCAATTAATGACACATTTGATTAAAATGACTTGATTAGCAAGTCTTGCACCTTTATAATCACACAGTGTAGCGGTCTTGGCTATCCAGGACGTTACAGTACCATTGTAAAATGGTTCACGACTTTTGTACTCAGAGAAATATATACGCTACCCGAGAAAACCTCCATTGAAGCTTGTTATCTCAAGCTTCAAGAACACTGATACTAAAGACTCGTGGAGTAGGGTTGTTCTATAACTTGAACCACGTAAACTCTCGGTGTTTATCTTCTTTATTTTCTTTAAGTTCTGTTATTAAATTGATAACGAAAAAGAGAGTCAAAATTGATAATTAAATCAATTGTTTGAGACTATTAAACTTAATTTAATAAGAGATGACATGAGGACCATGAATCCATGAATACAAGCTTCAATAAATTCTCGTGAGTTTATTTATCAAATAAATTATCTCACAATTTATTAATTCCTCATGAATTCACTATAGATTCGAAATTGAACTCTTGAATTCATAGAACGTATTTTCCAAACCACAAATATGTTATCCATTCTAATAACCATTAGAATCAGTCAATCCTCTGTCGATGACTTACTAACGAGTTGGGTGAAAATTACCATTTTACCCATCATCAGTATTTTATTTTTAACTCTCACTAAGTTCCTTATAAATGATACTTCTGTGAACTGAAACACATAAATGAGATCTCAATCATTTAACCTTTTGAACAAAGTAATTAAGGAAACATTTTTTCACTTCTCATGCAGAAGTTATAGATTCCATATCTATGAATAATACTCACACTCAATTACACTACTAAATCTCCATGATGTAAGTATAGGCTAAAGCGTAGGGTAAGTTGATAACGAACAAATTAAAAGATTTAAATAATATATTACCATATTATCACTCAGAATTAAGATCGACTTGACATATGATCAACGTTGTGACATTAATTATATTTGATAATAATGATACTTATTTATCTATCAATAATCAATATTGGTCTAAATCCGATGTAACCAAATACATATGATCCTATCTACTTGGTCAATGCCCCGAATGTGTAAGTAGATCATATCGTAGATTACCAAATCAGTGAAAATCCAATGCACTGATTTAATCTTAGGACTCATTCTTTTGAACATATAATTACAACTATAATCCACTGTGACCTAGTCACTATAATTGTAACTTTCTATATATGTTCGGAATTTTATGAATGATTGTATTAATTGAATAAACATGTAATAAAACAAGCGAACAATGCGATTGAATAAACAAAATGAAATCTACTTCTTTTATTGATGATAAAAATGTGTTACATGAGAAATATGGTTTCATTAAGGGCATAAATCCTAAAACTATTTAGTTCATTATCTACTAGGTTGTTAATCCTCTCGTATATAACTCGTTTATACTAATAGCATAGTTACATTAACTAACTTACAAATTTTCTAATATTTATATATATTATTCAACAATAACATAATCCATCCTTATATATATATATATTATTCAATAATAACATAATCCATAAATTATAGAAAGTTTTCACTTTTTTTAATTTCATATAAACTTTACAAATACATACTTTTAGACAACAATGCCCAACAACCTCAAACCAAGTCACGACCTTCAACTTATCATTGATATATAATATTCAACATAGAAGTAATGAAAATTTGCATTAAACTCTATTTTATGATTAAATATCATGAATAGAGTCACATATAACCGAGTTCATGATAGGACGTGGTTTGCACATAGCTTCTAATGGAATAGCTTTCGGCATTGTGACACCTCTGCCTTCACTCATGTTGATTTTTTCTTCACTGATCATTTCCCACTCAAAGCACTGTATCAAACACCCCAAAGTCAAGCCAATTACACGTTGGGCCAAGCCCGATCCAGGACAAGCCCTTCTTCCCAATCCAAAAGGCATTAGCTTGTTGACAAGTCCAGCACCTTCGTCCCCACCCGCGAGGTCGAACCTCTCGGGCTTAAAACTCTCAGCATTGTCACCCCATATCTTAGGATCTCTGTGTATAGCCCATGCATTAACTAATAAGATTGTGCCACGTGGAATGTCAAATCCTTTAATAGTGCAATCTTCTGATGAGTAGTGAGGAACGAGCAATGGAGCTGCTGGGTAGAGTCGTAATGTCTCGGAAATAATGCTTTGAAGGTATGGAAGTTTGGAAAGATCTTGTTCATCCACCAAATGGTGTTGTCCAACTTGATCATCAATCTCTGATTTGGCTTTTTCGAGAATGTGTGGATGGTTAAGTAGATTGGACATTGCCCATTCTAATGTCACCGATGATGTGTCAGTCCCAGCTAGCAACAATACCTGAAAAATTAGAGAGCTAGAGTTATTATATCATCTACATCGGATATTATATATAGAAGTTGATAATGAAATTTTTTAGTTTTAACAGTTTTTTATTTCTTAATGTTAACTTTAACGGAATATTTTTATATTTAACAGAATATTCTTATATTTAACGGTAGTTTATAAACACTTAAACTTAAATAAAATATAACTACTATTAATATAACATATGAGTGTTATTATTTGACATCTTAAGTGTCCAACACCACATAAGGTAGCACCCATGATTATTTAGTGATATCAAAAAATATTTATTAAATTCAAATAAGTGTTACTCGATATTAGATTATACCAAAAAAAGAATGACAACTACAATTTTCTTAATATATATATATATAATTAATGAGAAGTGTTAAAGGGCACCACTATAACACCCAACACCACAAGTAGCTGTCATATTGTTATTGTTGTAATTCAATATCGAGTTTTACTTATTTGAGTTTAATAAGTATTATGAAGTATGATAAGCATACCATGTGTTGTTGGGTACTCAAGTAACAAATAGCAACACTCGTAATTAATTAATTAACTAATAACGTACCAGCATAAAGCCTTTGATAATTTGGTCAGTGTAATAATCAGGGTGCGACTCCTGCAAAGAAAGCATATGATTGATCATACTATCGTCTAGTTGACTAGGAATAGTAGCAGTACTACTACTCCTCCTCTTGCTCCGATGCTCATCGATCAGACCTTGCAAGAACCCATCTGTACTCATCGCAAGCCTCTTCACTCTCTTCTCATAACCATTCTTACCACCAAACCAGTTCAGAACCGGCAAGAAATCCCCGGGATTCGTCGCACCGGCATAGGATATAGCCTCCTTCATGATCTTCCTAAACTGCCTCGCCTCTTCTTCGTCCGATAAATCTTCCCCGTAGTACCGTTTTCCGGCCAGCATTCTCATCATGATGTTATAAGTCATCTCCGAGAACAGCGACTTCATCTCCACCTTCGCAAACTCACCACTACCAGTACCACCATTATTACTATTATTGTTGTTTAGTTTGCGAAGCAGTCGTTTGATTTCGTCTCTTCTGATCCCCGAGAACGACTTGAGACGGCTCGAGGAGAAGACCTCGATGGCGCCGATGCGGCGGAGGTTGCGCCAGTGGTCGCCATAAGGGGATTGGACGACGGTGGTGTAGTTGTAGCCGAGGTGTTTCCCTACGAGGAGAGGCGGCCGGTTGGCCAGAACGATGTCGTTTTTGGTGAAGCACTCTTCCACGGCCGAGGGCGACGATACCACCACCACGCGGCGGGAGCCGAAGTGGAGCAGCAAAACGTCGCCGTATTTACGAGACAGGTGGTGGAGTGTTCGGTGGAAGGGGTGTTTGATGAGATGGAGGTGGCCGATGATTGGGAGTGAGTTCGGTGGAGTCGGTGGTAGGGTTTTGTAGTGTCGTTTTTTGGTTTGGATAATGAAGGGATAATAGAGCTTGAACCCTAACAGGATGAGGATGATGAAGGAAAGGGACATGTAAAGTAGTAGTGGCTCTTCTTCCATGGTTTCAAAGTTTTTCAACAATTAATATTTGGATATGAATATATCTAGCTATGGTGTGTTGATATATATATATATATGAGATATATATAGTGAATTGCTAAGTGTCAACACCCTACTTTACTACTTTCACTGGTGTAAAATAGGAACACTTATGTATATGTTATATTAATAGTAAGAACATATATGAAGATAAACTTTGGCTAGCTATAAAGTCCAAGAACATGAGCCATTAGTTTTGACTTGCTTTGTATCCATTTTGTCTTTATTCTAAAATATTTATTTTCTTAGAAGAAGAAGATTATTACACTTTTTCTTCCTCGTATATAGTACTATTCTTGATGATATATATTTGTAATGGTAATTATAAAAATATAATCTGTAATAATATGAAATAGTTTGTTGTCAATAATCATAAAACTTTAACGAGTGGAATATTAAAAATTGATGGGTGTTTGTTTTGAGGAATTTAGTTGTCTTGAAAAGTGTAGAGGGTTTTAGGATAGAGGTAATATTAAATTTTTGTGTATAAAAGGGTTTGCTTTACCCTTAAAATACATGTGAGACTCACACAAATTATTAACTTTATCCTTTTAAAATTTGAACTAAACGTAGGAAGGGATTTAGATTTTTATTCCCACATTTATTTTACACCATACCAAACACCTTTTGAGTGTTGTTATTTGACATCTTAAGGTGTCCAACACCACACAGATGTCACCTCATAATTGATTAGTGATACTTCATAATATTTATTAAATTCAAATATGTGAGATCTAATATTGGATTACATCAATAACAGTATGTCACATGGGCACTAATAATGTCCCCCAACAATTCTCTTAAGAAATAGTGGTAATAACCAAATGAGTTCTTTGGCACATTAAGTTATCTAACATCTCTCATAATCATTATTAATGTGTGAGAGATGTAAATTAAACAGACCCTGCCCTATAATTATCTGCATATTTGAACACGTGACAATATGTGTATTCTTTTGAAAGATAAACTTAAGCCACAATTATCTTAAAAATACAAATTGGCCTAATTGGAAGCTTTCGTCATTGAGTACGTATAGTAGTGTTGTCGTATGCGTCAGTGAGGACGCACTTATTATAACCTGAGTGTTCAATTGTCAGTTCATTTAACTTGGATAATTCGTCACTGTAACACACCTAATCAAAGTTATAATTATTTTTTTAAGGAATACTAATGTCTCTCTACATTTATCTTCAAGTTTTGGATGAAGATTGATTAGGGTATTAGATTATAAAATGATATACGTAAATAATTTCATATATTCTTATTATTATTATTATTATTATTATTATTATAAAAGAATTTACTTATTTGGTACTTTATATTTTTATAAAGTATTATTTTGATACTTTCTATTTTCAATAATGTTCACATAGTACCTTGTATTTTAAAATTATACATATTTGATATCCTAGACTCAGATTTGATAGATAAAATTTTGTCAATATGATCAAACTGTCATCAGTTATATGTAATTAAGTAATTAAATATAAATTTTGAACTTATATAATTGACAACAGTTTGACTAAATTGGTAAAATTTTATTAATTAAATTTGAGTTTAGGGTATCAAATATGTACGATTTTAAAATGCATGGTACCATATGAGTATTATTGAAAACAGATGGTACTAAAATAATACTTTGTAAAAATATAGGATACCAAATGATTTCCTACCCTAATAATAATAATAATAATACAAAAGATAGCTCAAAATCAAAAATATTAATTACATATAAATAAAACTTTCATTTTATAAAATAGTGTATTACGTTTAATAAGTGTAAGCATGTACAAATCTACTCAAATAGAAATCTGAATTTTAATGTTATCATAAACAAAAACATTGAAGGTAGTGATATTAAGAAATAAACAAAAGCACTTATTAAAAATTATTTGTATGATTGTAAGCATTTTTTGTTTATAATTTTGGAATGCAACATGACAACCAAATCCGTTACAAAAAATTATGAACAATTTTTAAAAATTAACATACTGAAATAAAACGAAGTGGTTAGATTATATATAATGAATAAAATGAATATTTTGGTTGTTAAAAAAATAAAATAAAACGTGAACGCATCTTATTAAGTAAACATAAAAGATTATTTTAGTGACTATTTAACTTACATTAAACAATATAGTCTATTTACTTGTTTATTAATTGAACAATAAAATTATATAATAAATAATTGGTTTTATTTAATTTATAACCAATTAGTTTGATGCACAGATAGTAATCTAAAATAAACTAATTTGTTAAATTTGATGCATAAAAACTTGTTTGTATATTTTATTTTATTTTATTTACAATTAAAATAAGCATGATGATTTAACGAAAACAATATATATAACAAAAATTAAACAACACAAGAAAATAAATGATTTGGTTTATTTTATTAAATTGTGCATAAGAAATAAATTTATTTTGCATAGTTTAAATCATTAGAATTAAATAATCATTAAAATAAACTAATTAATTTTAATGTATTTTATTGGAGTTAAACGTACTTATATGAAAATATTAATCTCCGTATATTTTGATGATAATTCATACATATTCAAATAAATTTGTTTATAATACTCAATAAAAGGCTTAGAAATAAATATACACAAAAATATATTTAAAAAAATTGAATTTAAAGCATATAAAAAATCAATCGAAAAGGACAAAAAAATAAAATAAATATTTTATTTCAATAGAAATGGGTTGTTTTTTGAAATGAATGAGAGGAGTCCGAAAGTTTTTTTTAAATAGGTTGTTTAATGTATATACTGAATGTCAAGGTAAGTCTTGTCAACTTCCATTTCCAATCACTTTTTTTTAAATAAATGAAAAAATCAAAATCATCATCATTAACTTACCATAATTAAACACAATCCAAATAAAACTATGTGCTCCAATATTTATGTAATTGTGGTATGATATAACTTTAAAAGTGTAATTAGAAATAATAGTATTATTATTGTATATCTTATTATATTTTGTTATCCAAAATGTAATATTCTCTAATATATATAAATAGAAATTAATTAATATGGTTGTTGATCATCCGTAAATCATCGAGGTAAAATTGATTGAAAAGAATTTTGAAAATGTAGAAAACTTTAGTGGTAATATGTAAAAAAAAATAGAATATATAATTGATGATGCCCAAATTAATATCTAAGGTTCTTTTTTTATATAATGAAGTTTCTATTAAAGGATTAATTGGAAGTCCATTACAAGCAGAAAATGCAAATCCAGCAAACATAAACTTGGGAGGCTACCCAAGTCATTGCAATGCTCAACATAAAAATTCATATATACTCCAACCAAAAATCTAATTGGGTGCAAGCAAACTAGCTTTCTGATTGTGTGGAGTAAATTAAATTTTCTTTTGAAATAGAGAAATGACAAACCAACCCCAATAAATGATGAAAAGCTAATAATTTTTCAAAAAATTTAAAATATTAACAAGTCTATTATTCAAACTAAAAACATAAAGACTAAAGACACAATCCAAAAGATCCATGATAAGCGACGTTATAGTTCAAGATACTACGAGCCAAGGAATTACCATGACACAACCACTAGCTCTATCAGTAAGGCACTAGCTCTATCAGTAGGGCAGGGTAATAGAAGGTGTAAACATCATAATTGAGAAAGGTAAACAAATGAAAATCTAGTAGAAATCGAAGGAAATGGTTTTGCCAAAAGCATATCCGACCTCTCATTCCATGGATGACCCTAGATTTGACCCACCACGGATGCCATTGAGCACCAACACTGCCACATCAACAAAGTTATTGTCACCAAGAGAGAGAATAAGGACCAATGGGGCCACTGAGCCATGACCAATGAGAATGCTATTCTTATCACACTAGTCACTGGCCATAAGAAGAGAGATCCACCAAGATCTATGCTAGACACGAAGAAGAATATCTACCCACCTCCTAGCATCTCCACCCCACCTAAAGGTCAAAGCAACACTCCACCAACCTACAAGCAGAAAAACAACCTTAACCAGTGTATGAAAAATTTTGTACTTGTCTATGTTATTGTGGCTTTGCTTGTTCTTATTTTTTTTCTCATCTCGATCATATATTATGAGTATCGTTGATTATGTGTGTGGGTATATGTTTATTGGTTTTAATTGAAAGATTATTGTTGTTCTCGGGTTCTTGTGAAGAAGAGCAAACTAACACAAGGTTTGGGTACTAAAATTTGTGGTCAAACAGTAGCCATTTTACTAAAAAAAAGGTTTAAGTCTTTACACGGGATCCCCAAAAAGAGTTTGAAACTGTTGCATATCTAAAATGAATATAAAAGGCCGACCTATGCGGAAAAATCAGGATCCAGCCCTAATTCCAGTAAGTACTCTCGATCATGGTGGTCGAGCAAGCCACATATGTACACTCCGCTTCTGAAGCTCTCCAACTCATGGCTGGTCCAGCTTTTCATTTCTTTTACCTGCACCATAGAGCACCCATGAGTCGAGGCTCAGCAAGAAAACACAATCATGCTCATAAGCAGTTAATCAACAAATTACAGAATCTTAATAAACATGCCTGACAGTAATAGCCATACTTATGCGTGCATTTAATCCACATAAGCGACTATAGAGTCACACCAGGGGCCATTGACATATTCCTATCTAACCAGCCTTAGAGTTGGCCCAACGCATCTTGCACTTTATTTTTTAGGCGGCCATAGGGTCGTTCAAGTGTATATCACGCTTCTGGGTTGGCCTAACCACATCAGTCTGCGTTCAGCACGCAGTTGCCGCCCTTGACTTATAAGCCGAGCTTTTCAATCAGATATATCAGAAAAACATTCATCACTTAACACAGGTATGCACAACGCAATCAACATGTTTAATAAAACATTCTAAACATGGTTATAACCATGTTCGATAACTGGGCTCAAGCCCTAACCACAGTCCAGATGCAGTTTTCTTACCTCAGGTCTTGAGCGAGTAGAGTATGGCGACCCCGAGTGCAATCCTTTCCTCCCGAGCCTAACGGTTCACCCTAGTCACAACCATAACAAGGAATAACTATCAAGAAACTAACCAATGAAGGCTTCTGGACCAAGTCCTAGCCTCCGAGACCTTGAATTCTACTAAAGCAGGTAGCAAAACTATTTCCGAGCCCTTAGGTTTGGGTTCCCATAACCTAAAACCTAATTTCTGACTTTTTCCCCATTTTGAGCCGTAGGTTCCCCACTAAGGGTCACGACACGCATCTAGGCAGAGAGTGCCCAAAATCCCCTACACACGCGTTGCGACGTAACCCGCCAAGCACTAAGGCAGTTTGAGGCACCCCTGCCTCGATCAAGTTCATGAGGGTCGCGGCACCCCAAGAACAGCGCCACAGCGCGACCCTGCGAACTCAAAAACCAATGATTTCAGAAATCACAATTGATCCCAAATCCATCCCAAAACACAGTTTTGACCATAATAATGGTCCCAGCAGCTCAAAAACACAATAAACAACCTTAAAACTTAACTGAAACTCAACCAAAACCCAAAGTCAAACCCTTTCCCATGAGCACTAAAAAATTGAAACCAAGCTAAGGAAAAATAGAGCTTACCTCTTGATCCCTTGCAACAAGTTTGAATCCTTCTAGTTGTTAGTGTTCGGAAAAATAATATTGCCTCAATGGAATTGGTAAGATACTATTACAACTCTAGAAAATATATTACAAATAAATATTGATTGATTAAAAAGTGTTACAACTCTATGACAAAAGATACATGTAAATATAAAGAAAGAGGTAGAAGATGATAGAAATAGAAAATACAACTCTAAGACAAAATATACAAATAAATTAGAAGTAGTATAATGAAAAGATATAGATGAGATTACAACTCTAAAACAAAAGATACATGTAAAAGAGTGAATAATAGAAGAAAAGAAAAGCAATAGAATAAAAGAACAAGAATAAGAACAATGAACAAAGAACTCTCACTCACACAACCAAAGTGAATAGTATTGGGGATCACCAACTTGAACAAGGTTTGAAACCTTTGTCCAAAAGCTTATTTCCCCCTAACTCAAGCACTAAGGGATCTCTCACAGATTTTGGAAATGCTTTCTGGAATAATCAAGCCTCAAGGTGTTTCTAGCCAAGTGCTCTAGTGGATAGAAATGGTGTGTCTTACAAGTGAGCATTAGGCTCCTATTTATAGAGTTTAGAGACACCCTTTGAATTTCAAATTCCACCAACCCCCATGGCTGTTACCAATGATTAATTGGGTGTTTTATGGAATTAAAATAGAGATTTGGGAGTTACTTGGCTGTTGGAAACGTTCAAAATTAGAAAAACCGAAGTATGGAAAATGGTGTCAGCCGCTCAGCCGGCGGCCTGAAAAACACGAGCTGCGGCCCACGGTTTATTTTTTGCTTATTTTGCCTCTTGAGCCGCGGCCTAAGACGTTTTTTCAGCAACCAATTTTCCAACTTTTCCAAAACGTTCCAAATTCATTCCCACTTGATTTTGTAACTTCCATACACATTATGGGAGTTAAAATCACATCTCTATCAGTCATTTCTCATATGGCTTTAAGAAATTCATCTCAATATTGTGTAACAACAAATCTACACAATAATGGGTGATATTTAGGAGTTACAAATTTGTGATGAATTTGTAACACCAAATATGTTACATGTTTGGATATTTCACATATATCCAAATAATGTAACTCTCTATTATATGTTACAATATGTGACACTCTATGTCACATTTATTTAATCTAAAACATTATATTATAATATAATATAATTTTACATTATATTATAAAATAATATAACAGTTAGTACTCTTAATAGCTCCCAATTTCCCAAATATCACTTCTCAACTTATGATTCAAGGCTTCCCTTCAAGAGCTTAAAGGAGAGAAAACTTATTTATCTAGAGAATGAGAGAATATGTGAGATTAGAGAGAGATTACTTTCTGAGTTGATAAACTCCTCCTTGGCTTAAGTACTTAACGGTCTCAAAAGACCAAAATACCCCTTGCCACTTAATCCTCCCCTCTAAGCCCCCAAGGGCAAAAATGACATTTCGACTCTCTAATACCACATAAACTCAAAATTTCCAATTAATTCCGCCAAGTGTGGAATATTACTATATTTCCCAAAATACGACTCATACTCCAATGAGTCCCGATAACTCACTAAATTACCAAAATACCCCTTGGCTCACCCCGAGCCGGGTATAAATCCCCTTTGTGACTAAACCGCTATCTTACTTGAAAGGACCGACTCTTGCCGAATATCTCAAATATATCTACATAATAATGTGGTATCAATCATATAACATAATATAATCATAATTATACCCTCATCGAGTCAAAATTACAAATATGTCCCCTTTAAATAAAAGTGGGCATGTTATGCACATTTGATACACTTAAACATGCATCATCAGTCATATCATAATATAACTCATGCAATTCACATAATCACATAAATATTCGATTAAATCATATAATATTTCAATAATGCCCTCATGACCCCCTAATCAATGCACTAAGCCTTATAGAAACTTTGGGACCATTCTAAATTTTCACACGTGAAAGACATACATAATGATAAAATAATATAATGTCATACATATATATATATGTTAAATGATTTAGACAGTAGAAATTGTGGATGCACTGGTACATATTGATATATATGAGATGGCAAAGCATGACTTCATGTAATAACCAAGGTTATTATTTTCTTATAAGCTTCTTAATTATGAGACGTTTTAATAGTTTATAATAATGACTTGAGCGGTGGAATTTAAAAAGATTGCTTTGAGTTTAAATTATTTATTTTAAGGTATGATCTTATGACTTAGAAATAATTATAATTATTATAGCTAGCAGTTTATGAGATTTTTAGTATAAGATTAAATTAGAATATAGTTTGAAGTTTTTATTAAAGAATGATGTACACATGTTTAATGGTAGCTTAAGAAGTATACATGTGGCATAAAAATAAGTCATAAATTATTTGAATTTAGCTAGTATGCCGAAATTCTCTATAGAATTAATAAGTGGATTTTTCAAGAATTAATTAATTAAGTAATATAGTTAAATTGAAGAACCATGTGGAGACTTACCTAGTCTTGGGCGTGTAGCATAAAAATAGGATAGTTTTTTTATTCATTTTGAACTTGCATGGATAAGTGTCATACTAGGCTTGAACTAAGTGAATATGTTAAGATAGGTTGAACCATTTTGAACATGCTAGGTGTAGGCGTGAGCATGAGTGTAGAGTAACTGTAACGCCCTGGTTACCCCAGAACAGTTACGGTGAACGGTGAACCATAAATTTAACTTGCTACCCGAGTTCTTTGGTTAAAAACGTGCTTCTAGGTATTATTAATAGGCTAAGGTGGAAAACCACTAAAAAGGAAGGGATATATTTTATTTAAAACATAAAACTATTCATGGGCCCATCAAAACATTTACAAGTTATTTGCAACTCAAAATGGTCGTTACAGTTTCAAATTTACAAACCCGCCGACCTAAGCGGCAAAAATAGGGCAAACTCCCTAGTTCTTCTGAGAACTCCTTGACCGTGGTGGTCAAGCGGCCGCATATGTACACATCACCACCTAAGCTCTCCACTCAAGGCTGGGTGAGCTTTTCTTTCCCTTTACCTGCACCACATAGCACCCATGAGCCAAAGCCCAGCAAGAAAACACAATATTGCATGAATATAATATCAACAATGATCATAATAATCATTTAGGACTTTGAGTCCAAAACAGATGAGTGACAGTTGAAAAGTCACTAAGGTGGGTTCCATTCCCTTTAGCCATGTGACAATGGAGTCACCTGGGCTTTTCAAATAAGTGATTTTTTCACTAGCTTATCAAGATAGGTGTTTGATGAACTGGTCACCAATATATCCTACCGCATAACCATAGAGTCACAACCATGGGATTCCGGTCCCTAGCGACGTGACAAGCAGTCACCTAGGCCTTAGGCCCTGTGTAACGCCCTGGATAGCCAAGACCGTTACACTGTGTGTTTATAAAGTGCCAGACTTGCTAATCAAATCATTAAAGTAAAAGCGTGTTACTGAAATAGTAGAGTAACTAGGGTTAAAAGTGTTTTGGTCTCAAAAGTACGTTTTCATTACTAAACATTGTTTACGTACATGGGATCCCAAAATTGACAGTTTAAAAAGCCATTTACAAAAGTTACGACGTTTAGATACATCAACTGGCCATACTAAGGCAAAAGCGAGCTGTTAGGTAATCTCTGTCCTGACACACTCCTCGACCGTGGTGATCGAACGGCTGGCTATGTACATTTCACCTCGGAGCTCTCCACCTGAGGCCTGGTCCAGCTTGCCCTTGCCCTTACCTGCACCACGAAGCACCCGTGAGCCAAGGCCCAGCAAGAAAACATAGAAACAACAGAGCATGAACAACTAGCAACAAATCAATTACACATTTAGCATCTCATCAACTCAAGTGTATCATCAATCAAGTATTTCATATATTAAGCATCTCAGCTCAAATACATAATGCACAGACAATAACCAGGGCTAGCGCTCACAGGCAGCTCCCTCTGTTATCCTATTATTTCCGGCACTCAATGGCCAATTCGCGCTCCGTGCGCTAAACTCATGAACGGTACTCTTAGACCGCTTATACGTGTCCCTTGGCATAATACCAACGATGACACAATACAACTTTCGGGAGCACTTAGTCCCATTCACAACCATACATTCGGGTGCAGTGTTCTTACCTTTCAATTCAATATCTTTAATCCCTCGACACCTTGAGCACGATCCCACTCAAGCCCTAGCGCTCACCTAAACACAATCATGGCCAAAGTCAACATCAACCCTCAAGTTCAAAACCTAGCCCCGGGGCCAATCCCGAGCCCCCGGAATGTCCTAATTCCACCAAACAAGGTGGTGGAACCAAACCCCAAACCTTAGGTCAAAAACCCTTGCAAATTACCCTAAAATCCCCTTCAGAAGGCAGGGTAGCGCTACAGCGCTCTTGGGAGGGCGCTATAGCGCTACAAACAGAACCCAAAACCCTTCCAGCAAAATGGCCTAGCGCTACAGCGCCCAAAGGCTAGTGCTGTAGCGCTAGTCACAGACAGCCCAACACCAAAATTTCCCCTTGTGCGATTTTCTTTAGCCAACCTCAACCAAACCTCTTCCAACTCTTACCAAAACCTAAAAACAACCTCATGACCACACTCCACTCATCCCAAGCACCCTAAACATATAAAACCCAAGCACATGCAATCACAAACCCAAAATTTACCACAGCCACCTCCAAACTCTAAAACCCAACATAAACCAGCTGAACATCAGAATTAGAGCTTAGAATTCATACCTTTGATAGAATTTCGCCCACAAGCTATCCCTAGGCTCCCTTGGCTTGCTACTCCTCAGCCTTAAGCCTGAACTCCCCAAAGTTCCACTCAATTCAGCTCAAGTACCACAACTTAAAAACCAGAAACAAAAATGGATGAACTCTAGAATCTTACCTCAAGTGTTAGTGAAACCCTGCTAAACCTCTGCCAATTCCTTAATCTTAGGTCAAGATCCTTGATGTTTAGTTATCCCAGCTCTCCTCTAAGCTTTACTCCAGAAATTCTCAAGAAACAGGTGAAGGAAAGTGTAAACCGACTTAGAAAAACTCTCTCTGTTTTCCCTCTTCCTTTTCCCTTCTTTTTCAGACTTCCTTGATATTCTATAAATTCCACTAACTTAAAACCTCAGTAATACCCATCCTTAAGAGTCCAATGACCTTTATGCCCTCCCAATTAACTCTAATCCTTTAGTCCACTTAAGGGCATTTTAGTCATTTTTCCCAATTCCCACTATTTCCTCGAATGTCTCTATTATTTCCCGCTTAATTCCCGATACCTAATTAATCACCAATAGCATTCCTCAATGTTACAATAATCTCCAGCTCATCCACTAAATTCCCATTTATACCCCTGAGCTCACCCCGAGCCGGGTATAAATCCCCGCTATGACTTTTCCACTACTTTGCTCACTAGGATCGTCTCGAGTCACTGATCGCAAATATATATCCACATAATAATGTGGTCTCAACAATTATCACATATATCAAAGCAGTTATGCCCATAATGGCCAAAATTACGAGTATGCCTTTCTAACCTAATCTGGGCCTATATGCACACTAACGCACATAGTCACGCATCTCAAATACTTGAGTAATCATATAACATGCTTTAAATCATAATCATGCATCTAAATTATTAAAACCACACATAATCTCCATTAAGCCCTCCAGGCATACTAATCAAGGCCCTTAAGCCTTACTAGCGAATTTGGGTCGTTACACCCTGGCTCTGAGTAACTAGTCCTAGACTAGCCAAGCGCTTATAAGTTTCATCGACCTTAGGGTCAGTCCAGCATTAATGCTCCTAGAGTCATTCAATGTTGATATCGATTAGATCTAATCTTTTATAGGCCTTGCGTTCAGGACGCTTATGCCGTTTCTGACTCTCAGGTCAGTAATACGCAACCAGTGTCGTCCCTGACTAATCAGTGTCATACACAAGTAAGCAAGCTCCGCTAAGCATATAATATGCAATCAATGTCCACATTTAACAACCAACATGCCTCAACAACAATCATGCATGTTGTACGCCCTAAATATCCACGGGTTATTAGCGAGCTGAAAAAGGCCATAATTCTATCTGCCACGTGGAAGCCACCTACCTGGAGCTATTGTTACGAGTCTCCACCTCTTTAGCTCAAGGTAGTCAAAGGTTTAGAAAGAATACTCAAAGGCATCAGGTCAGCGGTGTGGACACCACGAGCTAGAACTACATCAAGCTCGAGGTACGACATAGAGCTGACACCCCCGAACATTCATGAAGTCAACCACACAATGTAAACGTGCGCATATTAGACATCACGTGTCTACTCCATTCCTGAATTCTTGGACACGCAACATAAACGTGCGTGTTCAGGCACCCCACGACTGGTTTGGGCCATGCGGCCCATTATCCCCCTTACCTATTGATTAGACAACACTTCATTGTCATGTTTTAGGAATTAATCATAAGTTTCACAGAAGTGACATGATGGGTAAGAAAGTCACGGGATGCCCCCCTTTACCAACACCCAGGTGTCCTCTCCCTATAAATATGGAGAACCTGGGCGTTGCAAAGGGTTGGCGTCTAGTTTGTAAAGAAACACCCTGTAAGGAATACTAGAGAGATATATCAATAATATTGACTGGTAGACTAGAGGGATTTTAACCTTCGAACCACCTAAAAGGAAAGAAGTTATAACCTTCCCCCTATACTATTTTCACCAGTTTGGAATATAAATATTTACATATTATGGTTCATCATCTAGCACTAATCCATCCCGTTTATTCGTATAATTATTTGTTGCCGAAGAACTGCGTCAAAAGTTTGGTGCTTTCATTGAGAGGATTTAGATTGGTGCTAATGCAGAAACCCAACCATGGTGGTTACTCGCTCGAGGCATGGTAATGAAGTGGATCAACGTGATGGGCAGGAGGCCCACCATGCCGCCATGTCCGATGAGCAAAACCCCGAGGTTCAGTAGCGACCAATAAAGCAGCCGATGGACCAAGGCGACACTGGAAGTTCGCCTTCCCGACCGCCCAATCCGAACCCGGATTTCTACATGGCGGTAGAAATGGAAAATGCACAGTTGAGAAGTCAGCTATCGAAAGAAAAAAAGCATATCGAAGAGGTCTTGGCCTGGTTACCCCCTCTTACAACCGACGCTAACGTCGGAAAGAGGCATAGTGGGACTCATAAGTCCCGCTGGGATAACCGGTCCAGGCCCAGTCGGTCGGCCAAAACCTCGACATCGAACTCTACTCCTATGGCACACCACCAGGAAACTGTGTTTGAGGAACTTCCTAAGGTCGACCAGCGATTCAGCCGATCGGTCTGGACCTCAACTCCTAGCTTAGTTCCCCCCTCGAGTGCACCCAAGATGGCCCGAGGAAGCTCGCAAAGGAGATCCGGGGAGGGCTCACGACAACAGCCCACCCCGGCCAGCCGTCCTGCACCACGGTCAGACCACCGAGCGCAGTACGCGAGGAATGGTAAAGCGGGGCGGCCGCGACCTAGCTTAGTCCGCCCTAACGGGACTAGGATCGCGTCACTAGTTAGGCATCCCCCATCACCAATAAGATACCCATCTCCTCCCCGTTCAGTCCGAGACATTCCCGCTCATGGGAGTAGCAGGAGAAATCCTCCTTTCGCCGGACCTTCCCATCGCAGCCGGGCGCGCGGGGAAATCTCGGACCCTCACCCTCAACGGCAGGCTCCGAGTTTCTCAAATGGAAGTTACTGGACTAGGAGTCATCGAAGTGGCATGTCCGGCGAAGACCTGCGCCATCGTTTGAGTTCAGCTCAAAGCCCTCGGGCCACCCAGAGGGTCGACCTTCGAGATCGCCTCAACTCTCAGAGAGGAGACCCAGCTTGAAATGATAGTCGTGCTCACCAAGGGGAGGGTCTGTCAGAAGTACGTGACAGTGGGAATGGCCCACATAACCTATCTCTAGATAGGAGGGACAATAACCCGCTTAACGCGTACAATGGAATTGGAGCTGTTGAACAGCCCCAGAACAACCAAGGAAGTAAGGACCAAACCCTGGAGTGTCTCGCTCAGATGGAGGGGATGATGAGGAAGCTCTTATTGGAAAAGGAAAAAGATGAGTACGAATCAGGGGACGAACTCGAGCTCTTCGCCCCCAGCATAGCAGCCACGGCGTATCTGCCTGGTTTCCGTATGCCTCACTTGTCCAAATTCGATGGAGACAAGGACCCGTCTGATCATTTGGGTATGTTCAACACCCTAATGATGGCCCACAACATCGGTCCCGAGCTGAGGTGTTTAATATTTCCTTCCACCCTGACTGGGCCGGCCAGGCAATGGTTCAAACAAAATAAAAAGCAGTCCATCAGCTCGTGGAAAACCTTTTCTGCCGACTTCAAGAGGGCATTCCGAGCTTCTCAGGCTGCCCGCGTCAAAGCCGACACCCTGGAAAATGTAAAGCAACAGCCTGATGAGCCTTTGAAAGCTTACCTGAGCAAATTCGAAAATGTCGCGGCTCGAGCCAGGAACGCAGATGATAGTTCCAAACTTATGGCCTTGAGGACTGGGATCCTCGTTGGAGGCAGACTCTGGGAAGAGATACAGAGAAAAGGTGTCAGCACCGTGATCGAATTCTTAAATAAGGCCCAGGGATGGATAAACCTGGAGGAGGCGCAAGCATCGGCCGCGGGAACTAGCCAAGCCTCTGATCATCCCGCTGGAGTGGGAACGGATGTCATGACAGCGACCCAAACCGTTACACAGAATAACCAATTGGGTGGAGGAAAGAGAAAAGGGAGCAGCGAGGGCGGCCAGCACGGCCCAAAGAAGAACAAGCCCGTAGAAAAGTTTACGCTAGTCTTCGCGACTTACACCAAGCTCACGAACACTAGGGAGAACATTTTCCTAGCAAACTCTTCTTGCCCCCCCTGGAAGAAGCCGGAACCTTTGAAGCATCAGAAGGCTAAGCAGGACCCCTCCAAGTTTTGTCGATTCCACAACGACATTGGCCACAACACTGACGATTGCAGGCACCTAAAGGATGAGATCGAGACTCTCATCAAAGTCGGGCCTTTGGCTCAGTATGCGCGGAATAGAGTTCCCATCGGTCAACCCGCTCCAGAAGCTCCGATAAATCAGCCCGGGTCTACGATAAATCAAGAGACCCCCCCTCCTATGATAGGAGGAGAGATCTCCACGATCTCTGGAGGCCCCCATCTGGCCAGCACGAGCAGAGGTTCCCAGAAGAGATATGTCAACGAATTGAAAGCTCATAACGGAGTAGAGTTCGTCCGAGAGCAGAATCTACCCAAATAGCAACGATTGGAGAGGCAGCCAATCATATTCACCGAGGAAGATGCCAGTCATGTCCAGTTCCCCCATAACGACCCTCTGGTCAAAGCCATCCAGCTCGCTAACCGGAGAGTTAGAAGGATACTGGTCAATAATGGGAGCTCGGTGAACCTGCTATTCCGGTCTACGCTGGAAAAGATGGGTTTATTTTTCACCGAGTTGAAAGCCACCTCCACGATGCTATATGGATTTTCTGGAGAAGGGTCGGCAGCAATAGGAACAATCGAGCTGGTGATCACCTTGGGAGAGGGACCCCAGACTGTCTCAATACTCCTCGAATTTGTGGTCATCGATTGTCCCGCCGCATACAATGTTATTTTGGGCCGACCTACATTGATAGCGTTTGAAGCCATAACCTCCATCCGCCACCTCGCGCTAAAATTCCCCTCTTCCTCGGGGATATGCACGGTCCGAGGTGATCAGCTCGTTGCCAGGGAATGCTACAACATTTCCATGAAGGGTAAATTAAGACTCGGGCAGCAGACGATGACCAACCAAGACGTGAGTGAGGAATCTCAGGAAATTGTATGTGACGCCCTGGCTACACCAGAACAGTTACGGTGAACCAGAAATTTGACCCGCTACCCGAGTCCTTTGGTTACAAACGTGTTCTAAGTGTTATTAACAGGCTAAGGTTAACTTGTGCAATTGGCACGGCTCGGACACTAGTATCCGAGGACAGCTTATTATGCACTGAGCTCGGTTTAAGCGAGCCGGAGTCAGTGGGTTAAACAGAGGGTGTGACCTAAGGTGTCGGCCCTAGTATTTGTGTTAATTGATTATTATATCTGGCTATGAATGTGATTAATGAGATTGTTGAATAATCTAAGTATAGATGAGGTTACTTGTACCTTGAAGTATGCTTATATGCTATGGATTGAATATTTGAACATGCTTATTGGAATATTTGTTTGATAATATTGTTTATGCTGTGTATGTTGTTTTCTTGCTGGGCCTTGGCTCACGGCTGCTGCGTGGTGCAGGTAAAGGCAAAGGCAAGATCGATCAGCCCTTATTGGAGAGCTCGGCAGGGTGAATGTACATGTCAGGTCACTCAACCGCCACGATTAAGGAAGTTGCAGGGATGGGAGGATCAGAATCACTTGTTTTGCCTTAGTAGGGCCAATGTTGTCTTTGACTTTTGAATTTGTGTAAATCAGCTTGTAAACACTAAATAGTTTTGGGGATCCCTGCTGCAAATGGTTTATGCTTTATAAAATGTATCTTTTGAGGCCAAAATATATTTTAACCCTAGAACACCTCAATTAATGACACGTTTAATTAAAATGACTTGATTAGCGAGTCTTGCACCTTTATAATCACACAGTGTAGCGGTCTTGGCTATCCAGGACGTTACAACTTGGTATCAGAGCGTCCTAGGTTTAAAGGTTCCTGAAGACAGGCTGGACATGTACATTCGCTGCTAGAGATAAGCTCGATTCAGGGTTTGGTAATCTGAATATGTGTTTATTTTCTTATATGCCTAAAATGAGATATGAATGTTATTATTCAGTGAATTATTAGGAAGCATGAGATACTGATAGGGCCTGGCCCTTGACTATTGCATGAAAATGTTAAGGTATGCTTATTAGCACTGCACTGCATGTGAATGAATATTTTAATGGTTAAATTGTTTATTGCCTATTAGGGAATGTTTATATTATAGCTTAGTATGATGATTATGGAGCGTGCTTATTAGCAGCTGATGCATGTGGATGAGTGTTTAACTTGTGAATGCTTGTGGTTGATTATGGTATAATGATGGATTCTAGGAGAAGTTGATGCCCTATCATCATGGTCTAATGGCCGAGTCGTTGATTGCAGATTGACTTGGATAGCTATGCGTCCAAGAAAATCTACGCGACTAGCCAGCACTAGATCTAGGGCCAGAGATGATGACCAGGGCCAAAACCCTCCGCCAGCCCCTGAGAACTGACAATAGTTGATGGCTGATATGCAGGCTCGACTACAGAGCCAAGATGAGCAGATTCGCTTATTGCGACAGCAGGCTTCATCAGGAAGCGCTGCCCCTGGTATACCACCTACAGTGGTATTGTCTGCAGATGTTGGAAACAGATGGGAGCCGTTATATGAACAGTTCAGAAAGCAACAACCTCCAATTTTTGAAGGAGGACTTGAACCATTGAAGGCTGAGCAATGGCTGACAATGATTATTACAATTCTGGATTTTATGAGAGTAGAGGGGCACGACAGAGTGGCTTGTGCCACATATATGCTGAGAGAGGATGCTCGTATCTGGTGGGAAGTGGCATCGCAGACTAGGGATGTGACTACATTGAGTTGGGAAGGTTTGAAAGATCTATTTAGTCAGAAATACTACAATGTTGCTGTCAGAGCAGCGAAAGTAAATGAATTTGTGAGTCTGGTTCAGGGCAACATGACTGTTACTGAATATGCCTTAAAGTTCGATAGACTTGCAAAGTTCACACCAGACCTTGTGCCTACCGATGCAGCTAGGCAGGATAGATTCATTAGAGGGCAGAATGTTATGATAGCCCGAGATGTTAGAATTACAACGGTACCTATAGGAACAACTTATGCCCAGGCCGTTGAGAAGGCTCTTACCGCTGAGGAGGCAGAAAACAAGATATGGAGAGACAGTGCAGCGAGAAGGGAGGGCCGCAGGGCGGTGCCTCCATATTCTGGATCCGGTAGGGGCGGAGGCCCCAGTGACTTAAAGAGGAAGACTCCTGACACCTCAACCACTCCTGGTCCTGATAGGAGGGGTCGGGGTGGTCAAGGTGGCCGTCAGAGTGGTGGTGAAGCATGGCGGATCTATCCAGAGTGCCCGAGATGTAGAAGACGCCATCTGGGCGAGTGTCGGGCCAAGGCTTGCTTCGTATGCGGTACAGTGGGGCATCTCAGGAAAGACTGCCCAACAGTGAAGAAATGTGAAGTAGGGAAAGTGGATAGCTTGACTCCAGCTCGAGTATTCACTTTGACACAGGCTGAGGTCGAGGCTAGTCCCTCGGTAGTGACAGGTCAGCTCTCTAGTGCTGGCACTCCTTTTACTGTTTTGATAGACTCTGGTTCTACATATTCGTTTGTTTCTGATAAGGTGATTGATAAATTGTGTAGACCTAGTGTGTATAGTACTTCAGGGTTTGGGACCATTTTTCCTACAGGAGAACTAGTAGTATCTAGGAGATGGATTAGGGCACTGCTAGTGGTAGTGGATGGTAGGGAATTATCAGTAGATCTAATTGAACTGAGTATAGAGGATTTTGATATGATTATGGGGATGGACTGGTTGGTGAGGTATGGAGCTACCATTGACTGCAGGAAGAAGATGGTAACTTTTGAGCCTGAGGGCGAGGACTGATAAACGAGTTTTAGGCTCGTTTATGGTTCTAGTTTTTAGGTTATTTTTCTTTAGTTAGGATTGTTTTATTTCAGATTTATGCTCGTTTGTTCTTGTTTCAGGGTAATTGATGTTAAGTGTTGCAAATATTGAAAAGGAGCGAAAATGGAATGAAATCGAGACGGATTAGTGACTTTTGGGTGTTTCTGTAAGTAGCGCTACAGCGCTACCTTGGGAGCGCCGTAGCGCTAGGAAGAATTCTTGAAGAGCTTCAGCACTGACTTAAGCGCTACAGCGCTACAACATCAGCGCTACAACATCAGGGCTACAGCGCTGGGAAGCTGTTTTCAGGAAGATAGTTCCTGACTTTAGCGCTATAGCGCTACCAAAAGAGCGCTACAGCGCTGGTGCCTAGTTTTTTCCCTGTTTTGTTTCTGAGTTTAGCGCTACAGCGCTACGATGTTAGCTATAGTGCTGGGGTCGCGATTTCTGGCATAATTGGTTATTTTTGATGGGCAATTCAGTCTTTTCGAGAGGGGAACTTTGGTAGGTTTTTTTGGATTCATATATGCGACTGAAAGAGGGCTAAGGAGACGACGACGGCTGGAGTAAGAACACCATATTGGAGGATTCGTCCCTGAGTTTTCATCATCTTTTTCTGTCAATTTTCATGTTTGTAATTGAATTATCTTATTGCTAGAATGAAGATCATAGGCTAAATTCTCTTTTAGGGCTTTTATGTGAATCTTTTGGAAACCCTTGTTATGGTTTAATGCAAAGTTGATATTCTTCTTCATCTCTTTCAATTCCTTGCAGTCTATGTTAATTGTGCGATTATTGATTGATCACCTCTAATTGCTATTTTATGAATCAAATTAAAATCTGAAAAGTGAAATTTGATATGCTTTGATTGTTTGGATGCAAATTTAATTTAGAACGAAAGTATCTAGGTTATTTGCTTATTTTCTGAGTTGCGTGGCTAATGCCCTCTACATGATTCAACTTACCATAGAAATATAGGAAGTTGTCATTTAGATTGAATTTCATAAGTCTTGACCAGATTATGAATTGTTTTTGCAACTTATTTTTTAATAGAGAGAAGGAGATATAGATGCTTGCATTAGGAAATAACAGGGTGGAAAAATAGAGGATCATAATTGTCCTAATTGTGTTTTCTTTGTTAATTTGTTTAATTCTTCACTGCGCTTTGTTAGTATTTTTCTTAGTTTAAAATCTCTGATAATTGCTTAATCAAATAGAATTAAGGGATTAATTGATTGGTAATTGATAGATCAGTCCTTGAGGACGATATTCGGTTTTTACCATTTTTATTACGAATTGCGACTGTGTGCACTTGCATAGCTATAAATTTCGCAACAAGTTTTTGGCGCCGTTGCCGGGGACTGAAAATTATCAATATCAGTCTAATTAATTTTTATTCTAATTTGATTTTTATTTCTCTCGTTTCTAATCTGTTTAGTTGCTTAATTTGTCTATCTCAGGTGAATTTTGGTATATGCGTGGCAGGAAAGGAAAAGCCACACTTGTTCCTCTGAATCCCGAGATCGAAAAGTCTTGCAATCAAATCAGAAAGAATAAGAGAGAGACGCAGAATTCTGTGAAGATGGCACAGAATGATGGGGATGGCAGGAATGGTATAAATCCAGGAGTTGTCCAAGGGGTTCAGGCTCAGACCAATGCTGAGAGGAGTCTGAGAGATTATGTGCTACCCACTCTGACGGGAGTACAAAATAGTATACGCCCACCAGCTGTAGAGGCCAACAACTTCGAAATCAAGCCTGCTATTTTACAAATGGTGCAGTCCTCTGTGCAATTCAATGGGTTGCCCTCTGAAGATCCTCACACCCATTTGTCCAACTTCCTGGAGTTGTGTGGAACCTTCAAATATAATGGGGTGAGTGATGACGCAATCAAGCTTAGGCTCTTCCCATTTTCTCTAAGGGACAGAGCTAAGAGTTGGCTGAATTCTCTGCAGCCAAACTCCATTGTCACTTGGCAAGATCTGGCTCAGAAATTTTTATCCAAATTTTTCCCTCCGTCAAAGGCTGCTAAACTGAGGGGAGAGATAAATAACTTTTGCCAGAATGACGGGGAGTCACTGTATGAAGCTTGGGAACGGTTTAAGGAACTCCTGAGAAGATGTCCTCATCATGGCATTGAACAGTGGATGCTAGTACAGAATTTCTACAATGGTTTATGTCCAACAACCAGAACTATTATAGATGCTGCAGCAGGTGGTACTTTTATGAGCAAGAGTGCAGCTGGTGCTTATGAGCTGCTGGAGGACATGGCTACAAACAACCATCAGTGGTCAGAGGAAAGATCATCAGGAGTTAGAAAGGTAGCTGGAGTGCATGAGCTAGATGCGATTACTGCTTTAACAGCGCAAGTAGCCTCTTTGACCAAGCAGTTGCAACAGAGTAGTATGTCTGCTAATGCGGTTCAGATGGCAGTGAGGTGTGAAATGTGTGGTGGTGCTCATTCTTTCGATCAGTGCCCTATCTGTAATAATAACACCCCAATGGATCACGCCCAAGTTCAAGCGGTGGGAAATTTTCAGAGGCCACTCAATAACCCATTCTCCAACAACTACAATCCAGGGCAGCAGGTACTTCTGTTCAATTCAAGACTTCGACTGTTTCCTGGCAAATTGAAGTCAAGATGGTCAAGGCCCTTCACTGTAGTTCAAGCTTTTCCATATGGCTCTGTAGAAGTTCGGGGAAATTCAGGTGCTTTATTTAAAGTCAATGGCCAGAGATTGAAACCTTACTTGGGTGGTACTTTCGATCAAGCAAAGTCTGTCCTTCTTCTGAAGCCTCTTTGAAGAGGGATCCAGCGTCCGGCTAAATGACGTTAAAGACAGCGCTTTGAGAAGGCAGTTCTCAATTGTGAATTTTATTTTATTTTATTTTATTTGGTTTTGAACAATGATGGGATTTTGTATTTAGTTTTTATTTTTATTTTTATTTTTTTTATGTATTTTTGAACCGTGAAAATCGTGAAAAAAATAAATAAATAAATAAATAAATAATAAAAAAATAAAAAAAATAAAAAAAAAAGAGTGGTGATTTCAGGAGCTATAGCGCTACAGCGCTGCACTTGCAGCGCTATAGCGCTCTTCTCAGAAAGGAACAGGAGATTCGAGGTTCAACAAGCGCTACAGCGCTGTTAAACCAGCGCTGTAGCGCTGGTTCCAGAGGCCCACTCCCAAATCGCGTATGAGCGCTATAGCGCTACTCCTATAGCGCTATAGCGCTCGGCCCAGTGAACCACTTAATAATCAGAAAGGTGCGATTTTTTTTCCCTCATTTCTTCTTCTTTCTTTTTCTTCATCTTTATTTCTTTCTTCCTATCCTCTCCATCCCTCCATAGCCTTGCCATTACAGCCTTTTTCCCAGAAATTTCCCCACACACCTTTCACTTTTCCTTCATTCTTCATCTTATTTTCTTTTTTTTCTTCCCTTCCATTCCAATCTCTTTCAATTTTGCCCCAAATCTATTTTGAAACCCTAGAATTTCATTGATCCAAATTCTTGCAAAAAGAGGAAATTCTGAAGGGGGTATTCACATTCAAGTGTAAGGGAATTTATTGCCAAGGTTTGGTAAGTGTTTTTCTTTCCTACTCTCTTACGATTTGTGTTGCTGTGATATTTGGGATTGGCTGGCCTTGTTTGATTGAAGAGGGTAAATCCTTTCTGTGGTTTGGGTTTGGGGATTCTAGTTGATTTGCTTGAAAGGTTGAATATTGCTACTGTTTGTAAAGAGGAAAAAGGTCCATAAAGAGGGGAGGTGCTGTAAAAATTTTGTCTTGTGGTTTGGTGATCATAGAGATAATGGCACCCAAGCAAAGAGCGGGTAGAAACAAGGGGAAGGGGCAAGCTTCTGCGTCTCAATCCAGGGAAGAAAGTTCTGAGCATGAGTATGATGAGACTCGATTTATCAATTTCCAGGCTCAGGAGCGGTATGAGAAATTTGTCAGGAAACCTTTGATCTCCGAGAGAGAAGTAGAATTTCAGTCTGAACCGTTTGCTCATCCGATCTTTGAACGGGTTCGGGTGAACCTCATGAATAGGAAATGGGACGATTTTGTAACAAGGCTGGCTCAGGCTAATGTGTCGTTGGTGTATGAGTTTTATGCCAACCTACGAGATAAACACAATGACACAGTCTTTGTTCGAGGGAAACGTGTGCCCTTCACTGCTGAAGCGATTAATAGGGTGTTCAAGGTCCCGCATATCAAACAAGAGGAGGAGGAATATGCCCAATTCTTGGGCGGTTCTATAGATTTTGCGGCCGTGGCTGATAAACTGTGTTTTGAAGGCGCCCCTTGGAATTTATCTGGCAGCCTCCCTAAAAGTATAGCATCATGCCAGCTTAACAGGGAGGCGAGATTTTGGGCGTTCCTTGTTTGTGCTCGATTCATGCCTGTTAGTCATGTATCTGATATGACTAAGGATCGAGCCTTATTAATGTACGCATTGATGCAGGGGATGAGTGTTAATCCGGGTATTTGGATTAAGGCCAACATCAATTTCATTGAAAAAGGGCACACTACTGGTGGTTTGGCCCATGGATCAGTCATCACAATGTTATGCTGTAAGGCTGGTGTCCCAGAGTTTGTTACTGATATCTATCATTCGCTGCAGCAACCATTATCCATTAATCTGATGAATGACTATCCCGAGCCTTCTTTATATGTGCCACAAGCAAGAAAAAAGGGAAAGCGCCGTATGGAAGCTGCTGTGGAGGAGGACGATGAACCAGCTTTAGTGGGTAGCGATAGCAATTCAAGCTTGCAGCAAGTTAATGAGAAGTTGGATTATCTAATCCAACAGAATCAATATGTGGTTCAGCAGCAGCATATGGTGAATCAATATTTAGGCCAGCGTTATGATTATGAAGTGAGTCATGTGGCTCAACTAAACAATTTGGTGAACCGCTGGTCGCTAGATGATTCAGATCGCACGTATTTTTCTCCACCTCCACCTTATCCACCGTACTCTCCGTTTTACCCTCCGCCTCCACCACCGTCTTTTGCTGGTTTTCCTGCACCTGAACCTCCGCAATCTCAGCCTTTCGAAGGCCCTTCGTTCCATCCACCACCACCGCCATACTGATGTGGCTGGTCAGGTAAGTTCTCTTCCTCTGTTTTTATTTTTTATCACATTTGGGACAATGTGCATCTTTAGTTTGGGGGGGGCTTATGCTGTTTTTATTTTTCTGTTTTTATTTGTTTTTGAGTTGTAGTGTTATCGTTAAACCATCATTCGTGTCTGTTGCTGCTTTGTTTTTGTTCATGAAAAGGAAATTGAATTCAACTGTGTGCTTGGTTCAATTGGTTTAGCGTTTAATTTAAAGGTTTTTTGGGAAATTTTTAATATGTTTTGAAAATGCAACATTTTGGAGTTTATTATATATGTTGGACTAGGGTTGGTGGTATGACAATTTGAATTTGATAGAACTTGCATTGTTTGGCCTTTGAGGCGAAATCCTTGATGACATGTGTTTAGAAAAGTGATTTAGGCAATTTTATTGGATCGATTGTGCCTTTCAAGCCAACCTTGATTATTATCCTTAGTCACCCTTTTTGAACCTTAAACTTTGTTTTTTGTTCTTGATCATACTTTTTGAGCCTGAATTTCTTAACTTCTTTATTTTTGTTTTCCTTTCCTTTTGTTATCATAAGCATATAATCTGTGGGAAAGAAGAAGAAAAAAAAATAGTAAGAAGTTGGTATGATGGGAATACAGTATGATTGTACAAAAACGAAAAAAGAGAGAGAGAGAAGTCTTTGAAAAAAAAAATAATAATAATAATAATAATAATATCACTTTGTCACACTCCTTGATCATATTTATATATAGAAAATAATAAGTTTGGGGGAGTGTGATTTGAAAAAAAAAAAAAAAAAAAGTGATAAGTCTAGAAAAAGAAAAGAAGAAAATAATGAAAAGTGTTGTCATCTCTCTCTCTAATTGTATAAAAGGGTGATTTTTGGTGTGGTAAAAAAAAAAAAATTTGGTTGGTTTTAAGGTTTTATGCTTATGGTAACGACTGAGCTTAAATGACAATTTTATCTACCCCTGCCTAAGCCAAGCTATAACCTGTGAAAGTCCTCTTGATTTCAAAACACATGTTATTGACATTAGTGAAGAAGGTCAAGTGATGCAAAGCGTATTGAAAATTTGGTTTGTGGAATTGTCTGAAAGGAGTTGAGCATATATGATAGAGTCCAATTGTTGCAGTAATTTTCATGATATATTTGTGATTTCCCTAATTGAACTTTACAAATCGGACTTTAAGGCAATTGAGCTGAAATTCTGGTTATTGTTATTGCAATTGAGAGTTCATGAGTTTTGGCAAAGTAGTATAGATAGTAATGATGGTTTAATGTGTTCGTTTTGTGTTTGTTTCGTTTTGTTAGTTTAAGTTAGGATTTACTCGAGGGCGAGTAAAGATTTAGTTTGGGGGAGTTTGATAAACGAGTTTTAGGCTCGTTTATGGTTCTAGTTTTTAGGTTATTTTTCTTTAGTTAGGATTGTTTTATTTCGGATTTATGCTCGTTTGTTCTTGTTTCAGGGTAATTGATGTTAAGTGTTGCAAATATTGAAAATGAGCGAAAATGGAATGAAATCGAGACGGATTAGTGACTTTTGGGTGTTTCTGTAAGTAGCGCTACAGCGCTACCTTGGGAGCGCCGTAGCGCTAGGAAGAATTCTTGAAGAGCTTCAGCACTGACTTAAGCGCTACAGCGCTACAACATCAGCGCTACAACATCAGGGCTACAGCGCTGGGAAGCTGTTTTCAGGAAGATAGTTCCTGACTTTAGCGCTATAGCGCTACCAAAAGAGCGCTACAGCGCTGGTGCCTAGTTTTTTCCCTGTTTTGTTTCTGAGTTTAGCGCTACAGCGCTACGATGTTAGCTATAGTGCTGGGGTCGCGATTTCTGGCATAATTGGTTATTTTTGATGGGCAATTCAGTCTTTTCGAGAGGGGAACTTTGGTAGGTTTTTTTGGATTCATATATGCGACTGAAAGAGGGCTAAGGAGACGACGACGGCTGGAGTAAGAACACCATATTGGAGGATTCGTCCCTGAGTTTTCATCATCTTTTTCTGTCAATTTTCATGTTTGTAATTGAATTATCTTATTGCTAGAATGAAGATCATAGGCTAAATTCTCTTTTAGGGCTTTTATGTGAATCTTTTGGAAACCCTTGTTATGGTTTAATGCAAAGTTGATATTCTTCTTCATCTCTTTCAATTCCTTGCAGTCTATGTTAATTGTGCGATTATTGATTGATCACCTCTAATTGCTATTTTATGAATCAAATTAAAATCTGAAAAGTGAAATTTGATATGCTTTGATTGTTTGGATGCAAATTTAATTTAGAACGAAAGTATCTAGGTTATTTGCTTATTTTCTGAGTTGCGTGGCTAATGCCCTCTACATGATTCAACTTACCATAGAAATATAGGAAGTTGTCATTTAGATTGAATTTCATAAGTCTTGACCAGATTATGAATTGTTTTTGCAACTTATTTTTTAATAGAGAGAAGGAGATATAGATGCTTGCATTAGGAAATAACAGGGTGGAAAAATAGAGGATCATAATTGTCCTAATTGTGTTTTCTTTGTTAATTTGTTTAATTCTTCACTGCGCTTTGTTAGTATTTTTCTTAGTTTAAAATCTCTGATAATTGCTTAATCAAATAGAATTAAGGGATTAATTGATTGGTAATTGATAGATCAGTCCTTGAGGACGATATTCGGTTTTTACCATTTTTATTACGAATTGCGACTGTGTGCACTTGCATAGCTATAAATTTCGCAACAAGGACCCGTTTGTATTCGTGGGTGCGGTATCTGGACCCCGCGTACCCATGATATCTGCATTGAGAGCCAGATGGGCAGGTGGCTTACAGATTGGCGTTGCCACCATCACTGTCAGTAGTTCATAATGTGTTCCATGTCTCCATGTTGCGAAAGTATGTGTCTGATACAACACATGTGCTGAAGTATGAGGACTTAGAGCCAGACAGATTTGTCCTATGAGGAGCGAAGTGTTGTGGAGGAATAGTAAGGTCGAGGAGGCGACTTAGGAGCTCGAATCAGAAATGCAGGAATAGTATCCCGAATTATTCAGGTAAATTTCGAGGACGAAATTCTCATTAGGAGGGGATAGTTGTAACGACCCCAAATTCGCTAATAAGGCTTAAGGGCCTTGATTAGTGTACCGGGAGGGCATAAATGGGATTAGAATGAATAATTTGTTTTGAATGTGATATTATGTGATTAATAGTGCTTAAATGATATTATATGATAATTGATGATATTATGTGATAATATGAAATAAATATGTTATATATGTGAGAACCACATTATTATGTGGATAATTCTGTAGCCGGCGACTCGAGGCGATCCTAGGGCTAGATAGCGGGAAAAGTCACAACGGGGCATTATAATTAACTTTGGACAAGTCAGGGGTATTTTAGGTATCGGGTAGTGATTTAGACTATCGGGTGATGAAAATAAATAATTGGAGATATATTTGAGGTTAGGATGTTTAAGCCGGAATACTGGGGAATTTTACTATTTTGCCCTCAGGGACATTTCCTGTACCCCGAGCTTTGGGATTAGTTTAATCACCTAAGGATATACTTGGAAAGACTTAGAAAATACTATACACAGAAATTAAACCGACCTTTCTCTCCTTCTCTCTCTTAGCAAAGGAAAAACCCTGATTTTCAAGGGGGAATTAACTGAAACTTGGGGGAATTGAAGGGTTGAACTAGAAGATTAGCTCAAGGAACTAATCAAGGGTTGAATTAGAGCCAAGGTAAGCATTAATTTTCGTTTCTGAGGTTAGAAATTCAAGAAAAATGGTTGAGTTTGTAATAGTTGTGATTTTGATATTCAAGATGGAGTTGAGACTTAAAACTCTGAAGATAGGCCAGGGGATCCTTGGAGAAACGATTCTACAGCTGAGGTAAGGTTCAATTCAAAGTTTGATGGTTGAATTTTAGAGTTTCCATGGCTGGTTTTGAGTTTTTGGGTTTGAAATTTCAAAAATTGGGAAAGGGATTTTGGTGAGTGTTAGGCTGGATTCTTAGTTGAATTATGTTGTTTAAATCGTTCTAATGATGTTGTTATTAATTGGTTTTGAGTTGGGAGCTTTGGGGTGGCCTAAAGTGAGGTTTAAAGGTTGAAAATGGTGGGTTCGAAGGGTCGAGCCGCGGCATAGTTCTTGGTGAGCCGCGGCCCTTGAAAGCTGAGATGTGCTGCGGAAGGAGGGCGGGCCGCGACATGGTCCATGTAGGGCCGCGGCCCTTACCTGTTTTTGTGCCTTAGGAGGGCTCTGGTTGGGGCCATGCCGCGGCATGGATGGCCTATGCCGGGGCCCTTAAGGGATTTTGGGATTTTGAGATTTTAGGCTTGGGAATTTAACCTAGGGTACTCGGGATTGAATCTTTTACCATATTTGGTGAAGTTCAATGATCCGGGGACTAGAACTTGGTTTAGAAACTCATTTAAGATTGTTAATGGTATCCTTCATCATGGTTGTGACTAGGTGCTAAGCTAGGGCTCAGGGATCGGATCGCGCTCAAGGAGTATCGCCCGTAACTAGTTCATCTAGAAGCCAAAGGTAAGAAAACTACACCCAGTTGAATATTTAAACGGGACTAAGGGCTCCCTGATATATATGATTGAAAGAATGGTATTATGCCATGTAAATTGTAAACCAATGGCCTAAACGTGCCACGGTTAACTTGTCCAATTGGCACAGCTGGGACACTAGTATCCGAGGACAGCTTATTATGCACTGAGCTCGGTTTAAGCGGGCCGGAGTCAGTGGGTTAAACAGAGGGTGCGACCTAAGGTGTCGGCCCTAGTATTTGTGTTAATTGATTATTATATCTGGCTATGAATGTGATTAATGAGATTGTTGAATAATCTAAGTATAGATGAGGTTACTTGTACCTTGAAATATGCTTATATGCTATGGATTGAATATTTGAACATGCTTATTGGAATATTTGTTTGATAATATTGTTTATGCTGTGTATGTTGTTTTCTTGCTGGGCCTTGGCTCATGGGTGATGTGTGGTGCAGGTAAAGGCAAAGGCAAGATCGATCAGCCCTGATTGGAGTGCTCCGCAGGGTGAATGTACATGTCAGGCTGCTCAACCGCCACGGTTGAGGAAGTTACAGGGACGGGAGGACCAGAATCACCTGTTTTGCCTTAGTAGGGCCAATGTTGTCTTTGACTTTTGAATTTGTGTAAATCAGCTTGTAAACACTAAGTAGTTTTGGGGATCCCTGCTGTAAATGGTTTATGCTTTATAAAATGTATCTTTTGAGGCCAAAATATCTTTTAACCCTAGAACACCTCAATTAATGACACGTTTGATTAAAATGACTTGATTAGCGAGTCTTGCACCATTAGAGTCAGTCAATCCTCTGTCGATGACTTACTAACGAGTTGGGTGAAAATTACCATTTTACCCCTCATCAGTATTTTATTTTTAACTCTCACTAAGTTCCTTATAAATGATACTTCTATGAACTGAAACACAGAAATGAGATCTCAATCATTTAACCTTTTGAACAAAGTAATTAAGGAAACATTTTTTCACTTCTCATGCAGAAGTTATAGATTCCATATCTATGAATAATACTCCCACTCAATTACACTACTAAATCTCCATGATGTAAGTATAGGCTAAAGCGTAGGGTAAGTTGATAACGAACAAATCAAAAGATTTAAATAATATATTACCATATTATCACTCAGAATTAAGATCGACTTGACATATGATCAACGTTGTGACATTAATTATATTTGATAATAATGATACTTATTTATCTATTAATAATCAATATTGGTCTTAATCCGATGTAACCAAATACATCTGATCTTGTCTACTTGGTCAATGCCCCGAATGTGTAAGTAGATCGTATCGTAGATTACCAAATTAGTGAAAATCCAATGCACTGATTTAATCTTAGGACTCACTACTACAAAATACCCTTTACGGGACACTTTCTTAGGACTCGCACATAAATGCAAGTCCTTAAAAATATTTCTGGAGTTTTTAGGACACTCATTGGGAGTCCTGAAAAAACACAATTTAGGACTCGCAATGAGTGTCTTAAAAAAATATGCAAGTCCTAAAAAAATCTGGGCTAAAAAATGAGTGTTTTACTTAACAATTTTAAGGATTTGCTTTGGGAGTCCTTAATACTCTTTAAGGACTCACTTCGCGAGTCCTAAAAACATGATGACTTTTAAAGACTCATTTTGCGAGTCCTAAAAAAGTATTAAGGACTCTCAAAGCAAGTCCTTAAAATTGTTAAGTATAAGAGCATAAAAACACTCATTTGTTTCGAAAATATATAATGGGTCAAAATACACATTTTGGAAATCTATTTCAGTCACACACACAAGATTTTTTTAATTTAAATAAAAAATAAATTGTGTTAACTAAAAAGAATTTATATATTAGATATTAGTTTTTTTCAATTAAATAAATAGGAAAATTTTAAAATAAAAAAAAATCTGAAACATCATTTCTCTCTCCCTCTTTTCCTCTATCTTCCCCGAAGCCTCATTCTCTCTCTCACTGTGTTGCCTCTGCCAAGCCCGAACGGCCATCGTCCCATCGCCGGAGCCGTACACGCGCCAGCCCAATCGAACCGCCGGCCCTCGAAACGTCGACCCCCGCGAGCTCACCACCATACGCGCTGCCCAGGGCTGTCAACCAACGGTCCGAAGCCGTCCGCCTCTTGCACTTTCCGGTGAGATTCCAACTACCCCGAGCCTCTTGTTTGACGATCTGTGATTAGTTAGTTAGTCATACATGTGTTTCTAATGTTATTTTGGCATATGGGTTTGTAATGTTTTATCTTAAATGGTTCTCTTTCTCACTTTGTTTTCTCTCACAAAGAGAGGATCCTATGCTATTAGTCCCGATCAATTTACGGCAAGGCTACGACAGTGACGGGGAAGAGGTGTGGGTCTAGGCTTGTGGTCTTCCTCGTCTCAGATGCGGGCTCAATGGTGGGGATGGGGATCGACGTGATGAGAAGAATCATCTTCCTCAGATGAAAAATGACGTGATGAGAAGAATCATCTTTCTCTTTTCTTACATTTCAATTTATATTTGTTTGTATATGTGATGAGAAGAATGATTGATTATTGACGGTGTTGGCTTCATTACTCAGATGAAAAATACTACAAGTCTTCTGATTCCATCAAATGTAAAGACGGATCCAAGAAATTCACCAAAACCCAGCTCAATGACAACTTCTGCGACTGCCCCGATGGCACCGACAAGCCTGGTATCATCTTCCTCTCCTATATTTTACTGAATTTGATTATTTATCTATATTAGGTGAAAGATGCATCTGATTTCTTATGGGGATGGGTTTTTTTTTGTTATTATACTTGCTAACTTTACTACAGTTTGTATATCATTCATTTGGTTTTTCTTTTCCCTTTATTTTCATTGCATTGTTTGGTGAAATGTTATACTTTTCTATTGGGTGTCTATGTGATTTACTGATTTTGATAAATGCTATGCATATTTGTTTGGTGGGTTGTAGGAACATCTGCTTGTCCAAATGGAAGATTCTATTGTCAAAATGCAGGGCATGCTCCTAAAGTGTTATTCTACTAGAGTGAATGATGGTATATGCGGTAAGTAGCTTTAAATTTAGTGCTTTAATAACTTGTATAGATGCAAGAACCAGTTTTTCCTTCCATGTTCTATTTCCCTAGTTTAATTTTCTTATATTTTGAGTTCTTTATTTGGAGAGGATTGTGATTTTAGAAGAAACTATGTCATTGATCAGGGATAAAAAAAAATCTTATTGAATTAGTAATGGGTATTCAATCGTAATGTGCCTTTTTTTTTCTCTGATTATCATGTTTTATTAAATGTGGCGTGCGTGTAGGATGTAATATAGAATTATTAGATCTTTTTTTTTTTTTTGGTAAATAAGATCTGTGTATTACTAACTTTCAATTTACAACTCAACAGCCAAGGTAAGAAAAACCTGACTGAAAACTATTACAATTTCTCAAACCAAGTTCTTTCTATCAACTGAACATTGTTAGGCATTATACTTCTAATTCTGTACTTTACATTAAATTGAATCCTTTGAACAATTATATTTTTTGTATAAACTTTTTGATTCCATAGTGCCTCATTTCTACACCACCAAATCTGGTATATCATAGCTGCCAACGCCACCATAAGGACTTGTTTCCTAAACTGAGATAACCTGGCTTTAGCAATCCATCTCAGCAACTTATGCGTAGTAGAAGTTGCTGTCTTCCATTCCAGCCAGCTTTTGATTTTCCTCAAGCAAGAAGAGCTCAAATGACAGTCAAAGAAAACATGTTCTCTTGTTTCTCTGTTACTACCACAGATAAGACAAAGATAATCAGTGGTTGTGTTGAATCTAAACAGCCTATCTTTCATTTGTAGCCTGTCTAGAACCGCAAGCCATAAGATAAATCGATGCTTAGGTATGATGGTTCTATTCCAAACTTCCCTATACCAAGATACTTTTTGATGATTCAGAACAAGAGCTTTGTAACCTTCACCTGTCCTATAAATTCCATTAGGACAGAAATGAGTCAAGTTAAGCTCTTTGAACTTCTCTTTGACTTTAACAATTTGCTTTCAATACCAACTAAATTCCATTATTAGATCTTTTTACTAAATTGTTGTTTTGAGCTGGATACTGGTCTTGTCTAATCTGCTTTAACTAGTCCCTAATCTCAGACTGTTGTGATGGGAGTGATGAGTATGATGATAAAGGGAAATGCCCTAATACATGTTTGGAGGCTGGGAAAGTGGCAAGGAACAAATTGATGAAAAAAATTGTGACTTCAAGAGGGTGTTGCAATAAGAAAGCATGAAATTGAACTAGCAAAAACAGCTATAGCTAAGGATGAGGCCGAGCTATCACAGCTACAAAATGAAGAGAAAACACTTAAAGGACTTGTCTAGCAGCTTAGAAGTATAATCTCCTCATTCCCTTATGATACTTGTTGTAGTATCATAAGGAAGAATAAATTGTCAGTTTCTTTTTCTTGTGTGATGGTTTTGATTGCTGGAGTCTTTTTTAGTAGTTCTTGCTATTGTGGATTTTATTCCTGCACTGCAGCAATAACATTTAGAATATTTTTTTTGCTTGAAATTGGTCTGTTATTATAAGCACTATGAATTGCTTTTGTAAATATTCTCACTGCCTTTACTTCTCATGTTTGCCACTGTTAATAGGATGTTGTGGGCGTCCATGACAGTTTAGCTGCTGAAGCTGAACATGGTGATGCTTCCAGAAAGGAAAGGTCCTCAGTTCAAGGTGTAGAACAGGTAATTAATACCAAACATGTTTCATGTCATTAGAAATTAATTGCAGTTTTATTTTCATATATTTTAAAGATTTTTATTAGAGCTTATCTGAGTTTGAATTATAAAAAAATAGTTTCCTAGTTGAGTTAAGACTTCTTATTTATGGCTATATGTAAAATATTTTTGTACTTAGTGGAGTTTGAATATCTTAGATATTCATCCGTTGTGAAGTAGGTTCTGGGAATTTTGTGTGCTGCAGTGATAACGGAAGGTTGAAAACTTGCATGTCTTAGTGAAGTAGGTTCTGAGAATTTTGTGTGCTGCGGTGATATATGGATGAAAACATGTGTGTTGTTTGATTTGTTTGACATGGTGTTGATTGTGACATATGGCTAGGCTAGTAAATTAGGGGATATGTTGTCCGATTTTCTATAGATTTTTTTGTACTTAGTTTTGTGTGGAAATATGAAAAGGATGGCTGCCACAATGATAAATTTGTGATCCGGATATTTAACATTTGACCACCTAATTAATAATTAAGTTGAATTTAAATTTTTCTACTAATCACAAAATTTGCTTAATCCGAGCCTCAAAAGAGCCGATTTAGAGTAACATGTCAGAACCAATCTAAAAAATATAACTTTAATTTATAAAAAAAAAAAATCAAAGTTAACGAGGATGCAATATTGTTATGAATTAATTAATACACTATTATTAAATTTACCAACCACGTATTCAGTTTCTGTTATATTTTCAAATTTAATACCAATCACAGATTCAGTTTTTTAAAACTCAAAAACAGTTTACTGACATTGAACCAATCACATTTTCAGAAATATGTTTTTAGTCACTAAATTCAGATTTTCATTTTAGAATCCCACTTTTCAAAAATACAGTTTTTGAATCGCAAACCAATCAGACCCTATGTGATCACAAATTTGTGCTTTCAAGATTATAAGTGCAGGATAGGTCTTTCTAGAATTTGAATCAAATCCTCATCTTTTCTCTCCCAAAAGAGTAAAACAGGTTGCTGAATAAACCCCGTCCGTGAGATTTTAGAATCATACATATAATATAACATTCTGAAAATTAATCTTAGAAAGATCCTTCAACGGTGTTTGTTCTGCCACCTATTGTGAACCTTTAACTAAGCTTACGTTGGTGATTGTGGCCTATTTTCTTACCTTTTTAACCTAATTTCTAGGGTTTATATGATTTGAAATAGATTTAGGATATATGATATTTGGTTTTTAGGAATATATATTTATATAGCATGAAGAAATTTATTATCTAGAATCAACGCTTGGGGTTACTTCACAGGCAGCTGAAGTGAGTATTTTTTTTTTAAATATTTGATGGTTTTAGTTGTGTAGAAAGGGTTTCATTAAAGGCTTGAGGTGTCTCTAACTCTTGATGATATTTTTCAATCTCTTTCAATTGTGCTTGTATTTGGTGTTTCTGGGTTTAGATTCTGAAAAAAAAAATTCTTCATGTTTTCCTTTTTATCTTATTTTTCTATTTGTAATAAGAATATAGTTGTTAATGCCTTTCGGTTCTCTTATACGTACTTATCTCTTATACAACCATTTTGTGGCTATCTGAAATTGGGCAAAATCAATATACTCTGCTTGATGCAACCTCTACTCTTCCTCTCGCGTACCAATTGCCTTTCTGTTATTTTTTTCACTCTTATATTTCTTGAATCAACTTTCAAATTGGTATGGTTTTGGTTTTCTTTTTAATTAATCTTCCTCTCTTTGCATGTAAATGTGTTTTTGGTGGATTGAGTTTGTTTCTTCTTATTAGTAATTATAGGTTCCGTTTCGTGAAATAGGTGTAATTGTGGGGAGGATTTTGATTAAGTTATATGTTAAAATTGATCGTATTTACAATGCGAAAAATTGTTTCATAAAATGTCCCTAGCTAAAAGATAAAGAGATAAAAAAAACCAACATCAGTTATTGCAAATAAACAAAGAATTTGATGTACAATATAATAGTTTTAATATCTTTTTCCATCATAAGTTCCAATTACTATACATCCAAGAAAGGATTCAAATTAGTGATGTTTCTTTCTTAATTAATCAAGTAATTAAGTAGTACTAATGTCTTATCACTTAAGCTCCTTCCCACTTGAACCATAACATCATAATAAATAATAAGTTTGCATTAAAGTTTTAACGAAATTAGAGATTAAGAGGTGGATTAAGATTAAAAGGGTCTCTTAAAAGATGCTTAATTAGATGTTTAATTTCGTCAAAACTATTTGATTTGAATGCAATTTGCGTAGCTTAATTATGCAATTTCACTTTGATTTGATTGTTAAAAGCCAAATGATGATGATGTGTGTGTCTACTTATTTATAAGTTTGAATTATAATATATTTATAATTAAATAACTTTTTTATAATGTACAGGTCTATATTGAGATGCATTTCTTTGGTGTAATGCTAGGCAACATTGACAGTTGAAGTTTTTAGAATAAAATATATATTTCACTAACATTGTATACATTTTTTGTTTAATATGTGGTGATGATATAATTTGATTGTAGTATAAACTGTCATGTAATATGATTTTGTAAGCCGAGTAGACTAAATACTGAAATGATCTTTTTGAGTAATTAATAAAAAATTATTTTGTTGTATTTTCTTTTGAAATTTTAGAAATCTAACATATATAATACATTTTGGACACTCAAAGGAATATATTTTGATAAATCAAAATGAAAATTGTAGCTGCATTTTTTTTTTTTAAAAATTACTTTTAAGGACATGCAAAGCTAGTCCTAAAAAATTACTTAAAGCACTCAATCAGATTTTTTAGGACTCACTAAAAACATTCTTTTAGGACTCGCATTAACTTAATTAAAGGCACTCAACCAGATTTTTTAGGACTCGCGTTGCGAGTCCTAAAAACTTAATTAAAGGCACTTAACCAGATTTTTTAGGACTCGCAACGCGAGTTCTAAAAAACCTTAGTTTTAAGGCTCTCAAATAGAGGACTCGCAATGCTAGTCCTAAAAATCTTTTTTTGTAGTAGTGACTCATTCTTTTGAACATATAATTACAACTATAATCCACTTTGACCTAGTCACTATAATTGTAATTTTCTATATATGTTCGGAATTTTATGAATGATTGTATTAATTGAATAAACATGTAATAAAATAGGCGAACAATGCGATTGAATAAACAAAATGAAATCTACTTCTTTTATTGATGATAAAAATGTGTTACATGAGAAATATGGTTTCATTAAGGGCATAAATCCCAAAACTATTTAGTTCATTATCTACTAGGTTGTTAATCCTCTCGTATATAACTCGTTTATACTAATATCATAGTTACATTAGCTAACTTACAAATTTTCTAATATTTATATATATTATTCAACAAAAACATAATCCATCCTTATATAAATATATATATATATATATTATTCAATAATAACATAATCCATAAATTATAGAAAGTTTTCACTTTTTTTAATTTCATATAAACTTTACAAATACATACTTTTAGACAACAATGCCCAACAACCTCAAACCAAGTCACGACCTTCAACTTATCATTGATATATAATATTCAACATAGAAGTAATGAAAATTTGCATTAAACTCTTTTTTATAATTAAATATCATGAATAGAGTCACATAGAACCGAGTTCATGATAGGACATGGTTTGCACATAGCTTCTAATGGAATAGCTTTCGGCATTGTGACACCTCTGCCTTCACTCATGTTGATTTTTTCTTCACTGATCATTTCCCACTCAAAGCACTGTATCAAACACCCCAAAGTCAAGCCAATTACACGTTGGGCCAAGCCCGATCCAGGACAAGCCCTTCTTCCCAATCCAAAAGGCATTAGCTTGTTGACAAGACCAGCACCTTCGTCCCCACCCGCGAGGTCGAACCTCTCGGGCTTAAAACTCTCAGCATTGTCACCCCATATTTTAGGATCTCTGTGTATAGCCCATGCATTAACTAATAAGATTGTGCCACGTGGAATGTCAAATCCTTTAATAGTGCAATCTTCTGATGAGTAGTGAGGAACAAGCAGTGGAGCTGCTGGGTAGAGTCGTAAGGTTTCGGAAATAATGCTTTGAAGGTATGGAAGTTTGGAAAGATCTTGTTCATCAACTAAATGGTGTTGTCCAACTTGATCATCAATCTCTGATTTGGCTTTTTTGAGAATGTGTGGATGGTTAAGTAGATTGGACATTGCCCATTCTAATGTCACTGATGATGTGTCAGTCCCAGCTAAAAACAATACCTGCAAAATTAGAGAGCTAGAGTTATTATATCATCTATATCGGATATTCTCATGTATATATATAAGGGTTTATACTTTTTTAGATTTAATGTTTTTTTTCATTATTTGTTTGGACTCTGTATTTTGACAAATTATTTTTTAGACCCTGTATTTTGTAAAATGGTTCAAATAGGTCCCTAAATTATGATTTTGATGAACAAAAAATTAAATATAACAATACAGCTCTTAGGCAAAATTAATTTATTTTTGTTCTTAGTTGTTAGTTTAATGAATTATTTGTGATTTTAGTTAAAAAAAACTTTGATCAAAATTGAGTTTAAGAGTCTATTTGAACTATTTTATAAAACATAGGGTCCAAAAAGTAATTTGTGAAAACACAGAATCTAAACAGGTAATTAGATAAAACACAGGATCTAAAATGTATAAACCCTATATAGAATCTATGTCTAATAACTGTCAATTTCTCATTCGTATATATAAATATATGCACTCGTGCAGTTAGTAGGTATTTCGGTGTGTATATTATAGTCATTCAAGTTGTAAATTTTCTAGAAATTCTGAATAATTTATGGTGCCGAAAACAATATTCAAATAGTTGAATTTTATTTGCGCAAGAAATTTTGAATTGTTGTACAAGTAAAATTTAACTATTCAAAATTTATTTTTGATACTATAAATTATTCAAAATTTCTTAAAAATTTACAGAATATCTTAGATGACAATAATGTACACCATCGTAAAAAAAAATTAAAAATTATTTAAGTGGCAAAATAGTTAAATGGTTGTACCAAAGTGGTGTCATGTATATATATCCCCTATATATCTGTATGTATATGTGTGTATACTTTTTCGTAGGTTTTATATTATATGGGGCATGAGAATATATCTTGACCGACTTTGAGTTTGAAATCATATATGATTAAAAAACACTTACTTTTAAACACATCCATTTAAAAAAAAATCAAAAACACATCGCAAATATTAATAATAAGCGGTCGAATCAAAGAATATACTTGATAAATTATATATATAAGTAAATGCATTAATTTTTATTACAAAACTACATACTTATTATATTATTATAGAAATATCAAAATTAAGATATATATTGTTAACTTAATTTAAAATATATATATTAAGTTTAATTCTTATAAAAAAAATAATTCACACTATTTTTCTCTATATTTTCATTTTGCCCCCACTAGTTTTTTTTCTTCTTCTTGATTTAGCCATGATCATTAGATTTTCCATAAATAAGGTCAAAAAAAACTCTCATGTAGTACTTGAATTAAATATTTACAAGAAACAAAAGATAATATACATACACATGATCATCCTTCTATAGTGATTGAAAAAAAAAATCATGTAATAATTAATTCTAAATTCTTACTTATTCATTCACTTTTTATTTAAAAAAAATTCAATATTTCGCTCTTTCAACTTATAATTTTAAAAACAAAAATCACCCTTTAAAATTTATACAAATCAAAATATAGATAAAATAATATTTTATTTTTATTAGTTATTTTCTAAATATACATATAATTAGATTTCATATAAAATATAATGAAAATAAATTTCTTAATAATAAATCATAAGAAATAATATTATTATAATTTATGTCTACCACTAATAATTAGCTCTTATACAACTAATATTAATTTATGAGTGTTGTTATTTGGTACATTAAGGTGCCCAATAACATATGAGGTGGCACTAAATGATTGGTTAGTGATACTTCATAATATTTATTAAATTCATATAAGTGTAACATGATATTAAATTGTACCGATAATATTATGAAAACTCCTTGAGGTATAGCAATTCTCTTAATATATATAATTAATATATAGGGTCTTTTGACAAAATTATCTATTTTTTAAAGGCTTTGCCTCTAGACTAATTTTAATAATTATTTGTAAAATAACCTCCTATAATTATATGGAAATTTTAGATAAGTTATCAAAAATTTTAAATGGGTTGAAAATTTTAGTTGATAAAAAAAAATTTAGACAACTAATTAAATTTTATTGTAGTTATTTTTCAAAATATTATCAAAATTAGTCAAGATAGAAAAATCATTTCACCCATTTTTCTTAATTTATATATATATATATATAATTAAGTAATAACGTACCAGCATAAAGCCTTTGATAATTTGGTCAGTGTAATAATCAGGGTGCGACTCCTGCAAAGAAAGCATATGATGGATCATACTATCGTCTTGTTGACTAGGAATAGTAGCAGTACTACTACTCCTCCTCTTGCTCCGATGCTCATCGATCAGACCTTGCAAGAACCCATCTGTACTCACCGCAAGCCTCTTCACTCTCTTCTCATAACCATTCTTACCACCAAACCAGTTCAGAACCGGCAAGAAATCCCCGGGATTCGTCGCACCGGCATGGGATATAGCCTCCTTCATGATCTTCCTAAACTGCCTCGCCTCTTCTTCGTCCGATAAATCTTCCCCGTAGTACCGTTTTCCGGCCAGCATTCTCATCATGATGTTATAAGTCATCTCCGAGAACAGCGACTTCATCTCCACCTTCGCAAACTCACCACTACTAGTCCCACCATTACTATTGTTTAGCTTGCGAAGCAGTCGTTTGATTTCGTCTCTTCTGATCCCCGAGAACGACTTGAGACGGGTCGAGGAGAAGACCTCGATGGCGCCGATGCGGCGGAGGTTGCGCCAGTGGTCGCCGTAAGGGGATTGGGTGACGGTGGTGTAGTTGTAGCCGAGGTGTTTCCCTACGAGGAGAGGCGGCCGGTTGGCCAGAACGATGTCGTTTTTGGTGAAGCATTCTTCCACGGCCGAGGGCGACGATACCACCACCACGCGGCGGGAGCCGAAGTGGAGCAGCAAAACGTCGCCGTATTTACGAGACAGGTGGTGGAGTGTTCGGTGGAAGGGGTGTTTGATGAGATGGAGGTGGCCGATGATTGGGAGTGAGTTCGGTGGAGTCGGTGGTAGGGTTTTGTAGTGTCGTTTTTTAATTTGGATAATGAAGGGATAATAGAGCTTGAACCCTAAGAGGATGAGGATGAGGATAAGGAACGAAAGGGACATGTAAAGTAGTAGTGGCTCTTCTTCCATGGTTTCAAAGTTTTAGAACAATTAATATTTGGATATGAATATAGCGATATCTATAGTAATATATAGCAGTGGAGATGAATAATTAGTTTAGGACTATTCATAAAAGATTTTTTAATATATGTCATAATTTTAAGATTCTCATTCGTATATAACAGGTTAAATATATATATATTTATATTAAATTCTATTTTTTTTATTTATTATTTATATGCCACATATTTATATATATATATATATATTTAGAAGGGCCTGCATCATCGTTTCTGCCGCATCCAATATATAACAGTATACCTTCTTGTTTTTTGCAATTATATCAACCGTTCTATATCTTTTTTATCATATTTAATATTATTTCTTCATTTTTACCATTGATTTATTTATATATCTTTAGATTATATATATATGCATACTAATAATTAATTATATATGTTGCTATTGAAATTGATCATTAAAAATACATGTCAGGGTGATGAAAAGCTGAGATACAAGCTTTGCGTGTATGATTGTGTAGTGAACGCAAACATAATTAAAAATTAATACTAATTCTCCAGAAGACCAATATTTTCAAGTAGATTATTATTAGTACTTATATATTTTTAATATTTTCTTTACGGGTACGTGCCTTATTAACTAGTATATATATATTTATATATCTAGGTATGGTGGGATGATATATATTTATAGGGAAATTTCTTTATAATTACAAAAAAAATGTTATGCATATTAAAAATTACAAAATAATACTATTTTTTGGCACTTTACTTAAATTGTTCTTTCCATTTCTTTATCACTTCTCATTTCTCTTTTCTCTTCTCTCTTCCCTCTCTCTCTCTCTTATTTCACTCTCTCACCTCACAACACCACCACCACACTAAATATTATATTTCAAACAGATTTAGACATGATTTTTGGGTTTTTTTTACAATTTTTTTCAGATCTGAAACTCTGAAATCTGCAGAAAATCGACATTGCTCGATGGTGGTTTGATGATGCTCGATGCCAGCTCGATGAGACCTTCAAAATCATGATTTTTCATGAAAAAATGACTTTGCTCGATGCTGGTTCGATGGTAGCTCGATAGTGGCTCGATGGTGCTCGATGCCAGCTCGATGAGACCTTCAAAATCATGATTTTTCATGAAAAAATGACTTAGCTCGATGGTGGTTCGATGGTAGCTCGATAGTGGCTCGATGGTGTTCGATGGTGCTCGAAGCAATTCTTGTAAGAGACATAATTTTTCACTCGGGTGTCCGTTTGGGGTGATTTTTTTTTTTTTTTTTTGGGTATTTTTTTCAAGATCTACACATTTGACATGTTAATATGCATATTTGTGAAGTGTAACACTTGTAAAAAATACAAAAGTGCAAACATACCTCATGTTTAAGACATATTTTGGTATATTTTTTAGTTTTAAACTTTTCAAATGTGCATATTAACATGTCAAACGTGTAGATCTTGAAAAAATACCCAAAATAAAACAAAATCACCCCAAACGGACACCCGAGTGAAAAATTATGTCTCTTACAAGAATTGCATTGAGCACCATCGAGCCACTACCGAGCTACCATCGAGCTAAGTCATTTTTTCATGAAAAATCATGATTTTGAAGGTCTCATCGAGCTGGCATCGAGCCACCATTCGCTGGGGCCTTCAAGATCAAGATTTTCATGAAAAAATGACTTAGCTCGATGGTGGTTCGATGGTAGCTCGATAATGGCTCGATGGTGCTCGATAGTGCTTGATGCAATTCTTGCAAGAGACATAATTTTTCACTCGGGTGTCCATTTAGGGTGATTTTTTTTTATTTTGGGTATTTGTTCAAGATCTACACGTTTAACATGCTCATATGTACATTTGGGAAGTTTAAAACTTAAAAATATACCAAAAGATGTCTTAAACATGTGGTATGTTTACAATTTTGTATTTTTTACAAGTGTTACACTTCACAAATGGGCATATTAATATGTCAAACGTGTATATCTTGAAAAAATACCCAAAATAAAAAAAAAATCACCCCAAACGGACACCTGAGTGAAAAACTATGTCTCTTGCAAGAATTGCATCGAGCCACTATCGAGCTACCATCGAACCACCATCGAGCTAAGTCATTTTCATGAAAAATCATGATTTTGAAGGTCCCATCAAGCTGGCATCGAGCACCATCGAACCACCATCGAACAAGGTCGATTTTCTGCAGATTTCAGAGTTTCAGATCTGAAAAAAAAAATCGCCAAAATACCTAAAAATCATGTCCAAATCTGTTCGAAATATAATATTTAGTGTGGTGGTGGTGTTGGTGGTGGTGTGAGGTGAGAGAGGGTGAAATAAGAGAGAGAGAGATAGAGAGAGAAGAGAGAAGAGAGAAGAGAGAAGAGAGAAATGAGGAGTGAAAAGTGAGGAAGAAATGGTAAGGGTATTTTGGGTAAAGTACAAAAAAAATAGCATTATTTTGAAAATTTTAATATGCCTAGCATTTTTTTGTAATTATAACTTTTATCAAGCATATAAATTGAAATTTCCCTATGTATATGAGATATATATATATATAATGGGGAATTCTGGGGGTTCACTTTAAGCCTTACCTGTTGGGCTTTTAGTATTTACAATCCGTGAATAGTTTTTGGTGCATTTTTTTTATGACCGTGTATATTATAGCTATTTAGAGTATCCTGCAAATTTTCAGAAAATTATGAATAGTTTACAATACTGAAAACTAGGTTCAAACATGTTGTTGCACGCGTGACTAATTTTTTTTATGCGAGTGGAAAATAACATGTTTGAACCTAGTTTTCAGTACACTAAACTATTCGAAATTTTCTGAAAATTTGCAAGATGCTCTAAATAGCTACAATATATACGGTCATAAAAAAAAATCGCACCGAAAACTGTACATGGGTCGAGAAACACTGAGAGCCCTACCAGTAGAGCTTAAAATCAATGGAATAAAATTGTCATAAATATATATTGAATTGCTAAGTGTCAACACCCTACTTAACTACTTTTACTGGTGTAAAATAGGAACACTTATATGTATATATATTATATTAATAGTAAGAACATATATGAAGATAAACTTCGGCTAGCTATAAAGTCCAAGACACATGAGCCATTAGTTTTGACTTGCTTTGTATCCATTTTGTCTTTATTCTAAAATATTTATTTTCTTAGAAGAAGAAGATTATTAAACTTTTTCTTCCTCGTATATAATACTATTCTTGATGATATATATTTGTAATAATGGTAATTATAAAAATATAATCTGTAATAATATGATATAGTTTGTTGTTAATAATCATAAAACTTTAACGAGTGGAATATTAAAAATTGAGGGAGGTTAGGTTTGAGTAGTTGAGGTTAGGTTAGGTTAGGTTAATATGATATTATAGTTATCTTGGAAAGTGTAGAGAGACTTAGAGCAATTTTAATGCTGAAGCTAGAAGGATTGCCATAGTTATTTGTGGGTCCCAAGTCAGAAAAATTGGTCTCAAAATCAGATTATTGCCAAGAAAAAGTGCCAAAAGTTGGCAACGTTGCCCAACTTGTTTTTTATTTTAATAAAAAATCATTTTGATTATGTGGATGAAAGAGAATACAAAAATATTAATATTTTAATTTTTTTGGCAACATGGAAGAGTATTAGTATTGTAGATGCTCTTAGGATAAAGGTAATATTAAACTTTTGTGTACAAAAGAGTTCACTCTACCCTTAAAATACATGTGAGGCTCACACAAATTATTAACTTTACTCTCTTAAAATTTGAACTAAACATAGGAAGGGATTTAGATTTTTATTTCCATATTTACTTTACCCCATACCAAACACCTTCTGAGTGTTGTTATTTGACATCTTATGGTGTCCAACACCACACAGATGTCACATCATAGTTGGTTAATGATACTTCATAATATTTATTAAATTCAAATATGCGAGACCTAATATTAGATTACACCAACAACTGTATGTCACATGGGCACCAATAATGCCTCCTAGTAATTCTCTTAAGAAATAATGGTAATGACCAAACGAGTTCTTTGGCGCATTAAGTTATGCAACATCACATGAAGTAACACCTTATAATATGTTAGCGATAACCAATAATAATTATTAAATTCAAATGGGTGAAAGATCTAATAAATTAAACAGATCTGCCCTATATTATCTGCATATTTGAACACGTGACAATATGTGTATTCTTTTGAAAGATAAACTTAAGCCATAATTATCTTAAAAATAACTTTTGTAGCTGTAACTTAAAGACAAATTGGCCTAATTGGAAGCTTTCGTCATTGAGTACGTATATTAGTGTTGTCGTTTGCGTCAGTGAGTACGCACTTATTATAAACTTGGGTGTTCATTTGTCAGTTCATTTAACTTGGATAATTCGCCACTGTAACACACCTAATCAAAGTTATAATTATTTTTTTATGGAATGCTAATGTCTCTACATTTATCTTCAAGTTTTGGATGAAGATTTATTAGGGTACTTAGGTTATAAAATGATGTACATAAATAATTTCGTATATTATTATTATAATAATAATATTACAAAAGATAGCTCAAAATTAAAAATATTAATTACATACAAATAAAATTTTCATCTTAGTTGTGTCAGTCATACATAGCAACTTACTTTATATAATTATATATTATGCAATAATAATAACAAAAAAAAAACTAATACAACTAACATCACAAAATTAAATAGAATTAAAAATATAAAATAGTATATTACGTTCAATAATTGTAAGATGTACAAATGTACTCGAATAGAAATCTGAATTTTAATGTTATCATAAACAAAAACATTGAAGGTAGTGACATTAAGAAATAAACAAAAGTATTTATTAAAAATTATTTGTACGATTGTAAGTATTTTTTGTTTATAATTTTGGAAGGCAACCAAACTCGTTAAAAAAAATTATGAACAATTTTTAAAAATTAACATACTGAAATAAGCAAAGTGGTTAGGTTATATATAATCAATAAAATGAATATTTTAATTGTTAAAAAAATAAAATAAAACGTAAACGTATCTTGAGTAAATATAAAAGATTATTTTAATGACAATTTAACTTACATTAAACAATATAGTATTGTTTATTAATTGAACAATAAAATTATATAATAAATAATTGGTTTTATTTAATTTATAACTAATTAGTTTGATGCACATATAGCAATTTAAAATAAACTAATTTGTTAAATTTGATGCATAAATTAAATTTGTTTGTATATTTTATTTTATTTTATTTACAATTAAAATAAACATGATAATTTAACGAAAACAGTATATGTTGACCCTGATTTTGGCCAACTGATACGGAGTCAAAAATGCTTGATGTGGACAAATATGTTGAAATGAAAGTGATGACAAAAACAATAAAGCACACAAAAATTTAAGGTCCTACGTTCACTTGAACTGTTATTGATATAGTATTTCAAATGAGTGATCAAACAACTAGGGTTCAATGAGTTTCACCAACCTCTGAAGAACAAAACAATATATTGAATGTGATAGTTCTAATACATTTGTAAAACTCTAATCTCCAATAATTAGAAAGCCGAAAATCCCTTCCTTGAGCTATCTTTCTCTATTTATAAGCTCAAGGAAGATTACATTAATTTGTTACAGATATTCTTTCCTAAATAATCGGATACTTAGGAAATCATGGGAGATACTTTCGGATATGATTATAACTGCATAAGATTTTCTCCAAATATAGCGAGTATACGACCAGGCTGGTCGTATATAAAGATTGAGCATTGCGCCGTAGACATCTCTCTAGTCGATGGTCAAACAAGACTCCTGCCAGATGTCAGCATCGTGTATTAAACGTTTGCCATGTCATCCATACCTGTTTTTTGGATAACATTTGCCCCCCAAGTTTGTTTAGTGCGACTAGCAATAAAGAAACTTTAGGGAAACAACCGTTCATATGCCCCACGAAATCTATCAGAATCCTCGTGCGTTTTTTAAAACCGTGACATAATTATGTCTAATCAAGCACTACAACAAATTCTATTATTAGCGGCGGGGGACTCCGCCGCTAATAATTGCCACATCAGCCGCTAATACACTTTAGCGGCGGGCCTCCGCCGCTAATACCCCGCGCCTAAAAAAGTGTCGCTAATAATGATTATTAGTGGCGGACTGACGCACCCGCCGCTAATAATCAATTATTAGCGGCGGACATTAGCGGCGGAACCCGCCGCTAATAACTATGTCCGAGGCATTAGTATTAGCCGCGGGGTCCGCCGCTATTATTGTATTTATAATTTTTTTTAAATTAAATTTTAAATAAATTAATAAATTAATATTTATTAAATTTAATTATTTTTAAAAATAATTTATAATATAATTTAATAAAAATAAACATTTAATTAATTTAAACATAACTAACATTAAAATTAATATAAATAGTTTTAATATTTATCAACCTAGTAAATATCACTATAGTCATTAAAAATAAATAAAGTATTAATTCAGTCCAAATATATAAACTAGTAACTAAAGAAAATCATTAAGATTAATATTGAAATTGTCCTCATCTTCAACATTTTGGTCTGGCTGTGAGGACGATGGCTGTGACGATGGCGGTGGCTGTGGCGGCCGTGGCGGTGGCGGTGAAGGAATATATGGTGGTTGTGATGATCGTCTGAGCGTGAGGTCCCCAAACAGATCTCGAGGCTGTGGCTGTGGCGGAGGCTGCATCGATCCTCCTGGAAAATCGGTAAAACTAAAATATTGTGGAGGAGACTGAGAATGGGGTCCAAAAATGTATTGGTTTTGATACTGAGGAGGTTGTTGCGACGACATATGTGGTGGATACATTGGATGAGGCTGGTACAGCTGCTGCGGCGGATACTGTGAAGGAGACTGGAACTGCTGCTGTGAAGGAGGCTGATACTGCTGATGTGAAGGAGGCTGATACTGCTGTGAAGGAGGCTGATACTGCTGTGACGGAGGCTGATACTGCTGTGACGGAGACTGAGAAGACGAAGCACCTTCGGATTGTGGTGGCAAATGCCTCTGCAGAAAACTGTCAAACATTGGGTTATACAGTTTACTGGGATGCACAGTTGTCGAAGTCTCAAACGTCTCACGAATTGCCTTCACCAGCAAAGCCATAACTCTCATATCTTCATTAGGCGAAGCAGCAGTATTTGCTTGGGACTGACTTTGATCTGTAGAGCTAGAGGATGTCTTTTTTGCCTTCCCTTTCGCCCTATAACCCACTCCTCTTTGGTAGTCAGATCTCTCCCCGAGTACTTTACTTAGTATCTCGTATTGATCGACCGGGGACAAATCAACACCAGATACATTTAGAGATGCCTCACTCTGCTGTTGACTTTGCCTCTCATTCTGTGACCTCTCAACCTCAGCCGCCATTTTTTCCTGTATAAAGATAACATTATAAACAAAAATTAGAAATATTATAAACATTATAAACATTAGAAACAAGAAAACAATAATATTCACTTACATAATCTTGTTGAGCTGCCTCATTGACAAAAGATTTTGTCGATTTTCTCATATGAGCATCCCTCCAAGTATCAACAACATGCGCATTCGGGTTCTCCTATACAAATGTAAACAAAATGTTTCAGAATGTGTTATTTTATAAAATTAAATTAACATCTTCACTTACATATTCGTGACGCTTAGCTGCCAACGACTTTGTGCCTTGTGTTGTTACATACTTCATTTGTCTTCTGTTTGCTTGATTTTTAGCGGAACGAGCCAAAAATCTTTCGCTCAAAAACATTTCACAAATAAGCTGCCAAGCCTCCTTAGTGCAATGGTTAGGTGGCTTAGAGAGGACATTCTCCAAATCTTCTGGTCCAGCATAATGATTTTTGAAGTGTCTATGTCTATAGTTCTTTCTCTCGCGATATCTTTCCCCCATCTCCTTGTTGAGAGTTGCCAGAACTGACTCACGTTGTGGATGACCGTCTATATTATAGTAATACTGCATTAGGAAAAAAAATATTAGATAACTTGGAAATAATGGAATTAAATAATGAAAAGTACAAGATTTGTAATTTTTTTACCCTCATACGATCAAGCGCTTGATCCTTAAACTGTTGAGGTACATCAGCAAAATCCAAATAATGCCCCGGACACAACATGGAAACTAGAGTTCCCAACATGCGAATAAAAGCTTGATCCTCCTGCCCAACCACTTTGTTGGTCACAGGATCAAGCTCTAGATCCAATGGTTTCCCAGCTTTTTTCCTTCGTTCTTCAAGAACATTATTACTAGCAGGGCCACGACCTTTTCTTCTCGTCGACGGGGCTTTAAAATTTATTAACAATAATCAGTATTAGTATTGATGTTATATTTATCTAACAATATATTTTCTAAAAATAATTTTGATATGCAATATTTAACCTGACTCGCAAGATGTTGGTACCCTAGAAGGATCTGGTGGGTCTTGACCCCCACCATCTCCGCCATGATAAGTAGCTATATCAGCTGACATTATACTTCAGTTTAAAATTTATTAGTTAGTAATTAGCATTAAATAGAAGTATATCACATTGAATTCATAATAATAATAATTACAAAAAAAACTTCATTATATTTAAATATACAGTTCTGTTACACAAATAGAAAAAACTAAACAGAGTAATCACTATCATTTCCATCAGTAATCGGAGATACATTTTCATCTTCACAAAGCTCAAATATCTTATATTATAATTACAAAAAAACACTTCATTATATTTAAATACATAGTTCTGTTACACAAATAGAAAAAAACTAAATAGAGTAATCACTATCATTTCCATCAGTAATCGGAGACACATTTTCATCTTCACAAAGTTCAACAACCAATTCATCTTATGCATCTGCAACGTCCTCATGTTCTGACATATCAGCTTCGTCGTCACCATCTTCATCAGCTCCAACATATGCAGCAGGTTGATCAGATTGCATAATCAACTCTCCGAGGTCCACAGTCAACAGAAAATTTGATGAACTTGTTTCATGTACAACATCAATAACATCATTAACCTCATCATAATTGTCCTTAATGTCCCAAATCTGTCGATGATTCACATCTTCTACAACTTTCCAATCACGACCTCTAAGTAAATCATCGAGATAGAAAACTTGCTTAGCTTGAGTAGCAAGTATGTACGGCTCATCTTTGTATCATTCGCCATTGACGTTTATACTAGTGACATTATTTTCAATGACTGTTTTCTTCATTCTTGGATTTGTATTAAACCATTTGCACCGAAATAATGCCACTGAATATGCACCAGTGAAAGAAAGTATCACCACTTCTTCAAGCGTGCCGTAAAAATTAAAACCTTCTGTTCCGGCAGCAGACACTCCACTATTCTGTGTGGTGCGCTTTTTGTCTCGATCGTGTGCAATAAATCGAACACCATTGACTATACAACCTTGGTAAAATGTTGACAAATGATCTGACCCAGATGCTAAAGCTAACAGTTCATCACCGTTATCCAAAGACCCAAGCTTGTGCAGGTCATATATCTAAATACATAGAATGATATTAGATTCACAAAATATATCATTAATAAAATCACTGTTCAAAGTTCAAAGTTCAAAGCTACCTTTTTATGAAACCACGAACGAAAATTTTTCCTATGCAAACGATCATGATCACCATCTGGGTATTTTTGTTTAATCTCTTGTAGGTGTTCACTGTTAATTAGAATAGTGTTACAATTCTTGATAACAAAAAAATGATAATAACCACACATGTTCTAATTTATAAGAGAATAAACTTACTCTAAATAAGGCTCAATTTCAGGAGAATTCTCAAGTATGAACCACTCAGCTATTTCACGAGTCTTATGATCGAGAGTCTTCAAAGTTCCCTTTGTGAGTGGACGACATTGAGATTGGAAAACTACAAGATTTCGTGGGATATAAGTTGCATCTTCATTTCGATCAAGACGGTTAAATCTTGTTTCAATGCCTTTGAAATACATTGAACAAAAGGTCAAAGCCTCGTCTGCAACATAGCCTTCGGCGATCGACCCTTCAGGGCGAGCTTTATTTCCCACATAATTCTTTAATTTTTTCATGTATCTTTCAAAAGGATACATCCACCTCATAAATACCGGACCACCCAATATTGCTTCTTCTGGCAAATGCAATACCAAATGAATCATTATGTCAAAAAAAGCTGGAGGAAAAATGAACTCCATCTTGCACAATATCTGAATAAGATCATTTTGTGCTTCCTCCATATCTTTAACATTTAAAGTCCTCGAACATATTTGCCTGAAGAAATTGCACAATTCTGCAATAGTGGTCGATATAGACTTTGGAAGAAACTTACGAACACCGAGCGAAAGTAATCGTTGCATTATCACATGACAATCGTGTGACTTCAACCCAAGAATATTTGTATCATTCTCGGACACTTTCTTCTTCAAATTTGTACAAAAACCATCTGGAAATCTAAATCCTTTTATAAACTGACAAAACTGTTGCCTCTGCGCCGGAGTTAACACATAAGGAGCGTGCGGCTTCATCAGCTTCCCATTCTCATCTTCATAAATCCACAATGATTCTCTCACACCCATCTTTTTCAAATCATGTCTGGCATTAGTGGTGTCCTTAGATTTATCACTGTCTAAGATGGTGCCAAGGAGACTATCACACACATTCTTCTCAACATGCATGACATCTATATTGTGTTTTAATTTGTTTGTACACCAATACTCAAGCTCGTAAAAAATACTTTTTTTCCTCCAATTACCTTCATCTACTCCTCTTTTACGTTTCACACCCCCAAACTGGACATGTTTTCCTGGAACTTGCGCTGCAAGAGCATTAACTTGTTCTAGTATATCCTCACAAGTAAACCGTCTCGGAGGACGTCTTCTCTCAACTTCTCCATCGAACTCTTTGTCTCTTCTCATTCGATGAGTACTTGGCAAGAATCTTCTGTGACCAACGTAAGAAGTTTTACCGATCACTCGGATGGAAGTTGTGTCCTCATTACACGTAGGACAAGCTTTGTATCCCTGACCACTCCATCCAGACAAACTATTGCGAGCTGGAAAATCGTTCACTGTCCACAAAAGGGCTGCCCACATCTTGAACATCCTGTTGGTCGTACTATCTCTTGTATCAACTCCGTTAACCCACAGATCCTTCAACTCATCCACCAATTGTAACGACCCACTAATCTAGACTACTTGGACCATTAACGAATCTATACATAAATCTTACATTTTTGCAGAAATACCATAATTTTATTGAAAACTTATGGAAACAAAGGTTACTTTCATAAAATAAGTAGGATATGGGTACCCATTGTCTTTAAAACAAAAATAACTTAAAAACTAAAAAGATTTACATAGAAAATGCGGAAAATACATTTAAAACCATAAAAACATAAACATGACTACATCCTCGAATCGAATAACGCTCGGCTCCTTGACTCCATTCACCATCGATACACATCCTCTAAGCGTCACGAATCTTTCCGCCTCTAAAGCTTATTTCCTGCACATAAACAGAAAGGAATGAGCCTAATGCCCAGCAAGGAAAATCTAACACATAGTCATAAACATAAACATAAACATAATGTCATAATAACGTAAAGACATATCATAACACATACTACACTTATTATAATGGCCATTATTACTTGGGGTCCCATAGACTAAACAAGCATATGCCCATGGGATTAATGGGGTCCTACTAGCTAAGTAGGTCATATGCCCATAACCCATTTGGGGTCTTGTTAGTCATATGGGTCATATGCCCAAGCCTACAAACATACACATATACATATCATAACACTTTTAATAACATAAAACATATAGATAACATAAGCACATAACATATTAATTCTAGCCTATTTTCCTTACCAAAGTTACCGGGATTATGGACTGAGTTGGGACTTTTGGAACACTCCTAAAACCATAAGAAAGAGTGAGTCTAAAGAAAGGAGATGAAATGAAAGAGATGGAAAGACTAAACCATAAAAACATACTTACCAACTTATATGCTTAAGAGCTTGGATTCCCTAACCAAAATAAGAATAAGGTTAGGGGACTGAGTAGAAGGTTTTGAGAAAGGAAATAACATAAAATACAGAAAGGAACTAGAGTTTTGGGTTTACCTCAAAGATTGCAAGATCAATCTAACCTTCACCGAAATACTATAGAACTCACTTCCCAAAGTGTTTGATAAGCTTATGATGTTTAAGCTTATAGTTTTTCCCCAAACCAAGTGTTTACACTCTCACACTCACTTAACACTAGCAGCTTCTGAACTTAGAGCAAATGGTGAATAATGGCTGGGTACTAGGTCCTATTTATAGAGTTTGGGAATGAAAATATCTTGATTTTACTTGAATAAAAATAATGGCTTTTTAGGTGAAAATCATTTGAATAATCGTTCAGCAGAGGCTGAAGACTCGTTCACAAGATGCTGGACTGTTGAAGGAGTTTGAATGGCTGAAAGGAAATGAATTCAAAAGAGTTTGAATCCATGCTGAAGGAGGCGATATATCGCCCCCTGTAGGCGATATATCGCCTGGGCCAGTATGCCCGAGGCGACCGTGCATCGTTTCGTGTTTTCCGTATCTACGTGCTGCGACATATCGCCCCCTATAGCTGCGATATATCGGCACACGCTGAATATTTAAACACGAAATTACACATTTTTAGCTAAGTTTGAATGGAGTAAACAGCCTTGACTAAGCCCTCAACGTACTCAAAGCTGCTGACTGACCCTATAACATTCAAACTTTACTCCTTATTATATTTAATCCTCAAAAATCTTAATCCTTAATTACCATTCAAAACATGTGCTTAAAATCCTATTGGTTGATGTCTAAACCTTATAATATAATAATATAATCCTTAATATCAGTCACATTAATCAAACCTTAGGTTATACTTAATGTTCTTAAACTATAGGTTAAACTTAGAAAATCTATAAGTACTACTATGAGTGTCCAAATAATTCCCGGTCTGAACCAAAAATCCATAGTAACAAAGATAATGCTATAAATACTATCATACTATTATCTATCTTAGCTAAGTAAAGTTCTTGGACTCTACACCAATGGTCTCAGAAATACATCCATGTCCTTACCGGGTGATTTTGGCCCAGGAATAAGGAGGGTCAACATGAAATAATTGTCTTTCATGCACAACCAAGGTGGCACAACCAAGGTGGCAGATTATAGTTTGCCAACACCACAGGCCACATGCTGTATGCAAGATTCATGTTGCCAAATGGATTAAATCCATCAGCAGCTAAGCCCAGACGAACATTTCTGGGATCCCTTGAAAAATCAGGATGCTTGGCATCAAAGTCCTTCCACGCAGAGCCGTCTACCGGGTGTCGCATCACCCCTTCATCTTTTGATTTCCCAGCGTGATGCCATATCATGTGTTTTGCTGTAATCCTTGAACTGTATAATCTTTTCAACCGAGGAGTCAACGGAAAGTAACGCATCACCTTGTGTGGCACTTTTTTTCCTTTCGTCATTTCGGAAGTAATCCATCTACTACTTCCGCATACTGGACATGTCTCTTTAGATGCATGCTCATTGTAAAATAAGCAGCAATCATACTGACACACATGAATGGACTCATATCCCAACCCTAATTTTTTCAATCTCTTTTTCGCCTCGTAGTACGATCCGGGGATTTTGTTCTCCTTAGGAAATGCAAGCTTTAACAACTTCAGCAATTCATCAAATATGTTGTTAGGCATCTTCCCTCTAACTTTTAGATGCAATAACTTTGCTAAAAAGTTCAGGGATGAAATCCAATCACAGCCAGGATACAACTCCGCTTCAATCTCCTCAAATAACTCGTCATAATACTGACTCCCACCGGGATCCCTTTCTACTTCCTCAGTTGTCGGTAAAAGGAAGTCTTCCACAACTTGAATCATCTCATCGTCTTCATTCTCATCAACCACCTCATCAGCAACAATTTCTTCCACCTCACCATGAAAAATCCACTTATCATAAGCTTGATGAAAACCCCTATCGAATACGTGTGCCCGAACTACATCCAAAGATTCAAATCTATTATTATTGCATCTCACACACGGACACCTAATTCTTCCATCAGAATCTTTATGTTCCGACGCCATCCTCAAAAAAGCTTGCAGACCATTCCAATATTCTTGACAACCACGATTTCTCAATGTTGTCCAAGTCTTGTCAATCGCCATCTAAAGTGTTATAAGAGTGTGAGTTTTAGTAATGTGAATGGAAATGGATAACAAAGGAGATTTGTTATCATTTTTGAAATCTTATGCAATATTATAATATTTTATGCTATTTTATGATGTTTTATTTGATAATGTTATTTATAAACAAATTAATTTTTTTTCCTAAACTAATTTATTATGTATTAAAATTTTATTAAATATTATATCTAACTTTTATTATTTAATTAATTACATTATTATAAATTAATTAAAAAATAAATTATTATTTATTCTTAATTTTTTAAACTTTAAATAAATATAATTATCAATTTCTATATTCATGTAATTTATAAATTATTATTTATTCATAATTTTTTAATTTGTAATAATAATAATAATAATTTTATAAATTAATTATTATTTGACTTTAAGACTAATTTATATTTTTAAATAATTAGATAAATTTTATTAATAATATTTTAAACTTATCATTTATGTGTCGATATCCATGTAATTGATGGTTGTAGTCAACAACCATCAATCACAAACATACCGATACTAAGAAAATAAATTAACTACTAATTAATTTTTTTGTTCTATTTTTACAAATAATAATAATAATATATGTTCAAGCAAAAAGGAGAAAAAAGAATAAAATAACATGATAATATGCACTTATTGTTGTTTTTTTTTTCTATACTCACTTTTTTTATTAAATAAACTATCTTAAATTTGTTTCAAAAAATTTCACAATCTAAACAAAATTAGTTTCCCTATTAAAAATATCAAGTTGCGGTGAAAGTTAGTTAGTAGTATAAAAACTTTCACTTATTTGACTAAATACATTTTTTTTTTACAATAATTAACAAGTAGTTCAAAAAATTTGGTGTGGCCGTTAATAATGGCAATGGAGTAACACAGACGTGATATAATTAGTTTGTTTCAATTTTAATTTAAAAAATAATTACAATTTTTTTTAAAATAAAAAATAATTCAAAATTTATTACTAAAATTTAAAAATGATTCAAACATTAAAAAAATATTTTAAAATTTAAATTAATTTTAATTGAATTTGTATATTTTTCTAGCACTTAGTTTAATTAATATTATATAATTAAGAAAATGGTGATTGTTATACCCACATTTCGAGCCATAGCAAATATGACCTCGAAAGTTGAGTTCGCATTAAATGGTCTCGTGAGGGTTAGGGTATGCTCTACGATTGTAAATCGGAGCCTGCAAAGTATGATACAGACCTCGAATGTACTGACCTCGAAATGAACTCGATCTCGAAAGATAGCTCTGAGAGCCCCTCATCTTCAGGAACAACTTCGGAGCAGGGGTCTCGAGCTAGATATGCTATCTCGAAAGCGATGTTAGCTCGGGAAATGTCAGTGGCTCGCACAATGACATGAAACCTTAGATGCTAAAGCCTTGGAGATACGCTATGATCATTTTGAATATCTACAAGTATTGTAGATATAGGATGTAATCCTCATTTATTGATATAAATCCCCAAGAATCGTGGGATATTGTTTAGTCAGTTGTGCGTTTCCTGATCTTTGGGAAACGTTTCCTTGTATATCTGATTATTGGCATTTAAGGCCATTTATTTTTATTCACAAAAGAGTAACTACCCAAAATATGTGGGATAGTATTCTGCATCCTTCTCTATAAATAGAGAAGTCATGCACCATTGTAAAGGACCGAATTTCTGATTCTTGAGAGAAAACTCTGGAGAATTCATGCTAAAGAATTGTTCAGAGATAATCTTGAGATTAATAACAGAGACTCGTGGACTAGGCAGATTTAACTGTTGAACCACGTAAAAACCGTGTGTCTGATTCGTTTGTTTTTTTTAGCCATTGTCTTTAATTGTTTACGTGCTCTCTTCTTTTATCTGTTGACGAAAAACGGCGTCAACAGTTTGGTGCTTTCATTGAGAGCCTCAAGCATCCATCCCAGAGAGATTCATGGCTACAAACAATCAGAACACTCCTGAAGAAAATTACCCAAGGCGTCCTGGAAAACAACCGATGGAGAACCCGGACGCTGAAGAAAGGAGTGGATCCTCCGATTCCCGGGGACCACCTCCACAACCAAGGGATGAGGACATGTACTATAACCCTGAGCGTTATGTCCCTATTGTAGAATTGGAGAATCGGCAGCTGAAACAACTGCTGGCAGATGCCAACAAACGTAACGAGGAGTTGACTAGGATAGCCGCGGAGGCGCAGGTGGCTCAGCCCCCACCTCCGCGCGAAGACCAAGTCCCTCCTCCAAGGGACGTGCACGTTCCTCCCCGGAGGCCCCGTGGGCGTCCATGAAAAAATGCTAACACAAGGAGGCCAGCGCAACCTCCAGCACCAACAGAGCCATCTGCTCCTTCTAGGCCTCAGAGGAGTACCCGAGCTCGGGTCCCGCCTAATCCACCTGTGGAAGTGCCTGCAGGAACTGAGAACAACCGAGCTCCTGTCGAGGCTCGGACTCAGGTTCCTGGTAGCGCACCAAACGCAACCGGCCCATCTTGGGCAAATTCCGGACCTTCCAGGCCGAGGCAAGGACGGCAACCACCGTCACCTATACGATTTCCTCCGTCTCCCATAAGATATCCTTCACCTCCCCGCAGGAACGCTCAACCTGGTCGAGATCAGGATCAAGGGCGTACAGGGGAGAGACAAGGAGACAGGGAGACGTTCCAGGGGCGGAAAGGCGCGCCATCCGAGAGAAGTCAGACGTCCCGATCTCGCACTGCAGAGACGAGGCGACATAGAAAGGATCCACCACGAAATGACCGATCGATGAGTTTCACTAGTGATGAGTCCGGAGAAACTAGGTCTGTCAGTAAACACGACCGGGGTCGTAAAAATACTGGAAATCACAAGAGCCATCCTGACCTGCGCAATCATCTGAATCAGAGCAGGGGAAAGGGAGATCAGACAAACCCGGATCTTAGGAATCATCTGAACGGGCGTAGAGATCCCTCACGGAGACGCGAGCCTGGGATCGCGATTAACGACTGTCAATTCCAAACACCGCCTAAGGACCCAGTACAAGAAAGGATCGATCAGCTCGAAAAAGCCTTTAGGCTTTTGAAGAATGAGCGAGGAAACGGTCGATATGAGGACTCTGATGAGGAGCTCGAGTCGTTTGCTCCCAATATTTCTAACACTCAGTTCCCCCAAGGGTTCCGGATTCCTCACGTCCCAGCGTTTGAAGGAAAAACTGACCCATGCAGCCATCTGAGTACATTCAACACTATCATGAGAGCTAGTAACGTGGGTTACGAGCTCAGATGTATGTTGTTTCCGACATCATTGGCCGGGCCTGCCAAGAGTTGGTTCGAGAAGTACAAGAGACATTCTATAACTTCGTGGGATCAATTGTCTAGAGACTTCAAGAAGCAGTTCCGGGCTATGGTGGGAGTCAGACCCGAAGCATCCACTTTGACTAACGTCCGACAACAACCGGGCGAAACACTAAAGAGCTACCTGACAAGATTTAATCTAGAGGTCACCCGAGCTCGAGACGTGGATGACAGTGGGCATTTGATGGCCATTCGAGCTGGTGTTTTGCCCGGGAGTGCCCTTTGGGATGACATGCAAGGGAAACCAGTGAGGTCGATAACCGAATTTAACAGACGGGCGCAGAGATTTGTCAATGTAGAGGAGGCGAGGTCAACACTCAAGGCGACCTCGCAGACCGAAACTACAACGATAAACATTAACTCCGCCTCAACCTCGGTTGACCCAGCAGCTACACAGCCTACCTCGGAGAATCCCTCCAAGAGGAAAAAGAGTGAGGGAAATAATCCCGAGGTTGATGGAGGAAAGAAGAAAAAAGGAGAAAGGTATTTCTCCGTATATAAAGTGCACACCGAGCTCAACGAGTCTCGGGAAAACATATACCTGGCTAATGAAAACCAGGTCCCCTTCAGGCGTCCGGACCCTATGAGGAATCAAAAATCCAAGAGGGATTCCAGCAAATACTGTCGATTTCATAGGGACACCGGCCACACAACTGATGAGTGCCGACAGCTGAAGGACGAGATCGAAGGGTTAATCTCGAGAGGTTATTTCCGGCAGTACGTCAAAAACCAGAATACTGGACAGGCTACTGCTAGCCAGAGAGTAGCCGCGCTTCCGGCAGCACAGAATAATAATTCCCGGTCTCGGGATGAGGACAGGCCTCCGCCGATAGATGGAGAGGACGTAATAACCATCTCGGGAGGTCCTCATCTCGCAGGAGGGGGCAGAAATGCTCAAAAACGATATGTGAATGAGCTGAAGACAGGGGACGGGTCTCCATATGAACCCGAACCAAGAGCACCAAAAAGCCAAAGGGTAGAGACTCAGCCTATAACCTTCACCGAGGAGGATGCCTCCCACGTCCAGTTCCCTCATCATGATCCACTCGTCATCACCCTACAGCTTGCCAACAAAAGAGTGCGCCGAGTTCTCATAGACAATGGGAGCTCAGTTAACATTCTTTATAAAGCAACCCTAGAAAAAATGGGACTCTCCCTTCGCGACCTGAGGGCTTGTGCAACCACTTTGTACGGCTATTCTGGAGAAGGAATCGCCTGTATGGGGTCCATTGAACTCCCTGTGACCTTGGGAGACTATCCAGTCTCGGTAACCAAGATGATGGAGTTCGTGGTGGTAGAGTTACCATCTGCCTACAATGTACTGCTCGGGAGACCCGCCCTGGTCGGGCTGGGGGCAGTTTCATCTGTAAGGCATCTAGCCCTTAAGTTCCCAACTCCAAGCGGGGTCGGAACATTGAAAGGAGATCAATTGGCAGGAAGGGAGTGCTACAACATTTCCTTAAGGGGAAAGAAACAAACAAGCGCGCAAGCACTTGTTGTCATACAGAATAAAGATGGGACAGTTTTAGAAATTGATGAGGAGATCGATCCAAGGATTGAAGAGAAGATTGACCTCCAACCTTTGGAGGAGCTCGAAGAGGTTCAGCTCGATGAATCTGATCCCTCAAAAAAGGTGAAGGTCGGGAAACACCTCCTAGACGAATCAAAATAGCAATTAATTTGCTTTCTGAAGAAAAACCAGGATGTCTTCGCGTGGTCCCACTCTGACATGGTGGGAATAAGCCCTAATGTAGCAAGCCACGCATTGAATATAGACAAAAGTTTTCCCCCAAAGCAGCAAAAGCGAAGGCAGCTGGATGAAGACAGAAAGAAAGCACTAAAGGAGGAGGTGGACAGGCTGAAAGCAAATAATTTTATAAGGGACGCTTTTTACCCTGATTGGGTGGCCAATCCAGTGTTGGTCCCGAAACCCAATGGGACATGGAGGACGTGCATTGACTACTCAGACCTCAACAAGGCCTGCCCGAAAGACTGTTTTCCCCTGCCGAGAATTGATCAGCTCGTGGATGCCACGGCGGGGCATGGTCTGATGTCGTTCATGGATGCCTATTCTGGATATAACCAGATCCCCATGCATGCCCCCGACCAAGAACATACGAGCTTCGTTACAGATAAAGGGCTCTACTGTTACAATGTCATGCCATTCGGACTCAAGAATGCCGGAGCCACGTACCAGCGGCTCGTAAACATGATGTTCTCAGAGCAAATAGGGAACAACATGGAAGTTTATGTTGACGACATGCTTGTAAAGTCTCAACTTAACAAGAACCATGTTGATGACCTCGAAGAGTGCTTTGGCGTACTCAGAAAGTACAACATGAAGTTGAATCCTCAGAAGTGCACTTTTGGGGTGTCTTCAGGGAAATTTCTGGGTTTCATTGTCAACTCTCGTGGAATCGAGGCTAATCCCGATAAAATAAAGGCCCTGATCGATATGCCTTCACCTCGGAAGCATAAAGATGTTCAAAGCTTGACTGGCAGGATGGCAGCTCTGGGCAGGTTCATTTCGAAGTCAACGGACCGCGGTCTCCCATTCTTCAACTTATTGAAAGGAAGTAAAAAGTTCGAATGGACAGATGATGGACCCAAAACGGGTATGTTTAAATATTTATACTCGCAAGCGCACGAATCGTATTTATAGAATAGTGATCGTGTAAGCAAGGATGTCGAACCCAAAGGAGTTGACTAAAATCGAAAAAGAGAAACTATTTTAAACCAAAATTAATAAATTCTAACCTAGTTCCAAAGATTGATGCAAATTTGTAACAATAAAAATAAAATAAAAGACAATATATATAAATAAATAAAAGACAATATATATAAATATAAATTAAAAGTAGAAATCAAGATAGTAAAATAAGATTATTAAGGATTAGAATCCACATAATATAAGTTCAATAATATTTATAAGTACATTGATTCCCAAATTTTAGTGATAGTTAAGATAAATCAAACTATCATTTTCTAAATAGATTTATAATTTTAAGCACAAATTTCTTCCAAAAATATAAGACTTTTCTTCACTTTTCAAAATTATAATTTCAAAGCATTTAGTGTAGATCAATCTAATGAAATAACAAATAAATCAATGAACATTATTTATAAGGCAAAACATAATATTTTTGTTCTAAGCATGGATGTGTACAATTTAATGACACATCTTACACAAAGAAGATTATATATTTGCACTAATGAAGAACAAAGTTTAAATATGTGCTAACAATCCAAAATACATGATATTTAAGATGAAAGAAGATATTTGAAGAAGAAAATTCCATAAACTTTGTTGCACAAAATGGGAAATCAACATACAAAATAAATATTATCTAGTTACAAATTGTTTCATCATCACCTTAATAATCTTAAAAAGATTAGAAACACATAACTAGAATAGCAAATACACACTAAAAATTACAAACATAAATAGGAAAATTTGGAGGAGAAACCCCCAAATATTTCCTCTAAAAATACATAGAAAATAACTAAAAAGAAGAAGAAGATGAAGAGAGTTGAGAGGTTTTGAATGTGTAGAAACTTTGTGTAGAGTAACCTCTTCCCAAAATGCACTCCCTAAATTCCTTATTTATAGCAAAAAATGAGGTATTAAAATAATCAATTTAAATTAATTAAATTGATTAAATTAATTTAATTAATTATAATATGGTAAATATGGGTAAATTATAGGGTGTAATAATTATGTTTTGGGGTAAAATGTGTATAAAGTGGTGTAAAAATGTGGTATTTTTGTCATAGGGGACAAATGGTACAAAAGCATTTTTTGTGGGCTCAAAAAGTGGCATGCATGAGAATTGGCAGCTGTGAAATGGCATGGCAGGAGGCAGGCGGCAAGTGCTGAAAGCTCATGGTCTCTTGGTGCATTGATGAAGGAAATGCATTAGTGCATATGCTGAAGGAGCTTCATTGATTGTAGCTGCACGTGATGGTGAAGATGAAGGAAGTTGGTCATGACTCATGGTGGGAATTGGGTGCTTTGTTGGAAGGTAGGCAGCTGAATGTGATGGTGAGCTTCAGGAGGAAACTGTGGGGTGCTGGTGGGCCTTGGAGCTTGGGCCTTGAAGGTGGCAGGGCCCATGAGGCTGAAAGTTTTCAAAAATGCTAACTTTCTTATATTTTCTCCCAAAAATACCACTTTTCTCTCATTTTTCATTGCTTTCAAGAGCATAAATTCCCTACAAAATAAATATAAAATAAATCATAATACAATATTTTCAATTATAAAATAAATCAATTTAATTATTTGAAAATATTAATTATAACTTAATTATATTTTACATTTAAGTTCAATAATACAACATTTTTTTACCACTAACTTAACAATAATAATTCAAATAATTAACTACAACATTTTACAACAAAATAATTATAAAAACACACAAAAATCTATAAAATTAAAATAAGCCTAATAAATTCAAAATTACTTAAAAACTTAATAAATCAATTAAAAACTCAAGAATTAAGCAACAATTAGCACATAAAAAGTGGTAAAATAACTCTATTTTGTAGAGTTATCAACAGACGAGTGCGAGCTAGCCTTTCAAGAGCTCAAAAGGCACTTAGCCGAACCACCCATCCTATCGAAGCCTGAGACGGGAGAAGTACTGTTCTTATATCTCTCAACAACCGAACACGCGATAAGCGCGGTGCTCGTTCGAGAGGAAGAGAGAATACAGAAACCCGTCTACTACATCAGTAAAAGATTACTGGGGGCAGAGTCAAGGTATCCACTGATGGAGAAACTCGCCCTCAGTCTGATCCACTCATCTCGAAAGCTCCGCCCTTACTTTCAGGCACATCCTATCCATGTACTGACAAATCAACCATTAAGGCAAGTCTTGTCCAAACCAGAGGCATCTGGTCGACTCCTTAAGTGGGCTGTTGAGCTCGGACAATTCGAGATCACCTACCATCCGAGAACAACCATTAAGGCACAAGCGTTGGCAGATTTTATAGTGGAGTGCACCGGTACAGCCGACGACGAGGTAACAACCACGGCCCACGAGCTGTGGAAACTTTGCGTCGACGGGTCGTCAAATGAAAATGGAGCGGGGGCAGGAGTTATTCTGATCACTCCTGCAGGGAGCAAATTTCACTCTGCATTAAGGTTCGGCTTTAAAGCATCTAATAATGAAGCTGAGTACGAGGCTTTACTGGCGGGATTACAAATAGCAAAGGAACTCAAGGCCAGAGCTATACATTGCTACAGCGACTCTCAGCTCGTAGTTAATCAAATCTTGGGAGAGTACCAGGCTCGTGGCACAAAAATGGCAGCTTATCTGGAGAAGGCAAAGTGCGCATTGGAGTTTTTTGAGTTTTATGCAATCGAACAGGTTCCCCGAGAACAAAACTCAAACGCAGATGCCTTAGCTCGCCTCGCCACCTCCACCGAAAATGAGGAGCTAAATGTTGTACCCATAGAACATTTGTCAGCACCCAGCATTACTGAGTCAGACAAGGAAGATGTGTGCATGATCGAGACAGAACCGACCTGGATGAGCCCGATCGTTGAATACCTCGAAAATGGAATTCTTCCAAAAGATCGAAGTCAGGCTCGGAAACTAATGTATCAACTTCCTCGTTACACCATCCTGGATGGAAGGCTATACAGAAGAGGGTATTCCATGCCATTGCTCAGATGCGTGACTCCCCCCGAGGCAAAGAAGATTATTGAAGAAATTCATGAAGGGTTTTGCGGAGATCATACCGGGGGGCACAGCCTATCCAAGAAGATTATACGCCAAGGATATTTCTGGCCAACCATTAAAACGGATTCTTTCGAGTTCGTGAAAAAGTGCGACAAGTGCCAGAGATTCGCCACGATACCCCGAGCTCCACCTTCCGAACTAACCATGTTGACGTCCCCATGGCCTTTTGCGGTATGGGGCATCGACCTCATAGGCTCACTCCCAATTGGCAAAGGAGGAGTAAAGTATGCGGTGGTCGCGGTTGATTACTTCACAAAATGGACAGAGGCTGAACCACTAGCGACCATAACTTCAAAGAAGATCCTAGATTTCATGGTAAAGAACATCGTATGCCGATATGGAGTGCCAAGAAAGATTGTGTCTGACAACGGAACTCAGTTTGACTGCGACTTATTTACCAACTTTTGTAACAAGAACGGTATAATCAAGAGCTTTTCGTCAGTGGCTCACCCTCAGGCGAATGGTCAGGTCGAAGCCGTTAATAAAACTCTCAAGAGTTCCTTGAAGAAAAAGTTGGAAGAAGCGAAGGGACGGTGGCCTGAGGAATTACCCCAAGTCCTTTGGGGATATAGAACTACAGCTCGGACATCAACTGGACATACCCCATTTTCTCTAGCATACGGCTGCGAGGCAATGTTGCCCATTGAGGTCGAGATTCCAACGATTCGAACTCAGATTTACGACCAAAGTACCAATCATACTCAGCTCGAAGAAACCTTAGACTTGATCGAAGAAAAAAGAGAAGAGGCTCAGCTGAAAAATGCTGCTTACCAGCAACGGACCACGAGATATTTCAATAAGAGGGTTCGAGACCGAAAGTTCGGAGTGGGAGACCTGATTTTGAGACGAGTATTCTTAGCAACCCGAGATCCAGCAGCAGGAGTACTCGGACCAAACTGGGAAGGACCATACCAGATAGAATCAGTCATCCGCCCTGGCGTATACAAACTTGCGAGATTAGATGGGAGCCTCATACCACGAGCATGGAATGGCGAACACCTTAGACCTTATTATCAATAGTATAGGAAAAGTGTTGCCTGTAACCATGATTTTCTATCCACGTTAGTTTGCTTTTGAATTTCATCAAATAAAATGTCTACTTTGTTTCACATGTAGTTTATTTTTATTTTTGCAATCTCTCTTAATTTAATAACCTATGGTCACACTCATAGGATATTAAGGGGGCATCATTGGTATACATACCTCCAGCTTAAAAAATAAAAAAATATAAAAAGTATTTGGATATAACCAAATACGCGAGCTTAGATAGTTCGGACTTAACCGAGTTATCAAAAACAAAAAAGTATTTGGATATAACCAAATACGCGAGCTTAGATAGTTCGGACTTAACCGAGCGAGCTTAGATAGTTCGGACTTAACCGAGTTATCAAAAACATTAAGTATTTGGAAATAACCAAGTACGCGGGCTTAGATAGTTCGGACATTACCGAACTACCAAAAACCAAAAACGTTTGGAGTTAACCAGATGTGCAAGCATAACAGGTTTGGAACAAACCAGCCAAATTATCGATCGATGAAAAATGGGAGCCTAAACCCATCACGAAATATGTCAAGATCGAGGCTGGAACATCTTAAAGAAAAATAGTTTCGAACTCATAACCTCGGAGCTAAGATACTAAGGATGAGGAAAAGTGACTAAAAAGATAACCAAATCATTCATATTACATACCATATAAGTACTTTCGAGTTCATGGTTAAAGTAATATCCGACCTTGATAAGTAACGAGGTCGGAAGCGGATAATTCGAATAAACTATGCATGAATGCATCGAATTTCGAGCCTAAATCCAAACTATGTTTGTATGCATAAATAAACATAACCGGTTCATCAATTATAAAAATGTGCAAAATATTTCGAGCCAAGAAATGTAAAGCATGTAAAAGAATAGTTAAAGAAATTGTATCAGCCCCACGGGCATAAATTACAATAATTACAGAAGGGGACGCAGCCCCGATAACTGATCTCCCCGAGGTCAGATTCAGTGAAGAGTAGTCTCCTTGGCCTTCTCAGCATCAGTGGCACCGGACCCCTCAGGACGAATAGCATGACTATCCTCCTGAGCTTCCTCCGAAACGGTGCCCGGAGCAGCCTTTTCCTTCTTGAGCTGTTCAGCCTTCTCTTTCTCAAGCCGTTCAGCCTCTTCCTTCTCGAGCCGAGCATTCCATCGTTCAAGGAACGGCGCCTCGTGGGGACCCAAAAAGCTGGTGTCCAGCTCTTCGTTATAAGCCCACATCCGGTACATGGCTGAGTCGACCGCCGTTTCCTTCTTTTCTTTGAACTCGGCAGTAAGGCGGGTTTCGATATCCTCCATGAAGTCGAGGGTGACGGCCTTGTCTTCCTCGAGCTTCTTATTGGTCTCCCGAAGCTGGATGTTATCTCTCTTTTGCTCCTCGAGTTCATTTTTCAGCTTCCCAAGCTCCTTGGCCATTTCCTCACGCTCCTTAACCACTGCCTCGAGCTTAATGTTCGCCGCCCTCAGGTCATCATTCGCTCTAAGGTGAAGGTCCCTCTCCTCTTGGGCAAGGGTCCTGCTCGAATGGACCTCGTTATTCAGCTCGTAATTGAGCTGGGCAGTGAAAGCAAGAGCCTGAAAAAAGGAAGAAACCATCATTAGCCTCGAGACAGTATGAATGTAAGCAAAGGGAATATAGGATACTTACCGCGGCAGTGTGCTCGATACTCTTCTCGTACAGGACAGTGCGGTCCCGAGTGCCAGTTAGACACTGCCACTGAGGAGCCTCGAAATTGCCGTAGCTCTGGCCAATCCGGGACATTACATCCGAGATCAGCGTAGACCCGTGAGGACCGGCGGCATTATCCACCATATACGAATCCATATGGGTGGAAATGGTTAGCTTCTGAGCTCGGGAAGCAGAAGGTCTTTTGACGAGCTGGGTAGAAGGCATTTGACCCACCACAGGAGGTTGGGATTCGACCACGGCAGCGATACCAGTCTGCGAGGCCGGCGCCACCACAGAGACGACGGCCTGCGAGGGTGGTATCGTCGTGGGGACGTTAGTCTGGCCAGTCGACGCAGCAGCAGAGCTCGAAGCCGGCGGGGGAGGAAGAGGTGTTTTCCTAGATCTCTTGGAGCTTTTCCCAGGCTGACTGGTTGTCAGTCCCCTTGCCCTGGGGCGTTTGCTCCTCTTGGCACCCGCATTGTCGATGAGGGCGTCGAGGTCGGAGTCCATGTTGCCTGCACAAGTCATCACAGTGAGTCAGTAAAAGAAATACAAGTTACTCCAACACTATATAGAGTGGTGAAAGAAAAAACCTAACTGGAACTTTCCCCCGAGCTCGGGCTTGGGGACCATGAAATTCCCCCGTCTTCAGAAGAGGCGGGGGGAGGGCCTTCCCTATAAGTTGGTGATAACCTTGAAAGGTCCCTATAATCATTGGTCCCATACTGCACAGCTATCCCATTCCACATCTCGTCTGTGGTATACATAGTGTCGTATTTCCCGAGCCCACTATCAAACCTATGGATACAGTCATCTACCCAACTCCATATGTAGAAGTGATATCTATCCTGTGGGCACGAGACTAGTCTATTGGGCCTGTGTTTTAATAAAGTAGGAGACCACATTCGCGAAGTAGGAAGGGTTTTACCTCCATCGGAGTCCGAACCAGAGGCTTCATCATTTGCCTCGTTCCCTGACCGCAGACTTCTCGAGCGAATTGGGAGAGGTGCTTTCCTTTCCCTCCTCGGAGGAAGGATGCCTGTGGGCAGAGGCACTTCCTCCCAGCGTTCATATTTGTTACTGGACCAGTCAGAGGTCGACTGGCCCTGTCCCAACAAGCCACAAGCTCGAAGCTTGTCCTCATGTAGCAGAAATGAGAGAGACCTCCTGCCATAAGGGAGTCGGAGCAGGCTCTCTCTGTGCTCCTTCATTGTCTCGTCAGGGGTGGGACGCTGAAAGTTAGCTGAAAGGCGAGATACACTTCAACTAAACATGGATTCAAGGGCTAAAAATTCGAGCTCAAAAGTAGAAAGTAACGGGAATACTTACGAATTCGCCTAAACGAACGATGTCGAGACGGGAACAGACCGTCTGTCCAGAAAAAATCCCTCTTGAAGTCAGGAGGATGGTTTGGAAGATCTTCAAAGATTTTTGTCTCTTTGGGATAGCTCGAAAGATAGTAGAAACCATCTCCTCCCCGAGCTCGGGAGGGATTACTCTTCAAGCAAAAGAGATATAAAATCTCTTGGGGTGAAGGACCTGTCCACCCCTGCTCGTGAAACAAGGACCTCAGGGCAGACAGCACCCTGTATGAATTGGTGTTGAGTTGGAATGGAGCCAACCCAACGAAATCGATAAAGTCCCTGAAAAAGGACTTCAGGGGCAGCAAAGCTCCTGCCTTTAAGTGTTCCTGGCTCCAGGCCACGTATTTCACACTGGAGTCGCGGCCCCCAGGAGCGAAGCAGCTCCGTTCATGCCTTGTCGGAGCTCGACACTTCAGTGTGTCTAGCGAGCTAAGGCCATGAATGGCCAGGATGTCAGTTATCTGGTCGGAGGTGGTAACCGAGCTCTGGTAGAATTCGGCTTCAAACATCTCCCTCCTAGGTTGCGAAGACGAAGGTTCCGCCATTAGGGAAAACTGGAGTTCCCCCGGGTGGTATGCTACCGTGACTTTTAACGCGGGGTCGAGGGGAACTGGCCTAGGTCCGGGGTTCGGCTCCGGATAGATGGCTTCTCGGAGAACCCTTCTCTTCTTTTCGATGACCTCGTCTATCTGGCAACGATAGTGGGCTCGAATGTCTTCTTGCTCCCGTGCGATCTCGTATTCTTTAATCCGACGCTGGTTCCGGGCAAAGATCGATTCCGGGCTCGGAGATTTGGGCTCGTAAGGAATTGCTCGTAGTGACCCCCACCGTCTTTCCGGATTCTGTGACATCTAACGAGAAAGAAAAAATGGTGAGGGCCATGCATGCAAGGATCACGAGCTCGACAGAATGAGCTCGGAGATTTAAGGACAAGAAACTAAGAATTTAGACCTTCACTAAGGGGTCAGAGCGCGTGTTCCACAGGGAAGAAAAAGAACGTGGATGATTTTTTTTTAAAATCCCGAAATTCAAGGGAAAGAAAGGTGGCGGTTAGCCAGGAAAGGGCTTTTTCGGGTTTCGTGTAATTGTCAAGAATAAGGGTTTTTACCCGAAAACTTGGTGTACAAGAAACATAGCCTAAAATTTTCAAAACCCAGAAAGTTGAATCAAAATCCAGAAAGTTGAAACCACATTCAAACGTCGAATCTGGATATAAACCAGAGACGAACTTCCAGAGTGAAAATCCAGAAAGCCTAAAAACCTATCGGTTCAAACCCTCATATCGCGTCATGCAAAGAACACATACTAACATACACAGCAAACACAGTATAAAAAGAACAACAAAAATGGCGTACTTACACAGTGATGGGGAGTGCAGCGAAATCGTCGAGTGGAGAAGAGGTTGCAGGAAAGAACTCACTGACTCGTACAAACCAGGATTCTTTTGCTTCTTCGGCCTAGAAAACATGCAATGAGCATAAACTGTGGTAAGAGGTTTAGGGAGTGTTTTTCTTTTTTCTGGTCTGTGATGAGCAAATGTGAAGAAGACGAAGAGGGGGTCTTGTATAAATAGGTGGGAAAACTGGATTAATCAGGAGCGTTGATTAAAATGCTCATCAGATCGAATGGAGGGGAGTCGATGATAAGATGGCGCCGAAAAGCTGTCAGACGAACGATCGTGGGCATGTTCCCAAGGTACTCAAGTACCTAAAGTGAGCAATACCCATCTGGCACGTGTCCGTTTTAAGAGTGTGACGGTATGGTTCCCGAAAAGAGTAGTTCAAAAGTTTCCTTCTCTTAGGATTCGAACAAATACTTTTGAGGGGGCAAAATGTTATACCCAGATTTCGAGCCATAGCAAATATGACCTCGAAAGCTGAGTTCGCATTAAATGGTCTCGTGAGGGTTAGGGTATGCTCTACGATTGTAAATCGGAGCCTGCAAAGTATGATACAGACCTCGAATGTACTGACCTCGAAATGAACTCGATCTCGAAAGATAGCTCTGAGAGCCCCTCATCTTCAGGAACAACTTCGGAGCAGGGGTCTCGAGCTAGATATGCTATCTCGAAAGCGATGTTAGCTCGGGAAATGTCAGTGGCTCGCACAATGACATGAAACCTTAGATGCTGAAGCCTTGGAGATACGCTATGATCATTTTGAATATCTACAAGTATTGTAGATATAGGATGTAATCCTCATTTATTGATATAAATCCCCAAGAATCGTGGGATATTGTTTAGTCAGTTGTGCGTTTCCTGATCTTTGGGAAACGTTTCCTTGTATATCTGATTATTGGCATTTAAGGCCATTTATTTTTATTCACAAAAGAGTAACTACCCAAAATATGTGGGATAGTATTCTGCATCCTTCTCTATAAATAGAGAAGTCATGCACCATTGTAAAGGACCGAATTTCTGATTCTTGAGAGAAAACTCTGGAGAATTCATGCTAAAGAATTGTTCAGAGATAATCTTGAGATTAATAACAGAGACTCGTGGACTAGGCAGATTTAACTGCTGAACCACGTAAAAACCGTGTGTCTGATTCGTTTGTTTTTTTTTAGCCATTGTCTTTAATTGTTTACGTGCTCTCTTCTTTTATCTGTTGACGAAAAACGGCGTCAACAGTGATAAAGAAAATATGGGTGCTAATAATTTGACTGATCAAGTTTAAATCTTCTTTATTCAATATTAACAAAAACACTATATTTTACTTAATAATAAATCATCTATTATTATATTTTATAAATTAATTTAAATTATCACTTAAATTTTATTTTAAACCAAAACAGTCCTATAATCATTTACATACCAAGATTAAAAAATAAAGTAAGAACAAACACATATATCTTAACAATAGATGTCAAGATTTACATACCAAGGATACTAACTAAAGGACTCAAAACTCAAATATTATACACTAAACAAATACAAAATAAATTATTCAAAAAATACAAAAGATATTAATTACAAAAAATATATCCACACCTGTTGAGGGTGTGCCAAGGTCGTGTGTGTGTCGGGGTCGTGGGTGTGTCGCTGTCCTGATAAAAAAAAAATTAATACCAAAAGATACTCGAAAAAAATTCAAACCAAAATAATATAAAACTAAGTAGCTAGTATAAAATACACTATTATTCACCATTGAAGATGATTAAAGGAGAGAGCACAAAAGTAGCTAGTATAAAACAAGTGTTTCTATACCACTTACAACAATGACATACACAAGTATATTTATTTTAGTCAATTTATTAATCTAACTTTTGCAAGTGCTTAAAATGCATGCACTTGTTTGATTTAAATTAAAATAATAAAATCAATTACATTGAGTAACTAAATTCTAGGAATTAAGTTTATGAAAGTATAAAATATGATATGGATAAGTTACATAAAAAAATATAAAGAAATTTATTATTGCTGATATAAATGAAAGCTACTAACAAATATATGAAATAAAAACTTGACATGAATAGAAATTAAATTAAATTATTTATTTAGATAATATTATATCAAACTTTTATTATTTAATTCATTAAATTATTAAAAATTAATCAAAAATTAAATTATTATTTAAATAATTATTTATTCTTAATTTTTTCTACTTTTATTAAATATTATTATCAATTTCTATATACATGTAATTTATAACTATTTAATATTAGATAATATTATTCAATAAACAAATTAAATTAAATTATTTATTTAGATAATATTATATCAAACTTTTATTATTTAATTCATTAAATTATTAAAAATTAATCAAAAAATAAGTTATTATTTATTCATAATTTTTTATACTTTTATTAAATATAATTATCAATTTCTATATTCATGTAATTTATAACTATTTAATATTGGATAATGTTATTCAATAAACAAATTAAATTATATAATTTAATTAGATATTATTTAATTAATTAAATTAATAAAAAATAATTAAAAATAAATTATTATTTATTCATAATTTTTTATAATTTTATTAAATATAATTATCAATTTTTATATTAATGTAATTTATATTAAACAATATTATTCAATAAACAAATTAAATTAAATTATTTAATTAAATAATAATATATCAAACTTTTATAATTTAATAAATTAAATTATGAAAAATTAATAAAAAATTAAATTATTATTTATATAATTATTTATTCTTAATTTTTTTATACTTTTATTAAATATTATTATCAATTTCTATATTCATGTAATTTATATTTAACAATATTATTCAATAAACAAATTAAATTAAATTATTTATTTAGATAATATTATATCAAACTTTTATTATTTAATTCATTAAATTAGTAAAAATTAATCAACAAATAATTTATTATATATATAATTATTTATTCTTAATTTTTTATACTTTTATGAAATATAATTATCAATTTCTATATTTATTCTTAATTTTTTATACTTTTATGAAATATAATTAATATTTCCACAATACAATATTTAAAACCTTATACACAAAATTTACAGATAATAATCTAATACCCTACCAACCTCATCACTCAGCCACAACCCCAACCTCGAAACCTCCTGACATCACAACCCCAAACCCATGCCCCCGGTCCACCCACAATCTCAATCCCCCCGACCTTAAACAACACACACAATCTCAATCCAAAAACTTTTTTTTTTCCTGTCTTCTTTTTGTAAATATAGTGCAAGAGATAGGAGAATAAGACATTTCCTAAATCTCTCAATAGTTGTCTCACTAACATATATGAGCAAAATTTTTAAAAAAATCTAAGAAGCACCAAATAAAAAATCTAACACTAATACGTGGAACAAGAAATATGAACGTAAAAAATAGGCAAATATCAACACATTTTCCATGGCAAAAGCAATCATTATTAATAATATCAATCAATATTAGCATTTTTTACAAATAATAATAACAATAATAAAAGAATCTGTTCAAATAATAATCTCAGAGATTTAAAATATAAATTAACAAATTAATCTGAGAATTAGAATATGAAAATGGAGTTTGCTTGCTTACCTTTGTAGAAAGCAGCTAAACCAGAGAGAATCAGATTGCAGTGCGAGCAAAGAGCCCTGAACCTGGACATATTTGACAGAGAAAGCAAGAGCAGAGACAATGAGACTAAGAATGAATAAGAGAAGATGTAACACTACAAAAAACTCCACTTTCAGTGACCAAGTTTTCAACGACTAAATTGAGTTAGTCACTAAAAGTTAGTTTTTGCGACTAATATTTAGTCGTGGAAAGATTTAGTTGTAAGACAAGGGTTTAATTGTACCAAAACAACTAGCGACTAAATTTTTAGTCATTGTTTAATTTGTTTAGTGACTAAATTTTTTGTTAGTCAGTGAAACTTTGGTGCCAAATTGTTGTTTTGGCGGGAATCCTTTGTTTCGGTGACTAAAATTACTTAGTCGCTAAAGGATGTGTATTTACGACTAACAACTAGTCGCCAAAAGTTAAATAATTTTTACCAACTAATGATTTAGTGGGAGAAAACGTTAGGAATTTATAATTATAGATAGTTCACATTTACCAACTAATTATTTAGTCACTAAGAAGAGCTAAGATTTAATAATGAAAAAAACAAAAGCAAAATTCATTGCCACAAATTGTAATTTTTTCTCAACTAAATACTAGATTAATAATAATGTAAGTATCAAGGAAGCAAACATAATTATAACATATGGCATATCTTTCAAAAATAAACAAATAAATATTACATAATCTCACTTTTATTTTCTTATTACATTAAAATATATTTTATTTGACAAATATTAATAAAATTTGTTAAAAAAATTTATTAACCTGAATAAATATAAAATAAATTGATTAATAAAACGAATATTAATATGAATAAAAAAAAACTAATTTTTATCATCACCCATGATAGTCTCGTAAAAAAATAAGAAAAATCCATTAAATCAAAATGTTGACAAAGAAAAATGACTACAATCAAAATAATATAATGTACTAAGTCATCCATAAGCGTAGTAATAAATAAAAATAATATAATGTACTAAGTCGTTCATAAATAAGTGATCGACATCAATTGACAGTTGCAGGTGGTGGCGGTGGTGGTGGTGGTGATGGCGGGGGTGGTGGTTGGAAGCCAAAAACAGGATGATCGCTAGGTATGTCCATAATGTTCTTTAATTGTTGCAAAAACTCGTGTCGTTCATTTCTTACCTCTTCAAGAATCTCATTTCGTATTGTTTCTCGCATATTGGCAACACGATCTTCAACTATTTTCTCAACTTGGTGGTCTGATTTCTTTTTATTAGGGGCGGGTCCTAATCCAGGTATATGACCACATCTCTCATTACCCAAAACTTCAGCAAGAATTTCATCCTCCATTACTTCTTCGTTATTCTCTTGACGTTGTCGCCTTAACTCATCCATTCGCTCCTGTAATTTTAAAACAAATAATGTTAGAAGAAAATTATACAATATAATTTGGAAAAATATAATAAGTAAAGACATACATATCGTGTCCTTGCTTCCTCATTACACCAACCATTTTCCACATTCCAATGGGTACCCCTAAATAGCTCAATTTCCCCAACATTATTAACTGAAGACTATTCAAAAAAAAAAAAAATTATTAGTATAAATATTGAAGAGAAAATAAAGTCATTTATGTCTTGTAAATAAACTTACTCCTTTTGTTCGATGTTGAAAAAAGACTTGGATCCACCTCGATGGTTATACGGTACTTTAGCTTTATTTTTAGCCGCTGAGACCGAACGTTTCTAAATAATTTAAAAATAAATGACATTATGTTATGTTAATACTATGTCATTAATTAAATATATGAAAATATAAATTATACCTGCCAATTATCATTGTTAAAGATATTGTCGCATAACCAACTCCAATCTTCATCTGTAACTCTAACATCTGTAGGTCGATTGATTCGGGGATTTTTTCCATTTTTGACAACATCTTTGTAGTGGCAATGAAGCTTTTGTCGATAATTTTTGTAACGATTTGCACAATGGCGTTCAATGACATCATACATGGTTCTTTCATTATCAGGTTGAATGATGGATTTATCCTACATAAACACACTAAAACAATTAATATTTTATGGATAGAGAGATGTTATATAGTAGAAGAAATAATATATGAATAAAATAAGTAACCTTAATACGAGTGTGAATCATTGCCTTGTCCTCTTTTGAAACTTTGCTCCACCCTTTCACTCTAAGCGGTGCATGATTTCGTACTATGAAACCAACTTCAGATGCGAATCGTGAAGCATTGGCTCCGGTAGGGTGAAGTTCTCCATCTCTAGCTGATATTGGTATTTTTTTTTTTGTGTCAGCAACAATTTTGCTCGTGCCTTTACTCCTGTTAGGTCCACGAGTTCTTTTCTTGGGTTGGGCTATTAAAAAAGAAAAAAATATCATAAAAACATTAGATAAATATACTAATGCAAACTATATAAATTTAAATATTAAAAAAAACATACCAATAGATTCTAAATCTTGTTGCTCATTGTCAGTACTTCCTCTTGGTTGTGTTGTAGTAGAAGTATTAACTCTTGAAATAGGTAGAGGCAGAGTAGTAGCGGGGATCTCCGATGGTTGTTCAGAAGTACCCTGGATTGACGGAGTGGTATTGGGAGTCTCTAATGGAAACCGTTTTGGTGCCATTTTCCTATAAAAATTTAAATAACTAATTTTTAAGTGTTACTTAAACTTTAAAGTATAAAAAGTTATAAAATAACATAAAATAAATTACTTATGAGCTTTCATCAGTTTCATCTGTATTTGAACATTCGCCATGTTGTAATTCCTCATCGATATCCTCTACATCAGTCTCATAATCCCCTACATCATCGTCGTCACTTTCCATGACATTAGCTTCATTCAAAATTTGATCACTATTATTTATTTCGAGATTAATATGTGATGAGTTAATCTCTATCATCTCCGCGTTTTCATGGTGAAGAGGAATTTCAACATTTGTATCATCAAATGTTATTTCAATATCATTTGATCTCTCTTCTTGGTAAGCTTCAGTACAAGTATTAGAATTCTCGTCTTGTGCACCTACACTTTCAAGTATTATTTCTGGAATATCCCATAAGTGGCGATGATTTACCTTATCCACCACCCTCCATTTTCTACCAAATTTATAATCTTGCAAATATAATACTTGATTTTCTTGGTCTGCAAGGATGAAAGGTTCATCATTATACCATTTCGAGCTCACATTTATGCTTGTGATATGGTATTGTTGGTGTTTTCTTTTCTTTTTGGTATCAGTGTCATACTATTCACACTTAAAAAGTACCACTTTGTGGTCTAATATGTACAATACTTCTAAAATTTGTGTTATGACACCATAAAAAACACATGTATTGCCACCATGTTCACCCTCAACCCAAACACCATAATTTTGAGTGATTCGTCCAATGTCCCAAATTTCTGTGTGATACCGCACACCATTAACTATACATCCATTATATGAGAAGATTCTTCGATCTGGCATATTTGCAAGAGCAAACATTGACTCACTAATTTCACGAGGAGATGATTTATATTTTGCAACAATCTGTAAAATTATTTAAGATATTAGTTTTTAGTAAATTTTATACTTAATTTAACTATGTCTAAAAAATTAAAATAATAAAAAATACTCACTTTTTCTTTGAACCAAGATGGAAACTCTAATTCTTGAGCTTGAATGATGTCTACTATGCCTTTAGATTGTAATAATTGCCTGTGCTCACTATTAAACAATGACATAATATAAGTATTTATGAAAAATCTCAAATATATATATGTGATGAAAAGAAACCATACTCAATATAAGGTTGCAACTCGGCACAATTATTTAAAATGTACCAATGCGCCTTGTTATACTCCATAGGTTGTAACTCGAGTAATTCTTTTCTACCAAATAGTCTCATAGGTTGATAAAAAACCGATAATGTTGATGTATTTCGTACTTCATTGAGATCCCAATTACGTTCTGGACGATTAAATCGTGTTTCAATCCCATGAAGATACATTGAACAAAATGTTAAAGCCTCATTAGCAACATATCCTTCAGCAATTGAACCTTCTGGTCGTGCTTTATTCTTGGCTAATTTTTTCAAAAAACCTAAAAACCTGATTATGAAAATTCATTACTTGGGAAATAAATATTAAATTTTAAAATAAGACGCACACTTCAAAATATATTATTTTACCTTTCAACTGGATACATCCAACGTGTATGTACAGGACCACCCAACTTTGCCTCGGAAGGTAAGTGAACTGCTAAGTGGATCATGACATCAAAAAATGCTGGGGGAAAAATGGATTCAAGCTTACAAACGCATTTTACGATTCCTTGTTCTAGTGAATCCAAGTCTTCAACATGTAATGTTTTTGCACACAACTTTCGAAAAAATAATGAGAGCTCAGAAATGGCAAGTAGCACATCTTTTTTCACATATGGTCGCAACCCAACTGGCAATAGTCTTTGCAACAAAACATGGCAATCGTGACTTTTTAAGCCAGTAATCTTGCCTTCACTTATGTTGACATTCCTTGAAATATTTGCAGCATACCCATCTGGAAATTTGACTGATGCTAACCATTTGCAGAAGTTTCTTCGCTCAACTAATGGTAATGTGTAACATGCTTATGGTTTAAACCATTTATCTCCTTGTTTCTTTAAGTGCAATTCTTTGCGTATGTTCATCCTTTGTAAGTCAAGTCGTGCTTTTTCAGTATCTTTTGACTTCTTGTCTATGCATAACATTGTCCCGTAAACACTTTCACAAATATTCTTCTCGATGTGCATCACATCCAAATTGTGTCTTAACTTTAACTTTGACCAATACTCTAACTCCCACAAAATGCATTTTCGATTCCAAATAGGCTTATTTTTTTGTTTGTCTCCATCATTCACATCACACTTTAATTTTTTTCTCTTGTGTACAACTTCTTCAGATAATTTTCCATTATCTTCTTTTGGTATTTTTCCTGGTATAAATTCATCAACAGTATCCAACTGTTTTAAGATATCATCTTCTAATAATAATTTAGGAGGAGGATGATTCTCAATTTTACCATCATAGCGTTTATCTTTGCGCCATGGATGATCCAAAGGAAAGAAACGACGATGCCCCATATAACTAATCTTACCTAATATCGGAAACGAAGAAGCATCCACATTACAAACAGGACATGCCTTGTAGCCTTTTGTGCTCCACCCAGATATTGTACCATAAGCTGGAAAGTCATTTATCGTCCATAATATTGCAGCACGCATCATAAATTCTTTTTTACTCGATACATCGTATGTTTTTACACCTTTTTCCCATAATTCTTTTAGCTCATCAATTAGGGGTCGTAAGTAAACATCGATGTCCTTTCCTGGGGATTTGGGACCAGGAATTAATAATGCCATTATAAAATTATTTTCTTTCATACATTTCCATGGTGGCATGTTGTATGGTACTAACACAACAGGCCATATACTATAGCTAGTACTCATATTTCCAAATGGATTGAATCCGTCGGTTGCAAGCCCCAATCTGACATCTCTTGGGTCTATTGCAAACTCTGGATATTGTTTGTCAAAATCTTTCCAAGCTTCTCCATCTGCAGGATGTCTAAGCACACCTTCAGTATTTAGACGTTTTTCTTTGTGCCACCTCATTTCTTCTGAAGTATGCCGTGACATAAAGAGTCTTTGTAGACGTGGAGTAATTGGAAAGTAATGCATTTTTTTTACTGGTACATTTTTTCTCCTTTTCCCCTTGAGTTTGTATCTTGAAAATCCACAAATAGGGCATTCAGTAGCATCCTTATGTTCTTTCCAAAATAGAGTGCAATCATTTTCACATACATGAATTGTCTCATAGCCTAATCCAAGTTTGCGTAACATTCGTTTAGCTTCGTAATGAGAACTTGGTATTTTATGGTCATTTGGAAGAACTTCACGAAATATATTAAGTATCATGTCAAAAGCTTTGTTACTTAATTTATTTAGCACCTTGATATGCATCATTTTTACCAAAAATGTTAGAGAAGAAAACTTCGAACACCCAGGATATAACTCTTTCTTTGCTTCTTCAAATAGTTCTTTAAATTTTGTCGGTTCATAATGAGATTCTTCCTCTACAATTTCTTCATCTTGAAAAGTTTCAAAATTTATTCCACCAGCCACATCTTGAATTGCCTCTATCATGTCGTCATCATCCTCAGAATCTACGCTATCTTCATTTATGTCAGACTCTAATTCATCAACATTGAAGCTAGAACTAGTCTTGTCCTCACCGTGGAATACCCAATTTGTATACGACTTAGAAAATCCATTGACCCATAGGTGTCGTTCTACAGTTTCTAATTCATAATAATAGAAGTTCACACATTGGGTGCATGGACAACGAGTTTTATTCTCGTCATTCAAGTGACCACGTGCAAGTGTAATGAAATTACTAACCCCATTGGTGTATTCCATGGACAATTTATCATTGGACCATATCCAATTTTTATCCATTGTTATTCATATACACTACAAAAAAAAAAAAAAAACCCCACTATTAAGTGGTCACAAATTGTAATTACCCCTACAAAATATACAATACAAAATGACAATTTCAAGCTAATTGATATAGGATTTTAAGGGTTTGATTGGTTCGTGATTGAAAAACAATAGTTTTAAAAACTGTTACTGAAAATATATTTATGAACATATGATTGATTCATAGTCTGTGAATTGTTTTGGAGTTTTAAAAAGTTGAATCTGTGATTGGTAGAAAATCTGAAAATATAACAATATCAGAATATGTGATTAGTTCAGTTAAATCCGAAAACTAATTTAATAATTGTAAAGAAATATTACATGATATTAAATTTTAACTTATCAAACTAAATTTCTTTATATCATTTACATACAATACTATTTTATATATATATATGTTATTCTTTTCAAATTTTTACTTTTAATTATCAATAATATCCTTATATCTTTTAATATTTACATTATCTATACATTGAACTCTAAATTTTTTTTTGTATCTTTTTAATTTATAATCAAATATATTATTTTATAATTAATACATAATTATAAAATTACTTGAATTTAAGTAAAAAAATGCTTAGGGTTTGATTGGTTCTAACAATTGAAAGAAACATGTTAGAACTTTACCTAATAGGCTCTAAGGCAAAAACTTATTCTAAAACAAACATATCTCGGACCTATTTATTATGACTTCTTATGAAAAATTATATAAGTCTTTATTTATTATTTAGAGTGGGTTTCTATACTTAGAAAAACAAGTCATCTTTATGTTCTAAGCGTGTTTCTAATCATCCTATATGACTTAATTCTCAGGCTCGAAACTTATCTTTGTTCCAAAGTTAACCATATTGAGGGAGGGCTGGGATCAGTAAAATCGTTCCCACTACTATGGCCCCCTAACTCTCAATAAAGAAACTTGGTTCATTGATTTGTATCCACCCTCACCGAACTTAGTCATTATTCATTTTATTTAGTATTTATTATGATTACAAAAATATAATCAAACTCATACATGATAAAAAAAAAAAACATGTTATTTATTTGGAAAGTTTTTCACTTATTACAATCATAAACAAAGAAATAAATAAAACAAACAATGAAAACTACTATTCTAAAAATTGGGATCTTCTACATCTGATCCTTCATCTAACATATCGTCATCTAAATTTTAACTTATCAAACTAAATTTCTTTATATCATTTACATACAATAATATTTTATATATATATATGTTATTCTTTACAAATTTTTACTTTTAATTATCAATAATATCCTTATATCTTTTAATATTTACATTATCGAACAATAATGAAATTCTATTTAATAATGACATAAGTTATTTGGTGCTAAAACAAAAATTAATTATAAAAAAAATACATACCTTAATTTGTTTTCCACTTCTATAATTTGATATCTTCAGCAAACTATAAAAAAAAATAACAATATAGCAATATACCCATTGTTAAGTTATATAATTTTACACTTATTTTTAAAGATTATAACATGTGAATTTAAATATTTGTCATCAAACCTTTTTTTAATAAAAAAAATACAACTAAAACAAAATATTACATATATGTTTGGACAAACAAAATATATGAAGTGACAAAATAAATAATTAATAAAAGAAAGAAAAAATAAATTTAAATACATAAATATTTTTTTGTTATAGTTGTTAAAATATAATTAATTTAAATCATTTAATATGAAATTTTAAAATATGTGATGAAAATTTATTATGGCTAATTTATTATTTTAATTTATTTACTTTATTTAGATAACTTTATTATTATTTTTATTTTTTTAATGTATTGACCTTATTTAGATGATTTTAAAACTAACCTTGTTAAAAAATAATAAATAAAAATATTTAATCTAATGGAAACCAACAATTTATGCTAAACTCACATTTATAATATATAAATATATATATAACAAAGTAATTATAAATTCATCATGAAAAATACAATTAACCGAAATTAATTATAATAATATGAGACATAACAGATTATACAAATTTAAATAAAAATAATCTCTCATTAGTTATTAAATCCACAAATCACTTACTATAAAACATAATTTCTTAAAATATCTAACACTATTCAAATAACACAATTATTAATTGTAAGAACAAAATATATGGCTTAATCTTTTTTAAGTATATAAAACTTATAAATTTTCAATTTCAAATAGACTTAGGATACCGCAAATGGTCTCCAATACCAAAATATAAATACATTTATTTAAAGATCTATTTGGAAACAAAAAACAAATGATCAAAAAATCTTTTAGTAATTTAGTAATTTTCTTTTGTTTGCATGTTGTTACCCATAAATAGTTTACATATACAAAGAGCAAGAATATACTTTCTTGAAGCTTGATATCTAAATTTCAAACTTTTTGACAAATTAATGGAAAGATATTTTGATTTGAAATTTGAAAAAAAAAAAGTTGTTATGCAAGGAGAATTTAATAATATAATAAATATAAAAGATACACACATGAATACAAATATAGTAATTGGTTATATTAAATTTTGACTAAAAAAAAAACTATATATATATAATTTATAGAAAACGTGTAACATATAAATTTGTCAAAAGAATAGGTCATTCATATATTTACTTCACTAAAAAAAATCAAAATATATAAGGAATATAATCTTATATTGAAATTGAAATCATTTTATAATTGTATCAAACATTTTGTTTAACAATATAAACATGATATACATATCAAACATAACTGAGTTAGTTTCCAATAAGTTTCCCACTTGAGAAGTTTTCAATCTAAATATTTTCGAACTCATTTAATTGATTTTTTTCTCTAAATATTTAATTCGAAATTACTAGTTATGAATACAAACAAAATTAAAATTAAAAATTGTGTATTTGTATGTTAAACACTAAAAAACCTAAAAAACAATTGACATCTATGAGCATCAAATTATTAAAAAATTAGTAAACAATGAAATAAATCAAACTAATAAATTAATATTAATTTTGCAATACAATAAAAAATTATAAAAAGTAACATTTGATAATAATAAATAAATAATTATATTAAGAACAACATACCTTCACCTCCTCTTTAACTGATATATACCTGTTGTTATCCCAAAAATTTGGAAAGAATGACGTGGCGGTGAAATGGACACGTGGCATGAGTTAGTAGGGAGATCTGGCTTAGTAATAGCCTAATACATTAGTTAAGGAATGGGACAGAGGGTCAAGCCAAATACGCCCAATCGAAGAGAGTATTTAGACTGGGGGTTGCTTGGCTCAGACCTCAGTTTAAAGACCCATATAATTAAATTGGTGCCAAGACCAAGAAAGTGAAAGGGAGGTATGAATTTTGGTTCAAGATATAAAAGCAGTAGGTCCGATCGGACCTAAGCTTAGGAGACCTCTTGATAAGCTTGGTTCGAATAAGTTCAAAAAGAATAAGGCTCAAGTTTTACTCAAGGGGAAAGCCACATAGTGGCCGATCGGGTATGATATGGAAGAAGTGAACTTGGGCTTGAATGAGGTGAGTAGAAATGGTGGTGTCCGATCGGACATGATGCGTGTGGATACTTTGGACCATTTTGGTCCAAAGGGATGACTATGACCGATCGAACATACACATAGGAGGTACCTTGGACCATTCAAGTCAAGGAGAAGTAGATGGTGGCTCGGACCACCTTGGTCCGAAGAGAAAAGTCTAATGCCCGATCGAGCATTTGGTTGAGCGAAGAGGTTCGAACCTTGTTGGCCCAAGGAGAAGGATGTGTGCCCGATCGGACGTGGTACTTATGAGTACCTTGGACCATTTTGATCAAGGAAAGGTGGTGGCTCAGACCACCTAGGTCCGAAGAGAGAGGACCAAGGTCCGATCGGACCTTGGTTAAGCAAAGGAGGCTTGGACCATTTAGGTCCAAGGGGCATTATGCCCGATCGCGTAAGACCTCCCCCGATCGCACATGACCTCCCCCGATCGCGCAAGACACCTGCAAGAGCGCTCGGACCATGTTGGTCCGAAGATATGCTAGGAAGAAGATGGCTCGGACCATGTTGGTCCGAGGAGCAAAGTGTAAGGTCATTTTGGACCTTGATTGAAGGAGTCAAATAAGGTGGTTTGAACCACCTTAAGCCAAAGAAGACAACCATTGTGTCCGATCGGACACAAGGGAGGAGTATAACTCGAGTATAGTTGGCCTTTGGTCCAAGGATAGCCATGCGTATGCCACCTTTGACCTACGTAAAGCTTGAAGAATAGCCAACATGCATGAGAAGCTACGTCAAACTGCCCAAAACTACTTCAGTGAGAATCGGTCCAAGCATCCGGGAATCACTCAATCCTCACTCGAAATTAGGGATCAGTTATATTTTGAATGTTTATTTTGTAATATAAATATTAGGTAAATAATAGAATATCCCTATTAAAAGGGGATATCAGTTGAGAACCCAGGTCTATAAATAGGGACTTGGGACGATCGTAAAAGGACTTTTTGGCAAAATCAAGAGTGAATCTGTATTCTAGAGAGAGAAAGTGTGTTGTTCTTAAGATAAACCCATTTTTGCGTTCTAGAATATCTCACACTGAAGAAACTCAGTTGACACGGTTCATCTGATCTTGAGTGCAAATACAGTAATAAAATCTCTAAGTGGATTAGGCTATTACCGATCATCGGGGCTGAACCACTATAAAAACCTCGTGTTATTTACTTTAGTTCATAAAAAACTGTCTGTTGTCGTTTATAATTCTCTTGAAGGTTGTCGTAGTTGACGTTCTCACGTCGTTGGCTAAATTCACAGTCAACATTTTGGTGCTTTCATTGAGAGCCTGAAGAGAAAACAGACAGTCCCTAAAGCGATATGGCGCCTAAGAACACCACCGCGGCCTCCAAGAGGGCAAGCACCTCCAGGGAGCATGCTAGATCGGAAAATCCTAACGTTCAAGATCGTGAGAATGAGCCTAGGGTCGTGCTTGAGGATGTAGCTCCTGAAGTTGAGGAGCTCCAGGAGACCATGAGCGCGTTCCAGGATGAGTTGGCCCAGTTCAATGCTAGGCAGGAGGCCTTTGCTGAGGAAATGGCCAAGCAGAGACAAGAGATGGACGCTAGGAGCGAGGAGATCCGTCGACAGCAGGAGGAGGCCGACAGGCGACACCGCGAAGCTGCACTTGCTCTGGAGGCAGCTGCGCAGTTGACCCGAGCCAATGCTCAAGCTATGCCTGGGGTGATACCCACTCAAGAAGCAAGGACCATAGAGGCTGGTCAAAAGAAAGCTGATAGACCAGCAAGAGGTGGTGGTAACCCGCCTGGTCATGAGGAGGAGGGAGTACGATCACGCACTGCCTCTACCCAAAGGGGGAATTCTAAGACCCCCTCAAGGAGCCATAGATCAGAGACTTCCAGGTCAGGAAGTCATAAGTCTGGCAGTAAGAAAACACCTTCTGAGCAGGGGCACAACAAAGCCCCTCGTGGCAAGGAAACTTCACACTTCAAAGATGGACATGGGCGTGATGAAGGTGACAGTTACCACACCAACCAGTCGAAAGAGAAGAATAATAACCGACGAGGGGGAGATAATCAACCAGCTCAAACGGGGAAGCCACCACGACATCCCAACCAGCGTAATGGCAAGGAGCACGCTCCACCTAATAGACCCTCCGAAAAGACTCGGAGTACGGTGTTCGACCGGTTGGGAAAGAACACTGCTCAGAAGGACCTAAGGGACATCATTGATGACAGAAGGAGGACCGCTCCGTTCGAAGGGCAGGAGCCAATCCGTCCTACTAGTCGAGTAGAAATACTTGACGTAGATACGCTGGATAGGAGTGCCCGACCTAGCGGTCCCGAAAGTTCATCCCCAGCAGTGGCCCCAGCCATCCAAGCCCAGCTTGATGCTTTGACGGCGGCAGTACAAGGTTTATCCAAACAACCAGTTATTGATCCAGTAGACCACAGAAGTGGTAGCCCTTTTTGTGCTAGAATAAGAGCAGCCCAACCACCAAGGAAATACAAGGCGCCTGTATTGCCAGTTTATACAGAAAAGGCAGACCCGGTGAGACACGTTGGAAAGTTCGAGGATCAGATGGAGCTGCTTGGGGTGAGTGACGATTACCGCTGTAGAGTCTTCCCCACCACCTTGTCAGACACTGCCCAAGAGTGGTACTGGAAGTTCAAACCCGACTCCATCACCTCTTGGGAGAGCTTTAGGAAGGAGTTCTGCAGGTAGTTTAGCACTGCCCGAACCCCTCCAGTTTATGCCAACCACTTGGTGGATATTAGGCAAGGCAAAGATGAATCTCTCAAGAACTACATACAGAGGTTTATGAGAGAAGCCAATCGGGCTACCGCTGTTGGAGATGAAGGGAAGATGGTTGCGATCTCCTCGGGTATTATTTATCGAAGTCCTTTGTGGGACAGCATTCACCGCCATCCAATTTCAACTTTACAACAATTCTTGGACCGTGCAGATAAGTACATGAAGTTGGACGATGCCATTGAGAAAGGAGAGAACGGGTTGAACAACCCAAGTGGATCGGGGGATACTCCAAAGGATAGCGGAAATGATCAAGGCGGTAGTAAGAAACGTGGGAATAACGGGTCTGACCACCGCAGTGAGAAGAAAGCTAAGTCTGGATCGAATGACAAACCTACGAAGTATGAACCTCGATTCACCAACTACACTACTCTTTCGGCAACCCGAGCGGAGATCTATCTAGCCAGCCATCAGGAGGTCCCTTACCGAAGGCCCCCTCCAATCAAGAAGGAAATGAGTAAGAGGGATAAGAAAAAGTTCTGTCGTTTCCATGGAGACTATGGTCATGACACGAACAAGTGTAACCACCTTAAGGATGAGATAGAGTTTCTCCTCCGTTCGGGGAAACTAAAAAAATATAAGGCAGAGAAAACCCAGGGAGAGGGAAGCAACAATAATCCTGGGTTCAAGCGACAACAGTCCCCACCTTTGCAACCTGAACCTGTGGACTTCACACTAGATACAATATGTGGAGGACCACATCTTGCGGGTGATAGCAGCAAGGCGAGGGAAAGATATGCTCGCACCCTTCGTCATGAGTTGGAGGCAGCGTCCACATCCGAGGTTATGACGATGGAGGAGAGACCATCAAAGAACCCAAGGTATGAAAGTGAGTCCCTCACCTTCACTGAGGAGGATGCCAAACACGTGAGGTATCCTCACAATGACCCTCTCGTAGTGACAGTTCAAATAGCTAACATGAAGGTGAAAAGATGTCTGGTTGATACGGGAAGTTCCGTAAACATTATTTATAAGTCCTCTTTTGAAAAAATGAAGCTATCCATCAATGACTTGAAACCATGCTCTCACGTCATTTACGGGTTTACTGGAGAGGGACTATCACCAGCTGGAACAATAAAGTTACCAGTCACCACGGGGGAAGCTCCCAAGCATGAAACCGTGATGACTGAATTTTTGATTGTTGACTGCCCGTCTGCCTACAATGTGGTTATTGGTCGACCACTACTCACCAACTTGCATGCGGTAGTTTCAATTTGGCACCTTTCTATGAAGTTCCCGACCAGCGCTGGCGTAGGCTACGTCCAAGGAGACCAAAGGGAAGCTAGAGAGTGTTATAATGCCTCCATAGCTAAGGCAAAGAAAGGTGCCAAGGAAAACAACATGATTGTGTGTGTTGAAGGAGGGGAAGTGGATGAGATGGACGTAGACCAGAGTCTTGTCGTAGTAAACGATGAAGAGGTGTTGAAGGAGTGTGACCAGGAGAGCACTCCCAGTTTGAAAGAGCAGAAGACCCCATCAGGTGATGAAGTCACCAAATAGGGCGTTGCCCAAAGCGAGGAAAGAGATATCGATCCTCGCTTTGGGGATTATGAGAGTAATGTGGGACCGTCCGAGGAGTTAGAAGAGGTCCCTATAGATGAGAATGACCCGACAAGAGGGGTCAAGATTGGGAAGAAATTGAAAGCTGAGGTGAGAGCACAGCTGATAGAGTTCTTGCGAAGGAATCAGGATGTCTTCGCCTGGTCTCACAAGGATATGGTGGGTATCTCACCAACTGTGATCAGCCATGTGCTCAACGTAGATGAAAGGTATCCAGCGGTACAGCAGAAGAGGAGGTTACTTGACAAGGATCGAGCAAAGGCTCTTAAGGAGGAAGTAGAGCGGTTGAAGGAAAACGGGTTTATTAGAGAGGCATACTACCCAGCTTGGGTTTCAAACCCAGTCTTGGTGCCTAAACCCAATGGAAAGTGGAGGACTTGTGTAGATTTTACTGATCTAAACAAAGCATGCCCGAAGGATTGTTTCCCTTTACCGAGAATAGACCAGTTGGTGGATGCAACCTCTGGTCACGAGACCTTGTCCTTCATGGACGCATATTCGGGATACAACCAAATCAGCATGCATCCTCCTGATGAAGAACATACCAGCTTCCGAACGGATATAGGGCTCTATTGCTATAGAGTGATGCCCTTCGGGTTAAAAAATGCAAGAGCTACCTACCAGCGCCTGGTGAATGGCATGTTTCGTGACTTAATCGGCAAAAGCATGGAGGTATACGTAGATGATATGCTGGTGAAGTCGAAAGAAGCTGGGGGGCACGTGGGAGACTTAGAGGATTGCTTTGCAATCTTGAGGAAGTATAACATGAAATTAAACCCCCTCAAATGTTCGTTTGGAGTGGGTTCTGGGAAATTCCTTGGGTTTATTGTCAACTCCCGAGGAATAGAAGCAAACCCTGAAAAGATCAAGGCTCTCATAGAGATGAAGTCTCCCACAAGAATAAAGGAGGTGCAAAGCTTGACTGGGCGGATTGCGGCTCTAAGCAGGTTCGTCTCAAAATCAACGGACAAGTGCGTCCCGTTTTTTAACCTGCTTAAAGGAGGAAAGAAGTTCGAGTGGACCGCAGAGTGTGAACAAGCTTTCCAGGCAATAAAGGAACATTTGGCTCAACCTCCTGTTCTTTCTAAACCAATTGATGGAGAGGACCTACTTGCATATCTAGCAGTCACGGAACACGCTGTTAGCGCTGCTTTAGTACGTGAGGAGGATAAGGTGCAGCACCCAGTGTATTACGTTAGCAAGCGTTTGATAGGAGCGGAGTCCCGATACCCCATGATTGAGAAGTTGGCTTACTGCTTGGTACTTGCATCACGAAAGTTGACGCCGTATTTCCAAGCACACCCCATCAAGGTCCTCACTGACCAGCCTCTTCGCCAAGTTTTGCAAAAACCGGAGTCGTCTGGTCGGCTACTTAAATGGGCGGTCGAGCTAGGCCAATTTGAAATCAAGTACCAACCAAGGACTGCTATTAAGGGTCAAGCCTTGGCGGATTTCATCGCTGAGTGTACCGGAATCGTTGAGGTCCCTAATCAACAGGAGAGTGTTACTGGGTTAAAAGAAGAAGTTCCTGCTTGGCAACTTTTCGTTGATGGATCGTCAAACGAGCACCATTCAGGAGCTGGGATTATACTAGTCACACCAGAGAAGCACCGAATTCATTGTGCACTGAGGTTCGGATTCAATGCTTCTAATAACGAAGCAGAGTATGAGGCCCTCTTAGCAGGCTTGCGACTGGCTAGAGATGTACGTGCCCGGTCGGTGGAGATAAACAGTGATTCCCAATTGGTGGTTTATCAAGTATTAGGGGAGTACCAGGCGAGGGGCCTACGCATGGTGGCATACTTAAACAAAACTAAAGATTTACTAGCCCAGTTCGAGGAGTATACCATTAAGCTAGTACCAAGGGAGCAGAATTCCAATGCTGATGCTCTGGCAAAGCTTGCAAGTGCGAAAGATGCCGAAACACTGAATATAGTTCCAGTAGAGTACTTGGCAGAGCCAAGTATTGATAGAGAAGAGGCCATGCCGATTACGATAGTCGACACCTGGATGACTCCCATCATTGCCTACCTTGAACATGGGACGCTCCCAGATGGTCGTAATGAAGCAAGGAAAGTTATGAGGCAAGCTGCTAGGTACACCATGGTGGATGGAGTGTTATATAGGAGAGGATACTCCTTACCTCTCCTCAGGTGCATAACCCCCGACCAGTCAAGGAGCTTATTAGCTGAAGTGCATGAAGGGTTTTGTGGAGATCATGCTGGGGGGCAGAGTCTATCTAAAAAGATCTTGAGGCAAGGATTTTTCTGGCCTACTATGAACGAAGACTCTATGGAATATGTGAAAAGGTGTGACAAATGCCAAAGATTCTCTAAGGTACCCAGAGCACCACCAAATCTTTTGAGGCAAATGCAAAGTCCGTGGCCTTTTGCAGTATGGGGCATTGATTTGATCGGGAAGTTACCCAAAGGAAAGGGAGGAGTGCAATTCGCTGTGGTCGCAGTAGATTATTTTACTAAATGGACTGAGGCCGAACCATTAGCCACGATTACATCGAAGAAAGTGTTGGACTTTGTTGTTAAAAATATAATATGTCGCTATGGTCTACCTAAAAAGATAGTGTCTGACAATGGCACCCAGTTTGACAGCGACATATTTACCGATTTTTGCACTCGGCATGGCATCACCAAAAGTTTCTCCTCGGTGGCCCATCCTCAGGCCAATGGCCAGGTTGAAGCAGTGAACAAAACATTGAAGGACACTTTGAAGAAGCGCCTGGAACAAGCTAAGGGTGCTTGGGCAGATGAGTTACCAGAAGTCCTTTGGTCGTATAGGACTACCGCTCGGACGGCAACTGGCCATACCCCATTCTCTTTAGCGTATGGGTATGAAGCCATGTTACCTGTGGAGATAGATCCACCCTCTCATAGAAGGACCGTTTACAACCAAGAGGAGAACCATCAGTTGTTGGCAGAATCATTGGACTTCCTCGAAGAGAGAAGAGAGGAGGCAAGCCTCAGAGTAGCAGCTCATCAGCAAAAAGTGGCACGCTACTTCAATTCCAGAGTGCGAGATCGAAAGTTCCAGGTCGGAGATTTAGTCCTAAGGAAGGTGTTTGTTAGAGACCCAGCAGCTGGTGTGCTAGGACCGAACTGGGAAGGACCATATCAAATTGAACAGGTCTTACCGCCCGGCACTTACAAGCTTGCTCGATTGAATGGGGAGCTGATCAGAAACAACTGGAATGGCGAGCACTTGAGAAAATATTATCAATAAATACTACTTGCAGAGTAGTAGCTTTGTATCAAGTGCTTAACTTGTTATTTAAGTTTTTTGTTTGTGAACTGGTTATTTGCTACCCAGTCGCATTATTTTGAACAATGTTATTTTGTTTGGAACTCGTTGTTAGACACGTTTTGTCATTTATTATTACAAGTAATAAAAGAGACCACACGCATTGTGGTCGTACCTTGCTACAAACTTTGCATATGTGTTGATTATTTTTGTTGGGCAGTGTTCAACTGTCATAATAATTTAAACAAAACAGGTCTTTTAAAAACTAATGTACTGGACAGTGTTCAACTGGTCGGTATCATAATATGGAGGACCAACGTTTAGATAATATTTATGTAGTGGTCAACTACTGATATATTTTCGTATATTTCATGTGTTTCACGAGTAGTACCTACTCGAACAAATCCGATCAAGTAGTAAGTGATCAAGGATTTATCCACCCTCAATCACTTGGGGGGCACATAGGGTATACTGGTATGTATTTCAACACAGGCAATAAGAGCACGAGCAAATATGTTTGTTTTTGGGCTGACTTGTAAGTTTAGGAGTCTAAAATAGCCGTTAAGCTAACTTGTTTTACAAAGCTTAAGTAACTTAGAATTTTTCAAATTCTAAGTTAAAAACTGATATTCGTGTAACAAGACATTTATGCTCATAAAAAGTTAGAGCAATAAGAGCATGAGGAAGTATATTTGGTGTGAACTTATGGAATGGTAAAAATTTCTAAGTTAAAAAACTAAATTCTCATGTGAAATTAAAGGCATCCAAAAACTTTGCTATGCACAATAAAAACTTAGAAGTTTGAAATTGTCAGCAAGGAAAGAGTAAAGTGCTAAATGTCAAAATAGCTCACTAGTTCGAGCAACAAAATACAAAGTAAAGTAGACTGTGATGAACTATGAGAGGGAGTCACAGGCGAGCTCCTCTAGAGGGTTGATCGACTCCCTCCTCTGCATCAGCTGCTCCTCTCGCTCGAAATGATATAGCAGAGCAGGTTGGGGCGAATGCAGGAGGGTTGGCAGCTTCTTCAGCGGCTCTTGCTTCACATCTGGCAAGATCCTCTGCTTGGGCCTCCTTGGGGAAACAATCAAGATTAAGAGGCTTGTTCAGCTTCCAGACCTTATAGAAGCAGTCAAAACTGGCCTCCTCAAAGCGAATCAAGTCAAGCTCTTTTTCTTGCTTCAGCTCTTCGTTCTCACTAATCAACCTCTCATTGTCTCGAACTAACTCTTTAATATCAAGGGATTGCTTCTCCAATTGAGTTGTCAAGGAAGCATTGTTTTGAGCCTGCTTTTTGAGAGACTCGTCCCGTTCAGCTATAGTTCTCTCTGCTTGCTCCAGCTTGGACCTGGCCTCCACCAGTTGATCGTCCTGCACCTTGATCAGCTCCTTGTAATCCACGGCTCGAAGCTGAGCATGACCAATGGTGACAAGTGACTGCATGGAAGACAAAAAGTTAATACAAGTAAAAATACTAATAACAAAGTGTCTCGAGGAAAAATGCTTACCTTCATCAATTGAGCGAGTCCTCTCTTCAAGACAACTTCGACACTAAGTCGAGGGTAGGAGTCTAGGCTTTGAAGCGTCGATGCATCACGGCCAATATCCTCAAGAAGCCCCTTGCCCAGGTCGCTAACAGCACGAAAGAGCTCACTCGAACTACCCTGGTGAGTAGGAGTTAGGCTCGCAGAAGGAGGAAGGGAAGAGGGGGTCAGTGGCGGAAGTGTAGTCGGTCCCCCAGGTTGCCTCCCTTGACTTGGCGGTACTACCTTCTGAATCTTCTGTGGAGGCATAGAGCCACTTCCATTACCAGTTTTCCTCTTTGAAGCAACGCAATCTCTGAACATGTCTGAATCTGCCAAGGATGAAAAAACAAGATTGTTAGAGAAATAAACATAATGAAACATATGCAAGTGTATACTACAATTGTGATACTCTCTAATTACCAATTATAAAAAATATGCCTATTTTCACTAAGCATGTGTTACCTGCGTTGAAGATCTGATCAAGGAACTCATCCTCGTCGTCCGAGGATGAGCTAAGTTCCCCTTCAACCTGGATAGCTTTTCCTTTCCCAGGTTGAGCGGGAATAGTAGATCTACGCTGAGGATCAGGCTCTCTAATGACTAAGTCGCCAGGTCTACGGGAAAGCGGAGAAGGCCCAGGAGAATGCCGATCAGTCATTTGCTCTGTGCCCTCGGTAGACCGACCAGGCGTGTCGTTCTCCCCGGTGGTACTTTCCACCACCAGATCCTGCTCACATGGCACCAGACTCACCATCTGAAGAAGGTCCAGCGTGACCAACTTTTTTACATCCTTCTCTTTAAGACTCATGTTAGCCAATTTCTTGGCCCGCCTAAACATCCCTTCAGTAGGCAATGGTCGCTCAAACGGACCCGAGCGCGTAAAAGCCAAGTTGTTGGCCTCAATATCCAATGTGAGGAAGTATTCCTTATGATATTTCCCGGCGTTTGACTTATGGGAGATGCCATTGAGATATGTAACCCCCCTATGCCTGTGATAGAAATGGAAGAAACCTGAGTTGTTGTGAGAAGGGTTGGTCCGAAGATCAAACAGGTAATGCACCTCATGAGGGGTGGGCTCGTCCCAACCATTCAGAAAATAAAGAATATACAGCGCAGAGAGTGCCTGTATCCCATTCGGCGTGATCTGAAATGGGGAGATGTTGAAGTAGTCTGCTACGGACCGGAAATAGATGTGCAGCGGAAGTGTTGCTCCAGCTTGTACATGGTGCCTGGACCAGGCACAGTACCTTCCACCGGGCCTATTGGCTCTTTGATGCGAGCCCGGACACGTCACGTTTGCCCCACTCAAGCCTAAAGCTTCAATGTGTTTCTGGAACAGAGCGGGATTAAGTTTTGAGGCTTCGGCAACGAACCAGGAGGGTTCTTCTTCTCCCTCATCACGTGGCTTCTGAACAGCCAAATCCTGGATCGCAGTAGCAAATTTCAGAGAAGGCTTTCTTGAAGCTGTGGTAGTGCAGGTTTGATTGCGCTTTGCCACCTTCTGTACTGCTCTGCGGGCAACCTGCGGATCGTGTTCCTGAGGGAGCCTGTTAGATTGCTTCGCCCTCATCGTCGACTGAGAAGCCTGTCGAAGAAATTGTTCCTCGTGAAGAAGATATAAGGCTGAGCGAGGGAGGATCTGCTTGAAGCGGCGAAGACGGTCCTCTGGAGTGTAACCAGTAGACGAGCCTGGTGAGGAATCGTTATTCAAGGGAGTCTCGATTGTTTGCGGGGCGGATGATTCGGAGTTCGTATGATTGTCACCTCCCCTATAGTCAGAGCGATTCATCTACAAAAATGAATAAAAAATGGGGAGGTGAGTAACCATACAGAAAAAATTCATCAAAAATAAGAATTATTTATATACTTGGAAAATTTTGTCCAAGTTATAAAAATATAACACATATGGAAAATATAATTTTAATGCTCAAAAGTGCCTAAAAGTACTTAAAGTATTGAACTTATTAAAGCTTATAGAAGGAGGCATTTTTGGGATTTTCCTATAAGGCTAAGTTCCTTATGTGTGTAGTAACATACAGAGGTTGGTTATACATTTGGAAGGAAAAGAAGCCAAGGTCTAAGGAGTTAGGTGTGGTCCGATCGGACCACATTTTAGGCTCAAAGGAATGGTTTTATACCTCCGATCGGATGCCTAGAGGCACTAAGTGGACATGACCACAAAGGTGTATGAACCAAGGAAAATTGAAAATGGTCTGATCGGACCGTGTGCTTACTCTAGGGGATAGCTTAGCATATTGCAGTCGATCGACTGCCAAAATGTGTTGGATACTCATTACCAAAGGGGTGTTCAGAGCAGATGGGAGGAGCCATATATCCACACACGCCCAGAACAAAATAAAACTGGTCCGATCAGACACATTCTGGCCAGGAGACGTCCTGCCTCGCCACCGCACGAGCCTCACGCGAAGTCCCTAGGACGTCCGATCGGGCGTAGCGTGCCCGAGGAGAAGATGTGCACCCAGGGTCTGAGAATCCGCCTGGTGTGCCTCGTGCCTCCAAAACTCCTAGCCACCAGCAGCAACAAGTCAGGTTCGATCGGGCATGGGTGTCTAGGGAGGTTCGGAATTGACTGATAAAGACTTGGGCACTTAAAAGCGATGGAAGGAGCGTGTGGTCCGATCGGACCACACATTTATCTGAAACTTTTCAAGGCCCGATCGGAGGTGGTTGTCTCATCTCGTTCAGAAGAGATACACGCCTCAAGCTTGAACCATGGTTCATCATCCCCGATCGAACATGGGTTCACCATGAGGACAAAGTGTGGTCTGATCGGACCACACGCTTATGCCCAGAATTTCTGGGCAAAAACCATGTACAAAATGGTCCCTAAATGGCATACTTTGCCTACCCCGAATCCAAACCAAATGGGCAAAGCCCTAAAAATCCCTAGTCTAAACACATTCCATCATTTACATAAACAAAAAGCAAGATCAAAACATATAAATGAAAGGTTTTCTTCATGTTCTTAAAAACCCATTACACCATCAAAACCCTCAAAACCCATATTCATGTTTATGTCAAAATACCAAAAAGGTCTTGAAATTCCTAAAAGCTTAAGGGAAAATTCGGGTTACCCATGCCACAAACCTCATCAAGGCAATGAGCAAACACATTGAACAAGACATATTCAAGAACTTCAAGAACATCCAAGGGACAAGCATATTCGGCCATGGCATTTTTTTTAGAAAAGAAAATGTAGCAATCTAAGAGGCATGGAGAAGAAGACTTACCCAAGGTTGGAGAGCTTTGATTTTGCTTGGAGGATGCTTGAAGATGAGGAGCTCCCCTTGAAGATTGTAAAGTCGGCAAGAGGAGGGAGTCCTTGAGAGGGTTTCGGCCAAGGGAGAAGATGAAGGGTTTTTAGAATATATATATATTTTTTTTGTATGTGTGAAGAAGAGAATGTAAAGTGGGGATATTTGAAGGGAAAAAAGTGGGTTTTTCATTTACTTTTGGACCTTTGATATTCTGGGACAATTTTTCTCCCCACGATCTTGGGTGGATTTTTGCAAGTGATCGTGGGTCTGCTGCATGAAGATGAACAGTTATTATTTTTCATAATGGCGTCAGCTGAAGAAAAAGTTTATTACGTGAATAAATCATATAATAAACTTGGGGGGCAAATGTTATCCCAAAAATTTGGAAAGAATGACGTGGCGGTGAAATGGACACGTGGCATGAGTTAGTAGGGAGATCTGGCTTAGTAATAGCCTAATACATTAGTTAAGGAATGGGACAGAGGGTCAAGCCAAATACGCCCAATCAAAGAGAGTATTTAGACTGGGGGTTGCTTGGCTCAGACCTCAGTTTAAAGACCCATATAATTAAATTGGTGCCAAGACCAAGAAAGTGAAAGGGAGGTATGAATTTTGGTTCAAGATATAAAAGCAGTAGGTCCGATCGGACCTAAGCTTAGGAGACCTCTTGATAAGCTTGGTTCGAATAAGTTCAAAAAGAATAAGGCTCAAGTTTTACTCAAGGGGAAAGCCACATAGTGGCCGATCGGGTATGATATGGAAGAAGTGAACTTGGGCTTGAATGAGGTGAGTAGAAATGGTGGTGTCCGATCGGACATGATGCGTGTGGATACTTTGGACCATTTTGGTCCAAAGGGATGACTATGACCGATCGAACATACACATAGGAGGTACCTTGGACCATTCAAGTCAAGGAGAAGTAGATGGTGGCTCGGACCACCTTGGTCCGAAGAGAAAAGTCTAATGCCCGATCGAGCATTTGGTTGAGCGAAGAGGTTCGAACCTTGTTGGCCCAAGGAGAAGGATGTGTGCCCGATCGGACGTGGTACTTATGAGTACCTTGGACCATTTTGATCAAGGAAAGGTGGTGGCTCAGACCACCTAGGTCCGAAGAGAGAGGACCAAGGTCCGATCGGACCTTGGTTAAGCAAAGGAGGCTTGGACCATTTAGGTCCAAGGGGCATTATGCCCGATCGCGTAAGACCTCCCCCGATCGCACATGACCTCCCCCGATCGCGCAAGACACCTGCAAGAGCGCTCGGACCATGTTGGTCCGAAGATATGCTAGGAAGAAGATGGCTCGGACCATGTTGGTCCGAGGAGCAAAGTGTAAGGTCATTTTGGACCTTGATTGAAGGAGTCAAATAAGGTGGTTTGAACCACCTTAAGCCAAAGAAGACAACCATTGTGTCCGATCGGACACAAGGGAGGAGTATAACTCGAGTATAGTTGGCCTTTGGTCCAAGGATAGCCATGCGTATGCCACCTTTGACCTACGTAAAGCTTGAAGAATAGCCAACATGCATGAGAAGCTACGTCAAACTGCCCAAAACTACTTCAGTGAGAATCGGTCCAAGCATCCGGGAATCACTCAATCCTCACTCGAAATTAGGGATCAGTTATATTTTGAATGTTTATTTTGTAATATAAATATTAGGTAAATAATAGAATATCCCTATTAAAAGGGGATATCAGTTGAGAACCCAGGTCTATAAATAGGGACTTGGGACGATCGTAAAAGGACTTTTTGGCAAAATCAAGAGTGAATCTGTATTCTAGAGAGAGAAAGTGTGTTGTTCTTAAGATAAACCCATTTTTGCGTTCTAGAATATCTCACACTGAAGAAACTCAGTTGACACGGTTCATCTGATCTTGAGTGCAAATACAGTAATAAAATCTCTAAGTGGATTAGGCTATTACCGATCATCGGGGCTGAACCACTATAAAAACCTCGTGTTATTTACTTTAGTTCATAAAAAACTGTCTGTTGTCGTTTATAATTCTCTTGAAGGTTGTCGTAGTTGACGTTCTCACGTCGTTGGCTAAATTCACAGTCAACACCTGTAATGTTTTTTTCATTAAAGATTAGTTGGATTCTTGACATATTTTTCTATAATCTATATAGAACAATTGTTTTTTTCTTGAAAAAAAAAATACTATTGCAACAAAAGAGTGTGAAAATAATTAAATTACTTACGTGAATCAGTCTTCAAAATACTAAGGTTTGAATGAACAAATAAACTTCCAGATATGAAAAGCATGAATTGATAAAAAAGAGAAACTTTGAGATGAGAAGAAGATATAGAAAAATAAATTTTAATGAGATATCATAAATACTATAAATAGGCAAATCGTTTGGTACTATTTTCAAAATTTAATTTAAAATATACTTTTTATAAGATAATATACATTTGAATTCAAATTACCTATTTTTTATAACTGATTTTCTAATTGGTTTGAATGCTGTTATTAAAATATATGATTACGTTTGAATTCAAACGTAATATATTATAACATTTGAATTCAAATTAAAATATATATTTCATAAATATGAATATATTATAACATTTGAATTCAAATTAAAATATATATTTCATAAATATGATTACGTTTGTTAAGCTATAAAAGAAATTAGAAAATTTATAAAGAATAAATATGATTTATGTTTGTTAAGTTGTAAAAGGAATTAGAAAATAAAAAGATGGTAGTGTATTAGGCGGGATTGAAAAACTTGGGCGGGTAAATTAAAAACACAAATTAAGTCTTAAAACAATTTTTGTTTGTAACTCTCTTCACTCACATCACAACCGCACCCTCTCCCTCTCCCTCACCATCTCTATCTCATCTCAATCTTCTCCTCATTCCATTTCATTCTTCTCTCTGCAGGTCAAGCGACGGTGGGGGTTGCGACGGGCTAGCGCAGGCTCATTGGGGCTGGACGACGCAGAGGCCGGGACTACTCGACACCGCTTGCAGGTAAAATCTCACTCTCCACTATCTCTTCAAATCCCTAATCCCTAATCCTCTCAAACTTTTCTCACTCACGCTCAGCCTCCTCTCTCTATCGCACAGAGTCTCCTCCCGGTCCTCTCCTTAACGCCGACTCCTCTCGGTCTGCTCTCTCTCCCGAACGTAGACTCTCTCTCGGTCTGCTCTCTCTCCCTAACGCCAAGCTCCATCTCGAACTGCTCTCTCTCCCTAACACCGAGCCTCTCCAGTCCTTCACGCTGGTTCGCCACAAACACGCGAACCCAAATGCCTCTTCTCTAAGCTTAAACCCAGGTGAACCACTTTCTCGGCATATATATATATATATAACAATGTATCTATATTCATATTTTTCTGTTAAAGCATAGATTTTTATGGTGAAATATAGTTAATGGTATATATATGTGTAAATTGAAGTAGAACACATTTTGTAGATGAAGAAGAAGTGGCTTCAGAGAATTGATTTCTTAATATGAATTCTTAATGGGTTTTGTTATATATATGTGTGTATCTAATTTTGACTGTTATTTGTTTTTCTTGAGTGTTAAATTGATTTCTTGGTGTATTTTGAATATGAATCTCAGCTGAAAATGTAATGGATTTTTTGGATTTGTTTGTTTCTTATATATATGGATATATATATATAATTAAATATATGTTGTCTAGTGCTCTGTTCTAACCAATGATTTTATTCTCTGTTTGTTTCTATTTCCTCATACTTTTTTGTTCCCTCGGAATCATTTTCTCTAATAGTTGTATAAATTCAAGTACTATAGTTCAAGTTATTCAGGTGGGTACCCAGCATGGCACTTCTATAACAAAATGTCAAAGAAAGTAAGAACTCAAAACCAGAAAAAAATTCTAATGAAAATAAAGGTTTGTTGTATAGTTTCATGCTAGTAGTTCATTTTGTCATTACAATATAATATTATCATATTTACTTTGCTGTAAGGTTTACTGTAGCCTACTATGGAATATACTAGTCTAGTTAAACTAAAAGTAGCAGATTAATTGAGGCATTTTTCAGGTGGTGTTATCATTTTCTTTTAATTGACATGTTACTAGAAAATTAGGAGATTATGTTTATTTTATTATTAGTTATTGGGTAATACATATTTATTAACTAATTTATTATTATTGTTTTTATTGTTTGCAGTTATTACTCTTGAATTCTATTCCTTTTACTTGGAAGCTATGGTAAAAAATTTACTTGTCTGGAAAGTGCAACATCAGAGAATGTGAGGGAATGTCGAAGATAGTATATAAATGTAAAAAAAAGAAAATATTATGTCGATGCGTTGATTGTTTGTATTGTATTTTTGGAAAATAATATATTTTGTATTGGAATTTTAATTTTTATATAGTGATTTTTTTTAATGTAAGCGAGTAAATGCTATTTTATTATTCAAATATATATATATTGAATAATTTATTTGTTATCATGATAAAAAAAAGTGATATTAAAATAAATGATTTTTCAGGATTAAATGATTGTCACTAATAGTGTAGTTTGCTTCACTATAGTGACTAATATTTTTAGTATGTAAAACTATTTAACGACTAATTATTATATAATTTTTTATTTTATTTTACTAATTCAATCTAATTGTTTGTGACTAAATTATTTAGTCATATAAAGTTAGTTTTTTAGTGACTAAATTTTAGTAATTGAAAATAGTTTTTTTAGTCATAAAAAGTAAAAAAATGGTGCTTATGTGACCAATTTATTGGTACTTCAATCTATTTTTAGTGACTAAAAACAAAAATATTTATGACTAAATTTTAGTCATAGTAAGTGGTAACTTTTAGTGACTAAAAAAAATTTAGTCGATAAAAGATTTCTACGACCGACTTTCTGTGACTATGGAGCGACTAAAAAATTTTAGTCGCAAAAATATTTCCGCGACTAATTGGTGATTTTATGTGACTAAAATGTTAGTCACTGAAAATGTTCTTTTTTGTAGTGTAAGACTCAGAATCATATTGAAGAACTCAACGAAGAAGAAAATGGTTTAAGTTTTATCAAGAAACTTACTTGTCTCGGATGTTTTTCTCTGCAACTGTGAAGAAACGTTGGAGATGAAGAAGAGAGAACGGTTGAAGAAGGGAGGAGAGACGCGAGGAAGAAGAAGGGATGCATGGAAAATTTAAACTGCTCAAGAGCATTAGCGGCGGGGCCCGCCGCTATTATTAGTCCCCGCGGCTAATATTATTATTAGCGGCGGGTAGTCCGCGGCTAATAACAGTAATTACCCGCCGCTAATAATAATAGCGGCGGGCCGTCCGCGGCTAATAATAGTAAATACCCGCGGCTAATATTATTAGCGGCGGGTAGTCCACGGCTAATAATAGTAATTACCCGCCGCTAATAATAAATGAAAAATTCCCGGGCTTTTTATTATGGGTATTGGCGGCGGACTGTCCGCCGCTAATAAAATATAAATATCCATATTTATATTTTACTTTTATTAAATATTATTAGCGGCGGAATAGCCTAGTCCGCCGTTAATAACCTCTACAATGGCGGCGGACTGAGCCCGCCGCTAATGACCTCGCCGCAACTACCTGCATTTGTTGTAGTGAAGCCCTTTCGGTTTTCAAGAAATCAATTCGACGGCTTATACACTCCCCCACGTTTCGAAAATGGGAAAGTCATGATTGCCACTTTTTGCCATACTTCAGCCTCTATAAGTAACCTCTTTATCTTTCTTATAATTTTTTACTCACCATTCCAATCAAGAACTTTGCTTCAAAGCCCCAAATTTCGAAATCATTCAGACATCCTGCTGAAGGTCTTTCCGACTCGAAATATCTATTTTTTTTTAATCTCCACCCTTTGCCCAGGTAATCACATCGTCTTTTAAACTCTTCATTATGCCATGCATGTTGTTACTGTGCTCTGCGATTTCCTGCGTTCTTGAGTAGAAATTATGAGGATTTTGTATAAACCATCCGATGTTTGGTAAGAGAGTGTATTTCTGCTTTATATAAGTTATGAGCTAGTTCGATAGTAAGGATCATAGGTTTAGGGCGTAAGATCGACGTAAAAATTCAATCTTTAAGCTAGTTGAAAAAACTGGGTTTTTTCCCGCCCTTTAGGAGTAGAAAAAGTTCATTTTCATAAAACATTTTATTTCCTTTTTGATCCATTTTTCAAACTGCTAGCACCAAACTTAGTGTATGGGTAGGATGCTGCTGGTCAATAGACGCGAGCAACGTTATCCCAATCTCCCACGTAACTCTGCAGGCTATGTGTCTTATCTCCTCCTTTGTCTATTTGCAGTTCATATGCAAGACACTTGGGGAGGAGAAATGTAACGACCCAACTATTCTAGACTTTGGACCATTAATGACTACTATACTAATCTTAAGAAAACGTACATAAGAAATAACCATAACTTTATTTAAAAACTGTAAAGTAAATGTTAAATACATAAAAATTTATTTAGGATATGGGATCCCATTGTTTTGAAAACAAAACATAACTTAAATAAATTGGTTACAAAATTAAGTGCGGAAAAATAATACATAGAAATCATAATTAAAAGACTTAAAAACTTCATCCTCGAATCGAACGCGCAATCCACCGATTTCATCCTGCCTCAATACACATCCTCAAGCTGCCAAGAATCTTTCCGCCGACATAACTATTTTCCTGCACATATAAACATAAAGGAATGAGCCTAATGCCCAGTAAGGAAAAACTACTAACCACATAAACATACACATAAAATCATATGATAACATATGCTAAAAACATATCATAACATATACTATATAAGACTATACTAATAATGTCCATTATGACATATGATAAACCATCTACGTCCCCTGTCTAATATTTGAGGTAGGTTAGATCACATGTAGCGTATGATAACCCATCTACGCCCCCTGTCTAATATTTGAGGTAGGGTAAATCATAACATAACATATAAAAACATAAACTTATCATACAAACATACAAGATCTAGCCTATTTTCCTTACCAAAATACAGGGATAATGAGAACAAAGTCGGAATTTTGGAACACTCCTAAAAACCATTAATAGAGAGGTGAGTTTTCTAAAAGAAAGAGATGAAGATGAATGAACTAAACCATCGAGAAGATACTTACCAACAAGAAATCTCAAGTTCAAAGAACTTAGATGCCTAACCAAGAATAGAGAAGATTGGGTTAGGAATTGAGTAGAGAAAAACTATAAGAACTAATGAAATAATACAGAAAAGGAACTAAGAATAGGAATACCTTTGAAATTGCTATGACCGAACTATACCTCGAAACTGAAATACACTCTATGAACCTTACTTCCCAAGTGTCTAATAAGCTTAGAATGACAAAGCTTATAACCCAAACCCAAGTGTTTATCACTCTATAGTCTCACTAGCACCTATAAGGCTCTGATCAATGCTTGAAGAATGAATGAAAAGGCTTGGTGCTAGGTCCTATTTATAGAGTTCTAGAAATAAAAATCTTCTAATTATAATCCAAATTTAAATTTAAATTTAAAATAGAATCCTAAGAAATAAAAATCTTCTAATTATAATTCAAATTTAAATTTAATTTTAAAATAGAATCCTAAGGAATAAAAATCTTCTAATTATAATCCAAATTTAAATTTAAATTTAAAATAGAATCTAACTTCTAACTTTCTAAATCTCGTAACTCTAAACTAACCTACACCTATAGTAAAATCAACATATCTGGAGCTTGGATCTGTAGGACTCCGATTTAAAATATCTTTATACCGTTAGAAAGCTAATTAAATTATCTACAACTTTTTAGAAATACTATTTTTCAAAATTCATAATATAACTAGGTCGAAAATTACAGTATCCTAAAGTTACGAAAAAAAATATATTTAATTATCTAAATAACAACTTAATCCACAAATAAATAAAATTGTGAGTCTAAATATCTAAATATCTAAATAAATATCATGCTCCTAACAGATTTTGGTGAAGACTAAGTCTTATATTTCCCTTATGAAAATAATGATTCCTTAATAATCATGCATATGACAAGTGTCATAATCCTATTGCCTCTATCTAAACCTTAGGTTATAATAATCATCATATTAATAACCAGCAATATTAATCAAACCTTATGTTATAATTAATATTCTTAAACTATAGGTTAAACTTATAAAATCCATAACTATTGCTAGGAGTTTCCAACTAAATCCCGGCTTGAATCAAAATCCACAGTAATAAACATACTATAACTACTACTAGCTATTACTATTACTACTATTATCTAACTAGCTAAGTAAATTCTGGGACTCTACAATTCTCCCCTGCTACAAAGAATTTTCTCCCCGAAATTTACTTATCAAACAATTCCGGATACCAGGCTAACATGTCCTCCTCCAACTCCCACGTTGCCTCTCGTTCAGAACTATTACTCCATAGGACCTTGACTATCGGAAAACTCTTAGACCGTAACTCTTTCATTTCTCTATCTAGGATGCTAACCGGTCATTCCTCGTAACTCAAGTCTTTCTGGAGTGCTATCGTATCGTATTTGAGGACGTGAGATGGGTCTGACAAATATCTATGCAGCATCAAGATGTGGAACACATTGTGACTATCTGTTAGAGCTGGCGGTAAGGCTAATCTATATGCAACTGCTCCCACTTTGTCCAATATCTTACAAGGACCTATAAATCAGGGACTAAGTTTGCCTTTCTTCCCAAACCGCTTCACACCTTTCATAGGAGATATTCTTAAGAAAACTTGATCTCCGACTTTGAATTCCACATCACGCCGCTTGGCATCCGCATAACTTTTCTAACAGCTTTCAGCAGCGAGCACACACTTTCTAATCAGGGCTACTACATCCTGAGCTCCTCTAACAGCTTCAGTTCCAAGTAGTTGCCTTTCTCCTACCTCGTCATAATGCAGCGGTGATCGACACCTTCTTCCATAAAGCAACTCATAAGGTGCCATCCCGATCGTTGACTGGTAGCTATTGTTGTAGGAGAATTCTATCAGCAGCAAATACTCACTCCCAGATCTCGATGTAAACACCAATCCTCTATCGAATACTATTCTATTAGAGATTCTATGCAGTCGTACTATTTCTTGGACTTAAACATCTCCGTAAAGATCTGTTGTGTACGAAGTCTTAACAGACAAGAAATGAACTGGCTTGGTTAATCTATCTATTACTATCCAAGTCGAATCATGCTGCTTACTTGTTCATGGTAAACCCGTCATGAAATCTATGGCTATATCATCTCATTTCCATTTTGGAATGCTAAGTGGTTGCAATAAGCCTGTAGGCCACTGATGTTCTGCTTTCACTTGCTGGCATACTAGACACTTAGACACAAATTCTGCTATGTCCTTCTTCATCCTTGGCCACCAATACATTGCCTTGATGTCATGTGCCATCTTAGTCGACCCTGGGTGAACTGAGTACGAGGTACTGTGCGCTTATTCTAGAATCGTCATCTTAATCCTTTGGTCATTTGGCACGCATACCCGATCCTTACATCTCAATAATCCTTGACTTGATATTGAGAAATATGTGGCCTTGCCTTCTCTGACTGCATCCATTTGTGCCATTAGTGTGTCGCCATGCCCTTGCCCAATCCGTATATCTTCTAGCAGATTTGACTGGACAGACAAATTAGCCAGCTCACCAACAACTATTTCTATTCCGGCACTGATCAGCTCCTGCTGTAGCGACTTTTCTATTCCTGCTAGCACTGCTAAACTTCCATAACTCTTCCTACTTAGCGCATTGGCAACTATGTTTGCCTTTCCCGGGTGGTATATGATTTCGCAGTCGTAATCCTGCACTAGCTCTAACCACCTGCGCTGCCTCATGTTGACCTCCTTCTGAGTGAAAAAGTACTTTAAACTTTTGTGGTCCGTATAAATCTCGCATTGCTCTAAGTAAAAATAATAGCGCCAGATTTTCAACGCAAAGACCACCGCTGCCAACTCCATATCATGCATTGGATAACATTGCTTGTACTCCTTTAGCTGCCGTGAGGCGTAGGCTATCACCTTATCATTATGCATTGGCACGCAACCCAACCCTTGCTTCGATGCATCGCAGTAGACTACGAACTTATCATTGGGTGTCGGTACACAGAGTACTGGTGCTGAGCATAACTTGTCCTTAAGCAACTGGAAGCTTTCTTCACATCTATCATTCCAGTTGAATCTTTGCTGTTTCCGGGTCAGGTTGGTGAATGGAGTGGCTATCTTAGAAAAGCCCTCTACGAACCTCCTATAATAACCTGCTAATCCCATAAAGCTCCTTACTTCGGATGCGTTCTTTGGTCTTGGCGAATCCTTCACGGCCTCTACTTTAGATGGGTCTACAACAATCCCGTCCTTGGATAATATATGGCCGAGAAATGCTACTTGTGAAAGCCAAAATTCGCACTTCTTGAACTTGGCGTAAAGCTAATGCTCCTTCAGTCGTAGCAAGATTAACCTTAAATGTTTCTCGTGCTCAACTTTATCCTTTGAGTACACCAAGATGTCGTCGATGAAAACTACGATGAATTTATCCAAGTAGTCCTTAAAGACCCTATTCATTAAATCCATAAACGCGGCTGGAGCGTTGGTAAGACCAAAAGACATAACTAGAAACTCATAATGTCCATAACGAGTTCTAAAAGACGTCTTGGGAATATCCTCTTCCCGTACCTTGAGCTGGTGATTCCCGGACCATAGATCAATCTAAAAAAAATGGTTACCCCTCGGAGTTGATCAAACAAGTCGTCAATTCGGGGTAGCGGGTACTTATTCTTATTTGTCACCTTATTCAGCTCGCGATAATCTATACATATCTGCATGCTTCCATCCTTCTTCTTCACAAATAGTACCGGTGCTCCCCATAGCGAATGGCTCAGTGCTCGGTACTAGTTCGATTGTGAAGTCTATCTTTCGAGTCGATGGCAATCCTACTAGTTGCCAGGAAATACCTGTAGGAATTCCTTTACATTGAGGAAGTCTCCAACTTTTTGTGGTGTTTCCTTTACCACATACGTAACGCTAGCTAAGAATGCGTGACATCCTTTTTCTATCATCCTTTGAGCTTTGAGAGATGAAATAAGCGGTGTACATAGTCCTAAAACTTTTCCCATATAGCATCGTTTCTGACCGTCAGGAGTCTCGAACATCACTTGCTTACGTCTGCTATCAATGGTTATGCCATGCCTTGCTAGCCAGTCCATTCTTAATATCACGTCGAAATCTTCAATCTCCAGTTCTATCAGGTCACCTCTAATTCTTACGTCCTCAATTTTGATCGGTACGCCTCGTACTATCCGTGATGATAGGACTATTTTACCCGAAGGCAACTATGTCACAAACCTAGTTCTACAAGGTTTGTCTAATTTCTCTATCATTCCTAACGAGATATACAAGTATGTTGTTCCCGAATCAAACAATACTAGAACATATACTATCGAGTATTGGAATCTGACCTGTAACTGCTTGTTACTAGCATTGGCTCCTCCCTGGGTCAAGGCAAAGACTTTGGTCTAGAACCATCGTTTAATCCCTTTTTTCCTTCTGCTTGAGCTATGGGTATTCCTTCTTTCGATGACTTTCCTAACCACAGTTGAAGCATCCATTGATGTTTGCATGACATTCCCCAAGATGTTTCTTTTGGTCCTTAGAGCATTGCGGGTATTCTACATAACCCGACTTATTGCCTCCATTGTTTGTCTGTGCTCTTTTATCACCATTGGGCTGCTTATCATCTGGATGCCTTATCTTCTGACCATTACTATTACTATTGCTATGCTGACAGCTGTTGTTTTCTGACCATTTTGAGGTTGACCCTGCTGTTTAGGCTCAGGCCTACTAGCCTTCTCCTTACTAACATTCGCCTGAAGCCTTTCTACTTCTATTGTCGCTTCTAGAACATTGACATAGGTAGTATTTCTCAGGTTTGCTAGCTTAACCCCTAATTCAATCTTTGGTCTAAGTCCTCTAACGAACTTGGTCACTCTCAAAAAGTCAGTTGGAACCAACTCTGGTGAAAACTTGGCTAATCTGTCGAACTGCCGAGCATATTCTTCTACCGTTAACTTGCCCTACTTCAAACTAGCGAACTCCTCGACCCTTGTAGCGATGACTGCCGAGTTGTAATACTTCTTATGGAACAGCTCCACAAATCTTGTCCATATCATGGTGGTGACATCGTTAGTCTACTGAACTAAGTCCCACCATATTCTAGCATCCTTCTTAAGCAGAGAAGAAACGCAGGATATGCGGTCTGCGTTGCCGAGATTCATATGTGCTAGGATCGGCTCTACATTTTTGAGCCATTCTTCTGCCTTAAAGGGTTCTGTTGTCCCTTCAAAGTTTGGAGCGTGTTGCTTACGAAACCACTCATAGATTGGCTCCATGTACTGAGCTGGGTATGGGCATAGTTCGCCATTGGCCATCCCCCATAAGAACCTACTTGATGGGGTACTTGAGCCATCTACTGAGGTAGTGGTTGCGGCTGAGGTGGAGGCTGAGTCTGAGTCTGCTGTCGATGTTGCTGCAGTAATTCCTCCACTTGTTGTCGCAGTCTGGCGATCTCCGCAGTGTTGTCAGCTGGTGGCGGCAGCGCGTTGCGGCTGGCAGTAGCACGCACTCCCCTTCTGCAAACTGGAGGGGCTTCATTGTTCATTGGAGCAGTGTTGGAGGCGTTTCCGTTGGTGCGAGCAAATCTTCTGAGCGACATCTTCAACAAAGTTCTAACAGTCGAGACATTTTAGAACTTATCCTAATAGTCTCTAAGGCAAAACTTAATCTAAGAAAACATAACTCGGACCTATTAATTATGACTTCTTATGAAGAAAAAAAATGTGAGCCTTCTTTATAATTAGGGTGTGTTCCTAAACTTAGAAAAATAATCCATCTTTATAATTTACTAGGTCTGTTTCTAATCATCCTATATGACTTAATTCTCAAGCTCGAAACTCATCGTTGTTCCAAAGTTAACCAAATTAAGGGATGGCTGGGATCAGTAAAATCGTTCCCACTACTATGGCCCCCTAAACTCTCAATATAGAACCCGGTCCATTGATTTGTATCCACCCTCACCGAACTTGGTCATTATTTATTAAATTTATTATTTATTATGATTGTAAAAAAAATCAAACTCATACATGTCATTCAAAAATAACAATGATATTTATTTGGAAAAAAAAATTCACTATGTACAATCATAAATTCAAAGATAATAAATAAAATAAATAACGAAAAAAAATAAACTAATTTACATATATTATTAACTGAAAACATAAGGACTAAAACATTAACTAAACACATAATCAAAACAACTAAAACATAAACACTTACATTGGCGGTTAGATTTGGAGCTTTGAGTGTGTGTATCGAGGAGAACTTCATGCGAATAGACCTTTGCTCTGATACCAACTGTAACGACCCAACTATTCTAGACTTGTAACGACCTAACTATTCTAGACTTTGGACCATTAATGACTACTATACTAATCTTAAAAAAACGTACATAAGAAATAACCATAACTTTATTTAAAAACTGTAAAGTAAATGTTAAATACATAAAAATTCATTTAGGATATGGGATCTCATTGTTTTGAAAACAAAACATAACTTAAATAAATTGGTTACAGAATTAAGTGCAGAAAAATAATACATAGAAATCATAACTAAAAGACTTAAAAACTTCATCCTCGAATTGAACGCGCAATCCACCGATTCCATCTTGCCTCAATACACATCCTCAAGCTGCCAAGAATCTTTCCGCCGCCATAACTATTTTCCTGCACATATAAACATAAAGGAATGAGCCTAATGCCCAGCAAGGAAAAACTACTAACCACATAAACATACACATAAAATCATATGATAACATATGCTAAAAACATATCATAACATATACTATATAAGACTATACTAATACTGGCCATTATGACATGTGATAAACCATCTACGTCCCCTGTCTAATATTTGAGGTAGGTTAGATCACATGTAGTGTATGATAACCCATCTACGTCCCCTGTCTAATATTTGAGGTAGGGTAAATCATAACATAACATATAAAAACATAAACTTATCATACAAACATACAAGATCTAGCCTATTTTCCTTACCAAAATACCGGGATGATGAGAACAAAGTCGGAATTTTGGAACACTCTTAAAAACCATTAATAGAGAGGTGAGTTTTCTAAAAGAAAGAGATGAAGATGAATGAACTAAACCATCGAGAAGAATATTACCAACAAGAAATCTCAAGTTCAAAGAACTTAGATGCCTAACCAAGAATAAAGAAGATTGGGTTAGGAATTGAGTAGAGAAAAACTATAAGAACTAATGAAACAATACAGAAAAGGAACTAAGAATAGGAATACCTTTGAAATTGCTATGACTGAACTACACCTCGAAACCGAAATACACTCTATGAACCTTACTTCCCAAGTGTCTAATAAGCTTAGAATGACAAAGCTTATAACCCCAACCCAAGTGTTTATCACTCTATAGTCTCACTAGCACCTATAAGGCTCTGATCAATGCTTGAAGAATGAATGAAAAGGCTTGGTGCTAGGTCCTATTTATAGAGTTCTAGAAATAAAAATCTTCTAATTATAATCCAAATTTAAATTTAAAATAGAATCCTAAGGAATAAAAATCTTCTAATTATAATCCAAATTTAAATCTAAATTTAAAATAGAATCCTAAGGAATAAAAATCTTCTAATTATAATCCAAATTTAAATTTAAATTTAAAATAGAATCTAACTTCTAACTTTCAAAATCTCGTAACTCTAAACTAACCTACAGTAAAATCAACATATCCAAAGCTGTAGAACTCCGATTTAAAATATCTTTATACCGTTAGAAAGCTAATTAAATTATCTACAACTTTTTAGAAATACTATTTTTCGAAATTCATAACATAAATTAGGTCAAAAATAGGTCGGAAGTTACAGTACCCTAAAATTACGAAAAAAAAATCTATTTAATTATCTAAATAACAACCTAATCCACAAATAAATAAAATTGTGAGTCTAAATATCTAAATAAATACCATGCTCCTAACAGATTTTGGTGAAGACTAAGTCTTATATTTCCCTTATGAAAATAATGATTCCTTAATAATCATGCATATGACAAGTGTCATAATCCTATTGGCTCTATCTAAACCTTAGGTTATAATAATCATCATATTAATAACCAACAATGTTAATCAAACCTTATGTTATAATTAATATTCTTAAACTATAGGTTAAACTTATAAAATCCATAACTATTGCTAGGAGTTTCCAACTAAATCCCGGCTTGAATCAAAATCCACAGTAATAAACATACTATAACTACTACTAGCTATTACTATTACTACTATTATCTAACTAGCTAAGTAAATTCTGGGACTCTACAAGAAAGACCCATTGAAGACGACCTCCTAGCTCAGCTGCTTGAAGGCTAAGAAAACCCCTCTACTCTGATACCAGATATCCCTTTCTCTCGCCCTAGCCCAAATCCTTCTCCAGTCCCAACCCAGAGAATGACTCGAACAAAAACAAAAGCTCAAAAAAGGAAAATCCCTAACTCCTCGTGCTAGTCTACTGCTGATGCCCCCTCGACTAGTGGTCGAGGTGAAAATGTTCCTGATGCTAATGTACAAAGGCATGCCCGTCCTCGATACGCTGCTCAGCCAGATGTCGAGTGGCATGTTGTTCCCCAGAGTAGAGTGACGATGCAGATGATCGCCAACTACTTAAATAAGTATTGTAACGCCCTACTTCCTTAGAGCCGTTACTAAGTGAGTTTTTAAGACAAAACAGTGTGCAATGAACTCGCTAACCGAGGTTTTGAAACAAAAGTGTGACTAGTTAAAAGTTAAGGCTGTAATCTCTGAAAATGCATCGTTTCATTAAAACTTATATTATTAAACATTTGGGATCCCAAAATAAGGTTTGAAAACTAATTACATCTTGAAATAAGGTTACAGTTGAGAAATCATAAAATCATAGGTTATTACAGCCATTTTTGAATAAACCCCCAACCAAAGCAGTCGGGCAGGCCAAACATGTACGCGTCGCTTCACGCTCTCCGTACTCATGGTTGGTTGACTCAGTCATTGCCCTTACCTGCAACACAGAGCACCCGTGAGCCGAAGCCCAGCAAGAAAACTCATGCAGAACATAACATATGCAATGTATACAGTTTATCATAACAGATAGTCCACAAATAAACAAGTCAATCATTAGACTAAGCAAACACGGCCAAGCCGCCCCAGAGCCTTACCGAAGCCTGGGGTATCGGTTCTCACCACGAGGATAACTCATGTATCCCTTGGGTCCCACCCTGAATATAGCATAACACATGTATCCACCGGGCCCCGCCCTGACTATAGCATCCCATGTGCTAGGTGTTACTTTCGGCCCACGGCCGCCCCGGCTTACGCCGTACTCGGCCCACGGCCGCCCCGGCCTACGCCGTACTCGGCCCACGGCCGCCCCGGCTTACGCCGTACTCGGCCCACGGTCGTTCATTTCATCATAATCACACATATAGTACATTCGAAATAACCATTCACACACATTATGATTCATTTAAGGTTAAACATTTGCACATAATACAATCTGGGGCCATGCCCTATTCTCGGGTGCTATAGTTTTCTTACCTGCATTCCGAGCCTCCTGATGCACTAAAGCCGCGAGCACGGTCCTCTAGCACGAGCCTCTCAAAGAACCTAGTCACAACACACAAGAAACATCCCTCATTACTAATCAACCCAAAACCACTTTCCGGGACCAATCCCGCACTCTCGGGACCCCTAAAACCTTAGAACAACACCCCGAAGGCATCCCCCGAACCCCCGGAGCAAAGGCCTAAAATTGCCTAAAAATGATGCCCTGAAATTAGCCTTGTGCCGCGGCACCACATCCTTGTGCCGCGGCACCCATCAGTCAGAGGCTCCCTTGCCGCGGCACGAAAAACCTGTGTCGCGGCACGCCTTCGCAGACCCAGAATTCTGGGTTTTCTCCTGCGTTTTCTCCGAGCTAAAACCTTACCAAATCAACCCAAACTCACACCCAAGCCCCAAAACCAACTCAAGACTCCAAATAAACCATCCAACAACCCATAAACATCACCAAAACATCTAAACACCCAATCAAATCCCCAAAATCCACATCCTTGATTTCAATTTCAGAAAAAAATAAAAACTCAAGCATCAAACTTAACCCATGCTCAAATTCTTAACCCATAACATAATCAAGCCTTAAATGTGTATAAAATTCCTTACCTCATATGGAGAATCCATCCCTAAGCTTCCTTCATCTCCTAGGTCTCCAACTTCTCCTTCTCTTCTTCTTCTTCTTCTTCTTCCTCATGCCCTAGCTTTTCCCTCTCTTTTTTCTCTTCTCTTCAAACACTATCAAGACCAAAATGGTTAAGCCCCAAACCGTGTACCCCATAAAACCAGCTGCCATTTATCTAATTCCCAACCAAATGACCACTTTGCCCCTCCTTGCCTATCCTTTCCCACCTAAACCTCAAGGGTACTTAAGTCTTTTCATTTCTATTTCATTTCTACCATTTTCTTTCTAAAACTTGTTACTCTCAGCAGTAACTAATGGTTACCCAGGTTACTAAATCTCCAATAACCATTACCCGCTAAATCTCAACTTAACCATAAAATTCCCGAGGTACCCCTAGGCTCCTCCCGAGCTGGGTATAGAAATCCCGTTGTGACTCTTGAGTTAACTAGCTCTCTAGAACCGTCTCGGCACGTGCATCACAATAATACAACCACACCCACGTGGTACAATTCACAGAATACAGTTATCACATATCAATACAGTTATGCCCAACATGGCCAAAATTACAATTATGCCCTTCTAACACGATCCGGGCCTACATGCATACTAGTAAACATAGCCATGCATCTCAGTTAAACAAATAGCCAAATAACATGCTTTAAATCATAATCATGCATTTAATTCATAAAATCACACATAAATCCCAACCTGCCCTCCTGGCACACTAATCAAGGCCCTTAAGCCTTATTAGCGAATTTGGGTCGTAACAACTATCCCCTCCTCATAAAAATTTCGTCCTCGAAATTTATCCAAACACATTAGTCAATAAACCCGCAGTTCTGACCATAACTTCCAAGGTCCACCGCCTTTACTTTACTTTTCAACAACACTCTTACAGGAGTAACAATCTTGGCTCGCAAGATCTCGTCTAATAGCCATACTCTCGATAGCCCCTCTTTAACACCGCAACCCTGCCGAAGCCCAGGGTCTGCCTAGATTACAATGACCAATTCATTGTCTTATTCCTGATTCCATAGATACTCAAACGTCATCACCTCTACTAGGTGGGATCAGCTTGTAGGCCCCGCTGGCCTAACACCTAGTACAACTTCGAAATTTTATGTTGAATCAAGGGTCAGAACTCTCCCTTCTTTCTTTGAACGCCTCACAGATCCTCGTCTGTTATTACGCAGAGATGCAACTCTTTCCTTCCGGAGCTTTATTTCCTCATAATTTAACCATTCACAAGCTCTTTATCCTTTCAAATAGGCAGATACTCTTGCCTTAACAATTCCAACCACTTGTCTGGCTTTCACTCTGAACCAATGCCAAAACGTAGTATTCACTAACCTTTACCTCTTACCATGTCCTATGTCGTGTTTCATTAACCAGACACCAGCAACTGCTACCACGACTAACTCATCAGGGATTACGCTTCCCTTAATACCTCCAGTATCCGCCTACTTAGCGCTCAATTCTTTAAGATGTCTGATAACTTTCAGGCTGCTATTCCACTTACAATCAATTGATAATTCCAGGTTCCCACTTTGTTCTTTTCGTTCTCTAAGTCCATTCCAAAATTTAAACTACTAAAGGGTCTCAATTCGATATCATCGATGCTCCGTCCTAAAGCCAGTTCACTCGACCCAACCAACATTAACTCAAACAACCGAGTTAAACTTTTCATGTCCAAATACCTTACTTAAGGTCTAATGTGGTCTATTCCCATGATACACTACCACATCACCTAAACTCTGTCACCCGCTCAACCCTCCCGGTACAACGTACCCTAGGAGGTAGAATGATGTCCATTCAGAATCCTCATTCAAAACCATATCCTACCTGGATCCTTCACTCGATCCTGGTATCCTACTGTACCACCATGACAGGGTCCTTCCCTGTTTCAACTCAAGTCAACACTTCGGATTCCATAGCTCAGTGACGCTCACCAGCTAACCCTTACCTATTAACATCATGCCAATCTCAGTCGTTGCTTTGACCACCCCAATACCATCTATGGCGCTATTCCCCGACTGACACGCGCCTTACCGCTAGGAGTTCCGCCTCCAATTAAATTTCCCCTCGTCCAATCGAGAACTCAAACACTGATCATCAGTCTGTTACTTTTCACCACAACTGGGCCTCAACGTTAACCTTCTTACTAATACCCAAAACTCAAGTACCTTATGCCATACACAACAGTCGACTTAACGTTCCAAGTGTATCAACCATGATCCATTCTGTCGCCTCCCGCAAGGTTCGATCCACCCTCGCGCCAACTGCGCCTGGGCGTGCACAATCCGTGATGCACTCCCACATTTCCATAACCCTACCATGGATCAGGTCCTTTATGAAATCACTCTTTACTTAACCAAATCACACGCATACTCCCGCATTAGCAGATACTAAACAATCACACCTTGTCTTCTGAATTTCTTTCTGATTTGATACCACTCAGTCCGTCTAACCTCGAGTTTACTGTTCCCCTCGTCTCTGATGTAGTTGTCTCCCGGAGATGCTCGTGCAGTAGATGACGCGCTTACCAGTCTTGTTATGCCTTCAATTCTTCGGACGTTCTTCATTAGCTTCTTTGCGACTTCAGATCAATTCTTCTCTTACCTGTCCTTCCTCCTTGTAGCTCTAATCTGAGTACTCCTAACAACGCTCAAACCAACAATCCGTAGAACCTTACCTGAGACTCTGCCTTCTGGGTACAAACGTCTTTCGCATAATCATTGCTCACCATTTCCGTCTGGGAGTAATCCACATGTACTGCTCGTGAGCTTGAAGGGACTTACCCATACCGTTCACGCATTCTCAGCCTAAAGAACTTACCTGTGCTGCTGTAGCTTGAACCATTCTAGAATCTTTGTTACCAACTCCTCACACCCAACCCGGTGCAGAATAGAAAATTTTCCGAAATGTCTCTATCCTTGGTTTCCAACTGGCAATAACCAGGTCGTAGATCAACTCTTGGAGACATCCTCCCCACTGGTACCCAACATTGTACTTTTCGTTCAAACCCGACGATGCCAACAATCCCCGCAGTATAACACACTGGCTACACCAGGCTCAGATTCCTTCAATTGCTTCGATAGACTTTCTGTCGTCCAAAACCGTCTTTTACAACATTCCCTATACCAATCCTATCCGTAGTCTGACCTTGAAGTATTCCCTAAATCTTCCTTTGCATACCCACATAATTTTCCCACTGATCAGCTCCGTCTCCTTTACGTACTCCAGATGATATCCTCAACAATCCATCTGCCAGAGTTCTAATTCCTTCTCAATAAGTATCACTGTCCTCAGCCTCTCGAATGGCACCATAGAGGCACCCTCTCTATGTCCATCACCCTCTCGGAGCATTCGCAACACCGAATCCTTCCAGTTCGCTACATGACCAAAGCATAAGCTCGTCAGATACATACTCACCCTTGAGGACTCAGCCTCGAACTTTGAATGTATCGCTGCACTCTGGTTCTCCGTTCCCTCACCATGGGAAATCCATCCCAACATCTCGAGTCATTCTACGTAGAAGTCATGCCCTCACCTGACCTCCTCTCAGGTGGCATCCTCTTCCTCATATGCATACCAATTAACCTCCTGGTTCCTGTCGCCATCTCGATAACTACCTTTTCAATCAGGCTTCTTTCAAATCTCAAATTAGGTGCCCAAGCACTGTCTGGGGTTCTTCTACCTCAACAATCGAGAATCCGACCTCGCTGCGTTCTATCAACAAAAGTACCGTCTTATCAGTCAGACTTTTCCCCTTTTTCTTGGCAATCCAAAAGCCACAACACTATCCGGGGTTTTTTCAACTTGATTATCACGAATCTATCTTTACTAATTCCATCAAAGGAAGCACCGCCCTTGCGGCTCTAGCACTCATGCTCTATACATCAACCATCAGTTCCTCAAACAATATGGCCCTCTCCGCCATCCCCATGCAGACAAAAACTCTTTCCTCAAAGCAGCCCAAATGCCTTAGGCTATTCCAGATCTCATGCCCTTAAATGGGTCGCCACCAATCCCAGATACATCCATCTATATAAATTTCCGAAATGAACTATCCAAATCACTAAACCCATTGATCTACGCTGTTGTTACCCCTAACAGTCCAAACCAGACTCACACATTTGCCCGTCTCCACGGTTCTAATCATGTCTTTAAAATCTCTTCTAACCATTCATCAATTAGGTTCTTTCCAACCCATTAAGCCAGTACCTCCGCCCGAGTACCAAATCCAGGCATCTCCCTGCCTCAATATTTAACACAACCCTCTAATCAGGATCTCTCATCCTCTTAACCAAGGGTGGAATTAACTCTGCTCATCTATTGATAAATTCCTTGTCAACTCGAACTCTCCTCAAAACCCGAGGTTAACACCCTTTAAGCCTTTCATTTAATACCCTTTTCTGTTCATACCTCACAGTAAACCGTCACCGGTAACCTTACTGTTAAAACATCTAAATCAGCCATCTCCCCAGAGAATCCGCTGTTCTTCTATCCCATCTCAACTAACAAACTCCACAGCTTACTCACACACTAGTGACCCCTTTGCTGCTACTTTCAGGGATAACTGGAGATCTCAACTCCGACTTATATCTAAAAACCCCTTTCAACACAATATCAGGTCCCCAAACCCTTCTAGGAACCAACAACTCGAGTTCATTCGTCAAAACCGACCAAACTCCTGAACTCAGAGGTTCATACCCTGAACCAACTCACATCTAAATCCAAATATCCACAGGTATAATGCACACACAAGCATATACTAGGTCAAGTCCACAATGATATACATTTAGCTTACCAAATTTCTATCACCACTAAGTGTATCCACACTCATCATGCTTCATACAAGCCAGTAAACAGATATAACATATGAATTTAATTCAGAAAACTAACCACATACGCTCAATATGCGAACCATTATGCCAATTTTCATCCACATGCATAATAATGTTATTTAGCACACATTGATCTCAACATGCAACAGTCAAGGGCCAGGCCCTATCAGTATCTCATGCATATGTCATCTCATTCCTCATGCTCCATATAAATAAGCAGGCAAACAGGGCATTCAACATATAATCAAACATGTCAATCATTCATACCAACCAACCCTGAGTCGAGCTTGTCACTGACAGCGAGCGTACATGTTCGGTCGATCTCCAGAACCAATAAACCTTGGCTCGCTCTGATACCAAGTTGTAACGCCCTACTTCCTTAGAGCCGTTACTAAGTGAGTTTTTAAGACAAAACATTGTGCAATGAACTCGCTAACCGAGGTTTTGAAACAAAAGTGTGACTAGTTAAAAGTTAAGGCTGTAATCTCTGAAAATGCGTCGTTTCATTAAAACTTCTATTATTAAACATTTGGGATCCCAAAATAAGGTTTGAAAACTAATTACATCTTGAAATAAGGTTACAGTTGTGAAATCATAAAATCATAGGTTATTACAGCCATTTTTGAATAAACCCCCAACCAAAGCAGTCGGGCAGGCCAAACATGTACGCGTCGCTTCACGCTCTCCGTACTCATGGTTGGTTGACTCAGTCATTGCCCTTACCTGCAACACAGAGCACCCGTGAGCCGAAGCCCAGCAAGAAAACTCATGCAGAACATAACATATGCAATGTATACAGTTTATCATAACAGATAGTCCACAAATAAACAAGTCAATCATTAGACTAAGCAAACACGGCCAAGCCGCCCCAGAGCCTTACCGAAGCCTGGGGTATCGGTTCTCACCACGAGGATAACTCATGTATCCCTTGGGTCCCACCCTGAATATAGCATAACACATGTATCCACCGGGCCCCGCCCTGACTATAGCATCCCATGTGCTAGGTGTTACTTTCGGCCCACGGCCGCCCCGGCTTACGCCGTACTCGGCCCACAGCCGCCCCGGCCTACGCCGTACTCGGCCCACGGCCGTTCATTTCATCATAATCACACATATAGTACATTCGAAATAACCATTCACACACATTATGATTCATTTAAGGTTAAACATTTGCACATAATACAATCTGGGGCCATGCCCTATTCTCGGGTGCTATAGTTTTCTTACCTGCATTCCGAGCCTCCTGATGCACTAAAGTCGCGAGCACGGTCCTCTAGCACGAGCCTCTCAAAGAACCTAGTCACAACACACAAGAAACATCCCTCATTACTAATCAACCCAAAACCACTTTCCGGGACCAATCCCGCACTCTCGGGACCCCTAAAACCTTATAACAACACCCCGAAGGCATCCCCCGAACCCCCGGAGCAAAGGCCTAAAATTGCCTAAAAATGATGCCCTGAAATTAGCCTTGTGCCGCGGCACCACATCCTTGTGCCGCGGCACCCATCAGTCAGAGGCTCCCTTGCCGCGGCACGAAAAACCTGTGTCGCGGCACGCCTTCGCAGACCCAGAATTCTGGGTTTTCTCCTGCGTTTTCTCCGAGCTAAAACCTTACCAAATCAACCCAAACTCACACCCAAGCCCCAAAACCAACTCAAGACTCCAAATAAACCATCCAACAACCCATAAACATCACCAAAACATCTAAACACCCAATCAAATCCCCAAAATCCACATCCTTGATTTCAATTTCAGAAAAAAATAAAAACTCAAGCATCAAACTTAACCCATGCTCAAATTCTTAACCCATAACATAATCAAGCCTTAAATGTGTATAAAATTCCTTACCTCATATGGAGAATCCATCCCTAAGCTTCCTTCATCTCCTAGGTCTCCAACTTCTCCTTCTCTTCTTCTTCTTCTTCTTCCTCATGCCCTAGCTTTTCCCTCTCTTTTTTCTCTTCTCTTCAAACACTATCAAGACCAAAATGGTTAAGCCCCAAACTGTGTACCCCATAAAACCAGCTGCCATTTATCTAATTCCCAACCAAATGACCACTTTGCCCCTCCTTGCCTATCCTTTCCCACCTAAACCTCAAGGGTACTTAAGTCTTTTCATTTCTATTTCATTTCTACCATTTTCTTTCTAAAACTTGTTACTCTCAGCAGTAACTAATGGTTACCCAGGTTACTAAATCTCCAATAACCATTACCCGCTAAATCTCAACTTAACCATAAAATTCCCGAGGTACCCCTAGGCTCCTCCCGAGCTGGGTATAGAAATCCCGTTGTGACTCTTGAGTTAACTAGCTCTCTAGAACCGTCTCGGCACGTGCATCACAATAATACAACCACACCCACGTGGTACAATTCACAGAATACAGTTATCACATATCAATACAGTTATGCCCAACATGGCCAAAATTACAATTATGCCCTTCTAACACGATCCGGGCCTACATGCATACTAGTAAACATAGCCATGCATCTCAGTTAAACAAATAGCCAAATAACATGCTTTAAATCATAATCATGCATTTAATTCATAAAATCACACATAAATCCCAACCTGCCCTCCTGGCACACTAATCAAGGCCCTTAAGCCTTATTAGCGAATTTGGGTCGTAACAAGTATAACCCGATAACTCACTGAATTACCAAAATACCCCTTGGCTTACCCCGAGCTGAGTATAAATCCTCTTTGTGACTAAACCGCTATCTTACTCAAAAGGACCGCCTCTTGCCGAATATCTCAAATATATCCACATAATAATGTGGTCTCAATCATATAACACAATATAATCATAATTATACCCCCATCGAGTCAAAATTACAAATATGTCCCCTTTAAATAAAAGCGGGCATATCATGCACATTTGATACACTTAACACATGTGTAATGCCCCGAATTTCCTAATAAGGGTTAGGAGTTTGATTAGGAGGCCGGGAGGGCCATAATTGATTTATTATGATATAAAATGAATATATGCCTGTTAATGTGAATTATATTATTATATGATGATAAGTGCATGCATATGGGTGTATTTATAATTATAAGGGCATATTTGTATGTTTGGGTGCATATTGTAATTTGTGAATGAGATTTCATTATTATGGAGATATATTCGAGTTATTCGGCATGAGACGATCTTATATTATGAGTTAGCGGTTTTGTCATAACGGGGTCAATTATTGGATAATAAAAATGTTTATTTGATGATAAATTGGGAGTATTTGAGGTAAGGAGGAAATTCTGGAAGTTTTGACTATAATGTCCTCAGGGGTGTTTCCTGTATCCCGAGCACTAGGTTTTATTTGAGGTTACTTAAGCTTGAAGTAGCTTGTCAGATAGAACGTACATTAGAAAATATTTCCTCTCTCCTTCGTTAGCTCATTTTACCATTCGAAGCCTTTTTGAAGAAATCTCGAGTTCTAGGAGTCGGAATCAAGTGAGGGTCGAGGCATAGCGATCCTAGGAAAGATTAGAAGCTTCTTAACCGAAGGTTTCAATGGAAAACAACCCAATCGAAGGTAATCTAAGTTTAAGTTTTGAGTTTTTAGAGTTTCTAAGCTTAGAATTGGATTTTGTGAATCGTTGAGTTTTTGGTTCGATTGAGCATTGGGTTTTGATGGTTTTGGACCATTGGGAAGCTTAGGAACTTTGATTTGATGATTTTTTAATGTTTAGGCATGATTTTGGAGGCTTTGAGAAGTTGAAAACCGAGTTTGGGGATGGCTCTGGGTTGGGGGCCGCGGCCCTGTTCTTGGGCGTCGCGACCCTAGCTCGAAGAAGCAGATGGTCGTGTTTTGTGCTTGCTGGGCAGCGCAGCCCTTGCTTCAGGTTTGGCTAGGGGCCGCGACCCAAGGTGCTAGGGCCGCAACCCTTGAGCAGGGTTGAGCCCGTTTGTGCGTTTTGGCCCCAGGAACTTGGTTTTAGGCCTCGGGATCGTTCCTACTACCCGGATTAGTGGGGATTGATGTCCCGGAGGATAGACATTGGTTTGGGAACCTATGTTGATCCCTTTTATTGATGATGTCCCGTATTTGGTTATGACTAGGTGACCGCTAAAGGACTAAAAGTTTATCGTTCTCAAGGGTCGTTCTTTTATTCATTCTAGCTCGAATCTGAGGTAAGAAAACTGCACCCTGTGTATGTATGACATGCACGGTTGTTCTTGATGCATGTTGGATTATTAAATGTGGCATGCATGATTATTGTTGAGGCATGTCAAGTGGTTAAATATGATGCATGTGATGCACGAGAAACATGTGATTAGGGTATGCTATGATTATTGAATATGAGAATGTTCAGAGCTTGAGCCTCTGTGTTTATGCATGGTCCTAATTGTGCTAGTAATTATTGAGTAAGCATGCTGAATGCCCTTTATTTGGATATTTGACATATGCTATATGTTTGGTGGCATTGCTTACTTGCATATGTACTGACTAGTCAGGGATACTGACCTAAGAGTCAGAAATGGCATAGCGTCATGAACGCCGAGCCAAATAAAGATTAGATCTAATCAATATCGGCGTTGAATGGCTCTAAGGCGTTAACGCTGGACCGACCCTAAGGTCGATGAACTTATAAGCACTTGGCTAGTCTAAGACTAGTTACTAGAGCCAGGGCCTATGGCCTAGGTGACTGCTTGTCACATGGCTAGGGAACGATGTGCCATGGTTATGACTCTATGGTCATGAGGAAGGTTATGTTGGTGACTAATCATCATGCACCTATCGTGTTTAAACTAGTGAAAGGCTCACTTATCTATAAAGCTCTGGTGACCCTATCATCACATGGCTGTTGGGAATAAACTCACCTTAGTGACTGTACCACTGTCATTCTTCTATATTGGGCTAAAAGCCCTAGATGATTATTATGGTCATTGGTTGATGTATTATACTCAACATTACGTTTCTATATTGAGCTAAAAGCCCTGAATAATTATTATGATCATTGGTTGATGTATTATACTCAACATTACGTTTCTATATTAGGCTAAAAGCCCTGGATGATTATTATGATCATTGGTTGATGTGTTATACTCAACGTTATGTGAACTCATTTGCTTGCTTGAATAGGGCTGTATTTGCTAGGCGTGTGCCTTATGATCTGATGACATGTTATAACTGTTCATGAGCATATTGAGCTTTCTTACTGGGCTTCGGCTCACGGGTGTTATGTGGTGCAGGTAAAGGCAAAAGAAAACTGGACCATCCTTGAGTTGAAGAGCTTAGGTGATGATGTGTACATATGCAGCTGCTCGACCACCACGGCCGAGGTTTGAAGAGGAACTAGGGTTAAACCCTGTTTTGCCGCCTAAATCGGCTGGTTGTAAATATTTTCTTGTAATAGACCTTTAAATTATATTTTTGAGATCCCAATGTATATAATAAACGTTCTAATGAAACGTTACATCTTAATCAAAAAATTTAATCTCTAAACCGCTAATCATACTTAGTTACACGATTTTGGCCAAATGACTTGATTAGCGAGTTTAGCACTGGTTACAAGGCACACTGTAATAGTCCCTGGAGTTTAGGGCGTTACAACATGCATCATTAGTCATATCATAATATAACTCATGCAATTCATATAATTACATAAATATTTGATTAAATCATATAATATTTCAATAATGCCCATATGGCCCCCTAATCAAGGCACTAAGCCTTATAGGAACTTTGGGACCATTCTAACTTTTCACACGTGAAAGACATACATAATGATAAAATAATATAATGTCATATATTTATATATATATAGGGGAATTCTCTTATAGGGGCTTCACTTTAAGCTCTACCAGTAGGGCTCTCAGTGTTTACAACCCGTGGACAGTTTTTGGCGCGATTTTTTTTATGACCGTATATATTGTAGCTATTTAGAGCATCCTGCAAATTTTCAGAAAATTCTGAATAGTTTACAGTACCGAAAACTAGGTTCAAACATGTTGTTGCACCCGTGACTAATTTTTTTTATGCGCGTGAAAAACAACATGTTTGAACCTAGTCTTCGGTATTGTAAACTATTCGAAATTTTCTAAAAATTTGCAGAATGCTCTAAATAGCTACAATATACACGGTCATAAAAAAAAGTCGCGCTGAAAACTATTCACGGGTCAAGAAACACTGAGAGTCCTACCGATAGGGCTTAAAAGGAAGCCCCTATAGAAGAATTGTCCTATATATATATGTTAAATGATTTAGACAGTAGAAATTGTGGATGCACAAGTACATATTGATATATATATATATGAGATGGCAAAGCATGACTTCATGTAATAACCAAGGTTATTATTTTCTTATAAGCTTCTTAATTATGACATTAGGTTACGTTTTAATAGTTTATAATAATGACTTGAGTGGTGGAATTTAAAAAGATTGCTTTGAGTTTAAATTATTTATGTTAAGGTATGATCTTATGACTTAGATATAATTATAATTATTATAGCTAGCAGTTTATGAGATTTTTAGTATAAGATTAAATTACAATATAGTTTGAAGTTTTTATTAAAGAATAATGTACACATGTTTAATGGTAGCTTAAGAAGTATACATGTGGCATCAAAATAAGTCATGAATTATTTGAATTTAGCTAGTATGCTGAAATTCCCTATAGAATTAATAGGTGGATTTTTCATGGATTAATTAAGTAATGTAGTTAAATTGAAGAACCATGTGGAGACTTACCTAGTCTTGGGCATGTAGCATAAAAATAGGATAGTTTATTTACTCATTTTGAACTTGCATGGATAAGTGTCACACTAGGCTTGAACTAAGTGAATATGTTAAGATAGGTTGAACCATTTTGAACATGCTAGGTGTAGGCGTGAGCATGAGTGTAGAGTAACTAGAGAGACTTTGACTAAATATTGTTAAAGATGAGTATGTGTGGCATTTAGAGAGTATTTTTAGCACTTTGAATAGGTAAACATGGTGGCTGGCCGAAACTACCTAGGGGAGGGAAAGCTTGAATTTTGAAAGTTTGTTAAATGAAGGTGGAGAGAATTAAGGAAAATGGTTGGGGTTGGAACCTATAAATAGAGTTATTCCCATCACCATTTTTCACACTCAACAAAGCTTTCAAGCCTTTCATTTTTGAAATCCATAGCTTCTAAAAGCTCTCATATTTTTGTCCCATAAACACACCATAGCCGAACCACTATAGCCTTTATAGTGCTCAGGAATTCAATTCTTCTTCTGTTTTTCTATTAAGCCTCAAACACCATTGTCACTATACAACCATATATCTGAAACACTAAAACTCTATCGAGAGAATATAAAGTTGAAATTTACTCATGTATTAAAGCTCTTGGTGTCGTTGTTGAGATATGCATTAGAGTTAAGGCTCAGGACTTCATCTTTGTTTCTAAGGTGAAGGTATGACTTTATGAGGTTTAGAATTCTTGGAAGTATATTTTTATTATAAGTCTCTCATCTAAATCTTTTATGTCATATATATTGGGTTTTGGGCGAGATTTATTAGCACAAATAATCTCTTTTCTTCTCTTTTTCCACACTTAAGGTAAGGAAAATTAGGTAGTTTAGTTTATGACCTATTAAGTGATTTATATGACTCTAACATTACAGGTACAAAAAGAGATAAGTATGGTTGGACCTAAGTTGTTCAAAAATGTATGATGAACCTAAGTTGATGTCCGATAGACGCGGTTGCCAAACTTGTATGACAGACCTAAGTTGATGTCTGAGGCTTAATTGCCACCCCTTTATATGCACTTATTTTTTTTCTTATACCTATTTTGTTATTACGACCTATGATTACGACCTATGTTATGACCTAAAATATATTATGATCTTGTATGATTAATATGCGTTGTTATGAACACTTGTATGCACTTATGGTATGTTTGTTATGTGGTTATATGGTTGTTTGTATGTATTTCCTTACCAGGCTTAAAAGCTCACTCCTTATGATGTTATTGTGCAAATAATTGAGGTTAGAATGGGCGGTGGCAAGTGAGACCTAATAGCTTAGTGATGTATTCGTAGGGACCATATAGTCGAGGAATGATCAATAGGGCTATGACTTTATTTACAAAGCATTTTATTTAAAATTTTCTTTTTATTCCAATGTTGCTCAGTTCAATTTGTTAAAAATCTTATTTTATTTTTGTAAAGATATGTGATTCATTTACTTATTATGATTTTTTTAAATAAAGAAGCAACATTTATGTTTACGATTCAACTCTGTGTTCTAAATAATATTATGAGAAATTAGGTCGTTACACTTAATTTCATGACTTATGCGTGTATAAATGATTTTTTTATTAATTTATATATAAAATAATAACTCAAAAAATTATAAATTTTGAAAGTGCCTACATTATTAATTTATCATATTTTGTATTTATATATTTATTTATATTTATATATGGGAGTGTATATATTTTAAAGAAATTTGGACATTAAATATTTTTATGGTATCTCCTTTAAAATATACATATATATTTTTTATGATATTTTATTCTAATTATTGGGACGAATTTTATATCAATATGATTGGTTGAAATTTATTATTATGTTGCATAGTATACTCTCTACAAAACTTAAAGCTTATTTTTCAGAGTAATTTTCTTGTTTTCTCCAAATTGTAATACACGCTATTCTTTTCAATGAAACTCCGTTTCAATTTTTTTTAAAGAAATAAAAAAAAAACAAAATTAAGTGTTAAAGTTAAAAAAATAAAAAGGGAATGATAAGATATATTTTTCAAAATATAAAACGAGAAAAGATATCTTGGGCTTTGGGCTTTGGGCTTTGGGCCTTGGGCGATACCGAATGGCGTGGTCTACGCAAAGTGTTTTTCAGACTCTCAGACCCAATACTGCAGCTGTACACGTTTAGAAAAAGACGGAAAATATTTTTTTTATTAATTAAATATTTAAATAAACTAAAAAAAAAAAAAAGGCATCCTCTCTATTTTTTTCTTTTTTTTCCCTCTGGCAACGACGCTCCGTACATCTTCTCGGCTCTTCCGGAACGAGAGCACTCTCTCAGGCCACATGCTCGCTTGAGCCTTGTCCATAGCTTCTGAGCCTGAAATAGCCGCCGCCGACTACAATTTTGGGACCATGGCGACCTCTATTACCTCCGTCGAATTGAATTTTCTCGTCTTTCGTTACCTCCAAGAATCAGGTATGTCATTTTCCCTCTCTTTCAGATTTCCGTAGTGATTTTATCCCGTTGAACCAGAAAAATGAATGATTTTGTATCTAGGAAGGGAGCTTTATTGTTAGATTAGGGTTTCTTCGCTTATGCAGTTGGCACCGAATTAGGGTTTAATTTAGACATGGAAGCTGAATTTGGGAAGAAAATTGTAAACTTTGTGTGTAAACTCTTCCCCACTTATCTTGCAGACGTTGTTTTCGCCTTGTAGCTCAGAAAATCTTCGATCTATACGAATTACAAAATAGAATGATAGTGTTCCCTCTGGAAAACTAATGGTTCCCCTAGATTTCCGTTCAATATTTGTTTGAATTGATTCTGTTTTCATTAAGTGGAGAAAAGAAAGGTCTTTTTTTTCCGAAGAAGAGAATATTAGAGAACATAATTGGTGAAGTATTTGAAAGCTGATAAGCTACACTGTAGACTGTAGTGAAATGGCCAGATGGTATTGGCATTGGTGAGTGGAATGATTTATCTTTTTTCCGTTTGGCCCATTAATTCGGTTAAAAACCTTTCCAAAGCAAGACACAACAACATTCTTATTGTGTATGGGTACAACACGGTCTTCATTTTTGAAGAAGGCGAATTTATTTGGAAAATAGGTGCACTGGAAGATGTCCTTATCTTTGTCATCCTGATTTTTTGTAGGCTTCACACATTCAGCTTTTGCATTAGGATATGAGGCGGGCATCAATAAAAGCCCCATTGATGGGAATTTGGTTCCACCTGGTGCGCTGATAACATTTGTACAGAAAGGACTTCAATTCTTGGAGATGGAAGCAAACATGAGTAATGTTAGCATGACTAGTTCCTTGTTGTGTTCATTCATGTGTTTGCATACAAACATACATGTGTTTTTTTTTTTTTTCATTTAGAATCGGCATGCATGACTTTGCTTTATGTTAATTAATGTTTGTTTCAAGCTTGCCAGAGTGACACAGATTTAGATGAAGATTTCTCATTCTTACAACCCCTAGATCTCATTACAAAAGATGTATATCAATTGCGGCAAATGGTAAAAGAAAAAAAGAGAAATTTGCAGAAGGATAGAGATAAGGATAAAGAGAATGGCAAGGAACATGAAGGAGAACACACACGAGTTAGAGAGAAGGAAAAGCATGAAAGGGAGAAAGAACGAGAAAAGGACAAAGAGCAAACAGTAAAGGATAAGCAGCCAGAAAAGCAGCCAGAAAAACAGCCAGAAAAACAGCCTGATGAACGTAATGAAAGAGATATGGATACTGATCAAGAAGATAGAGAAAATGTCAAGCATGAGGGAAATGGAGTTTCTGGAGTTAATCATGAAGGTAATTTGCAATATATTTAATCCTTTATATTAACTGCAACATTAAGGCTATCTGAAACGATTGCCACTTCTATCTTGAATGAATGCCACTTCTATCAAATATTACTTCTCAATGGTAGGATCAATCAATTGATTTATGGTCGGCTGGCAATATGTGTCAAGTTACATGGCAGTGATGTCACTGATTCCTCCAATTGTTCAATGTGTTTGATAGGGGTAGAGCCAATGGATATCTCAACGGATTTAACTTCTCACGCATTTCAAATACCTAGTTCTGATGTGACAATTTTGGAAGGACATACTTCTGAGGTTTGATAATGTCTAAGATCCACATCCATTTTCTCACTATCTTTCTGCTTTCTTAGTTATTGTTTATTTCTCCATTTGAACGCCTCTTTTCGTTTCTTTATTAGGTGTGTGCGTGTGCATGGAGCCCTACTGGTTCTCTTCTTGCATCAGGGTATGCTTCTATTCTTGTGTATTCATTTCTTTTTGCTTTATTAGGCATATATTTAACGTTTTCACTTTTCTAGAAATGTTCACCCTCTATGCATTTGTTTTCTTCTGTATAACTTGAGATGAGCGGGATTTCATGTTTTGTGGACTTTAAATGTTATTCTAGTTACACTTTTCTTTATTAGTACTGAAGGATATGATTTTTAGATCTGGAGATTCAACAGCTCGTATTTGGAACCTATCAGATAAAAGCAGTGTATCTGGCATGAATGGTTATTCATCTGTTCTGGTGCTGAAGCATGTTAAGGGTAAAACTAATGAGAAAAGTAAAGATGTCACAACGCTTGATTGGAATGTGAGTTCTGCTATTACTCTTGTTTTTTTTTAGTGTATTAATTATGTAGTGCCCATTGTATGAGTTGACTTCTTGTTTGGGAGGTTAAGTTTATCTTAACAGTAAACAAATCTTACTGAGCACCCAAGCAGTCAGTGGGGCCAGAGGGGAAGTTTTCATTGCCAATAGGAATATTTTCTCAACCAATGTAGTTCTCCTTCCCACAGGGCCCCAGCAATAAAAAAGAATATAAATAATCTTAAATTCTATTATGTATTTTTTCTGCATCCTTATTATTCCCTTCTAATACTGTATATGTAGGGGGAGGGAACCTTGCTCGCAACAGGTTCATATGATGGGCAGGCTAGAGTTTGGAATGTAAACGGTATGTAAATTTTATTATCATTATGTTCTTATTTCTGTGTAGAGAAACACTGAAAGCTCAAAGTGAATATATATTAAAAAATATGAATCCAAACATTCCAATGATGAAATTTCATTGCAAAACTGATTTGATCCAGAACCACATTTCGATTAAGTTTTTATTTAATATACTTGAACTTTATCAAAGATAAATCAGTTCTTTAGAGTTCCAACTTCTCTGCTCTCTTTTTCTGGTGGCAGTACAATTCTTATGTTGTCCATTGAGTTATTTCTTTGTTGAAAAGAATTGTACTTTTAGCTCTAGTGTTTCAACTTTAATTCTGTTATTTCATTTCTAGGTGAACTGAGGAGTACATTGAGCAAACATAAAGGACCCATATTTTCTCTCAAGTGGAACAAAAAAGGTGATTATCTTCTCACCGGAAGCTGTGATAAAACTGCAATAGTGTGGGATGTGAAATCAGAGGAATGTAAACAACAATTTGATTTTCATGGAGGTAACGCATCTATACTTTAGCAATTTGTAGTTTTCAGTCCTGTCATCTAATCAGTTCTTGCTTGAAGGATTTGAACATTCATATTTTTGCTATATAGGTCCAACACTTGACGTAGACTGGCGAAACAATAATTCATTTGCAACAAGCTCCACAGACACCATGATACATGTATTCAGGATTGGAGAACCTCGCCCTATCAAAACTTTTGCTGGACATCAGGTTTTATTATTGTGATATTTTTCTCCCCTGTTGTTGTATGATAAATATAGAATATGCTAAACATAAGATTTATTTGTATATCAGTAAATACTATAATTTCTAGGGTTCTTTTCAACATCTTCTTCCTTGGCACCTGAATATTTTACTCATCATGTCTGATTGCCAATATAGTCCATGCCACTTGCTTTTATTGCTAACAACCAAAATATTGTGCTTCTGCAGGGTGAAGTTAACTGTGTAAAATGGGATCCAACTGGTTCATTGTTGGCTTCATGCTCCGACGATATATCTGCAAAGGTAATTTCAGTTGGGTAATTGGATTGTGGTTTTTTATTTGCTTATGTATAGCAGGGTATTTATGTTTTGTGTTAATTATTTGCTTCTTGGCATTGGGAAATTAATGTTTTATTTTACTGAATTTTTATGTGAATTATTTTGCAGATCTGGAGTATGAAGAACGATAAGTATGTTCATGATTTAAGGCAGCATTCTAAGGTAATGTTTAGAGCTGTACAACTATAATGATTTTTTAGCGTGTGCAACTATATCCATTTTTTTAGAGGTTGCTTATAACAACAAATAACTCTCTTGCAGGAGATATACACGATTAGATGGAGTCCTACTGGCCCTGGGACAAGCAATCCTAACCTGCAGTTGGTGTTGGCAAGGTAAAAACATGCTGCTTCCCCCGGAGTAAAGTCGAATGTTGAGTTGAAATAGCTAGTTACTATGCTCTCTCTGCTCACTTTTTGTTTTGTACAATAGATCTTTAATTTCATGTTTGTTGTTTACAGTGCGTCATTTGACTCTACTGTGAAGCTGTGGGATGTAGAACAGGGGAAACTTCTCTACAGTTTGAATGGACACAGGTACATACTTAAAACCAATTAGGCCCTCAAAGTCGAACTTAGCCAAAAACATAATAGTCAGTTTTCTATATGTTTCAAATTAAATATTCTTTGGAAGTATAAATGTGCTACTTTTTCTTCTGATTAAAATCTTTTTGGTTCAATCACCAGGGAGCCTGTATATTCTGTTGCCTTTAGCCCAAACGGTGAATATTTGGCGAGTGGATCTCTTGATAGATCCATGCATATCTGGTCGCTGAAGGACGGCAAGATCGTGAAAACATACACTGGTTATGGAGGCATATTTGAAGTTTGTTGGAACAAGGAAGGTGACAAAATTGCCTCCTGCTTCGCGAACAATAGAGTTTGTGTTTTAGATTTTAGGATGTAATGTGAGCGGTTCCTCTTCTCTTTTATTGATAATTATTAGTAGTGGTAGGTCTCCAATATCTTGCAGTTAGTTTGGTTTGGTCATTGGAGTGTTGTGGGAAAAAAGATGTGTTCAATGTTGGTAGCTTGCATTAACCTTAGATGGGGCAGTTTCTCACTGACTTTTTAAAGCAGTTATCACACAATTGTGAAAAAGCTAATCTCTGTAGGAATGTACTAATGACAAGATTGTATAGAATTGTTTAGAGTCTTTAGACAGGCGTATTATTTATTCTAATTGCAATTTATCGCTTGCCCTTTTGATGATTCGTGACTTACATAATATATAACAGTGCATATTTATAAAATTTCAATAGTATTTCCAGTGTTGCATCTAATGATTTTTTTACATTAGCATACACAGAATAAGTATATAACAAGATTACCAGTAATCTCCACAAGAACAAGAACCGTCGACAAAATGGTGAAACCGGTTTCTGTCCCTCATTATGATCTTTCTTCCTGTGATCTTCGAAATCAGCTTTGTAACAGCATGACAATCCGAACAAACTCGAAGGTTCTTTACAATGGTTATTGCTGTTCCTGGCTTTGTACTGATCAGCCCAAAAGCCATGGCAAGCTTCTCACTGTGAACTTGGAGAGATTGCTCCTTTTGCCTCTCACCCAAGTCGTGTAATACTATATCTGTCTGTGGGGTGTAACCCCGAGCCTTAAGCCAACCATTTATCTCCTCCAACATCTTGTATATTTCTTTGCTTTTGGGGTGTTTCTTATCCCCTGCAAGGAATTCATGTACTTTATTATTCACTTCAATTGAGCTACAACCAGGTTCCTTCTGAATCCCACTCTCTTTCATTAAACCCCTCACTCTTGCCACCCCTTCCCAATTTCCAGCTGCAGCATATATGTTCGAAAGAAGAATATATGTCCCTGAGTTTGCAAGATCATGTCTTAGAAGAGACTCTGCAATTTCCTCTCCTAAAGCAGCATTGCCATGGAGTTTGCAGGCCCCGAGTAAAGTCCCCCACAAGACAGGATCGGGGTCGATTTTCATGTTCTTGATGAGTTCATAAGCTTCCTCTAGATGCCCTGCCCGACTGAGAAGATTTACCATGCAGCCATAGTGCTCGATCTTCGGTTTAATCCCATACTCAACTTTCATTGAGCTGAAAAACTCCCTGCCATTGTTGACCAAACCAGCATGAGCGCAGGCACTCAAGACGCCAATGAAGGTTATGTCGCTAGGGTTGTATCCGATTTTACGCATTTCATTGAACAATTCCAATGCATCTTGGCTAAATCCATGCATTGCATACCCAATAATCATTGAATTCCAAGCCACAACATCCTTGTCTTGGATGCTATCGAAAACCAGACGAGCATTCTCCACACTACCGCATTTGCAATACATATCAATCAAAGCAGTACCCACATGAACATTTATTCGAATCCCATTACTCTCCATGTAAGTATGAAGCCACTTACCAGACTCCGGAGCTCCAAGCTGACCACAAGCAGATAGCAAAGAAAGCACAGTGACTTCATTAGGCTTTATTCTCTCTCTCAACATCTTCCTGAATAGCAACAAAGCCTGGTTGGGCATCCCATGCTGAGTATACCCATCAATCATCACATTCCAACACACCACATCTCTCTCACGCATTTCATCGAACAACATCCGAGCTTCATCAAGCTTCCCGTGCTTCGCATAGCAAGTCATCATCGCAGTCAAAGAAACCAAACTCCTCTTAGGCATTGTCACAAACAGCTGTTGTGCAGACCAAACATCGCCAGCTCTCGCATAAATATCAACGAGTCCCGTCCTAACATACAAATCAAAATCGAACCCGAATTTGATCGCTTGACCATGGAGCGATTTTCCAGGCCCAAGTGGGCAATCTTTCAAAAGCGCCGAGAACGTAAAGCAATTCGGTTCGACGCCTTCGGTCAACATTTGGGTATAGTACAAGAGTGCATGGTCGTTCAAGCCGGATTGGGCGTGGCCGTGAATAATATTAGTCCAAAAGAAAACATTGGGCGTTTGGGTTCGGCGGAAAAGAGCGACGGAGTAGTCGAGACGGCCGAGAGCTGCATAGGAGCGCTGGAGCTTGAAGTTAACAATGGAGTGGTCGTGGAAGCCATGGCGGAAGAGAGCTGCGTGGGTCTGGAGAAGGCGAGTGATTGACTTGGAATTGTCAATTAGGAAGATGAATTTGTCGACTGAAGGAATAGATATAGTGGTGGTGGTGGAAGGAGACGGCGGCGTCAATGGCGTCGTCGTCGATATCATCCTCTTTACAGTTTAAGAGAGAGAAACTTATGGGATTAGTAATAGAGAGAGACCAAAACAATGTGTGCCGGAGTACATAGGCAACGGCGGCGAGAGGTTTCGACGTTCCTACTTGAACTATATATATATATATATATATATATATAGCTGGAGTGGATGTTCATTCCACACCACACATCTTTGCTTGCGAAGAAACGACATGTCGTTTACAGTGTGAATCCCAAAAACAATAACGAAACCATTAAAGATGTTCAAGAAATTAACAAGAAGAAAGATAACTAAAACAAAAGAAAACCGTTTTTTTTTTATCATCTTTTTCATGATTTAAGTTTCAGAGATTCAACAATCTTCAACTTCTCCAAATCGAAATCACAAGAACAAACCTTTTTATTTTAGCTTCACAGATAAATATATGTGTGTGTGTGTATATATACACGAAACTAACAAGAAAAAGAGAATTAGTACATAAGAAAAGCCTTTTATTCAAGTTTCAGAGGTGATCCGAAGAGCCTTGGTCTTGAACCTGTAACGTGGAGCCCTAGGAATGACCTGACTAGGGCCAAAGTGAAACTGACCAGGACTATCAGTCAAAGGGACGCCATCATCGTAGATGTAACCCACGAGCCTGCCACAATTGGAGCACTTGATCTTCGTCCTCTTCCTCTGAATCCCCCAATAATCTAGGGTTTCGAAGAAAGGTCGTATCTTGTCCTCTTTTTCGAATTTGAACTTGGTGGCGTCCACAGTTGCGAACGATAGTGTGCCCTTGTTCCCGGCCTCGAAGTAGACGTCAGGCGGGTACAGATGGCCGGTCCTTAGGTTGAGATCGGTTCCGCATTCCAGGCAGTTATAGATCGAAGCCATTGATGTGTTTGTTACTGAGAAGATAAAAATGGTTTCTTGGTTTTTAAGACTCACAGGGAAGAAGAGAAGAGAAGACTCTTCCGGTTCCAAAGTCCAAAGCGCGTTTGGGGAAACTTCTTGTCGTTTTAGTCTCTCTCCTATAGTTATTTTTTTTGTTTCTTTTTTTTGACATTGGGGGAGAGAAAGAGGTATGGTTGTTCATTAGTCCTTGAGCTCCACTTATAACATATTTTAATCCATTTAATGTAAAAATTAGTTGCAAAAATCCAACTCTAACTCATCCAGTTAAGAAAAAAATAGTTTAACTCGTTCAATATTTTATACGGCTTGGTTGGGTTAACCCGCCCAAACCAATCTTAACTTTAAAAAAAAAAAATATTCAAATAATTAGATTCAACAAACTAAAAAAAATTAAACAATATTTAATATTACATATAATTTATGTAACAATATATGTAATATATGTATGTATAAATGAAAAAAAAACTCTTAATTGGTTTATTTGGGTTATTTGGGCGTGTTGGTGTAATTTCCAAACCACCTAATATAATAATTGTGCGGTTTGAATTTTTGTCGGGTTATTCGGATTGTATTTTTTGTCAGCTTTTTCGGTTTGGTTTGGGCGGTTTGCAAAATCTTTTACACAATCCTAGGGAAAGGACTGGAGCTGGGATCTCCTCTTTGTGAGGAGAGGTGTAGTATCATAAGGTTATGACTATTTTTTTTTCCTTTTTTTGAATATACAAATTCAATCACGCAAAATTTACCATTTTTTATTATTATTTTATTGATTATAAGTTATTAGTTAGCTAAAAAAAATTGCAACTTTCAGCGAACGCTAGTTTCTCTTTACCTTTCTTCTCCCAAGTTAGGACTGAAGTTATGCTTCCCTTCCTCTTGGATGAAGTTATGCCTAGCCTACGGGTTGGACATGCTCCGGCTGAGTGGAATCTTGAGTACTTCTCTCTTCTCTAGCGTGTTTTGATGGTAGGATTTCCAGGTTGTGGGGAGGTCATATCTTGGTAGGTTTCGGTGTGGAGTTGGGTTTCAGACTTGTTGGGATCGTGGTGGGAGGAGATCAGTTCTCTGGGAGGTGACCTACGTCATGTGCTTTGGGTGAGATTTGGTGGTCTGCATTGTAGGGAAGATCATATTTGGTGGAGTTACATCTGTAGGCACGGTGGATTTGGTCTTTTGGAGAGAGGCTTACCATTGATTGGGTCTTACCATTGATTGGGTAAGATAATAAAGTTGTTTTACATTTGTTTTATTTTTTGTTGCTTAGGTTTGTTTTGATTTTCTTTACATTTTGTTAATAATATCCATAGTGTGGGCAGTTGTAGCACGCCTTAATGGTGGTTTTGTAGTTCACTTTAGTAGTGGTGTTTCAGTCACTTTGTCATGTTTGGTACTTGTCACTATTCTACGAGAAAAGATTAGTGGCTCAACACTTTAATAAAGTTAAAAGCTGTGATGATTTAAGTTTTGTGATGAGTTGTGTCATATTTGCAGTTCGATTTTATTAGTTGTATGTATGTCTTTGGTTAGTTGAGATTTGAATTCTTCCTTTTTTTATAAAAAAATATTATTATTTTGCTAAATAACTTTAACTATAAAAATGCCATGAACACTCTTTTTTTTCTTTTAAATACGATTGGAATTTCAATTTAAAAAATTTATATCAATATATGATTATTTTTTACAAAATCAATAAATCTTGATTTTTTTTAGAATAATATATCATGATATTAATTCAAAACTTTGTGTAAAAAATGATGAAATTAAATGAAAGAAGATGGACATGCAAATTTGGCATGGTCAATTTTTAAAGAAAAAAATAAACATGATTGCATGAAAAAAAAATGTTCCCATGGTAAATTTGAAACTTAGATTTGATAGATTTATAGTTTCATTTTATTAAATATTACTTATATATATGTTACAAAGAAGTGAGAAATCCTAATTTAAAACTAATGAGGAACTGAAATGTAACATCTGAAATTCCTAATGAGATTTATACTTTAATAGCGTGTCTGGAAGACATGAGTGGAATTAGTTGATGAATTATATTATTATGTAATTAAATATGATGATTATGTGCATTAAATTTGTTTAAAGACCTACTTTTGATCAAAGCAAATATTTTTGTAAATTTGACCCATTGAGGATATAAGTGTAATTTAATTATATTATGTGCATTGTGACCATATTATTATGTTGATATATGTCATTTGTGGCAAAAGTGGATCCTTTTAAGCGATAATAGTGAAAATGTCACAATGGGAAAATATCACGCTTTGGATGGGTTTGGGGGTATTATTTGGAATAAAATTAGTCAGTGAAACTTTTATGTTTAATGGATATTACTAGAGTAATTGGAGATTATTGGTATAATTAGCAATAGTGGATGAGATTACCAAATTGCCCTTGGGGTTAGTTAAGTGGGAATTTAAATGGGAGGAACATTTTTGTAACGCCTTAAACTCCAGGGACCGTTACAGTGTGCATTTAAACAGTGTTGAACTCGCTAATCGAGTCATTTGGTTATAATCGTGTAACTAAGTATGATTAACGATTTAGGGTTAAAAAAATTTGGTTAAGATATAACGTTTCACTATAATGTTTACTGTATATAGTAGGATCCCAAAAATATAATTTAAATGTTAATTACAACAAAATATTTACAACCAGCCGACCTAAACGGCAAAATAGGGTTTAACCCTAGTTCCTCTTTCAACACTCAGTCGTGGCGGGCGATGTAACACCCCATGTCACTATGGTTGCTTATTGGAATGACGACTGTAACGACCCAAATTCGCTAATAAGGCTTAAGAGCCTTGATTAGTGTGTCAGGAGGGCATTAATGGAATAATTGAGATTAAATGAGTAATTATATGTTTAATAATGTTTATATGATAATTGATTATATTATGTGATATATGTGAGAACCACATTATTATGTGGACAGGTTCGCTGAGCACGACTCAAGACGATTCTAGGGTCAGATAGCGGGAAAAGTCACAATGGGGTTTAAGATATGACTTTGGAGAAGTCGGGGATAACTTTAGATAGTGGGTAGCAATTTGGATTATCGGATCATGAAAATAAATATATGGAGATATATTTGAGGTTAGAATGTCTAGGCGGGAATATTGGGGGATTTTACCATTTTGGCCTCGGGGACGATTCCGGCACCCCGAGCCTCGGGATTAACTTAATGTGTGAGATAGACTTAAGGAAGCCTTTGGAAGAAAAACACAAACCGACTTCAACTTAGCCTCAGCCCTCTCTCACGCTTAAGGAAAACAAAGGGAAGGAAAAAGAACACAGAAAACAGGGGAAACAAGTTGGGATTTATGAGTTTGGTGGTGAGAATTTGGAGGTTTAGCTCAGGGGAAATCAAGGAACTGAAGCAGGGATTAAGGTAAGCATCTAACTCTATTTTCTGTGGTTGAATTCTGAGTTCTAGCTGGGTTTTAGTTAAGTACTGAAACAAGTAAAGTTTTGATTTTCTAAGGCAGAATTAAGAGGGAAAAACTTGGGAGCTTAGCTTGGTTATAGCTTGGTGAAGTGACTCTACAGCAAAGGTAAGTTTCAACTCCAAGTTTAGAGGTTTTAAATTGAGTTTGAGTGGCTGGTTTGAGTGTTTGTAGCACTTGGGTTTCAGAAATTGAAAGGAGGAGATTAGAGTGTGTTAGGCTGTGTTTTATTGGGAATTATGTTGTTTAGATCATGCTAAAGAAGTTGGGAATTAATTGGTTGAGAGTTGGGAAGTTTTGGGATGGTTTAAGGTAAGGTTTTGAACTTTGAAATGGTGTAAAATCTGGGTTCGAAGGGGAGGGCCGTGGCTCTGTTCTAGAGCGATGCGGCCCTAGCATGCAAAGAAGCCAAGGGGGCGCGCCGCAGCGCCCAAAGCAAGGGTCGCGGCGCGTGTGTGGTTCAGTGTGGGAGTAGGTTCTATTTTGGGGAAGGGTCGCAGCTAGGCTTTGGGGGCCGCAGCCCTTGGTTGCACACTTGAGATTTTGAGGGTTTTAAGCATGGGAAAGTGGTCTAGTGTGCTCGGGTTTGGTTTCACCACCGTGCTTGGTGGAATTAGGAGTCCCGGGAGTTAGTTTTGTAACTGGAAACCTATATTTGAATATTTATGAAACCCTATACTTTGGTTGTGGCTAGGTGATAAAAGCTTAGGATCGGGAACGGATCGTGCTTGAGAGGTGTTGCTCGTAATTCAATAATCGCACAGACTAAAGGTAAGAAAACTGCACCTGGTTGAATATATGTGATGGGACTAAGGGCTCCCTATTGTAGAAGCTTGAAAATATGGTATTATGCCATGCAAGCCATTTAGTGAACCAACGGCCTAAGGGTGCCAAGGGTCTCACTAGCGCACAGGGCGCAGCTCGGCTACTGGTAGCCGAGGACAGCTTATTATGCACTGAGCTTGGTTTAAGCGGGCCAGAGTCAGTGGGTTAAACAGAGGGTGCGGCCTAAGTCGTCGGCCCTGAATATTATGTGATATGAATATTATATGTGATAGAATGTATCTTGTATTGGATTGTATATGCTGAATATCTGTTGTGGATTATCTGATGAGTATACATGCTTACTGAGCTATTTGTCTGTTGCTATTATTTGAGTTATCTATGATGTTTTCTTGCTCGGCCTTGGCTCACGGGTGCTACGTGGTGCAGGTAAAGGCAAGGGCAAGTTAGATCAGCCCTGACTGGAGAGCTCAGCGAGCGGAATGTACATAGCCAGGTGCTCGGCCGCCACGGTTGAGGTCTAGGCAAGGACATGGAACCTGGAGATTGTCTGTTTTGTCTTAGTATGGCTAATGGATACACTTGTACTTTTAGGAGTCTGTAAACTTATTCTAACTTCGTTTTGTATGGGATCCCATGTTTACTACAGTATAAATATAAGAAATGAGTTTTTGAGACTAAAACCTTTTTAACCTTAGCTCCTACATGTTTAGTGACACGTTTTCAAACTAATGACTTGATTAGCAAGTCCTGCACTTTTATAAGTACACAGTATAGCGGTCTTGGCTATCCAGGGCGTTACAACGACTGACCCTACAAACCAACACGAGTCTTTCCAGCGTGCTATGTCCTCACTCACACGCTTCCTAGGAAAACTTCCCAAAATGTCACCCATCATAAGATTGCTCCAAGTCAAGCACGCTTAACTTTGAAGTTCTCAAGTGATGGGCTACCGAAAAGAAGATGCATCTTGTTGTCATAGGTAGTACCCATCAATCAATTTAAGCCATCTTCAACTGTGTAGTCCCATACCTACACACTCTTAGAATCACCACACTTGACCTTCCCCAGGCGACGTGGGATTGTACAGCTTTTTACCCAGTCTTTCTCTCTGCAGATCACGGAATTCTAACTGTCACAGTCGAGCAGCCGCATATGTACACATCATCACCTAAGCTCTTCAAATCAAGGATGATCCAGCTTTCTTTTGCCTTTACCTGAACCACATAGCACCAATGAGCCGAAGCCCAGCAAGAAAACTCAATATGCTCATGAACAGTAATAACATGTCATCAAATCATAATGTGCATGCCTAGCAATAATAACATTAATCACGCATGCAAATAAGTTCAAATAATGATGGTTGTGGGCCCTGCCCTCCTGTATGGATGACTATCAAGTCAATCCTAAACAGATGAATGATTTACACTTGACGTTCTGATAACCATGATGGGGCTTATATCCCTAATTAAATGGGATCTGCACCCTTAGATGAGTGACTGATGAACAAGTCACTAGCATGGGATCTGTACCCTTAGATGAGTGACTAATGAGCAAGTCACTAACGTGGGATCTGCACCCTTAGATGAGTGACTAAGGAGTCACTAGTGTAGGTTTCGTACCCTTCTCCATGTGACTATATAGTCACCTGGGCCTTCTGGCCCTGGCTCTGAGTAACTAGCCATAGACTAGACAAGCGCTTATGGTTTTCATCGAACTTGAGGTCGGTCCGGCATTAATGCTCATGATGAGTCATTCAATGCAGATGTCGATTAGACCTAATCTTTTCGGCTTTGCGTTCATGACGCTTATGCCAATCCTGACTCATAGGTCAATAACACACGACCAGTGCTAAGTACTACTATCGAACTTGACTAGTAAATCACAGCTTCACAGTCAGTACTGACACCATTGTCGATTCTGACTAGTAAGTCAGTGCCACCACAAGTAAGCAATGCTTCCAAACATATATCATATGTCAAATATCAAAATGTAGGGCATTCAACATGCTTACTTAACAATTGCTAACATAATTAGGACTATGCACAAACACAGAGACTCAAGCTCTAATCAATCTCATATTCAACATTCATGACATGCCCTAACCACATGTTTCTCGTGCATTACATGCATCACATACTGGGTGCAGTTTTCTTACCTCTGGTTCAATTGAGAAATAACAATTGAACGACCCTTGAGAGCGATCAATCCTTTAATTCCTTAGCGGTCACCTAGTCATAACCAAATACAACCTCCATTAAGGAAAAACAACCATAAAAAGGGCCTTGACTTAAACCTCACTCCGGGACCCCGAATTGTACCCAAACGGTGAGTAGATTCAATCCCAAGCCTTAGGAATTGAAACCCCGAGCCAAAAATCCTTAAAAACAGCCAAAATAGAAATATGAAGAAGCAGGGTAGCGCTAGCGCTGTAGTGCTACCCCCTAGCGCCCCAACGCCCAAGACAGACAAGAAACCACCCTGAGTAGCGTTGTAGTGCTACACCCTGCCAGACTTGCCCTAAAGCTTTTCCCCTTCGACTCCACCATTTCCAACCTGAACCAAAAGCTTCAAACCCTCATTTTAAGTCCCAATTGAACCCAAAAACCATATACATATGTTCTAGGCATCACAACCCAAGTAACCCTAGCCAAAACTCCCATAAAATTCTCAACTTTCCAACTCAAAAACCCAACTGAAACTCAAATGAAAATAGAGCGAGAACTAAGGTTTTAATGGCCAGAAACTCACCTCAATCTCAACTTAGCACCCTCTTCAATGGTGGAACACAACCTTAGATTAGCAAAGCTTGGTTCCTCAAAAGAAGCTTCAAAATCCAAAGAGAAATGGAGAGGAAATGATGATCGGGAGAAGGTGAATAAGGAGACTTTGTTTTCTACAGCCTTCTAAGCTTTAATGGTTGTATATCCTTTAGGGTCAAAAGACTAAAATGCCCTCATGCCTAATTAAAACCCTTAACAAACACCAAGGGAAAAACTGTCATTCCTTGCCTATCTCGTTAATCATAATTAACACCCTCAAATTCCTGTTATTCTCAATATTTTCAAATGCTTATAAATCATATACCATTACCCTTTAATTCCCGGTAATGATCTAATCCTCAAATCACCCCGAGCCCCGAAATTATCCTGTTATGACCAGACCGAAAACTTGCATTCCATGATCGTCGTCATGCCGAATGGCTCGAAAAAATCCACACATAATGTGGTATTATTCCTAATTCACCAACATGCATGAAAATACACAATTACGCCCTCAACGGGCCAAATTGCCAAAATGCCCTTATAATTAAAAATGGACTCATATGCATGCATTTATCATCATATTATAATATAATTCGCATAACACATGTATATAATCATTTAATGACATAATAAATCAATTATGACCCTCCCGACCTCCTAATCAAGATCCTAAACCTTATTAGGAATTTTGGGGCATTACAATTTTAGCCATTTGGTGGTATAGTTAACAAAAGATGACCATTAGCTTCCTTAGTCTTTCATTTCACGTTATTTGTTCTCCTCCTCTTCTTCACCACCAAGCTCTTAACAAGTTAGGATTGAGTTCTTTGAAAGGGGGGGGGGGGGGGGGGGGGGGGGGGGACCTTGGGCTATTTGAATGAGTATATTGTTGGTATAATCATGCAAAAAATCAAAAAAATTGTTGAATTTTAGAGTTGGGGAAAATTTGGGATTTTAGCCCTAATTCTTGAATTTGTGATTTAGGAACTGAAATTGGGAGCTAGGTTATTGTTATTGATGTTTGTTAGCTTGCATACTTGTTTGAGACTGCATTTTGTGCACAAAATTGAGAAGAAACAAGTTTTTTTTGGGGAAAAAATCTGAATTCTGGGCTCTAGTTTCGGTTTTTGGGGCACAGGCGCGATCGTGCTAGTGCCCTAGTTTTTCAAAACTCACGGGTAGTGCGGCCGTGCCCAGGGATGGTGCGACTACGATGGGTGCTCCAAAATGTTGTTTTTCAATTTTTGTTTTGTTTTGTACTGGATTTTTGTTATATGTTCGAGGACCCATTCAAGAGTTCGTGGGACGATTCCACTAGTATGGTAAATTGGTTTAGAGGTCCCAAAAGTTAGAGTTTGACTATTGAGTACGTAAATAGATTTGGTTTCTAATTGGGCGTACAATACTTGTTGTGACTAGGGTTTCCAAAAGGCTTGAAAGGGGATTGCACTTGAGGTCGTCTTATCTCTGTTACTGGACTCCAGGTAAGAAAAGTTGGCATTTGCACATAGAACATGTCCCTATTATATCTGTAAACAATTATGACTGTATGATTGAAAATTGAACTAGGGTTGTGTACCTTTATTGTATATATTTGTTTATTATGCTTAATTGTATTAAATTGATTGTGATTGATCGGTATGGACCATATTCAGCTACGATCATGTGAAATGCAGGCTATGATGACATAGCCAATATTGGAGTGAAGTATATAATCAATCGGCATAGGTCCTAATCATGGTGCTTAGTGATGCACCTTACTTGGCATACGTCGTGTTAAATGTTATATGGTTGAGATATATGTATTTATGGTTGATGAATCGTGTGAATTGTTATATATGCATATTGTGATTATTATTATTATGCCTTGTTGGGATATTCTTGTTGGGCCTTGGCTCATGATTGCTATATGTTGTAGGTAAGGGCAAGAGAAAAGTAGATCAGCCATGATTTGGAGAGCTTGGCAGAGGATGTGTACATGTTTGACCTGCTTAACCTATAGGGTTGAGCCATATGAGGGATTTGAGTCAAAAAGTCTGATTTTTTTTCACTTAGGTCGACCTCTTTTGAGGACAGTGTTGTAAATATGTTTTGTTTAAACTAAATGGGATCTCATGTAAACTTTTACGAATGTAATGAAATTGGTTTATACCTTTTTATCGAATTTTGGCGTATTAGTTTATTTTTTTATTTTAAATAACACTTTTAATTCAAAATATATTGCTTAACAAGATACACTATTTTAAACACACGAGGTGGCGGTAAGGCGTCACATGGAAATTATTCAAATTAATAAATATCTAAAGATAAAGGAGTAAATGCAGCAAAAGTACCCAATTGTTGACTGCATTTTCCACTATCAACTAATTAAACAATAACTTAAAGAAATGCAGATGGAAGACACATATTTTACGTGGTTCAAGTTATAAAACAATCCTAACCCACAAGGCTTTAGTTTTAGTATTCTTGAAGCTTGAGAAGGCAAACTTCAATTAAGGTTTTCTAAGGCACGTATATATTTATCTGAGTACAAAATAAAATAAATCATATGTGAGCCCAAGTGTTATATTAGCTCACATAGGTCCCCAATGTTATCTTTTATTAAATAAATATTAATTTATAATGATAAAATAGGATTTTAACAATAAAAAAAACGCAACACCCATTTTTTTTTATCTTTAAATCATTCTTAATTAATTAATTATTACTAAATATATTATTTTGGTAATTGACTTAAATATTTTAATTCTCATATTTTCTATTATACTTTTAAAATATTCAATATATTACTTATATATTAATTAATTTATTATTTTTAATAAAAACGTTTATATACTTTAAATTTTAAAAGAATGAAATTTAGTAAGGGTGCTGTAATGGTCCAAATTTCCTAATAAGGTTTAGGACCTTGATTAGGAGGCCGGGAGGGCCATAATTGATTTATTATAGTATTTGATGATTATATGCATGTTTATGTGAATTATGTTATTATATGATGGTGGATGCATGCATATGGGAGGATTTATTATTGTGAGGGTATTTTGGTAATTTGGCCACTGTGGGCGCAATTGTATATTTTGGGTGCATGATTGTGATTAATTAATATAGCCACACTATAAGGTGGATTGGCTCGAGCTATCGACATGAGACGATCATGAGATGTAAGTGTTCGGTCTAGTCATAACGGGTTTAAGTTCGGGGCTCGGGGTGAGTCTCGGGGTGAATTTAATGATTAGAGCACTACCGGGAATTAAAGGGTAATGGGATATGATTTATTGGTATTTAGGAATGTTGAGATTAGCGGGAATTGGAGAGCGTTAATTATAATTAACGGCATAGGTTGGAAATGACGAATTTACCCTTGGGAGTGTTTAGAAGCTTTTAAATTGGCCTAGGGGCATTATGGTCTTTTGACCTTAAGGATTTATATCAGTTTTTGGGGGTTTGGAAGGCTGTAGAAACAGAGCAAAACAGAGCCTAACCTCATCCTTTCTTCCTTTCTCTCCCGTACAAACTTTCCTTCATCCTTTTCTTTGAATTTTGAGAGCCACCTTGAGGAGTTAAGCTTGGAGATCAAAGGGGGAAGCTAGGGAACTTGTCACAGCCATTAAAGGGGATTCAAAACCGTGTTTGAGGTGAGTTCCAGTTATGAACTTAAGGTGTGCTCTGTTTTTTTGAGTTAAGTTTTGAGTTTCTTAAGTTTTTACACTTAGAATTGGACTTTGGCAATTGTTGAGTTTTTGGTTGGTTTGAGCTTCAGGTTTTGGTGGTTTTGGACCATTGGGAAGTTTGAGAACTTTGGTTTGATGATTTGGAGATGTTTGGATGGGTTTTTGGAAGGTTTTAGAAGTGCAAAAACGAAGAAAAATGGCTGGTGCGAAGTTGGGCCGCGGCCTTGTTCTTGGGCGCCGCGGCCCTAGCTTGAAGAAGGTGGTGAAGGCTCTGTCAGGGGGGGCGGGCCGCGGCATGGTCCATGTAGGGCCGCGGCCCTTAAGGGAAAAATTGCCCAAAAGTGTGTTTTTGTGATGGAAACTTAACTCTAAGGGCCTAGGATCGATCCTACTACTTAATTGAGTGGGATTCGATGTTCCGGAGGCTTGGGTTGGGTTTGGAAGTATTTAATTACTCATTTTGATGAGGTTTTATATTTGGTTATGACTAGGTGACCGCTAAAGGCTTAAAGGTTGATCGTTCTCAAGGGTCGTTCTTTAAATCGTTCTAGCTCGAATCTGAGGTAAGAAAATTGCACCCTGTGTATATGTGACATGCATGGTTATTATTGATGCATGTCGGTTGATTATTATGTATGACATGCGTGGTTATTATTGATGCATGTTGGTTGATTATTATGTGTGACATGCATGGCTATTCTTGATGCATGTTGGTTGATTATTAAACGTGACATGCATGGTTGTTATTGGTGCATGTTGGATTGCTGGATATGTTGTATATGGTGCACGAGAAACATGTGATTAGGACATGCTTGTATACTGAGTATGATATCGTTCAGAGCTTGAGTCTCTGTGTTTATGCATGGTCCTAATTGTACTAATACCTGTTTAGTAAGCATGCTGAGTACCTTGTTTATGGATATGGAACATGTGATATATGATTGGCGGCATGACTTACTTGTGTATGACACTGACTAGTCAGGGATCGACTCTAAAGTCGAGAATCACGCATTGAATGGCTCTATGACATTAATGCTAGACCGACTCTAAGGTCGATGAATCATGCATTGAATGGCTCTATGGCATTAATGCTGGACCGACTCTAAAGTCGAGAATTGTGCATTGAGTGGCTCTAAGGCACTAATGCCAGACCGACCCTAAAGTCGATGATCACGTATTGAATAGCTCCATGGCATTAATGCGGGACCGACCCTAAGGTCGAAGAACTTATAAGCGCTTGCCTGGTCTACGACCAGATGACTATAGCCAAGGTATATGACCCCGGTGACCGTTTGTCACATGGCTAAGGGACGTTGTCCATAGTTTCGACTCTAGAGTCGTGAGGAAGGTTATGTTGGTGACTAATCACCTTGCACCTGTCCTAACCAAGCATATGAAAGAATCCCTTGTCGGTTAAGCCCTGGTGACCCTATCGTCACATGGCTAGAAGGAGCGATGCTCATTATTGTGACTTTTGGCTATTGTCACCCATCTGTATGGACTGTTGGTTCTGATTGGTTATTTTGGTTATTGTTGATATTATATCATGATATATTATGTTTTCTTGCTGGGTTTCGGCTCACGAGTGCTACGTGGTGCAGGTAAAGGCAAGAGGAAGCTGGACCGTCCTTGAGTTGGAGAGCTTAGGTGATGACGTGTACATATGCAGCTGCTCGTCCGCCACGGCCGAGGTTTAAAGTGGAACTAGGGTTGAACCCTGTTTTGCCGCTTAGAACGGCCTGTTGTAAATATTTTCTGTAATAAACTCTGAAATTATATTTTCGGGATCCCAAAGTTTAAATTAAACGTTCTAGTGAAACGTTACATCCTAACCAAAGTTTTTAATCCCTAAACCGCTAATTACACTTAGTTCACGATTTTGGCCAAATGACTCGATTAGCGAGTTTAGCACTGTTTACAAGGCACACCGTAACGATCCCTGGAGTTTGGGGCGTTACAGGTGCTTCTCTCTATATCCTAATTTTTTTTCTCACTACACGCATTTATATTTAAACTCCTCATAAATTGTTAACAAACTTTCCACACATTTAAAAAAAAAAAAAATCAATAAATTATAAAGGTGGAAATAATTTTTAACAATTTATGAACAGTTTAAACATAAATGACTATAGTGAGAAAAAATAATGTTATAGATAGAAGCACTTTTAATAAATTTAATGCTTCTAAAATTTATAGTATGTAAATTGTGTTTATTAAAAGTGATAAAGTAATTAATATATTAAAAATTTTAGAAGTATAATAGAAAATATTTTTTTAATATTATGATAAGAATATTTAGGTTAATTTACCAAAATAATATTGCTGACACCATTTTTACTCAACTTGAGAGCATAAGAGCATGAATTCAAGTATAGAGATATAATCAAATAAATAACACCATATTTTTATAATGGTTTGGCCCCAAAAAGATGACTTACGTTCACTTAGTCACTTTTATTAATATTTAAGCACTTACATTGCCCGGATGTTCTATAGTCCTCATTCGCTTTTACATTACATAAGTACTTGTTTCTATCATCATGGAGTTTCGACATTATGAATTGCCTCCCCTATTTCTATCACGTTCCTCTTATTTATAGTGAGGAGTTTAGGGTTACAATTAAATCATGGGCCTAAGTTATTGGGCTTGGCCCGCAAACAATACATTACAACACAAATACAGTTATATTTTGATAAATAACGACCCTATATTCCTACACTAAGTCTGTTAGCGCAGATGTTGTGGGTTGAACGAATATAATAATCCTGTTAGCGTGTAATGGTTTGCCTTGTGCAAACAGAGATTGAAGAATGGAGCTATGCAACCCAATCCCTTCTGTTAGTGCTTGATAGTTTGTTTTGTACTTCGTGAGAACAAAAAGTACTTTGTGCTTTGTGAGAACAAGAACTCATTTGTGCTTCATGAGAACAGGAAAGCTATGTGTTCTGTTCTTCATCCCTTTATATTTGCTATTTTTTTTAAATAGGAAGTATTTTGTACTTTGTGAGAATACAGACTTTTTGTGCTTCGTAAGAATATGAATGTTATGTGTTTTGTTTATCCTTCATTTATATTTGCTATCTTTTAAATGTTATAAATACCCAAAAAAAAATGAGTATAACAAATATATTTAGTATTAATTAATTAATTAATTAAATGGGTTAAAAAGAAAAGAAAAGAAAAAGAGGGTGCTATATATTTTTGGATTAAAAATCTCATTTTAACTTTATAAATTAAGTTTATTTAATAAAATATAAGATTGGACGATTGGACATCTAATTGCTATAAAAATAAGATAAGGAGCTAAATAATACAAGTGGTTAAATTTGGTAACGCAAATTACTATATACCCAAAAATTAATGAAAAAAAATAAATCAGAAGGGGCAGGCAAATTTGGCGTGGTGGGGGCAATTTCGTAATTGCAGAACATAGTGCCGCAGCCGATCTTGTCCTTCGTCTATAAATAGGGGGCTAGGGCTCTCGATTCCCATTGTTTTGAGGCTCTGCGAGAGAGAGCTCTCTCTGTTTTCGCAGTCGGATCTCTCAAGAAAAAAAAAAAAAAATTATCAGAAAACAAAAATTAACCAAATTTTCAAAAAAAGGAACGAAATTAATTGTAGCCGCCAAAAGAAACTACACTCTTTGCTTTCTCCAACTCAAATTTCAGCTTCACTCTCTCAAACCCTAATCTTTTTTGTTCTTAGTCGATCGCCATGGATATCCGATTCCCCTACTCTCCGGCTGAGGTCGCCAAAGTCCGTACTGTCCAGTTCGGAATACTCAGCCCCGATGAGATCGTAATTCTTCATATTACAACTCTTTCATTTTTCTTTTTAGTATATGTATTGGCAAACATGTAAGGGAAGAGTTGAAGAACGGTTTTTTGATTCTTTTATTTGGGAAATTAGAGCTCTTTTTGATGTTAGGTATTGTTTGTTTGGTTTGATTTGCAGAGGCAAATGTCGGTTGTACAGATTGAGCATGGTGAGACAATGATGGGGGGTAAGCCGAAGATAGCTGGGTTGAGTGACCCTCGACTTGGTACAATTGATAGGAAGATGAAGTGTGAAACTTGTACAGCGAATATGGCTGAGTGTCCAGGTCATTTTGGACATCTTGAGCTCGCTAAGCCCATGTTTCACATCGGGTTTTTGAAGACTGTGCTTAGTATAATGCGTTGTGTTTGCTTCAATTGCTCTAAGATAATGGTTGACGAGGTACTAATACTATAAGCTTCACCTGTTTTTGCTTTTGTTGGTTAGTTGTTTTAGCTATTTAAGGTGATGATTTCACTTACCTTCGGTGCATATTCAATTATTGGTTGAATTAATGAAGAGGGTTATTAAGTACATACATAATTAGATTTTAAGCTTCACTTTTTATCTGGACTCCTTCTTGTAGGATGACCACAAGTTTAAGCAAGCTATGAAAATAAGGAACCCAAAAAATAGGCTTAGAAAGATTCTGGACGCCTGCAAAAACAAGGGAAAGTGTGATGGTGGTGATGAAATTGATGTCCAAGGTCAAGAAACTGAAGAACCTGTGAAAAAAAGTAGGGGTGGCTGTGGTGCTCAGCAGCCGAAGCTCTCAATAGATGGAATGAAAATTATTGCAGAGTACAAAACTGCTAGGAAGAAAAGTGATGATCAAGAGCAGCTTCCTGAACCTGTGGAAAGAAAACAGACCCTTACTGCAGAAAGGGTAATGGATATCTGATTCTGCAAGCTTTTGTTTGAGTCTTAGTACTCGTGACACTTATACTTTATTGAAAACGTTTGCAGGTTCTCAGTGTTTTGAAGAGGATAAGTGACGAGGATTGTCAGCTTTTAGGCTTGAATCCGAAGTATGCTCGTCCAGATTGGATGATTTTACAAGTTCTTCCTATTCCTCCACCTCCGGTGCGGCCTTCTGTGATGATGGACACATCCTCTAGGAGCGAGGCAAGTTTTCTTTTGCTACTGTATTGCTTTGTATTCTTAAGAACTCCAGTTCTTAAAAAACATTGTTTTAACTCTTTTGTCTTTGCTGAGTTCAGGATGATTTGACTCATCAGTTGGCCATGATTATAAGGCACAATGAGAACCTTAGAAGACAGGAGAGAAATGGGTCCCCAGCTCACATTATTTCAGAGTTTGCTCAGCTATTGCAGTTTCATATTGCCACATACTTTGACAATGAGTTGCCTGGATTGCCAAGGGTATGCCTGCTTGAAATCATTTATATAATGATTCATGAAGCATATTTATATGTATGTTGGTGTCATATGAATTTGTATTATGTGCATTCACTGAAGCTTTCCTCGCTTTTCAGGCTACACAGAGATCAGGGAGGCCAATTAAATCAATTTGCAGTAGGCTTAAGGCAAAGGAAGGTCGGATTAGAGGGAATTTGATGGGGAAACGAGTTGACTTTTCTGCACGAACAGTTATCACGCCGGACCCAACCATTAACATCGATCAATTAGGAGTACCATGGAGTATTGCTTTGAACCTTACGTATCCAGAGACTGTGACTCCATATAATATTGAGCGGTTAGTCTTCTTTTGCAGGTTTCACTTCCACTCCTTACGTAGTTTTCCCTTTTAGGTACTAATTGAGGGTGCCTCTTTCTGGAGCTTCAGGTTAAAGGAGCTTGTTGAGTATGGGCCCCATCCTCCCCCTGGTAAAACTGGTGCCAAGTATATTATTAGGGATGACGGACAAAGGCTTGATCTTCGTTACTTGAAGAAAAGTAGTGATCATCATTTAGAGCTTGGATACAAGGCATGGTTTACATTTCCTAGGTTCTAATTTGTATTTTCATCTTTAGGACTGTTTTCCAATTTATACTTATTGTGGTTGCAGGTGGAGCGCCATTTGAATGATGGAGATTTTGTTCTCTTCAATCGTCAACCTAGTCTCCACAAAATGTCTATTATGGGGCACAGAATAAAGATCATGCCATATTCAACGTTCAGGTTGAATTTATCCGTTACCTCTCCATACAATGCTGATTTCGACGGTGATGAAATGAATATGCACGTTCCTCAGTCATTTGAAACTAGAGCAGAAGTACTGGAGCTTATGATGGTACCCAAATGCATTGTGTCCCCTCAGTCAAATCGGCCAGTAATGGGAATTGTCCAGGATACACTCTTAGGTTGTCGTAAAATCACAAAGAGGGATACATTTATAGAGAAGGTTAGTGATTGAGAGGATAGGGTCGCAATTACATGTTCTTAGTATATTGTATTTCCAGTAATCGACGTGGAGTCTAATCCCTTCTAATTTGTTGCAGGATGTTTTCATGAACATTTTGATGTGGTGGGAGGATTTTGATGGAAAGGTTCCCGCTCCTACAATTTTAAAGCCACGGCCTCTTTGGACTGGAAAACAAGTTTTTAATCTTATTATTCCAAAACAGATAAATCTTAACAGAACTTCTGCTTGGCACTCTGACACGGAAACTGGAAATATAACTCCAGGGGATACATTTGTTAGAATAGAAAAGGGAGAGCTACTCTCTGGTACCCTTTGCAAAAAGGCTCTTGGGACATCTTCAGGAAGTCTTATACATGTTATATGGTATGCAATTATCTTTTTGCATTTTAGTTGAAAGGGGGTTAAGGGTTTTCTGAATATGCAGCATTTCAAACTCTTACATTTTTAATTAAATTGGAATTGTGCAACTGTACTGTTCTGTTTATTAAAGGGTGGTCATCAATGAAAGTTTGGAAAGAAACTTTATTTTCATAAATACATTATAGTTAACTCATCTAATATGATGATCATATATTTTTTCTTGGATAGGAAATCATAGTCAAGGGTGTCATATCAGTCTTAAACTGTTATTTATTTTTAGTTTTCCTGAGCTTCAGCTATTCTACTTGAAACCTATTTGATTATTTGCTATGCTTGGATGATACTGCTTTGCACAGGGAAGAGGTTGGTCCGGATGCTGCTCGCAAGTTTCTGGGTCATACACAGTGGCTTGTGAACTATTGGCTTTTGCAGAATGCTTTTAGCATTGGTATCGGAGATACCATTGCTGATGCATCAACTATGGAAAAAATTAATGAGACCATTTCGACGGCAAAAAATGATGTGAAAGAACTTATCAGAAAAGCCCAGGAGAAAAAGCTAGAGCCTGAACCCGGGCGAACAATGATGGATTCGTTTGAAAACAAAGTGAACCAGGTGCCTAGAGTTTACTTGGTTTTGACATTATTTTATTAGCTTGTCTCTGCCTTCTGCTGAGAACTAATATGTTTGGTGCCTTTAGGTCTTGAATAAGGCTCGAGATGACGCTGGAAATAGTGCCCAAAAGAGTTTATCTGAAAGCAACAATCTTAAAGCTATGGTTACTGCAGGGTCTAAAGGAAGTTTTATTAACATCTCACAGATGACTGCTTGTGTGGGGCAGCAAAATGTTGAGGGCAAGCGAATACCTTATGGGTTTATAGATCGGACATTGCCGCACTTCACTAAAGATGATTACGGGCCAGAAAGTCGTGGCTTTGTTGAAAATTCATATTTACGAGGACTGACACCACAGGAGTTCTTTTTCCATGCTATGGGTGGTAGAGAAGGTCTTATAGATACTGCAGTGAAGACTTCTGAGACTGGGTACATCCAGAGGAGACTAGTTAAGGCCATGGAAGATATTATGGTCAAATACGATGGGACTGTTAGGAACTCATTAGGAGATGTTATTCAATTTCTCTACGGGGAAGATGGTATGGATGCTGTTTGGATAGAATCGCAGAAGCTGGATTCATTAAAGATGAAAAAAGCAGAATTTGAGAGGGTTTTCAGATATGAGTTTGATGATGAAAATTGGAATCCAAATTACATGTTGCCTGAACATATTGAGGATCTTAAAACCATCAGAGAGTTCCGCAATGTATTTGATGCTGAAGTACAGAAACTAGAAACAGACAGATTACAACTTGGAACTGAGATTACAACCACAGGTGATAATTCTTGGCCATTGCCTGTGAACTTGAAGAGACTTATTCAGAATGCACAGAAGACCTTTAAGATTGACTTCAGAAGGACTTCAGATATGCATCCCATGGAAATTGTGGAAGCTATTGATAAGCTTCAAGAGAGGCTGAAGGTTGTTCCTGGGGATGACTTGTTGAGTGTTGAGGCTCAAAAGAACGCTACATTGCTTTTCAACATTTTGCTCCGAAGCACTTTTGCTAGCAAAAGGGTACTGGAGGAGTATAGGCTTACTCGGGAAGCATTTGAATGGGTTACTGGAGAAATAGAATCTCGCTTCCTGCAATCACTTGTAGCACCTGGAGAAATGATTGGTTGTGTGGCTGCACAATCTATTGGTGAGCCTGCAACTCAGATGACTCTCAATACCTTCCATTATGCTGGTGTGAGTGCAAAGAATGTCACTCTTGGTGTTCCCAGGTTGAGAGAAATTATAAATGTGGCCAAGAGAATCAAAACTCCATCTCTTTCTGTCTACTTGAAACCTGAAGCAAACAAAACCAAGGAGAGGGCCAAAACAGTTCAGTGTGCTTTGGAGTACACCACTCTCCGGAGTGTAACTCAAGCCACAGAAGTGTGGTATGATCCGGATCCCATGAGCACAATAATTGAGGAAGATGTTGATTTTGTCAGGTCATATTATGAAATGCCCGATGAAGAGATCAACCCTGATAAAATATCTCCTTGGTTGCTTCGTATAGAGTTGAATCGTGAAATGATGGTGGACAAGAAATTAAGCATGGCTGATATTGCTGAGAAGATCAACCTTGAATTTGATGATGACTTGACTTGTATTTTTAACGATGACAATGCTGAAAAACTGATCCTTCGGATTCGTATCATGAATGATGAAGCTCCGAAAGGGGAATTAACTGATGAGTCTGCCGAGGATGATGTTTTCTTAAAGAAAATTGAAAGTAACATGCTGACAGAAATGGCTCTTCGTGGTATCCCAGATATTAACAAAGTTTTTATCAAACATGGTAAAGTAAACAAGTTTGAAGAGACTGATGGATTTAAACCAGAGAATGAGTGGATGCTGGATACAGAAGGTGTTAATCTATTAGCTGTTATGTGCCATGAAGATGTTGATGCCAAAAGAACAACAAGTAATCACTTGATTGAGGTTATTGAAGTTCTTGGTATTGAGGCTGTTCGTAGGTCACTGCTAGATGAATTGCGTGTTGTTATTTCTTTTGATGGATCTTATGTGAACTATCGGCATCTCGCTATTCTTTGTGATACCATGACCTATCGTGGACACTTGATGGCTATTACTCGACATGGAATCAATAGGAATGACACTGGTCCAATGATGCGATGCTCTTTTGAGGAAACTGTGGATATTCTTCTAGATGCTGCAGTGTACGCAGAAACAGATTATTTAAGGGGTGTGACGGAAAATATAATGTTAGGTCAGCTGGCTCCAATTGGTACAGGAGGCTGTTCCTTGTATCTCAACGATGAGATGCTGAAAAATGCTATTGAACTGCAGCTACCTAGTTATATGGATGGTCTTGATTTTGGTATGACACCTTCACGTTCTCCGGTCTCAGGCACTCCTTATCATGAGGGCTTGATGTCGCCGAACTATCTGCTGAGCCCAAATCTCCGCCTGTCCCCCATTACTGATGCTCAATTCTCGCCCTATGTTGGAACAATGGCATTTTCTCCTACTTCATCCCCTGGTTACAGCCCATCTTCTCCAGGCTATAGCCCATCATCCCCTGGATATAGTCCAACTTCCCCTGGTTATAGCCCAACTTCACCTGGATATAGCCCCACCTCTCCTGGGTATAGCCCCACCTCTCCCACCTATAGTCCTAGCTCCCCAGGTTATAGTCCGACAAGTCCTGCCTATTCTCCTACAAGTCCATCTTATTCCCCCACATCACCCAGCTATAGCCCAACTTCTCCAAGTTACAGTCCAACTTCACCCAGTTACAGTCCAACTTCTCCAAGCTACAGTCCAACCTCACCAAGTTACAGTCCAACCTCACCTGCTTACAGCCCCACTTCCCCTGCTTACAGTCCCACCTCCCCAGCATACAGCCCCACATCCCCATCTTACAGCCCCACATCCCCTTCTTACAGCCCGACCTCACCTTCCTACAGCCCTACATCACCTTCCTACAGCCCAACTTCACCATCCTACAGCCCTACATCACCGTCCTACAGTCCAACTTCACCAGCCTATAGCCCAACTTCTCCTGGTTATAGTCCAACCTCGCCAAGCTACAGCCCAACCTCACCCAGTTATAGTCCAACATCTCCAAGTTACAATCCTCAGTCGGCAAAATACAGTCCATCAGTGGCATATTCTCCAAGCAGTCCGAGGTTGCCACCAGCCAGTCCTTATAGTCCTACATCTCCAAATTACAGGTAAGTTGTGTTAGAAATATTGCCAAAGTTCTATTGTGAAATCTGTAGTATTTTATCTCTTGCATAAGATTTTGGTACTTAACTGTGATGGTGACAAATGTTTTTAGTCAGTTGCTTGGCTGATTTGTCCAGTACTTATCGATTTCAAATTACAAAACTTATGCATTAACATAGCATCTTATGGTTGACCTTTTCTCTTTTGCTGCAGCCCAACATCACCATCATATTCACCTACATCTCCATCTTATTCTCCTTCTAGCCCCACATATAATCCCAGCAGGTAAGGGGCTTTAATAATTTTCTCAACTTTAGATTGAGAATGTTTTAATAGCTTATGTTCTAATTCTTTTTTTATATATATATAATCAGCCCATATAACTCTGGTGTTAATCCGGACTATAGCCCAAGTTCCCCACAATACAGGTAAAAGCTAAGACAGAGCATTATTTTCTTTAAACCATTTTTGGAACTCGTTTTAAACAGAGTTCTAATTTGTATCTTGAACTTTTTTCTTTCCTTGCAGTCCAAGTGCCGGGTATTCACCCAGTCAACCTGGGTACTCTCCAACTTCTACGAGTCAATACACCCCACAAACAAGTGATAAAGGCGATAAGGATGATCAGAGCACTCGTTGACCCCCATTTTTTATTGGTTGTTTAAATGGATTGGGGATTATTCAAAGGTCAGTTTCTCTATTGATTTATATTCCAACTGAACTGTCTCTGGACTTGTAATGGGTTTAAACTGATGTTTGAATTTGTTATACTCAGCAGCTTTATGGGTTAGTGAACTTGTGATCTGTTGAACTTTGGCCAAAATGGACCACTCCACTACAGACCTCAGGCCCCAGCTTTGTCTGCGAGAGTTCTTTGTACTATACTTGATATGTGTCATTAAGAACAATTTAGACCAGACTAATTCGAAAAGACATAACCACTGTTTATTAATTTTCTGTTAAATGCGATATCGTTTTTGGTATTCTACAACTATAGTAAAAAATATTGATTGAGATGAGGAGGGTCTATATATGTAAACTTGTATTTGTAAGAAATTTATTATAAGAATGGACTTTAGAAATTTGCATTAGCACCCCCATATTTTTTTATGGTACAACAAGTGATTGATTGATTCATTTCTTAGCATTTCTAATATTGTACTTGAACATTTCTGTTATTATTATTTTGCTAAAGTTTGGTAGTTGGTTGGTTGTCTTAAACTGGGCTAAGTATTTTATTATTGTTAGGTTATTTTTCTGCTTTTTATCTTATGACATCTTATGACCCAAATGACATTTCATTTGCCCATTGATCAAAAGGATATTCTGAGTTTTCTTTTACTAAGTATCTGTTCAATGCATAAAGAGCAACAAACTTCAGTAAATCAGACCACTTAAAACAAATTAAAATCACCAGGAATTCATAACAGTATACATCCATGTTACATACTTTATTTTCATTGTGTCATGGATAATTACGAAAAATGATATATTTCGGTTTTACTCCATAATGAAAAATAAATTGAACTCAATAGAATCACAAATTTAAATTCACTTTGTTTATGTTCTTCCATTTACACATGCCAAAATCTTTAGTGAGCTATGACATTAAGTTATTATTTGCAGAAAAAATACTCAATTGATTACATTTGCAATACTTAAGTACCGAAGTTATTTTTTTGCCAGCAAAAGTACTTTCTATTTATGTTTTGTTGCAGCCGTCAGTTCCAATCGTTAAATATGTTGGTGATATGTTGCTGAAAGTACCAAATTAAATGCATATTTGTGGTAAGAATACATAATTTAATACATATGTGCGACAAAAATACTCAAATTATGATAGTTGCTGCAAAAATATCTAGATTATAAGCAAATTTAACATTACGTGGTAGACTTAGCAATAAAATAAACAACTACAACAAAATATGAATAGAACGCATTTTCGTCGTAAAAAAAATAATTTGAGTGTTTAGGTGCTTCGAAATAATAATTTGACTAATTTCACCACAAATATCCATTTCATTAATAACGAAACATGTGTTTGGGATTCAAACATTGAGTAGTTTAATCAATAAAGTGAGTTGATTGTAGTTGCAGTAGGTATACTTATTAGCTACTATGTGATATATATATATATATATGTACAAATATATACCCACCATTGTTAATAAACTCGTTATCAATTGTAATAACTAGAATAGATGATGTATGATCTTTCTAATCAACTCAAATCTAGTTGACTTTTGATATATTCATCGTAGGCTATTTCAGCTTTACACTAATGCATTCCTAATTTTGACCAAATCACTACAAAGATAAGGTTATATGTTTGACAACATCTATAACAACTATATATAATATGACAATGAGATATTGATAGTTTCATTCAACTAAAAAATGATAAAACCAAGTCCTACAAAGTTAATTTGCTGGCTCCAAACTCAGGCTTGGTGTTATATATATATATGTATATATTAATTTTGGGCCGGCATTATTGAGCTCTTCTAATGAAAAAGTCAACTATTGTTTTGTTCACACTCACACACACATCTATATATATATACATACATAGATATTAGATACACAAAGGTATATTTGTATCTGAAAATTTGAAAACTCAAAATGGAGAAACTGAAGAAGAAGATAGCAAAGCTTCTTCCTCAAGCAGTGACTTTCACAAGCCCTCCTCCTAGCCCACGCAAGGCTCCCACTGCTGTACTACTCGTCTCTCTTGTTCCTGCCGAGGCTAGACTTAGGCCCAATTACGGTACCAGTTTTGACACAAAGGAGCCTTCTTCTCCCAAGGTCTCTTGTTTGGGCCATGTCACTAAGCCCAAGTCCAAGCCCAAGCCCAAGCCCAAGCACAAGCCCAAACAGCATAAGGAGAGTTTGATCATCAAGATTTTCAAGGGACACAGAAGAAAAGGAGGTAAGCGTTGTAGTGTTGGTGGTGGTGGTTCTAAGGATGGCTCTGTTGTGAAGAAGGTTCCTCAATTGGGCCTTATGAACAAGTTTGAGAGTGGCCGTGGTGGTATGTTATCGGACTTTGATTGGACGGCCCATGTAGATGTTTTGGGCCCAGATTCTGAAAAATGCCATATTGAGGTTGAGTCAAAGAAAGAAGTCAATCTTTGGGAAAGAAGGAATAAGCCAGGTCCTCCTCCTCCTTTGTTTCTTAAAATGTAAACCTTATTATTAAGCTTTCTTTACTGTGTCTTTACTATTAAATAGTTAAATTTGCTATTTTTTTCTTCTTCTCACCATTTAATTCAAGGCAGAAAAGAAATAAAGCTCATGATTTTGTAAAATTTAATTTTCATGATCTGAATGTGTTTTTCTTACTTAACTTTATTATTGTATGAGAAGGAATTGAATTTTAGCTGAATTGAATGGTAGATTTATTATATCTCTTCTATATAATAAGTGTGTAAATAATATAGATTTTTGGTTTTGATTGTTTGTTTGATTTTCTTTAACAGAATATTCTAAATATTTAACGGAGTATACCTTTAAAAGTAACTTAAAAATAGATATTTATTAATTATATTAATATAAATTCAAATTCAAATTCAAATTCAAATGCTATAAAATATCATTATTAGAATAATATATAATACAAAACTAGATATTAAATAACTATATGTTATAAAATATTATTATGATAATAATATAATCATAATTTTTTACTAATTATATTAATATGAATTCAAATATTATTATTATAATATTTAATATAAGACTAGATATTTAATACTTATATTAATATAAATTTAAATATTTTAAAATATTATTATAATAATATATAATACATAATCTTATTTTTTATTAGAAAAAATTATCATTTATCTTTAAAAAAGTTATCATATTATATATATTTAAAAAAATATAACCAATGTTTTAATTTAAATTTTTATTTAATATGTTTATGTTATTTTTTTATATATAATTAGTTATTTATTTGAAATCTATAGGGTAATAATACAAATTTAATAAATATAATTATATAAAATAAATATACATTGCACGTTTCTTATAGTATAATATATAAACAGGTGTAAAACATGGCTCCCACCCAGTAGATAAGTATTGTGGATAATGAAAGTGACTCAATCTCAATGTGTCTTCATTTCAAAACATGATTACATTGAGAGAAGAGATAACAACCACTAATCTCAAACTCAAACTCTAGATATTTTGCTCTTTGATGATTGAGATGCATAACCATAAGGTTTTGAAAAATGGTAGCAATTGAGAGAAGGGTTTCTTTCAAATATTAGAAAAGGACTTCTTAACCTTTATGACACAATTGAGAGAGGAAGCAACCTATATTATATATAGACAACAAGACAAACAAAGGAAATTGTAAATTTCAAAAAGACATAAAAGGGTATCTCTCAAAACCTCTATTTTTCTTTGTTCTTTGTTCTTTTTGGTCTTTTTGTGATAACTTTTGCATCATAACAAGAACAAGAAACCAGTACAACTTTTATTCTTAGTCTCTCTATATACCACTATTGATCCTTGTGTCTCTAGATTTGTCATTTGTCATGTTTGGTCTTTGGATTCTTAGCCTAGCTTGTATTTATACATGTCTTTCCTTTATTAATATATTTATATTTGAGAAAAAGGAGAATAGGAAAAAAAAACCCTTTTATGTAAAGTTAACCAATCAAAAAAAGAAAGAATCTTGAATTAGCCAAACACAGTTTTGAATCACAATGACCAATCTCAAAAGAGAAGCACAAACCAAGTATTCCTTACTTGTTTTTATTCTTCTCCAGAATGTGAAACATTTTGAATATAAAAAAAGAGTAATGATATGTGCACAAAAAATATGCACCTAAATATTACACATAGTGACGTGTCACTGCTTTTTAAAACAGTAGATCCCAATTTTAATAAATGTGATTGGTTAGGCCAAACTGCCACATCACTGTGTGTAATATTTGGGTGCACATATCATTACTCATTAAAAAAAAAAAACAATACTATTGAAATATAGCTTTCAATTCATAATTCGAAAGAGACTTCTTAAAATTAAATATTGCTCACTAAACACATTGAGAGCTATATTTGTCGGTTATAATGATTGATGACAAAAATAGTCGTGCATAAACTATTGCTAATTAGAGCCTAAAAGTGTCAAATAGTTTCTTTATGAGGCTTTGCAACTTTTGAGATTACACTAATCATAATGCTTAATATTCAAAGAATCATTTTTTTTACTCTTAAAAGTTGTTTGATTGGAATGGTATCAAAAACCTAATGGTTATTGTGAGCTTTGGATAAAAAGGAGAAGTTTTTTTATGAATAAAGATAGTAACTTTGAAATAAAGTTTTATAGTAGTAAAAAAGAAAAACATATCAACTTGTTCAACCTTAGTAAGTTTTTTCAACAAAGTTCACCTTGTTAACTCCAAAGTAGGAAGAAAACAAAACAATGTGATCCAAATTCACAAAAATATCTTTAGTAAAGAGTCTCTCTCATCTATATATAGATATATATATATATGACAACTTTTATATAAGGTCTTTACTTTAAGTCCTAATGGTAAAGCTATTCAATGTTCTCGATTCGTAAATAGTTTTTGACACGATTTTTTTATGACCGTGTATATTGTAGTTGTTTAGAGCATCCTGCAAATTTTCAGAAAATTCTGAATAGTTTATAATACCAAAAACTAGGTTCAAATATGTTGTTTTCCACGTGCATAAAAAAAATTAGTCACGCGTGCAACAACATATTTGAACTTCTAAATAGCTACAATATACACGTTTATAAAAAAAAAATTGCGTCGAAAACCGTTCACAGGTCGAAAACATTAAGAGCCAACTGGTAAGGCTTAAAGTAAATGAGGGAATTGTAATCTAAATCCCAACCCATGTTTGGTTCCAATTTTAAGGAGTAAAATTAATAATTTGTGTGGGTCCCACATATATTTTAAGGGTAAAGTAAATCATTTTGTACACAATATTGTAGTTGTTTTCCACGTGCATAAAAAAAATTAGTCACGCGTGCAACAACATATTTGAACTTCTAAATAGCTACAATATACACGTTCATAAAAAAAAAATTGCGTCGAAAACCGTTCACAGGTCGAAAACATTAAGAGCCAACTGGTAGGGCTTAAAGTAAATGAGGGAATAGTAATCTAAATCCCAACCCATGTTTGGTTCCAATTTTAAGGAGTAAAATTAATAATTTGTGTGGGTCCCACATATATTTTAAGGGTAAAGTAAATCATTTTGTACACAATAGTTTAATATTACTTTCATCCTAAGTCCATCTACACTTTCTAAAACAACTCAACTATTTGAAACAAACAGCCTATATGAGAATTATCACGTGTGAGTATATATATATATATATAGGGAACGACTACAACGCATTTTTTTTTTTTGCAACACCAGTGCATCATTTTCTATTTTCGGCATTTGGATAGATATAATCCCAATTTTTTTTATATGATAGTGTACATTGTAGGTATTTAGAATATCCTGCAAATTTTCAAGAAATTCTGAATAGTTTACGAAGCCGAAAACAGAGTTCAAATTGTCAAATTTTACACGCATACACAAAAAAACAGGCATGCGTGCAACAGACAGTTTAGACTCTGTTTCGGTACCATAATTTATTCTGAATTTCTTAAAAATTTGTAGGATGTTCTAAATAGCTATAATGTACACCATCATATAATTTTTTTTTGGATTATAACTATTCAGATGCCGACATAGAAAAATGATAAACCGATGTTGTAAAAAAAAGATGCCTTGTAATCGCTCCCTCTATATATATATATAAATATAAAAAAAAAAATTTATATAATTTCAACTTCCAGTCTGGCAATTATATGATCCCAACGACTACTATCCATGGACCCCAATAATTCTTTTCTTATTATGACATTGGGACCATAGTTTCTTCTTACTTAATTTTATTATTGTCTTTTTCTCATAGTGAAATAAGTCATAAGATAATTGAGATTTCTTACTTGAATATCATATCTCATCAAATCTTTCTTATTTTATACTTTTTCTTTTTTGTGTACGTGTCCCCCATTCCTCTCTACTCAAAGTTTTAATCACTTTTTGGATTTTAATCATGTTCAATTGATCAGAATTAGCAAAACAGTCTTTTATTTCTTTTTCTTAACCACAAAGTCCCTAAATTTATAAATGATAACAATTAATTTCGTATTTTTCTTTTAATTTATAACTAATTTTTTACATTTTAAATTGGTCTCCCTCAAAAAATAATTTAAAAACCACTTTTTTAATTTTATAAATTTTAAATAAATATAATTTATTTTAGTTTATTTATTTAGAATAAAGTTTCTGAATTTATAAACAATAAGAATTATTTTACATAATTGTGTTCATTGTAGTTACGGCAATCCTCTTTTAAGTTTTCGAATTTGTTTGGATACTTAGTATGCTAAAAATATATTTTTTTGTTCATGATAGTTAGTATTATCAACTATTTTGTTTTAACATACTAAGATTCTGTTTGGAAAAATTTTTATTTTTGAATTTTTTAAACACAAAAATAAAAATATTTTTTATTTTTTATTTTTAAAATATAATAAATACTTGTGATAATTTTTATTTTTATTTTTTGTTTAACAATATCAAATGTTGCTTTGAAGGATAGAAAAAAAAAAGTTGAAAATTGAATAAATTCTATTTTTAAAATTTAATAAATTTTTAAAAAATAATAAATAAAAATAAAATTAACAAACTCATTTTATATATAATTATCAATTTTTTAATTAATTAAATAAAAAACTATTTGTTCAAGTATTACCAAACAGTCCATAAATTATTAAAAATAAACATTTCCTCCTTATTGAAAACTAAAAAAAGATAATTTGCTTTTTATATTGGTCATTTTTATGTGTACTCTGTCAAAAGATAATTTAAAGATCACATTTTTACTATTTTGTTAAACGTTTAAAATAGATATAATTTTTTTTACTCAAAAAAAAAAAAAATAGTTTACTAAAAAAATAGAAAATAGATATAATTTTTTTCTCAGAAAAAAAAAAAATTGAAAACAAGAAACGGCTAACGTTAAACTGATTCATTCGAAACTCCTCCTCTTCAAGCAAACTCAAAATCAAAGCTTGAGTTTTTTGGTTTTGGTTTTGGTTTGGTTTTGGTTTTCTTTGATGTATAAATTAGAGTTTGTACAGTGACCAGTTAAAGAAACAGTTTTGTTTGTTTTGTTGTAAGTTTTTCCATGGCGGAAGCTGGTCCGGATACGATTTACCTCCATGGCGACCTCGACCTTCACATCATCGAAGCTCGTAGCTTGCCCAACATGGATGTCGTTTCCGATCATTTTCGTCGTTGTGTCACCGGTTGTGGAACCATCAGCTACGGTCGTAGGAAGCCCGCAGATCCCACCGACTCCGACGGTCACCGCCACCGCAGGATCGTCACCAGCGACCCTTACGTCACCGTTAACGTCCCCCAAGCTACTGTGGCTCGAACGCGTGTGTTGAAGAACGCTCGAGATCCTTCCTGGAACGAGCACTTCGTTATCGCATTGGCTCATCCCGTTGTTAACCTCGAGTTTTTGGTTAAGGACAACGATCTCTTTGGCGCTGATTTGATCGGCACGGCCAAAATCTCCGCTGCCGAAATTGCCACCGGTAAGACCATTGATGACTGGTTCCAGATTTGTGGTTCCAACGGGAAGCCGCCGAAGCCGGACACTGCGATTCATTTGAAGATGACATTCACGCCTTGTGAGAAAAACCCTTTGTACCAGCACGGTGTGGCCGGAGATCCGGAGCAGAAGGGCGTGAGGCAGACTTACTTTCCGGTGAGGAAAGGGCACTCTGTGAAGTTGTACCAAGACGCCCATGTGATTGATGATATGCTTCCGAAGATTAAGCTTGACGATGGGAAGGTTTTCACGCAGGAGAAGTGCTGGGAAGATATCTGTTATGCTATTTGTGAGGCCCATCATATGATTTACCTCGTTGGCTGGTCGATTTACCATAAGGTGAGGCTGGTCAGAGAGCCCACTAGGCCATTGCCGCGTGGTGGGGACTTGACACTCGGTGAATTGCTCAAGTACAAGTCGGAAGAAGGGGTGAGAGTCTTGTTGTTGGTGTGGGATGATAAGACATCACACGACGCCTTCTTGATTAATACGGTGAGAGTTTTGTTTTGCCCTCCTGCATTTTGTGAATTGTAATAGATTTTTTAATGATTTGGTGCTCTGTAGTATTATCGAGATGTTTGTTTTGTTTCCAAGATATGGAAATTGATTAATAATGGTGAAATGGGGTTTGAGTGAGTGGTGCAGGTAGGAGTAATGCAGACACATGATGAAGAAACAAAGAAGTTTTTCAAGCATTCTTCGGTCATTTGTGTGCTTGCGCCTCGCTATGGCAGCAGTAAGATGAGTTATATCAAACAACAGGTAAGCTTCTTATTTCGATCATTATCCAGCAATTTGGTTCGTTGTAGTGATCAATGATTGAGTTTTGCTTTATGCAAACAAAGTTGTTGCATTGGTTTTGGTGGAACATGTTCTCTAGTCTTCGGACATTCTTACAACAATCTTCCCATGAACCTGATATACTTGCTGAAGCCACTTTCTTTATGGTCCTCTTACAGGTTGTTGGAACCGTATTTACACACCATCAGAAGTGTGTTCTTGTGGACACACAGGCAGATAGAAATAACCGTAAGATAACTGCATTTCTAGGAGGCATTGACCTTTGTGATGGTCGCTATGACACGCCACAGCACAGACTGTTTCACGATCTTGACACTGTATTCAAGGACGATTTCCATAATCCTACTTTTGCTGTAAGTAGTTGGCGAGTTGAATTATTCAAGTTGTTGTCTGCATTTTTTATAAACTTGATTTAAGTAGTGCTAAAATCTCTAGGCATTTGCTGCTATTGTTAGCTTATATCTGATAATCATGAACGTGAGTGGATAAATTTACCTAATTGCTGTCACATGTTGACTTCAATTTCATAATATATGCATACGAGTGAACATAGATCCTGCTTATTGAATTACCTAGTTTGATGTTTTATTATATGCTTCAGAACTTTTCCCTTTTCTATTCTAATTTTCCCTTTGTTCCTTTCTCTGTTGCTAGGCTGGAGTCAAGGCTCCAAGGCAACCATGGCATGACTTGCACTGTAGAATTGATGGGCCTGCAGCATATGATGTTCTTATAAATTTTGAGCAGCGTTGGAGGAAATCAACAAAATGGACAGGGACAGTGTTTTGTAAAAAAGTTGCCCATTGGCATGATGATTCTATGATAAAAATAGGACGTATCTCATGGATACTTAGTCCTTCCATGCCTGAATCAAAATCTTCGAAGGATAAATCAAAAGCTTTGAAAGATAAGACCGCTGTTACAATTGTTCCCGAAGATGATAAGAAATTATGGGTTTGCACTGATAATGAAAGTTGGCATGTTCAGGTAGGATAATGGAAGTTTATCTTTTTAGTGTTCTTTTATTTTTGTCTATATATATATATATTATTATATATTGGCACTCTTTTGAAGAGAGAGTGAGAGTTCCCTTATACTTTTGTACTTTGATCAAATCTAATTAGGATGCATCTTCATCATGCAGATTTTGCGGTCAATTGATCAAGGATCAGTAAAAGGATTTCCCAAAATAGTTGAAGATGCCGTGGCCAAGGTTATATATCACATGTCCCCTATTGCTCTTCTTCTTCCTTTCTTTTTTCTTGTTTATTTTTAATTTGAAGACTGGACACACGAACACAAAGACTAAAGTTGTCGATGTATTGAGGTGATCACAGAACCTTATATGCGCAAAGAATCAAGTAATCGATAGAAGCATTCAATCAGGATACATCCAAGCTATCAGATCAGCTCAGCATTTCATATATATTGAAAATCAATATTTTCTTGGGTCATCATATGGGTGGCCAGATTACAAGAATGCAGGTGAAGCTGACAAATATTTATCACACTGCTTTTTTATAAATTAACTTGTACTTATAATACACACATCTGGCTGAAGATGTTTGGTTTCAATGTTCTTGGGAAGGAATAGATTAATTTAACTCAAATTCAGTTTCTAGATGAACCATAATTGAATAAATATGCGAAAGTACTTCTGCAACTTACAACCTGCGCTGTTGAAAGATGCATTCGGGTTCACTTATCTTTTATTTGTTGTTGGATATTTGGGTTATACCTTAACAGATGATTTTGAACTGTAGTTCCACGGACTACTTTTGCTCATTCACTGGCATCTTAACTTAAGCTTTTGTAATTTGGGCAGGAGCTGATCATCTTATTCCAATGGAATTGGCCTTAAAGATTGCTAGCAAAATTAAAGCTAATGAGAGATTTGCGGTGTATTGTGTTATACCATTGTGGCCTGAAGGTGATCCAAAATCCGGTCCTGTGCAAGAAATCCTCTATTGGCAGGTTTATATCATCTAATTTTTGAATGCCTTTAAGCCATAAACCATTCTTTTTTTCTTTTCTTGGAGACAAATAAGATGCTTTACATTTGCACGTTTGTACAACCCGTTGAATTGCAAATCTCCTTCTTCTGAACAATTATTTTTTATGCAGTTGATCTATTTTTCTTACTTGCTGTTGTGTGCTTTTATGCAGAGCCAGACAATGCAAATGATGTATGAAGTTATTGCACAGGCACTGAAATCAGTGAAGTCAGACTTAAAACCTGAAGATTACCTCAATTTCTATTGCCTTGGTAACAGGGAAGATTTTAATGAGGAACAGTCAACTACAGATACTACTACCGTGGTAATTTAAATGGCCCTTTGCTTTAAATTTTCATGCCCCAAATAATGGAAGGCTTCTTGTCAAAGAAGTTTACCTATGAACGACGTATTACAACTACTTTCCAATTAATAATATTGTTGATACTTCTCACAGCTGAGCTGCTGAAGTATTTTAGCCATTTTTATTAGGAAGTTTTTTCTTTTTACCTTTATGTTGCTAATTCAATGCTATGAGCTTCATACTTCTTATATGAAACCTCCCTTATTTTCTCGTGTAGACAATACTATTAGCAGTTCCTAGAAAAATAAGGTTTACATTTCAGTTCAATAAGATGAATTTTTCTTCTTTCTTTTCCTTTTTGAGCTGCAAGAAACTAATAATATGTTAATTAATGTGAAACACTTCATCCAGGTCAGTGATGCACAAAAACATCGACGATTTATGATCTATGTTCATGCTAAGGGTATGATAGTAGATGATGAGTATGTTATAATTGGATCTGCCAATATCAACCAAAGATCTATGGCTGGTACAAAAGACACTGAGATAGCCATGGGTTCATATCAACCCTACCATACTTGGGCAAGAAGGAAAAAGCATCCACGCGGTCAGGTTAGTTTCTACTTTTCATCTCCTTTTTCTGGATTTTCCACCTTAGATTCCTACTTACCTTCACTAGAGAATAACAGGACTAGCTGCTGTATGTGTTTAAGAGATCATTTTTCCTTTTTCTAGTGTGAACCTGAACAGGTTAATGCATCTTGGGAAAGCTCACAGAAGCTCATTATTGTTGAGTTCTGTGATAGAGCTTGGCCCATTACAGTGATACTGTCAAGACTTTAAAATAAGAGAAAATCATAAATACTTCTCTCTTTAATTTCTCTCCTCATAACTTTTTAATGTTAAAGTTAGTAGTGTAAAGCTTTATCACTTTCAATAATCTAACTGCACCTCCAATGTTTGCAGATATATGGGTATAGGATGTCCCTTTGGGCTGAACATCTTGGGAAGCTAGATCACTGCTTTGAAGAGGCAGAAAGTTTAGACTGCGTGAAGATGGTGAATGACATTGCCCAAAAAAACTGGAAAAATTTCATGACTGACGAGTTCACACCATTACAGGGCCACCTTCTGAAGTATCCTCTACTCGTAAATGAAGATGGTAAGGTTGTTCCCCTGCCTGATTGTGACACATTCCCAGATGTTGGTGGTAAAATAATCGGAGTTCATTCTGCGACTCTTCCAGATGTGCTAACCACGTAACCCGTCCCTACTTGATGTTCATAAATGACTGTTAAAAATAGCCAAAATGGTGGTAATTGGTTTAGGTTGTTAAACATCAAAGCAGTTGAGTTTGTTTCTTGATTCATTCTTTTCTATTTTTTCGGCCACCTCCCTCTATTGCTTTCAGATTGTAAATTTGTGTAAAACATAGTGAAATGATGGTACTTGGCGAATGAATGCATCTTCAAACATGTTTCATGTATTTGTATTATTGTGAATTGGAGAGGAATCACAACAATAATTTCAGTGTTACTTGAACAATTATTTGTATGCAAACTTGCCAGGAACTTGTAAGGCTCTAGTCACATTGCAATCTTTTACAGCTGTGGGGTTAAGAGGAAAATATCCATTTATGTACTAAATTCATCATTTGCATTAGAAAGAAGAAAAGAATCTTAGAGATTAGACCTCTAACCTCTCCAATGAATTTCAAATCCGGTGAATTAAGCTAGTGCCAGTCAACTTCCTTATATTCTTCTCTCTCAGCTCCTCTCTTAATCTAGCCGCCTCCTCCCATCGCCCTTTCTCTTCATACAAACTCGCCATAGTTATGTACTGCTGAGCATTGTCAGGGTCTACCACCAGCAATCTTTTCGCAAGTTCTTCGGCAAGTTTTGTATCGTTTTGCATTCTACAAGCACCAAGCAGAGCACCATAAACATCTTTCCCTGGCTGCAATGGCATGTTCCTGATAAACTCAATAGCCTGGTCTATAAACCCTGCTCGACCGAAGAGATCTACCATACAAGCATAATGCTTTTGGCTTTTCACCACTCCATATTCCTCCATTTTTTCAAAAATTTGGCAGCCTTTTTCCACCATACCTGCATGACTACATGCGCACAACAAACACAAAAACATAACACCATCCGGGTATAATCCGAAATCTAAAAACTGCGAAAACATCTGGACTGCCTCATCTGCATGTCCATGCATTCCATAACACCTTATCATTGCACTCCACACTTCTAAGCTCTTATCTCTGGTTTGAACAAACACTTCTCTGGCAATGCTTACTTGGCCGCAGTTTGCATACATTGAGATAAGGCCACTGCTTAAAGTCACATCTACCTCCATGCCTGTCTTTATAATGTAAGAATGAATCCACAAGCCAACTTGAATTGCCGATGCTTGGACACAAGCAGGAAGAGTGCTAACGAGAGTGGAGTGGTTCAGAGAGCATGTTGTTCGATCTCGCAGCAGGGTGCAGAAAGCCATGAGGGCTTCATCCACGTACCCATTTGCAGCGTACCCTGAAATCAGGGAATTCCAACTTATAATGTCTTTCTGAGCAATACCATCAAACACTTTTCTGGACACTTCAACTTCCTGACACTTGGAATAAAAAGCAACAAGAGCATTCCCAACAAACAAATCTGAGTGAAGACCAGATAAAACAGCATGTCCATGCACAACTTGACCGTTCTTCCAATCTTTCATGGCACCACAGGCCTTCAACACATAAGGGTACGTGTAATTATTCGGTAATATACCACTTCGCCGCATTCTACAATACATATCAATGGCTTCTACAAAAGGACCCTTTTTGGCATAACCTTGAATTACAACATTCCACAAGAAAACATCTCTCTTAAGCAAACTATCAAACACCTTCCGTGCATCATCCATAATTGAGTCATTACTGGAGTGCTCAATGTACTTGCCAGCCAGCTTAGAAGCAGTAAATGGGTTTTGGTTATGACCACAAACAATTATGTGGGCATGCATTATTTTGATTGATTTGGTGTTTTTACAATGTTCCAAGGAGAAAGTAAAATAATGTGAATCCCTAAGGCTAATGAGTAAATAAAATTGTAACAATCTCAAGGAATCCCTTCTTCTTGATACCTGAAATGCACCTAGTTGAGTTTGCATTATCAGCAACAGAAAACCATAACGATAATACTACAACAATCAATGACTACAAAACAGTAAAAGACATGTTCTTTGGTAGAATAATAAACATGCTCATCTATTCACACAACATAAAAGTACTTTCATTACTCCAAATCAAACTCATGAAGCTTTTTATAACTCATTCATTAGAACCTTAGACCCTTAAAATGTGTTATCTTGCCAACTCAACATTTAGATTTGTCTCTATTTATTTGCCCCTTTTGGTCATCCCATGCTCTAAATGGGTTATTAGTTGGACTCAACAAGCAATTAAATTCCATCCAATCACTAAAAAGTAGGGTGGAATATTATGCAAAAGTGAAGTGAAATCAAAACTTAGATTGTGCATTTAAAATGTTTGACTTTATAATACAAAATTCAAGAGTTAAAAATCAAACAAGTAATGATTAAAATGCATATTTTTTTTAACACAAGCAATGATTTTGCTTTGAATATTGTGTACAACTTATGTGGAAAATCATAGTCGAGTAAAAAATAACCATATCCTTTTTATAAAAACTACACGTCGTTTTGTGTATCTCAGACAATAAACGACATTCTTTTAATTGTCGTTTGAGCCTATTTTTAGTAAACAACGGAGCTAATGTCTGACCCTATAAATACACGTTTCCGCTTCGAAAGCCTTTCGTTTTCTCTCTCCGGAGTCTGCGAGGGTGCGACTCTTTCGAAGCCCCTTCATCCAAAACCCTAATTATTCCATTGTTGTTTCTCAACTTTCAGAAAATGGTAAGCTCGAACCTTTCGTCGCTCTTTGACAATTTTTTTTTGGCTTTCTTATAATGTAATTATGGCATAACTAACTATTCAATGCGATCCTTGATTTCTTGCAGGCCGACTCTCCTCGCAAAAGGTAATATTTGAACCATTTTTATTTGAAATTTCTTCAGTTTTGGGAAATTAGGTGTGCTATAGAGTATTAGATCGTGCATTTTATTGAACTAGTAATATGGAAAACAGTTCAGTAATTTTCTTTAAGGAGATGTTGTTTTGAACAAATTTATTAATACAATGACAACAATTGAAAGTTTGAAGCGTGGAATTTATAAATATTTATACATATCGTTGTTTCACCACCGTAACAGAGATATCGACAGTTTATATTTCTGGAAGATTATCTCGCTGAACCAAGGAAAATTTTAAAGTTTTTGGTCATTTGGTTTACTGGGTATTAGTTATAAGGCCATAAATGAAACTTGTTAAAAGGAAATGGTGTCTTAAAAGTTTATTTTGCTTGAATTCTCTTTTGTGGCTTGATTTACATTGTTTATATTGTACCTTCGTAATTTGTATGTTATATCTTCTACTCTTTTTGATAAAGCAGGGTCTCACATTCTCCTTCCCCACGGAGAGCTCCATCCAGGTCCAGATCAAGGTCTAGGTCTTGGTCAAGACCAGTATCTAGGTCAAGATCTCGATCCTGGTCAAGGCCGAGGCCTAGGTCCCGATCTCGAAGCCGTGGCAGGTTGGTTTCCGCGCCTTCTTTTTAATATTTATAATCTTATTATGTCTGTTTATCATGAAGGGATGATGTAACTATTTTAGTAATCTTTTGTATCATATTTTCTCATGATGCTTATTTTTAATGTATTTGTTGGTGCCTTACGCTGCAGATCAAGGTCCAGAAGTCATGGCAGGTAAATTTTAACACTTTGTTTTCTTGCTGAGGGTCTTGTACAACTTTATTGTGTAATGTAATTCTGGATACTATAGTGCTGGTGTTTGACAACTTTTTGTGGTCATCTTCATGTTTCAGACCTGAAGCTGTAAATCCTGGAAATACACTATATGTGACTGGTCTTTCAACAAGGGTTACAGAAAGGGAACTCGAAGACCACTTCTCGAGAGAAGGAAAGGTTGGTTTCTATGTCTTCAATTTATTTAGGTCATCTTTTCTTCATGATACACTGGATCACAATTGGTTTGACATACATCAACTTATGCTTCATTTTCAGGTTGCTTCATGTTTTCTGGTGGTGGAGCCTCGTTCGCGTGTTTCCCGTGGTTTTGCCTTTGTTACAATGGACAATGTCGATGATGCTGAGCGGTGCATCAAGTATCTCAATCAATCAGTTCTAGAAGGCCGATACATAACTGTGGAGAGGGTAATGTGATTTTACCTTTAGTGGCAAAAGGGTTCAACATATCAAGTAGTTTTCTTTCTTCTTGACTTGAAGGTTTTCTGGTTATATTCAGAACACATTGCGTCAGCTATGTTGGCAGCAATCAAAGATGATGAGTTCATCCATGTCAACTTTAGTGAAACAGCTTGATCAATGGCAAGCTTAAATGCGTGTGATCAACTAAACATATCAACTATATTGCCCAACAACTATACAACCTCAGCATTCACTTTCAACTTTCAACTCAACTAATCAACGGACATTAGCAACAACTTTCTAATCAGCCTTGTGGTATCTTGTACCTGGAATTTATTTCATGGACACTAGTCATATGTGCCAGGATGTTTTTACTTGTGTTCGATGCCAGTTAGCCCCAAAATCTTTTGATGATTTATGGAAATTGTTCCTATAGTTAAATGATCTCACAAGACATTATTTTGCACCCGAATAGTCTGCATGTTTCCTGGTTCCCTCGGTTCTTTCTATTTGATCCACTTGCGAGTTTTCAGCTGATAGTTTTTTTCTTCAATTTCAGTCTCGAAGGAAGCGAGCAAGGACTCCAACGCCTGGCCACTATCTTGGGTTGAAAAGCACCAGAGACCACGGCAAGTTTAACATGCTATTTCGTTTTTAACAATTGATCGACGTACACTGGGGTTTTGTTATTTTCATTTTTATTTGATCCTATATTTACCATTCATCCTTTTGGATTTTTGAACAGGCTACCGTGGTGGTGGCGGTGGTGATCGTGACAGGGATCGTGGTGGTGGTGATCGTGATCGTGATCGCAGTAGGTATCGTGGTGGAGGCGGGGGTCGTGATGACTATGGATATCGTAGGTCCCCAAGACGCTCACCATATCGAGGGGGTCGTGATTATTCTCCCAGGCATTCTTCTCCTTACGGCGGAAGATCAAGGAGGGACCGGTCAAGGTCACCTTATGGCAGCCCAGAAAGGAAATATGTTAGAGGTTGAATGGCTCCAACGTTTAGGGAACTATTGCAATGTAATGACATGTGGATTTGGAGTTTGTTACCCTTACCCGGTTAAATACTCTTTAGTTTGTCGTAATTTGTTTTCATCGTTTGTTCACTTGTATCAAGGTGGAATATCTCGTTTTGGGTTCTGTAATACGTTTGAATTGATTTATGTTAAGGATGCTTCTCTCTTTCTCTCGTTGAAATAGCATGGATTTTCTTTCTCGTTTTGGTTTCCCAACTCTAATGATTGAGGGTTGGAAAATGGTCACTATATCTGCTGTGCAACTCAAACAATACACAACCATTTAAATGTAGCAATATACAAACAAATCATGTCTAAGAGAATAAGGCTGGAAATAAAAGGAAGAAATTGACTTCATATTCTATATATGAAAAACATATATGTAGATATATATATATATATGCACGCTTGGTAAAATTATCATTTTTTTTTAAGTTATTTTATACTTTGTCCAAGTTCTAATAATTTTTTGTGTTGGAGATTGGAGGTTGAAACAGTCAGAATTTTTAAGTAGCTGTTCAAAATTCTAGACAAAGACTATTTAAAAAAAAAATTATAAAAACTAGGTAAAAGTATGACTCCAAAAAAATAAGTTCATATATATTATTTATAACAATTTTTGTAAAAAGGTTTATTATTATTATTATTATATCATTTTTTATTTTAAGTTTTTGGGTTTTGCAAATTTATGTATTTGGTGCCCGTTTGATATATGTATATTTGGTATGTGTACGGTTTTTTTTTTTTTTTAATAGTTGGTATATGTTCGATATAATTTTTATATTATATACTAAGAGACTACGTTGGTGCAATTTTCAATTACATTAAGCGACTTTGTGAGACCCAAAAAGATTACATTGGGCAGCTTTTCAAAACATATAGTTTTGCATTATTTATATGGCATTCAAACGGCAAGGCGTTGAATTTTGGGTTTTGTAGATATATATGTATTTGGTGTACGTTTGTTATATATGTAATAAATATAAATTATATTTTTGAAATAAAAAATGCAAAGATGATAAAAAAAAATTAACTATGTAAAAAAAAGTGCAGGGAGTCTAAACTATAACAGTTTAGTCTAATTGTTTTTTGAGTTCTTCACAAGACAAGAGGTAATATTCGTTTGTGTAAGGCCTGCTTTTACTTTTGAAATTGCTTCAGCTAAAAAGGGTTTTATTTAGTTGCATAGAATTGACTGCTTAACAGTCACTTTTACTCCCAGTTTCTGATAATTTACCAAGAAAAAAAAATGAAGGATAATCTTCCTCTCTTATAGGTAGCTGATAAGCATTATCCAAGCAAGTTGCATAACTAAAATTTAAAGGTTGGCGCCTATAGTCAGTGGCTACCCCTAACTGGTTTAGAAAATGGTTTTGCTCAGTGTTTGTATTTTAGTTTTCATCTGCTTTTAAAACTTGACGTGTACCCTGTTTATTGTTTCAAATTTTTATTTTTAAAATCTTTTCTTTATTACAACTTGGGTCATTATCTATTGGCTAAACCCAAAACAGCCTGGTCCATAATAATAAACATCACAGGTCAAAATTCCAAGCAATTTGGGTTTGGTATTTGCTTCTTCTAAGCAAGCTCAACAACAACACTCCCTAGTTTTTTTAATCCTTGTCATGGTCCCTACCAAGATCATAATTTATTCAAAAACCAGAAACAGAACTGGAAAACCACGTTTCAAACTATAAACTCAACAATCTTATTAAATCATTAATGATTGCAAAACAAACAATATAAATAACAAGGTTATATATCCTCTACCACAACAAGGTTATATATCAGACAAAAAAAAAAAAGACCAAAACTTTTTCAAGTACTGTTATTACCTTTCTTCTGACCCCTTTTTACTTATGTTTCCTCTGCTATCTCCCGTATCTCCTGCTTCAAAATGGTTGGGCTTTGTGACAGCCATATGGGTCCAAGCAATCTGTGGTAACAATTACACCTTTGCCAACTACTCTGATGCTCTGAAATCTCTCATGGCACTGACCCAGCTCCAGCTAAATAATCTCTCAGTCGCTAAAGATGTTGGCAAGGCCTTTGGGCTGCTCTCCGGCCTGGCTTCAGATCGTTGGTCCACTTCCACCATACTCATTATCGGCTCAGTTGAAGGACTCATAGGATATGGAGTTCAATGGCTTGTTGTCAGTCAGAGAATCAGCCCCCTTCCATATTGGCAGGTACATATTCTTCCATACATTCTATCAGTTACAAAACAAAAGTCTTAACTTTCATCTATAGACCCCACTATGAAATTTGTACGTGGTAACTCACACCTTTATCAAAATTCAACATTGCAACTCCTAAATCTTTTTGCATAAATCTTATATTAAGGACATGTTTACCATCTAAAAGAACACGTTGATATCTTCCTTTCTCCAATGTGGGGTCACCAAAAAAGTATCAAAGCTTGAGTTGAAGAATAGCCTTTTGTTTTTGAGCTTTGTTTCGTTGAGTCATTTCATCAAACAACGAACATGCAATACTTTGTGGCTCATATTGCAGATGTGCATCTTTCTTTGCTTCGGAGGAAACAGCACAACATGGATGAACACAGCAGTTTTAGTGACATGCATGAGAAATTTCCCCAAAAACAGAGGCCCAGTTTCCGGGATTCTCAAAGGCTACGTCGGACTAAGCACAGCAATCTTCACAGACGTTTCCACAGCTCTCTTCTCCTCCGACCCATCCACTCTCCTCCTCACCCTCGCCGTCGTCCCCGCCGTCGTCTGCCTAACCGCCGTCATATTCCTCCGCGAAACGACGTCGTTTCCCACCAGCCCAACAGACGAAAAACGACAAACCCAATACTTCAACGTCTTCAACGCTATAGCCATTCTCGTCGCTCTCTACCTCCTGGTCTTCGACGTCACCGGAAGTCACAGTCGACTTCTCTCTCTGGGATTCGCAGCTGGACTCCTCGTTCTCCTAGCCTTGCCATTGGGTGTCCCTCTTTACTCGCTTCTGTCAAAACCCAGACCCAGTTCCGACGTAGAACGACAAATTCAGAAGCCATTGCTAGAAGAGCCGAAAGAGGCAGAGAAGGAGGAGAGTGGAGTTGAAGTAGAGCTGTCACAGCGGCGGCCATTGATCGGAGAAGAGCACAGCGTGGTTGAGATGATTGGAACTTTGGAATTTTGGGTATTGTTCGTGTCGTTTTTGTGTGGAGTGGGAACTGGGCTGTGCGTGATGAACAACATGGGGCAAATGGGGGCGGCTCTGGGCTACTCCGACGTCTCCATTTTTGTGTCGTTCACAAGTATCTGGGGATTCTTGGGTCGAATTGGCTCTGGCTTAGTCTCCGAATACTATATTGGGTAACTTTTCCTCTCTCACACTTTTCCATTAATTAATATATATATATTTTTTGCTTTAGAATAAAAATATTTTGCAAATAAATTTGGTTAAGTATGTGTTTTTGTAAAATATATATATATTTTTAATTATGTTTACAATACTGTTTATTTAATAGTACGATGGTTACAAATTTAAATTTAATTGATAATAATTTAATCAAATTATTCTGAATTATATAAATTTAAATTTTAAATTTAATTATATATAATTGATGGTATTTTGTTTATATTAATAAAATTTAATTTATCAAATCTGAATCTAGAATATCAAATATATATGAGTATTATATTATATGAATATTATTGAAAAAAAAAGTGTAAAAATATAAAATACCAAATAAGTAAATTCCAAATAAATTTACATAAATAGCTAATTTATAAAACTTTAAATAGTAAAACGGAGATAGAAAATATGTAATTTGAGGACAAGAAAATTTTTATTCCCCACAAAAAAAATATATTTTTCTAGCATTACTTTGGAAAATATTGTTTTTTAATAATTATGTATAGTAGTTTATTTGAAAATTATTTTATAAAGAATATCATTTTACACTGTGATATAAATTTATTAAGTGTTTTTCATATACCTTTTCCTTAAAAAAAACATTAGATATACGTTTGTTAAGGGAGTTAAACTTTTAGCTCAAAAATTAAAAAAAAAATCCAAAAACATTCAAATAAAAGCATATAATTCATGTTTTTCTATTAAAAAATATTTCAACTCCTTAACAAGTTCTTAATTTCTTGTAAATTAGAAATACAAAAACTTATTAGTTTTATAGGTTTGTGAGAATCAAGTTAGTATGAGCTAGAGAGTAATAATATTTAATTAACAATTTCACTCAATTTTATTGATAAGAAAAAAAAAATTACTAGGTTCCCACACTCTCATAAGTCTCATTTCATAATTTTCTATTTATTCTCATTATCTTTCTTTCCTATTAGACAACTCATTTTCTTTTCTTTTTTAGGAATTTACTCATTTGGTATACTTTGTTTTTTCAAATTATACTCTCTGTTTTTAATAATACTCATATGTTACCCGTATTTTGAAAACATAGATATTTCATATCATAATTGATAAAATTTTGTCAATATGACCAAACTATCCATAGTTATAGATAATTTGTAACTCGTATAATTGAGAGTAATTTGATTAAATTGATAAAATTTTATTAATTAAATTTGAGTTTATGATACTAAATATGTACGATTTTAAAATCCAGGGTATCAAATATGTACGATTTCAAAATACATGGTATATCAAATGAGTATTATTTGTAAACACAAAGTACCAAGATGATACTTTGCAAAAACACAGAATACCAAATGATTACCTACCGTTTTTTCTTTCCAATTTTCTCTTCTAAGCTTTTTTTTTTCTTCCCTTTTTTCTTTTTACCAAACATAATGTGAAATGTTGATAAATGTCATAATATGCAGGAAATTTGGGACCCCAAGGCCAATATGGAATGCAATTTCTCAAGTGATAATGGCATTTGGGTACATTTTTATGGCATTAGCTTTGCCTGGATCACTTTATGTGGGCTCGATTTTGGTGGGCATATGCTATGGTATTCGTCTCACTATAACAGTCCCAGTTGCCTCTGAGCTATTTGGGCTCAAATATTATGGGCTTCTCTACAACATTCTCATCCTCAACCTTCCATTGGGCTCATTCCTCTTCTCGGGCCTGCTTGCCGGGTTTCTATACGATGCTCAGGCCCAAACCACTGCTGGAGGTGGCAACACTTGTATTGGGCCTCAGTGTTACATGCTTGTGTTCGTTATCATGGCCCTTGTTTCCATTATTGGGCTTGGGCTTGACCTGTTGCTTGCTTTTAGAACAAGGAATCTCTATTCCAATATTTGTGCAGACAAGAATAGTGTTACTTCTTCACCACCATCACCATCTCCCAATGCTAAAGCATAAAATTTTTTATTCTTTATGTTTTTTTTAAAGAGAATATAACATTTGTTACTATGTGATTTATCGAAATGCATACTTGATACCTTATGTTTTTAATAATTGTAACGCCCCATGTTAGTATGGCTGCTTCCTGGAATGACGACTGGCCTTACAAACCAACATGAGTCTTTCCAGCGTGCTTTGTCCTCACTCGCACGCTTCCTGTGAAAACTTTCCAAGTGGTCACCCATCTTGAGATTACTCCAGGTCAAACACGCTTAACTTTGGAGTTCTCAAGTGATAGGCTACCGAAAAGAATATGCATCTTGTTAATATAAGTAATACCCATCAATCCATTTAAGTCATCTTCAACTGTGTAGTCTCATACCTACAGAGTCTTAGTATCTTCACACTTGACCTTCCCCAGGCGGTGTGGGATTGCACAGCTTTACCCGGTCTTTCTCCTAACGGATCACGGGATTCTGACTATCATAATAATATTTATCTGATACACTGTAATTTAAAATTGTACATATTTGATACCTAATCTCAAATTTAAACAATAAAATTTTATCAATTTGACAAAACTGTCATCAATTATATATAATTAAATTTAAATTTGAAACTCATATAATTGATGACAGTTTTGTCATAATGATAAATTTTAGTGAAAATTATATTTTATATGGATTTTTCAATAAAGTTTTAAAAAATATGGTTTTTTTTTTACAAATATTATTTTATGGTTTTTTAAAACTTGTATTCCCTTTTATGGGATTTTTTTCCCATATTTTTGTAAAAAAATCATTATTATGCCATATTTTTTTTCCCATAATCTGATTTTTTTTAATTAAATTTGTCCATACAAACCAAGAAAAGTTTAATTACCATATTTTTGCATATTAATGGCTAAAAACCCATATTTATGAAAACATCCCTAAATTTTATTGATAAAATTTAAGTCTAAATGTACCAAATATGTGCGATTTTAAATTACTGGACACCAAATGAATATTATCAAATATATATTTCGATAAAACACACATGGTATCAAATGATTATTTACCCTTTGTTTAATACTGGACACCAAATGAATATTATCAAATATATATTTCGATAAAACACACATGGTATCAAATGATTATTTACCCTTTGTTTAATACTAATTTGTACACTTGATTTTAAAAAATTGAAAATAAAAAAATTATTTTTGTAAATTGATTAAAAAATAGTGGAATTACATGAAATATGAGATTTTTTTAAAAACTTTGATAAATATGACATTTTTTTCCTTAAGTTTTGTATGGCATAATTTATTTATTTACATTTTTATGGGATTTTTTTCCCATATTTTTGTAATTTTATTAAAATATACCATATAATTTCAATATTTATTTTTTTTAATTACGGGATATTTTTATTACTATATTTTTTTAATCATATTTAAGTTAATAATATATATACATATATATATATACAATTAATCGTATACATTAAACCATATAATTTTTTCCATTATATATATACATATATTATTGCTATTATTATTTTTATATGTATATACATATATATAAGATTATAAAATAGTACACATTTATATATATATGGATGTATTATTATTGTTATTATATTAATTTTATATATACATTCAAATATGAGGTGAATGACTTTCACTAATTGTGGTGATGATGATGATGTCTGGGTTATGTCATTATGCACATGTATGTTTTGGATTATTGTTGGAGATGTATATATGTCATTTAATTTTATTTTAAATAATAACTGATCACCACTATAAAAATAAATTTAGATTTTTTAGTAATGTGCCAGTAACCGGTTACTACTATCAATTTTAACTGTCATGGCAAATACTCGAGTGAATTGTAACTGGTTATTGACAGATTTGGAAGAAAAAAAAACAGATCAGAATACATCAAGTAAAGAAGAAGAAGAAGGTAACCAGTTAATAACTGATTGATAACTAGTTACTGAGCCAAACCTAGAGAAAAAAAAAACTCAGAAAATACAAAATTAATCTGAGAAGTAGTAGTAGTAGTAGTAGTAGTAGTAGTAGAAGAATGTGGTAACTGGTTACCCCTATCAAAATAACAATTAATTAGTAACTAGTTACTCAGCCAAATATTTAAAAAAAAAAAAAAACTGCATCTGAAAAACAAAATCAGATATGAAAATAACTGGTTACTTAGGTAGTTTTATAAAGAAAACCAAATCTGAAAAATAAAATAAGATTTAAAAATAACACATGAAGAAGGAGATTAAATAAGGTAATGGTTACAACTAGGTCCACACAAAAACTCAGATCTGAAAAATAAAATAAAATAAAATCGTGACAGTAACTGGTTACTTAAACCAGATCTAAAAAACAAAATCAGATTTAAAAACAACCATAAAGAAAGAAATTAAATAAGGTAACTGGTTACAGCTAAGTCTACAAAAAACTCAGATCTGAAAACAAAACAGAATCAAGACAATAACTGGTTACTTAAACAGATTTAGAAAAAAAAAACCAGATTTGTAAAATAAAACCAGATCTGAAAAGAAAAGAAAATACAAATATGAAACAATAAAGAAGACGCAGAAGAACGTAAAAAAGAAGAAGAAGAAGAATGCGGAAACGAAGAAGAATGCGAAGAAGAATACGAATCGGAGATGGCGTCAGCGGTGACCGGAGATACGTCGTCCATTTGCCAGTGCGAGAGAGCTCCTATTGTTGTGAGAGAAAATGGTTGATTGCCATTATTGTGAGAAAAATGGAGAGAGCAAGTGAAGAATACATGAGGGATTGAGAGAAATAGGAAAGTAAGAGAGAGAGAGTGTGTGTATATTTTTATGGTATTTTGTTCATAGTATTTTGTTCATAGTATTTTGTATGATTCTCGTATTTTAAATTATTTTTTGTTGGAATTATCATATTTTGTTGTATAACTTTAATACCCATAAATATATAAAGTAAATTATTTTTTCCCATATTTTTGTAAAGTTCTCTTAAAAAAAATATGATTCTCTCAATTTAATAGTTTGGACTCTTATTTTCAACTTTTTTTGTTTTCGTCCCACAAACTCAATTTGAGCTAATAATACTATTTTTTTTTCCCAATTTACAAAAGAAAAAACCCTTATTTATCATTCTTAAATAGTTTCAACCCTCTTAAGAAAAACTTTTCATCATGGCCAACCATTGTACCATAAAATAGTATAAATTTTACAATTCTTTTTGCCTAGTCCTGTACATATTGGTGTAACATCAAAGTCATGTGTTGAAACAAAGATTTCTGGTTGGTTATTATTGTGAGAACTGTCTGGTCAATGTCAAATCTAGGGTCCCAAAATTTAAGGCTCCCTAAGTTACAAAATTTAATTAAAATTAAATATATGCATATTTAATTTTTTTTTTTTTACAAATTATAGAAAACACTGATAAGAAAAATTAAAGCATGAATTTTGAAGGAAAGGAATTTACTAATTAATGAGCTGAATAATTTATTAAAATTAATGCATGTATGGTTTTTTTTAGAAGTTATCGTGTATTTTTTTAATGATGGTATTTTAATTTTCTTTTATTATCTTAACTTTGGGAAAGTTAGGATGCAATAGAATTATCATCTAAAGTTAGTGATAGTGTTAGTATTGTTTAAAGAAATAAAAAATAAATTAAGTAATATTTGACACAAAAATTGGATGGAAAGTACTATTTTAATAATAATAAGAAATAGAAGGCACGCCAAATTGAAAAATTAATAAAATTAGAAAATATTTGTTTGCTATTCAACCAGAGATCGAGCAGCCTCACAATTTACATGGGTCTCACAATGCATATGGGGTTGCAGGATTAGGATGCCGATCAAACCTGCAGTGTCACGTGAATCGTGAGGCTGCTTCAATCGGGATGAATAACATTTTATAGAAAATATAATTAAGGGATACTACTCAAATTATTACGTTTGTAGCACTAAGTACATAAGTTATTTATGTAGCAGCAAAAGTACATTTCGTCCATGTTTTAATACAGTTTTATACAACTGTTTATTTTGTCGTTAAGTCTGCTACATCTCGTTAATTTTGCTTATACTTTGCGTACTTTCGCCGCAAATATATCTTAAATTGGGTACTTTTGCTGCAAGTGTATATCGGTCGATTTGGTCTAGTTATAACATATTTTAATCAATCCAATGTAAAAATCGGGTTGCAAAAATTTAACTCTAATCCGTCCAACTAAAGAAAAAAAAAGTTTAACATATCCAATGTTTTAAGCGGTTTGGTCGGGTGAACTCACTCAAACCAATCTTAAATATTTTTTTGTAATTATTCAAATAATTAGATTCAATAAACTAAAATTATAATATATATTTCAAACTTAAAAACATCATTCAAAATTCAATCTTTGAAACAGTATTTTAAATTTATTGTTAAAAGATTGAAAATTATATTTAAAATTACATATAATTTATGTAATAATATATGTACGAATGACACAACAAGGAAAATGGGCTTTTACTTCGGTTTTCAAACTTGATTTACTTTGGTTTTCGCTAAAATTCGCAACCGCAGTAGTTCGGAGCGAAGTAAAAACTAGTTAAAAACCGAAGTAGAATCTCCACTTTCTACTTCGGTTTTTACATAATAACCGGAGTAGAAAGTGAATATACGCGACCATCCTTAGCACTTTCTACTTCGGTTCTTAGGTAAAACCGAAGTAAAAGGGCTACTTTCAACTTCGGTTTTTACTAAGAACCGAAGTAGAAAGGAGACTTCCAACTTCGGTTTTTACTAAGAACCGAAGTAGAAATGGGACATTCTACTTCGGTTCTTAGTAAAAACCGAAGTTGAAAGTCCCCTTTCTACTTCGGTTCTTAGTAAAAACCGAAGTAGAATGTGCCCACCTTTTTATTTAATATATATTTCTGATTAATTTTAAATGGACGATTTCTATTTATATATATATATTTTGGCCTAATTTTATTTAAATGGTCTAATTAATATATATATATATTTTTTTGGCCTAATTCTTTTTCAGCAATTTAATTATATGAATTTACAATTATATATATTTTTACAATTGAAATTGGTTAAGAATTTTTTTTTAATGAAAAAATGATAACTTTTATTAATTAAAAATGTTATACATGAGCATATAAAACACAAGTACTTAAGTAAGATAACTATCCTTAACATTAATACATTTACAAAAAACTATACTTACAACTAAACGAACTTATAAACAAAATAGGCTTACTCATAAATGTATGTCATCAATTGACCTAACCATTCGTGTTGGATTGGCAAGAGGTCTGCAATCTCACAATATTGCGTCTTCCCACCAAACTGTAAAATTAATAAATATAAATTTTTTTTATAGATTATCGATACCAAAATAAGTTATAAAAAATGAACTTACTTTTTCTTTTAGGGTTTCTATTGCATTTGATGCCCGTACAATATATAAAATATTTTAGTTTAACTTAAGTCACCAATCTTTTATTTTTTAGCGGTAATAATCCCTAACATTCATGTTTAGTCCCTATTTTAACGCACGAATAACGGGTTTGAGAAAATATGCACAAATTACGTAAAGTTGGAGACTTTTGCCAAATAAATATATATATATAGCCGTTAATTACCCTAAAAAATAAACATCATGTTTAATTAAGCAAGCATGCATTATCTAGGTTTAGCCTTTAATGTTAAAGCATATTAATGGATATATATTTATATATACAAGGTATTTCTTAAAATATAAAAGCATGTATTATTTATATATTTAATATCTAAACTAAAATATTATAGAATTTTCTCATACAAATCTGTGACAAGAACCTTCTTATTTTCTTGTGCTTTTTAAAATTTCCTATAGCAACAACACAAACAAACACAATAATCAAGCATAAATCAATCCATCCTTATATCACCACAGCATGCAAATTTCCCAGAGCCTACTTCACTAATTTTCAAACATAACTTTCACTAAATCTAATATGCATGATTACATTTGCCTTATCTTTATACATAAATCTTGTAGTAATATAAATAAAAAAAATAACTAACCTTCAATATTACTCTTCAATGCACCCGAAATGAACAACAAAGTTCACCACTCAATCAACGACCCTACTAAAATATTACATAATTAGTAAACTACATAATTAATTATCAAACCAAATAATAAAAAAAAAATCCAAACTAGTTAATGAAACTAATGAACAACACTTTGATCATCTTCAAGCTATTTATTTTTTTTCAAATATTTAAAAAATAAATTTATCTAATTTCTAAAATTCACTAATATACATATATATATATTTATAATAAACCTAATTTTTATCACATTATTTAACCTAACAAAATAAACAAATAATTATAAAAGTTAACAAAATATTAATTATATTAATTATAAAATTCGGAATAATAAAAAAAATAAAAAAAACATAGAAAAATAAAAAATTATCATCAAAACCATATTTTAGTAATCTATACCTGTTTTGAAGCTCAAAATCCCCTTGCAATGACAAAACCCCGGTCAAAATCCGGCAAGAAACACCAAGAAACAATAGAGAAAATACCCACGGCCAAATGCTTTTTTTTTTCTCTAAAAAACAAAAAAAAACAGATTTTTGGACTATATTTCGGTTTATAGTGTAGAAAAGCCGCAAGAAATAAAGAAAAAAAAAAAAAAAGGTGTGGAGAATGAAAATGGGTCTTGGCTCACGGTTGTTAATGGAGGTTTTTGGGGTTTTTTTGCACAGAGGAGAGAGTAGGGCTTAAGGGAGATAACCGTTGAAATGTACATAAGGGCCGCGTTTGGCTCGATCATTTTTTTGCATTTTTATTATCTCTAAACATAAGTCACGGGCTTGTGCAACCAAACACGGCCCTCTTCACTATGAATTTTTCACTTCGTTTTTTTAAAAAAGTGAAGTAGTATGTAATTTTTTTCAGGGCTCCATTTTCAAAAGCGAAGTAAAAGAGTTTGAATAGGTTTTTACTTCGTTTTTTTGTATGCTCACTATAAAAATCGAAGTAAAAGCCTATATTTCTAGTAGTGTGAAAAAAAAAACAAAAATATTAATCAGTTTATTCAAGTTATATTAAGCGGTTGGTATAATTTCCAAGCCGCCCAATATAATAATTAAGTGATTTAAATTTTTGTCGTGTTATTCTAGTTGCGTTTTTTTCGATTTGGTGTGTGGTTTGAAAAAAAAATTGTACAACCCTATTAAATTAGATACTTTTATACCAAGGTGTTATATATAGACATAAGGTGGGAACAAACACCAAAGTACACCAAAACTGAGACAATAATTAATTAAGACACTAAAAAATAAATTGGTACTTAATTACTTCAAACCTAATTTAGACACAAATATATCTATAATTAATAATTTAGAAAATATTATACATACATTTAACAAAAATAATAAAATTAGTACAAGGTTATTGCGATCGCTGAAAATGGCGATGCCCAGCTATGTCCCCTCAGATCAGGCAAGTCGGAGAGAGATCGTTCAGACCCAAACTATGGAAAACGCATCTCACATCAACAACAACAACAAGACTTCCTCTCTCCGGTGGACCCTCCTCCGTCAAGCCCTTCTCCGTCGTACTCCTCCCCAACCCTCTGCAGCTGGTACTTCTCTCTCTCTCTCTCTATATATATATATGTATGTGTATATGTATACTATATATGTCATTGATTTTGATCCTTGTGGGCTATGGAAGCAGAGGGGCAATCTGAGAGTACTATAAAGAGAATTTCTAGGAAGGCCATGCATGGATTCAACCTGATACCATATCAGTTGGTGAATAACGATTCCGATGCCATCTTGAATCGTCAGAACAACTCCAGGGATGCTACTTTATGTTACACTTTACCCATTGATGGCGCTCCCAAGCTTTTCTTGACGTGGGTTCTGAAGCTCTTGTCTTTATTGTGTTTCTATTCTTGTCTATCAGACATTTTATCGAACACTTTGTGTTCTTTGAACTTGTTCAGCTTAGCTTTTTCTTATGCTATATAGTTAATGGAAGTTGAATTTTGTTATGGGGTAATAGACTCAGATACATTTATGTAGTTTGAATGTCCTGTTTTGTAGCTGGGAAATGATCTTGCTTTTCCCTATTTGTAATTTACCATATTGAAGATACTGTGTTTGAGTTTTGTTAAGAAAATTTTGGCTCATAAAGATAGGTTCTTTTTTTATTATCTAGATTACACATTATATTTAAAAAGAGCTACTTGGGAAGCATTTTGCTTGATTGCAACGCAAGGTGAGCTTGTTTATAGCTTCATGGTGATTAGATGTGGATTTTTTTGTGCAGCCAAAGAGTGAACAACGTTGCTGACATCAGTGATCTTGAGTTTTGTAATAAACACGACATCGATAATACTGGCCTTGTATGTAAGTTTCCATAGTACACTTTTGGAGCTATACAAACTTGGTTCAATTGAACTTGTAGATCCACTGATATGCTGAATTTTAAAATGAATGTTTGCTGGACAGTGTTTGGCATTCCTGCTTTTATTCTACTGCATTTTCGTTTTTATTAGGTTTGTAAGTTAAGAAACAATTGAAAATTTCGTGCTGATCCTTAAGTTCTAATGTAAATTTTCATGCTCGTTGTGTCTCCTTGTCGAGTTCAGTAAACTCTGTACTATTGTTCAGATATTGTGTGATGATAGTTTATGCTCAAATGTAGTTGGAACATCAGAGCTAATGTCATCCTTATGTAATTTCATGAATTCAGACTTATAGTGCTTATTACAAAATTACTTGTGCTGAAATAATTGATCATAATCTTAAGTATTTTCTAAGTCAAGTTATAATAGGGTCCTCTGTTTGTACCAGCCTATAACTTGAAATGTTCTACAGGTCAGTGGCCATCAGAAGATGTTCTTGCATACTTTTGCTTGTCTCACGCTGACTTGTTCAGGTTTTTACATATGATTGCTGTTTTGTAATAGCTTAAAGTGTTTTGATCGTGTGTTTTTGGGAACAGCATTCACTTTTGATTTCTTACATTATTCAGGTCCAAAAGAGTTATTGAACTTGGATCAGGCTATGGTTTGGCTGGTTTAGTTATTGCAGCAGTTACCGAGGCTTCAGAAATCATAATCACAGATGGAAATCCTCAAGTTGTTAATTGTATCCTTTCCTCTTGACCAGGCTATCAGTTACTTTAAATTTGAAATGGGAATTCTAGGTTGGATTTCTCATCAAGTCTACATTAACACAATGAGTAATGGAGTCGCATGAAAATAAATATTGATGTCACACATGTACTATGTTTAGATTGTTTTCATCTATTGTTCTGAATGTTTATTATCAGTGTCTTTGTGGAGGTTCCTAAACGTTCAGATATTGAGCATAATATTGATGCCAATTCTAGAGCATTTGGTGCTACGAAAGTGAAGTCCATGGCGTTGCACTGGAATCAGGATGAAATTTCAAATATTTCTTACTCTTTCGATCTCATTGTTGCAAGTGACTGGTAAGTTCCTCTGCTGGAATTTCCTTTCACTGCTACAGCCTAGTGCATAGACTCCTACTGTTTTCATTCCAAAATAAAGGGAAGAGAATATTATATTGTGAAACTCAATCACTTGTGGTGGTGTATATGGTAGTTATAAAAGTACATCAAATTTCTGTAGTAAACAACACTAGTACTAATTCAATTATTTATTTCTTCACCAAAAAGATACCTGTAAAATTGTATATTTAGTGCTGAGAGTTGACATGGGCCCAACTTTCATGTGTACACAGCACTCTATGCCACTTTCTTGTATAATTAATCATTAAATATCTTATTCCATTGGCTGAAAAAAACTTATTTTGCTAATGCTATTTTTAGTGACCTGGAGATAGCTAGATATTTCCACTTGACAAAAAACAACACTTAAATCTTTTACGTAATGCATGAATAAACACACACACACTCAACAATATATAATGACGTAGAATGTCAAACAAATCTTTAATCTTTATGGCTGTGTTTATCTTCTTTATATGCTTTATAACTTGATATATATTGGAAAATCCAAAAGGGAAGAGCTTTTAATGGCGACCCTTGCTGGGCCATTTTTTTCTTTTCTTTATAACTTGATATATGATTTGGCAGTACATTCTTCAAGGAATGCCACAAAGGGCTTGCTCAAGTGGTCAAAAACTTGTTGAGAAAAGTGGGACCGTGTGAAGCCATATTTTTCAGCCCAAAAAGAGGTGATTCATTGGACAAGTTCCTAGATGAAATTAAAGAAAATGGCTTGCATTTCAGCATAACAGAGGACTATGACGCAGAAATTTGGAAGCGTCATCAGAGCTTTATGAACGAAGATCACGACACCTGGCCCAGCTATGAAAAGGATCACTGCTACCCATTACTGGTCAGAATCACACCATGAACTTTTGGTTACTAGTTTCTTATTGTATTTCCCTGCACATAATTTGATATTCTTTGAGTTAAGTAATGCCATTGTGGGAAAATTATATGCCATCCTGCCCCATTGAATAGCATGCATTATTGAGTGTACTTGTAATTTTTACTAGAGAAATCTACGTACAGGAACTTCATTGTACAGACTCCATTCTTGTCCTTGTGTTTGGTGGATCCCATACTTTAAAATGCACTGCACTATCGTCCAAGTCTAGTAATGTAAGTAAGTAGGGTCCTGGTCACTATATGGACTTGGTTTTACCAAATTAATTAAATGAAAAGAATGAATGGGTTGATTGTTTTGTCTTGTTTTTTTATGGATTGATTGTTTTATTAGTTTGGATTGTTGAAAAAGTTTTGTTTTTCTTATTGCACTAAATACAGGGTTTATGCTTTTTTAGATCTTGAGTTTTAGCTCATTACTTATTTAGACCATTTGTTTTGATAAATTATTTTTTGGACTTTGTATTTTTTTAAATATTTCAAATAGACCCATAAACCCGATTTTTATGAAAGTTTTTTGAACTAAAATCACAAATAAATCATTAAACTAACAACTTAGCACAAAAATACAGTCATTTTGCATAAGAACTGTATTGTTATATTTAATTTTTTGTTCATCAAAATCAGGTTTAGGAGCTTGTTTGAACCATTTTATAAAACACATGATCTAAAAAATAATTTATAGGGTTCAATAAGCTAATAAGGCAAAACATAATGTTTAAAAAGACATACCATTCATTTTAAATAATTATAAACAAGACTATTTGTTTTGTAAATTAGTAAAAAAAATGGTACGCTCAACTTAAGTTCGGACTCATTCCTTCTCACTTTTTCTCTTTCTCCTATTTAAGTACCACTTTTTACAAACAGGTATTTAAAAAAAAAACAAAAAAAAAAACAAATTGATCCAAAGTAGTATAAATCTTAAGGCATTGTTTCTTATGCTAGACAAGCTTAATGGACTAGATAAATTTACACAGTCCAATGTTTATCACACTTTAGGACAGGACAATTTTAGCAGCACACAATTTTTGTCCCAATCTCTAGGGACTATCATAACCCATCAAGAAGATGTGTTATATTTGTTCCCTTCCATTTCTGTTTTTCTGTTTTTTTGTTTTTTTTTACATATAGATTAAGTATATTATATTCTATTTTTTTTAAATGACATGTATTGTATTTTTTTAATGTTATATATATATTTGTGAAAATTTAAATAATATTTTTTTCTCAATTAATACTTGTTATTTTAAATATTTGTTTCTATTAAATATCTTACATTAAATATTATTTTTATTAGTAAAAAATAATTTTATAAAAATATTAATTTATTAAAAAATATATATTACACTTTATTTAGTTTTTTAATGCACCAAACATAGTATAATACTAATATAATTTAGTCTAATCTCATACTTCTGTCCAATACAGTCCAGTCTCGCATACCAAACATAGACTAATTCATTTTAGTATTATACTCTGAAGCTACTTTTGGTTTGTTTTTAGAGAATACTTTTAACATGGGTTAATATCATACTATTTTATCATGATATAAAAATCAATTAAAAGAATATTATAACAATAGATATTTGCACCGAAACCAAACTCACTAAATTTACCATTTCTTGCACTTATATTCTCCAAAATATCTAAATAACTTGAAAGATAAATTTTTTTAAAACTATCACTAAATAAATTAGTTGTTAAATATCTTAAATTCCATTAATTTCAAGCAAATAAATAAATATGAACAATGAAAATCTTAATAGTTATCTCTGAAATTTCATAGTGATTCATCTGCTATTGCTTTAGCAGGGTTTTCATAATTTTCTTCTTCTACAAAATGCTTTAGACGATCATGTTACAAATAGTAGTTAATTATAGTCTGATTAAGAGGGTTTTGTTCTCAGCTTTTAAAGCTTGTATTAGGCTACTCTGCTTCTTAGCTTTTAAAGCTTGTATTAAGCTCCAATAGTGTGTTTTCTCTCCATTAACAACTAGGTCAGGTTCGACCATAAACTTTTTTTTCCAATTGCGTAGTTCAGTAGTTTATGGCTTCATTTGTATGATTGAGATGTGGTTTGATCCTTACTTATAGGTTATTCTACGCTTTTTTGAATTTTTTTAATATTTTTAGTTCCGTCTTTAAACTTAATATTCTAAGTTGATTGGTGTGGCTATTAAGTTAGAATTTTCTATTTCCTTTTTGGGTTTTCCCCATGTGGGATTTTGTAAGTAATTACTTTTATTGTTTGTCATAACCTACTATTTTGGATAATTTGATTTTTTTTTTAAAACCAACTATAGTTTTGGCTTGTATGTCCTTCTACACAGTCCTATTAGCTCACCCTTTAGATAGTAATTTACTGTTGCAGCAGCGTATCGGAGAATTGTTATACTAGACTTGACTTGATAACTACTTGTTTACTAAAATACTTAAATTTTTACTTTAATATATATAAGATTATTTGGCATGAATAATTCAGAATAAAATCAAAGGCAATTTAGATATTTCATGCTAAAAGTTTAACCTAAAAGAAGATATGTTTAGAATATAAATCATATATACTTTTAGTGAATGGAAAAGAAAAAGAAAAAGTGTCAAAATGATATTTAGTTAAAATATAGTAAATTTTGTACTATTTATTTTAAAAACCCAAAGAGAAAAATAAGAACAGTAAATGAAAAAGGGTGAGTTTCTCATAAGATTTTAGAAGCAAAGGAAATAATTTGACATAAAATTCCTTATCTCTGAAAAAACATAAAGAGTCTTGCTTTCTAGAGCTTTAAAAAATGACCGTCAAAGAGCACAAATAAATGTATAAAAGATCCCTTAATTGATTTATATAAAAGATGCTACAAAGTTTAAAAGCATTAATTCTGATCGATGAATGATTTTTCTATATCATATTCATTTATATAAAGAGTAACCATATCATTATCATCCATAAAGATATGCTATCATTCATATATTAATGATATCATAATTATTAAAAGAGAAACAAAGCACAAAGAAGTAAGAACACTGCAATAATCAACACATGATTTGTTCGGATCATAAAAGATTCTAATTCATTAGTATCGATATAGATATTAGATAAAAAATTGGCTTCATTCACTAATTGGCTTAAATTGCTTTATATTAGATAAAAAATTTATTTGTGTGTTAGGTCCTTTAACTATAAATAGTTTGGTAAATTGATCCCTAACTTTGATTTTTTGGCACCATTAGTCATTCACGGTTAATTATTAACGGTTGGGGACCAATTTGCCAAAAAAAATGTTTGCAAATAAGCCTAGATAAATCTTAGACTCGTAAAGTATTACAAATAAAATTATTTTTAAACCTAGATAATCTACTAGTTTGAACGTTTTCAATGAACCAATGTAAAGAGTCGATTGATATGATGTCTTTATCAGTCGAGAAACTTGGGAGATGTTGGGCAACTATTGGTCACCCAACTGGCAAAATCGGCCCATGTAAAAATGAGCTTAAGACAAAATCAAATTATGGGGTTTATTTTACAAAAAAATAAAATAAATAAAAGGATTATACCATTTTAGATTACGTATTTTTTTCTATTACTTGTTTGGACACTGTATTTTGATAAGTTATTTTTTGGATCTTGTATTTTGTAAAATGGTTCATAGACCCCTAAACCTGATTTTGATAAAAAAAAAAATTGAACTGAAATCACAAATAATTCACCAAATTAACAATTCAAAACAAAAACACAATCATTCTGCTGAACAACTGTATTGTTATATTAACTTTTTTGTTTATCAAAATCGAGTTTAGGGGTCTATTTGAACCATTTTACAAACCACAGAGTCCAAAAAATAATTTGTTAAAACACAGGATCCAAACAGATGATGGACAAAATATATGGTCCAAAAAAGTATAAACTCATAAAAAATCATGATTTTTTTCAATATAATTCTTTAAAAAAATTGTTATTTTTATAATTCGATTTTGTATCATAGGACCCTAAGCATGGACCTAACCCACCTAAGCCTAGAACTGGCCCCAGCAACCGGTCTACCGTGCCCAAACAATAGCTGAATTTTTATGAGCCATGTTCACATAAACTAATGACATGATATGATAAGAAGAAATAAGATAATATACATCACAAGAGATTTGTGTTCTTCTTTTTATGTCTGTTGGAACTAAATCTGAATATACACAGATCTAAACTTATGTCAGATTATCAAGATTACAAAACGATTTCATAAGACATACTTGATTCCATGATATTAGATATGAGAATGATTACGAGGTTATGGTCTTCCACATACTAATATATAGAGGAGGAGAGGTGATGATAGATTAGCCTTGGGGACCAAATTCTGTAGCATTCTTTATATAGTAATTTAATTAAAACTCCAATAACCCTAATTAGGTTTACTATTGGGTATTACACATTACAAAACCTATACCGTATAAGATGTTTAATTGGACTCATTTAATCAGATCACTTTAGTTAACCCAACTTAAAATATTAACTCAAATATAATTGTCTTAATTTGTTAGCCCACACAATAACCCAACCCTCTCCACTTTACTATTAGTTAGAAGGGAATTAACTCATTTGGTACCCTATATTTTTGCAAAGTATCATTTTGGTACCATCTGTTTTCAATAATGCTCATATGGTACCCTGTATTTTAAAATCATACATATTTGATACCCTAGACTCAAATTTGATAGATAAAATTTTGTCAATATGATCAAACTGTCATCAGTTATATGTAATTAAGTAATTAAATTTAAATTTGGAACTTGCATAATTGACAGCAGTTTGATTAAATTAGTAAAATTTTATTAATTAAATTTGAGTTTAGAGTACCAAATATGTACGATTTTAAAATACAGGGTACCAAATGAGCATTATTGAAAATAGAGAGTACCAAAATAATACTTTACAAAAACAAAAAGTACCATATACTTACCTACCCTAATTAGAAATATAGTATACATGACAAACTTACTATCCAAGGAGAGGCAATATGTGCCATTTTCATTTTTATTACTCGTGTTTCATGTTTGTAAAGTTGATAATTTCGACCGTCGATCTCTTTCAATACTATATAACTAAAAATCATAATAATATTGATGATCGAATAAATAGATTTTACACATTTGCTAAGTGAATTAGAGACAAATGAAAAGGTGAGTTGATAAAGCTACCATCTTTGTCTTCTTATCTTCTCGAGAAAGTAGAAGCTTTCTTTCTCTCTCTCTTTTTTTTTTTTTTTTTTTTTATTGTTGGTGGTGAAGGAATAATCTCTTACATCCTCTTACCAAGAATCTCAAAAACACAAAAACTACAACCTCATTCATTTTGGACCATTTTCATCAACTTGGGACTCACTTTACTTTCCAACCTTTTCTTTATGTGCTTCTCTAAAAACCCTAATAATATACTCTCATTTTGAACCATATATTATACATATATAATTATGTGTTTATGTGTCTCTTCAAATATATATATATATATAAGAAAAGCTAGACAATTTGGGAGAGAACTGCTCCCCTCTCCACTTCTCTAGTCACAATCATTAATTTGTAGCCCTTAAAAATAAGTATTATAACAATAATCACTTATTATTATGACACAATTGAAATTAATTAATGTCCTATTGTATAGATCGTTGTAAAGTTTAAAGAGAAATAATGTGATTAGTAAGAGTGACTATCCTTTTCAACATACTAATTCATCATGATTATAAATTGAAAAGTCACTCTTACTTCATCATAATGGTCTAATTGTATATCTTTATCATTTCATGGTTGGCATGATCTCAACCTCAACTAGCTCGATCCATTGTAATTTTTTGGATCATTTTATTAATTTGAAGTTTGAATAATTTTTTTCATCATTATCTTTTTTATGGAATTTCATTGGTGTTTTAAGGCCAACCCTCCAACCGGCTCTATATAGTAGCATAGAAAAGACAAAAAAGCAATGTTATTTGGCCACTCCACATCTTGATGTAATTGACTAATAATTTTTTTTGAGTAATAATATTAGTACTCAAAATATGTACTTAAATATTACACACAGTGACGTGTTACTGCTTTTTAAAACAGTGAGTCCCAATTTTAATAAATGTGATTGACTACACTAACTGCTACATCGTGTAATGTTTTGGTATCATTGCTCTCTTTTTTTCTCTTGCAAGTGAATACAACTAATATCCAATATATCCTTTTTATTATTTAATAATTTTGCTTTAGGGTAAAGAAAAAAAAATGCTACTAGAATCTTCTTTATTAGTGTAATATTTAAAGTAAAAATAGGGAATAAAAGTACAATAATAGTATGAAAATTGCACTGTTATAGCAGTGTTAACAATGTTGTGGTGTTTTGGGGTAGGAGATCGGTAACATCATAACAAATAAAATAAGGGAAATTCTTAATGTAACAATTTCGGTGTAAGTTCATTATCAAGATTAGCTCAGGTTTAAAAGAAAAACTAAAAATGATTTTTATTTTTTCAAAATAGTTAGAATTGACCCCTTATACATATTTTAAAGAAAAAAATATCAATTTTGCCTTTATATTTTTCCCGAACACACAATTGGTTCCAGTGTTTTGTTAAATGACAATTCGGATCTTATGTTTTACAAAATGAATCAAAATAGTATCATATACTCAATTTTGGTCAAAATATTTTTAAATATAATATTTCATTCTCAGTTCATCAACTACCTTATTTGTTTCTTTGAACTCATGGCATCGCTAATGACCTAGGAATTGATCTTATACTTTAATTTTTTTTTTTTCGACTAAAATCGAGTTTGTTGTACTATTTTAACCCATTTTGTAAAACACAAAATCCAAATTATCATTTAAAAAAATACAGAAGCTGATTACGAATTAAAAAAGACATTTTTCCTATTTTTTATCAAAATTTTACGATGTTTCCGTTTTTGTTTTTCTAGGATATGCCATTGGTGTTATAGCATGAAAAAGCAAAATTTTATGTTGTTCGGTCACTCCATAGCTCATCATAATTGACTAATATTTTTTTTGAGTAATGACATGCACACACACAAAATATACACAAACATTACACATATATATGTGACAAATCACTTCAACTAATCATATTTATTTAAAATGAGTCCCACTAATTAAAAATAATTTACTACATAAGTATGTATAATATTTGTGTGTAATTTATGTGTGCACATATCATTACTCATATTTTTTTGCCCTTTATTATTAGACTACGTTAGAATACAATCAATATCCTTAGTGTCCTTTTTATTATTTAATAACTTTGCATTAAGGTAAAGGCATTTTTTTTACTAGAATATTCTTTTTTAGTGTAATATTTAAAGTAAAAAATTGGGAATAAAAATAAAATAAAATAAAAACTGCACTTTTATAGAAGAGTAGAAGTGTTAAAGTTGCACAATGTTGTGATGTTTTGGATTAGAAGAAGAAATAAAATTAATTGTATTATGTCCCACATATGAGTTATCTTACGGTATTTTTTTTTTAAACTTTCATCACTTTACTTTTTACCTTCCCTTGTCCTGAATTGAGTCCATGATTATGTTTTGAATAATTTAATGGGTTTTTTGGCTTGGAGCCAAATGTTTTATTATCAATGGATAATTATTAATTAGATGTTACATGGTGCACTAAACTAGATTTATCACAATAATGATTTCACTAATTGAAATATCTTCCAACTTTTAACTGTTCTAACCTTCAACCATAATAAGTATCTCATTAAAAAGATCTTATTTGAGTTAACTATTCTAACTTTTTAACCATAATGTTGTCATAAAAAAATCTTATAAGGTTTTTTTTTTTGAGTAAAAAGAGGGTATCCGTTAAAATTAAACCACAAAGCTTCGGATACAAGAGAAAGGGAAAGGGTCATCCCCAATCCCAACACGATCATTGTCATGGGCTAGTGAGTTTTGCCTCTCTTCTGTTGACGAAAATAACTTGAACTTGAGAAAAAAAAGACAGAGATTGTTTAATTGCACTAATAAACTCTTTCGGGATTAGAGAAGTGGGGTTAGTTCGATAAAGATTATGTACTAGTAATTTACAATCAGATTCAATGCATGGGACTCGAAAAAGATCTTTAAGTTAACCATCCATGCAAGAGAACTTTTGGTTTTCCTAATTTACCATAATCAAATAAGAAGTTTAACAAAGCATTGACACTAAAGTGAGACAACTTAAACTAATGGGAGTGTTTGGCATAATGGTTTTGTGTTTATTTTTTATAGTTATTTTTACATAATAGTTTGTTTTGATGATTTTTTTTTTTTTTTTTTTTTGTAAAATAGCATTTCAAAAATATATTTGATGCCTTTGAAAACACTTTTGACACTCTTGAAAACTCTCCATATATATGCTCTCTCCAGATTATTTTACAAAAGAAATATATATATATATATAAAAAGAATATTTTGTGACACTGAAAAAGATGTATATTTTAATTAATTACTCTTCAAACAAATAGGTATACATAAATGTGTGATTCATTCAATGTTATTGCCTTTCTAAAAAAATATTGCCAATCCAATTTTGTTGTCCCTTTATATGTCTAAACTAATTATTAGTTTGAATACATCACACAATCATCAAATATTCTAATATTTATTTGCTAGAAAAAAAAAATGTTATAGACAAACAAATTAGAAGTGAATTATGAGAGGTATGTTTCCCTCTACCCAATCTGCCTAGAAGAATAAAAATAATAATAATTTCTTTTTTTTTTAAAAGGAAAAAATAATAATAATTAAAAGACCAAAATCTCATTTCACATGTGTCCCACTCCCACTTGGCTGACCACCATCCTACTTCATTTTTCCACTTTCCTAGTAAATAGAGCTCAAAAGAAAAAAAAGATTACTAAAAACAATAAATAAACCCAATTTTTCTTTGCTTAAATTATTAACAGGCAAAGTGGCAAAATAACTATTTGTCAAAAAAATTATTAAATATTAAGAAAGAAAAGCAGCCAGAATATTTTTTTTTTTATATTTCTAAAACAATATATGCTTTTATTATTATGCTTTACAATAACACATATTTTCTTTCTTAACCTAATGATTTATCATTAAATATGTAGACTTTGAAAATTGGTGGTTTCCAATCTGGATTCTGTCAAATTCCCAGCTCAGACTCATGTTTGATTCCTTCTTTTCTTTCTCTGAAAGTAGCCCCAAAAAATTTATGAGAGGAATTTAGGCCATTTTTAGAGACCATATTATTCTTCATCATCATCACAAGTGCAAAAATGAGAGAATCAATCCCATGACCAAAACCAATGCTGATTCAAAGGCTAGAGCGTTTTGGGTCCTCATTGAATTTCCAGTTGCCAAATCTGCTAGCCATGAACTAGCCAATGAAGCCTCTTGTATTGCTCCCGGGTCCGACTCGGTTACCGACCCGGATTCTGACCCGGAGATTGTTGTCCCGGTCGTCGTTGGAGGAGAATCTCTTGATGATTTTAGGCTGTAATTCAATAACAAAAAAAAAACCATTTCAGTATATAAATCAAGTCTTTAACTTGGTTTAAATGAATTAGTAATTAGAGTATTCTATGGTAGGAATTTGTATTTCCGACCCGTGAACAGTTTTTAGTGCGATTTTTTTTATGACCGTATATATTGTACTTAATTAGAGCATTTGTAAATTTTCATAAAATTTCAAATAATTTACAGTGCCAAAAACTACGTTCAAACATGTTATTTTCTATGCGCATAAAAAAAATTAATCATACCTACAACAACCTAATTTTAAACTAATTTTTGGCACTATAAATTATTCTCAATTTTTTGAAAATTTGCCGATACTCTAAATAATTACAATGTATACGTTAAAAAAAAAATCGAATCGAAAACTATTAACGGAAAGAAGAATACAAATTTCCTTAATAATTTATATATATTTACAGATATATTACCTTGGAAGATTAGGGCAAAATGTAATTGTATAATCAGCTCCGGTACACGTAAAAGTACTCGTGGCATCATCGTAAGCGTAGCTATACGATCTGGGACAAGCTGACTTGAATATCTCCGAGTACATAGACGGCTTACAAACGGCGGGTGTATTATACGCGCCGCTACAACAGTACTCGTCTGACCCAAACGCCTCACACGCGCTTTTACAGGCCCCACCACCGTCGACCCTCAGCTCCGTCGGGCAACTACGATTGAGGTCCGTGATGCACCCCGTGGACGCGCAAGTACCTGATCCCCCATTCCCTTCGACCACCATAGGGAGGTTGTAGCCGTCGACTAAGCTCACGTCGTAGAAGTCTTGCGACCCGGAGCCGAGTGTGAACTCGGCTAGCGTCGCCGGAGGAGTGGCGCCGGCTCCGTTGCACTCCGTCTGGCCCGAACCACAGTCGCCGGTGACACACGAGCCTTGACCTGAACCGTCGAAGTTACAGCCGGTCCTGCCCCAGAACCGGCCGGACCAACCGGTCGGAGCTTGGAACAGGCGAGATGTACCCTTCGCGAGCTCGAAGCCGGTGCTGTCGAGTTTGGGACTTCCGGCGCTGGCGAGAATCCCCGGCCAGACTGTGAAATCACACTTGTTTACAAACGTAAATGTAGCCCCAGAAACCCCTGAAAAAAAAAAACAAAAACAGAGCCGTAAAATCATTAAGCTTTTTACGTGACGTGATTATATGATCAGAACCCAGATACCAAAATTTTTCCAGGAAACTGTAATTTACCTCTGGAAACGATCAGAAGAAGAAGGAGGAAGTAATTTGAGAAGGAACCCATGTGAAATTTCGTACTGAGAATGAAGTTAAAACAACAGATTTTATCAATGGCGGAATGTGGAAGGCGTAATAGGATTGCCACCCCAAAAAAATTAAGGACACTACCGAACCAAGAGACAGAATTGTCTCAGCTGATTTTCTCACCCCACAAACAATACTCTCTTTCTAGTTTATTGAGAGAGAGAGAGAGAGAAAGAGAGAGAGAGAGAGAGAGAGGTGGTGGGGGAATCTTAATCGTCGGTTCTACATGTCCATTTATAAAAAAAATTCATAAACAAACCAACAAAAGAGAAAAAGCAATTACTACTGCTACCACCGCCTTACTCCGATCTCACTCTCCTTCCTCCACTTTCTTAAAAAAAAAAAAAAAAAGGCATATTCTCAAAATTGCTATGGTCCTTGTTCAACTACCCAATCAGGTTCAGCTTTAGAAGGGGAAAAAAGATCTGCTGTCTCATGAGTAGCTGTACTCGTTACGTGGCAACATTTTACTCGTTCTCCTTTTACATATTTTATCTTCGTGCTGTATTTTGTTTTCCATTACAGTTGACACTTGTTTACTTCCAATATCAGTAACAAGTCAAGTTTTCTTTTTTTCTTTTCAAAATAAAATAAAATGAAAATGATGTTTTTCTTTTGCAAGAAGATGTTTCCCTATCAAATTAAAACTATATATATATATATATTGTATTTGGATATACTTTAAAATGGAATAGTAAATTAACATATTATAAATATGTATATATAAATATATATATATGAGGCTTTATTTCTCAACCTGTGAACAGTTTTCGACTCGATTTTTTTTTATGCTCGTGTATATTGTAATTATTTAGAACATCCTACAAATTTTCAGAAAATTCTGAATAGTTTACAGTACTCAAAACTAGATTCAAACATGTTACTTTCCACGCGCATAAACAAAATCAGTCACGCGTGCAACAACATGTTTGAACTTTGTTTTCGGTACTGTAAACTATTCGGAATTTTCTGAAAATTTACAGAATACTCTAAATAGCTACAATATACACGGTCATAAAAAAAATCACGCCGAAAACTGTGAGTCCTACCAGTAGGCTTAAAGTGAAGCCCCTATAAGAGAATTTCCCTATATATATATATGATATTATTTGTACAAATTATCATAGTGGTTGTAATTGAAATTATGTGCAATTCGGGGTAATTACTTGATTTTATGTGTTTATTTGATCATGTAATTACACGGTAATTATGTAATTAGATGCGATTGATAGTTCTAAATTACACTCTGCAATTCTCATAACCTTATAAAAATTAGTAATTACTATCAATTTTAAATAGTATTTATTACATAATATTATTTTTCTATGTACTTACTAATTGTTTTGTCAAACATTACAATAAAAATTCATAAATAATTAACACTTAATATCCAAACTCATTTTATATTTTAAAATATAGTATAATTAATCATATACATAATTATGACCTAATAATTACGTAGTTATTTTAAAACAAGCACTTAATTTATTATATCAGATCAAGTGAATTATTTTGCTGATTTTTCAATTTATTCGCTCATTTTTATTTTTAATTATGTTGTCTTCATCATATATTCTATTATTGCTTTTTTTTCCCTCTATAGACTACATTCAATTATCCATTTAGTAGATCACTAGATTCCAATAATACTAATTATAATAATAATATTTATTATTATTATTATTATGTAATAATTAAGAGAGAACTCAGCTACTCTCGTCCACTAATCAAATATTTTTGCTTTATAGCGAAAAAGTCGGTTGACTCGTTTTGCTTCTTCACTAAATTTTCACCACACAAATATTATTATTATTATAAAGATGGACACTAGGTGTCACTACCTTATTGGCCAGCACTGTGACATAGCTCAATACGTGGCCTTGTCATGCCACGTGGGAGTGAATCATTGGCTGGGAATAACAAGGATATACCACGTGTCCATTCACTGTGAGCGCGCTTCTGTTGCACTGAGTAGAAGATTCTCCTGAATCCAATAAGATTTTGACTACATAATATAAAATAACACTCGAAGACTCTCAAATACTCTTCTCTCTTAACGGCAAGACTTTTTTTTAATAAACTCTTAAACGGTAAGACTTGAAATCAATGAATATAATAATTAATTTTTGTTGTTAACTCTGTAACGCCATACTTTTTTCTTTTGTTGACAATTATGTAACTTCATTTAAAAAAAAAATATGTAGATACAAAGTTACATGTTTTGTCGAGTTCAGACCGGATTTCACCCAAATTCGACGAGTTTTGCAAAAATTCGGGTATTCAGATTGTGGGTTGGACGGGTTTGCGGATTTTTCAAATTTTTCGAAATTTTTAGCTCAAATGTTCACCCCTATCACATAATATTGAATCTGGAAGGAATATTATTGTTTCGAACTATCTCATTATCTAACCCTAAAACTTTCCTAGCAATCTTATGCTATGAGTCGGACGAGTTTGCGAATTTTTCAGATTTTTCGAAATTTTTAAGTCAAATATTCACCCCTATCACATAATATTAAATCTGGAAGGAATATTTCCGTTTCGAACCATCTCATTATCTAACCCTAAAACTTTCCTAGCAATCTTATGATATGAGCTAAAACATTAGCTTCTCTAGGTACATAGGAAAGAGTAGTATAAGGGGAGGAAGACAATGAGTTAATGACGCTTCTTATGATGGCATCGAATAAATATGAGAGGTCAACATTACATGATAAAATTTTGTCTACAATTACTTTTGAGTCGACCTCTATTACAGAAATTGAAAAAAGACATAGATCTACACCATTGAAGGGCCTGAAGCAGAGCTTGACTTTCAGCCATTAGTGAGTCATAGCTCTCTGATTTCGGACAAGAAAACCCAGCTATGACTGCTACTTGATCATCTCTGATTTTTCCTTAAGGAGGAGACAAACTAATACCCTATCTTTGTATCTTTTCTGAAAGTCTCCTACTATGTATCTGTTGAACTATCCTGCAAGAAAGAAATTTCCCAAGCAGCAATATCTCTAAACGGAATGTGAGTCTTGCCATGTAGTAAGGAATTTCGATTGTTCCATATTGCCCACAAAATAACCAAGAAATCTTCATATTGATCAAAAGGTAAGCAGTTAAATGCATGAATTAACAAAAGAAAATTTCACTCTCTATGCATAATAGTGTCTCATTTTACAAAAAAAATACTAGCCATATTCATCTTTTCAATTTGATGCTAAACTTTCAGCAAGTACAAAAAATACCAAAACTTTTTCTCCAAAATCACTCACTCTCATTCTCTATCGATCTCTCTCTCGGACCAGAAGAAGAAAACCCCCTAAATCCCCGACTCTCTCTCTCTCGTGAAGTGACAACGCCCACCCAGATCGACGACCACTGAAACATCTCCTTAGCAATGGAGTCGGTCGACTGGAAAGAGACGAAGTAACTCGAGTTTCCCAAACCATAGATCTCTGAAAGGTAAAAACTTGAATCAAAATTTTCTTTTCAGCTTAAATGCATGTTTTCCTTTATATTCTGGGGAAGAACTGAGAATGTGTGGGGTGGGTGTCGATCTAAGTTCTGGGTGTTTTTTGCTGGGTTTTCCGATATAGGCTCGATAGGTTCGATGAGTGCTCGATGGTTGCTCGACAATTAGGATAGTTTTTTAAAAATCATAAGCTCGATAGTGGATCGATATGAGTGAGGCATTAGAACTCGAGGGCTCTATATAAGCTCGATAGTAATCGGTTAGGCTCGATGGGGTCTGGGATTTCTTGATGGGATTGATATATTGTTTTAGGCTTCAAAAATAAATCTATCGAGCCTCAATCGAACCTATATCGAGCAACAAGTTTTTCACCGAAAATGACCCTTTACAAACATTTCATCGAGCCACTATCAAGCACTAAACGAGCTCCATTTAGAACCCATATCGATCCACAATCAAGCGACAATCGAGATCTTAACAAAACCCACACCATCTGCCTATTATCGAGCCACTATCGAGCTCCCATCGAGCACGTATCGAGAAACAACTAAATCAAATAGTCAAGGGTCTAATCAAACCCCTATCGAGTTACTAGCGAGCAACATCGAGAAATAAATGCTATACCTGTCAAGCTATCATCGACCCACTATCGAGCAACATCGAGCTCACAACTTAACCGTCTTCTACATAGTATCGAGCCCCTATCGAGCTGTTATCAAGCAAAAATATTGCAAAAAACCCAGAAAAACGCAGATTGCGAAATCTTTCTAACAAACCCAAAAAAACACTGTTTACCCAAAAAACTGCTGTTGATGACGTGGCAATAATTTTCGACACGTGGCAGAGATACTGCTCGCCTATCGACCAGAAGCATTTCTACATGCGGAGATCAAGTTTTATATACGGCCAGACAGGTCGTATACTCTGTTCATTTATGTAAAGATCTGTACAGTTGTAATGATATCTGAGAATATTTCTTCATTATGACCTGAAGATCCGTTTATTAAGTTAAGACATTATTACTTGACTCATGTAACCCTTCGTGAGCCTATAAATATGCAAGAAATGCTCAACGAAGGGAATCTTTTTCTCTTTTTCCGAACAATATTACTATTATTCATTGTTTGTATTGTTTTTCTTCTTTTAAGGTCTGTGAAACTCAGGAACCCTAGTTCTTTGATCACACCTTTGGAGTTCAATACTAATAATAATATCAAGTGGATATAGGTTATTACCAATCACTGGGGCCGAACCACTATAATTCTTTGTGTTCTTTATTTCCCATTAGATTTTTTTCTCAAGCTCTTTATTATTTTTCTGTCGTTTTTTAGACTCCGCATCTGATAACTCTAGGATTTAGAGTTATTTTTATGATCTTTGAACTTGTTTTTAAGTTGAAAAGAGTAATGAAAGTGTGTTTACTGTGAATTTGTTTAATTTTTACCCTTATGTTCTAGGTAGCGAGTCCATATTAAGAGTCGGTAATTTGATGTATTATTTGTAAATATTTTATGTAAATATCTGCTCTGTGTTGTTTAGGAACAGAAACTTAAAAATGCCAAAGGGAATTAAAGGGAGCAGAAGGAAAACGGGGACTGAAAGGGGAGCATTGTTGTTTCGATGCTGTAGGCCAAACGCATAGCAATCCTGGGGAGAAGGCAGATGCCGTGGACAAAAGCCAGGTGCACTTAAGTAATTACCTCAGCGCCTATGTGGCGTTCGTTTTAATGAAATAAGTCAGCTGGCTGAGGTGGCAAGAGAGGGACCAAAGAAGGAAATGAGCTTTCTAATTAGGGTAAAGAAAGTACCCTAAAGAGGAGGACCCAGCCGAAATAGAGGGGGGAGTACCATTTTGGAGGATTCTAACCATTTTTTATTACCATTACCATCAGAGAAAGAAAAAGTACAGAGAAAAAAAAAAGAGGAAAAACAGAGAGAATACACAGAAGAGGAAGGTCAACAAGGCTCACGAATAGGAGGATTTAGCACAACAAAAAATCCTTCTAACTATTTCTTCTACCCTCCTCATTCTGTAGTGTATCTTCTTATTATCTAATTTGTGAACTGAGTATTATGGATGATTTCATTTCAGCTGGTTTTGTAATCTTGATTTCAGACATGAACTAATTTCCTTAAGATTTGGGTGGCTATGAACCCTATATGATGAAGTATTGATTCAATGCACGAGTTTAGTAATTTTGCCATTGTTCATTTAAGTGTAATTAATGCTCAATGATTGTTGTTTACTGGCCATAACTAACAATTAACTAGCTAGATATGATTTTGGAAAGAATTTATCTAGCTGAATCTACTTAAATGATGCAAGAGAAATACCATTTTAGGTAAATCTTAGTAGTAAAATAGGAATGTTTTGCTATCTTGTATAACCTGAGATTTGGTGATTTAATGATTGTTTTGCAACCTAATTTAATATAGGAATATGTTGAATTGAGTTGTGAAAGTATATCAGTGGGTTTTGGAAAAATCTTACTGGCCTCTTATGAAATCGGTTAACTCTGTGCTTGATTGCTGAACCATTGCTGGGCAATTTATATAGGGGAAATAGCCATCCAGATCTAATTGTTCACATAGATCTTCTCTGAATTAATTTTTTCTGAGTTCTTTATTTTATTTTAATTGAAATTACGTATACTCCTTAAATTTCAGAGTCATATTCCAATCATTTTCTTAATTTTGTTATCTTATTTTTAAATTGTTCTTTAGTTGATTTTGCAATTATTTAGTTTAAAATCCCTGTGGAGACGATCTTACTTATCATTATATCACTTGTGTGACTGCGTATACTTGCGTAGATTAATTTTCACAACAAGTTTTTGGCGCCGTTGCAGGGGATTTAAAATTAAATTCTGTTTTATCAACTAATTTGCAATTTATTTCTGTTGTTTTTAAATCTGTTTGTTCTGGCTATATACTTTCAGGTCTATCTAGTGCATGAACAAACAAGACGACTTTGAACTTGCTCCTATTGACCCCGAGATCGAACGTACTTTCAGAAAAAGGAGAAAGGCTCAAAAGGCTAAAAGTCGAGGCACTATGGCTGAACGTGTTGATGATGAGGGGGGTGGCCAGCATGTTATTAATCCCATTGTTTTGGCAAGTGACAGAGCCAGAGCAATACGGGAATACGCTGCCCCCATGTTTAATGAGCTAAATCCAGGCATTGTGAGGCCAGAAATACAAGCACCTCAATTCGAGCTTAAGCCAGTGATGTTTCAAATGCTCCAAACCGTGGGGCAGTTCAGCGGGATGCCAACGGAGGATCCTCATCTCCACCTCCGTTCATTCTTGGAGGTGAGCGATTCCTTTAAGCTTCAAGGAGTGAGTGAAGAAGCATTAAGGTTGAAGCTATTTCCATTCTCGTTAAGAGACCGAGCTAGATCATGGCTCAACACTTTGCCTCCTGATTCCGTCACAAATTGAATGATCTAGCTGAGAAATTTCTACGAAAATATTTCCCTCCCACCAGAAATGCAAAATTCAGAAGTGAAATTATGTCTTTCCAGTAGCTTGAAGATGAATCTACCAGTGACGCGTGGGAGAGATTTAAAGAGCTTTTGCGGAAGTGTCCACACCACGGCATCCCGCACTGTATACAGATGGAGACCTTCTATAATGGCCTCAATGCAGCTTCTAGAATGGTGTTAGATGCCTCAGCCAATGGTGCTATTTTGTCCAAGTCTTATAATGAAGCATTCGAAATTTTGGAGAGAATTGCAAGCAACAATTATCAATGGTCCAACACGAGAGCTCCGACAAGTAGGAAAGTGGCAAGGGTTCTTGAAGTAGATGCCTTAACGGCTTTGACAGCTCAAATGGCATCAATGACCAATATTTTGAAAAATCTGAGTTTGGGAGGCAACATTCAGCCAGCTGCCGCTATTCAAAGTGGAGACATTTCCTGTGTGTATTGTGGAAATGGGCATATGTTTGAAAACTCCCCTTCCAACCCAGCTGCAGTTTGTTATGTGGGTAACCAGAATTACAACCGCAACAATAGCCCATACTCAAATTCGTATAATCCAGCTTGGAGGCAGCATCTGAATCTGTCTTGGGGGGGGGGGGGGGGGGGGTCAAGGAGCAAGTTCCAACGGAGCGTCTCCACAAGGGAAGCAAGCATATCCGCCAGGTTTTTCTCAGCAGCCACGGGCTCAACAACCGCAACACCCTCAAGGCTCTCAATCCAGCTCTTTGGAGAGTCTAATGAGGGACTATATGGCAAAGAATGATGCAGTTATTCAAAGTCAGGCAGCATCCCTTCGTAATCTAGAAATGCAGTTGGGGAAATTAGCTAATGATCTGAAGAATAGGCCCCAAGGTTCCTTGCCTAGTGACACAGAGAATCCGAGGAGAGATGGTAAGGAACATTGCAAGGCAATTAATTTACGAAGTGGAAAAATTCTGGAAAATGATGAGGAGAAAACAAAGGGCAGTAGGGAGCCCACTTCAATCCAAACAGGGGGAGAATCTAGTCAAAAATCAGCAAGTGAAGCTATTGAAACTGGCCCAGTTGATACAGCATCGGGTCAGCAATCTGTTCCAGTAAAGACTTTGCACAAGCCGCCTCCACCATTTCCTCAGCGTTTTAGAAAACAGCAGCAAGATGGGCAGTTCAGGAAGTTTCTGGATGTACTAAAACAGCTCCATATCAATATTCCCTTAGTGGAAGCATTGGAGCAAATGCCAAATTACGTCAAATTTCTAAAAGAAATTTCGACCAAAAAAAGGAGGCTGGGAGAGTTTGAAACTGTTGCTCTCACAGAAGGTTGTAGTGCCATGTTGAAGAGTAAAAGCCCTCCGAATTGAAGGATCCTAGTAGTTTTACGATCCCATGTTCTATTGGGGGACGAGATGTAGGAAGGGCATTGTGCGACTTGGGCGCAAGTATTAATCTCATGCCGATGTCTATTTTTAAGAAACTTGGTATTGGTGAAGCACGACCTACAACGGTGACATTGCAGCTGGCAGATAGATCCATGGCCCATCCGAAAGGGAAAATTGAGGATGTGTTAGTACAGGTGGACAAATTTATATTCCCAGCCGATTTCATTATTCTGGATTATGAAGCAGATCGCGAAGTACCAATTATTTTGGGACGGCCGTTTCTTGCTACGGGTCGAACATTAATCGATGTACAAAATGGTGAACTCACTATGAGGGTGAATGATCAGCAAGTTACGTTCAGTGTGTTTAAGGCCATGAAATTTCCAGATGAAATCGAAGAATGTTCTAGTTTGAATGTGATTGAGACACTTGTGGCTGAGACTTTCAACAAGGAAATTTGCATAGCTGAGTTGGGGGTACAGATTTTTGAAGATGATGAAGACTCTAGCAGTGAAGAAGAATCTCAAGTTACCTGGGTGGAATCATATAAACCAGTCAGGAATTTCAGCAAGTGTTTTGAATCATTAAATCTGTCTGAAGAAAACTTTAAGCCTCCAAAACCGTCCATCCAAGAACCACCGAAGCTGGAATTAAAGCCGCTGCCCAGCCATTTGAAATACGCTTATTTGGGGGACAATGAAACACTTCCAGTAATTATTTCTTCATGTTTAGAGGCTGAAGCTGAGGGTTCTTTGCTGGAATTATTGAAGAAATACAAGAAAGCTATCGGCTGGACTATGGCTGATATACAAGGTATTAGCCCCACACTGTGTATGCGTAAAATTTTGCTGGAATCTGGTTGTAACAATTCTGTTGAGCAGCAAAGGAGGCTAAATCCAGTTATGAAAGACGTTGTCCGAAAAAAAGTGATCAAGTGGCTAGACTATGGTATTATCTACCCTATTTCAGACAGCTTGTGGGTAAGCCCAGTGCAGTGTGTGCCTAAAAAAGGAGGGGTTACAGTGGTGACGAATGATAACAACGAGTTGATTCCTACTCGAACGGTGACCGGTTGGAGGGTGTGTATGGATTACAGGAAGCTTAACAAAGCCACACGGAAGGATCATTTTCCGCTGCCGTTTATTGATCAAATGTTAGACCGCTTGGCTGGGAAAGAATTTTTCTATTTTCTTGATGGTTATTCAGGTTATAACCAGATTTCCATAGCCCCGGAAGACCAGGAGAAAACCACATTTACTTGCCCCTACGACACTTTCGCCTTTAGAAGGATGCCGTTTGGTTTATGCAACGCACCAACCACATTTCAAAGTGTATGATGGCGATCTTTTGATGGTTATTCAGGTTTATGGCGGAAAGTATTTTGGAAATTTTTATGGACGACTTTTCAGTTTATGGGGATTCTTTTGATACCTGTTTGTCTAATTTGGAGCAGGTTTTATCAAGGTGTGAAGAAACCCACTTAGTCCTCAACTGGGAAAAATGCCATTTTATGGTGAAAGAGGGCATAGTGTTGGGTCATATAGTATCTAAAAAAGGAATTGAGGTAGATAAAGCGAAGCGGGAAGTAATTGAAAAATTACCACCACCAACGACTGTAAAAGGGATAAGAAGTTTTTTGGGACACGCTGGGTTCTATAGGCGGTTTATCAAGGATTTCTCAAAGGTGTTAAAGCCTCTTTGTTCGTTGCTGGAACAAAACCGCCAGTTCGAATTTACTGCTGAGTGTCATGAAGCATTTTTGAAGTTGAAAACAGCTCTAATAACTGCTCTAGTGATCGTAGCTCCAGATTGGTCCTTACCTTTTGAACTCATGTGTGACGCGAGTGATTTCGCTATTGGGGCAGTCCTTGGGCAGCGAAGAGGAAATATTTTTCACTCAATTTATCATGCCAATAAGACGTTGATTGATGCTCAAGTTAATTACTCCACTACTGAAAAGGAGATGCTGGCTGTTGTTTTCACATTTGAAAAATTCAGATCTTATCTAGTGGGCACAAAGGTGATAGTGTACACTGACCATTCAGCAATTAAGTACCTAATAGCTAAGAAAGATTCCAAACCAAGACTAATTCGCTGGGTATTATTGCTGCAAGAATTTGATCTTGAAATCCGCGACCGCAAGGGCACTGAGAACCAAGTGGCTGATCACTTGTCGCAGCTAGAAACAAGCATTGATAGTGGGGTAGAAACACAAATTCAAGCCTCATTCCCAGACGAAAAGCTGCTGGTTTTAAGCCAGGAAAGTATTCCATGGTACGCTGATGTAGTGAACTATTTAGTAAGTGGATTACAGCCACTTGACTTAAACAAACAGCAGCTCAAAAAGTTCTTCCACGACATCAGATTTTATTACTGGGATGAACCGTACCTTTACAAGCAGTGCCCCGATCGAATAATGAGGCGGTGTGTGCCTGAAACTGAAGTTGCCAGCATTTTAGAACATTGCCATTCATGTAACGCCCCAAACTCCAGGGACCGTTACGGTGTGCCTTGTAAATAGTGCTAAACTCGCTAACCGAGTCATTTGGCCAAAATCGTGAACTAAGTATGATTAGCGGTTTAGGAATTAAACATTTTGGTTAAGAGGTAACGTTTCACTAGAACGTTTAATATATACATTGGGATCCCGGAAATAAAGTTTCAGAGTTTATTACAGAAAATATTTACAACAGGCCGTTCTAAGCGGCAAAACAGGGTTCAACCCTAGTTCCACTTTAAACCTCGGCCGTGGCGGACGAGCAGCTGCATATGTATGTTAGAAAAGCTTATACAGGATCTTTATTTATTTTCCTGTATATCTAATATTAAACAAATTAATACGAGATAGCCTAAAACATGTTTCTAAAATTGAATTCAAAGAGAAACAAATAATATAATACTTACAGTATACGCAGCGGAATTAAGAGTCCTTCCTTCAGTTTCTCTAACTCTTGTATCCTCTCTGTCGCAGAGTATTATCAAGAAACTGAACCGATCTTCTATTTTCTTCACGATCTTCCAATGTATCCTTAGAACCACCTAGACTAGTGTGGGCAATTCTCAACACATGAGATAGATATAGAGAGAAGAAGAGAAAAAACAAAGAGGCTTAGAAAAGGACTTGTGTTTAGAGAGAATATAAAACTATCAGAAAATCTGACTTATCAAAAACCTATTTTTGACTTCTCTATAAGCACTCCTTTTATAGACTCAATTAGGCCATTTAATTTAATTAAAAAAATCAATAAAATAACAGCCATTTTGAAGCCCTAGGTCGAAATTATCATGGGCTATAGGCCCGTGAAATTTCTCATTTGATTATAAGCCCATTGGACTTAAAATCAAGGCCTGTGTTATTTTCTATTGATTTAATTAATTAAATAATTATTTAAATCCTTTATCAAATTAATTATTTATAATTTGAACCTTGATTTAAACTTATTTATTAATTTAGATACCAATTTATCTTAATTAATAAATCTGTCATAATTTCTCTTTTCTTCTCAAAATTACACAACTCTGTGAAACTATCCAAAATTGACCTGGTCAACTTTGATAATTCTAATTGATGATTAAATCAATTAATTGAGACTATCTAGATGATTTTATCCAAGGTACAATGGGGACCATGGGCCTATGAAATCAAGCTCCAATAAGTTTTCATAAATCTAACAAATAAATTTACTAACTTATTAATTCCTCGTGACTCCACTATAGACTTGGAATTGCACTCTTGAATTCATAGAACGCTCTATAACAAATATAGATACGCTATTAATTATCCATTGTTACAACCATAATTGTCACTCAATCCTCTATAGACGGTCTACAATGAGATAGGACTAAAATACCGTTTTACCCCTCATTGTATTTTATCCCTAAAACACTTAGTTCCTTGTAAATGATATTTCAGTAAACTAATTTAATTACTGAAATGAGATCTCTATCATTTAACACATTGAACCAAACTAAAAGGAAACCATCGTTTCACTTCTTCATCAGAAGCTATAGATGTTCATATCTATGATTAACACTCCCACTCAATTATACTACCGAGTTCCCAAGATGTAAGTATGGGCTAGTCCGTAGGGTAAGCTGGTAACGAACAAGTCAAAGAACTCAAATAATACAATCAGTTTGAATACTAACCACTCAGAATTGAGATTGAATTGACCTATGGTCAACTATATGATATGACTAGAATAGATAATAACGGTATGTTTACTTATCTTAGCAACTGTCAATATCGGTCCTGTCCGATGTAACAAATACATCCGATCTTATCTACTTTGCTAATGTTCTGGAAAGAACATAACACTGTAATGTTTAAGTAGATCATATCGTAGATTGGCAAGTCAGTGTAAATCCGGTGCACTGACTAATCTTAGGACTAACTTATTTTTGAACATATAATCATATTTATATTCCACTGTGATTACATCACTATAAATAAGATTAGCTATATGCTCTGGATTTAATAGAAGTTTATATTAAATAAATAATCATGAAAATAAAACATGTGAGCAAAGTGATTGACCAAGTCAAAAAATGATTTCTATTCTTTTATTGATAATAAAATGAGACTACAAAGAATTTGGGTTTTAATAAGGGCATAAAACCCCAACAATGTACACGTCATCACCTAAGCTCTCCAACTCAAGGATGGTCCAGTTTCCTCTTGCCTTTACCTGCACCACGTAGCACCCGTGAGCCGAAGCCCAGCAAGAAAACACAATATAACATGATATAGTATCAACTATAACCATAGTAACCATTTGGAACCAATGATCCATCCAGATAGGTGACAGTAGCCAAAAGTCACAATAATGAGCATCGCTCCCTCTAGCCACGTGACGATAGGGTCACCATGGCTCAACTGATAAGTGTTCCTTTCATAAGATTGGTTAGGATAGGTGCATGGTGATTAGTCACCAACATAACCTTCCTCACGACTCTAGAGTCGAAACTATGGACAACGTCCCTTAGCCATGTGACAAACAGTCACCGGGGTTCTATACCTTGGCTATAGTCATCTGGTTGTAAACCAAGCAAGCGCTTATAGTTCTCATTGACCTTCCGGTCGGTCTAGCATTAATACCCCATATGAGTCATTCAATGCCGACCTTGATTAGATCCAATCTTTAATCGGCCCGGCGCTCACAACGCACTGCCATTTCTGACCCTTAGGTCGGTAAAACAAGACCAGTGCTCAGCCCGTGGCGAACTCAACTAATAAGTCACAGCTTCACAGACGGATCTGACACCATTGTCGATTCTGACTAATAAGTCAGCGCCATACACAGGTAAGTCATGCCACTACACATATATCACATGTCCAATATCCACAAACAAGGTATTTAGCATGCTTACTAACAGATACCAGTACCATTAGGACTATGCACAACCACAGAAACTCAAGCTCTGAACAATATCATACCCAGTATACAAAGCATGTCCTAATCACATGTTTCTTATGCATCATATGCAATATATTCAACAATCCAACATGCACCAATAACGGCCATGCATGTCACACATAATAATCAACCGTCAAGCATCAATAATAACCATGCGTGTCATACTCATGAATCAACCAACATGCATTATAATAACCATGCATGTCTCATATACATAGGGTGCAGTTTTCTTACCTCCGGTTCGAGTGAGAGTTAGAGTAAGAACGACCCCTGAGAACGATCGATCCTTAATCCTTTAACGGTCACCTAGTCATAACCAAAACAATCTCCAATTAAGGAAAATTACCAAAGATAGGGTCTTAACCTAAACCCCACTCTCGGGACCTCAAAACACGCCCACAGAGTGAGTAGATTCGATCCCGGGCCTTAAAGATTGAAACCCCAAGTCAAAAACCCTTAAAAACACCCAAAACAGGGTTCTGAAGGAACAGGGTAGCGCTACAGCGCTGCCCTTCTAGCGCCCCAGCGCTCAAGACAGAATCACAAACCGCCCAACTGAGCCCTGTGTAGCGCTATATCGCCCTCTGATGGGCGCTGTAGCGCTACCCCCAGACAGCACCACCCCTGAAACTTCCTTCTTCGACTTCCTCAATTCTAACTCGATTCTAATGCTTCCAAATCCCATTTTTGGTGCCAAATGAACCCAAAAACCATCCCCACATGTCCTAGGGACCACAACCCCAAAAACCCTAGCCAAAACTCCAACCAATTCCCAAGTTTCCAACCCAAAAACCAGCTGAAACTTAACTAAGAAAACAGAGCAAAACCAAGAGTTCTAGTGGCTAGAAACTCACCTTAATCTTGGCAACACACCATCTTCAATGGTGGAGCGTAACCCTAGCTTGGCTAAGCTTGGTTCCTTGGCTCGATTCCTCAAACTGAGCTCGAAAATCCAAAGAGAAAAGAGGAAGAAAATCTATCGGGAGAGAAGGAGGAGAGACTCTGTTTTTGTTACTCTTTTACAGCCTTAATGGCTGATATATATCTCTTAGGGTAAAAAGACCTAAATACCCTTAGGTCTAAAATGAAACCTTAGCAGCCACCAAGGGCAAAGCCGTCCTTTCACACCTATTTCATTAATCACAATTAACATCCTCCAATTCCCGCTATTCCCAATATTCTCAAACACCAATAAGCCATATCCCATTACCCTTTAATTCTCGGTAATGCTCTAACCATTAAATTCACCCCGAGACTCACCCCGAGCCCCGAACTTATACCCGTTATGACTAGACCGAACTCTCGCATCTCATGATCGTCTCATGTCGACTAGCTCGAACCAATCCACCTTATAATGTGGCTATATTAATTAATCACAACCATGCACCCAAAATATACAATTACGCCCACAGTGGCCAAATTACCAAAATACCCTCACAATAATAAATTCTCCCATATGCATGCATCCACCATCATATAATAATATAATTTACGTAAACATGCATAAAATCATTAAATACTATAATAAATCAATTATGGCCCTCCCGGCCTCCTAATCAAGGTCCCAAACCTTATTAGGAAATTTGGGGCATTACAACTATCCCCTCCTTACAGAAATTTCGTCCTCGAAATTTACTCAACACCTTGGAACCAGAATTCCACTCACTGGACATAAATTTCCTTAAGTCATTTCCTTGACCCCACTATTTAAACAGCCTTACCTTAACCCAAGGTACATTTTGCTCAATAAAATCTCATTACTTACGTCATAATCTGAACTGGCTATTCCTTACCGAAATACTTAACCTAACCTTCAGATCCTCATAATTCAGGTCATAGGTTCCTTCTGCCCATGCCCACTGCATGGAAGAACATAGCTTTCTGGATACAACGGCCAGTGCCAAAAGTAAAACTGATTCAGAGTCACCCTGTTCAAACTCAATCAGTGTCTAGTTGCTGAAACAAACTAGGACTTAACTTATCTTAATCCCTCACCCCTTTTCCCATGGTGATACCTTAGAGAAGATACATTCTCCTACCTGGAATTTCCATATGCCTACTTTCCAGTTCAATAATACTTTTCCATTTATTCCGAGAAGTGATCATCCAAGATTCAAGCTCCAGCAAACTCATAATTTCCCCTGAACCACCTCAGGATCCAGACACATACATATGTTTCCTCACTCACCTTATAAGATGTTCCTCCAATTATAACTGGATAACCCTCTCTCTCTGATTTGCCACCAGTCTGAGAGTAACAATCTGCACTGAGTTCCATTTGTATACTCATCGCCCTCTTAACCCTTCCATAACCTGGAAGTCACAATAATGTCTTCATCTGATATGATAGACCTTGAGTTCACGAAGGCTCTCTATCCTTCTCACAAGGAAACTCAATTATAGATCAGCTGTACTATTCATCTGTCCTTACTGATATAATAAACTCACTTGGACTACCAGTCCCCAATGACTTAATACCCATTTCATACCGATCCATCAACCTGGGAATCCCACCGCGGAACTCATCGCGATGCTCGCTCATTCCCACTATGAAATACCCAAAGGCTGTAATGGCCTTGCTGTTTCCTTAATATATGTCTCTTCATCCCAAGCCATCACAGTAAAATTTCCATATCATGTTACCCTTTCACGATGCCCGAATGAAACAAATAAAAGAATAGCATGAGATTCATCCAGACTCTCTCAGTTAACCTTGATGTCCATCGGATCCCAAGTCCGATCTCTATATCACCATAAATTCATGTCCGCCACTATACAACCTTTAGCTAATCCAGCTAAGCTTCCCATTCAATCTTGCCCGTCTGTGGCTTACTTATCCATATTTCCTCTTATCTTTCTTGCGATAATAATCTCAAACAATAAATTGGCCACTTGGCCCGCCAGAAACTCTACCCAGTCCTGGACAGATTCTTTAATCAACATGTTGCATAGGCAATCACTTTTCTCTATCACTAGGATGTCATAACAATCCTCTACCTGATCCTGGTCTATAAAGACCCAACACTTCTCCCCAAGGCACCTGAAATACCTTAACTATCCATGGACACTCCTGTCCCCAAGGCACTCTTCACTCTTGGCAATTCTCCGCAGAGAAAACACCACTATTCCATCGTCCGAGACGATCATAAATCCCATCCAAGTCTACCCTTGAATAAACTATTAATCTGATTCACAAACAATAAGCATCAAACCAATTCTCAAGACATACTCAGCACCCGCAGTGCTCTAATCCGATATCAACTCAATCCTTTACATAATTTTCTCACTATGACCTCTAACTGGTCTTAACCAGATCCAAGATCCACCTTTAAGGGTTCCATCTCACTCAGCAACTAACTCTTTAATTCCTATAACCCTACTGAGCCACTCGAAACAGTGTTTACATCCGATTCCATCTCTGGTACTAAACCTACCACCATTCCAATCTTCTTTTAATAAAAAGAAGGCCTGACAGACCACCTGGAAACACATTTAAGAACCCACAGACTAATCCAGTCTGTCCTGATCTCACTAACACAATCTAGGTGATATTCACCACACTGGCTAAGAGTTCCATGCATCTCCCTGCACAAACTCCAGCCCCCACATCCGGTATCATAAACATATCAATCCAGGCACAGTGCCAATTGTCACAAGATTTTCTGCTCACAAGCTCAAGAATTACTACACTTTCCTTGCCATTTAAAGTTACCCCACAAGTACTTAACCGATCCACACCTTGGATCAACCATAGTCAGTCATAACCAACTCATGGAACCAACGATAAGTCCTTTCCATAACCCAACTTATCTCTTAAGTTGCCAATATCGCACTACTTTTCCCATCACAACATAACCATGTGATCTACATATACCATCAATATACCCTTCTCTATAAACATACCAACAGAAGAATAGCATGGCACCAATGCCAAACAACATAACCCAACTCAGAACTAGAAAACTGACCTGTCATCCCTGAGGAACTGGTCTCGGTCTCAGACTCTGATTGCCATGGAATAAACACTTGAGTTGGAATCCCCCTTTGCTTACGCTCTGTCCCTCGACTTGGGAAATCCCTCTTGAAATGTCCAACCATGCCACAAGCAAAACATGACCTTGCTCGGCATTCTCCCAGATGATGCCTCTTGCACCGAGCGCACTCTGGGTAAGGTTTCCAGCTTTTCTTCTTGCTTGCTCCAATAAGTGGAGGTACCACTATCTGGGCTCCATGCTCTCCAGTAAGAGCCTTCTCTTCCACCTGAGCATAGGTAGAGACTTCATACACTGGGGCAACTCTAATGCCTTGAGTTATTCCAGAGTTCAATCCCTGAATAAACCTTTCCTTCCGGGCCACATCTGTGGGTACCCTATCTAAGGAAAACTTGGCCAACTCATCAAATTTAGTAACATACTCAATCACCGACACATTACCCTGAGCAAGACTCAGAAACTCATTCACCTTAGCAGTCTTAGCTGCATCACAATAATATTTCTCATTAAATAGCTGCCTAAATTCTTTCCAGTCCATCGCAGCTGTGTCTCGTGTCTGGGATATTTCCTCCCACCATGTCCGAGCATCATCCCGCAGTACACATGTAGCACAGATCACCCTATCGTGACCCACCAACCCCATACTATCAAGAATGGAGCTGATCATGCCCATCCATTGCTCAGCTCTGAGTGGATCTAGGCCTCCCTCAAAGATTGGAGGATAAAACCTCAGGAATATTCCACAGAGAAATTCCCATATATTCTCAACCCTAGGCTGAGCTGAAACTGATGCCACCCCTGGCAAAGCAAAGGAAGGGGTACCACCCAACAGACTCCGCTGTTGCTTCTAATACCTGATTTCTTCCTCCTGCCTCTGCAATCTTAATTGCAAATCCGTAAGCGTTTGCTGAACATTCATAGGTACAAACGAAGAACTGATACCCTGGCTGTAACTCCCAGCCCCTGTATAACTATCACCAGGCCTCATAATCTGCCTTGAATAAACCTGCTGACTAAATCTGCAGTCAATAACTTAATCCATTAATCACAATACGCATATCAAGGGCTTTTCCCCACGGAATAAATCTTACCACACCACAACCACAAACCACTTGCAGTGCTGCAAACATGCCCATGGCATTCATACATACTCATAACTCCTGCTCTTCCAATACTCAGACCATGCTTCTAACCCCAGCATGTAATAACACAATTATATATATTCACAGAGCAGGTAACCATATGATCACAGTCATACATACATATATATTCACGGAGCATATAATCATATAGTCAAGAGCCAAGCTTTATCAGAATCTCATGCTCCCTATTACAATGTGCAGGTAAAACATTCACATTTTATTCAAACAGCTATGCACATAGCTACAGAGATAGTTACCATTCCTTGAGTGAAGCTATCTTTAGTGATGAGTGTACATGCCCAGCTTGTCTTCAGGAACCATAAACCTTGGCTCGCTCTGATACCAAGTTGTAACGCCCCAAACTCCAGGGACCGTTACGGTGTGCCTTGTAAACAGTGCTAAACTCGCTAACCGAGTCATTTGGCCAAAATCGTGAACTAAGTATTGTTAGGAAAAATAATATTGCCTCAATGGAAATGGTAAGATTATGTTACAACTCTATGCAAAATATTACAATGGACAAGATTGATTAAATAAAGTGTTACAACTCTATAACTGAAAATACAAATAAAACAAAGGAAATGAAGAAGATGATGAAGAAGAAGTGAATAGTAAAATACAACTCAAAACAAAAGTTACAAATAAAATAAAGTGTTTGGACCAAATGAAGAGATTACAACTCTTAAACAAAATATACAAGTAAATAAAACAAGAGAATAAGAAGAAGAACAATAGAACAAAAGGAAGAACATAAACCACAAACAAACTCTCACTTACACAACCTAAGTGAAGAGGATTGGGGATCACCAACTTGAACAAGGTTTAAAACCTTTGTCCAAAAGCTTATTTCCCCCTAACTCAAGCACTAAGGGATCTCTCTCAGATTTTGGAAATGCTTTATGGAATTATCAAGCCTCAAGGTGTTTCTAGCCAAGTGCTTTAGTGGATAGAAAATGGTGTGTCTTACAAGTGAGCATTAGGCTCCTATTTATAGAGTTTAGAGACACCCTTTGAATTTCAAATTCCACCAACCCCCATGGCTGTTACCAATGATTAATTTGGTGTTTTATGGAATTAAAATAGAGATTTGGGAGTTACTTAGCTGTTGGAATCGTTCAAAGTTGGATAAAAAACCGAAATTATAGAAGCTGTCAGCCATTAGGGCCGCGGCGCTAGTTCCAGGCGCCGTGGCCCTCAGTCAATTTCAGCAAGACATTTTTTCAGTTTTTTCCAAAACGTTCCAATTTATTCCCACTTGATTTTGTAACTTCCATACACAATATGAGAGTTAAAATCACATCTCTATCAGCCATTTCTCAAATGGCTTTAAGAAATTCATCTCAATATTGTGTAACAACAAATCTACACAATAATGGGTGATATTTAGGAGTTACAAATTTGTGATGAATTTGTAACACCAAATATGTTACATATTTGGATATTTCACATATATCCAAATAATGTAACTCTCTATTATATGTTACAATATGTGACACTCCATGTCACATTTATTTAATCTAAAACATTATATTATAAAATAATATAACAAGTATGATTAGCGGTTTAGGAATTAAACATTTTGGTTAAGAGGTAACGTTTCACTAGAACGTTTAATATATACATTGGGATCCCGGAAATAAAGTTTCAGAGTTTATTACAGAAAATATTTACAACAGGCCGTTCTAAGCGGCAAAACAGGGTTCATGTAACGACCCAAATTCACTAATAAGGCTTAAGGGCCTTGATTAGTGTGCCAGGAGGGCATTACTGGAATAATTGTGATTTAATGAGTAATTATATGTTTAATGATGCTTATATAGTAATTGATTATATTATGTGATAATATGATATGTGATATATGCGAGAACCACATTATGATGTGGATGAATCTGCAACCGGCGACTCGAGGCGATCCTAGGGCTAGATAGGGGGAAAAGTCACAACGGGGTATTATAATTGATTTTGGGCAAGTCAGAGGTATTTTAGGTTTCAGGTAGTGATTTGGACTATCGGGTGATGGAAATAAATAATTGGAGATATATTTGAGGTTAGGATGTCTAGGCGGGAATATTGGGGGATTTTACCGTTTTGGCCTCGGGGACGTTTCCGGCACCCCGAGCCTTGGGATTAACTTAAAGGATAAGTTAGACTTAAGGAAGCCTTTAGAAGAAAACACAAACCGACTAAGCATATTTCTCTCAGCTCATTTACACGCTCAAAGGAAACCAAGTTGAGAAAAACACAGAAAATCAAAGGGAAAACTACTGAGTTTGAGAAGGAACTGCTGGGATTTGAGCTGTGTCTTTGGGAGTTGAAGGGAGTAATCTGGAGGATTGGCTCAGGTACTGATCAAGGTCTGAGATAGAGCTAAGGTAAGTTTTGAATTTTCGTTTTTGGGGTTAGGAACTTAAAGAAATGACTGAGTTTAAATGGTTGTGGTTTTGACATTCAAGGTGGAAATTGAGGCTAAGGACTTTGAAGATAGGTCAGGGGTCTCTTGAAGAATCGATTCTACAGCTGAGGTAAGGTTTAAATTATAGTTTGATGGTTGAATTTGGGGGTTATCAAAGCTGGTTTTAAGTTCTTTGAGTTTGGATTTCAGAAGTTGGAAGGGAGAGATTGAAGTGCGTTGGGCTGTGTTTTCTGGGGAATTATGTTGCTTAGGTCATGTTAAAAAGGTTGGGAGTTAATTGGTTTTGGTTTGGGGACTTTGGGATAGCTTTAGGTGAGGTTTGGAGGTTAAAAATGGTGGTTTTTTATGGGTTCGAAGGGTCGGGCCGAGGCATGGTTCTTGGAGAGCCGCGGCCCTTCAAGGGGTGTTGCATGCTGAGGAAGAAGGGCGGGCCGCGGCATGGTCCAAGCAATGCCGCGGCCCTTACCTGTTTTTGTGTCTTGGATGGCTCTGTTTGGGGGCCATGCCGCGGCATGGGTGGCTTATGCCGCGACGCTTAAGGGATTTTGGGATTTTGAGATTTTAGGCTTGGGAATTTAACCTAGGGTGCTCGGGGTTGAGTCTTTTACTATATTTGATGAAGTTCAATGTTCCGAGTACTAGAACTTGGCTTGGGAGCTCATTTAAGGTTGTTAATGGTGTCTTTCTTCATGGTTGTGACTAGGTGTTAAGCTAGGGCTCGAGGATCGGATCGCGCTCAAGGAGTATCGTCCGTAACTAACTCATTTGAAAGCTAAAGGTAAGAAAACTGCACCCGGTTAATTATATGTGACGGGACTAAGGGCTCCCTATTGTGAAAGCTTGAAAAGATGGTATTATGCCATGCAAGCTATTTAGTGAACCAACGGCCTAAGGGTGCCAAGGGTCTCACTAGCGCACAGGGCGCGGCTCGGCCACTGGTAGCCGAGGACAGCTTATTATGCACTGAGCTTGGTTTAAGCGGGCCAGAGTCAGTGGGCTAAACAGAGGGTGCGGCCTAAGTCGTCGGCCCTGATTATTATGTGATATGAGCAATATATGTGATAGAATGTAACTTGTATTGGATTGTATATGCTGAATATCTATTGTTGACTATCTAATGAGTATACGTGTTTATTGAGCTATTTGTCTGTTATTATTGTTTGAGTTATTTGTGATGTTTTCTTGCTGGGCCTTGGCTCACGGGTGCTACGTGGTGCAGGTAAAGGCAAGGGCAAGTTAGATCAGCCCTGACTGGAGAGCTCAGCGAGCGGAATGTACATAGCCAGGTGCTCGGCCGCCACGGTTGAGGTCTAGGCAAGGACATGAAACCTAAAGACTGTTTGTTTTGCCTTAGTATGGCTAGTGGATATTCATATACTTTTGAGAGTCTGTAAACTTATTTTAACTTTGTGTTTATGGGATCCCTTGTTTACTACAGTTTAAATATATGAAAAGAGTCTTTTGAGACCAAAACCTTTTTAACCATAGATCTTGCATGTTTAGAGACACGTTTTCAAATTAATGACTTGATTAGCGAGTCCTGCACCTTTACAAGTACACAGTGTAGCGGTCTTGGCTATCCAGGGCGTTACAGTTCAACCCTAGTTCCACTTTAAACCTCGGTCGTGGCGGACGAGCAGCTGCATATGTACACGTCATCACCTAAGCTCTCCAACTCAAGGATGGTCCAGTTTCCTCTTGCCTTTACCTGCACCACGTAGCACCCGTGAGCCGAAGCCCAGCAAGAAAACACAATATAACATGATATAGTATCAACTATAACCATAGTAACCATTTGGAACCAATGATCCATCCAGATAGGTGACAGTAGCCAAAAGTCACAATAATGAGCATCGCTCCCTCTAGCCACGTGACGATAGGGTCACCATGGCTCAACTGATAAGTGTTCCTTTCATAAGATTGGTTAGGATAGGTGCATGGTGATTAGTCACCATCATAACCTTCCTCACGACTCTAGAGTCGAAACTATGCACAACGTCCCTTAGCCATGTGACAAACAGTCACCGGGGTTCTATACCTTGGCTATAGTCATCTGGTTGTAAACCAAGCAAGCGCTTATAGTTCTCATTGACCTTCCGGTCGGTCTAGCATTAATACCCCATATGAGTCATTCAATGCCGACCTTGATTAGATCCAATCTTTAATCGGCCCGGCGCTCACAACGCACTGCCATTTCTGACCCTTGGGTCGGTAAAACAAGACCAGTGCTCAGCCCGTGGCGAACTCAACTAATAAGTCACAGCTTCACAGACGGATCTGACACCATTGTCAATTCTGACTAATAAGTCAGCGCCATACACAGGTAAGCCATGCCACTACACATATATCACATGTCCAATATCCACAAACAAGGTATTTAGCATGCTTACTAATAGATACCAGTACCATTAGGACTATGCACAACCACAGAAACTCAAGCTCTGAACAATATCATACCCAGTATACAAAGCATGTCCTAATCACATGTTTCTTATGCATCATATGCAATATATTCAACAATCCAACATGCACCAATAACGGCCATGCATGTCACACATAATAATCAACCGTCAAGCATCAATAATAACCATGCGTGTCATACTCATGAATCAACCAACATGCATTATAATAACCATGCATGTCTCATATACATAGGGTGCAGTTTTCTTACCTCCGGTTCGAGTGAGAGTTAGAGTAAGAACGACCCCTGAGAACGATCGATCCTTAATCCTATAACGGTCACCTAGTCATAACCAAAACAATCTACAATTAATGAAAATTACCAAAGATAGGGTCTTAACCTAAACCCCACTCTCGGGACCTCAAAACACGCCCACAGAGTGAGTAGATTCGATCCCGGGCCTTAAAGATTGAAACCCCAAGTCAAAAACCCTTAAAAACACCCAAAACAGGGTTCTGAAGGAACAGGGTAGCGCTACAGCGCTGCCCTTCTAGCGCCCCAGTGCTCAAGACAGAATCACAAACCGCCCAACTGAGCCCTGTGTAGTGCTATAGCGCCCTCTGATGGGCGCTGTAGCACTACCCCGAGACAGCACCACCCCTGAAACTTCCTTCTTCGACTTCCTCAATTCTAACTCGATTCTAATGCTTCCAAATCCAATTTTTGGTGCCAAATGAACCCAAAAACCATCCCCACATGTCCTAGGGACCACAACCCCAAGAACCCTAGCCAAAACTCCAACCAATTCCCAAGTTTCCAACCCAAAAACCAGCTGAAACTTAACTAAGAAAACAGAGCAAAACCAAGAGTTCTAGTGGCTAGAAACTTACCTTAATCTTGGCAACACACCCTCTTCAATGGTGGAGCGTAACCCTAGCTTGGCTAAGGTTGGTTCCTTGGCTCGATTCCTCAAACTGAGCTCGAAAATCCAAAGAGAAAAGAGGAAGAAAATCTATCGGGAGAGAAGGAGGAGAGACTCTGTTTTTGTTACTCTTTTACAGCCTTAATGGCTGATATATATATCTCTTAGGGTAAAAAGACCTAAATACCCTTAGGTCTAAAATGAAACCTTAGCAGCCACCAAGGGCAAAACCGTCCTTTCACACCTATTTCATTAATCACAATTAACATCCTCCAATTCCTGCTATTCCCAATATTCTCAAACACCAATAAGCCATATCTCATTACCCTTTAATTCCCGGTAATGCTCTAACCATTAAATTCACCCCGTGACTCACCCCGAGCCCCGAACTTATACCCGTTATGACTAGACCGAACTCTCGCATCTCATGATCGTCTCATGTCGACTAGCTCAAACCAATCCACCTTATAATGTGGCTATATTAATTAATCACAACCATGCACCCAAAATATACAATTACGCCCACAGTGGCCAAATTACCAAAATACCCTCACAATAATAAATTCTCCCATATGCATGCATGCATCCACCATCATATAATAATATAATTCACGTAAACATGCATAAAATCATTAAATACTATAATAAATCAATTATGGCCCTCCCGGCCTCCTAATCAAGGTCCCAAACCTTATTAGGAAATTTGGGGCATTACAATTCAGCCCCATATGGTGGCCATTTCGGTGGACAGCGAGCAGCAACGAGATGCCTTCATGGAACGAACCCTGAAAAAAGTCACTCCCCGAGTAATCCCCCAATTCCCGCCATTCCTGCAGCAGATCCTCAACCCGTGGTCTGCCCCGCTGCTGCCAATGCGGAGTTCCCTGAAGAGGACTCCGAATAAAGGGGGTTTCCTTTCCCTTGTTTTATTATTTTTGTTTTTGTGAACTGTTGCTATCAGTATATACTGTTTCTGTGACTGTTTTTCATTTGTTGTTTGTCTAGATTGTCGAGTTTCTGTTTTAGTTTTCCTTGTTTTAGTTGTGATTTTGTGATTGTTGTCTTTCATGAGCGATATTGTGCTTTAGTATGGCTTAGTGTCCTGCTCGATGATGAACTTTTCCATTTCAGTCCATTTGTGTGTTGCCCGGATTTTATAAGTTACATATGCTTGTATAGGTGCTAGTGATATCATTCATGCTTTCTTTTAGTCCCTGGTCAATAGATGTGTACTTATGTTCTCCCACCATACTTTGAATTTTTCGAATAACTGCTTTCTTGTGAAATTTTACGCTTCTAGAATTGTTTAGTGCACCCCTTGAGGCGAAATCCTAGCTAGTCTTATCCCTTAGAAATGATCTAGGCCATTGTTGGACGTTTGGGCCTTTCAAGCTTCCCCTATATCATCAATTCCCTTAGTTCCCTTAATTTGAGCCGATTAGCCTAATTCTATTGTTTGATCCTTGTCCTTAATGCTAACCCGTGCATAATTTGAGATTTCCCTTTCACAAACCTTAAAACCTAGCTGCTGTAACTTGTCAAGAACCGATTCTTTGCACTAAGTTTGGGGTGAGTGTGGTGAGTGTTAGCCATGTGGTGAGCTATTCCGAGTTTCCTATATCAGCCACATTGGGGACAATGCTGGGATGTAAGTTTGGGGTGGGGGAATTAGCTCACAAGACAAAATATATAGTAAAAAAAAAAAAATTCTCTTGCTATAGTTTCATACATATAGTCTATTCCAATAATTCTGTTCTGTTTAGAGAAATTCAAAAGAAAAAAAAAGAATAAAACAGTAAAAAAATTTCCAACAATAATAGCAAGATAATTAGATTATATCAATGAGTCTATGTGAGTGTACATACATTTTGGGGGTATGAGCTTGAAAAACATAAAAACATAAAGAAAAAAAAGAAAAAAAATATATAATAAGAAGGCTCTGTAGCTTGAAAAACATAAAAACATAAAGAAAAAAAAGAAAAAAAATATATAATAAGAAGGCTCTGTTCTTGACAAGTGAGGTGGTTAGGTTATGAACTAGTAGAAATTTCATCCTTTGCCCTACCCTAACCTAAGCCTCACATTACAAGCCAAGTAAAGTCCTTTTGATCGAGGGGGTAAGACTAAACTACATTAGTGGAGAGGAGTGCACTAATTCAACCTATGGAAGCAATAGTTAAAATTGAAGATCAAAGAGTAGTTGTTAGAGGAATTCAAGGTGTTGGTGGGAAGCATTTGTACATAATATTGACTAGGTGACTTTAGGGAGGCATTAATGATATCCTTAGCACTAAAAATGGGAAATGCAACATATAAAGTCAGGGCATAATCGCTACCAACATTCCATTCCATTCCGTACTTCTGAGAGCAAAAAAATTTCTTCACTAAGCCATATTGGATTATTCAGGACTCTCTTATGTACAAGTCTGTGTCTGTGTTGTTATTTGAGTTGTGTTTGTGTTGTGTGTTGTTTTTATCTCTGTTTTCTTCATTACTCGAGGACGAGCAATATGCCAAGTTTGGGGTGTTGATAACTCTAGGATTTAGAGTTATTTTTATGATCTTTGAACTTGTTTTTAAGTTGAAAAGAGTAATGAAAGTGTGTTTACTGTGAATTTGTTTAATTTTTACCCTTATGTTCTAGGTAGCGAGTCCATATTAAGAGTCGGTAATTTGATGTATTATTTGTTAATATTTTATGTAAATATCTGTTCTGTGTTGTTTAGGAACGGAAACTTAAAAATGCCAAAGGGAATTAAAGGGAGCAGAAGGAAAACGGGGACTGAAAGGGGAGCATTGCTGTTTCGATGCTGTAGGCCAAACGCATAGCAATCCTGGGGAGAAGGCAGATGACGTGGACAAAAGCCAGCTACACTTAAGTAATTACCTCAGCGCCTATGTGGCGTCCGTTTTAATGAAATAAGTCAGCTGGCTGAGGTGGCAAGAGAGGGACCAAAGAAGGAAATGAGCTTTCTAATTAGGGTAAAGAAAGTACCCTAAAGAGGAGGACTCAGCCGAAATAGAGGGGGAGTACCATTTTGGAGGATTCTAACCATTTTTTATTACCATTACCATCAGAGTAAGAAAAAGTACAGAGAAAAAAAAAAGAGGAAAAACAGAGAGAATACACAGAAGAGGAAGGTCAACAAGGCTCACAGATAGGAGGATTTAGCACAACAAAAAATCCTTCTAACTCTTTCTTCTACCCTCATCATTCTGTAGTGTTTCTTCTTATTATCTAATTTGCGAACTGAGTATTATGGATGATTTCATTTCAGCTGGTTTTGTAATCTTGATTTCAGACATGAACTAATTTCCTTAAGATTTGGGTGGCTATGAACCCTATATGATGAAGTATTGATTCAATGCATGAGTTTAGTAATTTTGCCATTGTTCATTTAAGTGTAATTAATGCTCAATGATTGTTGTTTACTGGCCATAACTAACAATTAACTAGCTAGATCTGATTTTGGAAAGAATTTGTCTAGCTGAATCCACTTAAATGATGCAAGAGAAATACCATTTTAGGTAAATCTTAGTAGTAAAATAGGATTGTTTTGCTATCTTGTATAACCTGAGATTTGGTGATTTAATGACTGTTTTGCAACCTGATTTAATATAGGAATATGTTGAATTGAGTTGTGAAAGTATATCAGTGGGTTTTGGAAAAAGCTTACTGGCCTCTTGTGAAATCGGTTAACTCTGTGCTTGATTGCTGAACCATTGCTATAACAACTGGGCAATTTATATAGGGGAAATAGCCATCCAGATCTAATTGTTCACATAGATCTTCTTTGAATTAATTTTTTCCGAGTTCTTCATTTTATTTTAATTGAAATTACGTATACCCCTTAAATTTCAGAGTCATATTCCAATCATTTTCTTAATTTTGTTATCTTATTTTTAAATTGTTCTTTAGTTGATTTTGCAATTATTTAGTTTAAAATCCCTGTGGAGACGATCTTACTTATCATTATATTACTTGTGTGACTGCGTATACTTGCGTAGATTAATTTTCACAACAGCGTCGTTGACCAAAATGAGGGTCAACAAACACAGACTGCCAAATCTTTTTAACAAACCCAAAAAACACACCAGTATAGGCTCAGATCTGTTTGAAATAGCAAAAAAAAAATATTAAACAAACAATACCCAACACAAAAAAAATGAACAGTCTTCTTACCCATGGTTTTTCTCCTCCAAAATCCCTCAAAATGGATGTTACCTTTGATATTGAGATCTTTACAAAGACATTGGAAATGACTATCAACGATTTCAGGAAGAAATTTGGCACTCACCCTAAGTTTTGGTGAGGGTTTCATGAGAGAGAAAGAGATGAATAGAGGGTTTTGGTCTTCTTGATAATGAGAGATGTATTTTTGGTACATGGGGAATGTTTAGCATCAAAATGAAAAAGTGAATAAAGGTGGATTTTTTTAGTATAATTGAGACTATTAAGCATAATTAGTGAAATTTCCCAAAACAAATCGCAATATCCATTTCTGATTAATACGTACACAAAAAAGGATTTTGATGATTGAGTTAGCAAATAACTCTCTTGCAAATTAATAAATAGTCAAATATGTGAATAAAAGCAAGGTATCCAAAATACATACATTTATAGCATATCTAAAAGATAAGTTAGTTATTTCATGGCAATTTTTCTCGGTGTTATAAGTCAAATTGTCTTAGCTCTCAACTTCCAAGTTTTCAAAATTCTTAGCACTCCATTAGATTCATTATCTTATACTATAAAATATATTATCAAAATCTACTTTTTTTTTTGTTTGTCTTTTACTTTACCCATTGATTTTTATAATATGTTATACATCAACTTATTTATTTTTTATATTATTTAAATATTATAATTTTTTTTAATCTTTGAATTCATTTCAAATACAAGATAGATAGAGAAATTACTTTAAAAAAAAATACGCATTGTGGTTGTTACATTTTACCCAATCATTTCACAATGCTCGTATGCTCGTTTGAAGTATCTGCTCGATGGTCTCATTACTCCATAACTATCCAAAAACGTGTATTTTGACATATATCTCTTTTTTATAAAACTTAAAAACTTAACAGAATTCACATCTCAAAACTCATTCATGTATTTGGACATAAATCTTACTTGAGCACTTTGTAGGGCTTCTGATATTCAAACTAAGTCTTTACATGAGCAAATGTTATCCTTCCTCTAATTGAACACTAACTTATAATCCTTGTCGTTTTCCTTATTTTTATGTGCGCGTAAAAACAATATATATTCTAAATTAGTAAATATCATCTATAATAAGATAAGAAAATCTTAAAATTTATCTAATACGTGCTATAAATAAAGAAAAAAATATAAAATTAAACAAACTTGTCACTATATTTAATATTTAAATACAAAAAAATGCTTCTCATCTCCAACTTATTTTCCATTTATATGGGTTATGGGCCTTGATGCCGGTGCTGCAGAATAATCCAACATCCTTGGTATTAATAATTGCAAAGTCTTGTTATCTAGTTTGAGAGATATTTCTTTGTTTTTTACGACTTCCATTTTTATTCAAAAAAACAAAATAAAAATCAGTGTAAGATATTTTGACAAAAAAAAATAAACAGTATAAGATATTTGTCAAAAAATAAATAAATCAATATTAGATAACTTAAAATATAGAAGAATACAAAAACAATCCAAAAAGCATCTAAGCATATTCTTTAGTTAGACAATAGGTTTTATTTATTAGAGAAAATCTTTTCTCCAAACTTGTACTCTTTATCTACTTTAATCTAAATAAATATAAATTATTCCTAACAAAAAAAAAATCAAAAATACAAAAACTATTCAGTATATTTTTGACTGATTAATACTAAAAAAATATATGATTATCTCTTTCAAGTATATGTAGACTTCAACTATTAATGAACACGTTTATTTATTTAACTCATTTGTAATATTATTATTTATTTTTATTTTTTTGCCAATAAAGACTCATTTGTAATATTTAATAGTGCAATTTATATTAAACAAATCAAAATAATGTAAAAGGCATATGCTTCAATCATTTCTTTTTATAGTATTTTGATTTGATATGTCTTAATTTTCTGTTATTATTAGTTGTGATTCTTATCCCTCTTTAATAATTATCTTTTTATTTTTTAGGAATTTAATCCTAATTTGGTTTAATTTGTATAGCTCTCTAAAATCTGCTTTATTAATATTTTTTTAAATGTGGCATTATTAGCATGTGACAAGATTATTTTAGTCCTGATAATTTTGAAGTGTAAAATAATCAGGCATGCTTCATTAACTTGTACCAACATTGTTAGTATGAATTTAATATTATTATTATTAGAGATATTTGCGGCGAAAGTACTTAAATTATTTTGTTTATAATACTTAAGTACCTAAGTTATTTTTTTGACAGTGAAAGTATCTTCTGTCTATGTTTTTGTGCAGTTTAGTGCATCTGTTTGTTTCGCCGTTAAATACACTACCTTGGAGTGAAATTAACATATAACTTGGATATTTTTGTCGCAAATATCTCTTAAATTAGGTACTTTCGTCACAATTTTCTCTTAAATTGGGCACTTTTGCCTACATGTCATAATCGAACTTAACGGTGTGAATTGACGGTTGTACTAAACTGCATCAAACACATGGACGGAAGGTACTTTCGTCGCTTAAAAAAAACTTAGGTACTTAAGTGTAACATAAATTTGGAATTTTCACTGCAAATATCCCTTATTATTATTAAGGACTTTGGAAATAAAATTCACCACTAAAAAACAATGTATTCAACATTTTTTACTTTAGAGAACAAAATATTCTTAGTCATTGTGGGAAAATAAATAGGAAAATATATCCACATTGTTTTTTTTTCATTTAAATTACAAAAATGAATTATTATTTATCAAAATCATGCTTTCTATATTAGATTTGACAACTTTTGCACTCTATTTCCCCCCTCTCTCCCTATCAAGCCCTGCCACTCACCTGCTACGTGCATCAGATAAGGAGTTAGTGGAGATGTTGGTGAGTTCACTATTACATGTCACCGAAGGACATCGATCAAAGTTGTCGGAGTTGCAACTTTGACTGTATTATCTTGCCACCCTAAGGCCCGGGGTGGTACCATTGGAACAAATTCTTTAAGAGGAACACAACTTAACCACCCCCCCCCCCCCCCCCCCCAAATATCATCAACGTATTCTAGTGAGTTCATGGGTATATTCGCGACTTCAAAAGCTTTATTTTAACAACAATGCCAGTCATTTTGGTTCAAGAGTTGTATCGTGGTTACCTACTCTTCTAGAATGTCAATTTGGTATGTGGCAAGCATAGACTTCTTGTGGTTGCTAGAAAAGATATTTGGAATTGGTTATTTTTGTGTTATGTTTGAAAAGTAACTTTGTAGTTGCTTTTAAATTTGATTAAACAAAAATTAAATTTTAAAGTCACCAAAATGTGTATTTTTTGCTATAACTTGAAAGTAACTTCTATATTTCTTTTCTGCTTAGTTAATAAAGAACAAACGACTATAATTCACATGTAAATGACATAGGTGACTAAAAAATGTCTTATAATTTTTCTTTTTAAAGTTATCATGTAGTATAATAAATTATATGGTAATTTGTTATACTATATGCTAACTCATTAGTTTCTAAAAGATGCTTGAAGGTAATAAAAAAAATATCTTACATAATAAAATAACATAATATAGGATAAAATTAAGTCATGTTTCAAAAGGTTACTAATCGGTTTCTTAAAATGTAACAAAAAATTATCTAGAATAATAAGATGTCATAATATAATCTAAAAATGAAGTCATATTTTAAAAGTAACCAATTAGTATCTTAAGTAACAAAAATGTAGCTTTTGAAAATCCAAAACCCACTACTACAAAAAAGACTTTTAAGGACTCGCGGGGCGCGAGTCCTCTATTTGAGAGCCTTAAAAAACTGGGGTTTTTTAGGACTCGCATTGCGAGTCCTAAAAACAATGCGAGTCCTTAAAAGTTTTATTTTTTATTTTTAAAAAATTAATTTGTGGGTTTTGAATCCGGTGGCGGGGCTCCGGCGACGGTGGCGGCGCCACCATTAAAAGGTGGTGGTTCGGAAAACAAACTATTGGGTTTTAAAGCCCAAGAAGCAAGGAGTATGGTGGTGGTGGTGGCTTAGCTCGTGGTGGCTTGAGGTGGCCGGAATATGCTCAGAAAGTTTGGGAGAAACCCATGAACGACAGAACTTCAAGTGATCCGTTGAGGGCCTTAGGCCGCGCGTGAGGTCACCATCTCCGGGGTCGGGGGTTTCGGGGGACGGCGCTTCCATTGGACCGGCGTGTGGCGGTGGTCGGACGTGGGATGGCAGCGTTCGGCGGTGGCACTTCGGGAGAGAGGGAGAGAGAGAGAGAGAGGGAACCGAGGAGAGAGAGTGAAAATGTGGGCTGTGTGATTTTTTTGGTTTTTTTTTAATATATAATAATAAAACTTTTGTTAAAAAAAATTGGAGGGAATTCGAAATTTTTCAAAATTTAAAATTTTATGATACTCAGAAGTTTTTTGCGAGTCCTAAAAAACTCCAGTTTTTTAAAATTCAAAATTTTATGATACAGATAAGTTTTTAGGACTCGCGAAGAATGTTTTTAGGACTCACAATGCGAGTCCTAAAAACATTCTAAAAAACTCTAGTTTTTTAAAATTCAAAATTTTATGATACACATAAGTTTTTAGGACTCGCAATGTGAGTCCTAAAAAGTCCAGGAGGTGTTTGTTTAAAAAAAAAACTTAAACTTTAAGGACACACATAGTTTTTAAGACTCGCTCTGCGAGTCCTAAAAAGTCTATGAGACTTTTTTAAGACTCGCATTTATGTGAGTGTCCTAAAAATGTGTCCTAGAAAGGTGTTTTTGTAGTAGTGACCAACGAAGAAAAAAAAATAGGGGGGGCTCTAAGAGCATTCACAATGCAGGCAATCTTATATGTTGCCTAAAAAAAAAAAAATTTTTTTTTTTTTATTTCTCTCTCATCCATGTGACATTTTTAAAAATAAATAATAATAATAATAATAAAGCTTAGCAACGGTGCCTACCAAAGTTCTATTTTACAATGTCACTTGACAAAATTTGTCAAGTAACTAAAGCGGCTATGCATTGTGAATGCTCTAACTAGGCTTTCTTATTTTTTGTGCTAAGGTGACAAAAACCACCTTTTGTGGAATATGCACTTAAGTTTTTCTCTTCAAAATATAGTAGTATTATTTCTAAAAAAAGGTAATGTAGTTTTTTCTTTCATAATAAGATATGAATAATAGGTGATTTTTTAAAATAAAAAAAGTAAAGTGAATTTTGTAAATAAAGTTTGTTTTAGGTATACTAATTACAATTTTCCAAAAAAAAATATGAGTTTTGATTAGGAAAAAAAAACAAATGAAAACAATTAAATAGAGTGCATATTTAAACAAAAATGAGATTCAAATGTTAAAAATTTAATCCATTGCTTAAATGTTATAACTTCAAAAAGAAAAAAAAAACAAAAACAAAAGGCATGCTATTAGCGCGGTTCTTTGCCAACAGGTAATTAGAAGAAGAAGAGAAAGAGATTAGTGCTAATAATGAACCGTACCAGATATATGATCTTAGAGAGTGAAAGAGGTGACTCAAGACACGGTTTTTGAGTGGTTCAAAGGTTAAAATTCTTCTACTCCACTAGTCAATATTATTGACATATATTGAGCATTTGATTACAGAGTATTTCTTACAATTGAGAGTCCAACCCCTATTATCTCCAGGGTCTCCATATTTATAGGAGAAGGCACTTGGGAGTAGGTAAGAAGGTCATCTCGTGACCCTCTTACCTATCACATCAACTCTGTGACATTTATGATTAATTCCTAAACCTGACACATAAGTGTGGTCAAATCAATAGGTAAGGAGATAATGGGCCGCACGGCCCAACCCAATCGTGGGTGTCTGAATACGCACGTTCCTGCTGCGTGTCCGAGAAGTCAGGGGGATATCAGACACGTGATGTCTGATATATGCACGTTTACCTTGCGTGTGCAGACTTTACAAAGGGTCACAGCCTCCATATCCAGATCGTGCCACAAGCTGGATACTTAACTCGACCTTCGGCCTTCATAGTCCGGACGCGGATCCTAGGCAATCTTGGCAAACCCTTGGGTTATCCCAAGCTCGAAAGGTACGACCTCTTGACGGGAGCTCCGGTCTTGGGGATGTCCCTGGGCTAATCACGATTAGGTCGCAGCTCCGACTGCTAATAAGCCCGTGGTAAAATCAGGGCGTACACATGCCATAAATATTTTTTCATTATATTAAATAATAGTGGTAAATCAAAAAGAAAAACTAAAACTTATAAAAATGATCATTAATAGGGAACAAAGTTGGGCTAGATTATTGGTCGGATTTAACAAAATGTTATTATTTTGTAACTCATAATCTCTATTAAGTGAAATATTCTAACCCCATAGGTTGGGTTGGATGGATTGACTTTTTAAAAATTAAAAAAAAAAATCTCTTTCTTTTAATGATAATAAATCAAATATAAATATAGGGACCAACTATAACGCATTACTTTTTTTGCAACACTAGTACATTATTTTCCTATTTCGGCACCTGAATAGTTATAATCCTAAATTTTTTTATATGATGGTGAACATTATAGCTATCTAGAAAATCCTACAAATTTTCAAGAAATTCTGAATAAATTATGGTACTGAAACAGGGTCTAAACTGGCTATTGCACGCGTGCCTGTTTTTTTGTGTACGCATGTAAAATTTAACAGTTTGAACTCTATTTTCGGCTTCGTAAACTATTCAGAATTTTTTGAAAATTTGTAGGATATTCTAAATACCTACAATGTACACCGTCATAAAAAAAATTGGGATTATATCTATCCAAGTGCTGAAATAGAAAAATGATGCACCAGTGTTGCAAAAAAAGGGGATGCATTGTAGTCGTTCTCTATAAATATATTTGTTGAAGTATGAGAAAGAGATGATTCGTGTTTTCTATTTATGGCACGTTTATTAAACTGTAGTCGTAATCGGAATAAACTAATGAGAATAAAATATTGAAGAAATGAAATTATTATTTTATTATGTTGAACTGATCGGAAAGGGAATCGGAAACATTTTATTTTGTTTATATAATGAGGAAAGGTAATTAGAATGCTTTAATTTAACTAAATTGCCCTTTAAAGAAAATGTACATTTTTTAAAGAGGATATATTTTTAGGGTAAATTTTTCTTTTAATTTTTAATAATAAAAAATAAAATAAATAAAAATTGATTTTCCAGGCATTACCAAAGAAAATGGGAGGGGAAGTATTCCTATTGTTTTCTCCTAAATTCATGTGGACCCCATAAATTATTCATATTACTAAAAAAAGTAAACAAATAAATGAAAACTATACTTATTATTAAATGTCATTTGGCAAAATGATATATTTTTTAAAGTCATTTTGCACTTTAGCTTAGTTTTAATAATTATTTTTTAAATTGTCTCTCATAATTTAGACAGTTAATCAAAAATGTAGACAAGTGGTCGAAAAATCCAAACAATCGATCAAAAATTTTAAACAGCTGGTCGAAAAATTCAAACAACTAGTCGAATTTTAAACAGAGACAATTTTATAAAAAAATATCAAAAATAAGTTAGAGTGCAAAATAACTTAAAAAAAAGATATACTTATTATTAAATGTCATTTGGCAAAATGATATATTTTTTAAAGTCATTTTGCACTCTAGCATAGTTTTAATAATTATTTGTTAAATTGTCTTTCATAATTTAGACAGTTAGTCGAAAATTTAGACAAGTGGTCGAAAAATCCAAATAATGGATCGAAAATTTTAGACAGCTAGTCCTAAAATTCAAACAACTAGTTGAATTTTAAACTGAAAGAACTTTATAAAAAAATATCAAAAATAAGTTTTAGTACAAAATAACTTAAAAAAAAAAAATATCATTGAAAGAGTAGGAAGAAAGTATAGTTACACTCCCACGGTTAAGGGTTTGCCTCTGCCTCAAATAAGGAGGCAAAGTCACGTGGTATCGATGTGGGACTATTGTTGTTGCATTTTTTTTCAAGGAAGAAAAAAGAAATCTTGTTTGGTAAGTTGGTTAGTTTCAGGTGCATTGATATTGGATACCCAATCAAAATCAAGATTGGCCCCATTTGCATGTGATCTGTTAATAATATTTAGTCTTTTTCTTCTTCACTAAATTATAGCTCTGTAATAATTTGTTTGGTTCCTATTGGTTGAGAGCCACAAAACAATGAACTTTTGGCATTTTCCAATTAAAATCATATGCTTCTTTAACAAATATATTTCAGACCTTTCATTATGAAGATTCAAAATTACTATTTAAGCAAAAAAAAAAAAAAAAGTGTTATACTCCTTTGAACTTATTATACAAAATGATTTCTTGCTGAAATTCGTTTGTGAAATCTGCATAAAGTAAAGATATACTAACAATCCTTGGCTTAACAAGTGAATAAAAAGTAATGTAAGAGAATATATTATATTGCTCAATCGAAATGGTAAAATTAAAATACAACTCTATGCAAAAAAATATAATAGATAAAGTAATATTTAAATAGGTGTTACAACTCTATTACTTAAAATACAAATAAATAGAAAGATTTAGAAGAGGAAGATCACAAACTCAAAACAATAATAATACAAGTAAATAAGAATAACAAGATCAAAAGAATTAAAAAAACACAAACTCTCACATAACAAAAGTGTAGAGTAGTGAGGATCACTAAATTGAACAAAGTTCAAGACTTTTGTCCAAAAGCATATTTCCTCATATTCTTTAAGCAATAAAATATCTCTCAATAAAATAGCTCTCTGAAATTATCAAGTCTCTATGATGTATTTTCCAGCCAAGTGCTTTGTAGATAAAAAATAGTGTGTCATACAAGTGAGCATTAGACTCCTATTTATAGAGTTTTGAGACACCCTTTGAATTTCAAATTTCACCAACTGTCATGATTGTTTCCAATGATTAATTGGATGTTTAGGAGTTAAAATAGAGATTTGGGAGTTACTTGGCTGTTGGAAATGTTCAAAATTGGATAAAACCGAAATTTGGAAAATGTTGTTATCCACTCAGGTCGCGGCCCACAACGTTTTTTCAGCTACCAATTTTCCAAAATTTTCAAAACGTTCCAAATTCATTCTCACTTGATTTTGTAACTTCCATACACATTATGAGAGTTAAAATCGCATCTCTAAGAGTCATATCTTTTATGGCTTTGAGAAATTCAAATCAAAATGTGTAATATCAAATCTACACATTATTGGTTAATATTTGAGAGTTACAAATTTGTACTTTATTTTGTAACTCCAAAATATGTCACATTTGGGCACACACATGTGTCCAATTTTGTGACTCTCAATAATATGTTACAATGTGTGACAAATCATATTTTGTCACATTATTTAATCTAACATTATATTATTTAAAATAATATAACAATTATTATTTAAAATAATATGTGTCTAATTTTATGACTCTCAATAATATGTTACAATGTGTGACAAGTCACATTATTTAATCTAACATTATATCATTTAAAATAATATAAAAATTAGTATTTAAAATAATATATCAAATGTGTCTAATTTTATGACTCTCAATAATATATTACAAAATTATATTATTTAAAATAATATAACAATTAATCCTATAAATATGGGCTGAAGAGAAAAAGTCCACTTTTATTATGCAAAATCTTTTTATTAATATATTTTTATCAAAATTTGTAACTTTGTGATTGCAACTTCTAGCCCCTTTCATTGCTTGTGATAATTTTTATTTTTGAGAAGTTTTCTTTTAAACTTTTCAGTGGGACAACACTGTCTTGCTTTACAAGAAACAAAGCCATGTTACACATGTGAAAACCCCTTAAATCAAAACCACAAATGCATGTACAAAATCTGAATTAGAGGCCCATAAAAGATTTTGTCACTGTTAACTAAAATGTTCCTGCCATCCTAAGTAGACTTTTACTTAGCTACTGTCAGGGGCAATTTGAAACCATATATAGATATAAAAATGACCTCTAATTGGTCCCCAAAAGTTAATTCCTAACTAATCTCAAATAGAGGTGTTGATGTGTGCTAAGATCCAAAGAAAAATATGGTTAAAAAGAAAACATGTGAATTTGACAAGTTTATAATGGATAAGCTCATGCAAGTGTTAAACAAGAAACCCTACCTCAACCAAAACTTTAAATATTATACATAAATATCAATTTTATTGATTATGTTTTCTGGGTTTCGGATTTTGTCTTATTAGAAATGTATTTCGTTCCCTTCTTAATTATCAGATTAATAATTGAATTGATTAGACGATTGTTAATTATTAGAAGTTAAAATACATTGAATCGAACCAAGCTTACAGAACATTCCATCTTTTATAAACTACGAATCTATGTATTGATTTTTTGAAGACCTTTACTAGGGTTTTTTTGACACATTAACGATAATGAACACATTATTGGAATTAGGACTGACGTTTCTTCCTTTGATTATTATAATATTCATTAAAAAAGGTATTAGTGGCTGGATCATGATAACTTGATCATACTTATCAAGAAATCATCTTTAAAATTTGTGTCTACGTATCAATAAATAGGTCCATATATATATTTTAATTCTCTTAGCTTTTATTTCCAAATTCAAAGTACACTTTTGGCTCTCTATATTTGATGAACTAGCCATACCTATATATGCCGTGTAAAGTTTCCCATGTGGATAAGATTTTTGTCTAACTTTTTCTTTTTTCATAAGCATCATCCTTTCCCTCTCCTATTCCCCTTTTCAATACACACATATATATACATATATATATATATATTATATAACATGAAAAGATGATCATCTCGATCATTATTCCTTTATTAAAGATCTACATCATCCCACTAGAGTTATTTTGAATTTGATGCTGAAAAACATTCTTTCTGAAAAAAGGGTCATAGAGGAATCCTTTGTTTCTTAGGCTTTTTTGAATGGTTTTTGTATTATATATATAAGGAGCGATTATAATACATCTCATTTTTTTGTAACACCAGTGCATCATTTTTCTATTTCAGCACATGAATAGTTATCATCCCAAATTTTTTTATATGATGGTGTACATTATAGTTATCTAGAGCATCCTGCAAATTTTCAATAAATTCTGAATAAATTATGGTACCAAAACAGGCTCTAAACTGTCTATTGCACGCTTGCCTGTTTTTTGTGTACGCATGTAAAATTTGACAGTTTGAACTCTGTTTTCGGCTTCGTAAACTATTCAAAATTTCTTGAAAATTTGCAGGATATTCTAAATACCTACAATGTACACCGTCATATAAATTTTTTTTAAATTATATCTGTCTAGGTATCGAAAATATAAAAAGAATGCACCGATATTACAAAAAAAAAGATATGCGTTGTAATCGTTCCTTATATATAATTAAAGATACATTAATTTGAAGAAGAAAGAATAAGGGTTTTTTTTTTTATATATGAGAAAGGTGAGAGAGAGAAGTCAAATTAGGAAGGAAATGTAAGGTGGAAGCAAACATGGATCCAAGAAGGCAAAAGTTGTATGAAACAGCTTTTGATATATATATAAATTTTCTTTATCAAGATATGGTTTTGTCAAAAGTGATTACTTTTCTATCCATCAATTTCTTTTTGCCTCTTGTTTATAACATGACTTGTTTATTGCACAATATATATTTGTCAAAAGCATTCTTCATTAGGTATTTTCATTTCTTTGATGAAATCATCAAGCATATTTTTTATTAGTATCAAGAAATTTTATAGTTTCATCTTTAATGCATACATATCTATCTTCTATATGCATATGCAAGTGTCAACTTATAAGTTATAATACTATCCTTGAGTCTCCAAGAGCCATAATTAGATACTATCCCAACAATCCTATTTTATGTTATTTTTCCTAGAGGTCCAAAACCAAAATTATATAACATAATAAATGCCTTCTAGCTAGGTTATTAGGGCAAATTATATAACATAATAAATGCTAAAAGGTGCAATTGATTTTTTATCAAAGGCTGAGGTGGTAGTTTTAGATTGAGAATTGTTAAGGGGCACCGCTAGTGCCCAACACCACAGGGAGGTAGCGTACCGATATTAGTGCAATCTAATATCAGGTCCCACACATTTAAATTTAATAAATATTATAAGATATCGCTAACCAACTATAGAGTGCCATCTCGTGTGTTGTTGGATACCTTAAAGTGTCAAATAGCAACACTCTTTTAGATTGTTTGCTTGATGTGATTTATCATTTTTTTCAATTGATGAGTATTACGAGTAATGATATGTGCCCCCATAATATGCACCAAAATATTACACACAATGATAATATTTTTTTTCAACCAATAACATTTATTAAACTGAGATTTACTGTTTTGAAAAACAGTACCACATTATTGTGTATAATGTTTCGGTGCATATATACTAGTCAGTCAATAATAAAGAAAAAAAACTATTAGATTTAGCATGTGATGTTGCTCGTCCTCAGTCATTAGTGCTAACAAAAATGGTAGAAGCGAAAAAGAAGGGTTTGTTTTGTGAATGTGAACACCACAAAAAGCATTTAGACTAACATCAGTACTATTAGTACAAGTGTCAAAGCCAAATTAATGGCCCTCTTGCCTTGGCCTTGGTATGATATGTGATAGGGACAATTTTTACACATGGTTTATGTTTTTAGCAAAACAAATAAATAAAATGGTTGAGTCCCAATTGAATTCTATAACTGAACCAAACTGAAACAGTTAAGAAATCTAAGTTGGATGGAAATATAGTTGAAGTTTGAACTTTGAACTTTGAATTTTGAACATGGCTAAATTTAGTCAAAAGAAAAAAACAACAACAACAAAAATCATCTTAGTTGCAGCAAAATGGTGGGCTCTTTAGACAGAAATAATAGCCCTAAGAGTTGGAGACTATGAGTTGATCTCTAAAAGCCCAATTTATAAAGCCCATATGATGTGATATGCATATCTATGTGTGTGTTTTTTTTTTATTCTTTTAAAAGGAAATTACTAATTTGGTACTTTATGTTTTTGCAAAATATCATTTTGGTATCCTCTTTTTCCAATAATACTTATATGGTACCCTGTATTTTAAAATTATACATATTTGATACCCTAAACTCAGATTTGATAGATAAATTTTGTCAATATGATCAAACTGTCATCAGTTATATGTAATTAAGTAATTAAATTTAAATTTGGAACTTACATAATTGACAGCAGTTTGATTAAATTGGTAAAATTTTATTAATTAAATTTGAGTTTAGGGTACCAAATATGTACGATTTTAAAATACAAGGTATCATATGAGCATTATTGAAAACAGATGGTACCAAAATGATACTTTGCAAAAATAGAGGTACCAAATGTTTACCTACCCTCTTTTAAATAATATTTTTCTTTCAAAAAGTAGTTGATCTTGGGGGGACCTTATCCATTTACAACCTAATATTTTCTTGTGTTGAACCTTTCTTAATTAGATTCAATGAAAATGATAATGTTTGACAATATTTGGCAAAGGCAAAGAAAATAGACATAAGCCAAAGCTTATAATACACAAAGTTTCAACATTTACAACACATGTGTACGTGTGTATGAAAATGACTGATTTAATGCATGTGTTTTGCACCACTTGGGTAGCTAGACATAAATTTTGGAGATAACCCAACATATATATATCATTTTAGGTTTTTTTGTTCTTTATTGATTAAGACTTTATTACATAAATATCAACATGGTAAAAGGAAAAATTCTACATGCATACGTGATTACAAGTTATAATCTACTTAAAAAATTTATAAAGGGACCATTTATACTACAAAAAATCTTAGTTTTAGTCACAATAAATTTTGTGATTAAAAACAAAAAATTTGTCACTATAGAAAAATCATTTTACTTATATCATCGCTAAGAAGTCTGTAGCTAAAAGTATCAGTCACATAAATCACAATTTGTTATCACTAAATGTATTTTTAATCATAACAAACTTTATTACTAAAAATAATAGGTTGTGAATAAAACCTACATTAGTGACAACTTGTGATTAAATATGATTTTTTAGTTACAAATAATTTTTTATTGTTACTAAAAGTAGTAGTTAGTCACAAAAAATATATATTGTGAGTAAAAAGTTGTCACTGAGGGTTATCTTTATCTGTAGTATATTATTAAATATTAAGATAAAATAAGATTTTAAAACTCATGCACACTTTTTTTTTTCCTTTTCTTTCCTATACATTTTAAACAATTACACATAAATAATATTTTTTTATTATTTTTAGGTAAAAAAAACTATATATATAACTATTATTTTTGGGAAGAATATAAAAGGTGAGGAAAAAAACTACAAAAATTGATAAATTAATAAAATATTTTAATTTGATTTTATGTACACACATTATATATATTTTGGTGCAAATAACTTCATTCTTTATAGAATAAAAATGATATTTTTTTGGTTGAAATGATCCATATTCAACAACACTCGAAGATATGGGAAATGTTTTTAAGTAGAATTTGAGTATTTTCAACAAATATTTTTGCAAATTAACATACTTCAAAAGTCATTTTAAAAAATAAATAAATAAATTAGTAGATCTACAAAGAAATGTATGGATGGACATCTAGCTTAGGTTGAATGCGTGGTCTTATACCTAGGTGAAATCTAGCTTTTGAACGAAATAAAATTTATATTAACTTTGTTTGTTTGGTGTTAAATGAAAAAGAATATTCCTAGAAATTAAAAAAAAAAAAAAAACAAATTAAGCTAGCACTATCTTTGGTTACAATGAAGAATCTTCCAACTTTAATTTATAAGTTATCAAATACCAAATCACATGGAAGATGTTCTATAATTAAGGTCTAATATCCATGATTCTCTCATCACCACCATTAATACTTTCTATGACTAAGTACGTTTTAAATATATAAATTTATGAACATATATATCAAATTGAGTAATTATTAAATAATTAAGGATTAATACAATTTTGGGTCTTTGTTTTATGGTAATACAAGTTTAGACTTCTAATTTTAAATTATTATAAACGTAACTCTCTATTTTATAAAATGATAAAAATTAGTATATTAGTTCGATAATTTAGATTTTTCTTTTTCTCTTCTCCTCCCACGGACACACATAGTGTGCCACAGGCGGTCAACAACGAAGATTGGCCATATTAGAATTTACAAAACATAATGTCGTGTTAATAGTTGTTTGAAATCGAAAGACTCAAAAATAGTATAAACTCAATAATTAACAAAAAAAAAGGAGAAATATTATGTTAAACCTCATGACTAATAGAATTACAAAAATTAATCTCAAGTGGGAAAGAAGTTTAGACTAGATGTTGCTATCGTACCAATGTAATTCTCTTACGAAAGAAAAAAGTAGGGGCAAATATAATTAATGAGTGGGATCTTACTCAAGCTCTTAGATAGTGATCTAGGTAAAGATGCTTAGTAGGGATTTAATTAAGTAATTAAACATGGAAGTTTAACCCTTATGTATAGATATATATATATATATATATATAGAACAATTCTCATATAGGGGTTTCACTTTAAGTCTAACCGGTGGGGCTCTTCAATGTTCTCAACCCATGAATAGTTTTAAGCACAATTTTTTTTATGACCGTGTATATTGTAGTTGTTTAAAGCATCTTGCAAATTTTCAGAAAATTTTGAATAGTTTATAGTACCGAAAATTATGTTCAAACATGTTATTTTCCACGCGCATAAAAAAATTAGTCACGAGTGTAATATGTTTGAACTTAGTTTTTGGTACTGTAAACTATTCAGAATTTTCTGAAAATTTACAGGATGCTCTAAATAGCTACAATATACACGGACATAAAAAAAATCACTCTAAAAACTATTCACGGATCGAAAACACTGAGAACCTCACCGGTATAGCTTAAAGTGAAGCATCTATTGGAAAATTTTCCTATATGTATATTGAAAAAAAAAATCGTTCTTTCATTAGTTTTTTAATATAGAAAAAGCTATACTTAGCTAGACAAGAATAAATAATTAAAGATTAATAATTGCCCTTTTATGAAAAAAAAGAGTTGGATATAATTAAAAAGGATTAGACGACAACGTGAATTAGTAGCCACTTGTAGTAGTTTTCTAAGTATATACATTAATTGTAATATTAATATTGTTAATGGTAGCTTAATCCTCAACCTTTTTATCCAGCATCAGAAAGTTGAAAATTAATAAAGCAATTTTTTAATTTTTTTAATTTTTTAATTTTTTATATTTGATATTTTCAACTTGTGTTCCATAATTAGCTAGTTGATCTTTAATAGAGGATAATCATAGATAATATACATAAGCAAATATTGTATAACTTTTTAAACCCATCATTAATTATTATATATCATTATATTGCGTTCAATCCCAAATATGCTTTATACTTTTCTCTTCCCATTAATTGAAATTATTAGAAGATGAAGAATGTCAAATTAACGATAATTAATCATATATAAATTGATTTTAATGCATTTGGATCGAATTAGGGGAGGAAAAGAAGAAGTCATTATACTAATTAAAACTATTGGAAGACATTTAACTAAGGATCGTTGTCATGATTAATTTAATTACTCCAAATCTGCTATAAAATTGAAGACGTCACTACAACAAAATAGATGTTTTATGACTTTAATTGGGAGACATTGGAAGTCTACAATGTCTCCCACTTAGTGAGACGTTGTTGCTAGGGTCATTGTAGGTATATATCCCACGTCTCTCGTTGGGAGACGTGCCTCACTTTCCACGTCTCCCACTGGGAGAGGTGGAAAGTCAAACGTTGACTTTCCACCTCTCCCATTGGGAGACGTGGGAAGTCACTCACCTCTCCCAATGGGAGACGTGGGAAGTCCCTAGGAGACATCCCACGTCTCCCATTGGGAGAGGTGAGTGATTTCCCACGTCTCCCAATGGGAGAGGTGGAAAGTCAAATGTTGACTTTCCACCTCTCCCATTGGGAGACGTGGGAAGTCTCCCACCTCTCCCATTGGGAGACATTGAAAGTCTCCCACCTCTCCTAATGGGAGACATTGAAAGTCTCCCACATTTAAAAAAAATAAATTAAATAAATTTATAATTAATATTATTAATTTAAATTGAATAATTAATATTAATTAATTTAATATTATTAAATTAATTTAATAATTAATTAATTATTAATTTAATAATTAATATTATTAATTTAATATTATTAAATTAATTTAATAATTAATTAAATTGAAATAATATTAATTTAAATTATTTTAATCTAAATTTAAATTAATTTAATAATCAATTAAATTGGAAGAAAAAAATATATTTGTTAGATATATACAAGAAATACAATATTTGTTAGAAATATTCAAAATGAACAAATATTGCATTGTGTATGAAGAAAGAGTTAAAAAATTTAAAAAAAAAACCTATCAACGAGGTCGGTAACTTTGGATTATCGGCAACATATATGTCGCACATTCTTGTCGCAACTCATCAATTTGTGCCCTGTATATGATGTGCTTGTTAGCTGCAAGAAATATAAAGTAAAATATATTAATTAATTATTTGATTACATTTATAGTTTCAAAAATAATTTGTAAATTTTAATTAATAATACCGTTCTCAAGTAATGCCCAGGACTCGCATGCTCAATCAAATCCTTCAACATCCTCATTAAGTAGTATCCACATGCCACATTGTCCGGTTGGTGTGGACACTAATTATTTAAAAATATGAGTAATTTATTATTAAATTGAAACTTTTTAAAAAATGCATACATATTATTCTACTTAATTATTATAAATGTTCAAAAATTTCTGCTAAAATTACTTACCTGAGGTTGCTTAATGCGTAGAGTATCAGGGATCTCGACATCAGGAAGATTCATAGAGAAAAAAAGATTGAAAGTGCTGACGATCACTGATACAATCTCCTCACGGTTATTTAGCTCTGAATTCACCGGATCACAACAATAAACATGATATGCATATGGTGCCAAAATAAACAACATCCAATGTTCACTGTATAAGAAAAACAAAAAAATTATAGCTCAAATGTTAAACAAAGAAATTATTGATATGGGTCGGAAAAATGACAAGTTTTTAAACTTACCCATGGTTCCAAGGGACAAGCATAACTTGTTCTTTTGATTTTACGTCATTGCAACGTCTGAACAGATTCTGAACACGATCGTCGAATGAACTCCCTTGAGTGGCGACGATATTAGGATTGACAAATAAAAACTTATTTTGGCGACCTTGTTGCACCACATATCTGTAAATGAACCTAATACAAAAATATGAAAAATTGTTATATGAATGAATAAATCAAATTAGAAAATTAAATGAACAAACTTATTTGTCAGATATATACCTCATGTAGCTGACGAGTACTGCTTGTCCAATCTTCTCCTTTCGAGCAAACTGAAGTATGTCATCCTTAAATATATAACAGTGAGACATATCCTGATCAAAAACTTCAGACTTTATGCCTAGATTGACACACTCGCCATCATCCCAATGAGATACGATATTCTGTAATCGTTCCAATGGAGTTTGGGCCAATTGTGTTGGAGGAGTTTGTTGTCGTCTTCTTTCTCGAGGTTATTGTGTTGATGGAGCTCTTGGTCGTTGTGATCTGGTCCTACTTGTAGAGGGAGTCTGTATACAATTATATCAACAATTAAAAAAATTACAAACAAATATCTTCTCCGAGAGGTATATCATGTAAATCACCATCTTTAATGTTCCATTCTCTTGTTTGCGTTGGAAGAACAATTGACCATTGGTTGTCTGAAGGATCATTCACATAAAATACTTGTTTCGCTTGTGAAGCTAATATAAATCGATCAGATTTGTGCCCAATTCGATTTAGATTAACTAATGTGAAACCAAAATCTTCATATATTATGCCGCTGTCACTTTTCACCCAATCACAAAAGAAAACAGGTACTCGAGTTGTGATATAATCTAACTCCCAAATTTCATTAACTACTCCATAAAAAGTCATATCACATTGAACTGGATTTTTATCTTTTGCACTAGAGACTTGCACAGTTTTAGCAACAAGGCTAACACCACTGTTTTGTGTGTTTCTGTTGTTATCGCGCTCCCTGGTGTTAAATAGAGTACCGTTAATCATGTATGATGAAAACTTGATGACATTAACTGAAGGTCCTCGAGAAATCCACTTAACAATGTCTGAAACCTTATTTGATGTGTTTTGTAATTCTGACACAACCTATCAAATCAACATACCAAAAACAACAAAAAATGTCACCTTGTAATTAAGTACTAATTAATGACAACTTTAAATAATCAACACAATTTGCCTTTTGTTCTATCCAACTACTAAAAGTTCGATAATGTTCGTCTTGTAACCATTTTGAGTTCCTTGACTTGGATGGAAATTTGGTCTTTATCCAATTAAAATGTTCCCTTCAATTATAAATATGTTGTTAAACAATTGAATATACGAAATTACACAACTTAAACTTAATGTATTATATGAGTATAACTCACTCGATATAAGGTTGAATTTCATTTATATTCTGCAACACAAGACGATGCGCTTCATCTAAAAGATCTCGACTTACTGTGCATACAACGCTACCACAACGACTCTGAATCTCAACATTTTCAACATCATTTAACCCAATTTTCTGTACACCAGTCATGTATTCAGAACAAAATTCAACTGCCTCTTCTGCAATATAACATTCGACGATGCATCCTTCCGGCCGACTTCTATTCCTAACATACCCCTTAAGAATCTTTATATATCGCTCAAATGGATACATCCATCTTAAATAAACTGGGCCACAATATCTTAGTTCTCTAACCAAGTGAACTGTCAAATGGATCATTATATCAAAAAATGCCGGCGGGAAATATTTCTCCAACTCACACAATACCTCAACAATTTCATCTCTTAACTTGGGTAACTTTAGCGGATCAATCACCTTACAACACAGTGACTTGAAAAACAAGCATAACCTTGTGATTACACCTCGAACTCTCCTAGGCAACTGATAACTTTACAAAATAGAGTTATTTTACCACTTTTTATGTGCTAATTGTTGCTTAATTCTTGAGTTTTTAAATAATTTATTAAGTTTTTAAGTAATTTTGAATTTATTAGTCTTATCATGATTTTATATACTTTTGTGTGTTTTTATAATTATTTTGTTGTAAAATGTTGTAGTTAATTATTTGAATTATTATTGTTAAGTTAGTGGTAAAAAAATGTTGTATTATTGAACTTAAATGTAAAATATAATTAAGTTATAATTAATATTTTCAAAGAATTAAATTGATTTATTTTATAATTGAAAATATTGTATTATGATTTATTTTATATTTATTTTGTAGGGAATTTTTGCTCTTGAAAAGCAAGAATAATGAGAGAAAAGTGGTATTTTATTGGCATTCTTGAAAACTTTCAGCCACAAGGCCCAAGGCCCACACCAAGGCCCAATTGCTGCCAATTCCCAGCATATGCACATATGCCAATCACATATGCCCATCTCCTCCCAGGCGTTGCCTCCTTCCCAGTGCAAGCCAAATTCCTCTTCAATTTGCATGCTGCTCCATCCTCCAGCCCCTGCCACACCAAATCGTCTCCACGCCTGGGCATGCACCCAGCCATCTGCCAACATAAAGCAGCCCCAAAGTCACCAAAACCATGCATGCCACTTATTGAGCCCAACAAAAATGCTTTTGTACTCTTCTCTTTATTTAAAAATACCACTTTTTACCCCACTTTATACACATTTTACCCCAAAACATAATTATTACACCCTATAATTTACCCCTATTTACCATATTATAATTAATTAAATTAATTTAATCAATTTAATTAATTTGAATTGATTATTTTAATACCTCATTTTTGGCTATAAATAGGGAGTTTTGAAGACCATTTAGGGTGTCATTTTTTTGGAGGGAGGTTACTATACCAAATTCTACACATTTCAAAACCTCTCTATTCTCTTCTTCTTCTTCTTCTTTTTGGTTATTTTCTATGTATTTTTAGAGGAAATTTTGGGGGTTTTTCCTCCAAATTTTCCTATTTATGTTTGTAATTTTTAGTTTGTATTTTCTACTCTAGTTATGTGCTTCTAATCTTTTTAAGATTATTAAAGTGATGATGAAACATTATGTAACTAGATAGTATTTATTTTGTATGTTGATTTCCCATTTTGTGCAATAAAGTTTATGGAATTTTCTTCTTCAAATATCTTCTTTCCTCTTAAATATCATGTATTTTGGATTGTTAGCACATATTTACACTTTGTTCTTCATTAGTGCAAAACATAATATTCTTTGTGTAAGATGTGTCATTAAATTGTACACATCCATGCTTAGAACAAAAATATTATGTTTTGCCTTATAAATAATGTTCATTGATTTATTTGTTATTTCATTAGATTGATTTACACTAAATGCTTTGAAATTATAACTTTGAAAAGTGAAGAAAAATCCTATCTTTTTAGAATTAATTTGTGCTTAAAATTATAAATCTATTTTGAAAATGATAGTTTGATTTATTTTAACTATCACTAAAACTTGGGAATCAATGTACTTATAAATATTATTGAACTTATATTTTGTGGATTCTAATCCTTAATAATCTTATTTTACCATCTTCATTTCTATTATTAATTTTTATTTATATATATTGTCTTTTATTTATTTATATTTATTGTCTTTAATTTCTATACTATTGTCTTTTATTTTATTTTTATTGTTACAAATTTGCATCAATATTTGGAGCTAGGTTAGAATTTATTAATTTTGATTTAAAATAGTTTCATTTTCGATTTTAGACAACTCCTTTGGGTTCGACCTCGTGCTTACACGAAAACTATTCTATAAATACGATTCGTGCGCTTGCGAGTATAAATATTTAAACATACCCGTTTTGGGTCCATCAGCAACACAGATCGAATGGCCACTGGTAGCAAATGTTGCATTAGAATATGACAATCGTGAGATTTCATGCCAGTCAGAATACAACTTTTCATGTCTACCAATGACCTTATATTTGAGGAATATCCGTCTGGAACTTTTATATTAAACAAACATCTGCAAATTTCCATTCTTTCCTCTTTAGTAAGAGTGTAAGCTGCAGGAGGTAAATATGTTCGTCTCTTATCTGGTTTTGGAGTCAATTCATCCCTTATACCCATTGCAACCAAGTCTTGTCTAACCTTAATTCCATCCTTAGTTTTCCCAGGAATATTCAACAAAGTGCCAATCAAACTATCACATACATTTTTCTCTATGTGCATAACATCTAAATTATGACGTATAAGTAAGAAATGCCAATATTCAAGTTCAAAGAAAACAGATTTCTTTTTATAACACCCTTTTGGCTCTTCCACAACCTTGGCCTTGCGACTACGTTTCATCTTTGTAGGTGTACGAACTTTGGGCTTCCCTAACTTGAACACAATTTTAGACATCTTCTCAAGTACTTGGATCCCATTCAATGGCTCAGGAGCCTCTTCAAACTCTTGTTTACCATTGAATGCCTTCTTCCAAGTCCGAAGTTTATGCGTATTAGGCAAGAACTTCCTATGTCCCATATAACATATTTTCCGAGAGTGTTTCAAGTATTCTATTCATGTTTTTTCTTGACAAACGGGGCAAGCTTTATATCCTTTCACACTAAACCCAGATAAATTTCCATAAGCAGGAAAGTCATTAATTGTCCACAATAAGACCGCTCTAAGATTAAATTCTTCCTGCCTATATGCATCATAAACCTTAACCCCTTCATCCCACAAAGTTTTCAAGTCATCTATAAGAGGAGCTAGATAGACGTCAATATCATTACCAGGTTGTTTAGGTCCTGATATCAACAAGGTCAAAATCGTAAACTTTCTCTTCATACACAACCATGGGGGTAGATTGTAAATAACAAGCATAACAGACCACCAACTATACTTACTGCTAAGGGATGCGTGTGGATTAAACCCATCAGTCGAAAGACCTAGACGAATATTACGAGATTCATTTCCAAAAGAAGGCCACTTCAAATCAACTCTCTTCCAAGCAAGGGTGTCAGCTGGATGTCTTAATTTACCATCCTTTATTCTTTCATTAGCATGCCACGACAAACTTTTAGCATGTTCGGCATTTCTAAACAATCGGATGAAACGAGGAATGGGCGGAAGGTACCACAAAACTTTGGCAGGTACTCCTTCCTTGACATCGTCACCATTTCTTTTCATTTGCCATCGTGACTCACCACAAGTAGGACACGATTTTGCGTCTGCAAAACTATTTCGATACAATATGCAATCATTAGGACATGCATGAATTTTTTCGTACTGCATGCCTAATGAGCATAATGTCTTATTTGCCTCATAAAATGAAATTGGAATTTCATTAACTTCAGGCAATAACTCCTTCAAGAAACCAAATAACTCAGTAATGCTTTTATCACTCCAGCCATGTTTAGCTTTTAGATTGTACAACCTAAGAAGCGCAGATAATTTTGTAAATCTTGTACAACCAGGGTAAATTGGTTTCTCGGCATCATTAAGGAGTGTCTCAAACTTATTTGGGTCTACTCCTGATCCATAATGTGCGTCGTCAATCATTTCATCTAATGGATCCAAGTTCTCCTCCACTATATTCCTCCTCACTCCTTTTGGTCTACTTGGCAGAGTTGGAGCAATCGGAGCTGTCTCCCCATGGTAATACCAAATTGTGTAACTCTTGTCGATCCCATTGAAATATAAGTGTTCTTTAATCTTTTTAAGATCCATCTTTTTAACATTTCCACACTTAAGACATGGACAATAAGTAAAATTTGGGTCTTTCACATTTTCCGAACAAAACCTTAAGAACAAATCGACCCCGTTCCTAAATTCCGCAGATAACCTATTCGCTGACATCCACTGTTTATCCATATATTCTCCTATGTCTATGGAAAAGAAAAGAAACAACACTAAATAAGCACGTGATAAAGTTGTATGTCTATATAAAACTAATTTTTTATTATCCTAGATAAAATCGGGCAGCATTTCCCCTATAATAGTGACCTAACCATCTGCATGTGAATATCAAAACAAACAATTCAAACAACATACAATAAGTTTCTTCCTTATAGAATGCCTATATAAAACTAATTGTTTATTATCCTAGATAAAATCGGGCAGCATTTCCCCTATAATAGTGACCTAACCATCTGCATGTGAATAGCAAAACAAACAATTCAAACAACACACAATAAGTTTATTCCTTATAGCTCCGCAGCACACAGTAAAATTTATCAGAACCTACTTCACTAATACACACAAGTTCTCAACCTTCCGTTATCACCGCAGCACACAATTTTAATCTCAGAACCTACTTCACTATGGATGAATATTTAAGATATTCAAACTCCTCTAACATTTGTTTAATAATATTAAAAGTAGAAGTAAGAGAATATATATGTACCTCTTGCAATCTTTAATCCAAAAGCTAGCAAAGTTACTTCACTTAGTAATCAAATTCGCTATTAAATCCACAAACCAATAAAATTAAATTAATAAATAATAAATAAAACATCACTAAATATCTAGCAATATATAACGTATTATTGTAATTTTAGAAACTTAATTACCTCAAATGTGTGATTGATATTGGAATTTTGATGCAAAATACTCTCTAAAATCTCACCACAAAAATCAATACCTATGAAATTAAATTAATTAATATGTTAAACATTACTAAACAAATATCACTAAATATCTAATAATAGTAAATGATATTGGTAAACAAATAAAAAAAATCCCAATGTGCCGCTAATTATAACCTCAACAAAAAATCAATATAAAATTTCATAACCTAAAAACTTAATAATAAACAAAAACATAAAAATTTTAATATATTTCTATTTTATTAATTATTTAATAAATTTATTTTAACATAACTATATATATAACAAAATAGTTACAATTTAAAAAAAAATTCAAATATACAAAAATATATCTAAATTTCGAAATAAAAATTGATAAAAATTTAAAAAAAATCATGAACATATATACTCTAATGAAATATATACAATGTGATAGGTTAAATTAAAAAAAAAAACTAAAAAATCATAAATCCCTAAAAACTTCCATTGAAAAACCACAAAAACATACAATGTATATAAAAAAAATGCATAAAAATGTAAAACTAACACAAAATCATGTATATTACTCATCCCAATGCAAAACCTATGATTTATTTGCAAAATAATTAACTAAAAATCAAGAAAATAAAAAAAAACTTACTTTAGAACCCTAAAAACGCAGCCCCAAATCGCCCAATTCTTCTCTGGTTTGCTCTCGGGTTCGTGTGAGGAAGAAGAAGGCTGATATGTTTGTTTTATAAGTGGAGACATCCAACGTCTCCCACTGGGAGACGTGCCACGTGTCCCACGTCTCCCAGCGGGAGACGTTGGATGTACCCATAAATCACTACCAGTCTATTTCCAACGTCTTCCACTATTTTTAATGTCTTCCAATTGTAACCATTAATATGCACTTTCAATGTCTTACACCATTAGCCATTTAAAATCCCTTCTAATTTTTAATGTCTTACACCAATGGTGTAAGACATTGTAGGGAGTCATTGAAAGTAGAATTTGTTGTAGTGCGTACGTTATCTTCAATACATAAATTTAGGACAATTCTTCTATAAGGGCTTCACTTTAAGTCTTACCAGTAAGACTCTCAGTGTTTCTCGATCCGTGAACAATTTTCGTTGCGACTTTTTTTTATGACCGTGTATATTGTAGCTATTTAGAGCATCTTGCAAATTTTCAGAAAATTTCGAATAGTTTACAATACCGAAAATTAAGTTCAAACATGTTGTTTTCTACGCGTATAAAAAAAATTAGTCGCACGTGCAACAACATGTTTGAATCTAGTTTTCGGTGCTGTAAACTATTCGGAAGTTTCTGAAAATTTGCAGAATGCTCTAAATAGCTACAATATACACGATCATAAAAAAAAATCACGCCGAAAACTGTTCACGAGTTGTAAACACTGAAAACCTTACCGGTAGGGCTTCCCATAAATTTATACATATTATATCAAATGATGTATGCATACATATACATATTTTTTACTTTTAAGGATCGTCTATGATGTGATATGGTATGTTTTTTTTAACTTTATATGTATGACAACACCTAATTTTATACCCGTGAATAAATTATGACAATAATATTTTTACATATAACGTTGTTAAGTGTAATTACAACAAACCTCGTACAAATTTTTTCGGGACTGATGAATAATTTATTATGTTGAAAACATAATTTAAATAATAAATCTTGATAGCACTGTACTGGTTTAGTTAACAAAATTATAACGTTATTTTTCAGTATAATAAATTATTTGAATGGATTATTTCGTAGATTAGCAAGAAATTTCGTATAACTACAATGAGCACATTTATATATATAAGAGTAAAGAAACCTACCCTTAGACACTCACTATCTTTTTTTATATGTATAACTATTTATATAAGGGTTTATGTCTTTTTAGATCCTGTGTTTTGGTTCATTACCTGTTTAGACCCTATGTTTTGATAAATTATTTTTTGGACCTTATATTTTCTAAAATAGTTCAAATAGACTCATAAACCCGATTTCGATTAAAGTTTTTTGAACTAAAATCGCAAATAATTCATCAAATTAATAACTCAGAACAAAAATACAGTCATTCTGCCTAAAAATTGTGTTGTTATATTCAATTTTTTGTTCATCAAAATCAGGTTTATGGGCCTATTTAAACAATTTTACAAAACACAGAATCCAAAAAATAATTTATCAAAATACAGAGTCCAAACAAGTAATAAGTCAAAACACAAGATTTAAAAAAGTATAAACCATTTATATAATCATTATTTACCATACCTTTGTATACCACATACACAATTAAGGCCATTATTATATGAGAGGTCGGTTTAGTAGTTGTGATTTAATTAAAAAAACAGCTTGGATAATAATAATAACAATAATAATGGATATATTGATAGCTACTTCGAATTTGCCTTAGTTATAAATATAATTAAATGTTTATAATTATATTTGTTTATGATCCACTAGCATTTTTATTATATTTTTCTTTGGTTTGTAAATACAACAATTATTGCATGCGTGCTTCATGCAAAACCCCTCATATGACGATGACACTAAAAATGTTATAATTTAATAAGTTATATGTATAAATAATTAATTTTTATTTCTTCAAAGTATAATTAAAGAAAATTCTACATTTAGATTATTCTAATATGTTAATGCAATGAATTATATGTGTTAGGATAGTTAGTCTGCATTAAACATCGGATCACATCAATAAAGTTACGTTTTTTATTTTAGTTTTATCAACCATTCATGACATGAGTCGCTATTTTTATAGTATTTTTAATTGTTGTAAAACTCTAAATAGGCTCTGTTCGTTTTATTGGATAGATCAAATTTCATTTGGGCTTTGGGTGAGAGATTTCTTTGTATATGGTCAAGTGTATTTGAGATTTTTGTCTAGGTTTAGGGCATTGTAAGTGTAAAAATTCTCAAGTGATGACAAATTGTAATTTTCATTGTTGTTTCATATAGTGCAGAGAATAACATTTCAATGAGAGTTCAAAGAAGATGTAGGCTCATGTTTATTTGGGCTGAATCTCTACAATTTTTTGTGTTGATTTTATTGTTTTTCTATTAAATTTGTACAAATTGTGTCTACTAGTTTGTTGTTTTTGTATTTGCAGATGAAGCTGGTGTGAGGAAGAGTATAAAAGATTCATTATAATTGTTTTTCCAAAATGTGTTTATCTGATTTTCATCATATAATTAAATTAAAGTAAGTAATTAAATGAGATAAATTGGAAAACTATCTAAACAATGGACTAATCCACAGTTATTTCACATTTATAGCTAATTATCTCTTTTAATCTATATGGAATAAATATTACATTCATGCTTCACCACTAGATCATAGTGATTTGTGAGCACTTGACTTGACTAATGTGGTGAAATTATATGCTCACATTAATGCATATTTCAAGCTAACTTTCTCAAATATTATATTTTTTTTATTAATTTGTTATGCATTATAACAATATATTGGACATATTTGACCCAATTATATATTCTCTAACCAATTCAAATAATTATTTAATTTAATTTCTACTTGTGCTATTTCTTCTTTAGTAAGTAAAATTGAGTTTACTAATTAATAAAAGAGTAATGATATGTGTACCCAAAATATGTACTCAAATATTACAAATAGTGACGTGTCACTGCTTTTTAAAACAGTGAGTCTTAGTTTTAATAAATGTGATTGACTAGACTAAACTGCCACATCACTGTGTGTAATGTTTGAATGTATATTTTAAGTGCACATATAATTACTCTTAATAAAATAGTATATTCACCAAAAAAAATTACTTCATTAATATACACTACTATAAAAATAAAAAGGTTTTTAGGGCCGCGTCCTTTATGACAGAACTTTAAATAGTGAAAAGACGTCCATTGCAAGATACTCATTTGATTCTCGTATTAAGATATTATATTTGTAAGAAATTTATTTTATATTAGTTGCCAAGTTTAAACAATGTACAAGCTTGCAGTTACTATTAAAACTTCACACTGCAATTAATATTATTTTAGAAAAGGACTCAATAATTAGAAGATAGGAAAATCATATTATATTAATTAATTAATATATACATAGGAAAATTAAACACTACGATTATGTATGTATGACATCAAAAGCCACAAGCGTTATTAGCCGTTAATTATATAATACTTGTGGCCGTTGAAACAAGCCAAATGAGAAAGAACAATCACAAATCACAACAATTAATTAATGCCATAAATATATATATATATAATACCTTTTCCTTACATATATATATATATATATGAACGAATATTATAGTGTAACTCATCTACTTGCCTTGCCACTAGTAATGCAACCTACTACTACTAATAATAATAATTTCGGTTTTTTTTCTCTCGCAAAATAGCTTATTTTTTAAAGTTATTTTACACTTTAGCTTAAGTTTGATAATTTTTTACAAAATGGTATCTCGCAATTTAGATAATTTGTAAAACATTTAAACAGGTAGTCGAAAAATTCAGACAGCCGATTAAATTTTAATCTAATGTCATTTTGCAAAATATTATCAAAAGTAGAACAGAGTACAAAATTACTAAAAAAAAAAATTATCTTCACCAATTTCTTTAATAATAATAATGGGTGTTTGGCAATATAATTACTTGTACAATAATCTCATTTTGTTAATCTTTTGCAAAATAATTTTCCAAAACACACCTGACATCGTTTGCAAGTGTAAAGATTACTCTCAATATTTTGTGTAAATATTATTTTACAAAAAAATGTTAATTTACAAAGTAACATTTTCAAATAATTTATTTTTCTAATTACTCTAATAATAATAATAATAAGTAATATCCATGAATCTCAATGACGAAAAATTAAAAATTGACAACTTATAGAATATATGAACTACCACGTACTATTATTTTCCCCAATTACCCCATGTAATTCCAGCTACTTGTAATTCGTCTTCTATATATATATTTTTTAATTATTTGAATCAATAGAAAGTGACAGTTATTCGTCTTATATATATTTTTTAATTATTTAATTATTTTTATTTTTTAAAATAAATAGTTGTATAAATAAATAAACCAATTAAAACACCCTATGCCAGCTAAGAATGACACCCTCATTGCCAACTAAAGTAACTTTTCTTGTGTTGATACGCATTTGTTTACATAAGCAAAATAAATTGATTTTTTCTATATATAAATAATAAATAACATAGTTAGTTACTATTAAATTTTATAATATACTATTACCTTAATTGACTGAACCAAAAAATACACAGAAAAAAAAAATGCACCCAACCAAACTATATTAATATTTAGATTCCAAATGGGTACTCTTTTTTTTTTTACACTAATTTCTAATTTTAAAAATCAAACCAAAAATAATTCTAACTTTCTTTCTACTATTTAATTTGCTGCTCTTGAAACTGGTTCCCAAATTTGTTCTCACACAACTTGAAGATAAGACAAAAGTGATTCTAGTTTCTCTTTCTGACCATTGGGCCGTCCTAGTAACAAGTTGTAACCAATAGTAAAAATAAAAGTGGGCCCCAGTCATTGTCCGTATATGGGTCCAGATTCAGATCACAGCTCTGGGCCGGGCCCACTCAATTTAACCGCCGGTCAAAATAGCTGCCGAACCGCCAAATAGCCGCCCAAACGGTAGTGACACCAAATCCAACGAGATACGATGTCGTTTTGGGATACCCGGCCGACACCTCCACCGCCTCGGGATAATTCCCGTTCGAAGACTTCACACTGCAACCCCCGCCATTACATTAATACATTATTTTTTTTAATAAATAAATAATTAAAAAAAAAACAAATACGTGACTCCCACACCTTATAGGTCATAACATCAATATTAATTTAAATACACTATTGTTTAGAGTAATTTATAATATTATTTTATAAAATAATATTTTTTTTATTGTAAGAGCAGTCTGAATAATTATTCTAAACCATTAAATAAATAGCAAAAAATATAGCTAATGACTTAAAATTTAATTCTATTGGGTGATCTAAATATTAAGTTATAATAAATAGATTCTAAAACCAATAAAATTTTCACCAAATATAACTAAGGTTGTACAACTTCATTAAATGATGTTTTAATATTATTGCTAAGAAACAAATATCACAAGAATGTACCAATCATCAAATAGTAATACTTATTTTATTATTATTATTATTTTGTTTTTTAATTCTTTTTTTTTTTTACTTTAAAATAAATAAATAATATTTAAATAATGTAAAAATATATAAATATAAGGTATAATATAAAAATATGAGATAAAAAAAAATTAATTTTAAAGAGTTATTTTGAGAGAATGATAATTTTGATACATATAAAATAAAAAATGTTGAAAAATATTTAAAATACAATTTTATACAAAATTATATAAATATTTACCTTGTCGAGGGGGAAGGGCAGAAAGTGATGACGTAATTGGCGGAAGCGCAGGTGAATGTGCTGGTTCCATCGTCATAGGCGTAGCTGTAAGCTTTAGGGCACGCATTTTTGAAGAAGAGAGAATATGAGCTCGGCTTACAAGTGTCCGGAGTCGCATACGCCCCACTGCAGCAGAACTGCGGCTCCCCAAACGCCTCGCATGCGCTCTTACACGCCACGCTCTCCTCGCCACCCGCCGACGCCGACGACGACACCTTCAGCTCCGACGGACACCCGGGATTCAAGTCCACCATACACCCCGTCGTCGTACAGTTCCCTCCGGCGCCTTCCCCCTCCGGCGCCACTACCATCGCCAGGTTGTAACCGTCCACCAAACTCACATCGTAGAAATCTAGTCCCCCGGCGCCGTTGAGGGTGAACTCTGCTAGAGTCGCTGGAGGCAGAGCTCCCGCGCCGCTGCATTCCACGGTGGATGAGCCGCAGTCGCCGGTCACGCAAGAGAATTTCCCGGTGGGGTCGGTGGCGCAGAGGGTCCTTCCCCAGAGTCGGCCGGACCACGACGTGGGCACATCGAGGGAGTTGGATTCGCCGGGCTGCAGAGCGAAACCGGTCGTGGAAAGTGGTGCAGTCCCAGCGCTCGATAAAATGCCTGGCCAAACTGTGTAGCTGCAATCGTTTACGATTCTAAATGTGGCTGAATTGACATCTGTTCAATAAAGGGTCAAATCATATATATATATATCAAAATCATATTGATCCATGAACAAAAACATACTAAAAACATATACAAATGTGTTGTTATAATGGTTTATATTATTACCTTGAAGTAAATGGAAAAAGGGAAAGATTAGGAAGAAGAGAAGAACTTGAAGAGAAGCCATTGATACTAATAGTATGAAAAGTGTTTAATTTGTAGTATTTGAAGGTATTTATAGAACAGAGTTGAGCTGTGTCTGGCCCACTTGAGAGATTTTGCACATGGAGCCACAATTGCTTAGGATAACAGTAAAAGAAAGTCGGCAATTGTGTCGACTGATTACTATTTTTTATTAAGACTAATTAATTAATTAATTGTTAATTATTATGATTAAGGAAAATAAATCACATAGAGTTTAAATATTAAGATTCTCATAATATTGAGTTAAAGGGTTTTTTTTTTTCAAAAAAAGAAACAGTTAATACATACATGAAAATGGAAATGTACCCATTATCACCTAAAAATTAGGATCACTAACTAAAGCACTACCCCACTATAGTAACAAAATCATACACACTTGGTTAATTGCCATATTGTGTAACAATGAAATTAATAATATTGATTTTTTTTTCTTTCTAAAAATTAACATCATCCACGTGATAACATTTTTAAACTATATATGCTATATATACGCCCTTCTTTTCTACTAATAATAATTATTATCACATTCAATGTAAATAAATAGAGAGGGTTTTTAAGAGATTTTGTTTTGGTAATAAGAAATGTTTATAAAAGGCTTTTGGAACGAGGCAAGTTAATACAACTATAGTGCTTAGTTTGCTCAAACAACATTGAGATTCCGAAAATTAAATTGACAAAGTAGTATCACATAGCTCGTAGTTTAAAGAATAACTAGGAATTTTGCTCCCCGAACTATCACCCATATAGAGTTTTGCCCCCTAAATTTATTTATTTTTTGGACAAAATTCCCCCGATCTTTAACAATCATAGCAAATGTACCCATTTAGCTATATTATGTTTATTTTTTAAAAGGATTGCTAGTATGACTACTGCTACATATATAGATGCAGTATGAGAGTCTACTTAATTAACTTAAGTTAGCTGAAATCCAGTTTATTAACATCAAACATACAAATATTAACCCTAAGAATATAGATATATATTTCCGTAATTTATCATTAGACTACTATCTATGCATGCATTTCTTACATGGATGGTTGAATTGTGTCCGATTAGCATTATATAAGTGACAAATCAACAAACTATTTCAAAAATGAACGAAATGCAACTAAAGAGAGACATTTGCAATAATTATAATTCGGGGTTTTTTTTTTTAAAAAAAAAAATTCAAGGAGCAAACCTCTCAGTGATCATAGTTCGAGGCAAAACAATCATATTTATTATAGTTTAAATGATTCGTTGATGTTAGTGTTTATTATTAAGTATTTCTAATAGCATAGGCTTTTGTCCTTATTATTATGTGTTTACTTGCTTTTTAAGGTTACTAGACTTTAATATATTGTTATAGAAGAGGGAGGCACACTTGACAAACTCTTCTGTTGCTAGAGTCAACTTTCCTTACTTCTAATATAATTTTACTTTTACGAATTTAATATATTACAATAATTTGACAATATTTAATAGTTAAAATCTTTGGAGCAGCTTAAAAATTAAAATTAAGGTATATTACTATTTATAAATATATTCTTTTACTATATGTAAATTACGAAAACTTATAGGAGACTTTGACAGAATTTAATTAGTTAAGGAAAAAATATTAAGAGACCAATGAAAAGTGGGAGACCATTCCCTAAGGGCAACTCTAACGTGATATTAAAATCTTAAATTTGTGGAGATTTGACACCAAATCTTATTCCAATCCAACATTATAATCTGCAACATATATCCTATCATCTATAGTAGCCCCTCAAGTTTGAGGTGGCACTGTAGATAACGACAAAAATTTGTTTAATATATTTGTTTACTTTTTGAATATAATAATAATAAAACTTATTAAATATATATACATAATATAATTATATGTTTTAAAAAATAATATAGTAATAAATATATTATATTTAATTAGAGAATATATATTTTTAGTGTAAATTTTGGTGTTAGATTGGAATGAAAAAAAATATAACCTTAAAAGTTTAAGATTTTTGTGTTAGTTCAACACCAAATATAACATTTATGGTTTGAGTTGGCCTAATATGACCAACATTGCTCTTATAGGTTTGGCATGTTGAATTGGATAGTATTTGACTAGACTATTAGTTAGGACCGAATTGAATTATCTTAATACTATTTTGTGTTTGTAATAGATTATGACTAAATGAATTATAAAATAGTTTTTTAACATAATTATAATTTATCAAATAATTATTTTTTATATTAAAAAAATATTCATAGTTATATTAATATTTAAAAAAAAATAATTAAAAAAATTATTTGATATAAATTATTATTTTTTAAATTAAAATTTATTATTATTAATAAGATTTATATAAATTACAAAAAAACTAATAATAAAAAAAATAAAAGTCTTGGATTAAATTCCATTATTTTGGTAGGTTTATATATAAGCCCCCATTCTTGGACAATAATTTGGTGGATATGGACAAAATTGTTCAATCCTTCACCAACCTCAAAACATAAGCAAAAATGGGTCAGGAGTCAGGAGTCAGGACAACATTGTCTAGTCCCAAGGAGTTATCCCAGACACCAAGCATACCCATAAGATTCATTGTTTTTGTTTAAATTTGGGATAATTGCGATAAAATTATTCAACTAGTTAAATATCTATCTAAAAATTTTGACACCGAAATTACTTAAGTAATAATTTTTTTTTTACTTTACTCCCAATCGTTAACTCAACTATTTAAGCAGTGGGTAATCATCATCGTCTATTGGAGATGTGAGTAAGAGACATTTGTCTTTTAAGAGCAAGCAAAAGCCTATTTGTATTTGGCTAGCTAGTATATATATATATATATATATACATATACATATCATATGTTACTTTCTAATTCTTCCTCATAGCTAGGAAAAATTTATGTTTATATTACGTAGGACAAGGTCAAACCATTTTGGTTACAAAAATAGAAAACATATATATACAAGATTTTACATTCCTATCATATATTATATATTATATACTATACACGTGTGCGTGGCAAAAATGAAGAAAATTGACATAAATATATGCCTTATGAAGACCACGAAGGGTCTAATAAAACCTTTGATTATAATACAGGGCAAGTAACTATTTGCTACTTGTATTTTTAAATAGAATTATTTTGGTACAATGTGTTTGCACTAATGTTTATTTAGTATATTGTATTTTGAAATCGTATATATTTAGTATTTTAAATTTAAATTTAATTAATAAAAATTTGTTAATTTGATCGAAGTGTTTTTATGAAATTCAAATTCAAATTTAAATTTAATTACTTAATTACATAAAATTGGTGACAATTTAATCATATTGATAAAATTTTATTTATTAAATTTAAGTTTAGAGAACCAAATATATATGACTTTAAAATATAAAATACCATATGAGTATTATTTAAAAATTAATATAATAAAATAATACTTTGCAAAAATATAAAGTGACAAATGAGTATATACGAACTTTGTTTTAATCTTATTAATCTTGGCTAATTGGTTTGGTCAAACAGTGACATATATAGGTCAATCATATTATGAGAGTTGAGCTTTTAAAACACAGTCGAAATAAGACAACCAAACCCAGATTACGACCACTATTAGCTTATTAAATTTACATGTCTAGTAAATTCTAATTAGTTGCACAACTTGTACTATGCAACTATGCATGGCCAACTTTCATGATATAAACAACAATATATATTGAGCATAATATATTAGAAGAAAACACTTTTTATGTCTATTTTAAACTGAAGTCAAAATTTTTGGTTTTTAGAATATATTTAAATCATTTAAAAATCAAATAAATTATTAAAATTAGGTGTAATATAAGAATATTAAAATTTTAAATATATAGAGGGTACTAAACTATTTAATTTTTGTAAACAGAAGATGATAACAATTGATAATTATCCTACATAAAAAAGTACTAAATTTGTATTTCCATATAACACATATATATAGTACTAAATAATTAGTTACCCAATTTTTAATTAACATATCATGATATTTGTGACATATTAAAATATCAAGATGTTTATGACATATTAACATTCAAAACAAATTAGAACAATTTTGAAGTTGTTACTCCTCTGTTTAGAAGAAATTATTATTTTGGTCCTCTTTATTTAATCCCATTATCAAATTCGACCCAGATTTTTAAACAGACAAAACACATGCAATGGAGGCTATTTTTGTCTTTCTCATAATAACAAATTTCAATTTTGAATTTTTGGAAAACTCAGAATTAAACTTAGTAATGAATTTAACTCGAAGGAGCCAAAATTGTTATTTTTTTCTAATATATATAAAAAAAAAATTTACTCATTTAGTATTCTATATTTTTACAAAGTTTTGTTTTGGTACTTTTTTTTTCTCAATAATACTTACATAGTACCCTATATTTTAAAATCATACATATTTGGTAACTTAGACTTTAATTTGATAAATAAAATTTTATCAATATAACTAAATTGTCATTACTTATATGTAAAGTAATTAAATTTAATTTTGGAACTCATATAATTGATTAAATTAGTAAAGTTTTATTAATTAAATTTGAGTTTATGATACTAAATATGTACGATTTCAAAATACAGGATATCAAATATGTACAATTTCAAAATATAGGGTACCAAATATGTACGATTTCAAAATACAGAGCACCAAATGAGCATTATTGTAAACATAAGGTACCAAAATGATAATTTACAAAAACATAGGATACCAAATGGTTACTTACCCTAAAATAAAAGAAACAATTACATTTGAGCTTGTAAAACTGATTTTATTTACAAATTTAACAGCCCAAGTTTTATTTACAAAAATACAATATATTTTGGTTTTTATACACAAAACTCTGGACCTTTTTTTTCCACACACTTTCTCTCCATGGCATTTACTTTCAAACCCATATGTCGTTCGCTGCTCATTAGAACAATGGATGCTTCACCCACTGTGAAAGCTCATCTACCGACGACCTCGTTGCCTAAATCACATTGTGAAAAGCACATGAATGGACATGCGCCGATCAAAGTTTCTAAAACCGTGACTTTTGATGCATTTTCTGGCCAACTCCTTCCATTCTTAGGTTGATGGTACTGTTATGGCGAGCGTTTTGAAAGGAATAAAACCCAACCACTCTTTCCCCTTACATCTTCATCGTTCTCCATGCCTAAACAAAAAGAAGTCCACAATCTGCAAATAGAGGTCGAATTCTAAAAAAATTCCCAAGTGTCGTTCTTCTTTGGAGCTTCCATTTCTTCTATCATACCTTTCTTCCAGTGAAGAGGGACACCAATCTATAAGAGTTTTCTCGCGACACCAATGGTTGTTTGGGCTCAAGGTTTGTACCAACGCGACCCACTCTGCAATGAGGTCATTTTGGTATATAACAAGCATAGGTTTCTAGCCATCGCCGGATAAGATGATTTGAAAGAGTCGGTTTAAGTTACAATTGTTATGCTTCAAAAGTAACTTTTTAGATATTTTTTGTTTGGCCAACAAAATATTAAGTACAATTCAAACATTAATTTTTTTTTTTTTTTAAATCCAATAAAAAAGTGTCATTTTCTTTATCCTAAATAAGCCAATTTTTAGTTACTTTTGTACGAAAACTCAAATGTAAACACAATTTTAAAGCAAGCAACCAAATCGGTTACCATACAATTTATTGTTAAATCATATTTAAAAGTTACCAAACAATTTTCTAAGCAAGTCTCTTTTAAAAAGTTGATTTGATAAATTTCTAAAATAGCTTTTAAGATAACAAAAAAAGTATCTTCAACATCACATGATTAAATATGTACTAAAAACCAAAAATTAAGTCATGTTTAAGTAACCAATTGATATCTTATAAATATTTTTTAAACTGATTTTTTTTTGTAACAATTTTGCCACCCAAAATCATGTTTTAAAAGGTAATTGGTAAGTATTTTGAATCATTTTATAAGCAACCAACATGTAACCTCAACAATTTTGTAAATGTTCTTAAAAATGTTGGCATTTATGTAATTGTTTTAGTTTTGTTGGGTGTTATCTGTGTTTTCAGCATTTGACACATGACATAAATTACTATATCATTAGCCCTCCTCGGGAGTTTGAGCCCAATTCTTATCAATGTTATCACTAGAGGAGAAGTATGTAATTAACGACCATTACCTCCAAAGGACCTAGTCAGAAAGTTATCTTCTAGAGCCCTTCGAGCCGTGACCAACTCTCAAGATACATAAGAACCTCCTCCAAGACACTTTTCCAATAAAGCATTGGGTTTAACATCCTCGTATTGGGCCCGTAGAGGATATAATGGGGCCATCAACATATTAAATATAGGAAATCTTCATTAATGTAATAACTAATCTTATTACAAAAAGAGTAATTGTAATCAGCTTCCATTAATGAGTTTAATCCCCTCAGTCGCCTATAAATAGGGTTGTAAAAAGATTCAAACTAAAAGCTGCCTGAATTGCAAGAGAACTTGAATTGCCTGAATTCCAAGAGAACTTGAGCTTTTCAAGTTCTCTATCTTTAATACAGGTGACTTGTTATGTAGGTTAATAGCCTAAACCATGTATGTTTAGCAACATTTTATCTCTAAATATACTAATAACAAAACATAAAATAAAACAAAACAAACTAATTAATTTATGTTCCTAATAACATTTTGAAAAATGCTCTTTTAGTAGATTTGGAAATAGTCTCTCAAACATGTGGAAAGAGAACAGCAACATTCAAAAAATAATAATTAGTAGGTGGAGTATTACTAATAAGTTACTCAATTATATAATTAGTAGTTATCTATACAAATAAACCACTTTTTCCTTTATTACCTTGTAAACTTTCGATGTGGAACACTCCCACTCTTATTTATCCATTCATATTTAACCTACTTATTATTCAACACCCACTTGAGCTGGTCACAATCTACAATCTGCTCAGTAACGGAGAGCATGTGTTTGTTGTTTTTTTGAAATTCACAATAACATAACACAGGCATATCACTGATTGAGAGTAAATGGTTTCTAGAAATAATCCGAAGTTATTAAATATAGGGTGTGTTCGGGAATATTTTCATTTTTTATTTTTAAAATATAAAAATAAAAATATTTTCTTTATTTTTAATTTTTTTATGTTTGAAAACAAAATGATGTTTGGTAAGGTAATAGTTTTATTTTATTATTATTTTTTATAATAACAGTACTATTAATATATCGATTTCTGTTATTCTAAAAAAAAATTCATATCTGAACCATGTTTTGAACGATATATGAACTTCAGTGACCATAGCAAACAGTAACGACAAGTAGATCGATAGCAACAAGCTGAAACATCGTCGGAGTCGAGGAGGTAAACGATGGGGTGAGAGAGTTGAGGAAAACGACGGTTGTCGGAAACCGATCTTGAGAACGATTTTTTGCCGGCGACCATAGCAACAGAGAGTCGACGGAATATTGTGCATATCGGAGGAGAAAAAATTAGACTTACATCTAACAACCCGAGCAGAAAAGAGGGAAGAAAGAGAAAGAAAGTATTTTAAAAAAATTGAAAATATGAAAAGTTTGTTTTCAAAAAATTTAAAATTTAGAAAAATAAAAAATAGAAACATGTAAACCGAATGTATTTTTCTATTCTGTTTTCAAATTATTAATTAAATACACTAAAAAAATTGTTTTTTTTAATGTTTATCGAACATCACCATAAATTTAGCAAACATGATTCCGATCAAACCAAACCCGTATATCAAACACTCCATTTCAAGATAAATATAAACGATTTAAAACATTGTTTTGAGCCTTTAGCCACACTAACCCCTTCGTTGCCAATGTCATGGTAACCCAACTCAAAGCCCATTAATACTCTATTCTCTTCCAAAACCCAAACCAGCCTGGACAAACAAAATTAAAGGGATTTTCACATGACAACCATAAGGTTATACTTTTCATTTTGGTTTATACATTGTTGTATATTATAGTAGTTTATTTGATTTACTAGTATAAATAATGCCCAAAATTAAATTCTTTCAAAAAATTAAAAAATATATACATTTAATTTATAAAAAATAAATAAAAAATACGGTTAAAAAAATAATTATAAATAGCTATATTTTACTTGGAAAAATAGGACAAAATCATATGAAATACTTTTCTTAAACAACTTTTATAGTCTGATTTGTAATTAAAAAGATGCAGTTTTACAAGTAAAGTCTACTGCATAAAACTTCTAGATTTTAAATCAAATTTACAGAAATTGTATAAAACAATTATTAAAAAAAAAATCAGTTTGGTTGAGATTTGTTAATTAAAATACTCAACACACGACGTTTTTCAATACTTAAAAATTGTGCTACTGTATATCTCCATTAAAATATTACAATACCTCACATTGCATCTAATACGAGTTTCATTTTTATTTTATTCTTCTCATTAACACTTTCACATAAAGAGTAACACAATTATTTCTCTTTGGGCTTATACCTTTTAAGACCTCAACAATACCTGTATTTTGACAAATTATTTTTTAAACCATATATTTCATAAAATAATTCAAATAAACTACTAAATTTGATTTTGATGAACAAAAAATAAATATAAAAATACAGTTCTTATACAGAATAATTATATTTTTGTTCTACGAGACAGAAAATAAAAGTAATTTGTCAAAAAAGTACAAATAGGTAACGAAACGCAAAACACAAGTTCTAAAAAGGCATTGATGATTTATATTTATAAATCCTAGAAAATGAGAGAGACATCAATACAATTGGTTTTCTTTCTCTCTTCAATTTCAACACTCAATTCTATCATCTCCACATCGATTTCATGCCTAAGCAGTTAAAAAAAATGAAAATATCAACAATACGAAAACATAGAGACCAAAGATCACTTTTGTGCAAGGATAGAAGTTTCATTAACAAAGACAAAATCCACAAAACAAAATACAAATAACAGTCCAAAACCCAAATTACAGAACATAACATAATAAAATATATGCCTATGACAATGACTAATTACCCAATAGGAGTAGGGATTGCCCTATACTCTTAACATCTACACTAGAACTTGGCATAGATATATATACAAGAAACTACACAAATAATACTTTTTTTTAATGGCTTGCTCTAACATCCATACTAAAATCAACCCATATAGTAATACTCTTTTTTTAATGGTTTACTGGTCAGCCATACAAAATTTGTTGCCAATTAAACTAAACCTGAAATAATCTCAATCTAAAGATGTGACACAATCCAATTATACAAGACTTGAAATATAAGATCAATAGGAATGAAACAGTAAGCAAATAAGTATAAAAGACACCATTATTCACAGTTGAAGATGATTAAAGCAGAATTAGAAATTTTAGCCAATGGTCATATCAGTAAATCTGAACAATATCAACTAAACGAACCAACACATAATATGTGTGTATAAAACTGGAAAATTTTGCTCCACAAAAGCAAAGCATATCATTCTTGAAGCAAGTCAAAAATCAAAACCCATTAATTAAGCAAAAACATCCTCCTATGTATAAACCACCACAGCCCAAAATGAACAAAATAACCAAAGATAAATTGGAAACAGAAAGAGAATATGTACTATTACTCTCTTCTTTCTTACTTTAAGCAGCCTCAGGGCACTCCCTTGCAAAATGTCCAGCCTTTCCACAATTGTAACAGCCACCGCTGCCGCCGCCGCCAGCGTCACCACTACCAAACCTTCCGCCGCCGCCGCCACCTCCGCGGCCACCACCGCTAGCGCTGCTGCAATCCCTTGCCAAATGACCAAACTCCCCACAGTTGTAGCAACCACCAGAACCGCCGCCACCGCCGCCGCCTCCTCCTCCTCCACCGCTTGCCCTACTACAATCCCTCGCGATATGGCCGAACTCGCCACAATTGTAACAAGCCCCGCCACTTCCTCCTCCTCCTCCACCACCACCTGCGGCACCACCATCATTCCCTTTAGGACAGCTCCTAGCCATGTGACCAAATTCGCCACATTGATAACAAGCGCCACCTCCACCTCCACCGCCACTTCCACCGCCAGCTCCGTTATTGCCACGATCGCAATCCCTAGCCATGTGACCGGTATCACCGCAATTATAACAGCCACCGCCACCGCCTCCGCCACCATTACGCCGATCTCCGCCTCTCCATCCACCGCCAAAACCAGCACCGCCGCCGCCGCCACGGCCTCCCCTACGGCCACCGCCAAAACTCTCCTTTTTGTTCCCCTGCAAGGACGATCCATCAGGGCCGGTCACATCAACGGCCTTGGTTTTCCCGTCTTCGGCCAGGACGACCTGAAACTCGACAGTCTCGCCCTCTGAGAGGCTTCGGAAACCGTCGGATTTGATCGAGGATTGATGAACGAACAGATCTTCGCCGCCGTCATCGGGCTTGATGAAGCCGAATCCCTTCGAGTCGTTGAACCAACGGACCGTACCGGTAGACCTCTCCTCCGCCATAGCTCGATGATCCCTATAGAAAAAGAGAGGGTATCAGTGGACCAAGTGGCTAATGGCTCTGTGTATATATATATATAATACACGAATATATAGGAGAGAGAATGTGTGTGAGAAGAACCTTTCGAAGACGTTTATAACTTTATATGATAGAAACCCTAACGCAACCCTAGTGTGAGTCTTATCCTTTCCTTCAATTCCTAAACGATTTCTTTTTGGGCCTACCGGCCCATTTAATGATTTATAACACTATTATCTCTTTTATTTTATTTATACCACATTTTAAGTAAATTACTCTTATATTACTAAACAAGACATTATATACAATACACGAATATATAGGAGAGAGAATGTGTGTGTAAAAAAGCTTTCGAAGGGTTTTATAACTTATATGAGCGAAACCTTACCACAACACTACTGTGAGTCTCGTCCTTTTCCTTCAATTCCTATCTGATTTTTTTTTGGGCCTTCCGGCCCATTTAAACTAATAATACCACTATTATGTCTTTTATTTGATATATACCACATTTTAAGTAAATTACTCTCTTATATTACTAAACAAGAAATTATACAATACACGAATATATAGGAGAGAGAATGTGGGTGAGAAAAAGTTTTCAAAGCCATTTATAACTTTATATGAGAGAAACCTTAACACAACCCTAGTGTGAGTCTCGTCATTTCCCTTCAATTCCTATCCGATTTATTTTTGGGCCTTCCGGCCCATTTATACGATTCATACCACTATTATGTCTTTTATTTGATTTATACCACATTTTAAGTAAATTACTCTCTTATATTACTAAACAATAAATTATACTTTTGTCGTTTACCAGTAAAATAAAAAAAGGGTAAAAATATTTATTTGTAGATTGGATGGTGCTATTCATCATTTAGAAAAGATTAGTGGTAATTATGAAGTTAATTCATAATCGATTCGTAAATATGACTGAAAATGAGACTCTTTGCAATTTTGCCAAATTTTGGACTAGTACTTTTCAAATTTTACAGTAAAATTAAAATCATTTATATTCACGTATTGCTCTATAAGTATGTATTCAGTGAACTATGTGGGAAATTGATTGCTTCATTACGAGTGTGTATATGGTTTTACTTTTGTTTTTCCTCATCATCTTTCCTTATTTTTTGAGTTTTTTTTTAATAATATATATATATAAAAAATTATTTCATGTATACTGTATTTAAAAAAGTCTTTCATTATTATATAACTAAGCATTTTATTTACAATAATACCATTTGGTATAATTGTAGTTTGTAGTTTATACTTTTTAGACTTTGTGTTTTGTCACATTATTTGTTTGGACTCTGTGTTTTGATAAATTATTTTTTGGATCCTATGTTTTGTAAAATAGTTAAAATAGAACCATAAACTCAATTTTGATGAAGAAAAAATTGAATATAACAACACAATTTTTAAGCAGAATGATTTTATTTTTGTTCTGAATTGTTAGTTTGATAAATTATTTGTAATTTTAGTTGAAAAAACATTGACCAAAATCGATTTATTGTTCTATTTTAATAATTTTATAAAATATAGAATCTAAAACATAATTTATTAAAATACAAGATTCAAACAAATAATAGAACAAAACGAAACATCAAAAAATTATAAACCCTTTTTTTAATCATTTCTTATCTGATCATGATGACCATAATGGTATAGCACTGTTTTTGGATTGATTATTATTATTATTCTTTTTTTTTCAAAGTTAAATTAGTTTAGTGACATGTGGTCAAACACTTCGTTAATTAGTAGTTTAACAAAGAATATAATAAAATAATATCTTCAAAGTTGATTTGTTCACATGAACTTACTCCATAACTTTATTTTTTTCTGAAAATTAGTTATTATATATTCTCTAAACTAAAAAAATGTGTAGTTTTTAAATGAATCCAATTTGAGGTTTATATATATTAGAGCTTGAGAGTTTATAGTCTTTGCTTACTACTACCTTAAGTTTCAATTTTCAGTTATATAAGTTAGCATATCTTCAGCAAAATCAATAATTATTACATCATTAATTGTGAGGTCATTCTCATTCATTCGCTATGAAGAAAAAAAATCTGATGTCTCCAATTTCCAGTCCCTTACATGTTTCACTAATTATTTTAAGACACCTTATTTATTTATAATATTAATATAGTTAGGAAAAGAGAAAGTTATAAATAATTTAAATATATATTAAATAAATAAATAAATAAGGTGTCTTAAAATAATTAGTGGGACATGGAGAAGACAGAAAATTAAGAGTGTGATTGGTAATAGATTTATATTTGATTTTATGTTTTCAAAAACTCAAAATGAGTGAACCACTAAAATATATGATTGGTATGGTGTTTTTGAAAAGTGTATCTTAATCAAAATTTTAATATTGTGTTATAATTCAGAAAACGAGAAAAACTTGTTTTCTCAGTTTTGTAAAATTATTTTCCAAAATCCCACATATTTTAGTTTCTGTTATATTTTCAAATTTAATACCAATCACAGATTTCATTTTTTAAAACTCAAAAACAGTTTACTGACATTGAACCAATCACATTTTCAAAAACATGTTTTTAGTCACTAAATTCAGATTTTCATTTCAGAATCCACTTTTCAAAAATACAGTTTTCCAATCGCGAACCAATCACACCCTAAGACATCTTGGTGAATAGTAGTCAAAGTACCAAGTTGTCTCTTTTGCTTAACAAAGCAGGGTTAAAAAAAGGGAGAATGAGATATGTAAGGATAAAGCTTGATATGAAGAAAGCTTATATTGGATTTGAGTGGGATTTGTGGATAGATTCCTTGAGGGTTTAGATTTTAATGAAAAGTTTAAATATTTGATTGGATTTGTGTATTTTTTTTGGTCTCGTTCTTGACTTTGATGAATGGAGTCCAGTCGAATAGTTTGAAGTCTAAGAGAACCATAATAATTCTAGCACAAATTCGATCTCTTTAAAAAAAAAATTGTGATGCTAAAAAATATATGCTTAATGTATACTAAAATAACTATTTCGAAGAGTAACTCACATTGATACCATTCCAAACGACCATTGGTGGCATTAAAAAAATGCTTATAAAGTATCATATTCATTAGTTCTCAAAAATATAATTTTATTAATTTTAAAGTTTAAAATTAATTAAGTTTTAATTAATATTTTCATAGATTTATTGTAAAATATTTTATATTTGAAAATATTAATTTTAATTTAATTTGTGTTTGATTTTTAGAAAATAAAATGTATTTTGACACAAAAAAAAAAAAAAAGAAGGACAAAAGAAAATATAATTGAAGAAAGATTGAAAAAAATGGCATGACAAAAAATAGGCCCAAAAACCAAGCTCAGGCCCAAGCCTTCAGCAAGTGCCACGTTGCCACATGGCAGCCTGTCATTCGCCCAGCCAAGCCGCTTAGAGCCGAGTCGTTCCTCCAGCAGCCGCCACGCGTCCCCGAGCCTGCCACGACCTAACGCCTACCACCTGCCTGACGCACCAGCCTGCCAAGCCTGCCAAAGCCTGCCACCTATCCCACTCGCCTGGCTTTGGTCTCCCATGCCCCCAACACATCTCTGTCGAAGCCACTCACCGTGTGACACGTGTCCAACGCGTCTCCCCGTTGCTGCAGCTTGTCTCCCACTTGTCCCACTTTGCTCAAATTTTGCAGTCATTTTCCCCACTATTTTGTACATGATTTTACACATTTTGGGTCATATTTCCACTATAAATAGAGAGCCAAATGTAGGGAAATAATCTTTAGATTTTAGAGTGGAAAAATACACTTTGTTGTTTCGTTGCTTTTCTTATTTATAGCTTAGTTTTACTTGTTTTAGGTGACAAAAATTAGTGAACTATTTTAGAAATATTGGCGAGGTTAGAGTGTAGTTTTTGTACTTCTCATTCCTAATATTGATATTGATTCTTCTTATGCTTCATTTCAATATCTCATTAATTATTTTGTTTCTCATCTTCTAATTTTTTTTCTAAAATTATTTAGCATCTTTTACATAAGTTCAATCATGTTTTTTTTATGTAACTTAGATTGTTAATTTATTTTAGTATATATAATATGATATGCTATGAAATTAGGAGTTAGATTCAATTTAATCTAGAATAATTAATTCGTGCTTTTAACATATACATTTTCCAGTTGCAATTAATGGTGTAAAATTGCAACTGTGTTTTGAATTAATATCAATATTAGAATAAGATTTACAACACTGCATCTCTATCTTACCATGCTCTTTATCTGATCACTTTCTCTAACTTATCATTTTAATTTCACAAAATCTATCTCTTCAATTATACTTTATTGTTATCTTTTATTTACTATTCTAATATTTAATTGTGTTTGTCTCTCTGTAGATACGACCACTACTACAAAAAAGGTAAACGAGTCCTAAAAAAATTTATTTTTAATTTTTAAAAAATTAGATGGTAGCCAAAGCTCCCGTCGGAGCTCCGATGATGACGGCGATGCCACCACCCCACGGTGGTGGTTCGGTCTGATCCTTTAGTGGGTTTTGAAGCCCAAGCACAAGGAATGCAGTGGTGGTGTTCATTTGGCTCGGAGTGGCCTCGAGGTGGTTGGAAAATGCTCAAAACGTTTCGGAAACCCACATGGTTATCGAACTTTGGGGGCTCCGTCGACTAGGCTAAGGGGCGCGTGAGGCTAGGGGCTCGCAGGGTTGGGGGTTTCGGGGGCCGAGAACACTGTGGGTTGGCGCATGTAGGTGGTGGGTGGCCGGAGAGCCACCGTACGTGGCTGGGCCGTGAGGTTTCTTGAGAGAAACCCACAAAATTTTTCGAACTTTGGAGGCTCCGTCGACTAAGCTAGGTAGCGCGTGAGGCCATGGGCTCGTGGGGCTGGGGGTCTCGAGGGCCAGGGAATGCCATGGGCCGGCGCGTGCAGGCGGGGGGTGGCCAGAGCGCCGCCGTTCGTGGCTGGCAGTGGGGTTTCGTGAGTGAGAGGGGGGAAGAGAACAAGGAGAGTGAGAGAGAATGTGCTGTTTTTTTTTCTTTGAGATTTAATATATAATAAAACTTTAGTTAAAAAAATTCAAATTTTTAGGACACACATAAGTTTAAGGACTCTCAATAAATAAATAAATTCAACGCGAGCCCTAAAATAAATTCTTTAAGGACTCTCAATGAGTGTCCTAAAAAGTCTATGAACTTTTGTTAAAAAAAAAAATCAAACTTTTAGGACACGCATAAGTTTTTAGGTTTCGCAATGAGTGTCCTAAAAAGTCTAGGAGATGTTTGTTAAAAAAATAAATAAAAAGGGCTATTTAACACCCCAAATCGTGACAATCACTAAACGGTGGTTGTAGTATAATCGGGCGGTCGATCCACAAGGAGGTAACCTAAAATCAAAAGATTAGTAGAAAATAACACAAAAAGTTAGTAACAATAAATAAATAAAATTGTAAGTGAAAAGAGGTTTGACATTTGGTATTGTCTTTTTGATAAAGTGATAAAATGAGATAGGTGAAATAAATGTAAGATGTAATCAAGAGTTTGAGAAATTGAAAGGTTTCAAAAATCATCCATATGCTTGCTTAGTTACTTGGTTACTTGATTTACAAAAATACACAAGCAAATAGTTCACATCCCAACATTTACTTTGAAAATCTAACATTAAAGTCCATATTCTTTTCTAACAAAAGTTCATTTGAGTTATAAAGTTCTTTACTTTAAAAGCACAATGTTAATCTTATGAAAAATCTAAAAATGACAAAATACCCAAGGGCAATAATGCAATAAAAGATTAGACATAAAATTATGTATCAATATTACTTTTACTAATTAGAAGCACATAGAAAGAGCAAGACTAATCTTATATACTATTAGCATAAGTAAATAAAGATAACAAAATAGAGATGGAGATGAAAGAACATAAATAACTCAAATATTTTACATTAAGAACATAGTAAATCAATGTAGCAAAATAACATGACTAGCATATGGAATCACCCCTAACCTTCCTAGGAAGATTAAGCCATTATGCTCATGATTCTCACAAAATTCTAAAAAGAAAATATGAGAAGAAAGTGAGTAGAAATTTTGCTATAGTTTCTTTACTCTAAAAATTACATCCCTAGTGTGAAGAAGGAATCCCTATTTATAGAGGGAGAAAATGACTAAAAAAAAATTAAACAACAAAACGGGATTTACAAAATGAATATGAAATATTAATAATAAAATATGATTTTGAAAAATCAAATCTTATTATTAATATTAACTTAGCTATTTTGGTGTATGGTCATTTTCCCCTTTTCTAAAATACCATAAAAGCATGAGCTTTAAAGCTCAAAATAGTAATTTACAAAGCCCAATACCCATAAAACATGGCTGGTGACACAAGAGGGTTTTGACCCATTTCCAGCCAATGAGAGGGTGCTACGTAGGCACTGGCTGAGAGAGGAGAAAGTTGGGTCTGGTGGGCTTGGTGCTTTGGGCGTGTATTAGGCTTGGACTCAAACTGGACCTTCGGTTATTGATGAAGGGGATGGCTTTGATTCACGTTGGAGGAAAAGAAGCAAGGTCGTGGGGGTCTCTTTGGATTGGGCTGCTGGAGAGCTATTGAAGATATTTGGAGGACATGTGTCGCAAGCTGGGGGTCACGTTAGGCTTGAAGGTTGGTCACGTTGGAAGCTTGGGAGAGTTGCTGGGCCATGCGTTGATGGAGTGAAGCTGCTACGTGGCGCGAGGCAGTTGGCTGAGAGGAGTTCGACTGGGACGCGTGGCACGCTTGGGCGCAGACACCTAGCGGGGCCAGAATTGTGGTGGACTCCAGGCGGCTGGGCCTCTTCTTCAATTGGGTCAGTTGCTAAGAACAAAACAACTAAATACTCCTTAAAAATGCCATTTTAGCTTAATTCTTTTCTCTTTTCCTTTTTCTTTTCTTTTGCTTTTATTAATGTCACAATGCACCATACTTTATACAAATTAAATTAAAATTAATATTTTCCTTTAAAGAAATATATCAAAATAATTTTAAGGAAATATTAATTAAAACTTAATTTAATTTATGCTTTAAGCTTAGTAAAATGTCATTTTTAAGTACTAATCAAGGGCTCGCAACACGAGTCATAAAAAGTCCATAAGCTGTTTATAGGACTCACATCTAGGTGAGTGTCCTAAAAAAGTGTCCTAAAATGAGGTTTTTGTAGTAGTGGACATAACCCGTTTACCACTGTGACCGCTTAGGAGTTTATTGGGCGATATCACACATATATATAAATCCCTGGAGAACATTAATGATATAGCAGGAATGAGTGATTGAACTTTGTTCCTTTCAAAGTGTTCATTTCAGTGATATCATCCCTTCGACCTTGGGGCGGCCAAAGATCCTCGAAAAATGCAATCAAACCCACATAAGTGTGGGCAGCAACGTCTAAAGTTGTTTGTGGGCAAGATCTTCTGATCTAGCCATCGTGTGTGGTAGTAAGATGAGTATTAATAGTCTCTGTGTTTTTTGACTCTATATTTTGTAAAATGGTTCAAATACACCCATAAATATAATTTTGATGAAGAAAAAAATTGAATATGACAATACAATTTATTAGGCCTAATGATTATATTTTTGTTCTGAATTGTCAGTTTGGTGAATTATTTATTATTTTAGTTAAAAAAACTTTCACCAAAATCGAGTTTAGAGTTCTATTTGTGTCATTTTACAAAACACAATGTCCAAAAAATAAATTGTCAAAATCTAAGGTCCAAACAAATAATGAGACAAAATATAAAGTCAAAACATGTATAAACGCACCTTAGCGCACTAGCCAAGTTTTATTACTATAAATGATCATACTATTGAATTTATTAATAAAACACATCAAATAAACAAACAAAAATTCATATTTGAATGGTTTCATTGAATTTAGAAGGTTTAAAAAGTCATTGGCATTCTTTTCTTTTTGGGAAAATTAATTTTTAAAAAAAGACACACAATAACATATATAGTGCCTGATTTTTTTTGAAAATTAATTTTTAAAGTTGTTTGTGGCCGCTTGATCACCACGGCCAAGGTGTTCTCAGAGGAATAGGGGGTTTACCCTATTTTTGTCGCTTAGGTCGGCGGGGTTTGTAAATTTAAAACACTAGTGACCATTTTGTACTGAAAACCACTTGTAAATGTTTTGTTTAGCTCTGCAGAGCTGTTTGTAATGAAAATATCCATTTCCTTTTTATTGGTTTAATACCTTAACCTGTTAATTACACTTAGAGCACGTTTTTGACCAAAGGACTCGGGTAGCGAGTCAAATTTCCGGTCCATCGTTCACCGTAACTGTTCTGGGGTAGCCAGGGCGTTAAAGTTTTAATTCTTTGTAAATGTTTTGAGTTCTTATATAATAAGCTTCATTTATTGAAAATTAAGCCAAGCATTTTGATTATATTGATGAAGCTCCTCAACTTGTGTATCAACCATATACTCTTAATAGAACCTTTATTTTCATTTCCAGATTAGATTAATTATTCTTAATCTCTACTTGCCCCACTTGATAAAAGCCTACAAAAGTTTAAGTTTATTTATTTATTTATGAAAGTATACATCAAATTACCAATTTTCAAAACCATTAAAGTGAACTAAAGTCTCATACATAATCCTTTATCCTCCATATGTACTATAATTTGAAAGAAAATAAAGCTTTGATACAATTAATATTTTGAGGTATTAACTTCTTCTTCTTTTATTTTAAAATCATCAAGGTAGATCATGTCCTTAGATACACTCAACTTTACTCATAAAAAATGAACATTTATTCATTTGTCAAAAAAAATCTTTATTAAAAAGTTGTAGAAAAATTCTTTAAATATGACTCCTATTTCAAGAACTATTTCAATGGGGGAAAATTTGCTCTCCATGAGTTTTCTGGTCTTTCCATGTAGATTCTACTAGTGGTAGGAGTCTGGGTAACTCGTTGTGTTTTTGGGAGGTTTAGCAAGTTTGCATTGTGTTTGATAGTTTGGTCTCTGTGTTCTTTGTGTTGTCCAGTTATGGGGAGCCAATCAGTGGAAGCACCGGAACTGTCGGAGTGGCTCGATGAGGCACTGCAGATTTCAATGGAAGACATGAAAATGGAGTTGGTAACATCTGATGATACCTTGTGCACGAGAATCTCCTACTGTGTACTCTTCTCAAAGAAAAGGATCTCCTTCAACATATTGAAGGCATCCCTGAGGATGGCATGGGCAGCGTTTGAGGGTTGGTTGGTAAGTGAACTCGAAAATGAACTGTACATGTTCTAGTTTAAGATTATGGAGGATGCTCAAAATGTGTTGGACTGAAGGCCATGGTTTGTGAGTGGGGTTCCACTAGCACTCAAACCTTGGCCGATTAACATGGGTTACTCCGAGGTGGAGTTTCTCACAACCCCATTTGGATTTACGTCCACCAAATTCCTATAGGATTTTATGCAAATCTGCATAAGGTAACGGTTAGGGCGGGTAAAACGTATACAATATCATAAAGGGCTCTAGCTTATGGGTCTAGTACATTTCAATTTCGAGTAGTAATAGACATTGAGAAACCACTTGTTCCAAGATTTCCCATTAAGAGGGAGAATGTGTCAACGTTACGAGAGCTCTGATCATTTGGGCTCCAACGATGGATTGAATTGCGTTTGGGAGGAATTGTGAAATATGGGCCTTAGAATTTGAAATTACCTGAACCAATAGGGCCGAGAGAGGGAACAGAAGCCACTCAATGTGCCTTAGACTCATAACGATTTCCCCAGGTTTAACCACATCCTTGAATCGCCATTCTTTCAGTTCAGAGTCCGTTAGCATCCGGACTGTAACATTGTCAGGAATATCAAAAGACTTACGAATACGATCAAAGGCCGCCTTGTACCCTTCTCAGTCCGTCGGTTCAGGAGATGCACGAGAAGACATTATCGTAAAAAGCTAAGCAAGAAATTAGCTTTAGATAGGGAGAATTAACGTACTTAGGGTTTTTTCTTTCTTTCTCTGAGAAAATTGAAAATGGAGGGGAGATTGCTTGAGAATGAACTAGATGACTGCAAAGTGGGAAAGTAATGAGAATACGAAAGGGCAAAGTTCGAGCGAGGCAACTGAGAGTGCATTAATTCGAAGTGACAAATGCCAGGCTTTGCTGTGATTATTCGCACGTGGTGAACTTCGATTGAAAGAACAACCTTACATTGAGCGAAAATTTTGGAAGACAAAGGGTCGACCCAAGATTTGAATAGTGTGATAAACGTATCAAATTCAAACATTGGACCAAGGGGCAATTGTTGAGCTCAAAATATTCCGTCCAAATGTCTTGTTATTTTTTGAAGAAGTAAAACGGAACGTTTTGCCCGGACAGAGGAGAAGCCATCAGAAGCCACGAGTCAGAGGTGGATCTCTCTTCTGTCCTCTGCAAATTGAATGGGCAAACAGACATTTTGGTGGGAAATTCAATTATTTTAATAACCAACCAAGAAGTAGATTGTACAACTAACTCTCTAGTGTTTCGTCCTATAAATATCACTTCGCTAAAGAGGAAAAGAGGATACTGACTTAAGTATCGAAGTATCTTTCTTGCAGGTACACCCAGACGATTCAACGATCACTAGAGCCGTCTGAGTCATCGGAGAACATCGGAGAATCAACGTCTGGTACTAAGTACCACCCGATATAGAAAGATCGAATTTGTTGCATCAACACCAACCTCTTCAAATTATCTTCTTTGGTGATGCCGAGAAACATAGACTTGTCTTATACCAAAATGATTTCATCGAAGAGTAAGTCACATTGGTACCGTTCCATACAACCATTCGTTGTATCAAAAAATACTTCTAAAGTGACATACATATACTCACAAATTCATGAGAGAATGACAATGATGTAGAGGGAATGAAAAGTTGAGTTTTGTTCCTTTTGAAGTGTTCATTTCAGCAGTATCGCACCTCAACCTTGGGGTGGCCAAAGATCCCAAAACCCCATGGGTTACCACCATCAAAACTTAAAGAATTATATAATCAGTACACATTCAGCATAAAGTTATCTCCCTTGTTTCTTTTCAATCATTAATTGGTATATATGCAAAGAGTTTGTGATTTGTGAACCACTATTTCTGGCTTGATTTTTCTTGGTTTAAGAACGAAAGAAACATAAAGAGATTTTGTTAGAAAAATGGTTTTAATTCTTTGTAAATGTATTGAGTTCTTATCTTATAATAAACTGCATAAATTTAAAATTAAGCCAAGCATTTTGATTATATTGATCTTCAACTTGTGTATCAACCATATGAAGATTTATTATTCTCCATTTCTACTTGTCCCACATGAGAAAAGCCTACAAAAAATTTAAGTTTGTTTATTTATGTAAATACACATCAAATTATCAATTTTCAAAACCATTTAATTGAACTTTAGCAGTCTTCATAGATCAACCTTTATCCATATGTACTATAATTTATAAGCCATTGTTGTGCATGATCACATGATTATCATAATCAAGAATGTCATGTGTATAACCATGCTTTTATTTTCGATTAATCTTTTTTGTCTTTTATTTTAAAATCATCAATAAACTTTAGCTATTTTATAATTACTATGGTAGTTATTTAATAATGCTTTTATTAATCATTAATCTATTTTAGATTTACTAATATATGTTTTTGTTTATTTGCGTCAAAACTAGCAAAAGAGAATGGCTAATTTTTACTTCAAATTTACTGAATTTTATTGTAGATGATGTCCTTAATTTTTATGGGTTTAAGAACAAAAGAAAAATAAAGAGAATGTGTTAGAAAAAAAAACTTTCTATTATTATCTGTAAATGCAATGAGTTGTTATTGAAAATTAAGCCAAGTATTTTGATTATATTGATGAATCTGCACAACTAGGCTTGATTTAAACTGATTGGTCCCGTTATTTTAATCTCATAAAAAACAGATTTTATTATATTTTCTTATCTCTATATTCAAATGTTTTTGCTATAAACCAACTATTAATAAATAAGTGAAAACAAAGAGAATGAGTGAGAGTATGTCAATAGTTCTTGGGCTTCATTTCTTTATTTACTTTGCACATCTGGAATTAAGTGATTCTTATATATTAGCCCTAAAAAACATTAAAAAAAAAATTATACTTTTTTGGACTATGTGTTTTGTCTCATTACCTGTTTGAATCCTGTATTTTAATAAATTATTTTTTGGATCATATATTTTGTAAAATGGTTAAAATGGAACCCTAAACTTAATTTTGATGAAGAAAAAATTGAATATAACAACACAATTTCTAAGCAGAATGATTTTATTTTTGTTCTGAATTGTTAGTTTGGTAAATTATTAGTGATTTTAGTTGAGAAAACATTGACCAAAATCGGGTTTAGAGAACTATTTTAACTATTTTACAAAACATAGGATCTAAAAATTAATTTGTTAAAATACAGGGTACAAACAAGTAATAAGATAAAACATAGAGTCCAAAAATGTATAAAAAAAAGAAGTAAAAATCATGTTGTGATTTTAAGACAAAGCAATTCCAGACAGTGATTGAAGATGTAGAAATTGGCTTTTTATATAGTGTACTCTCCCATGGTTCCTCAGAAAGAAAATTCAGATTGAGGCCATAACAATACAGCTGCATCATTGTAAATTAAGAAGAAGAAGAAGAAAAAAAGACAAAAAAGAAAACAGACCAATTACAAGGGCATTACCTATCTACACCAATGCAGTGGAAACTGAAACCCTTTGAAGAAAATAAGAAGAAAGGGAGATATTTGTACAAAGGTATCAGGAATTAGTAGACTTCCACATTCCATTGCTCTGCCTTCTTCAGCTTCTTCTTGTAGTCAATCCAATCAATGCCTGCTCACACAAAAAATAAATATAATAATAATAATAATAAAGATTAATATCATTTCAAACCTTCATGATTGACTAAATATCTGTCTGTTCGAGTACTTAGGGCATCTCCAACCCATAACATAACCAATACCAAAACTAAAGAATTTTAACACCATATATATTTTCCATTTCCATTCCAACCACAACACCAAAACTTACACCAAAATATATATTCTTTATTATTATATTATTTTTTAAAAACATATAATTATAACATATGTACATTTAACAAGTTTTATTAATATTATATTTAAAAAGTAAAAAAATATACTAAATAATTTTTTTGCCGTGGTCTACAGTGCCACCTCAAATTTGAGGGGCTACTGTAGATAACAGCATATATGTTGTGTGATATTATGTTCGGTTGAAGTTGGCCTTATTTTGAAAAATATTATTTTGGACTTTGCGACCGAAATTAGATTTAGGGTACTATTTTAAACTAATTTACAAAATACGATTTCAAAAAATTATTTTTCAAAAGAGAGTACTTAGTAAAAACAAAGAGTATAAAATAATATTATCCCTAATAAATAATAATAACAATAATAATTCACTCAACTATTTCAGCTAGAATAGACTCAAGTGGCAAATAATCTAGTCCTTACCATCTCTAGCAGCCAATGAGACCATTATGTCATCAATACCCTTCTCCATTCCCTTGAGTCCACACATGTAGACATAAGTGTTGTCTTTCTGTAGTAATTGCCACAACTCTTCTGCATATTGAGCCATTCTGGTTTGAATGTACATCTTCTCTCCCTTCTCATTTGTCTGCTCTCTGCTGACCGCGAAATCGAGCCTGAAATTCTCTGGAGCCTTCTCTTTCATTTTCTCAAATTCCTGCCAATCCAAATCATCATTAAGTTTGTTTGTTTGTTTGTGTTAAAATCATATAAACATGATTATGAAGTAGTGTTTGAATTTTGATTAATGTAGGAACTCTTGTGCACCATCTCAAATTCTCACCTCCTTGTATAGAAGTGAGCTGCTTGTGGGGACACCCAAGAAAAGCCATGCCAAACCATTGAACTGGTAAAGAAATTGTCAACAGTTTTAGTATTCAATCAGAAGATATACATGTGTAGTTTAATATTTAGAACATGTATATACCTCATAGTCTTCATGCTTCTCAAAGAACATCTTCCACAAGAATGATCGGAATGGCGCAATTCCAGTCCCAGTTGCAAGCTATAAGAAGAAATCAAGCAACAGAAATTGATTAAAATGTTACAATAAGATATTCATGTAATGTAATGAGGAAATAACAATTGAAATATATGGTTTTGGTTTTGATTAATATGGAAAATTTGTCATACCATGACGATGGTGGCATTAGGATCTTTAGGCATAAGCATTTCTTTCCCAACAGGTCCAGTAATCTTTACTTCAGCACCAGGCTTCAAGTCACCTGAAATTTACCAGGAAGTATAAGTTGTCTCATTTTCAAGATTATTTTATGCTAATATTTTAACTGCCCGAGAATTCATTTTCTCTTCTAAATCAAGTAGACATCGATGATTATCTAATGGAATTATATAGAGTTTAATGTCCTTACATAAAAAGTTGGAACAAACTCCCTTAACAAGTTCTCCCTTATCATTTGTGTACACGAGCCTTTTCACACAGAGAGAAACCTGAGTAAAGAAAATCAAAACCATCCCACCAATGAAACTAACAACATTAACTAATCACTAATCTTAGTAAAAAGAAATAAACTAACTTAACATGGCAATACAAATCACAAAAAAGATCAGAATCACAACAAACTCACAGTTTTTGAGTCTCCAAAGTCACCAATAGCACTGCTGGCAATTGAGTATAACCTCAGCTTGTGGGGTTTTCCATTCTTGTCTTCACCATCTGCAATCACTCCAATTGATTGTCCTTCTCTGTAAGGGACCTCACCTAAGAGTCACAATGAACCAGTACCCCAAAATGAGATCAGGGTCTTAATCATTTAATCAAACAGCTTAAAAACACTAAACTTAATGCATAACAAGGAAGATTACTCCTAAGTTTTCACTGCGTCATTCTAGCATACACTGAGAATTCAACCAATTTAAATTGTGGTTTAAAAAGGAATATCATGTGAGAAAGTTCATACCCTCAGTGCTGAAAACCATATGCCAAGTCTCTCCAGGGGCATCATCACCGGTGATCTTGGTGTTGAGAAGACATCTACCAGTGTAAGGATTTTTGGGTTTGAACTTGTTTACAACAACACCTTCCTCATCTTTCTTTGATACTTTCTCAACCTTAGCAGGGGCCTCAGTGGTCACCTGGGCTCTGACTGAAACAACTCTGGCACCAACAGCCGATGCGTCTCTGTAGAAAGGAGCCTGAAATAACCAAAACCCAGATGCCAAATTCAATAAAAAGTACATAAATATACTCATATGATATGTATATACATTAATCAAGATCACTCTTGTTCTGTTTTTTGGATAGAGTTTTGACCTTTTTCAAAGTGATTCTGTCAGGTGATATAATGGAAGTCCTGGAGGGAAGTGAGGTGGACTTGGAAGATGGAAACGAAACAGCAGCAGTTACTGCAGCTGCCATGGTTGGAATATTGAAGAAAATAAACCAAAGAAGAAGATGATATACAAGAGAAAAAGGTGAATTTTTTATGAGATGGTAAGGATATTTTAGCAAAAAAAAACACAAAAAAACCAAAAAAAAGTTTAACAGGACTGGCTGTGGGGTGTGTTTTGAGTTGGATTTTGGATTATAGATTGGGTGGAGGAGATTGCAAGACTAATGCAGTGGTAGATGTAAGGATAAGTCTATTCAGGTCCATATATGCTATGGTACTCTCTATCTATATGACTCTAACCACTTGATTTCTTAGATTTTTAATTCTCAGTATATATATATATATACCCAAAAGGCCAAATATTTTTGTGAACATGAACAATGCCCTTCAATTTGGCCACAATTATTTCTTCGATTACAATACTAAAAAGAGAATATTTTGCTTAATTATGGTCAAAGTTGTAATGTCACATGTTATATAAACAAGTAGACTACACCACTGGCTAGCAAACCGTTTGATGATGAGGGGACTTTTCGCCATGATTGAAACAATGTGATCAAGTTCAGACAAATGCCACTCTATTAAAGTTATTTTCAAAATCATAAAAAGTTAAGTCTTATACATTTTTTTACTATGTATTTTGTTTTCCTATATATATTTAGATTATGTGTTTTGATAAATTATTGTTTTAAGTTATTTATTTTGTAAAATAGTTCAAATAAACTTCTAAATTCGATTTTGATGAAGAAAAAAATAAATATAACAATACAGTTATTAGACATAATTGTTTTATTTTTGTTTATTAATTTGGTAAATTATTTGTAATTTTAAATTAAAAAAACGTTGATCAAAATTGGGTTTAGGGTTCTATTTGAATTATTTTACAAAATAAATGGTCCAAAAAATAATTTGTCTACACGTAGTATCCAAACAAATAATGGAACAAAATACAATGTGTAGAAAAATATAAATCCAGAAATTATTCTTACATAAATTTATGTCATAGTTTAAAGTTGAGCAATGAACCATGCGACCTGACCCACTTATTTAATTGGATTTTGCAAAAAAAACTAAAGAAAGAATAAAGAGATGTTTAAGTAAATATAAGAAAAATAAATATAGTTTTTATATTTAATGAGAAAAAGTAATTATACAAGTAAGTTTTAAAGGAAAAAAATTTAAAATATGACAATTTCATAAAATATAATAGATTGATTATGATAAACCAAATAACAAAAAAAAAACATTTTTGTCACAATCATTTTCTCATTTCTCCATTTTTCCCTTTCTCCTCCCCCAATTGGTATCCTCTTCTCAACCTCCGCCTGCGACACCACCTCCCCACTTTTTCCCTTTCTGGTTCTTCTTCTTTCCTCTTCAGATTTGGTTTTATTTTTATTCATGTTCTTCTTTTTCACATCTAATTTTCCCATTTCATAACTAAACTTTTTTTTTCAGACATGGCTAAGTGACAAATACAATGGCGACTAATTTTTTTTTTCAAACCTAGCTATAACGAGCTACGATAATAATCAATTTAGATTTTTTTCACAGCTAGCTAAGTAACCAGATACCATGATGATTGTATCTTTTTTTTTTTAAACCTAGCTTTTATTTTAGATATGATTCTTTTCACACTTAGCTAAGTAACCAGGTATTAGGGGTGTTCATTGGTTGGTTTGGGCGGGTTTTGTGGATTTTTGACAAACTCAAACTTATAATCGGGTTGGTACTTTTCAATCTAACCCGCCCAATTAAAAAAATAAAAGTTCTACCTGACTATCGATTTTGGCAGTTTAGTTTGGGGGACCCGCCCAAACCGCCGAAACTTTTTTTTTTTTAATTTTTGTCTTAAAAAAATCATTTTCACTAATTTTTTTAATCATTTTATCTATTTTTTAGTTTGTATTTGTAACTAAAATAATTGTTACTTTAAAATGTAGGGTTTTTTATAAAAAAAAATAATTTGAATTTAGTTTTTATATAATGTATAATTAATAATTATATAAATATAAAATTTTAAAAAAATTAGACAAATCCTTAATTGAGCGGGTTGTAAAAAATTTCAACCCGCCCAATATGATAATTGGGCGGTTTAAAATGATGGTTGGACTTTTCGAGTTGCATTTTTTATTAGTTTTTTCGAATTGATTTGAGTGGGTTGCAAATTTTTTTACACAACCCTATTAGGTATCATCACAATTTTTTTCATATATGTTTTTTTTTTTAGACCTAGTTAAGTAACTGGTTACCAGAAAACTATAAACAAAATTTTGATGGTCTTAACATATTAATACCACATAAATTTTTAAAAAAACTTATATGAAAAAAATATGGTAAACTAAAATAATATTACCAAAATATGGGGGAAAAACCCATAAAAAGGTGCACAAAGTTGAAAACTATATTCATCAAACTTGATGAAAAAAAATCATATTTCATGTAATTTCCTCAAAAATAAAATAAAAAAGAATAAGCAATTCAATCAGGCTAGCAATCGATCGGTTAAAATACATCACCTTAATTCATGATATAGTCTTGTTCGGATTCAAAACATTTTTTGTTACAGTTAACTTAAAAGGAAGATATATTGAGACAACTATATTATATTTATATATCTAAATAGTTACAATATATTATTGTTGATCTTGAAAGCTAAGGTCAAGTGTCTAATTTTTGGAGCCCAAACAAGCTCAAAAGCCTTATAAGCTCCTCAATTGATCAACGCCTTCGAAGTTAGAGCAGCTCGCCAGCCTAGAAGCAAGGAGCTCGCGAGACGAAAAACTCGCTCCTAGAATATATCACAAAGTGCTCAAAGAAGGATGATGGCCCCCATACCAACTGTGTACCCTCGAAGAAAGCCTTCTGAGAAAGTTTTAATACTCTGAAGGCCTACGACCATGATCCTAAGCACCACGCTACATTGTTGCAGTATGTCAAAGAGAACTACTAGTCACCATTACTTGTACAACCCAACAATGCGATCATGGTGCAATAGAGAGAAAGGGAACCTTGTCTTTTGGTGTATTTCCAATGTAATAGTTAAAATACACTTTTGTAATTAATGGTAATCCTAAAAACCTTTGTGTTTATCCATAAATCAGCTGCTGATGATGTGGCAAGGATTTACGACACGCGGCGGACACGTAGCTGAGATACGGCTCGCCTATCGACCAACATTATTTCCACATGAAAATATCAAGTTTTATATACGACCAACCTGGTCTTATACTCCGTTCATTTATGTAAAAAATTTGTACAGTTGTAATGATATCCGAGAATATCTCTTCATTATGACTTGCAGATCCGTTTATTAAGGATAGATATTATTTCCTAATTCATGTAACTCTTCCTTAGCCTATAAATACACATGAGATAGCTCAAGGAAGGGGAGAGATATTTTTCTTTCAGAATTATACTACTATTATCCATCGTTGTATTGCCTTTTTCTTCTAAGGTCTGTGAAACTCAGGAACCCTAGTTCTTTGATCACACATTGGGAGATCAATATTAATAGTAGTATCAAGTGGACGTAGGTCATGACCGATCACTGGGGCCGAACCACTATAAACCTCTGTGTTCTTTATCTTTCCATTAGATTAATTTCTCAAGCTCTATATTACTTTCCTGTCGTTTTTTAGACTCCGTGTCGTTGACCAAAATCAGGGTCAACATTCTGGTGCTTTCATTGAGAGCTGAACTCAAGAAAATCTAATGGCAAAGACTACCAAAAAGACTGGACAGGCTACTGTCGCACCATCCCAGCCTCCTCCCCCAAATGTGGCTGAAGACGAGCCTCATTTGGAGTTTGATGAAAAGGAAGTGGACTCTGAGACCCTGAAGACAACACTGGGGGTGTTGTAGGATGAGTTGGCCGCTCTCAGGGCCAATCAAGAGAGTGCCGTTGAGATAATGGCGTCACAGCAGAGGGAGATAGAGCGCCAGCGCCAAGAGCTGAGCGAACGACAGGCGGAGATGGACCGTCGTCAGAAGGTTGCCATGGCAGCTCTTGAAGCAGCCCTCCAGTTGGCTAGGAATTAGGCTGCGCCTGCCTCACAGCCTGATCAACCCCCAAGTGGGCCACCTCAACGAGGTCCCAATCTTAGCCCTCTGCTCCAGCCAACAAGGCCTCAAAGGCCAGAGCAGCCACCGATGCCTCAGGATGATATCCCACCTAGCGATCCTGAGACGCAGCCTCCGTCCCAAACTGGTCGAGGCAATCCCCCGCGCGCGAGGCAGAATAGGGCAGCAGCCCCGCAGCCCTAGACGCCCAGAGGGTGAAGAGCCACATCTACCGAGCAGGGGGCAGCGTCCTTTTGCTAACAGAAGGAATTCGGAGTCAAGATCTGCGGTCAGGGGCCCCCCACGGCATGACAATGCACAAGGACCCACCGAACAATGCAGGCCTCCCCCTAACGCTCGGGAAATGTCAGCCTAAGGAGGCAACAGAGGAGACCGGTCCCACCATAGCGAGTTAAGATTCAGAGATGGCCACGACTACAATGAGGCCGACTCAGGCAGAGGGAATGCTGGTCGGAGGAACGAGGAGAGAGGTGGAAGTAGAAGCCCCCCACCTAGAGAAGACCGACAAGCAGGACATAATACTGGGGGGGAGCCCAGACAAAACAACGTCTTTAGCCAGCTCAGAGCCAGCAAGCAGTGGCAAAGGGACGACGACTTGAGGGATGTACTCAACGATCGCCAAGAAAGGCACGATGAGTACATTCCCCCGGCACCAGAGGCCTCAGCAGTTCCTGAAGCCGTTTAGGCTCAAATTTATGCCCTGAACCAGGTTGTGCAGCAGCTGGTCGGAGGGCGGACATCGCATATCGAGTACGATCGGAGGAGAGGCACCCCTTTCGTACAAAGGATTGCTGTGGCAGAAACCCCCAGCAAGTTCAAGATGCCGACTCTGCCAAACTTTGACGGGTATGGAGACCCGGTATCTCATGTAAACAAATTTGAGATACAGATGGATATTTAAAAAGTCTCTAAAGATGCTCGTTGTAGGATCTTCCCAGCGACCCTTTCTGATGTCGCTCAGGAGTGGTTCTTTAAGTTCCCTTTTGTAAGTATAGTATCCTGGGAGATGTTCGTGAAGAAGTGTTACGGACAGTTCTACGCGGGTCGAGTGCACCCCACCGAGGCGAACCAACTGGTCGAGATACGCCAGAAAGAGGGGGAGAATTTGAAGGAGTACGTTCAGCGCTTCATGCAAGCCGCAGCAGGAGCCAAGACTGTGGGCGATGAAGGCAAGATGATGGCCCTAACCGCTGGGGTTAGGCGCCATTCTCCTCTTTGGAGTAGCCTCAGGAAGCATGGGGTTAAAAGTACCCAGAAGATTCTAGATCGAGATGATCGGTACATCAAGCTCGAAGACGCGATTGCCAATGAAGGCAAGTCGCCAGCAAAAGACAAGGGGCCCAAAGAAGAACCCGCCAAAGTCACCAACGGGTCTAAGCCCAATGGCAACAGCAACGGAAAAAATGGTGGCAAGTGGGCGAATGGCGAACCCTCGGCCTCCGAGAGTAAACGCCTCAAAAATAATCGGTATGAACCGAAATTCATCAATTACACCGCCCTTGTTGAAAGCCGAGCCGAGGATTTCCAAGCGACCAGCTCGAGCGTGCCTTGCAGACGACCCGCGCCTATAAGAAAAGATATCTCCAAGAGAGATTCAACAAAGTTCTGTCGTTACCATAACGACTACGGGCACGACACCAATGAGTGTAACTAGCTAAAGGACGAGATTGAGTTCCTGATAAGACAGGGACACTTAAGAAGATATGTACGAGCCGCGGGAGGTTCTCAGCGAGAGGCTCAAGGTGGCAACGAGTCGGCGCCTGCGCACCAGCGCTCGCTACCTTTACAGCCAGCTCCCATGACAGGTACCCTACTCACCATCTACGGAGGCCCACATCTTGCAGGAAATAGTGGAAAAGCGAGGGAACGATATGCTCGAACCCTACGCCACGACCAAGACATCGAGATGATGAGTGTTGAGGATCGCGCACAAAAAAAGGCTCGAACAGAGGAAGAATCAATTACCTTCTCTGACGACGATGCCCAGCATGTGCGTTTCCAACATTTCGATCCGCTGGTCATGGATTTCCAAATCGTGAATATGATGGTGAAGAAGGTGTTGGTCGATACAGGAAGTTCAGTCAATATCCTATATAAGTCCTCGCTGGAAAGGATGAAATTTTCCGTTAAGGACCTAGAGCCATGCAACCAAACCATTTATGGTTTTTTCGGAAAAGGGCTCGCCCCAATGGGGTCAATTAGACTCCCAGTCACAGCAGGTACTGCGCCTGCTAACAGGACATTACTCACTACTTTTATAGTAGTTGATTGTCCTTCGTCGTATAATGTTGTGATAGGGAGGCCGATTCTGGTAGACCTTCGAGCCGTCACTTCTGTATGGCACCTCTCCATGAAATTCCCAATAGACGCAGGAGTAGGATGCGTGTTGGGAAACAAACGGGAGGCGAGAGAATGCTATAACGCCTCGATCACCAAAGCAAAAAAGGATGTATCTAGGGATGCCGCCGGGAAGGATTTGCAAATGGAAACTGATGTTCAAGCCCACTCAGGTGATAATCCCACCAAATACGGCATTGCCCAAAGTGAGGATAGAGACTTAAATCCTCGCTTTGGGGATTTTGAAGAACAAGTAGGCCCCATCGAGGACCTTGAAGAGGTCCAACTCGATGAGGGAAATCCGACCAGAGTTGTGAAAGTCGGAAAAAACTTAGAGACAACAACAAAACAAGCACTGATGGAGTTCTTAAAGAGGAACCAGGACGTCTTTGCCTGGTCGCATACAGACATGGTTGGGATAGATCCTGCAATCATCAGCCATGTCCTGAACATTGACAAAAGCTTTCCACCTGTGCAACAAAAAAGAAGGCTGCTCGACAAAGACCGATCAAAAGCTTTGAAGGAAGAAGTTGAGAAGTTGAAGGAGAATGGGTTCATCAGGGTGGCGTTTTATCCATCGTGGGTCTCCAATCCCGTACTCGTGCCCAAGCCGAATGGCAAGTGGCGTACATGCGTGGATTTTACAGACCTCAATAAAGCCTGCCCCAAAGATTGTTTCCCACTCCCGAGGATCGACCAGCTGGTTGATGCCACTGCAGGACACAAGATCCTCTCATTCATGGATGCATACTCTGGGTATAATCAGATCAGTATGCATCCCCCTGATGAGGATCACACTAGTTTTCAAACCGATACAGGACTCTACTGTTACAAAGTGATGCTCTTTGGTTTGAAAAACGCTGGTACGACTTACCAGAGACTCATCAACCACATGTTTAAGGAGCTGATCGGTGCAAACATGGAGGTTTACGTCGACGACATGCTGGTTAAGTAAAAAAGAGTAGAAGGACATGTAAGGGATTTGCAGGAATGCTTCAACGTCCTTAATAAATATAGGATTAAGCTAAATCCCCTTAAATTTTCATTCGGAGTTGGATCAGGGAAGTTCTTGGGATTCATAGTTAATTCAAGAGGAATTGAAGCTAATCCCGAGAAGATAAAAGCCCTGATCGAGATGAAGTCGCCAGTGAAGATTAAAGATGTCCAAAGTCTGACCGGGAGAATTGCCGCTTTAAGTAGATTTATTTCAAAATCTACAGACAAGTACGTCCCATTTTTCAATCTACTCAGAGGTAATAAGAAATTTAAATGGACAGATGAATGCGAACATGCCTTTTAAGCACTGAAAACGCATATGGCGCAACCACCCATCTTGTCAAAGTCGGTCGATAAAGAGACTTTGTTCATCTACTTGGCAATCGCGGATTACGCTGCTAATGTCGTTTTGTTAAGAGAAGAAGAAGTTGTGTAGAAGGCTGTCTATTATGTAAGCAAAAGGCTAATCAGAGCAGAATTGAGATATCCCCCCATTGAAAGGTTAGCCTACTGCTTAGTATTGGCCTCTAGGAAGCTACGACCTTACTTCCAAGGCCATCCGATTACGGTATTGACCGACCAACCTCTTCGGCAAGTCCTGCAAAAGCCAGAGGTCGCCGGAAGATTACTAAAGTGGGCAGTCGAACTCGGGCAGTTCGACATATCTTACCTTCCGCGAGCAGCGATAAAGGGACAAGCCTTAGCTGACTTCATCGCCAAGTTCACAGAGCCTGCGGGTGGCGAGCAGATCGAGGAGCCTAGCGAGCCTGGATGTCAAATCCAAGCACCCTCGTGGAAATTGTTCACAGACGGTTCATCTAATGAATCCCACGCAGGAGCTGGAGTAATATTGATAACGCCGGAAGGGCATCGATTTCACTGTGCAATAAGATTTGACTTCACTGCCTCAAACAATGAGGCTGAATATGAAGCATTGCTCGCTGGCCTGCAGTTAGCCAAGGATATGAACATAAAAGTGCTTGACGTCTATAGTGATTCTCAGCTAGTCGTGAATCAAATATTGGGAGAGTATCAGGCGCGAGGATTGAAGATGGTCGCCTATCTCAACAAAGCAAAGGATCTGTTAGCCCAGTTCGACAGATACACTCTCCAGCAAGTGCCTCGTGATCAGAATTCCAACGCAGACGCTTTAGCGAAGTTGGCAAGTGCAAAGGACGCTAACGCTCTGAACATAGTGCCAGTCGAGTGACTGTCTGTGCCCAGCATCCAAGCAGTAGAATCCACTCTGGTCATCCAGATGACGGATACATGGATGGCACCGTATGTAGAGTATCTATCAAGCGGGGTGCTACCAGTGAACAGAAACAAAGCTAGGACCCTTCAGCGGCAAGCTGCTAGGTATATCCTGGTCGATGGAATTTTGTACCGAAGGGGATACTCACTGGCACTCCTAAGATGTATTACAAAGGAGAAAGCCAAATAGTTGATGAAGAAAGTACATGAAGGTTTTTGCGGGGACCACACTGGGGGGCAAAGCCTGTCAAAAAAGATCCTAAGGCAGGGATATTTCTGGCCAACCAAGAATGAAGACTCCATGGAGTTCATGCGAAAATGTGACAAGTGTCAAAGGTATTCTAAAATCCCGTGAGCAGCTCCCAATGAGTTAAAGCAAATGCAGAGTCCATGGCCCTTTGCAATTTAGGGAATAGATCTAATCAGATCTTTGACTATAGGAAAATGTGGTGTAAAGTATGCAGTGGTTGCCGTTGACTACTTCACCAAATGGACCGAAGCTGAGTCGCTCGCGACCATAACGACGAAGAAAGTGCTTGACTTTGTAGTAAAAAACATCATCTGTCACTATGGATTACCAAAGAAGATAGTCTCAGAAAACGACATCCAGTTTGACAGTGATCTATTCACGAACTTTTACAAATGTCACGACATTATCAAAAGCTTTTCTTCAGTTGCTCATCCTCAGGCGAACAGGCAAGTCGAGGCAATTAACAAAACACTGAAGGATACATTGAATAAAAGACTTGAGGAAGCCAAGGGAGCATGGCCAGAACTTCCCACCAAAGTCCTCTGGTCGTACATAACTTCCCACCGAATAGCAACAGGTGATACCCCATTTTCCTTGGCATACGGGTATAAATCCATGTTGCCTGTCAAGTTGGATCCGCCCTCACACCGCATATTAGCATACGACCAGGATTCTAACAGCTAGCTACTGATGGAATCCTTGGACTCGATTGATGAAAGGCGTGAACAAGCCCAACTTCGAGTAGTTGCATACCAAGGTCGCCCGGTATTTAAACTCTAAAGTACGAGAAAGAAAATTCAATGTTGGAGACCTTGTGCTCCGAAGAGTTTTTCTTAACACTCGCGACCAAGCTGCTGGAGTACTCAAGCCAAATTGGGAAGGGCCTTACCAGATTGATGAAGTCCTTCACCCAGGCACTTATAAACTTACACGCTTAAATGGAGATCTCGTTCCTCAATATTGGAATGGAGAACACCTGCGCAAGTATTGTCAATGAACAATTTTTCTTAAAGAATTGGCTTGTACAAATTTTACTTTTTACAAGTTTTGTGTAAAGATCTTATTGATCACTTGTAAAGACATGTTTAGTCCATTTACTACGAGAATAAAAGGGACTGTGCTTAGCCAGTCATTACTTGCCAACTATTGTACTTATTACAAGTATTTTCTCATTACGTGTGTTGTTTTGCTGTATTATAATTCTAATCGCATTGCTACGAACAGTAATGTTCGGGCAGGTTCTAGTCAAGGCAAGTGACCAAGGATCTAAAGCTCCCCGATCACTTGGGGGGCATACAAGGTACAAGTAAGCAAAGCATATCGTTAAAAGGTATGTAAACACATGAGCAAAATAAGGGTAAACATGCTAAGGCACTCAGAGTATTTTTCAAAATTTTGATATTTGTTAAATCAAACCAAAGTGCTATGCTAAGTTCGGTCATGCGAACAAATAGATGTTATAGTAATATGAAAATATATTATAATATCAAAGCGATCGTTTTACACCGTGAGCAGTAACTGCGTGGATGTAATTGTTCAAAATAAAAGTAAGAGCTGCCCATGCAGCAAAACCAAAGAAAAATTATATTGTCTTTACATCACGACCCGTAGGTCGTGTAGTTAAAAAAGAAAGAAATATAAAAAGAAAAGACTAAAGAGCTTGAGGAGCTGGAGGATCCTGAGGAAGATTCTGGTTGACAGCTTCGTTGTCTGCACCCTCCATCTCGGCGGCCAGCGAGATTTCGGGGGAAGCAGGGACCCTCAATTTTTCTTCTTCAGCCAATTGAGTCGCGCAGCGAGCCAGCTCATCTTCCCTCTCATTCTTAGGAAGATAGTCAAAATTGGCACCTTGATTGTGCTTCCAGAAATCGTAGAAGCACCTAAGGGTGGCATTTTTGTACCTCTCCAAGTTGGCGGCGTTGGTCTTCTCCAAGTTCTCAACTCGACCCTCCAAATCTCTGGTTTCTTGCCTGCTCGCGATCAAGTCTAGCTCGAGCTGCTTAGCCACTTTGAAGTTAAAGCGGTTGGACTCCTTATATTGGTCCCTCTACTTGCAGGCTTTTTCCAGAGACTTCAACTCCTTAGCCAATTGGGCCTTTTCCGTAGTCACTTCCGCCAGCTGATCAGCATGTCTGGCCTCAACAGCTTTGAGTTCGTCCTCGTGCCGTTACTCCGAGGTCCTGGCCTGCTCGGTGACAGCACCCAGGTGGATGCGGTCGGCAGTAAGGGTTAGCATGGCCTGCAGTCAGAACAAAAATTAGACAAACAGTAAACTAACGAAGACCTGTTTTCACAAAAAGAGATGGCTTACACTAGTGAACTCATTTAGGGCACGGTTCATAATTGGGTCAACACCCATTGTTTTCGTAGCTGCCATTGCCTCTCGGTAGCGTTCGTGCTTCGCGATTTTGGTGACCCTTTTCGTGATCAACTTGAAGGCGTGACCAACCATCAAGTTCCCAGTTGAGGCAGGATCTTCCTGCTGAGGTTGGTCAGATGGGGCATTGGGAGAAAGAGTCGGCCCGGCCGCAGCAGATGGAGTCTATTGCTCGCGGGGAGAAGGCGGAATCGCGGTGGCAGAGGGCCTGTGTTTCGGGCCTTTTTCACCTAAGGCTCTTTGCTGCTCTCCCTAGTATGTCTTTCACTGGTTTTCTTCTTGCTTGGAGGGGCAGCAGCAGCCTCTGGGGTGCTGTAAAGATCGAACACGTTGGTAGAGTCCATGCCTGAAAAACAAGAACAAAGTCATATAGTAAGATAGCATGAATAACCAAACACATTACATCAGAAAAAGAAACAAAAAAGGGATTGCAAAGTCCAATACTCGAGCTATTATTACTGGTTGCTACACTACAGACTCTACTAGTCTTACACTCATTCTTTGACACAAAGAAGTCTGGCCTTAAGTGTGGAGCATATTTAAAACTGTTGTCCCCGTCGAATAGATGACAGGGAGTTGGAAAATTGTCTAAAAGTGAAATTACTATACCGTTGTCGTTTGACGAGTCGTTAGAGAGGTTGGCAGGCTCGGTGGCCTTCTGCTTTCCTTTCCTCAAGGGGGCCGAGGGCCTTTCTGTTCGAGGAGTGCCAGTAGGTTCCCTGAACGTGACCCCAGTCGGTCTCCTCCGTGGAGGTGACGCTTGAGGTTGCTGCTCGGGTTCCTCTTCGGCGCGAGCACTCCCTACTGAGGGCCCCCTCATGTCCAATTGAGGGGTCCAGAGGCCAGCCAACCTAAGGTTAGCCTCTGTAACCAGATTCTTGACACTCTTTTTAGCATCAGTCATGCTGGCCAAGAGTGCCGATCTCGACTCCAAGCACGGAGTTGGGTTTGGTCGCAGCCACGGGCCTAGAAGACATCAAAAGTTTAAGACATTGTGGAGGAAAACACTAAGTGAAGAAGTTAGCCAGCGATGCGAAAGTTTTACCTTCTTGTGCGAAAGCCAGGTTGTCCGCGACCAGGTCAGCCGTAAGGAAGTAATCCTAGTAGTACCTCCCCACGTTTGAAATGTGGGTCGTGTCAGTCAGGAAAGTGCGCCTAGTTTCCTGATGACAAAGGTGGAAGAACCCCGTGCCTTCATGGTTGGGGTTAGATTTGAGGTCGAATAGGTAGTTGACCTCATGAGGCGATGGCACGGGCCATTTTTTCTGGCTATACAGGATATAGAGTGCAGCAAGCATCCTATATCCATTCGGGGTTATTTGAAAGGGGGCAACTCCAAAATAGTTGGCCACCCCCTGAAAGAATGGGTGAAGAGGCAAGGTGGCCCCTGCCTCAATATGAAATCGCGACCAGGCGCTATAGGCGCCTCCAGGTAGATTAGCCCTTTGTTCTAGGTTGGGCTTGACTAGGGTCACCCCTGGCAGACCATATTTCCTTAAATAGTTGACGATCATTCTGACCGCACCCTACTTTCAGAGACTACATGCCACTATACATCCGGCTGAACAGCGTGTCGAGGGCGGGCATGTCTTTGGTTATTTAGGTCGGGAGGATTTTCATCTCGACCACTGGTCGAGGTAGGGCTGTGCATAAATTTTTACAACCTGCCCAACCCGAATAAACCGCCCAAACCAACTCGAAAAAACTGCCAAAAAACGCAACCCGAATAAACCGACCAAAATTTAAACCGCCCAATTGTTACATTGGGCGGGTTGAAAATAATAATCAACCCACCCAATATAACCCGGCCCACCCAATTAAGAACTTATTATTAATTTATTATTTTTAATACATTTAAATAAATATATTAAATTTATATATATACTTAATTAAATTTATATTTGTAATTGGACTTTGGACTATATTAATTTTCTTTTTCATTTTAATGATATATGTTTGTTACTTTGTTTAATATTTTTAATGTTGATGCAATTATTAATATATTACCAATTAATATATAAGAAATTTTTTCAAATAAATATATAAATTAATTAAGTTTTGTTTTATTTTTTTACTATAAATTTAAAATATTGTTTTAAGTTTAAAAAGATAAACTTCACACTATTAGCACTAGTATTTAAAAGAAAAAAAATGTAAAAAAAAAAAAAACTTCGGTTTGGGCGGGTTGACCCGACCAACCCGCCCAAAAAAAATATAATTTCGGTTTGGGCAGGTTAACCCAACCAACCTGCCCAAATTATTGGACGGGTTAAATTTTTTTTTCTTAATTGGGCAAGTTACGAGTCACTTTTGCTAACCCGATTATGACATTGGACGGGTAAAAATGCCTTAACCCGACCAACCCGCCCAATGATCAGCCCTAGTCGAGGGAGCATCAGCCGTAGCAGTAGGCTGATGGGAAGTATCAGAGGTTTTTCTTTTCTGGGCTTTGGTTTTGGTACGAGCCATGTTTCGGATTAAGACTGGGGAAGTGTTTGGATTGGTACGAGAAAAGGGGATATCGGGTACCAATGTCGAGGGTTGTTCTTCATCCTCGAGCAGTTGAGCTAACAGATCGTCGTCGATGGGTCTTTCTCCTCCCCACGGGTCTTGCATATAAACTGCAAACATACAAAGGATGAGATAAGACGCACAATCTGAGAGCTTATGTTGAAAGTTGGAATAACGTTGCTCGCGTCTACGACCAACAACATTCTAACCGAAAACACTAAGTTTTATGCGAGCAGTTTGAAAAACGGATCAAAAAGTGAAAGTAAAAAGTTTTTCTGAAAAAAAAAAAGCCTTTTCAACTCCGAAGGGGCGGGAAAAACCCAGTTTTTCAGCTAGCCTAAAAATCAAATTTTTACTTCGATTTTACACCCTAAACCCATGATCCTGACTATCAAACTGATTTCTAACTTATACATAACAGAATTACACTACCCTATCAAGCATCAAACGGTATATACAAAATCTTCACAAATTTCTACCCAAGAACACAAGAAGTTTCAGAGCACAGAGACAGTATGCGTGGCCTCTCAAAGGTTTAAACGTCGAAGAGACTTACCTAAGTGAAGATTGGAGATTCTGAAAAGGAGTAGCTTTGGGTTTGCAGGCAAAAGATCCTTAGCTAAGCGACTAAAAACCTTGAAGTTTCGGGCTTTGAAATATTTCTTGAAGAGTTCTTTGCAATGAGATGGCGTGTAAAGAGTTAAAAGAAGAATGTGAGGATTATTTATAGAGGCTGAAGTGTGCCGAAAATGGGTAATCATGAGCTACATTTTTCAAGGCATGGGGGAGTGTACAGCCGTCGGAAAGGTTTCTTTAAAACTGAAAAGGCATGATTGGACGTGATTAGGTCACAGTTTTCAAGAACACACGAGAGGCTTTGATAGATTTCGTGGGGCATACGAAAAGTTAGTTTCCTAAGTTTACTTATTGCTGGTCGCAATATATAAACTTGGGGGGCAAATGTTTATCCATAAATCAGTTGCTGATGACGTGGTAAGGATTTACGACATGTGGCGGACGCGTAGCTGAGATACAGCTCGTCTATCGACCATCATTATTTCCACATGAAAATATCAAGTTTTATATACGACCAGCCTGATCGTATACTCCATTCATTTATGTAAAAAATTTGTACAGTTGTAATGATATCTAAGAATATCTCTTCATTATGACTTGCAGATCCGTTTATTAAGGATATTTATTATTTCCTAATTCATGTAACTCTTCCTGAGCCTATAAATACACATGAGATAGCTCAAGGAAGGGGAGAGATCTTTTTCTTTCGGAATTATACTACTATTATCCATCGTTGTATTGCCTTTTTCTTCTAAGGTCTGTGAAACTCAGGAACCCTAGTTCTTTGATCACACATTGGGAGATCAATATTAATAGTAGTATCAAGTGAACGTAAGTCATGACTAATCATTGGGGCCGAACCACTATAAACCTCTGTGCTATTTATCTTTCCATTAGATTAATTTCTCAAGCTCTATATTACTTTCCTGTCGTTTTCTAGACTCCATGTCGTTGACCAAAATCAAGGTTAACACCTTGTATAAGAGAGTCATCACCCTTAGAAAGGGCTCACCAACATTGTATCAAGAAACATATATTAAATATAGAGAAATTTGCTGTGAAACTCAGTGAGTAGTGTGAAGGGTTGCACTAAAGTCACTAAGTTTGAAATGTTGTACTTAAGTCGGCACCATTAGTAACTAGGAGACGTCGAGGGGGGGACTTGGTGGCCGATGTCAAGGGGCTTTCTATCGTCAAGAGAGAAGAGAGAGAAAGAGGGTCTGAGAGAAGCAGAGTTAGGGGTGTTCACAAAATACCAAATCCAAACCAATCCGCACAATTCAATCCAATCCACAAAATATGGATATTCGCACTTGTGCAGATTGAATTGGATTGGAATATCTAAAGTCTGCACTTTTGCAGATTGGATGTACTTTCACTTGTAAAAGTATCCAATTTAATCCAATCTGCATTTATTTCAAAAAATATAAATATATATAAAAAATTAATATTTTAAATATTTAAAAATAATACTATTAATATTAAAAAAAATGATATTTTAAATATTGTGTTGTTGAAAAATTATGTGCTTGCTTTATATATATAATTATTTTGTTGTTGGAGATTTAAGTCTAAAGGAGCTTGAGTTATGTGTAATTGGAACTTGCTTATATATTTATTGGATATTTAAATTTAAAAATCATATTTTATTTCAATTTTTACGTGATTTATTGGTTATGTGAAAAAATACATATTTTAGTGAAAATTATTAAATAATTTAATATTAAAAAAATTCGCACTGAAATAACCGATGCAGATTGGATTAGATTGAATTTGAGTTGTTATGCGAATTGAATTTGATATAAAATATGAAATCCGCACTTAGTGTGGATCAGATGAGCAAAATAGTGTGGATTGGATTGGATGAACACCACTAAGCGGACGAAGAGATGAGAAACTAAGATTGAGAGATGGTATTTTGTGATTTTGTTTATGGTAATCTTTTTTTTTTTTTTTTATATATATTTGATTGAATTGCCATATTTTTTTATATTTTGTTTATGGTATTTTGTGATTTTGTGCCATATACTTTTGAGGAAATTACATTTTATATGAGATTTTTAATAGAGTGTGCAAAAATATGACTTTTTTTTTTTAAAAAAGAAGTTAATTTATGGCTTTTTTTTTAAGAATTTTCACTTTTATGGGTTTATTTTCCCATATTTTTGTATAAATGTTGGTTTATGCCATAGTTATACTCTTAATTAAGTTTTATTAATTTGGAAGGGTATGTTTGTAATTTGATTATTATTTTTTTAGCTTATTTGTTTTTTTATATTGTTTTTATATTCCTAATTTTATATTAAATTTGTCTTTGGTTGTTTTGTATTTTTTTTTATGGTAATATGAATTATTTTTAAACTTATTTTTTATTTATTATAAACATGTTTTTTTAGATTGTAAGTTTTTTTTTTCAAATTCTGAGTAAGGTAACCAGTTACTTGATTGATCTTTGACAATTATGTAAAAAAAAATCCTAGAGCTAGGTTAAATAACATGCACCATGAGGAGTAACCAGTTATCCTGAGATGAGTAACTTTCTGCCATAAGAGGGCTAACCAGTTACCTAAGAGGGGTGATGAGTTACTCATATTAAATATGAAAAGAAATATCAAATTTGAAGGAAAAAGTGGAAGAACACTTCATTAAAAAAGGAAGAAGAAGTAACTATGATTTTAGTAACATAGGTAACCAGTTACCATAAAGAAACCATAAATATACACACACCAAAACGTGAAGGTAACCAGTTACCCCCTTAAATATACACATAAAGAACGTGAAGGTAACCAGTTAATCATTCACGTTTTCATATTTTTATTAGTTTTCTTTCTAAATTTTGGTATTCCTACAAGTGTTACAGTAAAAAGAAAATGCTGAAAAAAATTGATTTGAATTTTTTTTTACATATAGTGGAAAAAATTTACAATAATAAAAGATAATAAATAAAAAAATAGTAAAATAATTATGTAATGTTAAAATATATGTGTGAAAAAAAAAGAAAAAAAAAAGAAAATGGAATGAGAAAATAATAAGTACAAAAATGAAAAAAAAGATGAACAAATAAAAATGAAAAGAAGAAGAAGAAAAATAATGGAAAAATGAAAAGAAAAAAAAATGAATGAAAAAATTAGTAGAAAAAAATGAAAAAATGGAAGAAGAAAAAAAGAAAGAAAACAAGCTAATATGTGTGAAAAAAGAAAAAAATAGAAGGAGAAAATAATAAATACAAAATGAAGAAAAAATAGAATGAAAAAAATGAAAAAAAAGGAAAGAAAACTGAAAAAAAATATGAAAAAAAAAACAATACAAATGAAAGAAAAAAATAGATAAATGAATAAAAATGAAAAGAAGAAGAATAGAAAAATGGAAAGAAAAAAAGGATTGTGAAAAAAATTGGTAGAAAAAAAAGAAAAAAAGGAAAAAATAGAAAAAAAATAAGTAAGGAAAAAATTAAAAATTAAAAAGATAAAATAAAATTACCTTCAAAATCAAAGAAAACACAACTATGATAAAAAAATGTATTATTTCCATATTTTAGTTAGCTACTAATTGTTTTCCATACTTTAATTTTTTTTTAAATAAATTTTCCCATACAAATTAAGAAAAGTATAATTCTTATATTTTTGCACATTAATAGTATAAAAAAAACCATATTTTTAAAAATTTCCCTATATTTTTTGTCCATAAATATAGAAACCAATTTTAATTTTACCATATTTACATAAGAGAACTTCTGTTTTATTAAAGTATTTTCAAGTAAGATTAGGCCCGTTAAGGGCCCATAATGAAATGTAGTAGGATGGCCCAATTTTTGCAATGAGGTTGCTGGTTTAGGAACATGTCAAAGCCCATCCACGCGCGGCGCGGGCGGGACTCTCCTAATCTTAGCCACTTGATCAAACGATATAACTGTTCGACTTTATTTGGGTCGAATTTCAAACGTCGCGCTACAAATCCTCATCTTATTTATATTATTTTTAAATATTATCTTTCTCAAACGAATTCCCTCACTCTCTTTTTCTCTTGAATTCTCTCACCTCTTGTTATCTGCAATCTCATACTCAAGCGTTATGGAGTTTCAGATCATGTTCATTCAGCTCTTGGTCACTCGGTGAGTTCCGAACACCTTGTTTTTGTTCTCTCTAATATTATTTTTCATATTTGTTTACCGATTAGTTTCTCGCAATGGAGAAAAATAGTTGTTTTTGTATCAGATGTTTTGAGTTTTATTGTTCTCGCTTTGCAATAATGGAGATTTGATCAAACATTGAGTGTTTGTATCAGAAGTTTTTGTGTAATTTCATTTTCATTATGAATGTTTTTGTTTGGGTATGTGAAATTTGAAGATCAATTTCGCAATGTAGCTACTTATACTGGTTGTTAGTATGGTTAACGAGCTAAAGAGATTGAGCATTTTGTGTTTCGTTTGTTTGTAAAATGTTCATGGTAATGGTGTGCGTTACTCAAATTTGGTTTTCTTTTTATGTATGTATTTTCTCCCTCATTTTGGCCTTGGTTTGCCCTTTTTTTTTACTTTTTTATTTTTTTATGAGGGCTGGGGTACGATTCAAATGGGAACCTACATAGAAATTTGCTAGAGTTTGCTTCTTTAGTTATGCGTAAGGACAAGTATTAAAAAAGATAATGATATTATTAAGCTTTGGGAACTTCAAAAAGGGTTTGTTCAGTCTCTTATAATGATATTGGTAAGCTTTGGGAACTTCAAAAAGGGTTTGTTCAAAGAGGGTTAGTTTCATCTTTTGATATGTTTTAATTCTTAAGTTTCTTTGATCTCGAATTGGAATGAATAATTTCAACTTGTGTATTCTATTTCTAACCAGACATACATATTGTCCTCGTTGGTCTTCTTGTTGTCTAAAGTGGTAACATGTAATTTTCAAGTTAACTTGGTTTTTTCACTTGTACGTGATTGTGATTTCAATAAAACTGGTGTGTGGATAGAAGAATCATTAATTTGTTTTCTAATTTATAGTTTCATCCTTATTGAATTCCTCACAAGCTGCAATTGCGATGGATATAGGGATATGTTATAGTCTGATTTCGGAATTAGTCTTATTGCATACTATATAAGTCAGATGTTACAGCATCAGTAAGCTATGTATTACTTCACATGTATATTTATGCTATACTATTGCACTACTTATGTGTAGTGCATGTAAAAAATCACAGTCAGAACTACAACATTATCGGCGCTACCTCCTAAGCTTATAAATATATAACTTATTAGCTAGTAGTAGATAAGTGTTGCAGTTGCAACAATTTTTTAGTAAACAAGAAAAGGATTTGTAGTTTACCTAGTCCCTTTGCTGCAATCTGCATAACTACTTTTGGATTTTTAAAATTGTCACATGAAAGTTTTTAGTCATACTTTCATAGTTTATATAGTTGTTCACACAGTATTGACATCAGTCAGCTCAGAGTCCTGTCAAGGTGACACAGCATTTGTCCCTTCTATATGCAAAGGAGGTATACATGGCATAAACAAATCGATCAACTTGCATATGACGTTTACATTATATATTTTTATTAAAAGTTCTTTGACTTTGATTTAATGATATAAATATATAATATTTATTTGTAAATGAATAACTCAAGACTCCCTGGACCCTATGATATTTTAGCAGTAGAAGATGTAGTAATCATATGCAAATAATATTTTGATAATGATAAATTAGCTGAAATTTTTGGGTAAGCTATGTTGAAAAACAATGTAGGGAACTGATTTTTTTTTTTTTGTAAGAAACAAAATCTTTTATTAATTAGAAGAACTGAAAGATATGAAACATGAAGAAAATGTATTCTTAAGGAAATAAAAGAAGAAAATACAGGCTGAAACAAAACTGGGAAATGTTTATCCTTGATTTCGCTGATAGATATAATCTTATGTAGTCACTAAGAAATAGAACATTATCTCTATTATCTCTAATAGCTGACACTGAGTGTGGAGCAGGGAAAGGCACAAACCACAAAAGATTGTTTTTTCTACAAACAAATATTTCCAAATTCAGTGCTTATTATTATTATTATTAATTTTTTATAGGGGGGTAGGGAGAGGGGTTACCTTGCTTAGAACATTATTGTGGTATGCTAGTGCTGAACTCACAAATATTGGGTACTGCTTTTCAAGATTTATGCTTTGTCAGGGTTAGTATAGAGCCCTCAAAAAGTCTTTTTATTCTTTTATTTTTTTTCCTCTTAATTAATTATTATTATTATTTTTTCAATCTCTTATGTAAAAGTGGATAAAACAGAGGAAGCCTCTACTTGCTTATCTTGTTACATCTATATGTATGTAGTTTTAGAGGGTTAAAGCAGCGTAGCAGCGTATAACGTAGGTTGCAATTTGTATCTATATTGAGTTGTTCGAAGAAATTGCATAGATATAGACATGTATTCCGAATTGGGTGGATCATGTGGTAATGTTCGTTTGGTATCAGTACAATTCACTTTTGGTGCATCTAAATTCTGTCCACCATGTATTTTGGGATGTTCTTTGTCTCGCTCATGTTTTGTATATGGATCCCAGCATCTCATGCAATTGCTATTACTGCAGTTGGTGGCTTAATATATATCTTGGAGGAGTGGATTGCAGGAAGAAAGACCATCATATAATGTCAATTCTGAAGCCATTATATTAAGCATTTAATGATACAAAAATATTATGTTTTAATCAGTTTTTTAGTTATTTTGGTTGGTATTTTATGCAAGTCTATTTAAAATTACAATTTGTCTTTACTTTTTACCATTGGTTATTAATAGTTGGTAAGAAATTGAACAACTCTGTACTTTAGATTTCAGTTTTATTGATCATTTTGGATTATCGGTTGTGGTTAAAAAGTTATTCTTCTAATAGAACTTACAAGGATTTTTAAGTTGAGTTTATCTCAATTAAGAATTTGTTTTCTCAGGTGGCTTTGGCCTCTCTACTTGGAGTTGGACTTGGTTATACGATAACCATTGCGTTTCAAAGTTACTTATACGAGTACCTATCCGTGAAACAACATCTACTTGGAGTTGGACTTGGCCTCTCTACTTGGAGTGGACTTGACTTATTTGGGCAGTCTTTGTACATCTTATCCAGTACCTATCCATCCAGTGGTGAGTTTTGATCATTATTTAACTTCTTATTTAAATTTTGAGATGCATAAAGACACTTATATTTCCTGATTAAAAAAAAGTATTAATTTTCAATCTTCTCGCAGCAGCTTATGCTGTTGCTATTACTATCCCTGCATTTGGTGGTCTAATGCATATGATGACGTTTTATTTTTTATAAAAAAAGTATTAATTTACAATCTTATCGCAGCAGCTTATGCTGTTGCTATAGCTGCATTTGGTGGTCTAATGAATATGATGATGTAAAAATTACTGTCTTCAAATCAAATTTCCCGTGATTCTTGCTGTGATTTAATGTCAATATTATTCAAGTTACAATTTGGCATCAACTTTTACCACTTGCCCTTAATAACTAATAAGAAAGTAAGCCACTTTGTACTTTTTATTCCAGTTTTATCGTATTGTATTATAATTTTGTGTATTTTTATTCTAATAGAAGTATAGAACTTAGAGGATTTTTAAGTTGAGTTTCTTTAAATTAAGTGTTTATTTTTTTAGGTGGCTTGACGACCTCTTCAACGGGGATAATGTTCTACAGTTTAAGATCCAAAATCACTTATGGGCATCTTGACCTCTTCTACATGGTCTTTGTACATCTTCTCCAGTACCTATCCGTCCAGTGGGTGAGTTCTTGTCAGTTCAATATTTAATTTCTTGATTAGATCTTTAAGCACGTTATAAGCGTCTTGACCTCTTCTACATTGTCTATGCACATCTTTTTCAGTACCTATCCATCTAGTGGGTGAGTTTATATCAATATTTAATTTCTTGTTTTACTTTTTTAACACAGAACTTCTTATTATTTTTTCAACATCTTGAGTATTAATAAAACGGCGTCTCCTTTTTTGCTCGTTATGATATGTTAGAGTTAGACTCTTAATTTTGATATTTAGATTCTCCTAGAGCATGCACTGTATATTGCATTCCTGAATGTCTAGTACAAGTTTAGCATGCATCTATAGTCAAAGATGAGTTTTTATCTGTCATTTAAATTTTTGTAGTCATCATTATTATTATAATTATTATTTTGCTTGAACGGTTTATAATCTTTGACTGATTAAGATATATTTTTAGTAGATGCTGAGGTTGGTATCATAAATTTTATATTCTTTTAGAAGAACATCTTAATAGGCAGCTATTAGCCATTGACTTTGTTCAGTTGGCGGCACGAATTTGAGAAAATCCCTTTAACATTAGTTCATTTGCGTAAAATTGTGTATGGTGCTTACCTTTTTAGCTTGTGAACATAAATTCTTTATTTATTCGTCATGATATTTTGTCTGTATTAAAGAATTGGGGATCATCTGGTAGTTCTGATGACCAAAAGAATAGTTGTCCGCTAGTGCTTGTTTCATTTCCCAAAACAGAGGTAATACTTGCTTAAGAATCTTGACGGTGGATGTCCTGGTGACAGTTGAAAAATTCAATAATTGGAGTATGTGCTAAGATGGATGTAACAATTTTGTTGTCTGAGAACTTTTCGCATTTTCAGTAAAACTGATAGTTTCTTCTATCTGATAGAACAGAATAGATTCCCCACTCCTGATAGATGTGGATTAATTAGTGATTCGGTCTATATAGCCACACGTGAGTGTTTTCCATTTTTTTCTTGGAAAAAGCTATAGGTTAGCGTAGAGATGTATAGCTGATTCTTTGCATATCCCACTCCTTAGTCTCCTCACTCGCAGTTTTATCCTTTCTTCTATGTATCTATTTTCGCATAGTTTGCATTTACTATGGACTAGTGTCAGACTTAGATCAAATATGGGTTCATATATCAGAGCCATTGATAAATAAAGTTGATTATGATAACAACTCATATACCTAATAGTAAAGGGACATATTTCATATACTTATTCGACACACTCTTGTGTTGTCTTTCATTCATGTATGATTCCGGCCAACATCGTTTACCCACCTCATCTTTTTTCAAGCTAAGTTGTCCCTTGTGACTTATTAACAGAAGCCAATTTTAGCATTTTAGAAAAAAATTAAGAACAGGAAATCTTGAAATTGTGATCAGCAATATGAAATCTTTCAGTATTATGCCTACTTTTGGGGGAGATACAGAACACAGAAAGAAATAGATTCTGAAATGCAGAAAATCTTCTAAACACTTACAGAAGGCAAATTAGTGTATTTACACTCCATGATAATGAGAAAACTTAAGAAAATAATGAAAATTCTTTTTACCAATTACAAGAAACTAGTAAGCATTTTTTGCTTGGCTCAATGGAATCCCCTTGAGCCTCTGGACTGATAAAGCTCCAACCTACTCTTGGCCTCTTGTAACAATGTTTCAATTGCTTCATCTTGGGTCACGTAAGATTGTTTTGTTGCCCATTCAAGCACAGTCAGCACCTCGGCCTGAGCAAGTTCTTCGCTATCTGGTACATGCAGTGCAATGTAGCACAGGAGAACCAATGCAGATGTTTGAACAATTTGTTCACCAAAATACACAAGCTGGATCAAGTGCTTAGCTCCTCCAGCATTAATTATGGCTTTGGAGTGATCAAGGTGGAGGTAGTTTATGCTTGAAGCGAATTTTGTGAGAGCAATTGAAGCTTCCCTTGAAACTTCAGCTTCTCTCTCATCAAGCAGCGTCACCAGTGGGCCAATCATCCTTGTCTCTGTTGCCCGAAATGTCCTCGCCAGATTCCCAATAGCTTTGACACAAGGGATCAGGAGTTCTGATTCCTCCTTCTCAATGATGTTTAGTAACTGATCAACTACAGCTTTGCAAGCGGGAGAACTTGGCTTGAATGCTGATCTTCTCAACTCTGGATCCTTCTCTGCCACAGCTGTGATTTCCATCAATGCCATGGCCGAAGTGTATTTAACATCTTCAGGACCTTTCTCCAGTAGAACTGCAAAACATAACAAAGCTCTTGACTCTGTTATGCTACGGCATATAGGCGAGTTCCCCTTGGCAAGATGCAAAAGTGCTCTTGCTGCCATAGCTTTCATGTTGGCCTTTGTTGCAGGGTCTTCCAGTTCTCTCCCCTTAATGCTAGTACCTGAAAGTGAAAGATTCTGCTGATGATTTTGCTTTGTGTTGCCATTGTTGTTCTTGACCTGGGTGTTCTGGTTTGCGCTATTATTTATCTGTTGGAGAGGTTTGGACCCTGTCTTCAGTGCAATGGTATTGGTGACAACATTGTACATCTGACTTGGGGTTCGATTTCCCAAGGGATGAGCAATTTGATTCTGATTCTGCTTGTCATCCCCATTTGCATTGCCAACGTTGTTGGTGTTGGAATTATTGCTGGCTACCACAATGGCATGGATGGATGTTGTTTTGTTGACGGTAATGGTGTACTTACTATGTTCTTGAACAGTTTCGAAAGCGAGATGGCTAACGAGCAAGCGAATAATATTGTTCTGGGCAAAAAGATCTTGACATTTGGGGTAATTAGCGGCTAGCTCGGATACAGCCCATGCTACCATGGCCTGAACCTTCATTGGACCGTCTTTGAGGATTTTTGCAAACACAGAACAAACACCAGCATGAATCATGTGCTCCACGCTTTCAGGGTCACGACCAAGCAGTCCAATTGCTCTAGCGGCGTTCTCTTGGCCCTCTGCTTGGCCATCTTTGATCAATTTCAACAGAGGTCCAACCCCACCTTCCTCGATGATCAGCTTCCCATACCGATCATTATCCCGAGCAAGCGAAACCAGTGAAGCCGCAGCATCGGATCGACCTTCAAGCGAACCCGTATAGAGAATTGCTATCTGTTCCCATATGAAGCAGAGAATAGGCTCGTTGGCCGCGATGGGAGGCAGTCCCAGGTACCCATCGTCTCGAGCGTCGGCAGGGGCCGAGACACGGAGGAGCCAAGACACATCCCCTATCGAGTTCTCCAGCTGGGACGACATTTTCCGGAATGCCGCGGCTGGAATGATGGTGAAGACTCGCTTCATGAGGCCGTTGGCCCGGCATTTGATGGCCAGGGAGAGAGCCTTGTCGAGGACTTGTTCCGTATCATCTATGATCCGCCGCGTGGGGCGCTCGTATAGGTCAGAGCTGGCTCGAGCCGCCTGGCGTAGGAGGCCCGCTAGCTTTTCCGTCTTAGACTTGAGCTCCGTACATTCCTGCTTGAAAGAACTTGCTTCGTCCGCCGCTTTAATCACTTGGTCCGCCAATTGGATCGGCTTTGCTAGGATCTGCTTCACTATGTCCGCCATGGCTACCACGGCGGACTAGGGTCCCCAAGTTCTGGTCTTTAGAGTCTTTTTATTGCCTCAATAGAGGTGAGAAAACAGATCAAGAGAAGAGTAAAAGAGAAATTTGGGGGAATCCTTTTGGGTCGTGATAGACGGAGATGATGATGGAGGCAAGTGGGTCTGTTGAGACGTGAGCTGGATATTATTAAGTGAATTTGGGCAATGTCATTTATACGAGAACAGTCAGTGTAGATTTAGGTCTCCTTTGCGGATATTGAGTGCTTTAATTGCGACTCAGTCTCTCTGGCGAGGGAGCTAGTTGTAGAAGGGTCTCGGTCGACGGGTTTTACAAGGTCAAACGCGTTCCAACACCACCTTTATAGTTTTTTTCTACACACCTCTTATTTATACAAGCCTCATCATATTTGCCAGTTTTCACTTTTCACATGCCTGACTGTGTTCTTCCGTTTTAACCTTCATTTTCCAACTGTTTGAAAGAAATTAATTACTAAAATGTTTTTTTATTAAAAAAAAATAGTTTTGTTTACCAATCCAAAATAAAAAATGTTGAATAATCAACATTAACCGATTGCTGTCACACCTTAACTACCAGCCTCGATGGGTCCACCCACGTTGGGAAATTGGCTTACGTGCATAAGCTTACTGATTGGCTAAGTAAGTTTACTATTAAAGTTCCATCTTTTCCTTTCTCCCATTAGATTTTTATTAATGTTCTCTTTTTTAAAAGCAGATTTTTTTTCCTCTTATGTAGGAGTTTTTTGGCTGGAATTTGCTGTTAAATTTAATGATATTATATCTATATATTTATAATACATCTAAAGATCCTACCTACCTTTCATTTTCAAAGATAATTTAAGTTTTCATATCATATAGCTTCCAATTTACTCATGTATTTATAGATAAAGACGGTAACAAAAAATGAAAAAGAAACATTGCATAATATAAACTTATTTTAATTATTTAAGGATGGTATGTTATTTTAATTAATTATATTTATTTTTTAAAATGACACTATACATGTTAACAAGGAGAGTCGTTGGTTGAAACCATACGCCTTACTAGTGAATGTAATATTTGTGTTTTTAATTAAAATTGGTTCACTAATTTTTTTTAAATATATATAATTGAATAAATTATAATTCTATATAGTATGTATAAATATTTATATATATGATATGTAAATACAATGTTAGTTTAGATATATATTTACATGATTATATGTAATAAAATAAGAATATAAAAAGCTATAGTGTATACATTTTTTAACTATTTTTAGTTTCTAAACTATTTAATATAATATTATAATGTATAATATACATTCTTCAATTATTTTTAATTTATAAGGTATGTGACAATATTTTTTGGTGAATTTGATGAAGAAAAAGAATTTCAATCACATAAAAAACAAATTATATTTATAAGATAAAAAAAAATGTATGTTTTTAATATTTTAAATAAATATGATTTAATTATTTAAATTATTATAAAATATCTTTAAAATATTCTATTTTAATTAATTAATTTTTGTTTAAGTTTAAATAAAAAATTATATATTATATATTTAATATAATATTACGTTTAAGTTTAAGTTTAATTAAATTTTATTTAAGTTATTAAATATATAATTTTATTATTTTTAAATAATTGTATATAATCAAATTATATATTATATATTTAATATAAAAAATTTCTGTTTTATAGAAACTTTGTATATAGAAGAGATATGCCTTATGATTAGTAAACTATTTTGATCATGTAAGACCCAAATATTAATCAATAAAAGTGGGCAATATAAAAAAAATAAGAAGGAATATCAAAACTTTGTATTCATTTCCATTCTTTTTCAAATTTGTTTGTTTTACATTTCCTTTCATTACGAATTAGTAAATATGCGCAAGGTTTTGACTTGTTCGGAAAGATTAGTGATTACTTTATTTTGTTTACTCAATTGAGATTTAAAAAAAAGACTTTATAATTGATCTTAGTGGTCAGCAATCAAATTCTCCAACGTGACACTTATCTTTTTGACTTTTTCGAAGCAGAGGTTAATTATATTTCTGTTGTTTGCATTTGTAGAGCCTATAGTTTTATAAGAATGTCAATTTCGAACTTTTAAAATGATAGTAATATTCAATTTTGGAAATTTGAACTTCTCTCAAAAGGGAAAATTGTTTATTACTCCTTCCCACATGTTTGTTTGCCATTTATAAAGTCCAAAGGTATACATTTTAATATTTTCGAGTCCATTCGAAGATAACCACCACAATGGGGACAAAACCGTAATTAAGCCTGTTATAATATTAGTTTACATATGTTTTTATTCGATTACAAAAAATCTTGAAACTTGTTAATGAAGAGATCATAGGAAGTGGATCATTATTATATTTTATTTTATGATTTGCGTGCCAGTGTATGGGGTCAGTGTGTTTGATCTTGATTGGTGACTTTGATTGATAGGTACAATAATTACAATGAAGGCTACAATAGTGTACTTTTTTCATAGATTAATGTGGTGAATTACGCAATTTTTAGTCATAATGAACTTAATTTACTTACGAGAAAATCTAAATAATTAATGGATTGAGATTGGAATACTGTATTTTCAAAAAAAGTATATCTAAAGTAAAAATTTGTATTTTTGAAGATGTGATTGACTCAAAATATTCAAAATTCTTATAAATTGTTTTTGAATTTTAAAAAATCTAAATATATATGATTGGTAGAGAATCTACTAATATAAAGAAATGATAGATTTATAAGATTTTAAGTTATAATGATTTGAATTGTGAGAAAATATAAAAATAACGCTTTCTATTTTGTAACTTAAAGTTAGAATCAGTATTTGGATTGAGAATTTAAAAACAAATAATCAATTAAATATTTATGTGGGTTTTACTATCTTTTAGTTTTAGAAATCATAAAATTAAATTTGAATTTACTACCAAGCCTTAAGATTGTCAAAAGTATGGTTACAAATTTGCATTACTATTGTGCAATGTTGTGCTTATACTTTGTTGTTTTCGAAATTTTAAATTATTTAAAATATCTTAAAAACAAGTAGGAAATTTGTGATTACAATAAACACTTACTGGTTCACCATGGTAACCATAACCAGTAATCTAATAGATAGTAGAACCAATTGGAACGGTAGCCATGAGGAGTCTATATATATATACCTAACAATATTTCAAAGAGGATTATTATCCTTTATATTGTTAATTTGAAAAGTATCATTTTTTTTTCTTCAGAAGAGACCGAAATGCTTCCAAAGTCCAATATGATGTGTTTTCAAAAGGGTAGATAATTGACATGTTACAAGTTATTTTGCTAATTATTAATTGACATATTTGTCCCGACTCTGGCAAAATGTATTAGACATTAACTTTGAAACGTGTCCTTTCATAAAAAAAAAACACTTTAAAACGTGTTTAACGATGTTCATTTAATTATATCTAATTATATCATAAAGAACAGAAATGACTACACACTACTACACACAAATTTCGAGTAATGGAGAAGCAAAGTTAAAGAAAGAACTATTGGGCCACTAAGTGTTAGTTTTACTCAAATTTTTTATGAACAAAACTCCAAACTAGATCTTGAAGATTTTTCATATTTAGGAGATGGCCCTCTTCAGATTTGCCAGAGAAAACCCAGTTACAGTTACTTGCTTAGAGCTATACAACAAAATTCATATTGCATGTTGATTCTTTTATTCCATTTTTGTTTTTATTCATTCTATTTGGTGTAGGAAATGAGGAAAAAAATAGGAATGAAATAAAATAAAATTTGATATAACTTAAAAATATATTATGTATAGGCATATTTTTTCTTTTGGAAAAGAATAGTTATTCCACCATAATAGTAGTACTTCTCATTAGATTATATAAATTCTAACCGAATAAAAAAAATACAATAAATATGAATTATTTTCCTCTAATGGAACAAATTTAAAAAGAGTAATGGGTGAAAATGACATTTTTTTAAAGTTATTTTGTACTGTGGTCTAGTTTTAATAATTTTTTACCAAATGACATCTATATAAAATTTTGACTAGCTGTTTAAAAATTTCGATCAGCTATCTGGAGTGTTGGAGGTCATTTTGCAAAAAAAATATCAAAACTAGACAGAGTGTAAAAAGACTTTAAAAAATAGGTCATTGCTAAATAACCCGTCTAAAAATAATAAAAGATATACCTTAAGAAAAATGCAGTATTGGTGTAGTTGAGAGCTTTCAACTCCAAATAATCTTATGTGTTAGTTGAGCTATATTAGGAATCTTGTCTTTGAACATTATATGGAATAATCAAACCAAGACAAATTTAACTGGCAATGCTAACCACGAAGCTCTTTTTTCTTTTGTTCTTTTTGGGGAATTTCAATTAATAACTTTCTTTTAGTACATTATGTATGTGTAGTGTTTCCTTTTCTTGGTCGAGAATCAAAATATTTAATTATTTGGGTATTTTGCTGAAAATAGTAGAACTTGTGTTTGGTAGTGGGTGTTACTAGAAGTTCATAGAATTATATTCATAATACAAAAATACAAGAAATTTTAATGTTTTGTTATATAAGGTTTGTACGTCTCTTGAGAAATTTCTCAAGTAGCCAAAACTTAACCCAAAAAAAAGAAAAAAGAAAAATGCTTTTATGTTATATTGGAATCTTCTACATTTAAGTTATTACTAGATGAGAGTGCAAAACCATTTGGATTGTTCTTGTAGAGAGGTATATTTATTATAATTGTACTTTTCACCTTAACAACTTTATGATTATGTAAAAACTTCCCCATATGGCTTGTAATAATAAATATATATTATAAGAGTGTTGCTGTATTACACTTTAAAGTGTTCAATGACACATGAGATGACACTTCATGATTGGTTAACGATATCTATAATACTTATTAAATTCAAATAAGTGAAATTCGATATTAAATTACATCAATAGCAGTATGCCACCTACTTGTGGTATTTGGCACCAGTAGTGTCTCTTTCCAATTCTCGTATCATAAATATACTTGAGAGACTTGGTTTTGATAAGAGATGTGATAATAAAACAATAAAGTAATTTTTAATATATCTTCATTTCCTATGATGACATTACAAGATTTTTTAATTCATATAAGTTGGCCAATCCTAATTGTGTAATCATATATCATCATATTTTTTTGATATTCTAAGTTTTATTACTTTAAGGTTGCGGTTAATGCAACATATTGTGTCGTATTGTATTATAATGAATTATGTTTTATTGCATAATTTTATATAGTACTATATTTGATATTGACTTGTATTTATATAATATTTTAGTAAAAATCAATACCAAATATAATATTATATAAAAATATGCTATAAAACACAATTCATTATAATACAAAACAATACGACATACGGAGTACCAAACGTATCCTAAATTAATGAATCAAAATTCCCTATCAAATTACCGTGTCTCATAATGTGTTCAATTAATATAATACTGACATATCGTTTAATTTTGACATCTCATATTACTAAAGGAGTTAACAGTATTTTAATGAAAAGAAAATTGGATTGAAGAAAGATTAAATTGGTATATATATATTTAATAATAATAATAATAATTATTATTATTATTATTATTACTATATAAATTTACAAAGAAATGAGTAGACGTAGGAAGTGAAGTTGCATGGACCTCTCGTGTATGCAAATTTTTTTTACGGTTGGAGGTGGAGAATGGTCCCTTTATTAAATTTGATGTTCTATTCAGTACTCAGAAACGACGTGAACTACTCACGAATCTATTGTCTTTATCTTTCGATTCGTTTTCATACCCTAAGAAAGTCCCAAATAAAATTAATTAGTTGTTTTGCTCCCTTCTGTATGTATTTTTGCAATTATTAATTATTTACTCTCAGACATCTTTTTTTTTATATATATATATATATTAGAATAGAATAGAATAAAGACCTGATAGAATTAATTAATGCATCTTTATATTCTTTTTCAACCTCCATCGTAGATTATGTTACGTATATATGATAATTTTTTTATATGGACTTCACTTTAAGTCCTATCGGTAGGGCTCTCAGTGTTTCTCGACTCGTGAACAGTTTTCGGCGCGACTTTTTTTTTATGACCGTGTATATTGTAGCTATTTAGAGCTTCTTGCAAATTTTCAGAAAATTTCGAATAGTTTACAGTACCGAAAACTAGGTTCAAACATGTTGTTTTCTATCCGCATAAAAAAAATTAGTCACGCGTGTAACAACATGTTTGAACCTAGTTTTCGGTACTGTAAACTATTTGGAATTTTTTGAAAATTTGCAGGATGCTCTAAATTGCTACACTATACACGGTCATAAAAAAAATCGCGCTGAAAACTATTCACGGGTTGTAAATACTGAAAGCTCTACCAGTAGGGCTTAAAGTGAAGCCCCTATAAGAAAATTCCCCTATATATATACTAGATACAAATAATATGTAATATATACATTTGCTTAGTTTTATTTATAGAATTTATTAATTATTTTTATTAAATTTATATTAATGATATATAAATATCATATTTTAATTAAATATTTCTTGTTAGTTTTTTTTAAAAAGTAATTTGTTGCTAATTCATAGTAGATTATATTATATTTTTTATATGATATTATTCTAATAAGTTTATTTAAGTTATAAAACATATGATTTTATTATTGTAAAATATTTGAAAAATGTCATATTTTAATTTGTTCAATTATGTAGTATTTTTAAATAATTATTATTGTAAAATATCTCAAAAATATCATTTATATATTTTTTAATTATTTATTTTATTTAAGTTTAAATATTTACAAATTATAATTAAATATAAGAATATTCTGTTAAATATAAGAATATTTCGTTAAAATTAACATTAAAAAAACTATTAAAACTAAGAATTTTCGTTATCTACACACTTATTATATAGCTACTAGATACAAACAACGTGTAATATGCACGTTTGTTTAGTTTTATTTATAGAATTTATTAATTATTTTTATTAAATTTATATTAATGTAATATAAATTTCAAATAAATATCATATTTTAATTAAATAATTTATTTATTTTTATTTAAGTTTATGTTTGTTCTAGTTTTTGAATTTGGGAGGAACAACAAGAGATCATATATTATATGTTTAATGTAATATTAAATATTATACGTGGAATTTAAATTTAAATTTCTTGTTAGTTTTTTTTAAAAAGTAATTTGTTGCTAATTCATAGTAAATTATATTATATATTTAATATGATATTATTCTAATAAGTTAGCTTAAGTTTAATTAAATTATATTTAAGTTATAAGCCATATGATCTTATTATTTTTAAATAATAATTATTATAAAATATCTCAAAAATATCATATTTTAATTTATTTAATAATTATTATTTTTAAATAATTATTATTGTATAATATCTCAAAAATATCTTATTTTAATTTTTAATTATTTATTTTATTTTATTTAAGTTTAAGTGTTTACAAACTATCATTAAATATAATAATATTCTGTTAAATATAAATATATTCCGTTAAAATTAACCTTAAAACAATAAAAAACCGTTAAAACAAAAAATTTCCGTTATCTACACACTTATTATATAGAAGCGATATAAAAGAAATTTATATATATATATTGCTGTTGGAGATTTTTGTTAACAAAGAAAAGTAATAGAAATGACAAAGATATTTTTAATGTGGTTAGGTCTAAAAATTTGATCTAAGTCTATGATTGTGGTATTATCACTGGAATCATTCTTGTGTCTTAAAAATAAAAAAATCATCCCCAAATGGAGAAATTAATTTATCTTATTTCACATCAAGCTTGTATGGGGCATTTGAGTGTGCCCTTACAGTAGGATTCTAGGTGTCCATGGCGCATTTGAGGTGTTTTTTGATTGGATGTATTTTTACTCAATAATATTTATATATGATCAATCTTAATTACATGAGCTTTTTTATTGTAAAAGATATATATCTATATATATATATTATTAACTCTTTCATATATATTTCTCTTTTTCTTAATCTTCTTTTGCAAGTAGATATAAGACAATTTTTTTTTAGAGTGTCTTCACTTTTAGCCCCATTGGTGGAGCTCTTAGTGTTTCTCGACCCGTGAATAGTTTTCAGCGTGATTTTTTTTATGACCGTGTATATTGTAGCTATTTAGAGTTTCCAGCAAATTTTTTAAAACTTTCGAATAGTTTTTAGAAATTTTTTTTTGAAAATTTGCAGGATGCTCTAAATAGTTACAATATACATGGTCATAAAAAAAAATCGCGTCGAAAACTGTTCACGGGTTGAGAACACTGAAAACCCTACTGGTAAGGCTTAAAGTGAAGCCCCTATAAGAGAATTTCCCTATATATTTATATGGCAAGATTGTATAGATTTTTTTGGTACATGAATACGTTGTAACCGATTTTTTTTAAATAATAATATATATTATAATTATAGGAGGGGTCCCACAAATATTTAGGAAATTAACGATAATTTAGGGTGCCGAAATAAAAATTTAAACAACCCGTGTGTCTAAATTTCGAAACAGATACGCACGCAACAGAATGCTTGAATCCCAATTTCGTCAACTTAAATTTTCCATAATTTTCTGAAAATTTATATATTTATATGGTCCTTATAACTACAACAATGTCATCTAAGAAAATTTGAGTCACAACTCATTTATTGATTCTTCCACATAAGACAGAATATCCATATATCTTACCATACAAATCCAAGGGTCCAAACTTACCTAGTAGCTAGGATATCCAATAAAAGCAAGTACACATCTTTGAATGTTGCCCTACAAACTTTATATACGTCGACATAGATATATAAGTGATCATAAATTCGATCACATTGGTGTTCACTATGCAGCTAGCTTGATTAAAATGTTTCTTAATTTCTAGCAATATATAAAAGTAGTGCCAGTGTATGATGTGGAGATTCCTTCTAACGAGACCGGCGTGTATATAATAAAAGAGTAATGATATGTGCACCCGAAATATATACTCAATTATTACATACAATGATATGACAATTTAGCCTAGCTAATTACATTTATTAAAACTGAGACCCACTGTTTTAAAAAGCAGTGATACGTCATTGTGTGTAATGTTTAAGTGTATATTTTGGGTGCACGTATCAGTACTCATAATGAAAATATGTGGCACCTACAATTGATTAGTGATAACTCGTAATAATTATTAAATTAAAATGTGTGAGACCGAATATTAAATTTCATTAACAACAGTATGTCATCTCTTTGTGGTGTCGGACACTTTTAAAACTGACTATCGAGGGAGTTAAAATCTAAAGGGGCTTTTGTATGTTTCTTCACAATAATGCTTCCAAAAGCTATTTATTAAGTATCACAAGTGCATTCCATGGTCCCCATTATATAATATATTGTCATCCTTCATGAATGGTGTACATACAATAATAAAATTGTTGCGTTAAAAGGTTCCATCGAGGAACCTAAATACCGTGACAAAAAGCCAAATTTTTTATATATATGAACCGCCATTTAGTGATATAAAGCTAATTATATATTAACATTATAAAATATTTTACTTTTAGACACAATAAAATTTGAGAAAATTATTCAATGATTTACCAGTACAACATGCTCTTATACGGGCACTTGGAGTGTTTTCACTCGAGTTTTTTTTTTTTGTGGTGGTCTTTGCTGGAGTTATAGTAAATTTTTTGCAAGATTTAAATTTTTTTTTAATAATATACTGTACCGAAAATAGAGTTCAAATAAATTATTGTACGCATGTTTTTTTTTATACACATATAAAATCAATTGTTTAAATTCTATTTTTACTATGGTAAATTATTCAGAATTTTTCAAAAATTCGCTATAACTAAAGAACACCGTTATAAATAGTGTGTCGTACCTAGGGTAAAAATGTTTACCCTACGCACTGCAAACGCGACCTAAAATTTATGATTAAAAAAATATCATTTGTATTTATATGGTCACTAAAAATTACAATAATTATGTTTTTAATCACAAATTTTTTTCTTATTATATATTATTTTTATAGTGACTAAAAGTATAGATGCAGTGCATTTGTGTGCGTGTATTTTTGGCCATTATATTCAACTCTCTTTATAGCCTATTGCTATATCTCTTTAATTCATCACCGTATGATCATCTTCAAGACAACGATCTACGGCTGCAAATACAAAAGAGACAGTAATACGTATATATATAAATTTTTTTATATAAATATATGTATATATAGAGGATTAGGGGAAGTATTTTAATAATAACAAAGTTTCTTAAATTATTGATGATGTAACGCTCTGGTTACCCCAGAACAGTTACGGTGAACCGGAAATTTGACCCGCTATCCGAGTCCTTTGGTTAAAAACGTGCTCTAGGTGTTACTAACAGGTTATGGTGAAAAACAATAAAAATGAAATGATATCTTTTTATTAAGTACATAACTGCTCATGAGCTTATCAAAACGTTTACAAGTTATTTACAACTCAAAATAGTCATTATTGTTTCAAATTTACAAACCCGCCGACCTAAGCGGCAAAATAGGGTAAACTCCCTAGTTCCTCTCAGAACTCCTTGGCCGTGGTGGTCAAGCGGCCGCATATGTACACATCACTACATAAGCTCTCCACTCAAGGCTGGGTGAGCTTTTCTTTCCCTTTACTTGTACCACATAGCACCCATGAGCCAAGGCCCAGCAAGAAAACACAATATAGCATGATATAATTGTAATGCCCCAAATTTCCTAATAAGGTTTAGGATCTTGATTAGGAGGCCGGGAGGGCCATAATTGATTTATTATAGTATTTAATGATTATATGCATGTTTATGTGAATTATATTATTATATGATGGTGGATGCATGCATATGGGAGAATTTGTTATTGTGAGGGTATTTTGGTAATTTGGCCACTGTGGGCGTAATTGTATATTTTGGGTGCATGGTTGTGATTAATTAATATAGCCACATTATAAGGTGGATTGGTTCGAGCTAATCGACATGAGACGATCATGAGATGTAAGTGTTTGGTCTAGTCATAACGGGTTTAAGTTCGGGGCTCGGGATGAGTCTCGGGGTGAATTTAATGAGTAGAGCATTACCGGGAATTAAAGGGTAATGGGATATGATTTATTGGTATTTGGGAACTTATGTTGATCATTTTTATTAATGATACCTTATATTTGGTTATGACTAGGTGACCGCTAAAGGACTAAAAGTTGATCGTTCTCAAGGGTCGTTCTTTTAATCTTTCTAGCTCGACTTTGAGGTAAGAAAACTGCACCCTGTGTATATGTGACATGCATGGCTATTAATGATGCATGTTGGTTGATTATTGAGTATGACATGCATGGCTATTAATGATGCATGTTGGTTGATTATTGAGTATGACATGCATGGCTATTATGATGCATGTTGGTTGACTATTAAACGTGACATGCATGACTGTTATTGGTGCATGTTGGATTGCTGGATATATTGCATATGATGCATGAGAAACATGTGATTAGGACATGCTTTGTATACTGAGTATGATATCGTTCAGAGCTTGAGCCTCTGTGTTTATGCATGGTCCTAATTGTACTAATACCTGTTTAGTAAGCATGCTGAATACCCTATTTATGGATATGGAACATGTGATATATGATTGGTGGCATGACTTACTTGTGTTTGACACTGACTAGTCAGGGACCGACTCTAAAGTCGAGAATCATGCATTGAATGGCTCTATGGCATTAATGCTAGACCGACCCTAAGGTCGATGAATCATGCATTGAATGGCTCCATGGCATTAATGCTGGACCGACTCTAAAGTCGAGAATCGTGCATTGAGTGGCCCTAAGGCACTAATGCTAGACCGACCCTAAGGTCGATGATCACGCATTGAATGGCTCCATGGCATTAATGCGGGACCGACCCTAAGGTCGAAGAACTTATAAGCGCTTGCCTGACCTATGACCAGATGTTTATAGCCAAGGTATATGACCCCGGTGACTGCTTGTCACATGGCTAGGGGACGCTGTCCATAGCACGACTCTAGAGTCGGGAGGAAGGTTATGTTGGTGACCATTCACCATGCACCTGTCCTGATCAGACTTATGAAAGAATCACTTATCAGTTAAGCCCTGGTGACCCTATCGTCACATGGCTAGAGGGAGCTATGCTCATTATTGTGACTTTTGGCTATTGTCACCTATTTGCTTGGACTGATAGTCCTGAATGGTTATTATGATCATTGTTGATATTATATCATGCTTTATTGTGTTTTCTTGCTGGGCTTTGGCTCACAGGTGCTACGTGGTGCAGGTAAAGGCAAGAAGAAGTTTGACCATCCTTGAGTTGAAGGGCTTAGGTGATGACGTGTACATATGCAGTTGCTCGTCCGCCACGGCCGAGGTTTAAAGTGGAACTAGGGTTGAACCCTGTTTTGCCGCTTAGAACGGCCTGTTGTAAATATTTTCTGTAATAAACTCTCTGAAATTATATTTTCGGGATCCCAATGTATATGTTAAACGTTCTAGTGAAACGGTACATCCTAACCAAAATGTTTAATCCCTAAACCGCCAATCATACTTAGTTCACGTTTTTGGCCAAATGACTCGGTTAGCGAGTTTAGAACTGTTTACAAGGCACATCGTAACGGTCCCTAGAGTTTGGGGCGTTACAATAATTGTTAGACAAAAATTTCAAATTTAATATATTAAAGTTAATGCCAAACACAATTTCACTTATGCCAATTTTATAGCATAAGAGTTTATTAATTTAAGTTCGACCCATCCAAGATTATAAGAATAACCTCTTAATTACTACCATTTTTATTTAAAGGAAAACCTTTTGATTCCAATTATGATGATATTAAGTACTTGTATAATTTTGGGAAAATTTTGAGGAATTTGGAATTGCGACTGCACTCAGTAAATTTGACTGACTGAGCTGCCTACATACCTTTTTTTTATGAAGGATCAAGTCACTTGTAGTTCTAGATTGAGATATTTTAGAATTTGAATATAAGAATTCCGGTATATGACAATTTTCAGGAATTCTTTGTCATTTGAAAATTTGGAAAAATTCCTAGGTGGATGACCTTTTATAGAATTTTGAGATTTGTGTTTTTATACCATTTTGCGGTATTAGCGACTACATTTAGTCTTAGCAACTAAGTTGCCTACGTATCCTTTTTTAGGAATCAAGTCAAACGTAGTTCCTGTTGTATAAAAGATTTTATGATGCTTTGATAATAAAGAGGTGAATGACCCCTTTTTGAGATACCATTTATTATGGCTTTTAAATTTTAGTGCATTTTTAATTTTGAGGTAAAACTACCATTTTTGAGAGTTTGTGAGGTTAATGACCTCTTTGAAATTTTGGAATGATATTTCATCATTTTGAATTGATTTTGATGAGCTCATTTGGGATTTGGAAATTTCATACCATTTCGTATGGTTTTAGAATTTTATCATTTTGGTGGCAATTTTATGTCTTAAAATCTCTTTATATATATATATTTTAATAGTTTATTTTTTTATATAAAGAGATTATTTGACCAATATTTTAATTGATTATTCCAAAATTTGGTAATGAATAATCAAATTTAATATCAGATAATATCTATATACTAAAATTCAAATTTAATTTAAGAGATTTGAATTTAAAATTTGTGATAAAATCTGATATAGATATTTATAAGATAATATCATTATTTTATATTCTAAAATTCAGTTTGAATTTGAATTTGAAATATAATTAAGATATCATCTTTTGTCTATTTAAACCTTCTACCATACTCAATATAATGCATTCTTCAAAGTTCTCCAAATTTGAGAGACATTGTTTAACTTTGAAAAGAAAGTGAAGCATATATTTGAGTATGTATATTTGTTCTCCTTGATTGTTTACATCATAAACAATTATATAAATATATAGTTCTAATCTCTTATATATATATATATATATATATTTTAGAAGACGACGAAGGTTTATTTGTGACAATTATCTATCTTCAATTGTCATTTATTTATTGATTTAAAGAGTCATCGTCATCAAAGTTTGCTTCTCCAATTTTGGTAAACAAAATTTTTCATTTACATATATAAAATATATGTGTATAAATATGAGTTTAATATATATATATATATATATACGGTACACATGTTTATATATATGTTGAATATTAGTTTGGATCACAATTCGTTAAAAAAATTTCGACTGAGACATCTTTTGATATTTTGCCCAACTTTTAAGTGCACTATCTGGATATACATATATGCACAGATAAATGATCTGGTTTCCAAATGTATATATATATATATTTATATATATAATATTAATAGTGATTATTAAAATTCCTTCGTTGCTCGTAAAACCAAGCAAAAAGTAAAGAAGAATGATTAAAAAATTATAACTCTTCATTTAGCTATTGAATATATATTGACTTATATGTACCTATATGTGTATTATATAAGTCACATGCCAAAACAATGCCAGACCATGATTCATGAATAACATATTTCTTTCTTTTATCATTTTAAGGCATTTACTATTCGCCATTTTGTTGCTTTTCATATACACATAGACATACAATTGAGAGCACATTCAGATCATAGACAAGCAACAGAGTTTTTGGGTTTGACACCTTTGAATGCTAAACTGTCTTTTCTTTTTGTTTTGCTTTGAGTTTCGACAAAAACAAATCTAGAGATCTTTTCCGAACTAGAGAATCACTTTAAACAATTATTTTGCTTGATTGTATTCTTATACCCTTGCGATAAGGTGCCATGTATTTTCTTGATTTTACTGTTTATACTCAACTGAAATTTTGCTACAATTTTGATAGCATAGTCAAATGTGAATTTTATGATTAATCATATTATCCATGGCTATATCTCACTTTTTTGGAGACATTTTATGGCTTACAAAGCTTAGGTCAAAGTTGATTATGAATGATAGAAAATCATCTTTGATTTTTGGATAAATTAGACAGCATAATGGCATTTAATATTTATGATTTATCATGTTTTTTATGGTTATATCTCACTTTTGAAGACCTTTTGTGGCAAAGCCTAGGTCAAAGTGGACCATGATCAACATGAAAATCAATTATAATTTTAGGAGAGATTTGGACAGTATAACAACATGGAGAAATCAGATTTTTCCCCTTTTCCCTTTGGCTATATCTCACTTTTAAAGACCTTTTGTGGCTTATAAAGCCTAGGTCAAAGTGGACCAAAGACAAAAGAAGAAAATCACTGAGAAATAAAAAAAGTTTGGAATACCAAGAAGAAAATAGGGGCAAACCTTAGTACTCACTTTGTAAAAATCTTTGAAGATGAAAATCTTAACTCTCTCTGTATTTCTTCCTTAATTTCTCTCTTGCTTTTTTTTTCTTGTAATCTCTTACACAATTTTGACAGAGTTTTTCCTTCTCCCCTTTTCTCCTCCTTCTGTGTCTGATTTATTTCCCATTTTATAGACTTTATTTTACGTTATGTGAAGAGTGGTGAGAGTGGAATGTGGGAAGGTGGAGAGAAAATTGGAGATACTCCTCTCCACTAATTTGACTGAATCACCTTTTTTATAATAATATATTATTATATACGTTTTTATCTTTATTTTTTTGTTATTATTTTTTTTTTCGTTCAACAATAATATCAACAATGATTATAATAATCATTCAAGACTATCAGTCCAAAACAGATAGGTGACAGTCGCAAAAGTCACTAAAGTGGGTACAACCCCTTCTAGCCATGTGACGATAGGGTCACCAGGGCTTAACAGATAGGTGAACCTTTTATAAGTTCAAACAGGATAGGTGCATGGTGATTAGTCACCAACATAACCTTCCTCATGACCATAGAGTCATAACCCTGGAACATCGTTCCCTAGCCATGTGACAAGCAGTCACCGGGGCCTTAAGCCCTGGCTCTAGTAACTAGTCTTAGACTAGACAAGCGCTTATAAGTTCATCGACCTTAGGGCCGGTCCAGCGTTAATGCCTTAGAGCCATTCAACGCTGATATCGATTAGATCTAATCTTCATTCGGCCCTGCGTTCAGGACGCTTATGCCGGTTCTAACTCTTAGGTCAGTGTCCCTGACTAGTCAGTACCATATACAAGTAAACAACATTCACTAGCATTTAATATGCAATCCATGTCCACATTTATCAACCAACATGCCTCAATACAATCACGTATGTCACATATACACCTGGTGCAGTTTTCTTACCTCAGACTCGAGCTAGAATGATTAAAAGAACGACCCTTGAGAACGATCAACCTTTAGTCCTTTAGCGGTCACCTAATCATAACCAAATACGGGACATCATCAATAAAAATGACCAACATAGGTTTCCAAACCAATATCTAGCCTCCGGGACATTAATCAAAACTAATCCAAGTAGTAGCAACAATCTCGAGGCCTAAAACTATGTTCCCAGGGTCAAAACATGCAAACAGGCTGAAAATTAACCAAGGGCTATGGCCCTGACACCTTGGGCCGCGGCCCCTAGCACTCCCTGAAGCAAGGGCCGCGGTGCCCAGCAGGCACAAAGAGCCCCACCTGCTTCTTCGAGCTAGGGCGGCGGCTCTCCAAGAACAGGGCTGCGGCCCCCAACCCTGGGCCATTCCCACATGTTTTCAACATCCCAAAGCCTCCAAAATCATACCTAAACATTCCCCAATCATCAAATCAAAGTTCCCAAGCTTCCCAATGGTCCAAAACCATCAAAACCCAAGGCTCAATCGAACCAAAAACTCAACGATTCACAAAATCCAATTCAAAGCTTAGAAACTCTAAAAACTCAAAACTTTAAACTTAGATTACCTTTGATTGTATTGTTTTCCGTCAAATCCTTCGGTTGAGAAGCTTCTAATCTTTCCTAGGATCACTATGTCTCGATCCTCGCTTGATTCCGGCTCCTAGAACTCGAGATTTCTTCGAAAAGGCTCGAACGGTAAAACGAACTAATGAAGGAGAGAACGAGAGGTTTTGTAACGTACGTTCTATCTGATAAGCTACTTCAAGCTTAAGTAACCTCAAATAAAACCTAGTGCGCAGGGTCCCGAAAACACCCCCGGGGACATTATAGTCAAAACGTCCAGAATTTCATCATGATCTTAATAACTCCCAATTTATCATCAAATAAACATTCCTATTACCCAATAATTGACCCCGTTATGACAAAACCGCTAATCCATTATATAGGACCGTCTCATGCCGAATAGCTCGAATATATCTCCATAATAATGGAATCTCATTCACAAATCACAATATGCACCTAAATTCACAAATATACCATTAACGGGCCAAATTATCAAAATATCATAATACTCAAATGTGGACCCACATGCACGCATATAACATCATATCATAATATAATTCACATATACATGCATATTATCAATTAATGACATAATTAAGCAAGTATGGCCCTCCTGGCCTACTAATCCTGCCATTAAACCACATCGGAGAATTCGGAGCATTACAGATGAGAAGTTGAAAAGGGTAATGTGATTCGCTTTATGATTTTTTTTTAGGAAGATACCGTATTAGATTACAATTGTAAAGGAATATAGTTTCAGATTGGAGGAGGGATATGTTTCATCTAAAAAAGCATTTCTCGTCTATCTTAAGGGTATGCTTAGTCAATCTACGGACTGCAACATTATAATTACAACTTACACGAGAAAAAAATGTCTACATAAAGTTAGACAATAAAACTTTTATTTCTAAAAAAATAACTCCTAATTCATTGTGATACACAGTAGTACTATCCAAAACTAAAACTAGGGACAAAGAATCATAGAAAAAAAGTTTTGACCGATAGACCAAATATCTCGAGCCCATCATAATCCTACTAAAAGAGGTCTTATATGTTTTGAAGTTAAAGTATCTTAGTTAAAATTTTAAAAAGTTTTCAAGAACTTAGAGATAACTGCCTTAATATGTTTATTCGGTGAGAAGAGGACAATACAAAAACCAAACATATCATATCATATAAATATATATGTATAGTTTTTAGTCTCATACATATTTACGATGAGTTAGAGATGAAAGGTAAGGCCATTTCATATCAACCTTAACTTTTCCAGGACCATTTGAAACAAAAATGTTTAATCTTACTATTCATAATTTAACATCATATATAATAATGTCTATACTATTACGTACGTATAGAAAGTGGCGATCGAGATAGAAAGAAAGCCACAAAATTTGGATATATATAAATGTGTACAAAATTTTGTTGTTGGTATATTCCATACCGTTGGTGTTGGTTCACTGTATATATTTATATTTAATGATCAAATGATGAGTCACTGTTAACACTTTTAAGGACCACAACAGTGAATATATTGGATTCTATACCTAAAATTTTAAAAAACGTCTAAAGATAGACACCAAAAACACACACACACACTAAACATTCGTGTTTTTGTGTGATGTGAAACATATATGGATGTTTCGTAAGGGAACGACGATATGGACAAATCTAAATAAATTTTAGCACCCCTCGTGACAATAATATATATATTTATATATATATATATATATGCATGCAGTAGAGACACCTGCGCATGCATCGTATGTAATATATCATCAAATAAATAAGTATATATATATTATATATTGGGACAATTACAAAGCATCTATTTTTTTTTGGTAATATTGGTGTATTATTTTTATTTTATTTTTGGCATCTGGATAGATATAATTCTAAATTTTTTTATATGACGGTGTACACTGTAGCTATTTAGAATATCCTGCAAATTTTCAAGAAATTCTGAATAGTTTACGAAGCCGAAAACATGGTTCAAACTGTCAAATTTTACACGCGTACACAAAAAAACAGACACACATGCAGCAGACAGTTTAAACATAAGTATTAGTGGCGGGACCCGCCGCTATTATTATTCTCCCGCCGCTAGTAATATTATTAGCGACGGATAGTCCGTCTCTAATAATATTAATTGTCCACTACTAATAATTCTAAATAATAAAGCCTAGTAATTTTCCGGGTATTTACTCCTAAGCATTAGCGGCAAATAATCCGTCTCTTATAATTATTGCTCTGCCGCTAATAATATTTTATATATATATTTTTAATTTAAACATTATTAGCGGTAGACCCCCTAATCCGTCTCTAATAACTTTAATATTATTGGCGGATTTAGCCCGCTTCTAATTACACCGTCTATAATATATTAAAATTTTAACTAAATAAAATATTTATAGTTTAAAAGGAGATTAGTACTCTCTCAGCTAAGTGTAGCAATTTTGACTTTTGTGCGTAATTGATATTTTATATCAACAAAATTGATCTCTACTAATAATAATAATAACCGGGCAATAGCTTGTGTTGCCTATGAATTTTTGTTTATTGATTTTTCAATTATTAGCTTTATTGAAAAGTTATAATTAACTACACTAGAGACCAAGTAATATGTGTCCCTCTCACACATATATATAAATTAATGCTAGTTGTACCACACATAAATAGTGTTCACATATTATTATTAGCTTTTTTTAGTGGGAGTACTTCTTTCCTCGAAGCAACCTTTTTATGGATTTTTATACAAACTAAACGTTAACATTTGTCCAATCTTCCTTTTCAAGCTGATAGTGAAACATATATATAATCAAGTTACTATATAAATATATATATATATACACATCACTATTATATGTATATTAATTTCATGTTTGAATATTGGTAGCTATCAGATTAGTATAATAACTGTGTATACATGAATTAATAATAATACGATAATGTTTTTTATACGTCTAGAAGGCTGCATAAACCCCTTCTTATCCGTGCATGATTATATATCATAATTATGATGATGATATTGATAATGAATATCACAATTTTTTATAGTGTATATCATAATTATATATCATATTTCTTATAGTGTATACATGAATTAATAATACGATAATGTCACAATTTTTTTTACCATATAGTATTGTTGCGGCGTAGCAAATTGTATACGAGGACCACGATAATTATATGTTAATATTTGGAAAATTTTAGTATATAGTGTCGAAATAAAAGTTTAAGTATATATACATATCTGGGCGATTGGTTGATTATATATGGATATATATATATTTATTTATATATCTGGTGGCGATAGCAAGGTGGCCGTTTGGCCTTGGCAGAGACGAGCTAGAGAAAGAGAGAAGGAGCTTCGATAGAGCGAGAGAACCGAGGAGAGAGAGAGTGATTTGAGTGATTTTTGTGTTTTTTAATATTATTGTGTGATTTGAAAGATGGGATAGAATTTGTGATTTTTTAAAATTTAAATTTTTAAGATACACCTAAGTTTTTAGAGTTTGTACCGCGTGTCTTAAATTTTTTTTTTAAGGACTCACAATGAGTGTTCTAAAAAGTTCAGGAGGTATTTGTTAAAAAAAATTCAAACTTATTAAACACACATAACGAGTCCTAAAAAGTCAAAAAAACTGTTTTTATAGCTCTGATCTAAAAAAACATCCTATAAATTTTTTTTTTATAGTAGTGCGCTAATTAATAAACTCCAAACTAATAATAATAAACCCGTGAAGCAAAAATATCCACACCAGTCTCATCATGAGCTACTGCATGGGCAGCTAATATATCAGATGTATATATATACATATATATATGGCTTATTTTTGTGTGAGTATATATATAATTATATATATATATATTCTTTCTCTCGATTGTAATTAATGAAGTAGAGAAGACATAAATTATAATAAGTTGGCGAGACAAGTCATGGCCTCTGTTTCCTTGAAGCTACGTCCCAAACCCTACTCATCGTCGTGTCCCAACTGATTCTTTCAGTACACAAAAAATAAACAGGAACGTACCATAATAATTAATGCGCAATAATTATAATAGTTACACATCAAAAAATGAACACATCCATATATTGTATATATATATAAATATATATGTATATGTATATAACACGTGATATATCTTCAACTGAAATGGACTGATCCCTGTCCCTGGGCCAGTCTATTCTTTGTAATTATGTTGTTAAGTCGTTCTACATATATATATATATGTGTGTGTGTTTGTATAGAAAAAAGTTGGTAACCAACTTGTGCATTAACTTATATTGTAGTGATACAAAGCATAAATCTTTCTGGGGCTATAAATATATATATATATATATTGTTGTTTGTATAGATAAATGTATGTATAATGCATGTATTGGTAGGGAAACTTATATTAATTCTGTTTATCTTCATCACACACTACTACTGAAAAAGGAATATTTGGTTTCTGCCGTAGACGGCAAGAGTGGCAGTAATAATTTTAAAAGCTTTTATCAGGAGAATTCTTATTTAAAGCTGAAACACGTTGAGCTATACCAGACAACTTTGGATCGTATATATACATATAAATGAAATATATATACCTCAGTGAATGTTTCATGATGATCTGGTATATATATATATGGCCAAGTTCTATATTTTTGGAAAGAACAACGAAAATTGTACTGTCTGTCTTATACATTGTCCATTTGAGAATTCGATCAATATCTATTCTATATAATAAGCGTCTAGATAACGAAAATTTTTAGTTTTAACAATTTTTTATTTTTTTTCTGTTAAGTTTAACGAAATATTTTTATATTTAAAAGAATAATCTTATATTTAACAGTAAATTGTAAACATGACTTAAACCTAAATAAAATAAAATAAATAAATAATTAAACAAATTAAAATATGATATTTTTTAGATATTTTATAATAATGATTATTTAAAAATAATAAAACCATATATTTTATAACTAATAAAGTTTAATTAAACTTAAATTTAACAATATATTAAACATATAATATATAATTTTTTGTTGTCAGTGCCAAATTAAAAAATTAGAACAAATATAAACTTAAACAAAAATTAATTAATTAATTAATTAAAAGATTATATTTTAAAGATATTTTATGATAATTTAAATATTTAAATCATATTATTTATTTAAAAATAATAAAATCATACATAATTTTTTTATCTTATAAATTTGTGTGATACTTTATTTTTTATCAAGTGATTGGAGCTATTTTTCTTTATTAAATTCACCAAAGGACATTGTGATATACATTAGAAACTAAAAATAGTTGATGCATGTATACTACTTTCACTACAACAAAATAGGCATTTAATGGCTATATGGGGGAGACACACTACAAGAAATATAGTTTTTAGAGGCGGAAATATTACCGGCGGACTAACTCCGCCGGTAATGTGCAGTATATTAGCGGTGGAGTACTGGGTCCGCCGCTAATATTAAGGAAATCAAATGCCGGTTACTGATTTTTCAAATTTAATACCGGCGGGACCCGCCGGTAATAGTTTAATACCGGCGGACCTCCGCCGATGCTGTATTACCGGCGGGGTAATACCGGCGGACCTCCGCCGATGCTGTATTACCGACGGGGTAATACCGGCGGACCCCGCCGGTGATGTATGTATTACCGGCGGAGACCCGCCGGTAATACTATTATAGATGCCTTCCGTTTATTCCAATACAGAGTAGAGAGTATTGGTTCTTCTCATTATCCCATTGCAATTTCGGAGGTTTTGGAGCATACCCAAATCCCAAATCAGCCTATGAGAAATACTTTGCCTCCAAATCGTTCAACCGAGAGCGTGTCAACGATAACCTGGTATTGTGGTCGTATTGTATTACCTTTCCTTAAACTAATTTGCATTTTTCCCCTATTTGCAATGGATATTATTAACTCTGTTTTCCCCCTATTTGCAGGGACTTCAGCTTGTCCTAAAAGCAAATGCACCATCTCCTCTTATTCACCCTCATCCCACCTTTGTGCTTTCAACTGGTACTACTTTCTCTTCCAACTCTGTTTTTCCTTCTTCTGTATAGTTTTTGTCTTATGATTTTTGTGTGTTTTTTGCGTTATAAAGTAGTTACCAATTAAGCATATCATATTAAATTTGTTTATAGTGAAATCCATTTCACTGATTTTAAGATAAGAGATTTCTCTTACTGTTAAAATTGAATCCAATGTATCTAATGTAATGATGGCTTTTGATAGAAGTGGATTTCATATTGAATGGATGGTGTGTGTTTTTTGTATCTTCATTGCCACTTCGTTGCTTGGCCTGACAAGTAAATAATAATAAAAAAAACTGACTCCCATTTAAGTACTTGCTAATATTACTTGAATAAAAAATCTTAATCTGTATAATCTATTTAAGGTGCAATAGCAAACCTCTAGGAATAAAAATGGCAGTTTACTTTTGCAGTTTTCAAATTTCTATATTATTTTCAGTATGTTGTGTATGATTTAATCTATCAGGGTAATTTTATTTTTTATTTATTTATTTGGGGTGGGTGTGGAGCAATGGGGTACATTGGACTTGTTCTTAAGTACTAGATTTTGGGATTATGCAGGCATCATTACAAGAACCAAACAGTTGTTTACTCCGAATATTTTTCCCTGTGGACCTAAGGAATAAGTAATTCATTGAGGAAATGGG